>NC_080777.1:23470847-24720847 GCF_020826845.1 Diceros bicornis minor
AGTGATGTGGAACATCTTTTCATATGCCTATTGGCCATCTGTATATCTTCTTTGGAAAAATGTCTGTTCATATCCTTTGCCCATTTTTTGATTGGTTTATTTGTATTTTTATTGTTCAGATGTGTGAGTTCTTTATGTATTCTGGAGATTAACCCCTTGTCAGATATATGGTTTGCAAATATTTTCTCCCAGCTGGCGGGTTGTCTATTCATTTTGATCCTGGTTTCATTTGTCTTGTAGATCTTTAATCTGATGAAGTCCCCCACTTGCTTATTTTTTCTTTAGTTTTCCTAGTCCAAGTAGACATGACACCCAAACAGATTCCTTTATGACCAATGTCAAATAGTGTATTGCCTATATTTTCTTCTAGGAGATTTATAGTTTCAGGTCTCACCTTCAGGTCTTTGATCCATATTGTGTTAATTTTGTGAATGGCGATAGCAGATGGTCCACTTTCATTCTTTTGCTAGTGGCTGTCTAGTTTTCCCAAAACCATTTATTGAAGAGACTTTCCTTGCTCCATTGTAGGTTCTTAGCTCCTTTGTCGAAGATTAGCTGTCTGTATATGTGTGGTTTTACTTCTGAGCTTTCAATTCTGTTCTATTGATCTGTATGTCCGTTTTTGTACCAGTACCATGCTGTTTTGATCACTATTGCTTTTTGGTATGTTTTGAAGTCAGGGATTGTGGTGCCTCCAACTTTGTTCTTTTTTCTCAGGACTGCTTTAGCTGTTCAGTGTCTTTTGTTGCCCCATATGAATTTTAGTATTCTTTATTCCATGAAGTATGTCATTGGGATTCTGATTGGGATTGCATTGAATCTGTAGTTGCTTTAGGTAATATAGACATTTTAACTATGTTTATCCTTCCAATCCATGTGCATGGAATATCTTTCCATTTCTTTATGTCGTCGTTGATTTCTTTCAATAATGTCTTATAGTTTTCATTGTATAGGTCTTTCACCACCTTGGTAAGATTTATTCCTAGATATTTTATTCTTTTTGTTGCAATTGTAAATGGTATCTTTTTGAGCTCTCTTTCTGTTAGTTCGTTATTAGCATACAGAAATGTAACTGATTTTTGTAGGTTGATTTTGTACCCTGCAACGTTGCTGTAGTTGTTGATTATTTCTAACAGTTTTCTGATGGATTCTTTAGGGTTTTCTATATATAAAATCATGTCATCTGCAAACAGTGAGAGTTTCACTTCTTCCTTGCCTAATTAGATTCCTTTTTCTCGCCTAATTGCTCTGCCCAGAACTTCCAACACTGTGTTGAATAACAGTGGTGAGAGTGGGTGCCCTTGACTTGTTCCTGTTCTCAGAGGGATGGCTTTCAGTTTTTCCCCATTGAGTGTGATGTTGGCTGTGGGTTTGTCGTATATGGCCTTTATCATGTTGAGGTATTTTCCTTCTATACCCATTTTGTTGAGAGTTTTTATCATAAATGGATATGGATCTTGTCAAGTGCTTTCTCTTCATCTATTGAGATGATCACGTGGTTTTTATTCCTCATTTTGTTAATTTGGTGTATCACATTGATTAATTTGCAGATGTTGAACTATCTCTGTGTCCTTGGTATAAATCCCACTTGATTGTGGTGTATGATCTTTCTAACGTATTGCTGTATTCAGTTTGCGAATATTTTGTCGAGGATTTTTGCATCTATGTTCATCAGCAATGTTGGCCTGTAATTTTCCTTCTTTTATTGTCCTTGTCTGGCTTTGGTATCAGGGTGATGTTCGCCTCGTAGAATGTGGTAGGAAATGTTCCATCTTCCTCTATTTTTTGGAATAGTTTTAGAAGGATAAGTATTAAATCTTCTTTGAAAGTTTGGTAAAATTCTCCAGAGAAGCCCTCTGGTCCTGGACTTTTATTTTTTGGGAGGTTTTTTGATTACTGTTTCAATCTCTTTACTTGTGATTGGTCTATTTAGGTTCTCTATTTCTTCTTATTTCAGTTTTGGGAGGTTGTATGAGTCTAAGAATTTATCCATTTCTTCTAGATTGTCTAATTTGTTGGAATATAGTTTTTCTTAGTATTCTCTTATAATCCTTTGTATTTCTGTGGTATCTGTTGTGGTTGTCCTCATTTCTAATTTTATTTATTTGAGCCTTCTCTCTTTTTTTCTTGGTCAGTCTCGCTAGGGATTTGTCAATTTTGTTTATCTTCTCAAAGAACCAGCTTTTTGTTTCATTGATCCTTTCTACTGTTTTTTTTTGGTTTCCATTTCATTTATTTTTGCTGTAATTTTTATTATTTCTCTGCTTCTACTGAATGTGGGCTTTGTTCTTCGTTTTCTAATTCTGTTAGGTATAGTTTAAGATTGCTTATTTGGGATTTTTCTTGTTTGTTAAGATGGGCCTGTATTGCTGTGAATTTCCCTCTCAGGACCACTTTTGCTGCATTCCATATGAGTTGGTATGGGGTAGTTTCATTTTCATTTGTCACCAGATATTCTTTGATTTCTCCTTTAATTTCTTCAATGATCCATTGGTTATTCAGTAGCATATTGTTTAGTCTCCACATCTTTGTCACTTTCCCAGCTTTTTTCTTGTAGTTGGTTTCTAGTTTCATAGCATTATGGTCAGAAAAGATGCTAGTTATGATTTCAGTCTTCTTAAATTTATAGAGATTTTCTTGTTTCCCAACATATGGTCTATCCTTGAGAATGTTCCATGTGTGCTTGAGAAGAATGTGTAATCTGTTCTTTTTGGATGGAGTGCTCTATATATATCTATTAAGTCCATCTGGTCTAGTTTTTCATTTTAGTCCACCATTTCCTTATTGACTTTCTGTCTGGATGATCTATCCATTGATGTAAGTGGGGTATTAAGGTTCCCTACTATTATTGTGTGGTTGTTGATATCTCCTTTTAGGTTTGTTAATAGTTGCTTTATGTACTTTGTTGCTCCTGTGTTGGGTGCATATACAATTCCAAGTGTTATGTCTTTTTGGTGGAGTGTCCCTTTTATCATTATATATTGCCCCTCTTTGTGTCTCATCACCTTTTTTATCTTGAAGTCTACTTTGTCTGACATAAGTATGGCAACACTTGCTTTCTTTTGTTTGCCGTTAGCTTGGAGTATCATCTTCCATCCCTTGACTCTGAGCCTGTGCTTGTCTTTAGAGCTGAGATGTATTTTTTAATCCATCCAGCCACTCTGTGTCTTTTGATTGGGGAATTCAATCCATTTACATTTAGAGTGATTATTGCTATATGAGGGCTTAATGCTGCCATTTTATCTCTTGTTTTTCAGTTGTTATGTATTTCCCTTGTTTCTCTCCCCATGTATTTTAGACTGCTAATTCAGTTTTGTGGCTCTCTATGATGGTTTTCTGAGTTTGCTCTTTATTTATCATTTTTGTCTTTGTTCTGATTTTTGGTTTAGTGGTTACTGTGTGGTTTGTATAAAAGATCTCATAGATTAGATAGCCTATTCCCTAATAGCCTCTTGTTCCCTTAGTCCAAGCAGGTTTCATCCCTTTCCTCTTCCCCTTCTAAGTTGTTGTCACAACTTATTCCATTATGTGTTGGGAATTTGTGGTTAAAATGAAGTGATAATATTTATTTTTGATGTTTTCTTTTCTTTTATCTTTTGAGTTATAATTAAGTGTTTGTTAATCTCTTCTGATAGAGAGTTGCAATTTCTGATTTTGTCTGTCTATTTATCTGCTTGCTCAAGGCTTTGTAAACCCTTTCTTTCTTTTTTTTCAGGTGTGAGGTCTTTCTTGATCAAATCTTATGGGGGAGTCTTGTGGCAACGAACTCCCTCAGCTTTTGTTTATCTGGGAAAGTTTTTATTTCTCCATCATATCTGAAGGATATTTTCACTGGATATAATATTCTTGGCTGAAAGTTTTTGTCTTTCAAAATTTTGAATATATCATTCCACTCCCTTCTAGCCTGTAAGGTTTCTGCTGAAAAATCCGCTGAAAGCCTGATAGGGCTTCCTTTATAGGTTATTCGCTTCTGTTTTGCTTCCCTTAATATTTTTTCTTCATTGTTGACTTTTGCCAGCTTTACTAATATATGCCCTGGAGAAGGTCTTTTTACATTGATGTAATTAGGAGATTTGTTGGCTTCTTTTACATGTAATTCCAGCTCTGTCTCCAGGTTTGAGAAGTTCTCAGTTATTATTTCTTTGAACAAGCTCTCGGCTCCTTTTTCCCTCTCTTCTCCCTCTGGAATACTTATAATTCTTATGTTGCTTTTCCTAATAGAGTCAGATATTACTTGGAGAATTTCTTCATTTCTTTTTAGTCTAAGTTTTCTCTCCTCATCCATCTGAAGCATTTCTGTGTTCCTATCCTCCAGATTGCTAATTCTATCCTCCATGTTGTCAACTCTGTTGTTTAAGGACTCCAGATTTTTCTTTATCTCATCCATTGTGTTTTTCATCTTTAACAATTCTGTTTGGTTTTTCTTTTTATAGTTTTGATCTCTTTGTGAAGAATTCCCTCTGTTCAGTAATTTTGTTCCTAATTTCGTTGAACTGTCTTTCAGAATTCTCTTGTAGCTCGTTGAGTTTTCTTATGATGGCTGTCTTGAATTCTTTGTCATTTAGATCCTAGATTTCCATGCCTTCAGGATTGGTTTCTGGGTATCTTTTTCCTACTGTTCTGGAGTATTAATAAATTTCTTTATACCATATGATGGAGGGAATTTATGCCAGCACATAATGATAGTTTCTGGATGCAGATCCCACCTACTGCCAGTTTGGGGGGGGGGCAGGAGCTGTGTAATCTGAGCCCACTGCCATGGTCCCTGTCAGCTGTGCCTGTCCAAACCTGGGTCAATCCTTGGGATTGCAGTGGCCCTGAGGGGTCTCCCACCAATGGGAAAATAGTCATGTGGGGGGCTCAGGGCTGCTGCCACCTGCTTCCACAGACCCCGGGGGTTGTGCTCCCTGCTTCTGGGTCACAACGGTACTATGGGTGTTCACGGCAGCTAGGAGCTTGTTCACCCGGACTGGGATCTCAACCACCCTCTGCTCCTAGGTCACACCAGCCATTGTACTTGTTGGGCAGGACTTCCCCTCTGGGATGAGGCAAAGCCACTCCCTGGGACCTGGTGGGGTTGTGGTTTCTCCCACTAGATGAAAGAGTGATCACATGGGGGCTTGGGGCCACTGCCACCTGCTCTTACAGTCCCACTGAGACGTTCTCCCCTCCTTAGGGATTGCCGCAGTATTATGGGTGTTCACGGCAGCTGGGAGCTTATTCGCCTGAGTGGCAGCTCAGCTACCCTCTGCTATTAGATAGCACCAGCCTTTGTGCTTGGCAGGCAGGGCTTCCCCACTGGGTCCAAGCTTGTGCCGCTCTCTGTGGGCTGTGTGGCCCTGAGGGCTACCCCACTAGATGGGGAAGTGATCACACGGGGGACTCAGGGCTGCCGTTACCTGTTTCCGCAGTCACACTGAGGTACGCTGCCACCCTCGGGGTGACAGCGGTGCTATGATCGCTCCAGCTGGGAAAGTAGCAGCACATGTGCGCTGGGCTGCCTGGGGTCCAGAGGGTGCTCCTCTATCTCCACCACCTCCTCAGGAGTGGGGTAGTCCATCCACCTTCTGATATACAGCTGCTCCGGTCTCTCAGGCATCCTGGTGTGCTGTGTGGGTATCCTCTGCTGATTGATGAATGTCCTTTTAGTTGTAGTTCAAAGCGGGGGAGACACAGGGAACAGCTTACTCCGCCATGTTGCTGACACCACTCCCTTTGTCTTCACTTTTTAAAAGTATAATTGTAATGTGTCCTGGTGTTAATTTCTTGGGTTGATTATGTTTTCAGTTTGCTTATCTTCTTGAGACTATAAGTTTGTATCTTTTGTCAAATTTGTGAAGTCTTCTGCTATTACTTCAAATATTCTTTCAGCCCCACTCTCTTTTTCCTCTCCTTTTGGGATTCTAATGTACAAATGTTGGATCTTTTGTTATTGTCCCACTGGATCCTGAGGCTCTGTTCATTTATTTCTTTTTCAGTCTATTATCTCTCTGTTTTTCAGATTGAGTGGACTCTATTTCTCTGTTCTCAGTTTACTCATTTTATCCTCTGTTATCTCCCTTCTAATAAAAATCCCATGAGAAGTTTATTTTTATTTTACATTTTTCATATCTATAGTTTCCATTTTTTTCTTTTTCATAATTTCTATTTCTTTAATGATTATTTCTATTTTTTCATTTGATTCAGGAGAATGTGCAGAGGAATGTTGAAGCAATTTTATGAAGATGGCTTTAAAATCATGATCAGATAATTCCAACATCTGATTTAACTTGGTGTTAGTTGATTTCCTTTTCTCATTCAAGTTGTGATATTATTGATTATTGATATGATGGGTAATTGTTTATTGTATCCTGGACTGTTTTGTCTATTATGTTACAATACTCTGGGTACTACTGAAATCTTTTATTTCAGCTGGTGGTCACACTGTTCAGAGTTAGCATGTGGCTATTGGCCTACTGGTGTGACGTGTTTCTAGTGACAGCTTAATATTCAGAGCCTTTTGGTCTGCTTGGTTTATTTGGTGCTGTGTTGCTCCCATTGGGCCCTACTGGTGCTGCCCAACAGAGCAGAAGTCGTGTATCCTGACCAGGTTGCTTGGTTTCTGTAGGTGGGGGAGGATTGTGGAGGGATTCCCATATCAGAGCCCTTTGGCTGACCCATGTTCCTGAGCAGGTGAAGAGACTCCTGGGCCTGCGAGAACAAAGAGGCTGCCTGGATCATGCTGTTTGTCACACTTGGCTCCCTTTTGCCTGTTCTGTTCTCTTTTCAGGTATATCTTGGCAAACCTTGAGATTCTTGAGCACACAGGACAAATAAACTTTTAGGACAAGGCCACTTGCTGTGACTGGATCCTTTTTTCTACTTCTACAAGCCCTCTTCAGTATCTGAGTGAAGAGGAGAGTCTTGGACTGGAAGGATCTGCTTACTGACTGGGCTGCCTGCTACAGCTGAGTCTCTCTTGTAGGCGCTGTCTACACACCTCAGAATCTCCCGGCCCAAAAGCAGAGTCTCAGGCCTGGCAGCAAAGAAGAATGCTTCCCTTGGCCACTTACTTTTTGGGTTCCCAGTAGAGTCTCCCTTTCCAGCATTTTTGGGTTGTTCTGTAGTTTCAGAAGGATTCCCATTCAATCTGACAGAGCAGTAAGCTTTCCTGGCTGTCTTCTGTTGCTAGACTGGGAGTTGGGATAAGGGAGGTCTGAGGGTCTTTATCTATTCGTTGAGGAGATAACTGTCATGTTTCTGCCACTGTGGTATTTCTCCAGTCCTGAGGTTCCAAACCAGCTTGCTTCCTTCTCGCCACATTTAAGAGTTCTCCCTTGGTTTTATCTTGTGTCATTTTCAGAGTTTATAATTTTGATTAGCAGGATAGAGCATGAAAAAAAAGTCTACGTCTTCCTTTCTAGACAGAATATCTTTGATTTAGTTATTATCATTAAAAACGTTATTATTTCTAGTTCATTCCTGGATTTCAGTTGATCTCTGCCTGTCATTTAAAAATATGCAATGTTTGCTCAATATCTTCATATAGGAATTCTGTTTTTCGTGTCTAGTTTATCTTACCTCATTTGTCTTTTACAATTTGTAATGTCTTTGTTCTACAATTGAGAAAAATGTAGGCTCAGAAATGTAACTCTCAATTTTACTTAGCCAGTAAACAGAGGAGCAAGGATTAAAGTCTAATTGGATTTAGTCCTGATACCATTCTCTTCTCTTGGCTTTATACAGCCTCTTTTGTGAGAAAAGCACACATAATTGGGTGTTTCTTTTCTTAACATATAAAGTAATTAAATCTCCTGTGTGGTTTCTTAAAATCTTGGATGACACTACTGCTGCCCATTCCCCATCGATAAGGTTAAACGTGACCTAAAGCCCATTAGGGCAGTGTTTTTAGTATTATTAGTGTTTTTGCTTATGCCAGTGGTATGAACATTTTGACTGTAGCATGACTGAGCTAGTTACTGGAAGGACTCACGTATTTTCTAGTGTGCATTTAACAATTCAACTCCCCTTGGGAGTGTGTATGTCTCAGTAGAAACGTGTTATAGTAGTGGGGAGTTATTTGCTAATGGAAGAGAGTTATATTTTATGACTATAGTTTTGTACCTCTTTTTTAGAGTCATACTTATTATTGTTCAAGTTTAAACCAGTTTCTAAAATATACTTATGTACACCCAAGAACTCCTGCCATCTGAAGTTCATTAAAAATAGCTTCGAGATATCCCCTATATACATTAATTATTACAGGCTACAGGTGCATCATTTCCTGTAGATATTGTCTGTTAGAAGGACCTCCACTCCTGAAGAACCATTAGTACTTAAAGGAAACAGGATAAAAAAGTTCACTTCTTCCCTCTCTACACCTAAAAAATATGCAGGGCTTATTGTGAGTGGTAAAATAATCTTCAAATACTGTTAATAAAAAGCATTTTAAGGAATTCTACTTCTAGCCAAGATAGAGAAATAGGGACCAGATTTGTCCTTCTGACTTAAAAATAATTTAAAAAATAAAGCAAAATGTATGACATAATGGTTTTTAAGCCATTGAGCGTTAGACAATACAGAAGAATGATCCTTACACACAGGAAACAAACAAGGTGAGGTGAGAAACACCCCAACTTACTGCCTTGAGAGATTTTTCAGGCTGTGGTGCAGGGAACAGGTTCCAGGCAGGGCCTGGCTGACTGTGAGTTGAAGTGTTGTGGCCCAGAGTATAGGGAAGTCATGGCAGATAAAATTCACAGGGCAGAGAAGTGGAAAAGAGCGATTCCTAGAGAACTCCAGGTATCTGCAGACTGTTCCCTTGAGTATTGAGTAGAATACTGATGAGCTCACGCATGTGAAGACACTATCTGAGACTGGGAGAAGAGCCGCATTCAAGGATCCAAGGAAACAGGACCCAGGACTCACACAAGGCCAAAAACTGGGCAATGTGTATAGTCCATAAAAAGATCTTGCCTTACCAGTGGAGGATACCTGGACCTAGACTAAATGCTGCCCTTGACTAAGAAATCTTAAAAACAAGCCATGATAGGTGTTGACCAACTCCTCGTTGTTCAATGGGAACAAAGTTTTAATTATACTAGATGAATAAGTTCTAGAATCTGCTCAACAATAGCACCTATAGTTAACAATACGGTGTTGTGCGCTTAAAGATTTGTTGTGAGGGTAGATCTCACATTAAGTGTTCTTACCATCAAAAAAAAAACAAAAGAAAAAACAATCAAACAACAACCAAAAATCCCAAAGAGACGCAAGGAAACTCTGATAAGGTTCTTTTACTAAATGTAAAATAGCATAATATCGTTTAGAGATAGATGGGAAGTAGCTGATAATGTATACCGTAAAGTCTAAAACAACCACTAAAATAAAATTTGTTAAAGAGTGTAATAGCTAATAAGCCAAAAAAAGATATAAAATGTAATAATAGTACTTGATGAATCCAAACAAGGGGAAAAAAGAGGGGAGGATGGAACTAAAACCAGATAGGAAACTATAAACAAATAGCAAGATGAAAGATTTATACACAAATGTAATTAATCATTAATAGTAAATGGTATGATTATCCTAATTAAAAGGCAAAGATGGTCAGATTGTGTAAAAAGCCAAGAACCAACAATATTCTGCCTTTAAGATTGTCCATTTTCTATAAAGATACACATAGTTTAAAGTAAAAAAGATGGAAACAGATATACTTTGCTAACACTAATTGAAAGAAACCTGAGGTGACTATTTTAATATTAGGTAAAGTTGATCTCAGAGAAATGAATAAACCAGTTATTAAAAAACAGTTTATTTCTTAACGACAAAGGGGTAAATTCATAAAGAGATCAAAACAATACCAGCCCTAATATTATTATACACTTAATAACAGAGCTTTAAAACACAGGGAGCAAGCAATGACAGATCTCCAGGGAGAAATAGACAAATCCACAATTATAGTTAAATATTTTAATACCGCTCTATCAGTATTTGATAGACCAAGTAGACTGAAAATCACTAACGATTTAGAAGACTTAATAGCATTTTAATAAATTGAAGTTTATACACATTTCATTCAACAAGAGAAGAACGCACATTCTTTTTAAGGGCATATTAAATATTTAACAGGCCATTCTTTCCATATTCTGAACAATAAAACATGTTCAGTAAATATTTCAAAAGAGTTATGTCATATGCAAAATATATTCTCTGAATATAATAGAATCAAATTTGATGCTACTCTTTAAAATTCCTGAATATTTGAATATTAAATAACACAATTTTAAATCTCCCAAGCATTGAGGAAGAAATCAAAAGTGAATTAGATTTTTAACTGTATAAAAATGAAAACACAACATGCCAAGGTTGTGGAACGCTACTAAAACAATACTTAGGAGATGATTTATAAATACTACCTACCTACGTAAGAAAAGAAGAAAAGTCTCAAATCAAGAACGACAGCTTTCATTTAAAAAAAAAAATAGAAAATGAGCAAGTGAAACCCAAAGAAAGGAGAAGAAAGACAATAATGAAAATAAGAGTGGAAATAAATAAACAGAAAACTGAAAAATAATAGATAAAAATCACAGTAACCAAAAGTTGGTTCTTTTAGAAGATCAATAGGGGCCAGCCCAGTGGCACAGTGGTTAAGTCTGCACGTTCTGCTTTGGCGGCCTGGGGTTCACAGTTTGCATCCTGGGCGCAGACCTACTCACTGCTCATCAAGCCATGCTGAGGCAGCGGCCCACGTAGAACAGCTACAACTCTACAACTATGATATACAACTATGTACTGAGAAGGGTAAGGTTTCTAGATACAAGAACAATATACTAAAAATCAATTCTATCTCTATAAACTAACAATAAGCACCCTCAAATTAAAATTTAAAAGATACCATTTACAATAGAGCAAAAATATGGTAAGCTAATTTTAAATTTCATTTGGAAATTTAAATATAGGCAAAACAACTTTGAAAATAAAGAAAAAAATTTGAGGGATTCACAGTATCTGATTTTAAGGCTTATTATAAAACCCTATATTCTATGTCAATGTGGTATTAGCATAAAGATAAATAGATTAGTAGATTAATGAAATAGAATAGAGAGTTCAGATATATATGTGTGGATATATATATGTATATATATAGAGAGAGAAAGAGAGAGAGAGAGAGAGAAGGTGCCTAGAGAAAGGATACATAAGGAGAATAATCTTTTAAAACAAAAGATGCTGGGACATTTGTACATCAATATGCAAAGAGAAGAAAAGAAAAAAGAACCTTAAATGCATATCTTGAATAGTATAATAAAAAGAACTCAAAATGTATCATCAACATGAAAATAAACTTAACATTTCTAAACTAAAAAAAAATAGAGAAAATCTTCGTGTCATTTTTGCATGTCAAAGTATGATTTGTTAAAAAAATATAAGTTGAACTTAATCAAAATTAAGAATGTCTGTCTTTCAAAAGATGCTATTAAGAGACTTAAAAGATAAATCAACAACCGAAAGAAAACATTTGAAAAATCACATATCTGATGAAAGACTTCTATTCAAAATATATAGAGATTTCTCAAAATTCAATAATAAAAAGGCAAAAATATCAATAAAGTTGATCAGAAAGATTTCAATAGATACTTCACCACAGAAAATATACAGATGACAAATAAGTCCATGAAAGGTGTTCAAAATCATTAGTCATTAGGGAAACATAGATTAAAACTACAATATGATACCACCACGTATACTTTAGAATGGTAAAAAACAAGAAACCTGATCAAACCAGCATTTGCAATGATATGGAGGAACCGAAACTCTATTATGTGGATAGGAATGTAAAATGGTACAAGCGGAAAAAGTTTGGAAGTTTTTGAAAATATTTTTTTAAATGTTAAATATAGACATACCATCATCCCGGTATTTCTAGATATTTATCCAAGACAAATAAAAGCATATGTCCCAATACAAAGACTTTCGCGTAAACATTCATAGCATCTTTATTTGTAATAGCTAAAACCTGAAAACAACCCTAATGTTCAAAAAAGACAAATGGATCAACAAATCATGGTATAACAATACAACGGACTACTACTTAGCAATAAAAAACAGTTAATTGCTAGTACATAACACAATGTGGATGAATCTCAAAATAATTATTGTAAGTGAAAGAATCCAGACAAAATCATATCTGTTATTGTATTCACATAAAATTCTAGAAAATTCAAGCAAATATATAGTGAGAAAAACAGATTAGTGGTTGCCTGGAAACAAGGGATGGGTAGGGTAGGCCTGGAAGGAGGAATTAAATAGGCAGGAGGAAACTTTCAGGGGTGATGGGTATGTTCAGTAACGGATAACGGTTTCATGGGTATGTCTGCCAACAGTTATAAAACTGAACACTTTAAATAAGTGCAGTTATTTTTGCAGGTCATAACAGCATTTTAGTTCACTTTCACAAAAATACAGAGTCATATTTTGCCACGTATGTCACATGTACCAACTCAAGAAAATTAAATATTATTTTTAAACTAATCTCAGTCACATACTTAACCTTACAAAGCTTCATAATTCTTAATCACAAGCATCTGTGTACAGGTATTTAAGCAGATAATGTGGCCGATGTGATACGTTTATTAAGCCCTATGAGTGATGTTAACAACAATTATACTCCTCAAGCTAATAGAACATTCATGTTTGATGTTTAAATAATTTCATTATCAAGATGAATAATGGGATCGACTTTGACAACTTTCTTAATTACTGATTTTGACAGGAAGCCAACACTAATTAGAATTTCATTTTTAAAAAATGAATACACTGTTGTAATCAACCAAACATCCCTCAATTAAATCAGAGCTCTAATATTGCCCAAGTTGTCATTTTAATTACTACATAATATACGTAGAAAAATAAGTATGTTAATTTAAAAATATTACTTAATAAACATTAATTCATATGTGAATTTTTGGTAGTCTACTGCGATTTCGGCTATATGTGACAGAGACATAAAATGTAGGTTTAGCACTTCCGTTATATTTAAGAACTACAAGTTTCTAAAGATTAACCTTTCTAATTATTTTAAAAATAAAAGCATTTTACTCTCCTACGGGAATGGGAACATGACAATAACCACAACAGAAACCAAAAGGTTTTGTTGAGGTTCCCCAAGTTTGACTTTTGAGGCACAGATTGACAATGTTGCCAATTTGCACCCTCACCCAGCCAGCTGGGAGACCATAGGGTTCCTAGGTCACTTGGGACTGTTGTCTCCTCTCTGTTTGGAGGAACTGCCCGAGGGAAGTCATTCCAGTCTGTCCTGTTTGCCCATGCCAACAGCCAGGTGACATTCTCATGACTGAGAATGGAGGTAGTTCCACTTGGGGATCCCCATCAATGGTAAATAACCCTTTCTTTCCTGGAGTACCTTGTGTCCCATTGGGATTGTATCCCTTGTAGGGGAAGCCAGGCATTAACTTGCATCCTCCTGGAAAAACAGTGACTTGTACCTTAGAGTTGACTAACAAAAGACTACTATAAAAGTCCTTCAAATATTTAAGGATATGGAAGACATCCAGGTCAGGCTATACTGGCTGAATTGCCCCACTTATAGTCCAAGGTGGAGTTTCAGCAATCTTTAATATATCCTGCTCTACCTGGATTAATGCCTTGGGCCAAGTAGAAAAGTCAATACAGAAACTTATGGAGAATTCTACCTTGCTTTCTCATTAGATACTGACAGCTTATGGGGTTTATTCAGCAGGGAATGGGGAGTACAAGGCTGAAGTCAATAGTACAAGTTGTTATCATTTTGCTGTTTGGGTCCCGTTGATAGTAGCTTTTGTTAAATTCTACATATGACAATTCAAACTGATCTGATTCCAGCCCCTGTCAGTCAAATCAGAATCAGAGTGGCTGACAGATGGTACACTCATGAGAAAATTCACAAGTAGTCAAATGATATAAACATGACGAGTGGGTATAGGTGGGAGATAATTCTCCATGAGTCTCTTTCATTTTTGAATGACTTTTATCAAGCTGTCCTGTTTGGGCTATCTTTTCAAGGATGTTTGTATAGCAAACAGCACTGGAACATAGAGACTGTGTCTCACTCCAGGGCAGAGGGCACATGGGTTTCCTGAGCAGTATCTTTATGAGAGAATGTATCTTTTCCTGGCAACAGTTAGGCAGGTTTGCGAGCTCTTCAGTTTACAAGATGGGAGCTTTCTAAGCTTGAGGTTCCTCAGCCGTAAAGCAAAATGACTGCATTCAGGACATCTACCTGGGCCTCTCCGGATTGCCTGGTGACTATGGCAGGCACGAGGATGGTGACATGGTGCTTGAAGTACCTGTTGTGCCCTGAGCAATGAAGTCTTTTATCTCTGATGTGGAAGTCTAAAGTCCTTGCCTGCATCTACGAGACTGTGTCGGGAGGACTACTTGTTTTGTAACGAAGTAAAAATCTCAGACATTTCACAGTCCTTGACACCCTTCCCACATTCTGTAACCAAAGCATTGATTCCTAAGGACCAGATTGTTGATTTCTTGCACAGAGACAAAAGTGATTGGGCAGCAGTCACAGCTTTTTATATTTATTTGCACATTTGTTGCGTTACTTGACATAAGCATTGCTCCCTAGGGAGCCAGAGATTTTACACTGGCAAAGCCAAAAGTCCTGGAAATGTTTAGTATCCCGATTTCCTGAGTATAAAGTCATTCTAGTAAATACCCATAAATCCCTCAGGGGGAACAATTGAGAGAATCATTATAGTGTATACATATATTTTTTTATTGCTGAGGAAGAGTCTCCTTGAGCTAACATCTGTTGCCAATCTGTCGTTTTTTTTGCTTGAGAAAGATTAGCCCTGAGCTAACACCTGTGCCAATCTTCCTCTATTTTATATGTGGGTTGCCACCACAACATGGCTGATGAGTGGTGTAGGTCCACGCCTGGGTTCCCAATCCACAAACCTCGGCTGACGAAGTGGAGCGTGCCGACCTTAACTACTATGCCACAAGGCCGGCACCCCCCATTACAGTGTATATTTGCCATGACTTGTAGGGTCCTTCTCTCTGGGGACCCGCCCACCTCCTTAGTTAACCAATTCAAGGTGTGAAAACTGGTTCAGGTCTGAATCGGTATAAAGCTTGTGACTTTAACCTGGGGTGGCTTCCACTTGTCCAGGCTCTTTTCTTTTGTATACATAAAGCAATTCCTTTGTTAGTTACTTATCTATCTTATCTAAAGGGAATCCATGTTCCCGTAACAATCCCCAGAGATCTCTAAGGGTTCATTCACCTGTATGCCACTCAGATATTGCTATTATTTATCATAACAGCAGAAAATTTGCTTCTGATGGTTAAGCACCATCATTATTGTCTTCTTTATGTCATACCCTTTGCTATCTGGATGGTCAAATCTGTAATAGTGTCTCCCACCATCAGCTCTGACCTACAGAGAACATCCACCACTTTGCTTCTCAATAATGCCAGTAAATACCCCTCCACCCAATTGTCTTCAAGGCACCCCCACAAATCATAGTCAATGAGTGGGTTCTTGATGTTACATAGCATATCCACCATAACATGCCAAATTTTGTATGTCTTTTCAACTTTTCTCCAACTTGCTAGTTCTAGTATTTCTACTGCACTTAGTGTGGGCCATCACTTTCTCTGAGCTACAGGGCTTTCCTACCAGTGTGATAGCACCTTCTTCTGGCCTCCTTGCCTGGGTGTTTATTCTCTTATCACAGGAGATTGCTCCAGGTTGATAACATTTACCAACTTTATGTTCTTCCCCTCTTGTTCTAGCTCCAGATCCATTCTCTCCCACCCCCTGCCAGGACATGAAGCCTAAGTTGTACAGATCATTGAAGATAGAGTGGGGACAGGTGGGTAGGAGTGGGGCTCTATCCATACACCAGCCGGAACTGTAGGAGATAGAGTTTGAGTTTAGGCTCCTGAGGGAGGGTCCTGGTAAGCAGAGTCTAAGGGCAAATAGAGTTATAGCAAATAAATTTGGCTCCTCTCCAGATTTTGTAGATTTCAAACTTAGGGAGGTAGAAGGGGAGGTTATTCAGATCTAGCCAGTAATTGGAGGAGGAGGGAGAAACTTCAGTGTTACTGAGGTGACCCAGTCAGCTTGTCAAACACTGAGGGACACATTCTAGTAATTTTGTTCCAAAATGAAGAGAAAGAGCAAGATAAAACTAGAGCACAGGCCAGTTTCCAAATATTGGACCAGCAGGAACAAAGCAGACATTCTTCGCTTTCTTTCTGGCTCCATTCCTCTCCTCTTCTTTCTTTCTTGCCTATAGATATGGCTCCTCCCTTTCCTTCTCTTTTAGCCTCTTTGTTTCTGCAGCCCCTTTGAGGGATGCAATGTCTAGCTCACAAGGCACACAGGAATAGAGAAAGAGGATGGGGTACTATGCAGAAACTGTGATTGAATCATATTGGGTGGGTGAGGGATTCCAAACCACTGTCTCTAATCCCTGTTCTTTTGCAAATGCAAAGTTCTTGTATCCAGATGGCATCTCATTGGTTCAGGGAAAGGGATAGAATAGCAGCTAATGGCAAACTGCACACTTATGAACAACTGAGATGGAGGTAAATGGAGGCAGGGCTAGCAATCATTTATATATTAACAGGGAAAAAAATCTACCTCAAGATCAAGGAGAATGATGACTAAGCATTTTTTTTTTTTTTTTTTTTTTGCTGAGGAAGAGTTGCTGAGCTAACATCCACTGCTAATCTTCCTCTTTTTTTGCTTGAGGAAGATTAGCCCTAAGCTAATATCTGTGACAATCTTCCTCCACTTTTTATGTGGGTTGCTACCACAGCATGGCTGATGAGTGGTGTAGGTCCACTCCTGGGATCCCAAACCCACAAACCTGGGCCACCAAAGTGGAGCATGCTGAACTCAACCACTACACCATGGGACTAGCCCCGAGAATCATTTTTATTGAGACATATTATCTGTACAAGAAAGTGGATATAGACCACAGAAGAAGATATATGTGAGAGAAGGCAGGAGACTCTAAAGGAACAATAACTTAATTTATTGTTCATTTATTAGCCTATTTAAGAAAATTAAATGGAATCAATCCATTATTGGATCAAGAATAGAATGTGAATAACAGTAGTTTAAGATAAAAGAGATGTATGTTTAAACAATATGAGCAATTAAAATAAACAAAGTGTTCATATTAAAGCCAATAAAGTTAAAAGTAGATCACCTTTATTCCTTTATTGAGTTTCCCTCAGGAAAAAACTAAGTACCATAAAGTCAGTAATTGCATGAACATTTCCTTTTATGTCACAAGGGCTGTTGAATTCTTAGCAACTGGATTATCTTTCCAAAACACAGAGCATAATATGGACTTAAATGTGATTGTTTTCTTCCTTTTTGATTATACATAAACTAACCCTATATTATTAATTTAGGTGACTATTCTCATAAGGCAATTTGCTTTAAACTTTTTTTTTTAACTGAAGCATTTCCTAATAATAGGATTCTAGTATCTTGCATAGTTTAGAAAAAGAATGTGTGAGACTTCATAAAGACTTATCAACTTTCAGAAAGAAGACTGAGTCAATTATCTTCTTCAGGAAGATAATGTCTAACTACAGAAGAAAAATAGAAATTTTGTAAATTTTCTGTTGGAGAAACACAGAAACTGACTCAAAAGGATGTATGTCATGCAACATCATCAATAATAAATATTTAGCGAATGCCTTTATATAGACCCTGTTCTTGGTGAAACCAACACAAATCTACAAACCTTCAGTAGGGGGAATTAATGTAGAGTTGTTAAAAGGTGGCATCTTCTCAGTGTCAAGAGCAAGGTGCCAGTTTGGTGGGAATATGGCCATCGGGGGAAGAACAGTAAAAACTGATGCCTGAAAAAGGTCTTGTGGCTAGATCATGTAGGGCATTTGGAACATAGTAAAGATATCTGACTTTATGTGAAATGTGAGGATTGGAGGATTGTAAGCAGTGAAGAGACACCATCAGATCTATATTTTGAAATGATTACTCAGATTGATGTATGGAGAATAGATTATAGGGGGAATACACTGTCAATTTATAATAAGGGATACCAATATGGGGACAATTGCATAGTTAGGTTAGTGACAAGGGTGGCTTGGATTAAGATAACAGTGGAACTATTGATAAATGATCAGAGTTGGGCTATATTCTGAAGGCAGATGACAGGATATTCTTCAGATTTTTTTCTGGAGTATAAGATACAGCAGTCAGGACGCTTCCAAAGTTTTCAGCCTGAGTAACTGCATGAATAGGATTGACATATAATGAAATAAAGAATTTGGGGGGGCCGGACCGGTGGCGTAGTGGTTAAGTGCGCGTGCTCTGCTGCAGCGGCCCAGGGTTCGCAGGTTCGGATCCTGGGCGCTGATGCATCGCTTGTCAAGCCATGCTGTGGTGGTGTCCCATATAAAGTAGAGGAAGCTGGGCACAGATGTTAGCCCAGGGCCAATCTTCCTCAGCAAGAAGAGGAGGATTGGCATTGGATGTTAACTCAGGCTGGTCTTCTTTGCAAAAAAAAGAATTTGGGGATGGACTATGTTGGGAATGGAATATTAAGATTTCTGTTTGGACATGAATGAATACCTAGTGGAAGGATATATGAGTTTATAGTTGGGGAGATACTGGAACTAGAGAAAAATTGTGGAGTCATCAAGATATATACACCACTAGAAACTGTAGAATTAGTCCAGTGATAGAATTATCATCAATTCCAGACAAGTCATAGTATTAGAGTGTAACAGTAAAGAGAAGAATTTCTAAGACTGAGCCCTAAGACAGTCTACATTGAAAGGCTGGTCTGGAAGAGGAGCGGAACCAGCAGAAAGACTGAGAGGAGGAGGCCACAAGGAACCCAATATAAATCCCATAAGTCTCTAGGAAATATTATCTCCTTTCCCCACACACCTTTTCACAATGTTATTATATGTTTATTTAGCTATTTACCTTTTTTTTCTTTTTTGGTAAAGAAGATTGTCCCTGAGCTAACATCTGTGCCAATCTTTCTCTATTTTGTATGTGAGATGCTGCCACAGTGTGCAGGTCTGTGCCCAGGATCCGAACCTGCTAACCCCTGGTCGTGAAAGTGGAGCGTGTAGACTTAACTACTGCGCTACTGGGCTGGCCCCATCTAATGTCTGGCCCCATTTAATGTCTAGATTAAAATGTAAACTCTTTGATGGTAGGGAGTATGTTTCTTCTCACCACTTTACATCTAATTCCTGCTACAGTGTCCAGCACACCTAGATGCTAAAAATATTATATGATGATTAAATAAAATAATTACTTTGTAATGTTATCCATGAAATATTCTTTAAGTGCATAATTTGAATGCTTACAAGCATTTCACTTTACAGAGGTTTCTATTGAATTTTTCTACTCTGAGTATAAATATATTTATATCCAAATATTTGGTCACACTTCCATTGCTTTCCTCAGTTTTGTACACTTTTTAATATTTATAATTTTATGTATGTTTACTATTTTCCATAGATTGTTTATTTCTTGATGATTTGCATTTCTTTCATTTTCAAAATTTATACAAAAATGTCTGTTATACTGAAAGTCTATAAATATTCTGTCATACATTTTTAATAATATTATTTTACGTTTATCTCTTTAATGTATCTGAGGTACATCCTGAAGATAATTTGACGTGAAGAGGAAAATACACTTTTTTTCCCTATCAAAAAATAACACTAGCACTTTTTGTTTAATATTTCCTTCCATGATATGAATAAAACATTTTAAAAATTTATCCTAGTAAAATATACTTATGGAAAATGCATGTCATCATTGGGCAGTTCCTTGATTTTTCATGCAAGACCTAATTTGAATCAAACTCTATCTATAGACCCATCAGGTTTTCTTTTTATTTATTTTATTTTTTTGATATCAAACATGTGATTCTAAAAGTTAGATGGAGATGTGTGTGACCTAAAATGCATTGGCGGAATCCTAGAAACTTATTTTGCGTGTCCCCAAGTCTCTATCCCTCCCCAAGGACAATGCTACCATCCTCACCTCTATCACCATAGTTTTTAATTTTTAAATAAAAGAAATAATACAGTATGCATTTATATATCTAGCATTTTTTTTTTGCTCCGTATCATGTTTGTGAGATCTATCCCTGTTGTATGGCAACAGTTCCTTCATTCTCATTGTTTAGTCTATGATAATCAACTATATTATATATCATAATGTATGCATTTATTCTTCTATTAATAAGCATCCAGATGTTTATTAAAACTCGATCTTTATGCTGTTAATAAATATACACGTCCAATGAAAGACTGAATCTGTATTTCTCTTACATGTATGCCTGATTGCTGGGTCATCTGCTGAGCTTCAGTTGACACAGCAAAATAATTTTCCAATGTTGTAGAGGTTAAAATTTTACCATCAGTGCACAAGCGTTCTATTTGTTCCCTATTTTCCACAAATATTCTGCCTTTTTCTTTTTAGCCATTTTGGTTGGTTTGAGCAATATTCTGCTGTGCTTTTAATTTGCATTTCCCTGATGCCTAACGAACTTGAACACCTTTCCATATGTTTTTCTGCTATTTGAATAGCCAATTTTTTGAAATGCTTGTTCAAATCCTTTACCTATTTTTCCATTGTGTTGTTTATCTTTTTCTTATTAATACGTAGGTTATATGTATATATATATAAATACACAATCTCTTTTTTTCAATATATGTGTTGTGAATATCTTTTTACACTTTGTGGCTTGCCTTTTTCACTGACTTATGATGATCTCGCTCTCTCTCTTTATGTATTTTAATGTAGTCTAACTTATCCACTGTTTTTCTTTTTCCTTTTTTTCTAATTAAAATCTTTATTTATTCCTAATGTCATAAGTATACTCTCCTCTGTTTTTTTCTATGAGCCTTATTGTCTTAACTTTTACATTTGGATATACAGTCTATCTAAGGTTGACGTTATGTGTGGTGTGAGGAAGTCAAGATCTTTCCCTCATCTCCCCATCCCCCACCCCCACCATGTAGACATCCAATTGACCTCGCACCATTTATCAAAAAGACCATTCTTTACCTGCGGTGATGAACTGGCACATTTTCATAACAATTGCAGATCTGTCTCTGGATCATCTGTTCTTTTCCAGCATTCTATTTATCTATCCTTATGCTAACATCACAAAGTTTTAACCAGTGTAACTTTATAATCAATTTTGATACTGTAATCCTCCAGCTGTTGTTCTGGCTATCTTAGGTTACTTGCATTGCAAGATACATTTTATTTTATGTTATTTCTTTATTTACTTTTTGCTGAGGAAGATTCACCCTGAGCTAACATCCATTACCAATTTTCCTCTTTTTTTGTATGTGAGCCACCACCACAGCATGGGAACTGACAGATGAGTGGTGTAGGTCCGTGCCCAGGAGCCAAACCCAGGCTACCAAAGCAGAGTGCACCAAACTCAATCACTAGGCCACCAGGGCTAGCCCACCAAATACATTTTAAAATCAGCATTTCAACTTAAAAACGCTGCATTTTTTATTGGAATTATGATGAATCTATTCATAGAGTCTGAGGCAAATCTACATCTTTACAGTATTGAGTCTTCTAATTTATCTCACGGCATATCTCTTCATTTATTTATGTCATCTTTAATTTCTCTCAATTGAATTTTGTAGTTTTCAGTGTAAGGTATTACAAACCTTGCTTTTATTTTATTTTTATATTTTATATCATAAACTATTGTAATAGGAGTTCTTTATTGCAAGTATTCACTCAGTCTTTGCGTGTTCAAAAATGTCTTTATTTTACCTTCATTTTGAAAAATACTTGAATGGAGGATGACATTCTAGATTGGCAGTTATGTCAGCATTTTAGGATGAAATTTTAAAGCCCATCTACTCCATTCTTAATTTTTGTTATTGTATTTTTCAGTTCCAGAAATTCTGTTTGACTTTTTTCATCGATTCCAATTCTTTGGAGAAATGCTGTAAATTTTGATCTATTTTGTCAACCTTGTTTTTTATTTCCTTGAACTTATTAATTATAGCATGTTTAAAGTGCTTGACTGATAACTTCAATAGATGGATCACCTGTGGGGAAGCTTCTATTGCTAGTTTTTGTTGGTAACTTTGTGCTGTTCCTGTAGTTTGCTTGGCAAAATTTTTATTAAAATCAAGACATTGTGACTGAAATTATGAAGGCTCTGGATGATGTAAACGCCTGTAAAGAGAGTTCCCCTGGGGAACGGCCCAGTGATGTAGTGGTTAAGGTTGCTTGCTTTGCTTTGGTAGCCTTGGGGTTCGCAGGTTCAGATCCCTGGCCCAGACTTACGCACTGCTTGTCAAGCCATGCTGTGGCAGGCATCCCACAGAGGAAGATGGGCATGGAAGTTAACAAAGGGCCAATTTTCCTCAGCAAAAAAAAAAAAAAAAAAAGAAAGAGAGAGAGAGAGATCCCCTTTTCTTTGCAAAATAGATAAAGTAGGGGTTGAGCAGACTTCAGCCTGATTTGCAGTTTCAGACAGTCTCTATTTACTTCTGGTTGAACTCTGCTGCTGTGACCCAGCCCTCCGAGCAGTTTCAGCTGGGAAGTTGTTGTATTCATCAGAGATCCACCAGCCTGGCAAGGTAACTCTAACCCTTGTCTTCTCAATGTCACAGGACTTCAGAAAACTATGATAGTGTCCAGAAAATTTCTGTCTAGCTCCTCAGTCTCCTACCCTATACTGCTTGAAAATTCAGCAAAAATTTTGGTATAAAGTCTGGTACAATTTTGAGTTTAGTTCTCCATCTTTCTTTTCACTAGAACCCTCAGCCCTCAAGTCTCTAATTTTCTTTCTCTTTTGCTATGTAAAACTGTCAACACTGTGCTAAGTGCTACCGTTAGTGGCAAACCTCTGCCCAGCCCATGCCTAGAACCTCTGACTTGCCTGGAATCAGCAAATGTCTGCCTGTGGGACAATATTGCTGTGGTGTGTTGCCCTTCCTTCTGAGAGATTCCTCATGTTTGTGATTTTTTTTTTTGCTAAAGTCCTATCTCCTCAACAGGTTGCCAATGTCTTTGAATAGTGTTTTTGTTTTATATTTTATGTGGATTTTCTAGTTGTGCTGCTGGAAGAATTAATCTCCCAAAAGGAACTCACTCTCACCATCTGATATACTCTTAAATATTAGAAAGACGAGAGTCAATGCTATAGACGTTGGTCTGAAGACACGCATACACACACTCACCAACACTCTGAACATACATACAATTATTAAAATGAGTGCTGTTCATTATGAATCTAGAGGTAGTATTTTTAATTTTAATGTTGTTGGGTACTATGTTCCTATAGTTTCCAAAATTTCAAACAATGAAAATGGAAAACTATCCTCAGCAGAAGTAAACTGAAATAGCAGAGGAGTATGTTTTATTATGAGTTATGTGTGGGCACTATGAAAATTAGGTGACGTAATGTATTTATTTGGAGTTTTTAAATTATTCTTTTATAATGCAATGACAAAAATGTATTTAGTGATGGCAACATTTTGCCTTAATCTATCAAAAATAGCTTTAAATATTATATAGCATTTTAGGATAGTCACTTCATAGCAAGGTGTTCTATATATACATTTTTTTTTTTCATAAATAAGGTTTTATTATGAGCTAGAGTGAGCATGGCCTTCTAAAGATCATGCTGCTTACCTTTGGTTTTCCTGGGGGAAAAGGACTCTGTGCCCCTGGTATTTTAGAAAATAGATTTTGGGCTATGAACAGTTGAATTACTTACAAGATTGCCTTTTAAATAATACATGAGTTTGAACCATATGATACCATTGTCAGAAGATAATTATGTGGTAAAGGAATGGATTTGAAGGCATGTAAGAATCTTTTGACTCCTTATATTCTCAATCACTGTAAGTGCCTGTCTAAAGAGCTTCCAAAATAAATAGGCTTTGTGGGTTGATGTTCATTCATTTGTGGTTATTTTAACTCAGACAGTTATATACTATCTAAGTGTATATGTTGTATATATGTGTGTGTATATACACAATGTGTATGTACATCGTGGCTGTTTTAGTTTCATTGATGCAAAGATCAACAACAACAACTTCAGAATACTTAGTTTATATACAAGATAATGGCAGAAAAATTGTGTTTATAGTTTTAAAGCTGTCTTTATTTGAGAGAAATTTGAACAGTTTGTACTCTGCATTAAAATGTCTTTAGAAGTTTTCAACATCTGATGAAAGAACATACAATTATATAATATGATTTAGCTTGTTTTAAACAATTGGGTTTATAAAATCTTGTTACCAGGATAATGATTCCATTTAATGAAAACATTCTTTGACTGAATTGGATTTGGGACATTAAAAAGTTCAGTTAGGAGGAGAAGTCAAAGTGGCGGTGTAGGCAGACTCTGAGCTCACCTCCTTCCGCGGACACAGCAAACTTACCACTACTCCTGGAAAAATTACCGCTGAGAGAGAACTGAAACCCGGATAAGAGGAACTCCTGCAACAAAGGACAATCCTACTTGAAGTAGAAGAGGCAGAAACTCCCCTCTGGAGAGAAAAAATGCCGCCTTCACCAGCCACCAGCTTCACGGCTGCCCTGCCTGGGAGCAGCGCACAGGTCCACAGCCTCCCTGGAGGTGCGGGGCCCTGAGCCGGGGAGCGTCCCCTCTGTGGGCATTTTGTGGACCCAGCACAATCGAGACCAGTGGTATAATATCTGACTTTGCCTGCCACTAAAACACTGAGGAATACCCCCAGAAAAGCTGGTTCACAAGGAAATTAAAACGGGCTCTTAAAGGGCCCACGCGCAAACTCACCCATTTCAGAAGACAACCTAAAATAGCCAGAAAGAAAGGTGCACAGTGCTTTGGTGAAAAGAGACTCACCTGATAGGCTCTGAGTGCATCTCAGTGAGAGGTGAGACCTCTCCAGGGACTGAGACATTGGTGGCGGCCATTGTTGTGGCCTGGTGTGGGCGTGCTGACACAGACACCATTGGAGTTCTCCCTGGGGCCTGCTAGCCCAGGGTCTGCCCCACCCACTAGAGCACTGATTTAATCCAGCTCACCCAGGGCAGGCAGCCCACCCTAGGGACTGGCCCCACCCAACAACAAGCCCTCGGGCAACTTGTGGACCTGCTAAGGGAGCTGCCTGGATTCTCCACAGACTAGAGAGTGGGTCCACCTCTGTGGGGCAGGATGTGTGCAAGGAGCGGATGTAGAGTGTGGGGCAGTGGTGGAGTGTGTGGGGCTCCCACCATGGAGAGACAAAGTCCACTTCAGGAGGTTGGGGCACTCACATGGGGCAGGACTGTGTTGACTGTGGGTGTGGACCAGTAGGTGGTGGGGCTTGTCAGCTGCAGAAGATGTGCTTCTCAAAGAGCCACATAGGGGGTTTGTCCCACCCTCCAAAGCCTAAAACAATTGGGTGCCTCTGTGCCTGAGGCCAGCCCCACACAGCTGCAAGCCTCAGAGAGCTGACAAGAGACCTAAAGTCTGGAGGCTTATAACAATTGTAAGCCCCTGAGCCTAACAACCTGTCACACTGGGGGCCTACTCACTTAAAAGAAATACTGCAAACAAATGTGCTATTAGGAATTACAGCCAACTGAGCTGGGGCTCTCCACACCTGATAAAGAGACTGAAGGGCCCACAACAACTACAAGCAGCTGAGCATTACAACAGCTGGCCAGGGGGACAGCTAAGCTTCCCTGAGCACCTACAGGGAGAACAACCACAGCACAACTGGACACACGTACCCACAAAGGGGTCACTTCTGGAACATTCAGAACTGAGGGAAGCACGCTGCAGGCCTCCTAAGGCATCACTTATATAAGGTCACCTATCCAAGAGCAGGAGACGTAGCTGACCTACCTAATACAGAAACACAAGCACAGGGAAAGAGGCAAAATGAGGAGGCAAAGGAATACATTCCAAGTAAGGACAGGATACAACCCCAGAAAAGGAACTAAGTGAAACAGAAATGAGCAACCTACCCAACAGAGAATTCAAACAAAGAGTGTTAAGGATGCTCACTGATCTTGGGAGAATGGATGAACTCAGTGAGAATGTCAACAAAGAAATGGAAGATATAAAAAAGAACCAATCAGAAATGAAGAATACAATACTGGAAATGAGAAATTCACTAGAGGGACTCAAAAGCAGAGTAGAGGATACAGAAGAACGGATCTGTGAGCTGGATGAAAGACTAGAAGAAATCACCCAAGCTGAACAGGTAAAAGAAAAAAGAATTAAAAAGAGTGAGGACAGTCTCAAGGACATCTTGGACAACATCAAGTGCACTAACATCCGTGTTATAGGTGTCCCGGAAGGAGAAGAGCAAGACAAAGAGGCAGAGAATCTATTTGAAGAAATAATAGGTGGAAACTTCCCTAACCTAAGGAAGGAAACAGACATCCAGGTACAGGAAGCGCAGAGAGCCCCAAACAAGATAAACCCAAAGAGGCCCACACCAAGACATACCATAATTAAAATGTCCAGAAATAAAGATAAAGAGAGAATCCTAAAAGCCACAAGAGAAAGACAAGTTACATACAAAGGAAACCCCATAAGTCTATCAGCTAACTTCTCAGCAGAAACCTTACAGGCTAGAAGAGAGTGGCACGATATATTTAAAGTGTTAAAAGGAAAAAACCTACAGTCAAGAATACTCTACCCGGCAAGGTTATCATTCAAAATGGAAGGAGAGATAAAAAGTTTCCCAGACAAGCAAAAATTAAAGGAGTTTGTCACCAAGAAACCAGCACTACAAGAAATGCTAAAGGGATTTATTTAAGGGGAAAAGAGAAGACCACAAATAGGAAAAATTATCTATTTTCATGATAAGAGGATAATGGATACAAATGCACAAAAAAGAGGTTAGATATGATATCAAAAACATAAAATGTGGGAGGGGGGCGTTAAAGAGTAGAGCTTTCAGACAGAGGTCAAACTAAAGAGACCATCAACTTAAAATACATTCCCATATATTGTAGGTTACTGTATAAGGACTGCATGGTAATCACAAACCAGAAACCTAAAATAAATTGGCAAAAAATTAAGAGAAAGGAACCCAAACATAATACTAAAGAAAGCCATCAAACCACAAGGGAAGAGAGCAAGAGAAGAAGAAAGGAAGAGAGAAGGACTACTAAAACACCAAGAGAAACAAGTTAAAAAATGGCAGTAAGTATATACTCATCAATAGCTACTTTAAATGTCAATGGAGTAAATGCTCCAATTAAAAGGCATAGGGTGGCTGATTGGATAAGAAAACAAGACCCATATATATGCTGCATACAAGAGACACACTTCAGACCTAAAAACACTCACAAACTGAAAGTGAAGGGATGGAAAAAAGTATTCCATGCAAATGGCAATGAAAAGAAAGCTGGGGTAACATTGTTCATATGAGACAAAATAGACTTTAAAACAAAAACTGTAATAAGAGACAAAGAAGGGCACTACATAATGATCAAGGGAACAATCCAACAAGAGGATATAACACTTGTAAATATCTATGCACCCAACATAGGAACACCTAAATATATAAAGCAATTGTTAACAGACATAAAAAGAGAAATAGACAGTAACACAGTAATAGTAGGAGAATTTAACACTCCATTACAACAATGGATAGATCATTCAAACTGAGGATCAATAAGGAAACATTGGCCTTAAATGACACACTAGAACAGAAGGACCTAATAGATATATACAGAACACTCCATCCAAAAAGCAAAGAATACACGTTCTTTTCAAATGCACATGGAACATTCTCCAGGATTGATCACATATTAGACCACAAAACAAGTCTCCATAAATTTAAGAAGATTGAAATAATACCAAGCATCTTTTCTGACCACAACGGTATGAAACTAGAAATCAACTATAGGAAGAAAATCCGAAAAGCCACTAATATGTGGAGATTAAACAAAATGCTACTGAACAACGATTGGGTCAATGAAGAAATCAAAGGAGAAATCAAAAAATATCTGGAGACAAAATGAAAATACGACATGCCAGAATTTATGGGATACAGCAAAGGCGGTTCTAAGTGGGAAGTTTATAGCAATACAGACCTATCTCAACAAACAAGAAAAATCTCAAATAAACAATCTAACATTGCACCTAAAGGAAATGGAAAAAGAAGACCGAACAAAGCCCAAAATCAGTAGAAGAAGGGAAATAATAAAAATCAGAGCAGAAATAAATGAAATAGAGAATTAAAAAAATAGAAAAAATTTATAAAACCAAGAGCTGGTTCTTTGAAAAGATAAAGAATATTGACAAACCTTTAGCTAGACTCATCAAGAAAAAAAGAGAAAAGTCTCAAATAAGTAAAATCAGAAATGAAAGAGGAGAAATTACAATGGGCACCTCCGAAATACAAAAGATTATAAGAGAATACTATGAAAAGCTATATGCCAACAAACTGAACAATCTGGAAGAAATGGATAAATTCTTAGAATCATACAACCTTCCAAAACTGGATCAAGAAGAAATAGAGACTTTGAATAGACCAATCATGAGTAAGGAGATTGAAACAGTAATCAAAAACCTCCCCAAAAATAAAAGTCCAGGACCAGATGGCTTCCCTGGTGAATTCTACCAAACATTCAAAGAAGACTTAATACCTATCCTTCTCAAACTCTTCCAAAAAATTGAGGAGGGGGGGATGCTCCCTAACTCATTCTACAAAGTCGACATTACCCTGACACCAAAACCAGACAAGGACAACACAAAAAAAAGAAAATTACAGGACAATATTACTGATGAACATCGATGCAAAAATCCTCAACAAAATACTAGCAAATCTCATACAACAATACGTTAAAAAGATTATACACCATGATCTGGTGGAATTTATTCCAGGGATGCAGGGATGGTTCAACATTTGTAAATCAATCAACGTGATACACCACATTAATAAAATGAAGAATAAAAATCACATGATCATCTCAATAGATGCAGAGAAAGCATTTGACAATATACAGTATCCATTTATGATAAAAACTCTGAATAAAATGAATATAGAAGGAAAGTACCTCAACATAATAAAGGCCACATATGACAAACCCACAACTAATATCATCCTCAATGGTGAAAAACTGAAAGCTATCCCTCTAAGAACAGGAACCAGACAAGGATGCCCACTCTCACCACTCCTATTTAACATAGTACTGGAAGTCCTAGCCAGAGCAATCAGGCAAGAGAAGGAAATAAAGGGGATCCAAATTGGAAAGGAAGAAGTGAAACTCTCACTATTTGCAGATGACATGATTTTATATATAGAAACACTAAAGAATCCACCAGAAAACTTTTAGAAGTAATAAACAAATATGGTAAAGTTGCAGGATACAAAATCAAAATACAAAATTCAGTTGCATTTCTATACAATAACAACGAAGAAGCAGAAAGAGAAATTAAGAACACCATCCCATTTACAATTGCAACAAAAAGAATAAAATACCTAGGAATAAACTTAACCAGAGAGGTGAAAGATCTGTACACGGAAAACTATAAAACATTGCTGAAAGAAATTGAAGAAGACACAAAGAAATGGAAAGGTATTCCATGCTCTTGGATTGGAAGAATTAACATAGTTGAGATGTCCATACTTCCTAAAGCAATTTATAGATTCAATGCAATCCCTATCAAATTTCCCACAACACTTTTCACAGAAATAGAACAAAGAATCCTAAAATTTACATGGAACAACAAAAGACTCCTGGCTGGCTCGCCAAAACTGTCCGGGGAAGAGGGCTAATCTCCCTCTGCCCTTTCCCTTAAGGTTCTCCTGGCTGGCTCGCCAAAACTGTCGGGGGAGAGGGATAATCTCCCTCTGCCCTTTCCCTTAAGGTTCTTCTGGCTGGCCAAATAATCAACAAGACAGGTTAGCAGGAGAAAATAATACCAAGTTTAATAACATGTATACATGGGAGAAAGCAGGGACATTGCGTTTCTCAACACAATAGCAGAAATTCTCGTCTTAAATATCATTTTCAGCCAATGACAAAGGAGGATTTTGGGAGTGGGGGAGTCAATTACAGGAGATTACCACTAAAGCACAGTAAACAAGAGTAAGGTTTATTATACAGCCCCAAGGCCTCATCTTCCACATTGATAAGTTACTAGAAATGAGCTCACCCCCCCTTTTTCTCAATACAGAGAGGGAGATACCTTTACAAATGGAGACTTCCCTTGTAAATGATTGTCTGACAACTCCTCGCAGGGCCATCCAAAGAATGTGGCCAGAGAGACAGGACTCCCGATAAGATGGGCTTGTTGGTGCCTTTCCTATTGTAACCTCTATCCTAAATTATCTTTTATAGCAGTCATGATAATAACCCCTTCCTAAAACAGATTTTGTTGGTTTTAAATTCTTTAGGCAGTTTTGGAGGGGAAACTCAAATATTTTTCCTGAGCTCTCTGAGTCCTTATTGTCTTCAGCTCGAAATAAAGGAATCCTGACAAAAAAGAACAAAGCTGGAGGTATCACACTCCCTGATTTCAAAATGTACTACAAAGCTATAGTAACCAAAACAGCATGGTACTGGCACAAAAACAGACACACAGATCAATGGAATAGAATCGAAAGCCCAGAAATAAACCCATACATCTATGGACAGCTAATCTTCGACAAAGGAGCCACGAACATACAATGGAGAAAAGAAAGTCTCTTCAACAAATGGTGTTGGGAAAACTGGATAGCCACGTGCAAAAGAATGAAAATAGACGCTTTCCTTACACCATACACAAAAATTAACTCAAAATGGATTACAGACTTGAATGTAAGACATGAAACTATGAAACTTCTAGAAGAAAACATAGGCAGTATGCTCTTTGACATAGGTCTTAGCAACATATTTTCAAGCACCATGTCTGACTGGGCAAGAAACAATAGAAAAAATAAACAAATGGGACTACATCAAACTAAAAAGCTTCTGCACAGCAAAGGAAACCATCAACAAAACAAAAAGACAACCTAACAATTGGGAGAAGATATTTGCAAATCTTACATCTGGTAAGGGGTTAATCTCCAAAATATATAAAGAACTCATGCATCTCAACAACAAAAAACCTAACAACCCAATTAAAAAATGGGCAAAAGACCTGAACAGACATTTCTCCAAAGAAGATATACAGATGGCCAACAGACACATGAAAGGGTGTTCAAAATCATTAACTATCAGGGAAATGCAAATCAAAACTACAATGAGATATCACCTCATGCCTGTCAGAATGGCTATAATTAACAAGACAGGAAACAACAAGTGTTGGAGAGGATGTGGAGAGAAGGGAACTCTCATACACTGCTGGTGGGAGTGCAAACTGGTGCAGCCACTATGGAAAACAGTATGGAGATTCCTCAAAAAATTAAAGGTAGAACTACCATATGATCCAGCTATTCCACTGCTGGGTATTTATCCAAAGAACTTGAAAACACCAATGCCTAAAGATACACGCACCCCAGTGTTCACTGCAGTGTTATTCACAATAGCCAAGACTTGGAAGCAACCTAAGTGCCCATCAAGGGACGAATGGATAAAGAAGCTGTGGTATATATACACAATGGAATACTACTCAACCATAAGAAACGATGAAATCCAGCCATTTGTGACAACATAGATGGACATTGAGGGTATTATGCAAAGTGAAATAAGTCAGAGAGAGAAGGTCAAATACTGTAAGATCTCACTCATTAAGTAGTAGATAATAACAACAACAAACAAACACATAGAGACAGAGATTGGATTAGTGGTTACTAGAGGGGAAGGGAGGAGGGAGGAGGGCAAAAGGGATAATTATGCCACATGTGTGTGGTGATGGGTTGTAATTAGTATTTGGGTGGTGACCACGAAAACATGATGTAATCTATGCAGAAATAGAAGTATAATGATGTACACCTGAAATTTATACAATGTTATAAACCAATGTTACTGCAATAAACAAACAAAAAAGTAAAAAAAAAAAAAATTCAGTTAATAATAACCTATGCAGTGGATGCAAAAAAGAAGTAACCTTTGCTTATTAGGAGGTCTTTATTAGGAGGTCTTTATTCACTTTTTTAATATGAGAGAGTAGCTTTAATGGATTTACAAAATGCATAACAGAAAAGCAAATTAGGTTGTAACAAATAAGTGAGGATTTTGGTACATGTCATTTTAAAAAGGTACAAGTATTTCCTTATCCAGGGCTTTAAGAGGAAAGGTTGCTGGCAATGGGTATCTTGGGAAGATTAACATCTTTATCTTTTATCTAATCTTTGGCAAGATTACATTAATATCACCATGATTAAAGGCTGAACAGTGTGATGGGTAAGAGACTAACATTAGGAGTGAGGTTGCCTGGGCTCATATCCCCACTCTACTATTAACCAGCTGCATGACTTTGATAAAGTTACTGTGTCTTAGTTTCCTCCTCTTTACAATTAAGGAAATAATAGTATTAATTGATAAAGTGAGTGTTGGAATTAAATTATTGTACGTGAGGTGATTTGAACAGCACTACGTAAGTTTCAGCTATTATTGTCATTGAGATCAAATATTGAAACAGTTTTGGAGGAGAACAGGTAATATATTCACATTCACATTTGGAAGAAATAACAAACGTTCTTCAATTTATTGTTCTTATGACTAAAAATACATTTTGAAATAGGTGCTGGAAACGAGCATTTGTAATAGCCCACAGTGTCACAGTGTTGCCTTTTGAATTGTTAAGAATCAATCATATTGTCGAGACTTTATTTTTTTTTCCTAATTAATATTTTATATGAGGTGTTTCTATGTCTGTTATGGGAGTTAACATCCTCACCACAGGCTATTTTGCCATTTTTTACAATGAGAATTCAAGCAGGCTCCTGTAATCTTTTGATCTGTGTCCATCAATCTCTGAGCACTTCCTTATTTCTTTCATAGCAAGATATTCCAGGCTAACCTTATACCAGCTCTGCTCCACCGCTAGGATCATCAATGTCTCCAAAAGCTCTATTTCCTATAAGTGGAGAATGGTATTTAGAAACCAAGATCTGAGTGTTAGTATCTTCATTGCTGCTGGAATGTCATTCCTTCTAGGCCCTCTCAGCAGATATGTCTTTATATCTATCTATCTAACATCTGTCTATCTCTCTCTCTCTACCTATCTGTCTACCTACCTACCTATCAACCTACCTACTTACCTACCTACCTACCTACTTGTCTGTCTATCTGTCCACCCATCCACCCACCCACCTACCTATCTACTTACCTATATGTATGTATTAAAAACCATAGATACATATTAAAATTCTCCAATTCCAATCCAATTAGCACTAGCATTCTTTTTTTTCCATATTTTTAATTCCCTTGTCCAACAATGAGAAACGCATCTCCCATTATCTATAATATAGTTCTTATTTGTTTAATCCTAGAATACAAATGAAGTATACGATTTAGATGAACTAATCTGTATCACTATGGAAAATGAACCTACTGTCTAGAGTTCAACATGAATTTACAATTCTTTGATTTTTATCCTGAAGCACAAGCACTTTCCAAGTCTCTGTTTGTTTGACATTTGCAGATGATCTGTTGGCCAAAGCATGGCAAATTCAATGTAAATGGGAGGAGACTTCACAAGCGCATAGATACAGAGTAGCGTGACACAACGTGGGGAGGTATTACTGCAACATCCGTCACAGTGTGCCACTGGACCCAATGATTCACAGCCCTTCACATCCAGTGTATACACATTCCTTCTTAAGATTCTCAAAGTCTTATCTAATCATGGCATCAGGCTCAAAATTCATAAGTTGTGAGCACATCAGGTCTGGATGTAGATGAGGCTCTTAAGATGTAGCTACTCTTCATTCAGAGACCTCTGAAGCAAAAAGACAAGTTATCCAGCCCACACACACACTCACACAATGGTCGGATTCCCTCATGCTGGTATACATGACCGGTAATAATTCCTTCTCTTTGAGTGTGAACAGGACCAGCAAATATGATGGGCTGTCTCTCTTGTGATTAGGTTATTAATCCGTTTACTTTCAGTTAATCTAAAGGCTGATTACCCTGGGTGGGCCTGACCTAAACAGATGAACCTTTTAAAAGAAGGTGAAGCATCAGAGAGACATGCTCCTGCTGACCTGAAAGGAAGCAGACCACCAGTTTGTAAAGATAACCATGCAGCAGGGAATGATGGGTGTTCTCCGGGAGCTGAGGGAGGTCCTTTATCCTCCAACCACAAGAAACTGAATTCTACCAACAGTGATCTTGGAAGAGATACTTGAGTCTCAGAAGAGATCACAGCCCAGCCAACACCTTGAATGTAGCCTGGTAAGACTCTGAGCAGAGACTCAGCAAATGGTACCCAGATTCTCACCCACAGACACTGTGAGATAATGAATTTGTGTTGTTTTAAGGCAGTGAGCTTTGGTAATTCACAGTGCAGCAATAGAAAATTAATGCACACTCCCATTCAAAACAAGAGAGACAGAGTAGTAACTGGTCTAGAGACATTCTGAAATCCAGGAAGATGTTTCTAGTCTTCCTATTCTAGGGGCAGGGAATGGTCTCTGATTGGGCTCCCTAGGAGTAGTTCCTTAGCCTGGCTTTGTAGTTCTCGGCTCTACCTTTTAGACTGGCCTTCCTTTTTAATAAGAAATCGTTCATATTTGCAGCAAAGCAACCCTCTTGTAGTATGTGTTTCAAAGTGGGGCCAAGCGGCCTCATGTAATTTTAAATTCCCTCAGTCCTTGCTTCTCAGTCCTCTGAGAATACCACTGTCAGGATATTTAATAGTACACATTTAAACAACTTTGTGAGTTTCCTATAACTTTTTGGAGGGTTTACTCTGTGCCCTCAAAGTCACATTTGTTTCATGACAGTCTTCTCTCTGCTTTAGGGGTGTCAGGTATAACGATATTCATATGATTTTTTTTTTTTTGGATTTCTAAGTAATAGTATGTTTTAAATCCATTTTTGTCAGGCTGATAAGATTTATCAGGCATTGCCTTAATTCTTTCTGAGATCTTAAGAAAAGGCCTTACTTCTACACTCTTACTTTGTTCTTTACCTTGAGGTCACTTACTGTTTTAAGAATTCTCCCCAGATAGACTGGAGATGTAAAAGATTTATTTTCCAAACCAGCAAGTCATGACTCCTCCATTTTTCCTCTAAATAGTCATGCAAAATGAATGGTTCTTTTTTATCTCATCTCTTTGTCCTCACACCTTATCATACACAGCTGAAAGAAGTCAGATGATACTTTGCAAATTCTACCAGAACACGTCTTTAATCAGATCCCCCAGTTCAGTAGGTACAGTTACTATCTTTCGAGGTTCTTACATGTTGGCCCATTGTTCTACCTCTACACACCTGGGTCTTCAACACTCCAGCCTCCAATAGCAGCTTCCTCACCACTTGTGTAGATATGGTGTTTGTGTGCAGTTCCACCAGCCTTAGCCTTAGGCCTCCTCCCTGCTTCTCCTCCTCTAGTATCAGTCTCCTCACTTTCCTTCCAGCCTCTGCCTGCTGATGGTCCCAAAGACTAAGCCACATTTTAAGTTTTTGTTATGGCAGCACTCCATTTCAAGGTACCATTTCTAGTTCAGTTATGTATCTGTAAGGGTGTACACACATACACACATTTACATGCACACCAAAAATTAGTGGCTTAAAACACCAATATGTTTTTTCTCGTGATTCTGTGGATCAACAATTTGGGCTGGACTCAACTGGATGTTTCTACTGTTCTTCTCTGCTGGACTGTGCTCGTGTGGCTGCAGTCATTCAGTTGAGGCTAGATGGCCTAAGACGGCCTCACTGCAGGTTAGATGGTTAACGTTGGCTGTCTTCTGGGCCGTATGTCTACAGCTTATTAGCCTGGGCTTCCTCACGCGTTGGAAGTATTCCAAGAGGGTAAGCCCCAATACAAAAGAGTTTTTGTGTCTCTGCTTGTATTACAAGCAGTTTTTGTCCTCTTGGCCAAAGAAAGTCACATGGCCAAATCCAGAATCAATGTGGAGGTGACTACAGAGGGCAAAAATACAGTAGATAAGAAAGGTTCATTGGGGGTCATTATTCTGGCAACATTCACAATCTGTTTATAGGAATATCCGGTAAGGATAAAACCATAAATTGGAAATTCTGTGAGCCCCAATGCCACCATTGTTTAAAATTTTTGGTATCACGTCTGGGTTTGCTATGTGTTTTTCAATGTGCATTGGACCATCTGGTTACCCTCGTGGAGGTCACCTCTATTACAAAATTATTTTTCCTAAATCCCACCGAGTCTGGTCCAAAATTTTTCCTGCCTTCCTATTAGTCTGCGTTATTGAAGTCCAACAGTTATCCACTTGATTCTGTTTCAGTTTCTAGAGGTACTCTCTATCCTTTATGTAATGTTCTCCTCCTGTCTTGCCCTGATAAATCTTTCTGTTCTGCTCAGACACAAAGTCTTTCTCCTCCAGAGAAGAGACACTGTACTCTTTGAGTTACAGTGGTGACTATGAATAATCTCTTCCCTCAAATAAGTCACATTCTAATTAGAAAGGAAGCTTACTGAACAACTTAATCTTATATTAACCCTAATTTAACTTAAGGGAACTTGATTTTGAAGAAGTAACTTTGAAAAAAATCCTTTCCTCTTTCTACCATGATTTCCTAATAAAAAATTATTGTGAGCTAGTGGCATAGTTATAAGAATGATTTGTAACTTAAATCGGTACTATCAATTTATGACTTCATTGTATTTCAGAGTTACTCTGAATAAAGAAGCCATTTTCATCTTTGATGGTATAGACCTTAGAGCATGATCCCTGAAATTCCACTGGCCATACCTCCTCCACACCTAGTGAGGATGTCAGTTTGAGGAGGTAGAGAATGAGGAGATAAAATAGACAAAGAAAATTCTAATGACTTTTGGGTCATTTGTTCTGGTCAATTCTAAGTATTACTACTGTTTTTTTTTTTCTCTGGATACATTTACTAATAATTATCTCCTTTTAATAAGTATTCAAGAATATTTTTTCCCTGTCACTTGCAACTAACATTATTTTTGATTAATATAAAACCTAACTAAGACATTGATTCCGGGGTATAAATAATTCTCTAAGAGAGGTTATTACCAGGAAAGTTCAATTATAACCATTATTACCAAAAATTAATGACATTATTTCTTTGTGGTATGTAAAAGCTGCATGTTTACATATAGCATGTTCAATTTCAATTCATATCCCTTCTATAAATGTCACCACTCTGTCATCTTCCACGTCATCTATATTTTGTTTAGTCTTTCTTCCACTAGTCATTAATCCTGCATACAAACGTTATCCCTTGCTTTGATTTAGACACTATGCTTTGTGCTAGGGAATAATCATTGACAAAATATATTTCCTTCCCTCCAAGAGTTTTTGTCTACTTTAGGAAAAGAGACAAACAGTCAGTTAAAATACAAAACAATGAAAGTTGATGTGACTTTCTGGCATGAGGGAAATCTTCTATATCTTAATTGAGTAGTGCTGGTGTATACATTTGTCAAAACTCATAGACATTTACAAATAAAGTTGAAGCATTTTACTGTGTATAAATTATGCTTCAATAAAAAATCAGTTGTGATGAGGTGCAATACTAAGAGTGAATGATAATGTTGACTGAGATAAAGAGTCTGAGTAAAGGTTAATTGAAGGAGTTTATTTGATAATTCAAGTGAGGAATTCGAATCCCAGGAAATTGTCTGACAGAGTATTCTGAGGGCCTGCTCTGAGGTCTACAGGTCTGATGCAGTTTGCACACCTTTTAACAAAGCAGTGTCTATGCAGGAAAGGGCTTACATGTCTCATAGTCATCAAGGATAACAAGAACTCTTTGGTTATTCGTCAAACAAGGTGTTATTTTAATGTTGGTGTTCTCTATGTGTGGAGGGAGGCAAGGACCAGGGTCGTCACGTTTTCCCTCAATCTCTAAAGAAACGTAGTTGGGAAATGTGAGAGCAAGGTACCCATTGTCTCTTCTTGTTGCTGATTCATCCTGCTGGCATCTTCCGTCATGAAATGGGGGGTTCCCAGGTCATTCTAACACATGGCTGCTTCACAGGACAGCATGGATTTTTGTTGTACTGACTTTAAGCCTATGCAGCTCACTTGTTAGATTTGCCTGTTAGAGCAGGGAGAGGGATCCCAGTTTCCTTCACAATAAAGAAGCACTTATTAGCTTGTTTGCACCAATTTCATCTTATTTTTGCTTTATACCCATTCTACTCTATTCTAGTTTGCCTTGTGATTATATTTTTATTTCTCTATAGTCCTCTCTTTAGGTTTCTTCCTGTGGCCTTCACCAAATCCTAGCTATAGACTTAAATTTGATCAAATATTCTTCTAGTGGGTCATGAGCCTGCTGAGTGTCTGCTAAAATGTTTCTGAGTTAATTGCAGTATATGCCTGGCTACGAGGGAAAAATCTACTAGCAAGGAAAACTGAAAACTATTGTGAAATAAGAGAATAAATTTTGGAAAATATTGCAGGAAAAGATTGATAAGAGTGAGCAGTTAATTGAGACTCTGAGGAAATGAGTCAGAAAAAACATCCGGCTTAAAAAACACACCACACAACTCATCTGTAAGGGTTCAGACTTCAGCTTAGGCTTTCTGCATTTTTGGTTTTGATCTGTTTAACAGATTGTTATTTTTTTTGGAATTTTTCTTGATCTTTCTTTTTATAAAGGAAACATATAACTCAGAGTATAATAAAATAGCTCCAAGTTAGAACCAGAGCAATTTGGCCACCATCTGGAAGACTGACCCAGCGGAAGCCCTGCCAGGCTGCACTTCACTATCTTCCACGCTCTTTGACGTGGAGCTTGAGTCTTTCACCAGGAGGTAATTTATATGCAGAAAAATGATATCAACACAGCTCTAGGGGACCCTCTTCCTTTATGTATTCACTGTGCATGTTTCTTTAAAGGGGATTTCAATAAAAATAAGTACACGATATTTACATATTTATTTTCCAAGTAATTTTTTAAATGCAGATTTCGACTTTGAAATTCCTAGTAAGGTGTTTTTAAATGCTAGAACTTAGATTTTAATTCTCCCTCTAGCCAGTCCTGTCTTCCTCGTCTCCTTGCAAGTATATCACCCAAGAACGCTCCACAACAAAGCCTCTAAAGGCCAGCTGCCATGACTTTAAGATTTTTCTTTATCAAAAGTGATTCTCAGAATGTTGTCCTAGGACCACTGGGGTCCCCAAGATCCTTCCAGGGGATTTGCAAAGTAAATTGTTTTCTGCTTCTTTCACTCTTAGCTTTCCCGTGTGTGCAGTGGAGTTTTTCAGAAGGTACCTGACATGTGATGACATTATTGCTCTGATGATAAGTGGAATGTATGCTTGTATACCCTTGTATTTTCCGGCATTTTTGAAGTTAGTAGGTCTAGGATATAAATATGCACTTTTTCAGAGATTTACTCAGTTTGTTCTCAATATTTCAAGTGTGATCTATCTATCTATCTAACTAACTAATCTATCTATCTATCTATCTATCTATCTATCTATCTATCATCTATCTGATTATATCTGCTGTAATCCCTGTAACATCATTATCATCCAATAAATTATTTTGAAATTCCCAAATTTTTCTTGTTTCACAAAAAATATTTTAATTCTTCTTCAACAATTTTATCTAAAACTCATTACTTTGGAATTTAGAAATAATTTATTCAGAAATAAATTTGATTTATAAAATACTTTTCTTATATTTAAGGATGGATCATTGGCTTAATAAAAGATGAGAAAACTCACTTTCTAAATGTAAAGCTGTACTACCTACATCTAAAACTACTGAAAAAATGTGAAACTAATGTACCAAAGAATTCTCTGATTCATGGAAGGGAGAAATTGTGCAAAATTGCCAATGAGAAATAAAATTATTAAAATATAGCTTTTTCTTGGCTTTGCATATATTAATAATTTACCAGATTGTATCTCATGCAACAGAACATATTTTAATAGCTTATGGGGCTGGTTAAGTTTCAATTCTTTCTTTAACGCAATTATTCAGAATTTTTTTACAAAAAGAGAAATAGAAATTATAAATGTAGCTGTGGTAATCTCTTAATAGCCAACAATTGTTTGTACACCATTTCAAATTGGAAATGAAGAAGTCAGAGAAATATCTTACAGAGTAAGTTGTCATATTTCATTGACTGGGGAGAATACACAATGGCTGAGAGACCAATAATGCACCGTATAGTTGACACACCCGGATGAAAGATCAGTAAAGCAAATCATGGCACTGCCACTTTCCAGTAATACAGCAACCTGTTATATTACAGAGTTAGCTGCAAACAGTAAGTTAATATCTGATCTGTGGGTGGATTTACAAGTATAGCTGGTCTTGATGTTTTTCTTGCTTCCATCCAGTGTCAGTCCCAAATTATCGCTGAAGATGTATGGTGTGTGTGTCTGTGTGTGAGTGCTCAGCAGCAACAATAAAGAGCGCTGACAAATTCAAACGTGAAGTACATTTTCTTTTTAATGTAACTCTGTCGACATGTACTCTGATGCTGCCAAAGCGACGGTGTGTGAAAACGCAGATGCGCTCGCACAAATCAAGGCAGTAACACCGAAACGTATTAGTAGTCATTGTTCTTCACTGATTCCAAAAAAAAAAAAATTGAGTTTCACTTAAGAAACTCAATGAAAGTGAACACTATTGAATTTTATTAAATTTGGACACTTTAATATATGTCTATTTTTAATATGTCTGCTGAGATTTAATTGACATACCATAAACTGCACATACTTAGAGCATGCAGTGTGGTGTGTTTTGACTAACATATACACCTGTGAAACCATCACCACAATCAAGATAATGAACCAATCTATCAGCCCCCCAAGTTTTCCCATACTCCGAAGTAATCATCCTCCTTGTCTTTCTTTTTTTTTTTTTTAAAGATTTTTATTTATTTATTTTTTCCCCCCAAAGCCCCAGCAGACAGTTGCATGTCATAGTTGCACATCCCTCCAGCTGCCGCATGTGGGACTCGGCCTCAGCATGGCCAGAGAAGCGGCGCGTCGGCGCGCGCCGGGATCGGAACCCAGGCCGCTAGCGGCAGAGCGCACGCACCCAACGGCTAAGCCACGGGGCCGGCCCGCTCCTTGCCTTTCTATGCCACCTGTCCCACCTCCTATTGCCTGGCAACCAATGATTTGTTTCACTATAGTTTAGTTTGTATTTTCTACATTTCTACAATTTTTCCAGCTGTGTATTTTTTTGGTGAAGTATCTGTCCAAATCATTTGTCTATTTTTTATTCAGTTGTTTGATGTCTTATTGAGTTTTGAGAGCTCTTAATATAGTCTAAGCAGATACAAGTCTTTTTGTCAGATGTGCGATTTTCAAATATTTTCTCTTGGTCTGTGTCTTGCCTTTTCATCTTCTTAATGGTGTATTTTGAAGAGCAGAATTTTAAAATTGATGAAGTCCAGTTTATCATTTCTCTTCTTTAAGAAACTACCACTTAACGAGTCTTGGTGTATTGTCAAAGAAGAATTTCTAAGATGATCTGAAATGACTATTAAAATACTGTAAGAACTTCTTCATGTGCTTTGAACAAAGTTAAATATGACAATGTATTAAGTGCAGAAATAGATACAAGAATTCAACTGTCTTCTATCAAGCTATAGATATATATATATTTTTTCTTTTGTGAGAAAGATCAGCCCTGAGCTAACATCTGTGACAATCTTTCTCTTTTTTTTGCTGAGAAAGACTGGCCCTGGGCTAACATCCATGCCAATCTTCCTCCACTTTATATGGAACGCCGCCACAGCATGACCCGACAAGCAGTGCATCGGTGCGCACCTGGGATCCGAACCTGGACCACCAGCAGCGGAGCACACGCACTTAACCGCTATGCCACAGGGCCGGCCCCTATCAAGCTAGATATTAAAGAGACTTGCAAAAATGTAATTCAATGCCAGTCTTCTAATTTTTTTTTTTGGAAAATGTAATTATTTTTCATAAAATATGTTTTTATATTAACATGTAGCAGGCTTATTGTTGTTTTAAGTAAATTAATACATAGTTTTAAAATTTTCTCAGCTCAAATTTCTATTATGACAAATATTTATAGATATATCCCACATTAACAAAATCTCTTTTTGGGGACTCAATAACTTTTAAATGTGTAAAGAATCCTAAGACAAAAAAGTTTGGGAAACACTAATTTAAGATGTATAACAAAAACTATATGGATAGAGTTATCATCATTTCCCTTCTACTCACAAGGAAACTAATTCTCAAATAAGTCAAGTAATTTGTCCAGTGTCATTCAGAAAGAATACGGCGGAGCTTGGATTTTGACCCAAGCTTTGATTTAGGGGATAGTTTTGGAGAGGAATGGAAATATGAGGATAAAGGAAAAGAAAAACTAGATTAAAAAAAAAAAAAAAAAAGGAATGGTGTATTGAAATCTCATCCTGACAGAGAAGAGGAGATTATGAGTCCGTGTTACAGGACCCTATTTTTGGAGTCGAATGTGCTTTCAGTAAATATCTGTACTTTCTAATCCTATACTTATTCTGCTGCCATTCCTGGAAGATTTTATTGTTATGTTTTTTCTTTCTTTCTTTCTTTCTTTCTTTTATTTTGAGGAAGTTTGGCCCTGAGATAACATTCATTGCCAAGCTTCCTCTTTTTCTTTTTTCTCCCCAAAGCCCCAGTGCATAGTTGTATATCCTAGCTGTAGGTCCTTCTAGTTCTTCTACGTGGGACGCGGCCTCAGCACGGCTTGATGAGCAGTGAGTAGGTCTGTGCCCAGGATTTGAAGCGGCGAACCCGGGCCACTGAAGCGAATGTGTGAACTTAACCGCTATGCCACCAGGCCGGCCCCGATTTTATTGTTATTTTGATTTAGATATTCAGTTTTAGAATACTTCTTTGTTATTTTACCTTATGTTATTTTTGGGTTTTGCCTTCAAAGTTTCATTGAGAGAAAGAAGTTGGGCTAAGATACAGTAATTTGTTTGAAGCTAGTGATAGCTTCAGGAAGTTGTAAAGGGCCTTTTTCTTTACTGTTGCTGCTGTTTCTTGTCTTCCATCAGTATCTCTTTCCTGTGGAAGCTCTTCTTCCACCTGGCACACAGGGATCTAATTTTTTTTGAGGGCTCACTACTGCCGATGTCTGAGAAGCTTCAAATTCCTTCTCCTAACTCCACATTTCACCATTATTCTTTTTCCTGATGACTTTAAAAACTTGTTCTATTGTCTCGATATTCTTCTCTTTTAGTTTGGGGATTTATAACTTGCCATTAATAATTTGTTAAGGAAAAGCAATGATATAATAATTTCTGCCTCCCACAGATATATGTATTTTAATGTATATTTGAGGTAATGTGCATTTCTGAAATAGATGTAATTTTTTGGATGACATTATAATTACCATAAATCAAGTCATTTACTCATGGATTCTTTCATTCATTATACTTATTATTTGTAAAATTTTTATTAAAGACTATCTTATTAAAAATATGTATTGAGTTCTTATTGAATGCCAGACACTGATCAAGCATTGGAGAAAGTAGTAAAAAGACAGATAAAGCCTCTATTTGCAAAGAGCTTATGTTCAGATAAGCACAGACAAAAATAATTAAGCAAATTAATTAAAAGTTAATTAACAAATAGGGTCATTGAAGATAGTAATAAAGATTATTATGAAAGTAAAACAGGAAAGGGATGTAGACCAAATGACAGTAAGTTGTTCTTCTATAGGCAGAACAGAGAAAGCCTCTAAGGATTTCAGCTGGAAAGTAAACAATCTGAAGGAGCCAGTAGAAGGAGAGGAAAACTTCCTGGTCAGAACGGACCACAGTGCAAAGGTCTATATACAGAACTAATTGGATGCTCGAAGGCAGAAGGCTGAAGGAAGCTAAGCTTGCCATATCACAGTCACAAGGGTAAGAGATCAAGTCAATAGCTAGATGAGGGCTAGATCATATAGGGCTTTGCAGGCCAAAATAAGAGATTTGGATTGTATTCTCAGTGCGATGGGAAAACATGCAAGAGTTTAAAGCAAAGAGTGACAAGATTTAATTTAAAGTTATAAAGATTACTCAAGCTATTCTGTGGATAATAGATGGAGAGAAGAAGAGCAGAAGTAGGAAAGATCATTTAGGAGGATATTACCTTATTCCAGAGAAGATGCAGAGTTGGCTTGCACTAGGAAGGTAGAAATCGAGAGCATGTTGGTGGAGATCAGTATATAGTTTGGTGAAAGAGACTCATTGAGAAGCGATTCAGGCTGTCACTCAGTGTTTTGGCTGCACTTCTCTGGGGAAATGGTAGAGCTATGATGTGGAATGGGAAACTGGAATTGGAAGCATCGAGGGTGGTATTTGCTGTCAAAACCATTATATCAGACTGGTCTACAGCAAATACATTCAGTTATTCCACAGAAACAAATACACATAAATGGAGGAGAAAAAGCACAGTTTTGTGTATGCTCGTGTGAGCCTTGTCTTATTTTTATGGTATGTTTACACAACTTGCAATTTATGATGATTAATTTCATCATGGAGATCCTGTTTTCCATTAATTTTCAGTAAAAGATATCCAACTATTAGCATATTATAACTCTCTTATTTTTTACTTTTATAACAACACTTTTCAAAACTCATCCTTTAATGAACTTAATTTCTCTTAAGAAAGATGAGAATATTTAGCATTTACACTTGATGATCCCATAACACCTGTCTTGCAATATTAAGCGTCAAGATTGATTTGATTCTTCAGTAAGCATTTTAAATGTACTTATCACTTGAAAACATTCCACATTTTCCTTTTATTTTTAATCTGGTTACCATGGTAACCATAGCCGTTTCTTCATATTTTGCCTCAAAAAAGGAGCCATGTCATTTTAGACAGAAATGATGGAGAATGTAGTTTCTCGATCCCTCCATATGTTTTTCTTTTTATTATGATGATGATATAATGTAATGATAATTTAAAAATTCTGACTACCTAATGCCAACTTGCTCTGGGGTGTGTCGCATGTCTTGGTTCTCTTTGTTTCATGTTGCTATAACGTAAATACTAAATGGCTGCCTGATTTTACCACTTAGCCAATAGTAGTTCTGCTATTACAGTTCTATAGTGTGAAATTGACTGCCTGTGTGAATTAGAGGGCTTGGATCACGCTACACAACAAGTAGTTATATAAATTATTGGCAAAGCTCATAGCAAATATGAACCTACTGCTAGAATACTCAGGATAGTTGAGCTTTGAGCTGTGTGATGTGCTGTGTCTGTAAGTCTAAATTTTAATTCACTTGTCCTGATGCAAGATTTTAATTTTATCTGAATCAATTCCCCATTTAAGGTAATTTTAGCTAAATTTTGAATGCCCTATTCTGAGAAAACCTGGTATAGGAGAGATCTGTTACTTGACTGTCCAATATCTATTTTCCCCTTAAAACAATCAAAGTTGATTGTATTTAGGACAGCAAAATCCCAGTTTTTCTAATAGATAAGGATTGCTAATGAGCTATAAAAGAACATTAGTCCATAGGGCTTCTGGGAAACTTCATAAAAGGTTCTAACTCAACTGTGAGATGCACCTTTTTGTGATTTCCCCTTTCTCCTTACATACTTTCCATAGGGGATGGACTGTTTCTTTCAGAGGCCATATTGGGCCATGAAGTACTTTGAGCATAGGAGCCTTGAGCTAATGATGGCCAGGGGGAAAGATTAAAAAAAACACTGGGCTACTTATGTCATCCTGGAACCTCCGTAACAGCCCTGTACTACCTACCTCTGGATTTCATGTTATGTAGAATAAAATAACCTTTATACGTTGGTTAAGTCACTAGGTTTTCTGTTATATGCTGCCAAACATACTACTTAACTCATGCACCCTGAATAATGAAGCCATCATCTAGTGTGCACGTTTTGATATTCAGCATCTGCTACTAACATTAAGAATTCTCTCTGAGGTTTACTTTGTGTTTATTCTGTATGAGCTACTTTGAATCTTTCATTCGACCTTCACAACAGCTCTCTGAAGTGTATTATTATCTCCATTGTTTGGAAGAGAGAACTAAGCGTAAGAGTGGGCAGGGACTTTTAGCCAGCCCTGGAGAGGTTAAGATCCAGTGATCTCACCACTGTGGCCTGGGTTCCTGTCGCCGTCAGGGAATTACAACCACCGCTCGGTGGTTGTCATACTGTGGTGGCTGCGCGTTGCTGTGATGCTGAAAGCTCTGCCACTGATATTACAAATACCAGCAGAGTCACCCATGGTGGTCAGGTTTCAGTGGAGCTTCCAGACTAAGACTAGGGAGAAGGACCTGGCCACCTACTTCCAAAAAAATTGGCCATGAAAACCCTGGAGCATTGTCTGATATGGCACCAGACAGAGTGCAGTACACAGGGTCACTAGGAGTCGAAATCAACTCAAGGGCACAAAAGGGCTTTACCAAGGTCACATGGCTGCTGAGTTCTGTTGGCATTTGAATCCACCCAGCCTGACCCAGAGGCCACATTCTTATTTAACGGCTTTATGTGGCTTCCAGACAGTTTTAGATCTGTGCTCGGAATATTGTCCCAAAATGGAGTCTGTGAAAGAATATTTTGTTGTTAAAGGAAACTAGTTATAAACCTGGTTAATAAGGTCACAATCATACGCAGTTTTACTCAATAGCTTATTCTTTTTTTTTTTCTTTTTTTGTGAGGAGATCAGCCCTGAGCTAACATCCGCCAATCCTCCTCTTTTTTCGCTGAGGAAGACGGCCCTGGGCTAACATAGGTGCCCATCTTCCTCCACTTTATATGGGACGCCGCCACAGCATGGCTTACCAAGCAGTGCGTCGGTGCGCGCCCGGGACCCGAACCAGCGAACCCCGGGCCGCCGCGGCGGAGCGCGCGCACTTAACCGCTTGCGCCACCGGGCCGGCCCCAATAGCTTATTCTTTAATTATCTGGTTTAACAAACATATTTGGTCAGTTGTTTTAAACATTGTGCTTCAAGGAAAGGAGTTAGTGATAGATAAATAGAAGGAAGTTCCTTCTCCTAATAGGCTTACTATTAATAGTCCATGGATCAACATAGGAGAGTGATGTTCAAGATCAGAAATAAAGGAGAATAATAATATCTTAATAAAGAGTCAAAATTCTAGAAAATCCTCTGTCAATGGGAATTAGTGAGATGGGTCTCATAGTTGCAGAAATATCAATTATTTATTGAGTAAACTCTCTCTGCTGGAATATACACTAAGCTCAGTACAGAAATCATCATATTTAATTCAAGCAACAACATTATGCCTAGGGTGCAATTCTTTCCCCGTTTTATAGATAGAGAGATGGAGAACTAAAGGAATATTAGGTAATTTGGTACATTCTGATGCAGACTTCATGACAGTAGACACAGTATCTTGTTTCGTGTTGTATTGCTTCTCCTAAAATAACACCTATCACGTAGTAGGTGCTCAATAATATTAGTTGTGACTAAAAGCCACACATCTGGGAAGGGATGAAGCTGATTCTAACGCTCAGCCTTGTTCATTTCCACAGTGTAAACCACTCTTCAGTAGTCTTTAATTTGGAGAGAAGTTGAAAATTTTATTTTGAAAATAGAATTCAGAAGAGACAGTTTAAAATAAATAGATACGGGTAAAATAGATAATTATCATGCTTAAATAGTGCTTCTTGAGGAAGAGCCCTTGACAATGAGAAGAAAATCAGGAATTTTAATGCCAAGTGAATATAAAGCAAATTATTAATATATATAGTTTATTTTTGTTATTGTTCTCAACTCACTGAAATAAAGAGTATAAGTATGAAGATTAACTTTTAAGCTCATGTTTCTTCCTTGGCTCTATTTTATTTCTTTGCCAGGAGCATCTGCTAACACAAGATCCATACCACAGGGATGCCTCATAGCTGTATATCGTTAAGCCCAAACCTTTTGCTCAAATACTAGGCTTATAATTTAATATAAAATGTATGGGCCGGCCCCGTGGCTTAGCAGTTAAGTGCATGCGCTCTGCTAGTGGCGGCCCTGGTTCAGATCCCAGGCGCGCACCAATGCACCACTTCTCCGGCCATGCTGAGGCCGTGTCCCACATACAGCAACTAGAAGGATGTACAACTATGACGTACAACTATCTACTGGGGCTTTGGGGAGAAAAAAAAAAAGGAGGAGGATTGGCAATACATGTTAGCTCAGAACCAGTCTTTCTCGGCAAAAAAAAAGGAGGATTAGCATGGATGTTAGCTCAGGGTTGATCTTCCTCACAAAAAAAAATAAAAAATAAAAAAAATATATATATATATATAAAATGTATTCATTTTTATCTAACTATAGAAGTAGTAGTAATAATAATTGAAACTCGTTAGTACACTTACTCTGTGCCTTTTCTAATTCTTACTCTGATGATCTATTGTGATAATGCATATAGAAGCCCTTGATCAAACTCAGACTCTAAATACCATTTTAATCGTGTGTGTGTGTGTGTTTGTGTGTGTGAATTGATGTAATATTTATCTGTGTATGTGTGAAAGAAGTATTGGTTGATTTAACCAGATAATCAGATAGTTGCCTTTTAAAGTACTTATCCATTTACTCATATATGTAACAACTGTTGAGCAACTATATCTGACATATGTAGAAAAAGATTTCAATAGTTATACAAATTAAATCTTTATTCTGATTGTCTTGTTAAAACAGAAAGAAGATAAATCAGTTCTGCTCAACATTCTTTCTTTCAATTATTGCCTCCCAAAGGTGCTTTTGCAGACATTATTTTCCTCATCACTCTCCCATGAAATTTTAATACCACAGATATATCGTATATTTGTTTATGTACTTAATGTATATTTGTGCTTTATAAATAAAAAGAATAAATATTTTTGCTGCCCCCAGATCAGTTTCAACATCCTCAGGGGTGATATCTCTCTTGAGAATACATAAGATAAATGATCATTTGTATAGTACCGTTAGTAAGAACTTCATGATAATAAAAATAAATGAGTTGATGTAGACTCAATGAGATCTACTTTATTATTTTATTATAATAGTGGGGCTGAACTTTGAAGTGTTTATAACATACGTGCACAAAGTTTTTGCTACTCCTCCCTTCAGGAAGTGGAGCTTAACTCTCCTTCCCTTAAGTGTGGGCTGGATTTAGTGATTTATTTCTAACAAAATATGGCAGAAGCGACAGTGTATAACTTAGGAGAGTCAGTCATAAAAGGCATTGCGGCCTCCTCCTTGCTCTGCCTTTTGGATCACTGGCATTGTTGTGTTGTGAGAACACTCAGGAAGGCCTTTAGAAAGGCCTAAGTGGCAAGGAGCTGAGGCCACCTGCAAACAGACATCTGAGTGAGCCGTCCTGAGAGTAGATCCTTCAGCACCAGTCAAGCCTTCACACCGCTGCAGCCACTGCCAATATCTTGACTGCACCTTCCTGAGAATCCCATGTCAGAACCACCAGCTCAGGCTCTCAGAGAACCCCTCCTTGGAATTCTGACCCACAGAAACCATGAGATTAAAAGTGTGTTGTTTTAAGCTAAGTTTTGTGACAATTTGTCATACAGCAATTGATAACTAATATATCATGTTTCATGATTTTTGCACATACGTATTTGCTTTTCTTTCTTTCTTTTATTTTGCTGAGGAAGATTTGCCCTGAGCTAACATCTGTGCCAGTCTTCCTCTATGTTGTATGTGGGTTGCCACCACAGCGTGGTCGCTGACAAGTGGTGTAGGTCTGTGCCTGGGATCCAAACTCAGGCCGCCAAAGCGGAGCCCACCAAACATAATCACTAAGCCATGGGGCCAGCCCCACTTTTCTTTAGATATAATTATTTTTATTGTGGGAATAGATTCTGTTGAGTTGTATTATTGCATTTAGATACCACCAGTCAGTTACCTCTTCTAATATCCTAAACTTTTGTTTTCAGAGATCTGCAAATACCTTAGATTTAAAGCTGTGGTAATTAAACTTAGTTTTATATGTACATATTATTTAGAGTTTATGAACATTTTAACATACATAACATGTTTAAACCTTAATAAAGCTGAAAGGTGCATTAATCATATTTTCCTACTTTCTGAAGAAAAAAAAGGATTCCGAGTTTTTAAATATTATGTTCCCAGAGTCACACAGCAGGTGACTCAGTGCCAGGTCTTTGATTCAGGAATAGTTCTTTTTCCAAGGCATCTTTTTGCCTAAGAATGATTTCTAATATTTGGACATGTGAAGATGAAAGAAATGGATATAAGCTGACTCTATTGCCACTAATAAAAAGTATCTGAGGCAAGTGATACTGGAAAGTTAAAATATGTATTTGTGGTATGATCATTTTATTTTATTTTATTTGTTTATTTTTTTGTGAGGAAGATCAGCCCTGAGCTAACATCCACGCCAATCCTCCTCTTTTTGCTGAGGAAGACTGGCCCTGGGTTAACATCTCTGCCCATCTTCCTCTACTTTATATGGGACGCTGCCACAGCATGGCTTGACAAGCAGTGCATCAGTGCACGCCCAGGATCTGAGCCTGTGAACCTCGAGCCACCAAAACAGAGTGCGTGTCCATAACCGCTGCACCAACAGGTCGGCCCAGTATGATCATTTTAAGCAAATTATCAAATAACTATATATGTTGATACATTCTAAAATATCAATGGTTATCTTATTAGACGTATATCATTTATTTTTGACTAAGAGTCTCATTGTAAGAAGAAACTGAGAATGAATCACAATGTCAGGCCAGCTTCTCTTTATTGAATTAGGCATAAATAATAGATTGAATGTGATACGGTGAAGGGCACATTTATGTCTTCATCCATTCGCTCCTTTGGTTTTTAGATGCTTTCTTTTCCCTGTACACTATTTTTGCATTTTAGTGGAGTATTTAGGTACTGTTGCAAGATTCTTATTGGGGTTACTGGGATAATTCTGGTAGTCCTTGCTGTTTGATAGTTAAAAAGATAATTGCTTAGATTCTCTAAAACAGTGATTTTTTTGAGCAATGCTATTTCTTTGAAAATAACAATACTTAATTTTGGATTGCTCATTATAATTAATTCATTTTAATCACATTAAAAAGGCACCGCTACAATGGACTTCTGTGGAAATAAGGAAACAACACCATATTAACTTAAAAAAATTGAGTAAGTTTTATAAAAGAATCTTGCATGTATTAACTTCGCATTTTGCATATGTTAAAGAGGATCATCAGCCTTAAAAATAACATAAATGATACAGAATGTTATTTTCTGGTATTTTTCCAGGAGAATCTAGAAGTGTGGGATATCTAAATGTAGTACATTTGCTAGAATATTAAGTTTATACCAAACTGAAATATAGTATGGTAGTTAAGCACATGGGTATAGTTGACAGACTTAGTGGGGTTGAAAGCTAACTCTATCACTTACTATATCTGAAATCCTGGATAAGTTATTTCAATTCATTTTGTCTTAATTTCCACATTTTTCTGTATCTTTCTTAAGCCACTGAAATTTTTCTTATATATATTAACAGTTACAATTTCTAGCTGATGAACCTGGTATCATGTCATCTTCATTGTATAAGTTGTTCATTATTTTATTTTACTATTAATAATGCTAAATGTAAGTATTTAGAACAGGACCTGGCACAATTAAGTATTCAATAATGTTAGATATTATAAACAGTGCAAACTATCCATATTGACCTCGTACTAGTGGTAGACTCTATCCATACTACGACTTTTCCTAAGACTTCTGTTAATAACTTGGTATTTTATATTTCCAAAGGCTGCTCTGGGAACTTTTCTTTCCCTTTAGGCCATACAGGCTTAAAACGAAAGTTTATTTCGTCCTTCAAGTGTATTAAATTTAAAATAGAAATTTTTATGCTATTTTCATAGTTTATTTTTGTTGGTTTTACACTGTAATGAAAACATTAATTTGTGGTCTTTATTATTACTTATATATGAGCATTAGGGAAAGAAAACAAAACATCAACAGTAGCCTTGACATGGTGTATTTCATTTGTCCTCTTATAATGCAGGGTGCTTTTTTAAAATTCTGTTTTCCGTCTGTGCCAGGAAGACAAAGACATTGCTTGGGGAGCCCACTTTGTTTATATGCTGTATTATACAAACATTTTAGGTCAATGGGAAGTGAATCCCCCTACTTACTGAGCTATTTTAAATTTGCTGTGCCTTTCCAACTTTGAAATCATTCTTACATTTGGAGATTTGGAAGATGCTGTATTTATTGCAGAACACAGATATTTTCACAGGGATTTTTTGTTTGTTTGTTTTGGACCATGATCCACCTTGTTTTAATAACCATCATCTCTGCATTGAATCAGCTAATATTTGTAAGTACCTATTGTGTTATTCTTTACAGTTTACAAAACACGTATACCTCTTATATCATACCACACATGAAACTTTTAAAAAGAGAAAATATTTTTATCTCACAGATGATAAATATTGTCCTATGTTGCCTAGTAGAAACTTGTGGAATCATTACTTAAATTTGGGTCTTATTGCTGTAAACCCAGTGATGCTGATACTGTATCATAGATGGTAAATTAGATTGTTGGTCACAAGCCTTCACTCTCCACATCCACCACAACCACATGGGGGTGGGGCACACTTCCCCAGTGCTACCGACCATGTGACTTGCTTTAATCAATAGGAAGTGAGTAGACGTGATGGCAGCAGAGGCTTGAATACACTTGTGTGGTTGTGTGGGCTCTCTTGCACTTCTGATACTGACATGAGAAGTTACCCCAGCTAGCCCATTAGTCAAAGGAGTTAGAGAGACAGATGGAGCAAACGCAGACCCAGACCCCCACTGAAGCATGGAGCCAGGCTGGGCCCAGTCTGACTCAAAATCGTTCAGTCGTCTGACCCATAGGCACATGGGGGAGTGTTCTGATGCTTTGTTATGTAGCATGATTGTGGCGGTCACTGATGGACACACCATGTTATAAGGATGAATCAACTATGTAAAACACAGATGATGGAGATATGAGGAAGTTAAATATATGCTCTTGATCCTTGTGTTAATTAAAATATAGCTAATAGAAACCAGAGAAAGTAAACATTTTTCCCTTCCAACAACAGAATGATGTTGGTGCTGCAATATGTAATCAAGCAGTGAAAGATTAGCCTCTACCATTGCATCAGCACTACCTTCCAATAGACAATTTTTCCCAGAATGCAACTGAGAAATTTCACTACAAACAAGATGTTCTGTTTGTGTGTTGGTCTCAGACTATGATAGTGATGCTGCTGGCTAGGAATGCCTGAGGCATTCACCTGGGGGAACCACCTGTGGCAGCCGCCACAGACATTTTACCAGCAGGAGCCAATATTGTGCCTGGTCGGGCACTTGTGATTCTTATGATTGCAAGGCGCACCTCAGCAACAGCCATCAGGGAACTTGGAAGAAACAAGGTTTATTACTCACAAGTCCTGGAGGCTACACAGCACACCTGAGGGCTACACAGTGAGGTCAAGCGGGGAGAAAGACAGACAGACAGACCTACCTGGGGTTCTGACTTTATTGGGGTTGAGGGTGGGGTACCTAGAGTTTCACAGGCTCACTCTTTATTGGCACATTTAAAACATAAGAGAGGGAATTAGGTTGTGGAAAGAGGAAAGCTGGGTCACTTGAGCAGTCAGTTATCCACATTGCCCAAGGCTTCTAAAAGGGGACAGTGCCTCCTTATCTAGGTGTTTTGCTAGTAGCTGTGTCATTCAAATGGCAATGTGTTGATTCCAGATGGATGTCTTTGAAATGGAGGCCTCGGCAACCAGAAGCTTATTGTCAGGCGCTGACACTACATGTTTATATACGAAAACCATGAGATATTTCTCCTTTAAACGTCTTTTTATTTATCTTTCAAAAAATTTTGAGTCTTTTAAAATGTTTTGGTCATAGAACACTATGAAAAACTGAGGAATGTTCTGAACCCTTCCCAGTGAATTTATAGATATGTGTGTATACATATATTTATAAATATATAAAATATTTAATATTGACTGAGAAATATTTAAAAGAATAGATTTCCAGTCCCTACAAAGTATGATTAGAATTTATATATTTTAAACTCTCCTCTTAAGATTTTGATGAAGCCTCCTTATAAAAAATATTATTGGAACTGTATACCACTGTTTGAGCATTTTGTGTTTTGTTATATTTTCTAGCTCTTCAACTGGTGATGATTAGAACGCAAGAATAGTAGATTCTCTATGTCTTTTTCCTCCCTAAAGTATCTCCTAAATCTTTGTAACATTGTGTTTGTTTGGGAATATATCATTGCATTTGGCGAGAGATTTTAGAGATATGAGCTTCTGATATACCTTATAATTTCTTTTCAATGGATATTGTTTTGATTAAATATAAAATCAAATAAAAAATTATAAATATATAATTCTAATTTTTAATTGAAGAAACATATAAATCCAGAAAATGTTTATGCCTAAGTAAATCATCTTCCTCAAGTATATAAACAAATACATTGCAGAAATAATTCTTTGCTTTTAGTCAAAAGTAAATAAATATTTTCCACGATAAGCACACCTTTTGAGTAGAGGAAAATTTTGTCAATTCTACAAATTTTACGATAAAATAAGTTTGTAAAGAGTTGCTTAAAGTGAGGTTGGACACAACTACTTTATTTTATTTTATTTTTGTGGTGTGCATGACATTTTTAGATTTTTTTTTTATTATTTTGTGAGGAAGATCAGCCCTGAGCTAACATCCAATGCCAATCCTCTTCTTTTTTTGCTGAGGAAGACTGGCCCTGAGCTAACGTCCATGCCCATCTTCCTGTTCTTTATATGGGACGCCACTACAGCATGGCTTGACAAGGGATGCATCGGTGTGCACCCAGGATCCAAACCTCTGAACCCCGGGCTGCCGAAGCAGAGTGCACCCATTTAATCGCTACACCACCAGGCCGGCCCCGGGACACAGTTATTTTTAAAACTTATTGCTTAGAAGTGCATGTTAAAAGTGTCAAAATTGTTCTTTTTCTTTTTCTGAATAGCTCTAGAAATGATTCTTAAAGGGGATGCATGGCCAGTACTTCCCCAGAAGGGCCATTTGGGGAATTGGGGAGGTATTTTTTGTTTTCCTGGTGATGGATCTGTGTTACTCGCATGGACTGGTATGCTGGAGGTCATACAAAAAGTGTGATATTGTTAAACAACAAAAATATTGATACTCCCTCAAAACGGTGCAATGATGACAGGAGAATTTTTGTATTTGGGAGGCTGATTATCACTCGTGTATTGTAGCATCATGATGATTCTGTATGCACTTCATTATATTACCTTCTATAGTTGTACACAAGAACTACTTACATCATGAGATATGTATTCCTTTATTGAAATTTGCTTTCTTTTTTTCTCCTTCATATTAGAATTACAAAACAGAACAACAGAAATAGATTTTTAGTATTTAGTTCCATTGAACACTTTGGGATCAGGGCAATGCTGTTCTCCTAATATGAGTTGAGAGTATTCCCTCATCTTCCATTTTCTGGAAGAGTTTGCATAAAATTGGAATTATTTCTTCCTTAAATGTCTGCAAGAATTTACTGGTAAAGCCCCCTGGAATTTTCCATGTTGTGAGATAATTCTTAATGACAGAATTTTTTTTTTTTAATAGATATAAAGACTATTCAGGCTATCTATTTCTTCTTAGAAGAGCTTTGTTAGTTTGTGTCTTTCAAGGAGTTTGCCCAGTTTATTTAGTTGTGGGATATATTGGCAGAAAATTTTATATTCTCTTTATTATATCAGTCTGTTGGGAGGTTTATCAATTTTATTGGCTTTCCAGAGAACCAGTGGGTTTTGTTGATTTTCTCTATTCTTTTTTTTTCTGTTTTGTTGATTTCCTTTCATATCTTTATTATCTCCTTTATTTTGCTTGCTTTGATTTTAATTTGCTCTTGTTTTTCTAGTATTTTAAAGTAGAAGCTAGATCTTTCATTTGAGACATTTCTTCTTTACTGATATAATATGTTTTGTTTTTAAAAATATAAATTATACACTAAGTAATGCTTTAGGTGCATCCTGCAGTTTTGATATATTGAATTTTCATATTGATTTTATTAAAAATATTTTATAATATCCCAATGACTTCTTTTATTTATTAATGTATTGTTTCTTTTGAAGTTTTTTGGTGAGATCTTTCTGTTGTTAATTTCTATTTTAATTCCATTGTGATTATAAAATATGTTTCATATGATTTAAATGATTTTAAATATACTTAGATTGCTTTATGGTCCAGAATATGGTATACTTTGGTGAATGTTACTTATACTCTTGAAAAGAGCATATATTCTGCTGATATTTGGTGGAGTGTTCTATAATTTTCTATTCATTCTGTAATTATCCATTAGTTCAGGTTGGTTAATAGTGTTGTTCCAATATTTCATGCTTTCACTGCATTTTTAAATTTGTGTTGCTTAATAAGAGAAGAAGGTTGAAGACCTCAACTTTATGTTTGGATTTCTTTATTTCTCCTTTTAGTTCCATCACTTTTCATTTTGTGTATTTTGAAATTCTGTTGTTAGATATATACACATTTAAGATTAGTGTGTCTTTGTGAAAAATTGACCAATTTTTTATGATGCAATGTTCCTCTTACCTCTGGTACTATTCCTTGTTCTGAAGTCTATTTTGTCTAATATTTTAGTCGCTCCAGGGTTCTTTTACTTGGTAGTTAAAGACTATATTTTCCATTCTTTTCTCTTAACCTATCCATGTCTTTATGTTATATCTAACTTGGTATTCTCTTTTTATTGGTGTGTTCTAGAATATTTGTATTTAACATGATTAAGATGGTTAAACTTAAATGTACCATTTTGCTAGTTGTTTCACTTTGTCTGTCTATTTTTTCCCTCTTGTCTCCATGCTTTTGATTTATTCAGTAGAGAGAGAGAGAGAGTGTGTGTGTGTGTGTGTGTGTGTGTATTTAAATTGTTCCATGTTATCTGCACTATTGGCTTACTACTTAGATTTCTTTTTCAATGATTTAGTAGATGCCTTAGGATGGGGACACACCACTAGGAGCAGGAGCTGAAAATGATTGAAAGGGGTTGAACTAAAGCTAGTTATTCCAATTCAAGGGACTCTTCAGTAGAGTATTACCCACTGACGGCACTTGGAAGATCTCCCACCTGCGCCCTCTGAGAATGCCAACATTTGGACACCTGCCACAAAGAGGTCATCATTACCATTCAGTGTGAACCAGAGAAAAGTGATAATCAATGTAGACTTAAAAAAAAAAGTCAATTAAAAGTATGTCACATATTCACATATCCTTACTTTCATCTTTTCAACATACCAGATGTGAGAGAGAAGATAAATAAAAGAAAAAAAAAACTTTACTCCATCTGTACTTCAGGATTTTTGAGTCACTAGCACAATTAGCAATGGAGGGAGAGTATGTTTTAAATTAGATATAAGATTGTGGTTTTAAGGTGAATGAACATTTTTTTTTTTGTGAGGCAGATTGGCCCTGAGCTAACATCTTGCCAATTCTCCTATTTTTGCTGAGGAAGACTAGCCCTGAGCTAACATCTGTGCCAATCTTCTTCTATTTTGTATGTGGGACGCTGCCACAGCATGGCTTGATGTGTGGTGTATAGGTCTGCGCCTGGGATCCAAACCCATGAACCCTGGGACACCGAGGTGGATCACACAGACTTAACAGTTACACCACCGGGCCAGCCCTTGGATGAAATTTTAATAACTAAAACATACCAAGGAGTTATAGTATCTTTCCAAAATGTGATAAAATATATGCAACGAGAGGAGAAAAAAGATTTAACTTAGTACAATAGGATGAAATAACTGGAGAAAAATGAAAGGGCTGTATGTTTATACATTTACCATTTGAGGTTTTCAATATACTTGTCTCATGTTTCTTTAATTCTTCAATAATTCTCAACCATTTTTTTTAATTGTATAATACACCTAAGGAAAATGGCACCCTCTCATCGGTAATATTGACTGACCATAGCAGTGATTATTTTTTTCAACTTATTTATGCAGGATCCCTGAAGGTTAAGCCAGTTATCTCAGAATCTCTAAGTTAGAATATATATAATCTGAAAAGATTTTCCATGTGATTCTGACAAACTCGACTCTTATTGAGAATCACATTTTATGCTGAAGAAGCAGGAATGTAATAATGAGACAAAGAGAGAAAATTGTCGGTGATACCAAATTCAGAATAGTACCCAATCTTGCTAGTCAAAGGAGGGAACATTTTTAAAAGGTGATAAGGAAAATGTAAATACTACAGAGGATCATAAAGGAGGATCTTTGGATCTAGCATTTAGGAGCCATCAGAGACAGTCAGAGGCAATGGCTTCAGGGGCCTGATGATCATTGTGATATGGATTCAAGCACTTAAATAGGTGTTGTAGAAATGTATTTGACTGCGACAATTTATTCAAAACATTTGTGAAGGTTATATGAAAAAAAACCCTGCCTAATAAATAACGGCAAAAGGGTTAAATAAATGAGAGGTAATCTGTGCACTTAAAGGAGAAAGAAGTAGGGAATAAAGATTGAAGATACATTAAACAGAGGGAATCTTTGAAGAAACAAAGAGGTGGCGAAGTAGCAAAAAGGAGGAATTAGTAATTAGTTCCTAAATAGGCTATTTTCCCCCATGAGTCACGAGGGTAAGAAAAAATAATGCGGAATTCAACTTTATCCATGGGTTGAAAATGAAGTTGTAATGAATACATTGCTTTAGAAATGTAATAAAACGCTTGCTTTTTGGTAAAAGCCCACTCATTTCCTTATCTTATGCCTTTTTTGGTTCCTTTGAAGGTTAAAAGATTTGGAGAAAAATGAAAGTCACTCTCTTTACCCCAGAGTCAATGCAACTAGTTGAATTGCATTGGCCTATTCAAGGCAGTTGCTTAAGAATTGTAGAACTCCTGAAAAAACACAAAGAACGAATTCATCAGGCAAACTTCTCTTTCTGGTCTTATATTCAGATTGGGTTTCTGAATTTTGAAAAATTAAACTAAAATCAATAGAAATCCCATGAGTCATGTACTGTTATGTTTACTTCTTATGTATTTGTGACAATTAATCTCCCAACGCACCACAGACAACTGTGCTTTCAAGCTATGGCAATATTCCCTCATGGTATCTGCAGAAAGGGTGCCATTTGTCCTCTTAGAATAGCAGAGTTTTGAGAAGCTATCACAATTCACAAAGGACATTCAGATTCTTATTGCAAGGTTAAGTGACATTTAATTTGCATTTGGACTTCAAGGCTTTTTCATATGCTGGTGAGCATTTTGAAATGCTTCTAGGATCTTCTAAAAATAGAAAGCCTTGCTCAAGTCTCTCACCAACTCCACCCATTTACCATTATAATAGGAGGTAAAATATACTTTTTAGCTCAATATTTTCCATTGGGGGTAACTGGCACTAGATTGTTTTTTCTTAATTGTGTCCATCAAAACCTATATTCATTCATTCTCCTATCCCTTTCTCCCTCTTATTCCAACATACAATTTTAGGAAGTGTGTCTCTGTCACTATGTTTAATATTGGGAATACCACAGGGAATATAATTGACAGCAGCTCCCTCTTTCATGGAGTTTACCATCTAGCCGATAAATTTTAAACATGAGATTTTAATTGTGATTTTGTACAGAATGTATTATGAAATCTATGACAGTGGACTTAGTATAAATCAGGGCACTTGTTTGCAAAAACAAAAACAATTTAACTTAAAAAGCAAAGGAATCTTTTTGGAAGGTGTCTACTAGCTCAGAGAACTGAAGGGAAAGCTGAAGACCGGGCTCAGATAGGAACCAAGAGAGAGAAGGCACAACCAACATCCTGCCACAGGGACCGTCGTCCCAGGATGTCCACACTGTCTTGACTCTGAAGGTGCTGTTTTAAGTTATCTAAAAGATCCTACAACACTGAATCACTCCATCTGGCTTCACAGTTCTGCAGCAGGTATATTTTTGTCTCTTTACCAAATATAATACTCACTATGAGCTACTGGCTGTTCCAAGATCTGTACATATTTTAACTCACTTAAAACTCATCATAACCCAAAGAGCTAGAGAGTGTTCTGATGTCCACTTTATCCTCATTTTACATTTGAAGACACTGAAGCACAAGGTCACACAGGGAGAAAGTGGCACAGCCTCTCACTCTGCTACGTGGCCCATCTGGTTGACGTCTGAGCTCTAGTGGACACGCACAGCGAGAGGGAGACACATTCACGTGTTTGAATTTGCTTGAGAGTTTTAAGGAGTCAACAAGAGAAACTACGTAACAGTTTTCACTTCGTGTTTGGTGATATGTAAATATTGCTTATCGTAGTCCACCAGCATAGGTCTACTAAAAAAGGCCATCATTACTGTCATTATTTTTATGATCGTTATTATTATTTTATAATCCTTTAGTATTACAAAGATATGTAACTTAAGAATGTTAAAAAGAATAGCAAAGAAAGTAAGTGTTAGGATTAAATACCAAGAAATGACACAAAAACACCTGAAAAATGATTTGTGGACAAGATAGCTGTTTGCGTAGTCTAGTCCTCTTCCCTTTTTTCTCATTAACAGTATGTCTATTAGAGTGCCATGTATCTAGGTGAAAGACATTTCTCAGCAATCATTGTGGGTAGATTTGGTTATGTGACTATTATCTGACACATGAATGGGATATATACTGAACCTATTGGATACTTTGTGGATAACTCCATAAAAGGTGGGGGAGGGGGGAACAGCTGGATGATCACATTTACCCTCACACAGATGCCTGGAATACAGATATGACGGACAGAGCTTTAGCAACTTACCTTGGGCCATGAGGCTGGTAGCCAGATAATAAAGATGATGGAAGAGAAAGCGAGAAGCCTAGTTCTCGATAAAACCGTTGAGCAACTATGTCAACACTGAATTCCAATTTCCAGACTATTTTGCATGAAGAAGAAAGAAACTTTTATCTTGTTTAATTCACTGTTATTTCTCAGACCTCTTAATAGTAGTTGATTATAATTCCTAAATAAAACAGGATTGCATATTATAAATATATCATTAAAGCAGCCAGATAAAAACACATAAAATTTACTAGGGTTTATTTTTTTGTATGTGTCATCAATATCAGTTAGAATATGTAATGAACAAACGAGCCCATTCACAAAAGCAACACAGTCCTTAAAATAGATTGGAAGAAATTTAACAAGAATTGTTCAGAGCTTACATGAATATTATCATAAATATTTACTCAGATTTTAATCAATGGAAAATAACATTATAGTAGCGGAAAGGACAACAGAACATGGTAAATCAGAAATTCACAACTGAATTTCTTTTAGAACTGGAGAAAATGATTCTTAAGTTTATCTTGAGCAATAAATGAACAAGCATAAAAAATTGAAATATGGGGTTGGCCCAGTGGCGTAGCAGTTAAGTGCGCGTGCTCTGCTTCAGTGGCCTGGGGTTCGCAGGTTGGGATCCCGGGCACTGATGCATCGCTTGTCAAGCCATGCTGTGGTGGTGTCCCATATAAAGTAAAGGAAGATAGGCACGGATATTAGCCCAGGGCCAATCTTCCTCAGCAAAAAGGGGAGGATTGGCATCAGATGTTAGCTCAGGGCTGATCTTCCTCACCAAAAAAAAAAAAAAAAAAGAAAGAAATTGCAATATAAGATTAAAAAGTGCTACCCACATGGTGCAGCTCAAAAGTATCTTACTGATTAGTAACTGATTTATATGTTTTATTTATTCAAATATTTATTTTAAATATATTTAATATTTGCTATCATATCAGTGATTCAATTAATTCAATGAGCAAACTCTGGAGAAAGCAAGTGTAGGTTTGTGAAGCTATAAACAGAATCTGTCAAAAATGTGTCACTATGACAGACTCAGAACCATATAAATAGTTAAAAATATTTTAATGCATTGTCTTAAGTATAAATTGTGACACGTTTAAAGTGACTTGTTATAGTGTTTTGATTGACTTTTAAAACATTTTAAGGAAAAGCTTAGACAGCACAATTCTTATAAACTTTCATAATCTGTCATCTGTCAGTGTTCACATTTATAATATAACAGGTATGCTATTTATTTGTCATTGAATGTGTTTGAAATGGTCATGCTTCTTCGTGTATGAATACCATGTTTCTTGTGTTTAGAGCTTAAATTTCCTCTTTTCCCTTCCCAACCTTTTTTCGAGTTTTTTATGTGGAGAATCCATGGGCTGCTTGGAAAGCTGACACAAGGATTTGTGAGTGGAACATGTGGCCCTGCATATTCCTTCCTCTTGGCCATTGTGTTAGGAGTCACCTAAATGGGTCCAATGAGAATGAATCTCGGAAGTTTACTTCACCAAGATGCTTTCTTCAACTTGGCTGTAAAGGAAGCTACCACAAGGAGGGAGGGGGAGATAAAAGAAAAAACATGAATGGAATCTGAGATCAGATGATGTCATACCCACCTTATCAAACTGTGCCTATAAATAACACCGTGGGGAATTTTCAGCATTATTCAATTCCTATAAGTTGTATTTGTAAGGATATTTGACTTGAGTTTTCTATAACTTATAACTGAAAAATTATAGTATTTATATGCTTTGAAAATGATACAAAGGCCTAAGTATATAAAGTGAATAATAGAGTTTATAAAGGATCTAAGACCTCAACCTAGTTCTCTTGGTAGAGCTAATGAACAGGTAGTTCTAGGCAGTTATGACAAGACACTAGACACGCCATGGGAGATGCTCCATGGGAGCTGAGACTCACAACAGAGGGAACACGCCAGCGGGGAAGGTAAAGTAGACTAGAGTTGTGGGGGATGAGGGGGGTGAAGGGTTATGGAGAATTCTGAACAAAAAGAATATTCACATAATGACTAAGTTCAAGGGTTACAACTTAGTATTTGTTGGTTTTGACAAACCACAAGCGTGAAATAGCTCCATCACATACAATCCAGACCATGTCATAAGTGGGTACAAGCCAGGTGGTTATTAGGCATGGCTTTGTGTTTCTGCTACCCTTGATATTGAAATATAGCAGAGGACAATAATGCCTGACCTCTGTGTGGATCGGGTAGGTGAAGAAACTTTGAGGTTTTCGTGCTGATTTTCATCATCTTAGTTTATTGTTGAACAGTAAACACCCCTCTAGGATAGCTGTTTAGCTAATTCAATAAGCTGCAATAATCTATTTGAAGGACAAATCTGCTATAGCCCAGCCTCACTTCTACCATACTTCTTTGTTTCTTTCTCAGGATGCCCCATAGGTGGGATTAGAGAGTGGGGTCAACCAAGGGTGAGGCTGACAGCTAACTCCTACTTGTCTTGAATGGAACAGAGTGACCCGAGGAAGAGATTTTCTCACTGCCCCCCAGTTCTACTGAGGTCGAGCGGTCTTGGAGAGCTGTGGTCCCTGGAGCATTCCACTCCCCACCACATGTGCCTGTAACTTTGGAGGATTGTTATAGGCAACATAACTGGCTGACCACGAACCAGCATATACTCCAAGTTTCTATGGCAAGGATTTTGGACCCTCTTGGCAATTAGCTTTTGTGATTTTCCAAGTCTCTTAAACAATTTTATCTTTGTAAAACGAGAATAACAAAAACAGTAATGTTATCAGATTGTTTTGAGAATTGTTTAATGCATATAGAAAGCCCAGCAAAAGTCAAGAAAGAGAAGATTTCAATTAAAGGTAGTTGTCATTTCTTTTCTCAACTTACGAATTATTCTCTGAAGATCAGTGAGTATAGTTGCAAAAACCATTTGATGCTTGTGTGCTCGTTGGGAAGAGAGAGCACCTGCAAATCGTGTCCAACTGTGCCTTATTTTATTCCTACTTAGTTGATAGAGATATTTACTCTACAAGATCCACAATGTATCATGGATCTTCACCAAGTAAAACTGTGCTATTACCACTGAACTGTCAGAACAGCGAATCAGAATAAAATACATTGTTGTAGACTCTAGAATACCTAAGTACATAGTTAAGATAAAGAATGTGTTCCTAACAATATGTTCCTAAAATTCAACAAACGGTATTGAAAATATGGTCTATTTGAAAATAAAAAATATTTCACCAATTGTGACATCAAATAAAACATCTTTGGGGCTGGCTTGGTGGCATAGTGGTTAGGTTCACGTGCTCTGTTTCAGCGGCCCAGGGTTCACAGGTTCAGATCCTGGGCGTGGACCTACACACCGCTCATCAAGCCATGCTGTGGTGGCATCCCATATACGAAGTGAGGGAGGATTGGCACAGATGTTAGCTCAACAATAATCTTCCTCAGCAAAAAGAGGAGGATTGGCAATAGATGTTAGCTCAGGGCCAATCCTCCTCACCAAAAAAAAAAAAAAAAAAAAATCTTTAAAAATATTAAGAAAATTTTATAATGATTACATTATAAAAACTGGCAAAAGAAATAAACAGATGTTTTATAAAATAAATGTATAGGGCTAAAAACAAAAACAAAAAGTACAACATCAACAAGAAACTATAAAAATATTTTTGCATATTAAACTGATAGAAGCATTAAAATGCTGGGTTTTTCCCTCAATTCTGGGAAGGCATAGTTATGGTTTCTCATTTATTATTTGTGGGAATGTAAATAGATAGAGTTTGTTTAGAGTAAAATTTGATAAATTTTAAACAAATGATATTTCCACTTATAAGACCATCATGAATTATTTAAAGGAAGAAGAAAAATATATATTTATATTCTATACTGCCTTATTTATAAGCAAAATATTATAAACTATAGAAGAGTTTAATAAAATGATTGACTTATGTTATATATACTTAATAAAATGTTATATAGCCATTAGCAATGTTTTGAAAAATATTGACATGAGAAACAGATCTGGTATGATAATAAAAAGGCGATACTCAAAACTTTAAAGTTTGATCCATGTGTATAGACACGTGTGTGTATGTGTGAGTTTGCAATACCACCCCTGTATTGACTATATTTTGGATCACTAGTCTAGACCAAGTGTGATAATTCCATCACCTTTCCCACTGACTGACTTGGAACAGTGACATGGTTCAAATCTGACTGATGACGCTCGATGGTTTAGCAAGGTAGTTTATTGTGCGTTTTTCTTTTTTGGACTCGTGGCCAATATTTACATTTTTCTGAATGAGAAGAAGCATGCTCAACTGCTGGTATATAACATGTAAAGTCTTTGGAAATTAGCTTTTGCTGCAGACTTAATAATATTTCTTAATGAATCTAACCTCAAAATACAAGGAAAAGAATGCTTCTGTTAAAAACTTATACTCGAGTAAGGTCATTTTGATGACAACTAACATACTTCGAATTGCAAGGAATGTGAAGCTGCTGTATGCACTTCCTGTTACAAGAGAGAAGTTAAAAGATAGAAGCAAGATCTTTATTCCCACACAAATTTGCAAGAAATACATTTTCTGAACTCAACTACAATCCCAGCGGTGTTTTCTGGAACACAATGAAAGTACAAAGGAAATTTTCAAATTTCAAAATTAATTTAAATGTGCTTTTGAGAAGCTCCCAACTAAATTTCAATTGAAAGTGATAAATTTGCAGTAAACTGACGTTCTAAAACGCCATGATGAAGAACATAATGTGAGTTCTGTAAATGCCTTTTGAAGTGATGAATATACTCAGTACAAGTCATATATTCATGGACAGATATCTGTATTTGGCTGTATGTATTTGCATGAAAAGACATTTTTAAAGATGAGATATGTAACATTACATTACAAACCAGCATTAGTAGATAGTTATTTGCAATTGATTTTGATGGCAGGGAGCACTAACACTGAACACAATTAAGCAAAATGCTATCTTCTTGCATATAAAGAATTCCATTCTTCTCATCAGTAGATCTGCATTTCATAAATAATACTCAATTATTAGTAGTATATTTTTAATTTTAGAGATAAAAGTTGTTTTTCCTTTCTTGTTATATAAATAGCTATTTAATATCTTTAATTTTGTCCCTTGACCCATAAAGCCTAAAATATTTTCTCTCTAGCCCTTTAGTGATAAAGTTTGCTAACCCCTGATTTAAACCTAAAATGTCAGTTTTGGGAAAGCGAAGGTAAAATGGATCACTAGTGATACTTTCTCTTTTATAATTTAAATTCTAAAGATAGATTTTTAAGACCAGCAAAGCCACATTTGCATATACTTGAGAAAAATATTGATAATTATTTTGAAATGTCTGATACGAAAAAAGCTCTATATGATTTAACATCCACTAACATTATTATAAGACTTCTCAATATTTATCCAAGAAACAAAAAGAGTTGATAAAAGAGTAATTACACCCTTGAAATATAATAAAGAGATTGAACTCTTCAAATTCTGTTAAATTATAAGAAAGTCGTTTGTTAAATGGTGAAAAAGAAGAAAAAGCAATCAAATCTCCCTTGCAATTTGCTCTTACCCGTGTGAATAAAGCTTCTTATTTATATTTTGATCAAAAATTGTAGGTGCCCGTTTAAATACAAAAGTTGATATTAATTATAGTTAAGTATCTTATTAAAATTTTGAAATTTTTCATTTGGATATTTTAATTTTAATATTGATACATTGCCATTGACTTGTGCTTTATTTATTTATTTTTTCCCCAAAGCCCCCGTGCATAGTTGTATATCCTAGTTGTACATCTTTCTAGTTCTTCTATGTGGGACGCTATCTCAGCGTGGCTTGGTGAGCGGTACGTAGGTCCACGCTCAGGATCCAAACCAGTGAAGCCCAGGTCGCAAAAGTGGAGAGTGTAAACTTAACCACTACGCCACCGGGCCAGCCCCTGTGCTTTATTTTTTATATGCTAATTACATTGTATAAGGAGAATGTAATTACTTTTTCAAGAAGACCATAAATATACTTCAAAATTCTCTGTCATTAACCCACATGTGCCATAAAAATATTATTTTGTTGTGTGGTATAACATGGAAAAGTTAGGAAGCCCAGGCCAACTTGGCCAGAAATTAGCAAGGTACTGGCATTGTGATTTTGCAAAACTAACTGATGAATACGCTCCAGTACATATACGCAGTAGAGCCCCACGCAGCTATAAAAGAAATGATGGAGATTTCTATTTTTCTATGTACTGATATGTAGTGATTTGCCAGATATATTTTTCAAGTGAAAAAAAATGTAAAATGTGTCAGAAGCAAAAGCGTGCAAGGGCTGTATAGATCTATATCTATATTTATATCCATATATCTATAGAGTAGTCACCCCTTATCCACGTTTGTCTTTCTGTGGTTTCAGTTTCTCATGGTCAACTGCAGCCCTAAAATAATGCTACATCAAAATGCCTAGGTCATTCACCTCACTTCATCTCATCACGCAGGCATTGCATCATCTCACATCAGCACAAGAAGAAGAAGGCTGAGAACAGTACAATAAGATATTTTGAGACAGAGAGACCACTTTCACATAACTTTTATTACAGTATATTTTTATAATTGTTCTTTTTTATTGTTAGTTATCGTTGATAATCTCTTACTGTGACTAATTCATAAATTAAACTTTATCATAGGTAGGTATGTATAGGAAAAAACAGTATATACAAGGTTTGATACTATCTGTGGTTTCAGGTATCCACTGGGGGTCTTCGAGTGTATTTCCCATGGATAAGGGGAGAGTACTGTGTATATATATACCTGCAAAAACAAATATATGCATGTGTATATATGTATATTTTTCTTACATTTTAAAAAAGAAACAATGAGAATATAAAGGCCAAATTAATAAAAACAATTATCTATAGGAGAAAAGAAAGTATGGTGGTGGGTAAAAAATGAAATTTTCCTTTATAATACAGTTTTGATTTTGAAACCATGTAACTATTTAAATGAAAACAGTAAAACACTATCCCAAAGGGGGAAGAAAAGCAATCTCTCAAAACAGCAAGCAGAGGAATCTCAATACATGTCAAATCAGTGGCGTGATGATTCCCAGAAAAGATGAACTTCAAGTGACTTTAAAATAGAGTATTTTGCATGTATACACTCAGTATTATATATCCTCAGAATGAAAAGAACCTCAAAGAAATTCCATAATGTCTTTAGTAACCTTAATATTGGTAGTAATATTTGTATTAGTATTTGGAAACTATTGTAAGTATATTGTAGGAATATGATACATCGGTTGTAAAATGAAGCAAAGAGTTGATTCTCATTATTCACACATTCTTTGTTTGAGAATTCCTCTACTCCCTAAAATATATTTGTGGCCTCAAAAAGAATACTCACAGTGCTTTTGTGATCATTTGGGGACATGTTTAGAGCGATGAAAAAAGTTTGAGTCCCTGGACACACATTCCCAGCTGGGGTGGAACACAGGCATGTTGTGCCTTCTTGTCTCGACTCTCATACTGTAAACAAGTGTCCTTTTCATGCCCTAGCACTTCCATGTTTTTCACATTTTTGTGCTTTTTCTTAGATGTTTCAGTGTTTAAAATGGTCCAAAGTGTAGGGCTGAAGGGCTGTCTAATGCACTTAAGTGCAAGAAGGCTGTGATGTGCCTTATGGAGCAAATGGTGGGCTGTGTTTGGGTTAGGGTTACAGTGCTGTTGTTCAAGAGTTCAATGGTAATGAAACAACAATATATGTTAAATAAAGTGAGTTTGAACAGAAATATTAAACAAGGTTATGTTTTGGTTGGTCGACAAAAATATTGTGACCAGAGGGTTATAGGAAATTAACCCTATATTTCCCACAGGAGCCATCATTCAGTATTCATTAATGCTGTATTTGCAGAGACTTTATAGAGCATGACAACCGTGAATATCAAAAATCAACCGTAAATATTAATGCAGTATCATTAAGGAAAACATTTCCTTAACCTGCTCTATACCAGGAGAAAGAGTCTTCACCGTCTAGATGCAATGAACCATCTTTATATTTGTATACTTTGTCAACTTATGAATAATTTACAGAAGAATAAAAGGAATAGTGAAAAAGCTTCATTAGAAATATAAGAAGTGAAGCAAAGCGAACCCAAAGTTTTGTTCACTCTTTCTTGGTTTTACAATTATATATACCCACAGTTGGCAATGCCATTGTAATGTAACCAACTGTTCATATGCTGTTAGTACATATTCATCTTGTAAATAGTGATCCCAGATTATAAATGCATCTCTAATTAGTTTTACTTTATAATTATTCAAGGGTCATCTTTTTCTACTGCTTAGTCAAATTGTTAATACTTTTCAAAACTTTGACAACTCATAATATTTTGATGAGAGGACATCTTCTTTGTTCCATAATTTAAAAATACTATATCTTTAGAATCATAAACATCAATTAGAATGACAAATCCAATTAATATTTTTATTTCTGTATCATATATTTTCTTCCAGTCTTCTTTCTATACAAATCTCCCTTCACATTTTGTTTTTGATTGTGAACCATGTCAAGTAAAGTTTGAAGCACAAACTTAATGAAAGATGAAAGAACATTGTCACATGTTTTTATAGCCAAATGGAATAATCCATTTCTTATCACAGGATATTCTATAATGAAGTTCTTCCTGTTGAATAACTAATTGAATGGAGTATCATATACATTTTTGTCCTTAGGAATACATTGTATACTCTTTGATTCTTAATTTTGAGGCAACACATCCAGTATATCATCATCTGAAGACTCACAGTTTGTGATTTTGCTTATAATACCCTCTTAACCATCATCATTAAAGTCTAAAGTGTTATTTGTCTCTTTGTATTTACCTTCTGATTCATCTAATTTTGAAACATATTCCTTGCTACTGTGTTCAAGAAAGCTAAACAAAGAAACAAAAAACTATGGAAAGATGCTATCTCCTCATTTGTTTTATACTTTATTAAAAAGGAAAGTGTTGCCTTCTTGCTAAAATTTATTCGTAACCCCAAAATCAATCCTAATCCCTGGCAGCATTTTCAAGGTCATTTGAGGACATGTGCATACCTACGAAAAATTGCTGTGTAGGCAGTATAATAAGAAAACCAAAGGATGATGCAAAAGTGATAATTCTATTATTATTCATTTTCTGATTATTTTAGTGATTTTTAGTATGGTTAAGAATAATTTAATAATGCTGAAATAATTTCTAGGTTATAAAATAGAAAACTTTTTCAAGTTATAGGAAAAATAAGATTACTAAGATTCTTTAAATTTTATAATATGGTCTAATTGACTCATTGTAATTGCAATATAGAATAAGTTTATTTTATTTAAAAGATAAAAGTAAATTTTTTTATTCTTTGAAAGACTACTAAAAAAGGATAAAATTCATGAAATATCCATATCTACTATTAGAACTACTTCTAAAGAAATTAAAAAAAAAGTTGACTCCAATGGATCCTCATCATACACTGAAGACTAAGCCAAACAAGTTAAAAGGATAAAATTTTACATTTCACAGTTATGTCCAAGTGGATTCCTGTTTTGTTGCTGTTGTTCTTTAAAAAACAAAAACAAATGGATATCTGCCTACTTTAGCCCAGAGAAAAGGCCTAAAAACAGTGAAAGTAACAAAAATTCAAAATATCAATTAGCACACCTAGCACCTAGTGTCTGCTCTCTAAATACCATTTCCCACTAAAATGTCCAGGAATTTTAGGATAAATGCCTGATTCTAGATCTCAGGCAAGGCATCTACAAAAGGAGTCATAGATAAGGTTATGTCAAAAGGTCCCAGGAGCCAAAATGAAGGGGAAGATACTGGCCTAACAGGGTGCAATTTGTGCATATTAAAATCAAACAAATAAATGTAATATTTGCTTGAAAAACATCAAATATATAAATATCCATGAGTTCATAATGATACTGTTAAAATTTTTCACTATGCACCAATTTTGAAATTGATAAATAAAGGAAAGAGTCAAGTAATCAAGAAATTTTCCTGTATAGACTGTATTTTAGGCTAATTGTCTTAGCCTAGATTTTGTAAGGAAAAATTAAAAAAAGGAAGGAAAGAAGTAAAAAAAGAAAAAAAAGAGGAAAAAATGAGGTTTAGTCCAAAACAAGGGAAGCAGCTAAAGTCCAAGGGTAGAGGGTTTGTAAATGAAGTGAGAATAAACTGTGACTGTATATAAATTGTGGCAGATAGAGTAACCCACCAAACAGTTGGTGGGGAAAAGCAGAGACATTCTTCTTTATAGAATAATTCCACCTAATAATTGCAGGAGAAGTGATAGGTTCTTTTTTTTTTAAATTACAAATTTAACATCCCTATTGGGATACATAAATCTATTTAATATTGCTACAACAATGAGGTGAATGGTTAATCACAAATTTGTAATAAAGGAATCAAGTCAAAATCATCTGGGCTCGTTGATTAGTCATAGCAGCACCAATTGAGACATCCTGACTTTATGTGTCTCCTAACGGGATGCAGTAGGAATGACACAGTATCGCCTATAAGATATTCTCACCCAAATCCTGAATTTGAATATATTCAGTCCTCTAGATTTTTAAAATTTATTTTACCTTTATTATTTTTTAAACTACTTCATTGAGGTATAATTGACGTATAAACAGCTGTATGTATTTAACATATATACCTCGATGAGTTTGGGGATAAGTATATACCTGTGCAACCATTGCTACCATTAAGACGATAGACACATCCATCACTTTGCAAAGTTTCATCTCACCCACTTTATTATTATCATTATTATTATCACTTTGTGGTAAGAACTTTTAAAATAAGATCTACCCTCTTTGCAAATTTTAAGTCTACAAAACAGTATTGTTAGCTACAGGCATGTACTGTATAGTAGATCTCCAGAATGTATCTTGCCTAACTGAAACTTTGCCTTTGACCATCATCTACTTTTTTCCATCTCCCCTCTGCCTCTTTCCACGGCCATTCTGCTTTCTGCTTTTATAAATTTGACTATTGTAGATTCTACATATAAGTTAGATCATTTGTCTTTGTATTTGTCAAGTATTTGTCTGTATTTGTGTAGCTTCTTTCACTTAGTGTAATGTCCTCCAGATCCATCCATGTTGTCACAAACGGCAGGATTTGCTTCTTTTTTAAGACTGAATAATATTCCATTGTATCTGTGTACTACATTTTCTTTATCCATTTATCCATCTAAGGACATTTAGGTTGTTTCTATACCTTGGCTGTTGGGAGTAATTTACAGTGAAAATGAAAGTGCAAGTATCTCAAGATCCTGATTTCATTTCCTTTGGATTAATACTCAGAAGTGGAATTGCTGGATCATATGGTAGTTCTATTTTAATTTTTTGAGAAACTTCAATACTGTTTTCCATAGTGGCTGCACCAATTTACATTCCCACCAATAGTGTACCAGTGTACACTTTTTGCTGCATCCTTGCCAACATTTGTAATCTTTCTGTTTTTTGATAATAATAAAAATTCTAACAAGTGTGAAATGATATCTCATTGTGGTTTTGATTTGCATTTCTCTGATGATTAGTGATGTTGAACACATTTTCATATACCTGCTGGCCATTTATATGTCATCTTTGGAGAAATGTCTATTCAGGTCCATTGCCCATTTTGAAATTGAGTTATTTTTGCTGTTTAATTGCAGGAATTCTTCATATATTTTGAATATTAACCACTTATCAGATATGTTTGCAAATATTTTCTCTCATTTCATTGGTCGCCCTTTCATTTTGTTGATTATTTCCTTTGCTGTGCAGAAGCTTTTTAGTTTGATGTAATCGCACCTGTTTATTTTTGCTTTTGTTTCCTATGCTTATGATGTCATATCCAAGATATCATTGCCAACACCAACGTCAAGGAGCTTTTTCCTTATGTTTTCTTCTAGGAGCTTTACAGTTTCGGTCGTTAAGTTTAAAGCGTCAATGCATTTTGAATTGATTTTTGTGAGTTGATTAGCGAGATATGGATCCAATTTCACTCTTTTGCATGTGGATATTCAGTTTTCCAAACACTATTCGTTGAAGAGACTATCCTTTGCTCATTTTGTATTCTTCTTACTCTTTTCAAAGATCAATTGACCATATATGTGTGGATTTATTTCAGAGTTCTCTGTTCTGTTCCGTTGGTCTATGTGTCTATTTTTATGCCAGGACCATACTGCTTTGATGACTATAACTTTGTAATATGCTTTGAAATTAAGAAGAGTGAAGTCTTCAGCTTCATTCTTCTTGTCAAGATTGCTTCGGCTATTAGGGGTCTTTTTGGTTCCATACAAATTTTAGGATAGGTTTTGCTATTTCTATAAAGAATGCCGTTGGAATTTCAATAGGGATTGGATTGAATCTATAGATCACTTTGGGTAATTTGGACTTTTTAACAATATTAATTCTTCCAATCCATGAACGTGGGCTATCTCTCCATATATTTGTATCTTATTAAATTTCTTTAATCAATGTTTTTTAGTTTTCATTGTACAGATCTTTTACCTCTTGGTTAAATGTATTCCCTAGTATTTTATCGTTTTTGATGTTATTGTGAATGGGATTGCTTTCTTAACTTCTTTTTCAAATATTTCATTGCTAGTGTATAGAAATACAACTGATTTTTCTGTGTTGATTTTGTATCCTGCAACTTGACTGAGTTCATTTATTAGTTCTAACCATTTTTTGGTGGAGTCTTTAGGGTTTTCTCTATAATAATATACATCTGTAAACAGAGACAATTTTACTTATTTCTTTCTAATTCTGATGCTTTTTATTTATTTTTTCTTGATTAATTACCGTAGCTAAGACTTCCAGTACTATGTTGAATAGAAGTGGTGAGAGTGATCATCTTTCTCTTGTTCCTGATCTTAGAGGAAAAGCTTTTAGCTTTTTGCCATTGAATATGATGTTAGTTATGGGCTTGTTATATGTAGCCTTTATTGTGCTGAGGTGCATTTTTTCTATATCTAATTTGTTGAGAGTTTTATCATAAATGGATTTAGAATTTTGTCAAATCCTTTTTCTGCATCTATTGAGATGATTGTGTGATTTTTCTCCTTCATTCCAATCATGTGGTTATCACATATATTGATTTGCGCATGTCCTTGCATCCCAGGGATAAATCTCACTTGATTAGGCTGTATGATTCTTTTAGTGTGCTGCTGAATTCGATTTGCTTGTATTTTGTTGAGGATTCTTGCATCTATGTTCATCAGGGATATTATCTTGTAATTTTCTTTTTTTATGATGTACTTGTCTGGCTTTGATATTAGGATAATGCTGTCAAGACTATATTTAGCTGTCTTCCAGGCAAGTGAATAGATAAAAAGTAAAAAAGGACTCTATTAAGAATCAATCAACCAAAACTCTAATATGGGAATTCCAGAGGACAAGTATTTTAGTTCCTCTAGCATATTGATGGTATGAGATAAAAAAGCAGGAAGGAGAGACTATTATAGAAAAGAAGAGACCTAAGAAAAATAAAAATTTTAAAAAATGACTTTCTTTGGAACCTGATTTAAATGCGCTAACTATGAAAATGTATTTTGGGAAATATAATTATGAAGTTGTTATTAGATGATATGGAGGAATTATTTTAATTTTGGTAGGTAATAATGTATTATAGTCATGGGGAATAGAAAGGACTTTTATGTTAGGGAGCCGTGATGAAGTGCCTATGGGTGGTATGATATGATGTCTAGGATTTCTAAATACTTGTGATGAAAAGTTATAGGCTAATAGATGAATTCGATTGGTTAAAAACTGATTACTTTTGAAGCTTGGTGAAGAGTAATTGGACATTATACCATTCTGTCTGATTCTATGTTTTGCTTCTCAAAATTTCCATAATAAAAAATAAAAAATAATATCTTAAATATATTTTTTCTTTTCACCTTAGAAATAATCTTGCATTTTTTATCTGTAGTAGTACAAGTAATCTGAGCATTGATAATTATAAAGCAATGATTTTTCAGGTGAGGGTTAATATTTTCTAATAGGATTCTTACACTTGTCAGTTTTCTCATTATTATTTCTTTCACCATCTCTATATTACAAAATTGATTTAAAAAAAAAGAAGCAACCCTACTTCCGATTTTTTCTCCTTCATTTTATAAAATCTATTTATTCTGACCAGTCTTTTAACTTTTACAAATATCCTGCCTCCAGCTATCTGTTCAGTGTGAAATTGGTATTCTTACATTTCATGAGTCTGCTAATAGAAAATAAAGACCTAACTCTTTGTTTTGCAGAAAGTAAAAGTATATCCTAGTGTTTCTTTCCTCTTAAAGAAGTCTCAGACTTCTCTTCAGCTGTCTCTTCTGCTTTCATCTCTAAATAGTGACTGGCTCTGGACCACCGATCACAGCTTTTCTTTGCCCTTGCCACAGGTGACGAAAGTGTCCTTTCCATATCTATGCTTTCTTGCTTTCTAAAGTACTCATGGTACTTCTGAGATGAAGTTGTAAAAGTTTGTAGGATTTAATGGAACCCTTAGGAAGAACAGATTTGAATTAGTTACATAACACAGAGTAACTTAAACCTGCTACTAGACATGAATATTTTACAGCCTTCTGGTCCAGACCCATACTTGTTTCTGACCTCCCTGCATATGACAGGTCCGAGCTATCCTTCATCATCCAAAGTGAACAGAGAATGCGTAGATATTTCAGAGATCAAATTGTCTTAATTTCTTGAAATGCTGAAAGTTACCTCTATATACCATTTCAAGACCAAAAATCTATCCGTGGAGCCTGAAACATAGATGACGATGGGAAGGTAAAATGGAGCATGGGTGAGAGTAGACCCTTTGCCTCACATATTCAGCCAGATTTCCAGTCCTAAATTTGGGCATCTTTCTCCTCAGCACAGTAATACATTTCCCCTCTTTGGTTCTATTTTCCCATGAAAGGATTTGGATCACACTCTCCAGAAGAACCCATGGTGGATGTGCAGCTAACTTGTGTGCCCCTGAAGTCCTGCCTATATTGGCTGTTGCTTTCATTGCTGTTTTATATAATTTATCCAGCTCTTATAGTCATTCTAAGTTTTCTAATCTGTAAAATAGCACTAAATTATTCCCAATATTATAAGATTATTGGGAGGATTGAATGGATTAATACACAGGAAGCATTTGAATAACTTATAGAGCATAGTAAACCCCAGATAAATTATATTTATTGTTATCTTTGTTTTGTTATTTATAGTAGACAATCTCTAAGATGGCCCTCATGATCCCAGCCTTCTGGTATTCAGGCTGGACCTATTGACTTATAATGAACAGAATACTGCAGAAGAAAGAGCACATTCTTTATAAATTAGGTGACTAAATATCAAGGTCATTTCCATCTAAGAAGGCTGTATGTCTCAATCTCTATCTTGGATCACCAGCTCTGGGACAAACAAACTGCCACCTTGTGAGTCCCATCATGGAACCCTCCCATGAGCTGACAAGGGTCTCCAACCAACAACCAGAGAGAACTTGAAGCCTGGATATAAATGAGCTTGGAAGCAGATCCTTTCTTAGTTGAACCAAGAGATGATGGCAACCCTGGCTAACACCTTGATTAGAGCCTAGAGTGACCCCAAGCAAGGCCCTCCCAGCTAAATCACTCCTAAATTCCTGACACACAAAACCTGTCATAATAAGGATGCAATTTTTAGTCACTCAATTTTGAGATAATTTGTTATGAGCAATAGATGACTATTATGTCTTCCTAGTTATTGTTAGGATATATTTTTATTGGTTTTTGTTATTTACTCCAAATATTTATACTTTCCTGTTTGTCTTCACTATGGTAACAGGTATGTCTATGTGAAACAATTGCATGTTTGGAAAGGGGAAATTAAACTGTACAGTGGACTTACTTTTTGCTTATTTTCAATGTCCAAATGTTATTATTTCACACCTGACTGATTCTAGAGGAAACCACTTTGTTTTGTCCCTAGCCAAACTGAAAGACTGTTCTAGGAAACCAGTCCGAACAATTTACTTTTATTTTGTGTCCTTTTATTGTGTTATTTTACTGCAGTCAGAAAAGGAAGAATAAGTAAAACAAGATAAAGAGGATGAGAAAGATGAAGAGGAAGAAGGGTTCTAAGAAGGAAGAAGAAAAAGGAGGAAGAAAATTGAGGTAGAGAAGAGTTGCTTTTACGCCATGCTGGAGACATATACACGGATTATCTTTTGAGCATGAGCAATTTCTCTCTTATAAAATTCAAGTCTGTATCTTATCAATTTTAAATAGTTCTTCATTAAATAAGCTATTTATCCTGGAGTCCTCTAGGCATATTACAAGTAATATCCAACATAACCAGTGTTCCACAGCATGCAGTTTGGAAAAAGAATCCTTATATGTATGTGGGAGGAGGTCATTGAGAGGGTGTGACCTCCAGTTGACCTGTGAGCTGTAGCTGGGCAATTGGAAGTTCTTCACCCCCTCCTCTGTCCTTGGAATGTACATTTGCCCACTGTTCCCACAGTGGGAGCCATTTTCAAGGACGCAAACTTCAGAGAGGAATGTGTGTATTTGGCTTCTATATAAACTTTTAAGATTCTGGAGGGTGGGTATAGAGACACTTGTCTTGCGGCTGCCCAAAACAATCCTCATAAGTAAGTTTACCTACTTATTAAACCCGCCCCCTACCAATCTGTAGTGGTCTGCCTCCCTCTTCAGTCTCTCCCTGCCCTCCGTGTATAAGGACCAGTTTCAGATTTCACCAGCAAAGCTCCCGAATTTGTGAACCAACAGTGTAATCCTACCAGCTGGGTTCTTGAAGAAAATGTGGCCGTGAGTTATGAGGTTTATGAAAAGCTCTAATACATTTGGGAATTAGTGTCCAAGGAGATCGGACTGATGATTTTAAAGGAATTACCAAGCTCAGAAATTTAAATAGAGTATTTCAAGGAAATGCCTGTTGGCTGAGCTAGTCATCTTATTTCTGCTGCTACTAGATTTGTTATAAAATTAAAATAGGAATTTGTGTTGGTTCAGTGGCCTTTGATATTTGCAGATTGGGAAATGAGTATACCTGCGTGATTATAGTATGTAGGTGTGTGCTTCCCTCCTGTGTTCTGTGTGCATAATCACACTAGTGTTCATGGGTGTATATAGAATAATTTAACTCTCATACAAGTGCTGTGTGCATTAGTAGCAGCAGAGCAACGCTCATTAATTCCTCACTAATACATTCTGGTTAATGATTAAATGTGTGCAAAAGTTTTAAATCATAGATAAAATCATTTGTTACTAATTTGATCTCATTTAAATTTTAAAAAGAGAAAATTCATATTTCCCTATACTCTTAAACATATTTCTTTTAAAATCCTTTAAAAAAAAACTAAATCTAAATACCGTATTGCTAACTATAATTTGAGAATTAGACCAATAATTAGAAACACATTCTTGTCATTCAAAGTCAACATTGAAATTGATAATTTATGCCCAGTGAAGAAAGTATTTCTTCAAAAACAATGAACTTCTAACAAAATGAGTGTTGGTTTAAATTGTTTAATATTTGTGGCAATAAAGCTAAGTTACTGTTTTACTGTGCACCATGATACACAGAGACATTTATTTTTAAAATCTCATTCTATTCTATTCTTATTCTAAGAAATTAACCTTCACTAGTTAATTGAATTCATGATATGATAAACTCTGAAATATTCTATCAAAAAGTCTCTAAATTACATTGACCACTTTCTGCTAAGAATGAAGGATTTTTACACTAATCAATAACGTAGGACTCCTCTACTTTCAGTTAAATCTTTTATCTTCTGTGATTAATAGGACCCTGCTTAATAAGACATAGATAATGTGGGTATTAGAGTTGACAGAGCTTTTAAAAAACTAGCAGTAGAGGTGCTTAATATAAAATTTAATTTAATTTTAAAAAAATAAAGAGAAAAGATAGATAAAACAAAACAACCCTTTCCTTAACCAAACTACAGGTGATTATCCTGGTGTTATGAAATTAAACCCTATTTAAATATATAAAACAAGAATAAATAAAAGACATTGCTTTATGCAGGATTTCCTCCTACTCTTTACATCAGAGCGTGCTCTACATGTGGCTAGCGAAGTTTTACCAGCCTGTCCATCCATTCACTTTATGTCTGTGCCGTTCATTCATGAACACAACCTTTGGTTGTATTTCTTGCAAGAATAGTTGATTCATCAATTAAAATGTAAGTTCCTGAAATTAGGGTCTTTTTTTCTACCTTTCTTAGCACTTTTAATTAGTATATAACATAATTCCTGTCATGAAACTGTAGCTGTAGATGTGGTCTCCCTAACTGAATTGGACTTAAATAAGATCTGCTTTTAAATACTTGATTTTTGTATGTGTTTTATGTAAAATGCTCAGTGCTTATATAGATTGACTTTTTAGATAATTTTGATTTAAAGGAATAATGTTTTTCTAGTCAATAATGAGATAATTGATGGGCCTGGTGGCGTAATGGTTAGGCTCTTGCGCTCCGCTTCGGTGGCCCGGGGTTCGTAGGTTTGGATCCTGGGCATGGACCTATACACTGCATATCAAGCCATGCTGTGGAAGGCATCCCACATAGAAAGTAGGGGAAGATGGGCGTGGATGTCAGCCCAGGGCCAATCTTCCTCAGCAAAAAGAGGAAGATTGGCATTGGATGTTAGGTCAGGGCTAATCTTCCTCACACACACACACACACACAAAATAATAATGAGATAATTGATTTGTAAATAAAGGATTATACACTCTCTTCCAGATGTGTCAGTAATTCTTATTCTCACTCTGATGACATTCAACTGTCACCATGACACTGGAGTAACCATTACCCCGACATTCTCAAATAGAGCGAGACCCAAGTAAATTGTATTATCTTACTTAGCTCAAGGTAGCCAGGGGGTAAAACTCAAGTCATCCAGACATAATTTTCTGATCCAAGACCTGCTATTTAGCTATGTGACTTAGGACCAATATTTTAGTTTATTAGATTGAGAGCCCTATTTAAAAATATGGGATGAATTAAATATTTTTCATTCTCCTTCCACTTTTAAAATTTTATGTCAATAAATAATGGTGAAACCAATCATCTTGAAGAATTGTAGGAAGGCTTGCTGATAGAGACTCTCAGAGGTAGGAATTAGAAAGTTAACATTAACCAGCTATCTAGAACTGGAATTTATTAAGGGTGGTGACTGACTTAAACTGGTAAATTCAGTTTTTTAGAGGTAAAAAGATTGGCTTGGGGAGAGCAAATCTGTTGGTCAAGAAAGTAGTGGACAATAAATAAGACCAGACATAAACAATAAATAAGGCCATAGAGGAATTGGCTAGTACAAAAAAATGTTTGTATATATATACACACACATATATACATGTGTGTATATGTATGTATGCATACGTATGAATATTCACATATATACATACATACCTTATCTTTATTGAATAGGAGACTTTTTTTCTTTATGTCTGTGGAACACACTTATGTAGACTGCCTTTATAATTAGTCACTGAGTGAACCTTAATAAAGTTTAGACACTAGAGACTTTTTTTTTTTTTTTGCTTGAGGAAGATTCGCACTGAGCTAACACCCATCACCAATCCTCCTCTTTTTGCTTGAGGAAGATTTGCCCTGAGCTAACATCTGTGGCAAATCTTCCTCTATTTTGTATGTGAGCTACCACCACAGCATGACCACCGACCAGTGGTGTAGGTCCTTGCCCAGGAACTGAACCCGGGCTGCCAAAACAGAGTTTGCTGAACTTAGGCCACTGGAGCTGGCCAACAGTAGAGATTTTATAGGACACATTCTCTAAACAAAATCCAATAAAAATAGAAATAAAGAATTAAAAAGTGACCAAAATTTCACTTACTTTGAAATTTAAAAACAAATTCCTAGATAATCCTTGTGTTAAAAGGGAAATAAAAAGAAAGTTCACACAATCTAGAAAGCAACTAAAAGAATACTTCTCATCAAAACCTATGGGACTCAGTGAAAATTCTACTCTTTGGAAAAAGTGTAGCCTTAAATGCTTTTACTTTTAAAGAATAAAGAATAAAAACATAGAAACTTGGTACTTATCTTAAGAAACTAGAAGACAAAGAAATACAAATATTAGAAAGGATAAGTAAATTTGGGAGGTGGTTCTAAAAAAAAAAAGAAGGTAGTGAAAATCGGTTTCATCAGTATATCAGAATAATGACACATTCCTCCTCATCAGTTACTTGAGGGTTATACTGTAAGATAATCATTTAAAGTGACTTGATAAATGTTTGATTTCTGTTATTTTTTAAGATGTTGGAACTCAGATGATGTAATTTCATGCTTGTTCTGGATAAATTAAATTAGAACTGGGATAGAATATTTATGGTCTTTTATGGTAGTATATCATCATTTAAAATATTGCTTCTTTTAAAACCTGTTACCTTGATATTCCAGAAACCATCCTTTGCCTCACAGATGTTATACTGTGCTATCCTCACAGTATATTTCATTCTGACGGTCTTGACTTATTTATTTTTTCTAGAAGAGAAAAAACAATCTGAGTTTGCTGTGCACTCAAAGCCTTAAAAATATGCAGAAGTTGATTTTTACGACACTATAATCTTATTAAATGTTTAACCACAGGGAGCAAAAAGATTTTATTTTATCAGAATGGCTTTATTAAGAAGAAAGTTAAAGAATCAAAGCAGTTCTGTTTTCTCTCAACATCTAATGAGAATAGCACATATTTCTATATTTTAGAGTGTTTTGATATACAATATTGACATCTTAGATTTGCACGTAAGTTCTACCAGATGGTCTAAATATTAACACATTTCATTTATAAATGTTGTGATTTGTGGAGACAGAAGTCCAAATTCTGATTTATTCATTGGGTTGGAGGGTCTTTCTTCATGAGAGAAAATTGTATGTCTTTGGCAAATAATGTGTGTTTGCTAAAATGTTAAAATTAATATTTTTTTCATGCAAATGCTATAGCCCTGAGGTTAGAAAGGTTTTTCTGAGAGCTCAGCTAAAGAGTAAAAAACACTTTTAACATCTGCCACTCGGCCTACTATTCTTTCTCTTTTAAAGCATTTCTTACTTTCTGATACTGTGACGTGTCACATCATCTATTTCAAATTTCTAACATTATGCTAAGTATCAAAACATAGCAGTGAAAGATGTTCTGTTTCGATAATATAACATATAACTTTGTTTCTTTTTTTATATATTATTTTTTTAACTTTCAGCATTGCCATTTTAAATTAGGAAAAACTCCCCAATAATATTTGAACTGTACAGAAATGTGTATTTTGGTGATTAATCACAAAGAAAACATCTGTGTGAGCCACCCAAGTCAATAAATGGAACATTACAAACCCCTCAAAGCCCTCTTTGGTCCATTTCAAATTACTCATCTCTTCCTATTCCTATCCCACACAGTACACTACCAGGCTTTTTTAATTTTTAATTTTTTAATTTATTTTTTTGCATAGCAATCCTCTCCTCACTTTTCTTTGCAATTTTTTTTTCCATTTAAATATGAATCCCTAAACACAATCATTTATTTTGAAATGATTTTGAGTTTTGTATAAACGGGATTATAGAGTGAATATTATTTTGTCTATGTCTTTCATTCAGCTTTTTTGTGTGATTCATCTGTGTTGTTGCCTGTTCTATAAGCTGCTCATTTTCATAGTACTTGACTTTGTGCATATAGCACAATTTATTTATTCATCCCACTCTTGATGTCAGTGACATATATTTATATTTTGGCTACTGCAAAAATGTCTCTCCACGCACTTGTGTATGCATCGCTCTTCGGTAGATAGTTCTCTTTTGGTAGTTCAGCAGCTATCAGATTTTCCATCCCAGAACTCCTTTACATTCCTAAAAATTATTGAGGAACCAAACACTTCTGTTTATGTGGATTATTTCTACTATATTTGATATTGTATTTGATATCGATAGTTACTACGTTAGAAATTAAAATAAGAATGTTTAAATTATGTATATATATTTATTAATCCCCTTAAAAACAATAATACTAAACCCATTATAGATAAACACAAATAACATGTTTATGAAAAATAAATATATTTTTCCAAAGAAATAAAATACCAAGCAAATGGCATTGTTTTACATTTTTGCAACTCCCATTAATGTCCTGCTCTCATGTCTGATGAAGGCAGGTGGATTCTCACATCTGCCTTTGCATTCAGTCACCCATTGTCCACTAACTTATCTATTTAGCCTTCCTTCTTTATGAAAAAATATGAGTTTAGCACTATAAATTTCCTCTAAACATGGCTTCCAATGCCTTTGTCTTAAAATGGAGAGTCTGTTAGCTTTCCCACCATGCCATCACATCATCAGATTTGGCTAACACCCCAGGGGAAAAGAGTCATAAGTACCACTACATTTTCTTAAATCTTTTCCTTCTCTAGATACTGCTTTCAGCAGATTTATATGTATATAAATATACATAAATATATATAATTTCAGCTTTCTTTTGTGTCTTTAGTAAAAGGGCTTGAGTAAATTATCGAGTCCACCATTGCTGGAAGTAGAAGTCTGATGAAAACATTTCTAAAATTTCTACTTACCTGAACGCTGTAGTCTGAATGTCTGTGCTCCCTCAAAATTCACGTGTTGACATCCTAACCCAAGGGGATGGTATTAGAGGTGAGGCCTTTGGGATTAGGTCATAAGTGTAGAGCCTTCATGAATAGGATTAATGCGCTTATAAAAGAGGCCTGAGAAAGCTCCCTTGCCCCTTCCACCAAGGGAGGTTACAGAGAAAAGACTGTGGTCTGTGAAACAGAAAGTGGCCAGATACCTTACCAGACACTAAATCTGCTGGCACCTGGGACTTCCCAGCCTCTAGAACTACGAGAAATAAATGTGTATTGTATATTGTTTAAGCCAACCAGTATATGGTATTTTTGTTATAACAGCCCAAATGGTCTAAAACAATGAATTATTGCAGTAGTTAATCTCTCTTCCCTGTTTAAAACACTTTTGTCCCTTGGACTTCACAACACTCACTCTCTTGGTTATCCTCCTACCTCAGTATCTTCTTGTCATCAGTCTTTTTATTGGTTCTTCATCTTTCTGACTTCTCAACATTGGAGCGCCCCAGGATCTACTTATTGACTCTTCTGCTCTTTATCTGTGTTCGTATCTTTGGTGATTTAACCCTATCTCTTGGCCTAAAAAACTATTTAAATCCTAAAGATTCACCAATTTATGTCTTCAACTTGCACTTCTTCCCTGAACTTCAGATGCATGTATGTTGTGTGACATCTCCCCTTGGATGCTTACTAAGCATCTCAAACCTAACTTGTCCCAAAACAAACTTTTAATTTATTCTCCCTCCTCAAAAAGTTACTTTTTCTATTTCAATTTTTTTTTTCAATTTCATAAATGGAAACTCCATCCTTTCAGTTTTTCAATCGTCTTTGACTTTTTTTTTCTTTCTCTTACACCTTACATACGGTTCTTCAGGGAATCCATCTCTGAGTCCTTCAAAGTATATCCAGATTATGACCACTCTCTCACAATCTCTCCTAACACTAATCTCGTTCAAGTCATCAGCACTTCTCTCCTGAACTGCAAGTCCAATATGGCAGAAACGGCTCTGCCACTCCTGGGCCACTCACCTAAGGACTAGTATGTAAGAAACGAACTTCTGTTTACTTTAAGCCACTGTATTTTTGTTCCATTGTTTATGCTTACTTTATTCCCCAAATAATACAAAATATAAGTACCTGCTCTTGTGAATTTTTAGCAAATTAGCTTTTATAGTAATGGTGAAAGCCCTGTGTTAGAACTATGCTTCTCAAACCCCAATGTGCATAGAATAACCTGGTGATCTTCTTAAAATGCAGATTCTAGTTAAGGGCATCTAGATTTTGGCCTGAGATTCTACCAAAATCTTTCCAAAAGCTCCCAGGTGATGCTGATGTTCCTAGTTCAGATACCACATTTTGAGTGTCAACTTGCTAGAAGAAAACATTTCAATTTGCCCATCATTGTGTATGGCATTAGCAACTGCTAATTTAGTTTCTTTTTTTTTTCTTATAAACAAAATGAGTTTTAAGAATAGGTTTTTCAGAATTAAACGTATGCAAAAGCATATTTCTTTCAAGTTTTCTAAGACCTTTGACTTCTACATTTATTAATGGACCATCATAAAGCAAAGCCAATTAGAGATTGTTTGGAAGGAGTTCTGCAGCCGAAATAAGCCTTACTTCTACTCATCTGGAGGAAAAAGGCAACTGACTGGCCTTGGTCTCCATAATCAGTGTCCTGGGTTAGCCTAATTAGTCCCCAAAAGGAGGAAGCAACAGACTTCACTCTCGAGGGACCATAAGTGCAATTAGCCATTAGAATTAAGGCCCTATAATAATGAGCCCAAGAAAGTTCCTGCTGCTCCCACAAAATCTCAGCACCTGCTTTGTGGAGCTGGGTAAGTGTGAATCTGGAATATCTAGAAATTTCAATGAGAGAAAACAATTAGTTCAAATGAGGTTTTCAATGAAATCCAAACACCTGGAAGTGGTAAAACTGGAGTTTTCTGTCTCAGGAGAACAAGAAAATTAAGACTGTCATTGGGGAAGCAGCAGGAAGTAGTTTAATTTTCTCTGAATCTCTTTCCTTTCTTCCCTTATATTTGGAAATTAAGGGGTTCTGCTACAAGATCACACTCAGTCTTTCTTTCTCTGCATTTTAAAAACGAATTTAAGGGAGAATAAGGCAGTCACAGCATTTACCATTTTGGAGGATGAGCCAAAGTTCATATAGCTAGGAAATGTGGAACTCCCTTGGTGATCTTCTACATGCGTCTCTCTCCTACCCCACCCCCCTTCTCTCTCTCTCTGTTAAAAAGAAATGAACATCATCCTCCTTTCAAGCTTATGATGATGGAACTGATGCTGTTTTAGAGACCATTAGTTGAGGAGGACATGGTGGTATGAAGATCCTCCTCTATCAAGTTGATATCTTGGATCATACATTGAAGAAGAAGTGAAGACATTTGCAAGTATGTAAGTCTGGTTTTATTTACTCATGGTATTATTATAGCTTAATGGAAGCAATTGTAGAGTATACAAGAGATTAATCAAATTTTAAAATGTACAGATCCTTATACCTCCCATCTCTTGTTGCATGAGTTATCCATTGCTATGTAAAAAATCACTTCAAAACTTAGTGGCTTAAGTAACAAATGCTTTACTTATTCATGATTGTCTGGGTCAGCAGTTTGGGCTGGACTCAGCTGGGTGGTTTTCAGTCACTCGTGTGACTGGCAGCTCCCTTGAGAATGGGTGATCTAAGATGCTTCATTCCCACTTCTAGCGGTTCAGGATGGCTGTTTGATGGATCAAGTGCCTTCAGTGGACTAGCTTGGACTTCACAGCATTTCAAAATGATAAGGCCCAATGTGCAATTTCTTTTCAAGCTCTTAATTACATTGTCTTTGCTAAAGTCCAATTGGCCATAGTAAGTCATATGACCAAACATAGATTCAATGTAGGGAGAGGGACCACGTAAGTGAATGGATGCAGAGAGAGGTGATCAATTAGGGGCTAGTATTTAAAAAATCTGCCACACCTCCCTTTGTGAATCAATAAGCCAAATCCAGTTTCACTCCAGAAGTGATAAAATTAAAGATAAACATAATAAAACTTAACCATAAAGTCATAATTATTCCATCATATTTGATTCTTTTGTGACTTTAGTGGAGGGTCCTCAGGAAAGCAAGAGTCAGTGAAAATATATTAAAGTTGCCCTTAAGACTCTTACTAATTTCAGTGGTGTGCTCCTTTTCAGAACTGCGTGGGTAATTTATGAACAATTGAAATTTCTATTATAGTTCACCTTTCAGTAGCCTGGTATCGTAACAATTTGGGTGTATTCCATTTGATGTTTGGAAATATGAATATGGCTGTTCTGCCTTGAGCTTTGACTCTTCTCTTTGAGGAATCAAAAACATCTGCAGGTCTAATTCCAAAATTCTTGACAGATAATGTTGATTTTAACTACAATGCAGTCTTGTCAGTGAGACCTACTCTGACTCCCTATCTAAAATTGCTTTCTCCAGCCTGACACTTAGTACAGTTTAAAACACATTATATTTTACTTTTTAAAACGTGTTTATTGTCTGTCTCTATCCTCTGAACAAGCTTCAAGAAAGTGGATATTTCTGTTTAAAATCCTTTATTCTAGGAACCAGAATAATGACTGTCATATTGTAGTCACTTAATACACACTTTCGTTTGCATGAATGGTTGTATGATTGAATAAATAAAAAGTTAATTTGAAAGGACAGTTTAAGGGTTTTAAATTAGCACACCACAAAGGCAGCATCCTAAAACCGTGACCCACCCAAAACTTTCAAATATTGACAAAGGATATAAATATGGTAAAGTTGTATGATGTAATCTAGTCAGCTGGCATGGGGCTATTTTAATTGAGTTGTCAAGAAAGGCCTCTCTGAGGAGATACATTTAAACTTAGACCAAAGTACAAGAGAAGTCACACATACAAATTTCATTCCATGCAGAAGTCACCACAAATACAAAGGCCCAAGATGGAAATTACTTTAGTGTGAGTGAGAAATATGTGAGTGTATCTCGTGCAAAATGGCAAAGAGGAGACCAAAGTTTATTAATTCTGTAAATTTTTATGGAGCAACAACTATGTGTCAGGAATTGTGTATAGAACAGGAAACAAAGGGCTGGCCTGGTGACGTAGGTGTTAAGTTCACTCGGTCTGCTTCAGCAGCCCGGGATTCACAGGTTGAGATCCCAGGCATGGACCTACACACTGCTTATCAAGCCATGTTGTGGCAGCATACCACATACAAAATAGAGGAAGATTGACACGGATGTTGGCTCAGTGACAATCTTCCTCAACCAAAAAGAGGAAGATTGGCAACCGATATTAGCTAAGGCCAATCTTCCTCACCTAAAAAAAAAAAAAAAAAAAAAGGAAACAAAATAAGTTTCACGGTCTCATATATTCTAGAGGGTCTTAGAGTGGGAAAGAGAAACAAAAATCAGGTCATGTGAGGCCTTGGGGGCAGTAGGAAGACTGGATTTTATTGGCATAGTCAAAGCCTTTTAAGCAGGAGAATGATATGATTTGACTTACTTTTAAAAAAATCACTTTGATAGATGCATGGAAAATGGGCTATAGAAAGGTCGGGTAGAGGCAGAATGAGGTGCCTATATAGCAGGTCTGACATGGACAGTGCTGTGGGAGTGGACACATTCAGGCTATGACTCAGATGTGGCGTCTACAGGACTGATTGTGGATTGCAGGTGGACTGTGACAGAAGGAGAACAGGCAGGTATGACTGAGTTCTCATTCTTATTAACAGATATGTAGTGATTTAGTTCACCTCTACTCTACTAAATAACAGGTAGCTTCCATTTTGAGGATATTGCAATTAGGACTATCATACCTCCCGATGGTTTTGCTAGTATGTCCCAGAGGTCCAGCATGGAATTAGTTAAAAGAGTACATTTATTTTAAAATTTGGTGAATGGTATTAAATTGACTCGACCAGAATTTGAGCTATTTTTTTTTTAAATCATGCCAGTATTTTATGAGAGAGGACTCTATTGTGGGCGTTATAAAACGTCTACTTTAATCTAACAGCTGAAAAGTGGTGTGCCATTGTTATTTTGGTCTGCATCCCTTTCATTATGAACCAGGCTAAGGCTCTGTTTATATATTTACTGTTCATTTACATTTTTTTCTGTGTATGCCATGCCTATTGTCCATTTTGTTGTTGCATTATTGTTTTTTTTCTCATAAATGATGCTAACTGCTTTTTTATATATTAGAATTAATTTTTCCTACTTTTTTGTTGTTATGTGGTCATTTTGAGCTTCCTTTAGTTCTTGATGATTTCTTTAACGATTTTGTAGTGTCCTTCAAAACATTGCCTACTACATATTATAAATAAAAGATAAAGTAACGCAAAAAATAAAAAAACAGGTTAGACCTTTTTTCCTAGTACTATACACTTTTTCTGTGTATGCTAAAATGCTGGTATATTTGGGATTTATTTTGTTTTAAGGACTGATTATTGATCAGTTCTTCCTTCCTTCTTGTGTTCCTTCCTTCCTTCCAATGACTGTTAATTGGTCAAAGCATCATTTGTCGCTGAAAAGTATGCCATCTTCATATACTATAAATTTGCATATGTATTTTGATCTATATCTAGACTATCTAACCTGTTCTATTAGTCTCTTTATATTCTAATACTAAACAGTTTATTTTACTGTAGTTTAATCATACATTTTCATAAAAACAGACCCCACTCTTTCCTATAATTATTCTCTTTAAAGATATTTTCTGGTATTTTTGCATGTTTAATGTTGTTTTCTTATGAAATTCAGAATCAACTTATAGAATTCTAAAACACAAAATAAAACCAAACAAATTAAAAGCTATGGGTATTTTTTGTTATGGGCGCATTAAATTTATAGAAGAATTTCAATCAAATTCACATCTTCACATTATTGAACCTTTTTAAGACAAGTTGTGATTTTTCTTATTTTCATGCTTGACATAAACCTTTAACAATTTTCTCATAGAGGATCTATCTGCATATTTATTGTTAAGTATATTTCTCAGCATTGTTTTCATTGTAACACACATCTAAGTAACCTACTGTGTTTTGTAGATTAATTTCCAACCAACTGACATAATAAATTCCCGTGATTTCTATCATCTGATTATAACAACAAGGAATAAACCAGTTACTATTTTGCTAAAAGCTTTCATCAGAATAATTAGGATTGCATAACATATACACATATCCTATAAATATATTATTTAAATATGTATCCACATATGTATAATTAATACTATTGCTGTTCGGGTTTCTAAAGTAATTAGTGCTGAATTTTATTTATTATTGGAATGAAAATTTTAAAGAGAACAAATTGATTATACGTACTATATAATTTGAGTATAAATACATATATAACATATAAATACACATATGTGTATATATCAATTTCTGTTCTTTTTAAAAGTGTTTTAAATAATCATAGCTGAACTTTATTGAAGGCTATTTCTATTTCTCTGGAATTGTCATAGGGCTTGTATTTTTTGACCTAATTAATATATTTAATCATGTTTATGAATATGAAAGTCCTTTGTATGCTATTTGTTGGTATATTAATCTTGGCTAGTACAACTAGAATCATTTTCTGTAATTTAATTCATACTTTTGCATTTATGGTCAAAGTGGATTTGTATGTAGCTGTCGATACTTTGTACTCCTTTATTGAATTAGGAAATCAATATCGTGAGGGTTTCATATCAATGATAGCTTTCTTATTTTCATTAAATTCTGGAATTGTAGACATAGAATTGGGGTAGTCTGTCTTTTGATTAACTGATAATATTCTTCCATTATTCCTTTTGTATTTAATACTTTTTTTGAGGTGGGTGTTTGATGAATTAATCATCAAAATTTGACACGTGAATTATTTGGTTACATTTTCTTTTACATTTCTTTTATTGTCATTTTTTAGTAGTTGATATATTTTCTTAAAATTATTCATATCATGCAGGTTTTCAAATCTGTCTGTATAAGTGGGATATTGTTCTTTTATCACTCTTTGATTATCTCTGTAGTCATCACTGATTTAATGTCATTTCTAATTTTGTAAAATTCCTCTTCAGATTCTTGAGTTAATTAGCTTTTCATGAATCTTTTTTATTATTTCCTTTTCCTGTAACTTAATCTTTGATATATTTTTCAGATTTCAGGCTAGTTTTAAATGTAGTTTTTGTGTAATCTTTATACTTCCCTTTCCTATGATTTTTATTTTTGTTTCATTATTGTATTACAAAATTTTGAGTTGAATGTTTAATTGTCTGCCTTTATTCTTTCTTAAAAATTTTGAAATATTTATGCCAATTTTCTCTTTGTCTTTTTAAAAAATATATATTTATTGATATGACATGTAACAATTTGACTATAATTTTATTCTAGATATTTTACAATTGCTATTTGACTCCCTCTTTGACATAAGAGTTGTTGAAAGATCCTTGTGTGTAGTGATGTTACAGAAATAGCATAATAGAGAGTTCCAAAAATTGGTTCCTCCACTGAACCAACCATTAAATGGCAAAAACTGACAGAATCAACTTTTTCAGAAGTCTGGAATCTAACAAAAAACTTAGATAACCAGGGGAATGCTGAATGAAGAATGAGGCTACTAAATTTTGGTAAATTAGCTCACCTATAATTCCCCATTCCCCAGATTTGCACCAGCCATTGCCCATGTTCCTGGGGCAGCTTGCTGGTGATGGGGGTGAGTGGGGGTAGGGAAGGTTTAGGGGAGAGAGCAATATGGATTTTGTTCTCAAAATATTGTTTGTATAAATTTTGATCAGTCTGGAGGTCCCTGAGAGACCAGAATAGAGGCAGACCTTTGTTTTGCAAAAGTTTTATAGCAGCGGCTATAGCAAGTATTTAAAGACCTGTGCCAGCCATAGCTTCCTGGAGCATGAGGAAGCAGGCAGAGCAAGGAGCAGTCAGACCCAAAAGCATGGGAGGGAGGAGGCTGAGGAGGAAATTCTTGGAGAAATAAGGGCTTAGAAAGACTTCTATTTATACCATGGAATCTGGAGTGCCACACATATGCCCAGGGATGGATGCACACTCAGAAAAGATCTGAGACGATCTTAGGCTTACACCAATGGCTGATCTTTGTGCTCTATGCAAATGGAAAGTGAAGGCTAACACAGAGTTGCAGACGACCGGGCTTAGCATTGAAGGAGTGCCCTGCACAGAGCAAATCTGCAAATACTAGAAGAGTATTTTTTTTCTTTTTGGCCACTAGCATTTAAGGAAATCTCTGTCAAATCACTAGGTGACCAATGAAACAATGGAAGAGACTTCAGTGACCACACATGACAAGGAATACAGTCTTTGACACGATAATTTGGAAAAGTCACTAAATACGTGATCAACTAGTTCTCAGGAATTAACAAGAGCAAACTCTGGGGAGGGGGGAGTCTAATTTCCAAAATTATCATATTATAATAATCAAAATGTCCAGTTTTCAGCAGAAGATTAAAGGCATACAAAGAAACAGGAAAGTATGGTCTATTCATAGGACAAAAAGAAATAGATAGAAACCATTCCTGAGAAAGTTCAGATATTGGATTTGATAGACAGAGATTTAAATCAACTGTCTTAAATATGCTCAAAGAGTTAAAGGAAAATGGACAAACAACTAAAGGAAACAAGGAGAATGATGTATGAACAAATAGAGAATACCAATAAAGATAAATTATAAAAAGGAACCAAGTAGAAATTTTGGAAATGAAAAATACTATAACCGAAATGAAAAATTCAAGAGGGACTTAACGGATTTGAGTATACATAGAAAAAAATCAGGAAACTTGAAGATAATTCAATCAGAATTACCCAGGCTGAGGAGCAGAAAGATAAAGAATGAAGAAAAATTCACGAAAACTAGGGGACATTTGGGACACCATCAAGTATATCAACATATGCATATGAGGTCCTACAAGGAGAGGAGAGAGAAAAGGAAAGAAAGATTATATCAACAAATAACGGCCAAATTTCTAGAAATGCGTGCATCGACACATCCAAGGAGCTCAACAAACTCCAATTAAGATAAACTGAAAAAAGAGTCCACACCAACACACATTATAATCAAACTGTCAAAAACCAAGAACAAAGGGAGAATCTTTAAAGTAGTAAGAGAGAAATGACTCATCACTTACAAGGGCTTCTTAATAAAATTAATAGCTGAGAGCAAAGTGTTGGAGTAAGCAGTAGCCATGCACTCATTCCCCCAAAGAAATATTAAAAAACAAGCATAAACTATCAGAAGCAAGTTTTTCAGAATTCTGGAAGATAATTAAATTTTATAGCAATTAAACAAATGTTGAATCAAGAAAAAGACAACCTCAAAATGGCAAGAAAGTCCATGTCACATTTACTTCTCTTGGTCTTGAAGTAGCCTACCTTCCCAGTTTAGGACACTGGGCCCTGTTTCTGGAAGGAGCAGACTGTATTGGCAACTTATTGTGTATATCTGTTCTGATCTGTCTGAGGGCTGCCTGGAGAACTGATAGCAGACACTCATCTCTGTTTTACCTAACTCAGAATTCAGTTTGGAAGAGCAGTGAGCACTGATCAATAACAAATGAAGCTGAACTAATCTGGGAGTAAAAGTTTACAGTCCCAACATACAATAGACCACCTAAGACCTGGGAGCAAAAACTGGGCAGAATAACCTTGGAAAATGTGGACATTCAAAAGCAACTGTGTATACAGGGGACTTTAGAAAACAACCATATGCCCAGGACAAGTTACATGTACAGAAAAGACTTGAGAGGACCTGAAGTTATCAGCCTAGTTATATGCAGGCTCTGTGCGACCATGGATAGGTGTTGAAGAAGCGTCCTGGCACAGAGCTAATCTGCAAGACTGGAAGAGGATTCTTACCTTGCGCAATATACACAAACTAAATTAAAATGAATCACCGACTGAAATATAAGGGCTAACAGATAAAACTCTTAAAAGAAAATATAGGGGAAATCTGCATGACCTTGGATTTGACCATGGATTTTTACATATGACAGAAAAGGCATAAGTAACAAAAGAAAAAGAATAGATAAATTGGACTTCATCAACATTTAAAACTTTTGTGCATCAAAGGACATTATCAAGAAAGTGAAAAGACAACTTGAAGAATGGGTGAAAATATCTGGAAATTATATAGACTGTTACCAGTCTAATATCCAGAATTTATAAAGAACACTTACAACTCAACAACAAAAAGATGGGCAAGCCAATTTAAAAATAAACAAAGGACTTGAATGGACATTTCTCCAAAGAGGATATACAAATTTCCAACAAGTACATGAAAAGATGCTCAACATCATTAAACATAAGGCAAATGAAAATCAAAACCACAATGAGATACCATTTTTGATACACTAGGAGATAATAAGTGTTGGGAAATATGTGAAGAAATTGGAATGCTCACACATTGCTAGATGGAATGTAAAATAGGTCAGCCTCTGTGGAAAGCAGTTTGGTGGTTCCTCAAGAAGCTAAATATAGAATTACCATGTTACCCAGCAATTATACTCCTTGGTATGTACTCCAAATAACTGAAAACAGACACTCAAACAAATACTTGTATGTGAATGTTCATAGCAGCGCTATTCAAAGTAGCCAAAAGTTGGAAACAACCCAAATGTCCAAGAGTGGATGAAGGCATAAACAAATTGAGGTACATACATACCATGGAATATTATTCACCTATAAAAAAGAATGAAGTAGTGATATATGCTATGATGTACATGTGCCCTGAAAACATTATGCTAAGGGAAAGAAGGCAGACATAAAAGGTCACACAACGTATCTTTCCATTTATATGAAATATCCAAAATAGATAAATCCATAGAGAGAGAATGCAGATTGGTATTTGCCAGGTGCTGGAGCCAGGAGGAGTAGGCAGTTACTGCTTGGTGAGTATGGGATTTTAATTTGGAGTGATGAATATATTTTGGAACTAAATAGAGGTAGTGGTTGCACAATATTGTGAATGTACTAAATGCCGCTGATTTGTTAACTTTAAAATGGTTAATTTTACTTTATGTGAATTTCACCTCAATTAAAAAATGAGAGATCTTTGTAAAGTTGTATAGTGTAGCCTGTCTTTTTCTCCAATTTTTATCATTAGTTTATGCTTTCACTGTATTATAATCAGCAAATTTGTTTTATTTTTCTTACTTTTACTTTTGGGATCAAATTTTTATTTTATCCTTATCCATGGGCAATTTGGATAGATATTATATAAACAAAATTTAATGCTTTTTTTTTAAAGATTTTTATTTATTTGTTTATTTTCCCCCCAAAGCCCCAGTAGATAGTTGTATGTTATAGCTGCACATCCTTCTAGTTGCTGTATGTGGGACGCGGCCTCAGCATGGCCTGAGAAACGATGCGACGCACCCAGGATCCAAACCCGGGCCGCCAGCAGCGGAGCGGGCGCACTTAACCGCTAAGCCACCCGGGCCGGCCCCAAATTTAATGTTTATATTCAAAGTTGAACTGTAGAAAGGATATTTTCTCATTAAAATTATAAAATCATTGGGGCCGGCCCAGTGGCGCAAGCGGTTAAGTGCGCGCGCTCCGCTGCGGCGGCCCGGGGTTCGCTGGTTCGGATCCCGGGCGCGCACCGATGCACTGCTTGGTAAGCCATGCTGTGGCGGCGTCCCATATAAAGTGGAGGAAGATAGGCACAGATGTTAGCCCAGGGCTGTCTTCCTCAGCAAAAAAAGAGGAGGATTGGCGGATGTTAGCTCAGGGCTGATCTCCTCACAAAAAAAAAAAAAAAAAAAAAAAATTATAAAATCATTTACCGTATGATGGTTATTATAATAAAATCAATTGGTTTATTATACTAAAGGCAATCTTAGGAATTTTAAGCTTATTTAAACAAAATACTTTGTTTTCTGATTGTATATGTATATGGACAATGTAATATGTATAATTTAATATACAATTAAAAATTGCCACATCAACCATTATCTACATTAGGTAGGTAAAGTAATAATACATCATCAATTCCTACATATTAAGACATTTAAATTAATAGCTTTTCATACGAAGAAATGTTTATCTGCTTAGCAATTCTTACAATTTCACTTTTACTTTCTTCTTTTGATTTAAAGTGAAATATAAGGAATAGTTCATGAATACGAAAATACTTTTTCATAAAGGCATTTTGTCAGTTTATTTGTGTACCATTTATCTTTATGCACTCATTCAGAGATATCTGAATTATTTTTCCTGATTATTAACTTTAATCATATTAAGTGATTGAATTTGGGGTGTTTTTTTCCCTCTCTTGCTATACTTATTTCTATTGCTTGAATCATTTATAATGATCACATAAACATTTTTTGTATAAAGATGATAATTACCTCTCGCCTCCAACTGACACACACACACACACACACACACACACAAAATTGACTCCGCTTTCTATAATAGACTCAACTTGAAATGGATGAGAGCAGGTAAAATATTGTTAAGATAATAAGGCATCAGATCCGAGTACAAGTAGAAGCTTTATAGAAAAAGAATTGGCAATATGTTACAATTTTAAATAGCCATAATCCTTAATCTAGTCTTTTCTCTTCTAGAAAACTATTCCAGTGGGAGAATTTGAAATAACGATCAAGATTTATTTGTGTATGTTTGTGCTTTTGCAGCATTGTTTATAATTAGAGAAATTGGAGAGAATTAAAAAACCTACCAATAGATGAATAATAAAATGAGATAAAAATAGTTTCATTTGATATTAATATTTATAAAACCTGCCCACTTTCTTTCTCCACCATCCCCCTTACATAAACACTCAATTTACCAACATTTAAGCTTGAAACACTGCCTTGGTCTCTTAAATGATCATCTTCTCTTCCAGTAAGCCTTGAGTAGACACTGATTACGTCAAGCCATTGTAAGCTTCTTATTTTACCAGGATGTTCTCTTTTTTAGCATTTGACAGAGAAAAATTTTTACATTTTTATGCACTTAGATTAATGTCTTCACAAATGACTGCAGGGTCCATAAAATCAGGAGTTTTGTGTTTTTCTTCGTGATACGTTTGGTCACTCAGTAAATATTTGTTAAATGAATGAAAGAATGAATAAACAATGGTAAATTAGGGCATTATTAATGAAACTATAAAATTATGCAGATTTGTTTTGGAAAAATGAAAGAAGTCTCTTGATAGAATTATAATTAAAAAAGACATAAATGAATAAAAAAGTTTTGCCTATCTTATGATTTCAAGTATGTTGAAATATGCAAGTTAAAGAAAAGAGCTAGAAAGAAATATTTTGATGAGTATTTTATGAGTATAAGATGTGAATATTCTGTAAAAAGGTAGATGACACTCTATTAAAAATTAACTAATATAATTTTAAGTGTTGATCTTAAAGAGATTTAAGAAATTAAATCAATCTTATATTAATTAAGAAACCAGGAGAAAAGAACAAAATATTGGAATCGAAGTGTGAATATAGGTCCAATACAGAGTCATGCATTATAGGAAGGAGGTATAATTATCTTGAGTTTTAAGAAACTTCTTTCCCCTCAAAATAAATATTAAATTGGCATCTCTTAATATTCCAAGAAATAAGACAAATTTCTCTACCTACGATCTTTTACTATTAACTTGGTCAATACATATCACAGAGAAAATCATGAACCTGTCAAGAAACAATGAGGGCACATCGTTCAAGTTCACCTTCCTAACTCCTCTGAGAAATCAAGTGTTGGTAAGTTGGGTATTTCATCACTTTCCTTCTAAAATCCAATTAAAATAACTACAAATATACACCAAGATAAAGATGTTTGGCCATTTCTCATAACTCTTATGAACATCAGTCTTGCACACACTACAATCATTTTTCTGGTAAATAGCAATGATGACATAAAGATATTTGGTGCTATTCACTAAAAGTTATTTGTTTAAACTTGCTGAGGCCAAGGGTATATATTATCATAATAATAAATCTCATTTTTTTATAGCTTACTATTTATTTCACATCTTTTCGTACATTGCTTAAAATAAGGTATAGACTGGCGTATAATAAAACTGAGATTTTAAAATGACTGCAACTCAGATTTTTATGATATAATGTGTTTTGTTGGCATTATTTGAATTTAAAGAAGTTGTAATGTCCTGACTAACCAGAATATCATCCTCTTCAGGTGAAGATATTTACGTAGTTCCCTAAATATGTGGATCATGAGGTGCCTGCTGTAATCACCATTGAGGGCATTGATATGTTGAACCAATGGTGCATTAAGAATTAAACTGCTATTTCTGCTTCTTACAAACCACTATGGAGAAAATGGAGTCATACTTTTCATAAGCACATGTGAAAAAGGATCATAGTTAGTTAGAACATATGATAAATGTAATTTTACTGAAATAGATTTTACACCCATTAAAGCTAGGAAGCATATCAAATCATTATGGACACACATGCTGCTCTACTGACATTATTTTGATATGTTTTCAGAATAGAACAAACAAAAGCTACCATTCCATCATCTCCTGGTTATCATAATTACATTACAAAACCAAGATCTCATTTGTAATCCTCATTAGTTTTAGGAGAAAATGGAGTTGTGTCACTTAATGAAAATCTATGCCAAAATGTTCTGTGAAATTTAGTGTTATTCTCAATTTGCAGGCACATAAAATGCTATCATTATCTAACAGCATGATGTTTCTTAGATGCTAAAGTGCCAGGAAAATTTGTTTTATTATAAGAGAAAAATAGATCAACTTAAAGAAATCTTCTTTATATTATTGAATTGGTTTTTCAAACACTTAACTTGGGTAGAGGACCTAAGAACCTCTGAATTCAGGGTCGATAGATAGTCAAGAATCCAGAGCTACTGAAAATTGAATCAAAGCTAAACACTGTGAAAGAAGCAAGGTGAATGTTGTCCTGAGGTATTGATTCAGACAGAAAATGCTACTTGAAGTTTACTTGTATGAGGTCAGCAGATGGGAAGGTATTTGGGGGAACACTCCTGGTAAAGATAAAAAGGAACACTGACCTCTTCTAAGCTCGAGTTTCCCAGGCTCTCCTGGTAGAAAGTCGTGATATGTTCTGGATGATTTTTTAAGGGTGGAGTTATGTTTCCACACATGCTTTTCTATTCTTCCCATTCTCTTTGTAACAGTGTTAGTCCTGCTCTGATGGACTTGTAGGTCTTTTCTGCTATGTCCACCAGTTTGTCATATCATGACTACAAGAAGTCTTGGTGAAGACAAGGTGGGTCTGCATAGATGTTGGCAATAAGAATCAGAATGTTGTATGTTTGGTTACTTTCTTGTTTATTAAAGCCCTGATAGGTAAGATAACTTAAGTCTCATACGGACTCAGATGTTAGCAAGAATGGTGATTTGGGACTTTTTGGTTAGTTTCAATGCAAATAAGCAGTGCAAAGTTATCAACTGGGCAAGGGTATAAGTGAGTGAGTGGATATAGCTCCTGCACTGAGCACAGTTACTCACAGAGATGGGTCGATATTGGATGGTCAGGCAGCTAGCGGAGAGTGAGAAATCCTTTAAGTCACTCAGAGGAGCTCAGAGTCATGGACTTGCTGCCTTCTATATAATTAAACAGATTGAGAAGTAAATGCCTTATGCCACTTATTTCTTACTGACTCATTTGATTAACTACAGGCCTGGCTGTGTTAGAAATGAGGAGTGTGGTGGGAAAATATACCAGAAGATAGCTTTAATTCATATTTATCTCTTGTTGCTCATTGCCTATTTCTATATACATTATTCTGCTCTTTGATAAAAGCAACATATAACGCATCCCTATTAGAGTTTATACGGAAGGTCCTCTAAATATTGATCAGCCACAACTTGGTAGTGCACTATGGTGTAAGGAAATAACAACAAAAACAAAAAACATATCTGCTATTTAATTTTATATCTGGGTGGAGAAATTTGGTGAAATAACGTGCTCATGACTAACACTTGAAAGTGTTTGGAGCTGACAAGTTGTCTGCAAGATGGGTAATATAAAAACATCATTCCAGGATCAGTGCATTCTTTCTGGTCACTGGACATCTAAATGGCAACTGGAAATGTAGATGCAGCCACGCCTTGATTTAAGGAAATGATTATTTAGTTACAAGTGACAAACATTAACGCCAAATTGGCTCAACTATAAAATGCATTTATTGATTTTAGACAAGACTTAGACCCAGAGGCTCAAAGGATTTCATCAAGGGCTCCCCAATCCCACTTCAGAATGTTTTGTGTTTTATTGTTTCAGCAAGATCATCAGGCTTCATAGAGCAACTGTTCTCCCACTTAGGGTGTCCAAGATGTTGCCTTGTGATTAGGCAAATATTTGGAGTGTTCTCACATATCACATATTCCAATTACATCTTCTAGGGGAAGAGAGAAGGTCTCTTTTGAGAGATGGGGCAGAAGTCCTACATTCCACTCTCTTTAATTAGACAAGTTGAGTTAAGTTCTCATTTCTGAACGTGTAACTGTTGCCAAGGAGAGAGATTATTTGATTATTTTAATCTATACAACTAAAGGAGGGAAGTTTAATGCTATCCAATTTCACTACTGAGGATAGGAGAGTGGCAAAGTGGGAGAAAAAAGGAGAAAAGAAAGAAAAAGAATTGGGCGTGTCGACAGAGCACAGGAGCTAATCTGAAAGAACTCCCAATGGCCAAACTGGATTGAGCAACATCAGAATTAATGATTGATATTCTTGGATTATAAATCAAAGAATAAAATAAATATCCATGACTACATACCTGTATAATAAATGATCAAATAATAAAAATAAATGGAGAGAATGTACAACTCTTTCTTAGAAAAGAATTCCAGTTAACAAATGTAGAAAAAATGAAGGAAGGATAAAATCACCATTAGAACTCCACAGTAATATTTCCCACAGACAAGATTCAAAAATGTGTATTAAGGGGTTGACCTAGTGGCATAATGGTTAAGTTCAGCACACTCCACTTTGGCAGCCTGGGTTCACGGGTTCAGATCCCAGTCACAGACCTACACCACATAGCAAGCCGTGCTGTGGAGGCGTCCCACATGCAAAATAGAGGAAGACGGGCACAGATGTTAGCTCAGGGCCACTCTTCCTCAAGCAAAAAGTGGAAGATTGGCAACAGGTGTTAGCTCAGGGCCAATCTTCCTCAGACACACAAAAAATGTGTATTAAGATAGTGAACAAAAGTGAAAGGAAAAATGGACTATATGCATATTCTTAACGTATCTCCCCCGAAGAAAGTCTGTGTTAATTATAAAGGGAATAATAGTAACTACACAGTGGAAAAACCTGACTTGCACCACCTCAACCAGGTTATCAAAGTTAGCACTGCCAAAAATAAGACTTAGTGTCATGTGCTTCTTACATACACTGAGAAAGACACGTCACCTTTGTGGTTTTCTTCCTAATCGTAACTTTAATACAGTCATGAACAATATCATCAAACTCAAATTGAGAGTCATTCTAAAAAAAAAAGACTTAGCAATATTCTTCAAAAGTTTCAAGATCATGACAAGCAAGGAAAGACTGAGGAACCACCACATATTCAGACTAAGGACACATGACAACAAAATGCAGTGTGGAATCTTGTGTTGTCTCTGACTTTAGCCAAAATGACCAATGGCACCACCTCAGCCACAGAAGGCATTCAGGTCAGTCTCAAGTCACTGTCTAGAGTAGTTCTGGATGATAGAGTTACCTTAGGCTTCCTCCTTGTGGGTCAATGTGCAGTCTCTAAATCTCAAATACATCCTGCAGTACCTAGATAAATACCTCAAACCAGTGTAAAGGTCGGTACTAAACCTTACAGAGAAATCTACTTGACTTTCTAAGTTAGACTCTTTCAAAATTCGACATTTGTCTTCAGGCTCCCCGGAGGAGTAGTTAAGGTTAAATACTTCTGGTTGACTTCCTGTGGCTGCTTGGGGTCCTATTGATAGGAGGCTTAATTAAATACTGTATAAGGAAAAATAAATGGATTTGTTTCTAGATTTTATTGGTCTCTGGACTCTATTTCTATTCTATTGGTCCAATTAGAGTGGCCGATGGAGTGCTATATTTATGGGAAAATTCACCACAAACCAAGACAGTGTAGATAGAAGTGGATATTGTTGAACAGAAATTCTGCATGATTTGTTGCATTTCTGCACAATTTGTGAGCAAAAATGCTTGCTTTCTTTGTTCTGGACTATCTTTTTAAGGATGATTTTATAACATGCGGCCTTGAAATATTGAGATGGTGTCTCCCTTCAGGGCAAAGGACAGATTTGTTTACTATCTTATATAATAAAGATAATGTCTCCCCCAAGAGCTAAGGTTAGATAGCCTTACTACTCATTATAAAAATTCTGGGTCCCTAAGCTTGTGGTTCTTCTCCCATAATTCATCTTACTTCATGCAAAGACACAGTTGGTGCTCAGGTAAGTGGTGCAAAGACTGACACTCTGGCCACCGCTATTGCTATGAGTACAATACAGTCCTTTGCCTCTGACGGAGGAGTGACGTATATTCTTCTGTCTTCCATGTAATTGTGGCAGGCTAACTTGTCAGCCTTCAATATGGTGAAATCTCAAACCCTTCACGGTTGTTGACACTCGTTATAAACTCTTTTATAGAGCAAAAGAGAAAGTCGTGTTTCCTATAAAGGGATATGTTAATAGGCAAGAGCAAATTGAGGGTTCTAGATGTTAATGAATAAAGCATCATATAGAGTGGACACTAAATTCTAGGAGAGGGTATGCAAAATTTTCTAGGAATAACCTAAAATCTGCCTTCTGCTATCACACATCTACTTAAACAGCTCTCATTTATGTTAATTCGAGTTTCTAATTGTTGAGTAAACAATTTCCAATTTCTGGATTATTGGACCTCTCTGTTACGTGGGACATTTTGATCACTTCATTCTACCTAAAATCTTACCTTGGTGTCTGCAACATTTCATCTTCTCATTCTACTTACATTTTTTTCTGATTATTTATCCCTTCTCAATAGGGCATCTCTTCTTATCTTCTAAAGGTTGCTATTTCACCAGGATTTGTCAATGTGAAAGTTTATCCACTCTTCATAGATTAAATTTATCAAGTATTCACTTTTTACTCTTAAGTTGATGTATCTACCATTCCCCTGAGTTCCAACTTCCTGCTGGATAATTCTTTCAGAAAACTTGAATCTAATATGTTCAAAGCTGAACTAACGTCTGTATTTTAAATATATTTTATTGTTTTTCGTTTGTTTCATACTTGTCAGCATTATCCGATCAGGTGCCTGAAAGTTTTCCTTGACTCTCTCATTCTCTTTTACATCCCGTATCTTATCAACTACCTAGTTCTCTGAAGCTTCTCAAATTGTCCCTGTCCTCTCCATCTCTATCACTGGTGCTCTTGGTGTGGCTCTCATCTATTGTTTTCTGTGCTAGTATTGTGGTGCTCAAAATTAATTTCTTTCTTGCTGCCAGAAATTTGTCTTCCGGTGGATGCCCATAGGATAAAATGAAAATTAGCCCTGGATTCAAGAACCTTAGTGAACTTTACCCTGCCTCCTTTTCGGTTTTATTTTCCACCATTTCTTGCATTGACTCTATGATCAAGCAATAGTCAACTATGAATTTCTTCTCCAGTCCTGCATATATACAGACAAAACACTCTCAACTCCAAGACCGCTCATGCTATCCTCTGGACTGCTCACATGCTTAGAATAATTCCATCTTTCCCATGTTTCTAGAAAAGACAATTCCTCCTTTAAGAATCAGGAGTAGCTTCACTTTTTCAGAAAACTTCTTCAGTTCCAATATTTCACTGAGTTTATCATTTGGTATTAGATTACTTCTTTTTGGTACTTTCATAGTATGTTGTGAATTCCATTTACTAAAACCCCACAGCAATTTTTGATCATCTGTTTTGTCTTTCTGTGCTTCTAAGTCGGTGAATTCCTTAAGGTCAGGTGAAGTCAGGAAACACGTCTTATTTGTCTTTTTTGTTTTGCTTTTGTTTTTGTCTAATACAATGACTGGTGCAGGCTCATCAATTAAAAAAATAGTTGAATAGAATGAGAAAATGCAAATGATATCATATCTATATCTGTCTCTACCTATATGCGTACACACACATCCATGTATAAAATCTGCTCATCTATAACTGAAAATTGACTGAACCCTTTTGGCTGCTCTGAAGCAGTATTTGTTAAATGATACCAAAGCTGTCTCTAGATTGCCCTTTAGCAGAGGCAGCAGAATTAAGTGTCTATATTTAGCAGACTGGCTCAAGAGCCTGTATGAAGCTACTTCAAACTCATTTCCACGTCATTTATTTTAACAGCTAGAGTGTTTCTTTAAGCCAATCCTGCCTTAGTGCCTTCCTTCTAAGCAAATGTGGGCTCTGCATCAAGAATAATACAACATAACTCTTATCGCCCGAGCACCACTTATTTAACGAATAATTTTTATGTATTCTTTTTTATATTTTTGACTAAGCATTACGATAATTTGAAACACACCTACTGTTGACCATGCACCTTAAAATATATACATATTGGTAATAAAATATATTTTGCACCTTTCAGACATTATTGTAACACATGGATGTATTATTTCCAATAAGTAACTGATATTTATCACTTAATCAAAGCCAAACTGTAGGATTCTATCTTCCAGAAATAACTTATTTAGTGATACCTTCTTACATTTTGAGATACCAAAAATTCGTGTTATCAGGTATCTATGAACAGATGACATAATATACAATTTATGTGTTTCTACATGAAAATATGTCTGAAAACTACATCTAGATTTCAGCCACACTTCTAACCCCATTTGGGGGCAGCAAAATTATTATAACAAATTAAGATGCTACTAATTTTTTAAAAACAAGTTTTAGCCAAACATTGTTTTTTCAAAAAGCTCAAATCCAGAGAAATAAACGTCGACATTCATTGACTCTCACAATATTTGTACAGCTTTGCACAATCCCCTAAAACGGATCACATTAAGACCAAATTGGTATGATGGAACAAATATGGAAAATATTTTAACAAGAAAAACTTTTCTGACAATAATCATAAATTATAGACTAAAGAATAGCTTTAAGTATATAATCCAACTAGACTGCTCTTTAAATATGTATCTGTAAAATTACTATTTATTTATAAAGGTGATATATACACATCATTTAAAAATGAATAACTGTTACCAGGCTAATAACGAAAACATCAGCACTCGGTCTAATCATTCCTAAATATAAATTCCTGCTGCCTGGAGGATATCATTGTTAACATGTCTAAGTTATTATTTGAGATTTTTCCTCCATATTCTATAACCATGTTTTGATATTTCAGTTTTAGAAATTATACGTTGATTTCTTATTTTAAAGCTGAGAATTTCTTCTCTGTTGTTTCTAGTTCCACACTGAGCTTCACTCCCCAATCCTCCCATTATAGTATTATCACCATTTCCATAAAATAATATTCTATTTTTTGTATTATGATTATATAAATATTTTTATAGCTAAGATACATAGAACACTATGATTACCTTGGATTTCTTATAAGACATTTGTGTTTTTAAATTGAAGTTAATAATTGCTTCAATTTTTTTTCATTTGACAACAGAATTCAAATTTTCCATCCTACTCTCATTTATCTGATTGTCCTTTAAGCCCCCTGCACATCTGTTTTCCAGGGATATTCCTATGCTATAATCTGGTAATTCCTTTAAAAAGAAAAATCTTTAATGAAGCATAAACTTTATATAAAAGACATAAATGCACATCTTGATGAATGTTCCCATATTAAACAATCTTATGCAATAAGCACCTAGATCATGAAAGGACACTTCCTGAACCCTGGAAGACCCCCTTGTGCTATACCCTAGTCATTGTTTCTCTGCATAACGTCTAATTTCTAGCACAATAGCTTAATCTCTTTTGTACTTTTCATAGATAAAAAGAGTTGAAGAGTATGTACTATTTTTTGTCTGACTATTCTCAAAATTATTTTTGCAAGATTATCTATATTGTATAGCATTACAGAATGTTCTCACTGCTGTATAGTAGTCCACTGTGTTGATATATCCCACTGTATTGATCCACTCTACTGTGGGACATTTGGGTAGCTTTCAGGTTTTGTTTTGTTTTATTATAAAGAGTTCTGCTTAGATGTTTAGTGTTAGTGCTGTATTGTCTTTTACCTCTTGGTGCTACTATTGAGAATTTGTTGTCATTCTGATGCCTATGTTCTGAAAATTCACAGTGACGTGGTTGGATGTGTGTGTATGTGTGTTTCATTAATTATGTGCAGTACATAGGAAGTTATTTTAGTCTCAACATTGAAACCTTCAATACCCAAACATAATCTGGTGTGATTAATTTGACAGTTTACACCCATTTCACTCCTTTCTCTTTAAATTTCTGTTTGGATACTGCACCTCTTGAAAGCATTCTCTAAATTTCTTATTCCTTTCACTGATATTTCATTGCTTTTTAATTTTGTCCTACATCTCAGAAGACTTCCTTAATCTTTTTCTCTGTTCCATTTTTGAATTTTTCATTTTTGTTATATTTTTATTTCAAAAAGCACTTTATTATTTTAATTATCTGATTAAATCCAGTATTCATTTGTGTGGTCAAGAAATATAGAAACCAGGATGATATATTATTAGGAAAATCACATTTTTAAGTATTTTAAAGAAATAGTTAACTTCGTCAAATACTGCTCAGACGTCAGTAATAATGAAGACTCAAAAGTGTCTCCTGGATTTAGAACAAAAGAAGCCATTGACAACCTGAGCAGGTTCAGTCAAGTTGCGGAGGCAGGATGGAGATTAGACTGTGTTGAGCGATGAGTGGGAAATGAAGAAACACACCCATGAGTTGCTATCCTTTTTAAGAAATTTAGTATTGGAGCTATTTTTACTGAGTGGATCTGGTAATAAAATCCAGTTTTGCCATGCATCAGTTATGTGAATTTAGGCAACGTAACATTAAGAAACTGAAGAAAACAAATCAAACAGCAATATCTAGTATACATCCTTCTGTAAGCACAAACACAAACAACTGGTACCAGAAATGTTCCTTGGGGGAAAATATTTTCAAATATCTTGAGAAGTGAGGTAGAAATATTGAAACCTCAAGAGAATGGTGATTGGCAGAAGCTTAAATAACTAAAAGATAAGCAGCAATTTTCAAAAGGCTTAGGACATGTAGGGGTTAAAGAGACATTCAAAACTTCTTTGTGAGCCAGCCCTGATGGCCTAGTGTTTTTACTGCTTTGACTGCTTCAGCGGCCTGGGTTGTTTCTGGGTCACGGAACCACACCACCAGTCTGTCAGTAGCTGTGGCGGCGGCTCAAGTAGAAGGGCTAGAAGGACTTACAACTAAGATATACAACTATGTGCTGGGGATTTGGGGAGAAGGAAAAAAAAAAGAGGAAGATTGGCAACAGATGTTAGTTCAGGGCAAATCTTTCCCAGCAAAAACAAAACAAAACAAAAACAAAGCTTCTTTGTGGTTCTTTGGTCATTGGACAAAGGGCATTTTAGAAGTAACGTTATTTTTATTCTAGTTGAAATTATGTCTGTAATTTTTTTGGTGGCAATGAAACTCTTTTCTTTCTTTCTCTAATCGTCAGTAAACCCCATAGTATCCAATTATGTTTTATTTGGGAGTGTGGATGTCAATGTGTCTGCGTAAATTGACTAGGAGGCTGCATTTCACAAGTTTCGCATCTGAGTTAATGAGTTGCATATGAAAGTACATGTGGGAATTTGCAAAACCCTTTGGGATAAATTTCAGGCTTCCACAAGTTATGGATTTTGGTGTCTACTCCCATTATATGTTCATCATAAAGAAGAGAAAGTCTCTATATGTCATCTATCTGCCTTATAATTTAACATATATGTGCATCAATTCCTTGTAAGTATAATCGTAATAATAGTAGGATTGTTCCAAGTAACAGAGAATATAAAAAATGCAAATTATAAGACAACTCATAGTTGGGGCAAAAAAAATTTTTATTATTAAGTATTCATCTAACTTAGTGTAAGAAAAGGAAAATCTCTCAAGGCAGCTCATTTGGTCTTTGGGCATCTCTGAACAACCAGAGACTTCTCCTTATAATAACCCCAAATCTCTAAAACTAAAATGTCTACTCATTGTCCCTAGTTACTCCAATTGGAAAACCTTCATGCAAGCCTATAACTTTGTGTATTTTATGTTACTGTATTTTTCAGGAAGTTGAAGGCAACCACCAAGCTTTTCTGAATATTCTCTTTTATGGGCTAAATATCTCCATTTCCTTCAAACATAATAGGCTTTACATTTCCTCACAATTATTACTTATAATCCTCTGGACCCTCAAATTTTATTTCTCTCTGTTTTTTGTACTGCAACCACCTGTGGGGTGTGGCACAGGCTGTCAGTTACATTGAGTAGCTCCCTTGTACCTCTCTCTTTTTCGTTAACCCACCGTTGCTAGGTTGCTCTGTTTTTAGTTCTTGAACATACCAGGGTTTTTCTGATTTCATAGCCTTGGCATAATTTGGACTATAGATGTGGAATGTTCTTCGTCTCATTCATCATGAGGTTAGCGGCTTCTCATTATTCAAAACTTACCTTAAACGCCACCCTTTTAGAGTGGCGTCCTGGATAACTAAAAGTCTGCCAGCCGCTACTATTCATTTTTCAGTTCTTCCTTTGTCTTTTTCTTAATAACTTTGATAACATTAAATACTTTTGATAACATTATAACATTAGGATTCTGACTTCCAAAGTGCAAAATCTTTGCTTTTTGTGTGTGTGTCCTTCCTCACAGAAATGCAATGCTTCCATGAATGTAGGGAATGTATTCAAAATTGTTGTTTCTCTAATACTTCAAACAGTAACTAGCAAACAGTAGATGCTCAATTAATATTTGTTAAATGAATGAGTGAATAGAATAATATGAGCGAGGTAATTACATATGTTAAAACTTTAGCTTAATATGTTACAAATAATTTACCTAATTTTTTATCAATGGAGAGATATGGTGTGATATGTAAGAATATTAGAGGACCTACTCTTTATAAGATCTAAATACGGGCATGAATAATCTCTGTTCTTTTATTCATCTGGTGCCTTTGAATCACTCAATTAGCAAATGAGAATATATCTATCTATCTATATTTTTAAAATCTAGAATTAAATTGCCCTCTTGGATCAGTATCAAAGCTACTGATTCCACGAACTTCATATAGTTTCAGAAGAAAATAGGCAAAATTATTAAAACTAGGTTTTAGTTTCCTTATTCTTTACTATTATTAATAGAACTATGGAGGATTCTACTTGCTATGGGACTATGCCTAAATTAAAAGTAATGCTTTTCATTTTTGCCTTATAAACCTATTAACTCTAGTTAACCTATACAAATTAATTCTTGAATATTTATATATTATCTGAAGATTTTCGGGAGTCAGTGTTTGAGTTCAGATCTTTGAACTTGATGGAAATATCAGTTACATTATGTTCTGAATTACAAAGTGCCAGATCTGCCTTTTAGCTCCTGAGAGTTGGCACGCATATAGAGTTTTGTAAATATATTTACGTAGGGGAGTGTGTAAGTTTTCTCTTTATATTCTCCTTATAGTGGAAGAAATACATGATCCAATAATTTGAGATAATGCCTGGTTTGTGATGCAATATGCAAATATCAAAATGAAAATAAAACTCCAGCCTGATATCATATGTATGATGTGTGTAGGAATGGTGAATAGTGGGGTGTATGTGATGATCAGAGAAAAACTGCTAGAGGAAAAATAGGGAGTCACCAAATTTGAGAAATGTGAAATCATAAAATCAGAATCTAGCAGGCTGAGATCCAGGTGAGCAGAGACCTATAAAGGAACCAAGGAAATTAAAATCGTACACAGAAGAAATGCAAAAAATAGGCTAGTCGTCTCTGTTTGCTGAAGCTCTCTTCCCATTCCTGGCAAGATTTATTTAAAGTGCTACAACTTCTTCTCCGTCTTTTCCACAAAGAAGTCAAACTCAGAGTTCAGATTCTTACACTATCTATTATGTTCTGTTCTATCAGTTTCATATTTACCTTCTGTGCTACTAGTCATTGTACATAGCTGAGGTGCCTCTCTTCAGTAGTGAAAATATCAACATCTCCGCTCCCTTCACATCTCTAAGTAGTACAGTCCCTATTTAATAATTTCCATTCTATACTTGATCCATTTTAATTTAGCAATAATAGTGGATTTTTTAAAGCCTTGAAATAGAATAATATGAATATATTCACAACTACTAGTAACAACAATAAAGGACTTTTTACTTTATCATCTTCACGAATTTAAAAAACTTGGGACTTCGTAAGTCATGATGGTTTGAATGTTCTTGTAAGAGAATGTGCATGATTGCTTCAGAGGAAGATATATCATGCACAAAATGAGATGGCAGTTAAGAACAATTTCCTGAATGAAAGTGTCCTGTCTTCTTTTGCCAAATTATATTTGAGATTCTTCTGGTAGGGACGTGAGCTCTGATGTTCTCGGGAGCCATTCTTGCAGAACTATGGAATTGGAGGGTGAAGATAATGAAGTTGTAGGTGTAGAGAAATATTGTCACACCAAATGAGACAACTCAGAGCATCTCAGACACTTACTCCAAATAACTCACTCTTGTAGCTCATTTCCTTTTTGCTGTATAGTGACCTATTTTGAGAGGGGCAAAAATGATTTTGGTGCAAGGAATCAGTACTGCTGGGTTTCAGTCCTAATTCTTCTACTTTCTATCAGTGTGAACTTGGTCAAACCTCTAATATTGGGATTAGAATAGTGCAAGACCAGTGTGAAGTGAATTGAGAAGATGGACATAAATTTCTTTTTAAAAATGTGAGTATAGGTATTATACTTACTGATATCATGGGGACACAATTTGGAGATCCCTAGCAATCAGCTCTGCCACCATCAGTGAGCTAATGAGAAGTAGGGAGATCTTAATTCTCATCTCACTTCAATTAGTAGCTTGGTATAAAGCTTTGTCAATTCACTTACTAGCTTTCTGCTTTAGTTTTTCATCTATACATCAAGATAATTGCTGGCCTTACAGAAATGCTGTGAGGGTCAATTTCTGATTTTTAATGCTAATGTAAAGAAGAAATCATGTAAATTTTAGAAGATGGCAAGTCATGGAATATAGTTTATCTCAATACTGGAATGTGTTCTGGTAAGTTTTTACGTGGAACTCTGACTTCTTGTTTTCATGGTAGAATGTTAGTGATGGCTGATTCATCTGTTCTGTCAATCTCATTATGCTCAGAAAAATACGCACAGGTTTATTCCTGCATTTCTATTCTTCTCTCAGTGGTTATTTTCCTTCTCTTTGAAGAATTTTCTGTAGCATTTCTCTAGTATAGGTTCTAATGGTTAAAATCAAAACAAAACAAAACTCAGTTTATTTATTTTTTCTGCAAACATGCTTGCTTATTCTCAATCTTAAATGACATTTTTACTTGATTTAGAATTTTATAAAATAGTATTTTTCTTTATTTCCCTTTTTCATTTCAGAATTTCATAAATGTTTTTCAATTGCTTTCTGACTTTTGTCATTTCTGTTGAAAAGTCAGCTGTGAGTCTTACTTTTTCTCTTTTGAAGATAACATACCTTTTTCCTCTGGCTGTTTTCAGGATTTTTTTTTTTTTTAACTTTTATAATTTGATTAAAATGTGCCATGGTAGAATTTTTTTTATTGTTGTTTTTGTTTGTTATTGTATTTATGCTGCTTGAGATTCCCTGAGCTTCTGAAGTATCTAATATGCTATGGAAGCCATCTATTGAGTTCTTAGTATCAGGTATTGTATTTTTCAGCCTTAGAAGATCAGTTTTATCCCTTTGTTCTAGATTCTAAACTCTATTGAAATTTTCCATCCTCTTATGTGTTTTTGTCATTCTTTTTTAGTTTTCTTTCTTGAAGTTGTTAACCATCACAATTTTTAAGTTTGTGCATTATTCACATCTTATATTTATTCAGTTTATTTTTTGGCTATATAGTCTAAAATGGAGAAAATAGAGTTATAGGATCACAAGGAAGAAACTCAGTCCTAGCGATAAAATTTTATACTTTAAGTAAAGGTTGCCTGAAGCATTATCATTATCTTTTGACTTTTCAGTTACGTGAGCAAAAGTATTTACTGTATATTTCCTATATACAAATTCATTTTGGTTGTAGTGTTCTGCCAGTTGTAACTAACAGATGTATAGTTAAGGTTAAGGTTAAACAGGTGTTAAACACAAAGTGAAGAGAAAGAACCAAATTACTCTAGTGAAAATTGCTAGAGTTCTGTGGCATTTTCCATCCCAGACTTTGGAGAGTCAGGGGCAGGACAAAAAGTGTTTTCTTTTCAACTCAAGTTTTTAGGAGATAAATCAAAGGGCACAATAGGACTCCCGGGGGTGTGAGGCACATGGTAGTTTCTAATTCAAATCTCAACAGTCTAAATATAGATCTGCAAATAGAGACCTGATGGCATGACGGAAGAGAGTGCATACCACATATGACTTCTAAATTTTGCTCTAAAGCAAGAGTGTTTCAAGTGTTTTTCCCTTAGAGGGGAGTCAGTGTAATAAAAAGTAGATATTTTTGAAAAAGTTATGGGGCACATAATGTTCTGTTTTTCCTCTAAGAGAGAGATTTCACAAACTCATGTTTACATTACGAGTAATTGATTCTAGACACTTGGCTCACATTCACTCTCATTTTTGCAAAGTTAAGACAAAAATTATTTTCTGTTTTATTTCCTCTGGACTATGTCTACTTACCCCCAGTAGGCTTGTCTAACCTTATAAATGCAGGGATGATCTTTTTCTGGGAGAGGTTACTGCTGTAGGTCTTTGGGGCCCCATGATGTTTTGGAATTTAAACTGTGGATATGATAATCTTGTAAGTCTGTTTAGTGTTCTGGAACTTAGAAAATGTTCCAATTTCTCTAGCATGAAAGATTTGGCATTCAGTTATTCTTTTTCCTTTTTTGGTGTTCAGGTGTTACATAAACATTTTTTCAGGTTCTAAAGAAGGAATTTAGCCACAACTAATACTTGGCCAGAGTAGAAAAAGAAAATTACAGATGGCAGGTATGTGGCCTGTTATTTCTAAATTTACTAAAGTTTTAATTATTGGCTTCTTTTTAAGTTTGTCATTAAGGGGAAGCCTGACGATAAGTGTTTGTATGTTTCAAGTTTCATGATTTTTATATTAGTTCAGTTATGCTGTCGTAAGGCACCTTGGTGAAGTAGAACTAGCCTTAGCTTGAGCCAAAGAACTCTAGATCTAATTCATGGTTCTGGTACTTAGTAGACTGTGACCATGAGCTAATCACTAAACCTCACTATATGTCTCTTTTCTCAACTCTAAGATGGGTGCTGCAACGGGTGTTACGATATGATATGAATGTGTATTTTAATTGTGTTAAGCCTTACTCTAAGGAAAGTTATTTTTCAGGTCAGAATTTCATCCTTCAGGAATGTTCAGCTAGCCTTTGATTATAGTGGCCACACTCTAGAGGCAGTTACTAAAACAGCTCAGTTATGTTTATTGGCAGTCAATAGCTGAGACCTTTCTGTTTAACATAGAAAATGTTAACATTTAGATTTTCATTGATGAAATTAGTGACTAGTTTCTTTGCATAATGAATGATAAAATGACGTCACCTGGATAAAATAAACAGTATTCAAGATATGTGGATTGACTAGACTATTTTAGCATCACTCCTTACTCTTCGTTATAGAAAGTAAGCCCTGCAGTTTGTACTCCTTAGAAATGGAATCTGAAGCTTGATCCTTAAATAGTCTTGTGTCCTACTATAGTGTGGGAGAGAAATCAGAGGGATATGTTTGTCTGAAAATAAGATAATGGAATCCTGCCTCTAGAATAGATTGCATCTTCTTATTAAGCAAACTTTTTGGTCAAGACATGTTGGATTACCCAGCAGGACAGAGAGCCTGGAACTGTTTTTTATCTGCTTACTACTGAATGCATGCGTAAGAAATGGCTAGGTGTATGTCTTGGTAAGAAGTTTGTGGGGCCAAAACTTTTGTTGCCTTTACTTTTAACAAAAAAAATAGCTTAAAGGTTGTGCTTATCTAGTTGTTTTAGTTCAGTTAACAACAACGGTTATTCCAAAATTACTTATTTCGTAGGGTGGGACTAAATAAGATCAAGTACTTAATTCAGTGTGGATGCATATAAAGTGCTCATTAAAATGCTAGTTCTGTTAAATAGAATTAGAAGAGGATTGCACATTACATTATCATGTCTGGGAATCTAGGTTGGATGGGCAAAAATCAAGAAGGGAATTTGGATAAGTGAATTTTTGCAAAGTATAACATTGAGACAACCTTGATTAACGACCTAATCTGATTTATTTCACAACTTCCTGAGGGTAAGATCAATAAGAAATCCCATGAATTAAAATTTCCATTTACCTAGGGTACTTCAAAATGCAGGAAAAATAATGGAGAACATTGTTCTTAGGTCAGGTAGGACTTTATTGGACACTCCAACCATTTCCTCCTCTGATTGACTATAGTTTTGTCTCTTACATCTACTGAAGGAGCATGAAGAACTGGCTCTGGAGGAAAATTGGCACCCATAAAGGAGAAACCCTTTGGTCTCCTCCATTTTCATATTTCTCTCTAGGTAAATAGAATAACTGAGTGGTTTGATTCCAGGAGAGTTTCAGGAACAGTGTTATTAGCGGAGGGGTCACTATAGGTTAAAAGGCCACACGTTTGGTGTGAATCTTGTTTTCTTTATACTGACGATGTTGAGTAAAAAGTAAATAGCGGGCCATGGTTTGCTTCCTGTAGCAAGAGTCTGGTTACTTTGCTCTTTTCTTCCATGAATACTATTACTGCTCAGTTGGTTATTGTTTAAATCCATTTGGGAGTCTGGAAAGAATAGAGTAAAATCCCAAATTTGAGATTGAGTGTAGAAAATAGAGAGATCTTTTATCTCCATATACTCCTACAGAGCTTATTAAAGTCATTAGCCTTGAGAAAATAAGTAATTATTCCACAGAAATGTTAACACTAATAACATTATATTTCACGAATTATGAAGCTTTTGAATATACATTAGGATACTTTATTCTCATAAAAATCCCTTAAGTTTAGATGTATATAATATTATTGACTTTAAACATAAATATTTAAATGAAATGTTGTCAATGTTGAAGCAAATGCTTGCATCTGTATATTAACAGAACAAGGGATTTAAAATATTTTAAATTATATTATATTTTAAATATAGCAAAGTTAGTAAAAGTTTGTTTTGTTTTTTTACACAACTTCATGTGATTTCAAATTCTGTTTGACTATATCAGTAAGAAGTTTAAACATTGTTTATCAGACAGTCACCCATGTATCAGGTATTCACCCCATTGGGGGTATTCTAACAGTGAGCCAATGTAAAGTTTCACAAAGGAAACAAATGTGTTTTTCTATGGTAATTTCTGATGAACGAAAACCAGTAGAACAACCTCTATGAGACTTGAAAATACAGAAGCAGAAAGGACTCAAGTGTGAAATTTAGAAGCCACAGCTGTGATGTTTGACTCTGGCCACCACCTCTTACAGCAAGATGCCCAGTGGCTTGGCAGGAAGTTCAGCCAGATGGCTCTCTGGTTTCAACCCTCTCACAAATTTGGCCCAGGCAACTTCTTGTTTTTTTTTATTTTTTTATTTAATGCCTTTAGTAGAATTAAAGTAGCAAGCAATAGAGAATATATATACATATATATTTAATTCTGTGGTTCTTATTCTAAATCTGAAAGTCCTGCCTATTCAATAAATGCCACAAATAGTGTGTTATAATAGATTTGTATGACTTCATAAAACTTCACATTGCATCAGCATCCTTCACTTTAGGGAAAATAGCTGTAGATGTAATAGTCCATTTGCTGAACATATGTTCCTCAGTTTATTGGGGTATAATTACTTAAGTGACTCTGGGTTGCAAGCAGTGATGTTAAAGGTGCTTTACCATTTAAAAAATAACTTTGAATGGATTATTTTTTTCCTTTTTGCAACTAATGGGGTGGACATTATTACTCTCCTTGTTCTGTACCCAAGAAACTTGAGCCATAAAGATTGATTAATAAAGTCACTTGAAGTCATTTAGCTTGCAAATGTTGAAATTTGACTTCAACCATGCAGGATCTTGTTCCGAAAAAATCTGTGGTCATTTTAGCACACCTCATGTTACTCCCTTGTTTTGAAATTGAACAATTTGATCACTTTAGAAATTAGTTTTGAAATATTCGATTCTGTGAGTCTTTTGAATGAAAAATGAATCATTAGAATATTTTTCTTACTTATGAATTATTGCCAGACAACCTATATAACCACCAATGTAGCTTAAGAATCTTTATGAACCATGCATGTGCCGTACATGTGTCTGCCATTTTGCATATTATTCATTTTTTATAAGGATATAAATAATAATAAACAAATTGGATTTCCTCAAATATAAAAAGTGGGGCAATGAAGAAAATTTCCAGAGAGAGTGGATTATTCCATTTTTCTATTCAAAATATTTCTATTTTTCAACTTCGCTTCAAAAGAATTGACCTGATTTCTTAACTGAAAACTATACAGAAAAACAAACCGACAAAAATTATGTATACTATAGATATACATAACAGTTTTAACAATCTTTACCTAAATTGTAAAATGTTATCTCAAATACTTTTAATTTGATTAGACAATTTGTGACATTTTAAACACTATAATTCTGTAGAAATTCTTATTCATGTCAGATTTTATTATACATATCAGTTTATCTTAAATTCATGTTGTGAATTTACACTATGATTTTAATAATTTCCTTCTTTTAATAAAAGATAATTTTATCTTATAGATATATATTTCCCACAAACTAGAGAAGGATGTTTGTTCTGATTTTTCTTTTTTATAGTCACCCTCATCCTTTGAAATCAGTGCTTTGAAATGTCACCATTAACACTTCCTCTTATAAGTGTTAAAATTATAATGGGCCCACACAAATAAGTGGGAGTGCTAATGGGCATTTTATTTTTCCTGAATTCAGAGTACCTATTAGAAAAGAGACGCTGCATAGCCTTTAAAAAGCTTAGTGGTTTCTTATTAACTGAATTTTACATGAATAGCCAAAAAGAACTGCAATAAACTTTTATGCTGTGCCAAGTAGATATAGAATATAAATGTTATAAAAAATTTATTGTAAATTATGGGCTTATTTTTATTGCATATGGATAAAAATTATTTTTGTCTGGTTCTATGATGGAACAACCTATCTCTGACATGGTTAAATGTTTGTGGACCCTGGGCTCATCACACATTCATGATATACCAGTGAAAAGTCTATGTACCTATTAACTTTCACTGAGAATAACATAAAGATATAACATGAACAATAATAGCTTTAAATTGTTTTGTGATGAACTATACCATATGTTTCTATCTGGACTTCTCAGAATCCCAATCATCCCAAAGCTTGAACAGCTGCTGCCATTTTGCAGATAATTGCTGTAAGATGCATTTTGTCCTTCCCTGTGTTGATTTCCCCTTCTGTTTCTAAGTCCAATTGGATGCTTATCACATTCCTCCTTCTAAATGTGTCTGCTTCCTCCTGAGTTCACTTTGCAAACTAAATACTTTTATCCAAGAAAATTCTTCCAGGTGTGTATCTTTCCAAGATATATGAAAATTGATGATAAAGATTTACCCATCTGCTTACTGTGTATTCTCAACATTTAGATTAGGTTTAAGCTTTAAAAAAGTAGCATGCTGTCCCTTCTCTGAATAATGGATTGTGATTTTTCTCCAGAGCTGCTGTGTGATGCAAAGCATTGAGAACTTGTAAGCCAAGGGGGAGGAAGTTGTCATTTATCTTTTTTTAGTTGCTTTTAAAAATTTAAGAAAAATTTAAAGAACGTTTCTAAATCCGAAATGTTTTTGTTTAAATATTAATTTTTAGGGAAACAGAAGCAGAGAGTTTGATTGCAAAAGAATAATGGCAATATTGAATAATTGGTGATTATCATGGAGACTTTTCCCCAAATATTTCTCACCTGTGAGTTACATAAGTTTTATACTTATATTTCATATAAACGTATTTAATCCCCTGATCATTTTATTGAGAAATGTTTGAATATCAGGTTTTATCTCTTTAAATTTCTTCTCAACTTTTAAACTTTGCAGTTCTAGAAATAAAGAATGATTGGAGTAATGTAATAGTGTGAAGCATAAATTGCTTTTCCAAACCTATGGGATCATTCAATATATTGAGCATTCTGCATATGAAAAGTGTGTATTTGTATTCCTTTAAGAAAAATTAGGCTGGAGTCCAGGCTCATCTAGGGGGTTACAGAAGATCTTAGGTTATATTGGGCTAGGAAACGAACACTCACAAAGCCTTGACATCAGAAGGAATGAGTGATTTCTCCCTTCTCTTGAAACACTTCCTTTGACATGAAAATAGGGTGTTGTCTTCAATGACCTTGATCTAGTACGCTTCTCAAGCATTGTTGGAAAAGGTTACATCCACAGAATTATTTCCATTAAAACATGGTGATCAATTTTGTTGTAATGCCCATCCTCCCAAGAGAATTTACCAATCTGAAATGGATGAGAGCCCGGAAAACACATGAAGAATGTGGTCTTTTTGAAAAACTAGACTTGCAACTGCTGGTATCATATGGTTTGTTTAACAAGGACTGATTTGTCTCCCTGTAGTTTATCTTTTGTCAAACAATGGCAGGGTAAATTTTTTAAGGATTGACACTTTTACGTTGTCTGTGATTTTCTGAATTTACAAATAATGCTTTACAGTCACACTAGAGGAGGTTATTCTAATAGGGGCTGAAAATTGGAGCAAATTATAAGCTTCATTGTCTTATCTGTTAGTTGGTGGGTTTCTCTCCACCCAAATCATATTTAGCCTCTGAAAGGATTGTAACTAGGGTAGAAGAAAGAGCAAGTATTTTTCTGATCCAAAGATGCAATATTATTGCTAAACAAAACACACATTCTTGGTTCAGGAATTGGTTGAGTGTTTTTGTGTAGGAAGGATATCACAAATGTGGACTGCTAGGAAAATTTCATGCAGTTAGCTAGATTTGGGAATACTCTTTCCCACCTTATGGAGGTAAATCTTGCTAAAATCAGTGAAGAGTTACCTTTGATTATTTCTGACTCATTTAGTATTTAAGACAAAGACATTTCCACTTGGACTACAGATAAATAATTCTTTCTACTATAATAAAATTATATATAAACTGACTTTTTCTCTACTATTGTTGGATATGTAACATATTTTCTCCAAATTTCTAATATATAATCAAGCAATTATATAAAACTTCTGGTTTAACTTTTTAAAATATATGTCTAATATATATGCCCATGAGTTATAATGTAATTAATGCAATAATCTCTTTTTCTAATTCAAATAGATCATGAAATTACTTAGGTAAATGTATTAAAATACTCTTATCCTTATTTTTATGGATTTTAAATGCAAGAAATTAGACTAGCTTAATCATAATCTGTGGCTTATGATTATCATTAATTCATGTGGCCCTCATATTTTATTGCACTTAGTCATATCTTATTGATATAATAGAATTATGTTATGTTATATAACCCAACCAAAACAGCCTTAAGACTCCCTTCAGTTTGACTAAACTTTAGAATATTCTTCCTGACTATAAGCCCGCGATCTACTGTTTCTTAGAGCTTTTACTTTAGAAAATTTGAGATTGTAAATTCTTTCTCTGCCCCATTGAGATGTAAATCTTCTTACAGCCTCTTGCTGTTTTGCAACCCAGAAATGTCTTTCTCCAGGACCTGGTATTGATCCCTTTGAAATGTAATCATCAAGAAAGATAGGGCCCCTATCTTCTAGGCTCTGTGGGAGGCTAAGAGTCTAACTTCAGTCAGTACCAATTAGCAAACACAGATGGCCTAAATCACATTGACTAACCTCCTCCCTGATGTCCGCCAGTACTTTTCCACTAGCTCACTCCAGTTCTTAAAATATCTCCTTCTTTTTATTTCAACAGAGTTGAGTTCCATTTCTCATCCTTATTGCCGTAGTCTTGTAATAACCTTGAATAAATTCTTCCTTGCCTAACACTGTCCAGTGCAATTTTTCTTTGAGAGTCCGAAGAACTAAAATCTTACCTGTAACCTATGTCCTCCTTCTGTATTACATCCCCTGCATCCCATGTAAAGGCAACTACAGTCCTAAATTTTGAGTTTCTCTTTCCCTTGCCCTTTCTTTATTTTATTTTATTTTATTTTATTACATACATATGATTATCTAAACAATATATTGTTATTTTTTCTTTAAAACTTATGAGTATTGTGCTTGTGATTTTCAATCAATAATACCTTGCTAAGATTCATCCATGTTTTGTGTGTAGCTCTTGTTGATTAAGACTCATAGCTGTAATATATTTTCTTGTGTGAACATACAACCCTGTTACGAACAGAGCTTCTGTACACATTCTTGTATATATTTCCTGGTACATATGTGAAGAGTTTTTCTTGAGTATCTTCATGGAAATAAAGTGTTTTAGGGTATGTAAATGACAAAATTTTTAATATCAAATGAATTTCCCAAATGGCTATATTGAACATCAGTTTACCACGTATTTTCTAAGACTTGTTAATATCAGTCTTCTCTCTCTCTCTTTTTTTTTCTTACAAAGTGTTGGTTGTGTCATTCAAAGATTTGCCACATGAAGAGTAAGAAATTTTCTTTATTAAAGACATCTTATAAAATTATATTACAACTTAAAAAAAATAAAATGACAAGCCAAAATCTGGCAGGAGACAAATAAACAATAATCCACCAAAAACATAAACAGGACTCTCAAAGGAAAACATACATTGTCAATAAACATATAAAGTTTTTAACTTTGCTAGGAATCAATGAAACAAAAATCAAGCAAAAATACTGGAGTATAAAAATGCAATGTAATGACTCTTAAGTATAAATCTTCTACCCATCCACATTGGTGATAATCTTATCATGGCTAGTAATTGGTATGCATATTCTCTTAGATTCAATACTTTAAAAAAAATTATTTTAAAGAAATCCCCTATATGATGTTTCCAATTAAAATACCATGGACAATAATGGTGACCTGGTGAATATATTTCTAAGAGTATTTGTTTACAAAGAACAACTCAGTTTTAAACTTATATTCACTGTGCTAGCATTACAACAAATGCCATGTAAAAGTATAGTATCTGATATTATTTAGTCTTTAATCAGTATAAATATATTATTGTATTGCAAAGAAATGTACATTTTCTAATACTATGGTAACTGGAAATTATCTAACATCATCAAAATGTCTGTAAGAACCCACTTCATGAAAGACACAGAAGAATTATATTGAAAAACTTGTCAATGTATTCCTAAGAACATTAATTATTAGAAAAATCTTTTAAAATTTTTATTTAGGTAATTTAAAATATACAATTTTTAAATCGATGTATTAAAGCAATTTGGAATTATGACACAACTTTTTTCATTTCACAATAGACTAATAAATTTAAAATATTTAAATTCAGAAGGAAAAGCATGTATTCACTAACATTGGAAATATCTGGATAAGCATACAATAAGGTAGTTCCAAAGTACAAAATGAAAAGTCTTGGAACTGGAGGGGGCACAGCAGTAATATATCTTTTTTTGTTAAGACTTTGTTGTTTAGAGCAGTTTTAGGTTTACAACAAAATTTAAAGGGCAGTACAGAGATTTTCCATATACCCCCTTGCCCCCACATATGCATAGGCTTCCCACCATCAACATCACTCACCAGAATGGTACATATTTTACTAAAGATGAACCTATATTGACACATCATAATCAACCAAAGTCCATGGTTTACCTTAGGGTTCACTCTTGGTGTTGTATACACTATGGGTTTGGGACAGATACATAATGACATACATCTGTCATTGTAATATCATACAGAGTATTTTGACTGCCCTAAAATATCTCTGTGCTCTGCCTATTCATCTCTCTTCCTCCCCAACTCTGGCAAGCACTGATATTTTTTGTCTCTATAGTTTTGCCTTTTCCAGAATGCCATACAGTTGGAATCATACAATATGTAGTCTTTTCAGATTGGCTTCTTCCACTTAGTAATATGCATTTAAGGTTCTTCCATAACTTTTCATGGCTTAATAGCTCATGGTTTTTCGATGCTGGATGCACACAGTTTATTTATCAATTCACCTACTGAAGGACATCTTGGTTGCTTCTAAGTTTTGGCAATTATGAATAAAGCTGCTATAAACATGCAGGTACAGGTTTTTGTGTGGACACAAGTTTTCAGCTCCTTTGAGTAAAATACCAAGATGCATGATTGCTGGATCAGGTGGTAAGAGCATGTTTAGTTCTGTAAGCAACTGCCAAACTGTCTTCCAAAGTATCTGTACTTCCAAAGATTTTTCTGTTGCTTCACATCCTCATTAGCACTTGGTATTATCAGTATTTCAGATTTTGACCATTCTAATAAGTGTGTAGTGGTAGTTCAATGTTTTAATTTGCATTTCCCCGATGACCTGTGATGTGAAGCATCTTTCATATGCTTATTTGCCATCTGTGTATCTTCTTTGGTGAAGTGTCTGTTAAGGTTTTTGTGCCATTTTGTATTTGAGTTGTTCATTTTCTTATTGTTGAGTTTTAAGAGTTGTTTGTATATTTTGGATAACAGTCCTTTATCAGCTGTGTCTTTTGCAAATATTTTCTCTGAGTCTGTGGTTTGTCGTCTCATTTTCTTGATACTGCTTTTCCCGGAGTGCAACTTTTTAATTTTAATGAAGTCCAGATTACCAATTATTTCTTTAATGGATCATGTTTTGGGGGTTGTATCTAAAAAGGCAACACCATACTGAAGGTCATCTCAGTTTTCTCCTACGTTATGTTTTAGGAACTTTATGGTTTTGTGTTTCTTTTACGTCTGTAATCCATTTTGAGTTAATTTTTGTGAAGGGTTTAAGATCTGTGTCTAGATTCATTTTTTGCATGCAGATATCAGTTATTCCAACACTATTTGTTGAAGAGACTATCTTTGCTTCGTTATATTGCCTGTGGTCCTTTGTCGAAGATCAGTTGACCATATTTATGTCAGTCTATTTCCGGGCTCTCTATTCTGTTCCATTGATCTATTTGTCTATTCTTTTACCGATACTAGTCTGTCTTGATTATTGCAGCTTTATAGTAAGTCTTGAAGTTGGGCAGCATCAGTTAGCCAACTTTCTTCTTTTCCATCAATATTGTGTTTGCTGTTCTGGATCTTTTGCTTCTCTGTATAAACTTTAGAATCAATTTGTTAATATCTGCAACATAATTTGCTGAGATTTTGATTGAGATTCCATTGAACACATAGATCAAGTTGGGAATAAGTGACATCTTGACACTATTGAGTCTTTCTATCCATGAACATGCAATATTTCCCCACTTATTTAGTTATTCTTTGATTTCTTTTGTCAGAGGTTGATAGTTTTGTTCATATAGATCTTGTACATATTCTGTTAGATTTATGCCTAAGTATATAATTTTTGGGGGTGTTATTGTAAGTGGTATTGTGTTCTTTTATTTCAAATTCCACTTGTTCATTGATGGTACAAAGGAAAGCAACTGACTTTGTATATTAACTTTTTATCCTTCAGTGTTTCTATATTCGTTTATTTCAGTTTTTTTGTTGATTCTTTTGTATTTTCTACATAGATAATCATGTCATCTGTGAACAAAGACATCTTTATGTTTTCCTTTTCAATCTGTATAACTTTTATTTCCTTTTCTTGCTTATTGCATTAGCAAGGAATTCCAGTAAAATTGAAATGGAATTGTGAGAGGGGACACACTTGCTTTTTATCTGATCTTAATGGGAAAGCTTCAAGTTTCACATCATTAAATATTATGTTAGATGTAGGCCTTCTGTAGGTAGTCTTTATCATGTTGAGAAAGTTCCCTTCTATTCCTAGTTTACTGAGAGTTTATATCATGAATGTGTGTTGGGTTTTGTCAAATGTTTTTCTGCATCTATTGATATGATCATGTGATTTTTTTTCTTAGTTTGTTGATGTGATGGATTACATTAATTGATTTTTGAATATTGAACCAGCCTTGCATACCTTGGATAAATCTCAATTGGTCATAGTGTATAATTCTGTTTTACTGACTTTGTTTCATTTTGCTAATATTTTGTTGAAGATTTTTGCATCTATGTTCATGAGAAATATTTGTAGTTTTTTCTTCTTGTAATATCTTTGTCTGGTATTGGTATTAGGGTTATGCTGGCCTTATAAAATGACTTAGGAAGTATTTCCTCGGCTTCTATCTTCTGAAAGAGATGATAGATAATTTATATAGAGAATTTATATAATTTCTTTCTCTAATGTTTGGTAGAATTCACCAGTGAACACACCTGGACCTGGCATTTTTTGTTTTGGAAGGCTATTTTTGATTCCACTTCTTTAATAGATATTGGCCTATTCAGATCATCAGTTTCTTCCTGTGTTGGTTTTGGCAGATTGTGTCCATTTTATCTAGGTTATCTAATTTCTGGACATGAAGTTGCTCACAGTATTTCCTTATTATCCTTTTGATTTCTGTCAGATGTGTAATGATGTCCTCTCTTTCATTTCTGATACTATAAATATGTGTCCTCTCTTTTTCTTATTTCGCCTGGCTAGGGGCTAATTGATTTTATCAATCTTTTCAAAGAACCACCTTTTGATTTTGTGATTTTCTGTGTTGATGTCTTGTTTTCAATTTAATTGATTTCTGCTTTAATTCTGTGTTATTTCTTTTCTTCTGGTTACATTGGATTTAATTTGCTCTTGTTTTCTAGTTTTTTAAGGTGGAAACTAAGATTATAGATTTTAGATCTTTCTGTCTTCTAATATATACATTCAATGTTCTAAATTTTCCTTTAAGCATTGTTTTGGCTGCATCCCACAAGTTTTGATATATTGTGTTTTTATTTTCACTTAGTTCAAAATATTTTAAAATTTCTCTTGAGATTTCTTGTTAGAAATGTTATTTAGAAATGTGTTGTTTAATCTCCGTGTATTTGGGAATTTTCCGCTTATCTTTCTGTTATTGAGTTCTAATTTAATTCCATTGTGGTCTGAAAGCAGAAATTGTATTACTTTTATGATTTTAAATTTGGTAAGATGTATTTTATGGCCAAGTATTTGGTCTATCTTGGTGAAAAATGTGTGTTCTGCTGTTGTTGGATAAAGTAGCCTATAGATGACAATTACATCCACTTGATAGATGGTGTTGTGAGTTCAACTATGTCCTTACTGATTTTCTGCCTGGAAGATCTGTCCATTTCTGAGGGAGGAGTGGATTCACCTATTTCTCCAACTATCATAGTGGATTCATCTATTTCTCCTTGCAGTTCTATCAGTTTTTGACTCAAATGGTGTGACACTCTGTTGTTAGGCATATACGTGTTAAGAATTGTTATGTTTTCTTGGAGAATTGAGCCGTTTATCATTATGTAATACCCCTCTTTATCCTTGATAACTTTCCTTACTTTGAAGTCTGCTCTGTCTGAAATTAATATAGCTACTCCTGCTTTCTTTTCATTAGTGTTAGCATGGTATATGTTTCTCCATCCACTTACTTTCAATCTACATGTCTCTCTATCTTTAAAGTGGATTTTTTGGAGACAACATGTAGTTGGGTAGTGGTTTTTGATCTACTCTGACAATTTCTTCTTTTAATTGGTACATTTAGACCACTGACATTCAAAATGGTTATTGATATAATTGGATTAATATCTGCCACACTCATTACTATTTTCTATTTGGAGCCCTTGTTCCTTGTTCCTATTTTTGTCTTCCACTCTTTTTTCTTCCTCTTATGGATTTTATAGAGCATTTTATGATTTCATTTTCTCTCATCCCTAGCATATCAGTTATACATATTTTTGTTTTTACTTTTTTTAATGGTTGCCCTAGAATTTGCAATATACATTTACAACTAATCCAAGTCCATCCACTTTAAAATAATATTATAACACTTCATGGGATGTATGGATACCTTATAATAACAAAATAATCCTAAGTCCTTCCTCCCATCCATTGTATCATTGTTGTCATTCATTTCACTTATGTATAAGCATCCATAAGCTTATATATAAGCATACCTAATCAAATACATTGTTGCTATCATAATTTTGAACAAACTTTTATCTGTTTGATCAATTAAGAATAAGCAAAATACAGCTTTTTATTTTACCTTCATTTATTCCTTCTTATATGCTCTTCTTTTCTTTATGTAGATATAAGTTTCTGCCCTATGTTATTTTCTTTTTCTCTAAAGAACTTCTTTTAATATTTCTTTCAAGGTAGGGCTACTGGCAAAAAATTCTTCCCTCGATTTTTGTTTATCTTAGATAGTATTTCTCCTTCACTTTTAAAGGATACTTTCATAAGGTACAGAATTCTAGGTTGATGGGTTTTTCTCTGAAAACTTTAAATATTTCACTTCACTCTGTTCTTACTTGCATAGTTTCTGAGGAGAAGTTAGATATAATTCTTATTTTTGTTTCTTTATCGGTAAGGTGTTTTTCCTTCTGGCTTCTTTCAGGATTTTTCTTTGATTTTTTGCAGTTTGAAGATAATATGCCTAGGTGTAGTTTTTTTGGCATTTTTCCCTGATTACTGGTTTCTGAGCTTCCTGGGTCTGTGGTTTGGTGTCTAACACTAATTTAGGGAAATTCTCAGTCATTATTTCACTTATTTCTGTTACTTGCTCTCTTTATTCTCCTGCTGATATTCCCATTATGCATGTGTTATATTTTTTGTAGTTGTCCTAAAGTCCCTTGATATTCTGTTCTGTTTTATTTCAGTCTTTGTTCTTTTGCTTTTTGGTTTTTGAGAATTCTATTGATATATCCTTAGCTCAGAGATTCTTTCCTCAGTTGTATCCAGTCTACTAATAAGCCCATCAAAGGCATTCTTCATTTGTTACAGTGATTTTTACCTCTAGCTTTTTTTTTGCTTCTTTCTTAGGATTTCCATCATTCTTCTTACACTGCCTATCTGTTCTTTCATGCTGTCAACTTTATCCATTACAGCCTTGGCATATTCATCATAGTTGTTTTAAATTCCTGGTCTGATAATGCTGACATCCCTGCTAAGTCTGGTCCTGATGCTTGCTCTGTCTCTTTAAATTGCGTTTTTTTTTTCATTTTTGGTATGCCTTGTAATTTTTTCTTTATAGTTGGACATGTAAATACACCTTTAGTAACGTGGTGGTGAGCTGTGGGTGGGGGTGGGGAACATTCCATAGTCATGATTTGGTGTTAGCCTTCTAGTGAGCCTATGCCTCTGGACTATGAACCTCATAAGTGTTTCTCAGTTTTATTCTCCCCAGCTTAGGTGGGACAGGATGGCTAGAGTGGGCTGGAGTTTATTTCCCTTCCCCAGGTCAGTTAGGCTCTGTTAATAATACTCCAGCAGGTTAAGCTCTGGTTAACTAGTTTCTCCTGAAGGTGCGCCCTGGTAAGAAGAACAGAGTGCTCTGTCAAAATAGTTTCTTTTCCCTTTCCCCTGCTGGAAGCCCAAGGAGATTTTTTCTGATGTTTACTGTGGGAACCTGGTGAAGCTCTTGGAGGTAAACCTCACAATGTTGTGGAGATGCCCCTATGATTGGGTTCCCCTGGTGTTTTTAATTTTCAGACTTATTCACATTGAGCCTCCAACAAATCAAGTACACTTCAGATTTTCCTACCCCAGCTCTGATTCCTGGGGCAGTTTCTGCTGGTGAGTCTCTGCTCCAGTAAGCCATGACCCCCTGTATTCTCCTGTCTGTCTCTCCAATGTTGGGGGCAGTGACTTGCTCTATGTCCTCCCCTCTCTTATGGATCCCCTAAGAGTTGTTGCTTTTTCAGTCTGTTCAGGTTTTAACTTGTTGTTAGGATGGAGTGGCGACTTTCAAGATTCTTACATGCAGACCTGGGAACTGGAAGTCTATTGGTGTTTTAAGCAGTTTTCAGCTAGTAAAAAGGGATTCCACTTCAGGAAGCAGAGGAGAAGGAAGAAAAGGAGCAGGGTAGAAGTGTAGGTGGTGGTTAAGAAAGGGGACCAGGGGGCCGGATATCAGGGGTTGAATTCCAGCTGTGCCACATACTAGCCTCTCTGTGATTAAGTCCCCCCTTGACCATAAAATTGGATAATAAGAATACCTATCTTTAGGGTGCTAGGGATTTAAGACTTAATAAAAGTTGCATATTTAAAGCATTACCTGGTACATACTAAGTGCTCCATAAAAGTTAGCTATTTACAGGATTTATATTACCTGTTAATACAGTATTAGTTTGGTAACTATTGAATGGTCTAACTCCCTATCTTGAAATATGTGCTCATAGAGCCCCAGAAAGCTGTACATCATTCATCTCTAGTATGTTCTTACTTATACTGAATCTTAGCCACATTCACACTTATACTCTCCTAACTGAAATCCCTCCAAATATTTTATAGGAAAATATAATTTCAGGAATAGTGCAAGATCTTAGATCCTTACCCAACTTACGACACTAAATAGAAGGGCATTTTATAATATACTATATAGATTATTATATATTCACAACTGGAAAAGCTCTATGTGATAGAATTATCTACCTCTTCAAGAAACCCATTTGATTTTGTGAATAATCCTAATTATTTGTTTTATAACACACACACACTCCTATATGTTTAAAGTAGCATCAGGTTTTTTTTCCCCAGATAAGCCAGATCTCCTCTATCATCATTTAATACAAATAATTTAAAAAATTCTAAATGGAAGTTTTTCCCACCATCCTTGTATCATCTAAAGGTATATTTCTTATATTAAACTTCGAGTTTTCCTTATTTTCAAAATTTTTATTCTGGAATCTAAGCTATACACATTCTTGCCAGTTTTGTGTGTTAACTTGTCTTATGTTCTCACAGTCTTCTTTTTTCTATGTGAAAACAAAGAAATTAAAGTATGACTTCATAGCAACTAGGAAATATTTAGCAAGCAGGCAGAGAATATATGGCAGGTCAAGAAGGTCTAGTGAATTGTTAAGGTAGCTCAGAGGTTGATTTTTCAAGAGCTAGTTGCTTTTTTTCGTGTAGCCTTGGGATTATAAGATGAAACTGCAGAGGTAACAGAAAGAACAAAATCTTTGACTGCCATCCCTCCTGATTCAAGGACAACAAATATTGGTTAAACGTATAAAATTGGACATGGTTACGGTAAGGAATTATTTCTTGTTTTCGAGGGTGAGTCTACAGATTCCTTTGCTATTAGCAAGATGAGAAAAGATAATTCCAAAAAGTGGATACATATGAAAATTTACAAGGGAAATTCACACACAAAAGAGAGGTGAAGAAGTACAAAAAGATCAAGGTAAACACTCAGTGCACTGACAGAACAATATAGAGTGACATAGCTACTTGGGGGCAGAGATACTGAGACACTGTGTAATTTCAGATGCCATCTCACATAATTCAAAATATCAGTATTAAGGTATCCTTATATCCTCACTATTTTCATCTTTTAGTATTTCCCTTTGAGCAGTTTTAAAAAAATAATTTTAGTCTTTCAGTTTCTTTTGTTCTGAATGTTTAAATTCTGTGTCTTTTTAAGTACATATCTACTTATCTATTAGGAATTAAGCTATATCTTTGGGATTCAGTACCTCCTTTCCAATAGTCTCTTTTTTTATATGAGCCAATTAGGAAGAGTTCCATATAAGTACATACCGCAGACAACTAATATTTATATCTGCAAATTCTAAAATCTTTTAAATATAATTATACTATAAATATATCAGATATTTTATACTTAATGTTATCCTCAGTGTTTATTTCATGCTCTAGCTATCATTATAGGCATTCATCACTACAGTTTGCAATGAATTTTCTCTGATGACTACTTTCAACATTTTTATCTCTAATCTTTTTGTCAAGTTGTCATCCTCATGTCTCCTGCCATCACCATTCCTGCTTTTAAGAGATGTCTATACACACAGTATTTCCTCTCACCCACAAAGTAAAAGCTATTGTTAACTGGGGATTATTTGGAGTGGTCAGAGTTCTTTTTATGAAAGAGTGAAGTTGTGGAGAGAAAATTAGATGGCCAGAAATCTGATCTCTGAGTAAAAAAATGTTACTCTGCAATAATATTTTTAATTAGCACCTTGTTGCATTAGGTGACATTAAAAAATGAATTATGATTTAAATTATTTTCTCTGTCTTTCAAGGTTTGCAAAATAAATATTAAACAAGTTTCTTCAATTTGGAAACAGATGTAAAAAATAGTTAAAGAATGTGAGCAGCTTTCTTATTTCAAATCAGTATGAAATGACTCAGAAAGATGATTATGAAAAAAATAGTTAAAGAATGTGAGCAGCTTTCTTATTTCAAATTAGTATGAAATGACTCAGAAAGATGATTATGATCGGCATTAGCACAAATAATATAGTCAGAGATTGTCAAATCTAATCTACTTAAAACCATTTTGCAATGTAAGGGGCATTTATGATTCTAAAGCTGAATCATATGTAATGGTTTAAAATAAATACATCCATCATCAATACTACAGTAATATGTTAATAGTTTAGTATAATCATATACATTTATATTCAAACATTATTGTCACCACACAATCACTTAATATATTTCATAATTCGTTCCCAAGTACTTACTGTCTTTTTACTTTGTTAAAATTAATTGAAATATATATATATATAATCCCCACGTATGTATGTGTATAGTACTCATAGTGAAAATAGTGAAAGTAATTCTCCTTCCTACCCAAGATTCACGGTTGTTCCTAACAGAGATAACCACTCATCTTTGTTCCATATATGTACTTCCACGAATATTCAGTGCTTACATAGAAATGAGAGTATACTATACAACTCTTCTCAATCATTTTTTCACCTGTGTTAGACATTGTTTAGTTTATGCATATGCAGATCTAATTCATTCTTTATATTAGTCACATAATAGCATGTTCATTGTTATATCATGATTTAGTATTATTATTATTATTTTTAATTTTTTGTTTATTGCAGTAACATTGGTTTATAACATTGTATAAATTTCAGGTGTACATCATTATACTTCTATTTCTGCATAGAGTGTATCATGTTCACCACCCAAATACTAATTACAACCCATCACCACACACATGTGCCGAATTATCCCTTTCGCCCACCCTCCTCCCTCCCCCTTTCCCCTCTGGTAACCACCAATCCAATCTCGGTCTCTATGTGTTTGTTTATTGTTGTTATTATCTACTACTTAGTGAAGGAAATCATACGGTATTTGACCTTCTCCCTCTGACTTATTTCACTTTGCATTATACCCTCAATGTGCATCCATGTTGTCACAAATGGCTGGATTTCATCGTTTCTTATGGCTGAGTAGTATTCCATTGTGTATATATACCACAGCTTCTTTATCCATTCGTCCCTTGATGGGCACTTGGGTTGCTTCCAAGTCTTGACTATTGTGAATAACACTGCAGTGAGCACCAGGGTGCATGTATCTTTAGGCATTGGTGTTTTCAAGTTCTTTGGATAAATACCCAACAGTGGAATAGCTGGATCATATGGTAGTTCTATCCTTGATTTTTTGAGGAATCTCCGTACTGTTTTCCATAGTGGCTGCACCAGTTTGCACTCCCACCAGCAGTGTATGAGTGTTCCCTTCTCTCCACATCCTCTCCAACTTGTTTCCTGTCTTGTTAATTATAGCCATTCTGACAGGTGTGAGGTGATATCTCATTGTAGCTTTGATTTGCATTTCCCTGATAGTTGATGATGTTGAACATCTTTTCATGTGTCTGTTGGCCATCTGTATATCTTCTTTGGAGAAATGTCTGTTCAGGTCTTTTGCCCATTTTTTAATTGGGTTGGTAGTTTTTTTGTTGTTGAGATGCATCAGTTCTTTATATATTTTGGAGATTAACCCCTTATCAGATGTATGGTTTGCAAATATCTTCTTCCAATTGTTAGGTTGTCTTTTTGTTTTGTTGATGGTTTCCTTTGCTGTGCAGAAGCTTTTTAGTTTGATGTAGTCCCATTTGTTTATTTTTTCTATTGTTTCTCTTGCCCGGTCAGACATGGTGCTTGAAAATATGTTGCTAAGATCGATGTCGAAGTGTGTACTGCCTGTGTTTACTTCTAGAAGTTTCATAGTTTCAGGTCTTAGATTCAAGTCTTTAATCCATTTTTAGTTAATTTTTGTGTATGGTGTAAGGTAAGGGTCTATTTTCATTTATTCGTTTGTGGCTGTCCAGTTTTCCCAACACCATTTGTTGAAGAGACTTTCTTTTCTCCATTGTATGTTCTTGGCTCCTTTGTCACAGAATAGCTGTCCATAGATGTGGGGGTCTATTTCTGGGCTTTTGATTCTATTCCATTGATCTGTGTGTCTGTTTTTGTGCCAGTACCATGCTGTTTTGGTTACTATAGCTTTGTAGTATATTTTGATATCAGGTAATACCTCCAGCTTTGTTCTGTTTTCTCAGTATTCCTTTAGCTATTCGGGGTCTTTTGTTGTTCCATATAAATTGTAGGATTCTTTCCTCTATTTCTGTGAAAAATGTTGTTGGAACTTTGATGGGGATTGCATTGATTGATATAAAGCAATATAGATTGCTTTAGGAAGTATGGACATCTTAACTATGTTAATTCTTCCAATCCAAGAGCACGGACTATCTTTCCATTTCTTTGTGTCTTCTTCAATTTCTTTCAGAAATGTTTTATAGTTTTCCATGTACAGATCTTTCACCTCTTCGGTTAAGTTTATTGCTAAGTATTTTATTCTTTTTGTTGCAATTGTAAATGGGATGGTATTCTTAATTTCTCTTTCAGCTACTTCGTTGTTAGCGTATAGAAATGCAACTGATTTTTGTATGTTGATTTTGTATCCTGCAATTTTACCATATTCGTTTATTACTTCTAAAAGTTTTTTGGTGGATTCCTTAGGGTTTTCTATATATGAAATCATGTCATCTGCAAATAGTGAGAGTTTCACTTCTTCGTTTCCAATCTGGATCCCTTTTATGTCTTTTTCTTGCCTGATTTCTCCGGCTAGGACTTCCAGTACTATGTTAAATAGGAGTGGTGACAGTGGGCATCCTTGTCTGGTTCCTGTTCTTAGAGGGATAGTTTTTAGTTTTTCAGCATTGAGGATGATATTAGCTGTGGCTTTGTCATATATGGCCTTTATTATGTTGAGGTACTTTCCTTCTATACCCATTTTATTCAGAGTTCTTATCATAAACGGATGCTGTATATTGTCAAATGCTTTCTTTGCATCCATTGAGATGATCATGTGATTTTTCTTCTTCATTTTATTAATGTGGTGTATCACATTGATTGATTTGCGAATGTTCAACCATCTCTGCATACCTGGAATAAATCCCGTTTGACCATGGTGTATAATCTTTTTAATGTATTGTTGTATGTGATTTGTTCGTATTTTGTTGAGGATTTTTGCATCGATGTTCATCAGTGATATTAGCCTGTAATTTTCCTTTTTTGTGTTGTCCTTGTCTGATTTTGGTATCAGGCTAATGTCAGCTTTGTAGAATGAGTTAGGGAGCTTCCCTGCCTCCTCAATTTTTTAGAAGAGTTTGAGAAGGATAGGTATTAAGTCTTCTTTGAATGTTTGGTAGAATTCACCAGGGAAGCCGTCTGGTCCTGGACTTTTATTTTCAGGGAGGTTTTTGATTACTGTTTTGATCTCCTTACTGGTGATTGGTCTATTCAAATTCTCTATTTCTACTTGATCCAGTTTTGGAAGGTTGTATGATTCTAAGAATTTATCCATTTCTTCCAGATTGTCAAATTTGTTAGCATATAGCTTTTCATAGTATTCTCTTATAATCTTTTGTATTTCTGAGGTGTCTGTTGTAATTTCTCCTCTTTCATTTCTGATTTAACTTATTTGAGCCTTCTCTCTTTTTTTCTTGGTGAGTTTAGCTAAAGCTTTCTCAATTTTGTTTGTCTTTTCAAAGAACCAGCTCTTGGTTTTATTAATTTTTTCTATTATTTTTTTAGTCTCTATTTCATTTATTTCTGCTCTGATTTTTATTATTTCCCTTCTTCTACTGATTTTGGGCCTTGTTTGTTCTTCTTTTTCCAGTTCCTTTAGGTGCATTGTTAGATTGTTTATTTGAGATTTTTCTTGTTTGTTGAGATAGGCCTGTATTGCTATAAACTTCCCTCTTAGAACCGCTTTTGCTGTGTCCCATAAATTCTGGCATGTCGTATTTTCATTTTCATTTGTCTCCAGGTATTTTTTTATTTCTCCTTTGATTTCTTCATTGACCCAATCGTTGTTCAGTAGCATTTTGTTTAATCTCCACATATTTGTGGCTTTTCTGATTTTCTTCCTATAGTTGATTTCTAGTTTCATACCGTTGTGGTCAGAAAAGATGCTTGGTATTATTTCAATCTTCTCAAATTTATGTAGACTTGTTTTGTGGCCTAACATGTGATCAATCCTGGAGAATGTTCCATGTGCATTTGAAAAGAACGTGTATTCTTCGGTTTTTGGATGGAATGCTCTGTATATATCTACTAGGTCTATCTGTTCAAGTGTGTCATTGAAGGCCAATGTTTCCTTATTGATCTTCTGTTTGAATGATCTATCTGTTGGTGTAAGTGGAGTGTTAAAGTCCCCTGCTGTTATTGTGTTACTGTCTATTTGTCTTTTTATGTCTGTTAATAATTGTTTCATATATTTAGGTGCTCCTACTTTGGGTGTGTAGATATTTACAAGTGTTATATCCTCTTGTAGGATTGTTCCCTTGATCATTATGTAATGCCCTTCTTTGTCTCTTTTTACAATTTTTGTTTTAAAGTCTATTTTGTCTGATATAAGTATTGCTACCCCAGCTTTCTTTTTGTTGCCATTTGCGTGTAGTATCTTTTTCCATCCCTTCACTTTCAGTTTGTGAGTGTCTTTGGGTCTGAAGTGTGTCTCTTGTATGCAGCATATATATGGGTCTTGTTTTTTATCCAATCAGCCACGCTATGCCTTTTAATTGCAACATTTAGTCTATTGACAGTTAAAGTAGCTATTGATAAGTATGTACTTACTGCCATTTTTTAACTTTTTTTATTCTCAGTGTTTTAGTAGTCCTCTATACACAATTGATGGTCTCTTTAGTTTGACCTTTGTCTGAAATCTCTACTCTTTAACTCCCTTCCTCCCTCATTTTATGTTTTTGATATCATATCTAACCTCTTTTTTGTGCATTTGTATCCATTACCTTTTATCATGGAAATAGATAATTTTTCCTATTTGTGGTCTTCTCTTTCACCTTTAAATCAGTCCCTTTAACATTTCTTGTAGTGCTGGTTTCTTGGTGACAAACTCCTTTAATTTTTGTTTGTCTGGGAAACTTTGTATCTCTCCTTCCATTTTGAATGATAACCTTGCTGGGTAGAGTATTCTTGGCTGTAGGTTTTTCCCTTTTAACACTTTAAATATATCATGCCACTCTCTTCTAGCCTGTAAGGTTTCTGCTGAGAAGTCAGGTGATAGCCTTACGGGGTTTCCTTTGTATGTAACTTGTCTTTCTCTTGTGGCTTTTAGGATTTTCTCTTTATCTTTATTTCTGGACATTTTAGTTATGATATGTCTTGGTGTGGGCCACTTTGGGTTTATCTTGTTTGGGGCTCTCTGTGCTTCCTGTACCTGGATGTCTGTTTCCTTCCTTAGGTTAGGCAAGTTTTCATCTATTATTTCTTCAAATAGATTCGCTGCCCCTTTGTCTCACTGTTCTCCTTCTGGGACACCTATAACACGATGTTAGTGCGCTTGATGTTGTCCGAGAGGTCCCTTAGACTGTCCTCACTCTTTTTAATTCTTTTCTCTTTTACCTGTTCACCTTGGGTAATTTCTTCTAGTCTTTCGTCCAGCTTACAGATCCGTTCTTCTATATCCTCTACTCTGCTTTTGAGTCCCTCAAGTGAATTTTTCATTTCCAGTATTGTATTCTTCATTTCTGATTGGTTCTTTTTTATATCTTCCATTACTTTGTTGACATTCTCACTGAGTTCATCCATTCTTCTCCCAAGATCAGTGAGCATCCTTAACACTCTTTGTTTGAATTCTCTGTCGGGTAGGTTGCTCATTTCTGTTTCACTTAGTTCCTTTTCTGGAGTTTTGTTCTGTTCCCTTACTTGGAACATATTCCTTTGCCTCCTCATTTTGCCTCTTTCCCTGTGCTTGTGTCTATGTATTAGGTAGATCAGCTACGTCTCCTGCTCTTGGATAGGTGACCTTATATGAGTGATGCCTTATGAGGCCCAGCAGTGTGCTTCCCTCATTTCTGAATTTTCCAGAGTGACCCCTATGTGGGCTACGTGAGTCCTTCTGTTGTGGCCTGTTTGCTCTCCCTGTAGGTGCCTAAGGAGGCCGAGTCATGCTCCTGGCCAGCTGTTGTAATGCTCAGCTGCTTATAGTTGTTGTGGGCCCTTCAGTCTCTTTATCAGGTGTGGGGAGCCCCAGCACAGTTGGCTGCAAGTTCTAATACCACATTTGTGTTGCAGTATTTCTTTTAAGTGAGTAGGCCCCCAGTGTGGCACATTGTTAGGATCAGGGGCTTACAATTGTTATAAGCCTCCAGTCTTTAGGTCTCTTGTCAGCTCTCTGAGGATTGCAGCTGGGTAGGGCTGGCCTCAGGCACGGGAGCACCCAATTGTTTTAGGCTTTGGAGGGTGGGGCAAACCCACTATGTGGGTCTTTGAGAAGCACAAGTCTTCTGCAGCTGACAAGCCCTGCCGCCCCCAGGTCCACACACAGAGTCAACACAGTCCTGCCCCGTGTGTGCGCTCCAACCTCCTGAAGTGTACCCAGTCTCTCCACGGCGGGAGCCCCACACACTCCACCACTGCCCCACACTCTCCACCTGCTCCTTGTGCACGCCCTGCCCCTCAGTAGTGGGCTCAGTCACCAGGCTTCAGAGACTCAAGTCACCAATCTATGCAGGCCCACAAGTTGCCTGAGGGCTTGTTGTTGGGTGAGGCCAGTCTCTAGGGTGGGCTGCCTGCCCTGGCTGAGCTGGATTAAACCGGTGCTCTAGCGAGTGGGGCAAACCCTGGGCTAGCAGGCCTCAGGGAGAACTCCAATGGCGTCTGTGTCAGCACACCCACCCCAGGCCACAACAATGGCCGCCGCCAATGTCCCAGTCCCTGGAGAGGTCTCACCTCTCACCAAGATGCATTCAGAGCCTATCACATGTGTCTCTTTTCCCCAAAGGGCTGTGCACCTTTCTTTCTGCTGATTTTAGGTTGCTTTCTGAAACGGGTGAGTTTGCGTGTGGGCCCTTTAAGAGCTGGTTTTAATTTCTTTGTGAACCAGCTTTTCTGGGGGTACTCCCCAATGTTTTAGTAGCAGGCAAAGTCAGATATTATGCCACTAGTCTCGATTGTGCTGGGTCCACAAAATGCCCACAGCGGGGGCGCTCCCCAGCTCAGGGCCCCGCTCCTCCAGGGAGGCTGCGGACCTGTGGGCTGCTCCTGGGTGGCCGTGAGGCACTGCAGCTTGTGAATGCGGCATTTTTCCTCTCCAGAAGGGAGTCTCTGCCTCTTCCACTTCAATTAGGATTGTCCTTTGTTGCAGGAGTTCCTCTTATCCAGTTTTTAGTTCTGTCTCAGGGGTAATTTTTCCATGAGTAGCTGTAAATTGGCTGTGTCCACGAGAGGAGGTGAGTTCAGAGTCTGCTTACACCATCATCTTGTCTTCTCTCTGGTTAGCTCTGATTTAGTATTATTGATGAGCATTAAGAAGATTGCTTCTTTTAGTACATTCCATATTGCAAAAACATTACAAGTCATCCATCTTTGTACATATACATTTGTGAAAACATTTTAAAGTGGATGTCTGGGTCAAAGGTATGCAAAACAAGTATCTGCAAATTATGCTCCAATGATCAAACTCCATGCTATAAAATTCATAATCCCACTTACAATACATGAATTTTTCTTTGTTTTCTAATACTTTCTAACACTGAGCATCATGAAAGTTTTTAATCAACTTTTCGTTTGACTGAAAGTCGTTTCCCCTTTTCATGTACATTACTAGGTCATATATGTCTTCCATTTTCTAATGAGTTATTAATCTGTTATCTTTTTTTTAATTTGTGGTGTAGATTGGCCCGGAGTTAACATCTACCGCCAATCCTCCTCCCTTTGCTTGAGGAAGATTGTCGCTGAGCTAACATCTGTGCCAATCTTCCTCCATTTTTTGTATGTGGAAGGCCACCACAGTGTGGCCCAATGAGCAGTATGTAGGTCTGTGACCAGGATCTGGCCTGAGAACCTCAGGCCACCCAAAGCAGAGCACATGAACCCAACAAGTACGGCGCTGGGCCGGCCCCTAATCTGTTATCATTTTTAAGAACTCTTAATTGTAACATGGATAATACTTAGGATATATTAAACAGGTGTATTTTTAATTTATCATTACTTATTGCTTCATAAGTGGAGGAGATCATTCTCATCTAGAACGATGAACTTATGATTAATTTGATTCTTAAAGTTGTTTCAATGACCCTGGCAAGGAAAAAAATTTACTCTAGACAATGTCAAGAAAGAAAAAAAGATGTTCTAAATCATTTACTCAACCTTTAACATTCTAAGAGCCCAACACACAGATAATGTAAGATTGGAAAAAAGAAAAAACCAGAATAAGAAAGGATTGCCCCTTCTGTGAGAAGAACGATGCCCATTTCCTTATAGTTTTTGCTTCTTAAATTCGGTGTCTGCTGATCTTCCGTACATATTCACAACAGATCTTTGTAAAGGAATACATACTTTTTGAAACGTAAATTGTACTTATTTGGTCACTTAAGAGTTTTGATCCTAAAATCAAATTTTTTTGCTATTGATTTGGGGATTCCTTCTGGACTCCCTCCCTCCCTTCCTTCCTTTTTGTTGGCCTTCTTACTTTTTTATCTTTTTCTTATTTCTCTTGTTGACTCTTGACTCCCTGTTCTTAACCGTCGTATCAGAAAGACCATGTATATTTATTTCTTTCCGTGCAGAGCAGCTTGATTAGTGTTGGCTGCAGACTTCTCTTTTCTGCTGACTTTGCTCAGGATCTGCTGAGGCAGTGTCCTCCTTTGCCATCCTCCAGCCTTGGTGTAGTCATTACACGACTTATCAGCACGGTTCCTGACATCATTAAATATGAGGGTTTGTTTCTCACTCTTTAATCTCTTCCCTCCTCACTTGTTTTTTATTTTAGAGAGGAAAAGTGTTAAAGAAGATTTTGCTGCACCATCTTTAATCTAAAATCCTTATTTTCTAGCAAGTATTATTAATTGTCAAAACAGTAGAAATATTCTTCTTCTAACAATACTGTCCTTAATGGATAAGAACTTATGTAGATTGTTTTTTAAAATAACACTCTAAAACAAGAATTTTAATAGTAAGTAAAAGTTTGTCCATACAGATCAAGGAGAGGAGAACAAGTCTTATTAAACTGTTATTATGTTGCATCTGTCATATTTTAAAGACAGTTTTAATATAAACTATTTACTAGGCTTTAATTTCATTTTATAAGAGTGGCAATAGGTTTAGGATATTCCTGCAACTTGAACTGAGTCATTGATATTAATGAAAAATAAATGTATGTCATGTGTTCATTCTAAAACAAAGCACATATAAAATCCCTGCAGGTATGACATGCAATCAATAATCATTTAGTGAAGACTAGAGGTGCAGTTATAAAACATCCCATTCTATTTGTAACTTAAATATGCCTCTGTGGCTGAAACCCTGGACTATCATTTTGTAAATAGTTTCAAATAACCCCTTACCTGCTTAAAACATTAAAGTTGTCCTGGATATCAAGAATACCAAAGTGACTACTAGAACTTATATTTATTTCATGCATCTGTATTTATCTTCAAGTTAATTTGCTAGTTCAATATCAAATATATAGAATAAGAGCACCATGGCTTCAAAGTAAACATTAAAGTTTTCCATGGGTTATTGTATCAGAAACAAAATACCAGCTAGCATAAGTATATATATATACTTATATACTTGTATACTTGCATACTTACATACTTTTATATAAAAGTATATATATATACTTTTTACCATATATTTTTCTAGATATTATAAATAGTGTAAAAGATGACGTGTGTGCTATCTTAATTTTTAATATAAAGCACCTGACTCTGAAAGATTCACTAAGATACTGGAGGTCATACAGAGAATTTTAGTCCTCATCGACCTAACCTAATCATCAGGCCAAATATTCTATTATAGTTCATCTGCTGTGCTTCCCTGTTATTCTTTTAAAGGTATAGAATATAATTCTTATATGCATATCCTAAAAGACTTCATACAATAAATCCTAAATAAAAGCTAAAAAAGCTAATCAAGTCTAAATTTGGTGGCGAGTTCTCATTAATTGCGTAGAAAAGTTGAAGATGTTCAGAAGGCAAGGCTCTGCACTTTCTATGTGCCTGTAGGTATTTTACTGACAGTCTTTATCAGTTTTATTGTGAGGTTCTTCAAGTACTTTGTAATCTATGAATTATAAAGAAGAAAACATTTTTTAAAAAGCATCTAGATGCCCATCATTTAGAGACAGCCACTGTTATAATGCATATATATTTCCTACCATCTCCCTCTGTTTAAATATGTGAACACAAATATTTTTTAACTGAGATCATATGTTGAGGTTTATAACCTGAAGATGGTAATTAAATTCAACCATGATAGTTTCTCCTGTAACTAGTGTCAGAAAATCTATTTTAAATAGCCACATAACTGTCCTACCTCGTGGATACATTTTAATTGCTTCAGCCTTCTCCTTAGTATGTCATCTATTTTTTCCCTCTGAAGATCTGTGTATATACGTGTATATATATATATATATATATATATATATATATATATATATATGAGCATGAAATAGAGAGTCTTAATCAAGGATATTTGTATATACTTGTCTTAGTTTGTCATGGTCAACTTTTACAGAACAAAATACTGAGCAAAAGAATATGATTATTTTTAAATGTTTTTAAACTCGCTATCAGAAGAGCTTCTATCTCTATACCATTCCTCAAGCCATGAATGCAGGCATTGATTTTGCCATCTTCTTGCTCTAGGTATTATTTTTATTTGTCAAAATCCCTTCATTGATTGGGAAGACATACATTTTAATAGTACTGTGGTTGAAAATATTTTCTCATGTTTACTGGTTATTAGTATTTTTATTATTTGCCTATCAATAAATTTTAGCTTATTGGTCTTTTGATGTTTTTGTCTTTTGAGTAAATGTGCTTTTACCTCCATTGCTTTGATATACATACTTGCCATATTAGCAGTGTTCCATCTCTTTTGAGAGACGGCAAAGAAAGAGAATGCATGGAGATGGATGACAGGGAGAACATATTTCCATTTTTCCAGGATATCACCAAAGTCCTCTGCTCCTGTTTTTCATGATCAGAAATAACGAAAATAATGAAAGTTACCACCAAATGATTATAACCAACTATAATCAAGTTAACACAGATTATTTAGACTTCTACCTCAGGTGCTTTGTGACTGCAATTTAATTGAAAGAAAATAACAGTGTCAATTAAAAATAGAGTGAAAAGTGGGTCGTGACTGAAATGTAGTTTCTTTAGAAGCAAAGGAAATAAGGTGTAATTAATAGAATCCTAATTGGACAATGTGAAAACACAGATAATTTGTCTCTTCTTTTGTTCATCTATAATTGAAGATACAGAATTTGAGTAATGATATAAATAAAATAGATGCATAAAATTACATTCTGATGAGAACAATTAGTAAAATTATACTTCTAAATTAATTTAATTTTCTTCAAGACCAATGCTGACTTCTAGTTTAAAATAGAATCTGGTTCAGGATTAAGCATGTGAAGTGAGAGAGGCTTATCAGGTTTCTCCTGACTTGTGAAAAGCAAAGAGAAAAAAATTGTTCCCTAGGATTGTTAAACTCAGAGATACAAGTCTAGTTTAGACCAGCAGTAGAAGAAAATGGGCCCTTCATTCAGTAAGAGTGCTAATCCCCACTTTTCACTTTTCACAATATTGAAAACAATATTCTACCCTTGGGAATATTGTTTGCATGATTATAATTCTGTAGGGGAAACTATAAAGTACATCCTGAGGACAACAGTTTCTCCCGTGCTTTATCAATTTAAAGAATTAGAGAATTAGAAAGTGATGTTAAGGTATAGTCTTAGGACATGTGGGAGACCTAACAGATGACAGAGTTCTGGAAATGGGACATGGTTTCAGAGCTGTTTGTAAGAACACGCATGTAAGCAATAGCTCCAGGAATTAGAACTTGACAAGCCCGCAAACGTATTGAAAGTAATTTACAGGGAGGAAAAGTGGAGAGAGACATTGAACATGGGCTGGAGGGAAGAAGAAAGGTTTGAATTATTTGCTTTACTTGGTTTAAAATCAAATGCTTGAAAAGTATGCCATTTGGCATGATTTCTTGCCCTCACATCCTCACACAAAAATGTTTACAATAATTTACAAGTGTTAAGAGAACATATGGGTGTGGTAGACCAACAATATCTTTTGTGGAATGATTTTCTTTTTTTTTTTAAAGATTTTATTTATTTATTTTTTCCCCCCAAAGCCCCAGTAGATTGTTGTATGTCATAGCTGCACATCCTTCTAGTTGCTGTATGTGGGATGCGGCCTCAGCATGGCCGGAGAAGCGGTGCGTCAGTGCGCGCCTGGGATCTGAACCCAGGCCGCCAGCAGCGGAGCGCGTGCACTTTAACCGCTAAGCCACGGGGCCGGCCCTGGAATGATTTTTTTGTCAAAAGGTTGTCACTCACATTCCCTTGAAATGAGAAAGGAAAACTATACACCCCTTTTCTAATATGAGAGGTTCAGAAGTATTCATGGCTCCAACTAAACAGCAGAAAGTGCTTTATTTTCTTTTGTTGGAAAATGATTTCCAAACTTGCTTTTAATTTTAAATAATTAAAAAGTTGCACGCAGCTTCCTATTATCATTGGGACAGCCTACCTCTCCTCTGAGCCCTCCTCTCCACCGTCAATCCTACCTCCTCACCTTCTAAGAAGACACTTTGTCTGCTCATGAGCCACTGGGAGGTCAAGGCCTTTTATTTTAATGATGGAGAAAATGAGCAAAGACCAAAAAATAGGAATCAAGGAGGCCAAATGGATTTACTACACTGAAAAGGATTGAAATCTATTTGGAGAAGAAAAGAGTAGACTACAAAAAGCAAGCAGGAGAGTACCTATTTTTGTTTCATTTTTCTTTTTAACTTTTTATTTTTTGGAGGAGGGAGAGAGGAATGAAGCAAGTCAGGGAAAGAATTTTTTTCTTTAAGAATTAAATTTTTTAAAATGTATGAACGTACATTAAATAAATTGCAATTAGGGCCGGCCCAGTGGCGCAAGCGGTTAAGTGCGTGCACTCTGCTGAGGAGGCCCGGGGTTTGCCGGTTCAGATCCTGGGCATGCACCAACGCACTGCCTGGCAGGCCATGCTGTGGCAGCGTCCCATATAAAGTGGAGGAAGATGGGCACAGATGTTAGCCCAGGGCCAGTCTTCCTCAGCAAAAAAAAAAAAAAAAAAGAAAAGCCGAAGATTGGCAGATGATAGCACAGGGCTGATCTCCTCACAAAATAAATTGCAATTAAAGTGACATGGAAAGAACAAAAGTTGAAACAAAATTTTCTGTCTTTCTTATAATTAATGTTTTCCAGATTTGGATCCTGATGGAATGTTGGATATTTTTAAAAATAATAATATATTACTGTTACTCTTCTGTATAATTTTTATATGTGGATGTGTCTTGAAACCCCCTGCCCTGAAACTAACAAAGAATTCTTCTCTAGCAATGACACAAACTAATTTCAGAATAACTTTCTATCAGGGAAATGATCTGTTGCATTTTCAGTGGCATAAAATCAACCATTTCTGGGCCGGCTCCGTGGCTCAGTGGTTAAGTGCACGCACCTCACTACAGGCTGCTTGGGTGTGGATGCTGGATGCGCACCGATGCACCACTTGTCCGGCCATGCTGAGGCAGCGTCCCACATACAGCAACTAGAAGGATGTGCAACTATGACATACAACTATCTACTGGGGCTTTGGGGAAAAAAAGGGAAAAAAAAAGGAGGATTGGCAATAGATGTTAGCTTAGGGCCAATCTTCCTCAGCCAAAAAAAAAAAAAAATCAACCATTTCAGATGTAGTTTATGTATTATAATTTTTCTTGGTTCTTGCTTCCTAATTTGTATTACTTGGAGGAGTTTGACTATTCACTATTTCTAGAGAAAATTTTTTTCCAACTTTATAGTTCATATTGTTTACCACTTATTAACAAAGAATTTGTGTGTGATTTAGAAAATACAGCTAAGTAAACTCCACCACCCAGTAATAACATATTTCTCGTTGTAGTTCTATCAGTTTTAGTTTCAGGTATTTTGCTGTGTTATTGTTGGGTACATATATGTTAATAATTATTGTGTCTTCTTAGAGACTTGATCTCTATCATTACGTAATGCCCCAATTTATCTCTGACAAATTTCCTTCTTCTGAAATATGCTGTGTCTGAAATTAATATATTTTGATTAGTGTTAGCTGTATGTTAGTCTGCCCATAGACTGGGTGGCTTGAACAATGGAAATTTACTTTCTCAAGGTTCTGAGGATAGAAGTCCATGATCAAGGTACCTACAAAGACTAGAGGAGGGAGGCGATGGGGATGGAGAGAGCGTTCTGGTGTGTCTTCAGAAGGTCAAGATAGGATTGGTATTCTTCATAATAATTCCAGGTAATTTTAATACATATTGTCCAAGGACCACAGGTTGAGACTCACTGTTGTAAGGCCTATACATGTATTAACGTACTGGAATTCCAATTAACGAGAATTCTCACAACAATCCTATTTTGTATTTGCCATTGTTATCCTCATGCGTAGATGAAAAATCTGAACCACAGAGTGGTTAATTAACTTGCCAAAATTCAAGCAGCTAATAAAGGGCATGAATAGGCATTTCAATTCCAGATGCTATGCTTGTAAATAGTATGTCAGACTACCCCTATATGGATAATTTTTTTTTATTGATGTTTTAATAGTTTTTAACATTGTGAAATTTTGGGTTGTACGTTTTTGTTTGTCCATCACCATATATATGACTCCCTTCACCCCTTGTGCCCACCCCCCACCCCCATTGCCCCTGGTAACCACAATACAGTTTTCTCTGTCCATGTGTTGGTTTATATTCCACATATGAGTGAGATCATACGGTGTTTGTCTTTCTCCTTCTGGCTTACTTCACTTATCATAATACCCTCCAGGCCCATCCATGTTGTTGCAAATGGGATGATTCTGTCTTTTTTTATGGCTAATATTCCATTGTATACATATACTACATTTTCTTGATCCAATCATCAGTCGAGGGACACTTAGGTTGCTTCCACTTCTTGGCTATGATGAATAACGCTGCAATGAACATAGGGGTGCATAAGCCTTTTTGGATTGTTGATTTCAGGTTCGTTGGATAGATTCCCAGTAGTGGGATGGCTGGATCATAGGGCATCTCTATTTTTAATTCTTTGAGGAATCTCCATACCGTTTTCCATAGAGGCTGCACCAGTTTGCATTCCCTCCAGCTGAGTATGAGGGTTCCTGTTTCTCCATGTCCTCTCCAACATTTGTTGTTTTTTGTCTTGGTGATTATAGCCATTCTGACGTGTGTGTGGTGATATCTTAGTGTAGTTTTGATTTGCATTTCCCTGATGATTAGTGATGTTGAACATCTTTTCATGTGCCTATTGGCCATCTGTATATCTTCTTTGGAGAAGTGTCTGTTCATTTCCTCTGCCCATTTTTTGATCAGGTTGTTTGTTTTTTTGTTGTGCAGTTGTGTGAGTTCTTTATATATTATGGAGATCAACCCCTTGTCAGATGTGTGTTTTGCAAATATTCTTTCCCAGCTGGTGGGTTGTCTGTTCGTCTTGATTCTGGTTTCGTTTGTCTTGTAGAAGCTCTTTAATCTGATAAAGTCCCACTTGTTTATTTTTTCTTTAGTTTCCCTAGTCTGAGTAGGCATGTCATCCGAAAAGATTCCTTTATGACCAATGTCAAATAGTGTGTTGCCTATCTTTTCTTCTATGAGTTTTATAGTTTCAGATCTCACCTCCAAGTCTTTGATCCCTATATGGCTAATTTTTAAATAAATCTAGTTATTTTGATAAAAAAGTAAGTACTTTTGAAGCAAGATCCCTAAAACTATTAATATAAGGCAGTTATTTTTATTTACATACTTCCTTTAAAAATTAATGGGGGCCAGGCCCGTGGCCTAGTTGTTAAGTTCGGCACGCTCCACTTCCGTGGCCTAGGTTCTGTTCCCAGGCGTGGACCTACACCACTCAATGGCATTGATGCTGTGGCAGCGACCCACATACAAAACAGAGGAGGACTGGCATGGATGTTAGCTCAGGGCGAATCTTTCTCAGCAAAAAAAGAAAAAAAAAGTAAATGAAAATCTTAAAGAAAAATGTAATTTTTAAATAAATATTTAGAGAAAGATTAAGCAAATCTTAAGCAGATATTTAGATTGCTAAATATTCAAGCAACTCTTTAGATATCTAAACTTTTAGATATTAAAAGTGCTGAAAGATCACATACTATTTCAGAAATTTAAGAATGGACAAAGCAATAAGTAAAAATTAAAATAAGCATATAATTAGATTATATTAATATATGCTCAATTCTTATTTTCAATTTGGAACCTAGTAAAAACTTATACCTTAAAATTGAAGTATTCAGATGAATAACAAGGTATAAAAATGTTAGTAAAACAATGTATTTTTATGTTAAAAATACTAACACTAACATTTTTCAGAAATTTAAATTTTATGTACTTGCAAATTTCCAATAAAGGGGAACAATCTAAGAAGAATTTAGAGAAATAAAAATCTAAATAAGAATGGATTACATTTTCTTCACTGAAAACTGGCAATAACTGAAAAATGAGAACAAGCAGTCTTGGAAGGGATCTGATGAAGTTGAAACTTTCCAACTCTTTTGTAGGAAATGTACTTTGTTACAAACTTTTTGGAAACTAATTCTTTTCATCTTTTTTTGTTTTTTTTATTATAAATAATGCTGGTGAATAATTTTTTTGCAAGAATATTGACAAATATTCCTAAGTAACACCCTGTCAATGAAATACAGAAAATCATCATTATCTGCAGAATGGTAGTTTCTCAGAGTTAAGTTATCAGAATTATCCCTATCATGAAAGAAAATATTTTATCTTCTCTCTCAGATATTATTAAATTTAGGCCATTGTCATTATCCACTGCTTCTGGTAGCATGGTACAATGGTAAGTGAAATATCTATTCTTTTCTTCTTTACAATATGATTATTACAATGTCCTCAATTTAATAACAAAGAGACACTTAGCAATTCTGTCACTTACCAGCTGTTCAATGATCAAATTCTATTTTTCACACTTTTGTCACGTATTTCTCATGTGTAAAATATATAATTATTATACCTTACATGGAGACCGTGAAAATCAATAAATTCATGAGTATAAATGCACATTTTAAACTGTGGACCATTATACAAATTTTAGGTGTACTTTTATAAAACTCTACTTAAAAAAGAAATTAAGTAACAAATAGGGCTGGCCCCGTGGCTTAGCGGTTAAGTGCGTGAGCTCCGCTGCTGGCAGACGGGGTTCGGATCCTGGGCGCGCACCCACGCACCGCTTCTCCGGCCATGCTGAGGCCGCGTCCCACATACAGCAACTAGAAGGATGTGCAGCTATGACATACAACTATCTACTGGGGCTTTGGGGGAAAAAATAAATAAATAAATAATTAAAAAAAAAAAGAAACAAGTGGCCAAGAGGAGAAACCCTTTCTTTTATGGTTGTTAATAATGCTGCATTTGCAGAGTCACTTCTTTGCAAGGGCTTAAACACATGCTTAGATAGAATGTTGGGGGTTCCTTTGCTTTCAGCTGGAGAGTTTATTTACACTCTGCCTAGAACACTTTGGCCACTTCTACAAATTCAGTAACAATGTTACCAAACCAAGTAGGCTCGCCTCCTGGTAAGTTAAATAAGACTCTACACCAGTGGAAGTTGTCTTGCAAAGTAAAGTGTATTTGCAGCAAATAGGAGGCCATGAGGAATCATTTCCAGTCATTGCGTCCCTGCAAGAACTTTTATTTTGGTTTGGGAATGACTGCTCAAAGGGAGAGGCAGGTATTCGTTTGCACAGGCTCAGGTGGAAAACATGCTTCCACATAATGAGGCCTAAGCTCCTCCTGGAGAGATCTTAGTATTAAAAATAAGGCAAAGGTCATGGGCGTAGCTCTTGTGGTGAGGCTTGGTCAGTTTCAGGATGGCTGGTGGTTACATCTCCTTGACACACAAAAGGAAAAGAAACAACTTTGAAAAACAGTTAATTGCTTCCAAACCCGCCTTTGGGTTTCTCGAGGCACCTAGTTGGTGACAACAATACTCAATATTCGTTTTGTCAGGTTCATTTGGGGAGAGTTAAAAACAAGAATGTTCCTGAATTAGGTATTTTTGGAAGACTATTACGATGTCAATTGACATTGAAAAGTAGAATATCATTTTTATAGAATTTATTTTTATGTGCGTATGAGAAATCTAAATAGCTTCTTATCACTTTATTAAAGGCATAGTTTTAAAAATTTATATAAACCATTGTAGATTCTTTAAAAATCTTAGTCACAATAAAAATGTAAGGTTAAGTCAATGAATATGAAGTACACAGAGAGAAGCTATCCTAATGTCTAGTCAAATTAGAACAGTGTCATTTCATAAGCATAGAACCCTGACAGTTTACACTGAAGAACCTGTGTGAAAAAATTTTTTACCCCTGGATAATCTGTTGTCCCTTCACATATTCCTGTTCGCAAAGTTACACAGAGAGCGGTTGAATCATTTTCAGACATTAACCTCCAAATAGAATAGCCACCTAGATCCCTTTGGGTGAATAGTCAAACCTTAGATAATTTTGTACATAATCTGGCCAATTATCTTTTTCTATAACATGCAATTATCAATGTAGCAGAATATGTTCTGATTGATCTTTGTCTTAATGTCTTATTAAAATTTGACTTCTTTACCCTCCTGTCTCAGAATCTTGTACATAGTTCATTATCTTGGGCCCACCTGCCCCGCCTCCCCAAATAATTCAAGTGGGATCCCTACCTGTTGTGTACCAAAAGCCTGAAGTTTTAATAAGCTTCTCTGGTGATATTCAGCCACATTAAGTTTGGAGAATCTGCTTCAGCTTGTATTCCTGGATAATATATACTTTTTCAACATTTAAGGACGTAAAAGATATCTCCATAAAGTTACTTATTAAATATATGCTATTATCAACCATTATTTAACTCTTATTTTCTTGAACAGAACCAAGGACCAAGTAAATATTTGAGTTCACTACCACCATCTTCCTAGACTGTGATGCTTTAGGCTAATCTGAGACGTGTAGCAGGGTACCTAGGCTCTGGCTTTCCCACTGAAATTCTTACCTTAATTTCTGCTGGCTCAACAGTAACTGCTCAGCTGCTGGCTCTCGCTGCCCTCCTCTAAGATCCTGATCCATGCCTCTATTCTGTGAATATCTAGACTCTGCAGCTATTGCAGGGTTTGTTTGTTTGTTTTCCTTAAAAATAGGTTCAGTTTTTCCACGATGAAGTTGAAAATCATATAAAGAGAAAAAGAAAATCTTCCGGTTTTGGTAAGCATATTTTGAAACAGATAACTTTCATTCACCTGTGGTTACATGTGTAAACTAAGATGCATTTCTGGTAAGCAGTATTCAATGTGTTTTAAGAACCTTAAGTTTTTACATTTCTAGGAAGGTGTTCTGTGAGAATATTGGAGCTAAGCACAATGTTCATATTCAACGTATATTCCAGGGGGTTCATTACAATGTTTATTATCATAAGGAATATTGGAAAATTATTAATTATAATCAATAATAAAGGAATTGCTAAGAACAATATGAAACATGTAACATGGAATACTGCATAGCTATTCACATTTTTATAAGACTAATGACAAAGGAAAGAAAGTTGGATTTATAAGCGAAAATAGGTTATACTCATTTTTAGAAGATACATGTATAGGAAAATATAAAGGAAATAAATAAAATAAAATGTTATCTCTGAATTATATATGCCTCTTATATCATTAGTTATACTATATAATGGTCCGTATTTTCCAAAAATATTAATACTCTTATTTTAAATGTGTGTTTAATATAATCACCTCCTTTAATGCATAGGTCTTCCCAAATACAGTGACTTTTCCATCACTTTGGTTGAAGAGAAGAAGAGGGGGAAACAAATCTTAAGAATTATCCTTATGTGTCTATATATTACCGGCCAAACCCAACAACACTTGTTAACCTGATATCATCCGTGGGAAACCAAAAAGTAACCTAACTCAATCTCAATTATTTCTGTAAAATTATTTCTGAAATATACAATTGCAATAAAATGATTTTACATAGAATAATAAGTTTATATTATTTAACTAGCATCCTATTCTTGAGCTTCTCCTAGGACTCCTTTTGGACTTAGAATTTTTTCCTTTGTGGGCTGAAATTTTTTAAAAGAACATATGAAGAAGAAAAAGTAGAGTTTTAGGGCCAAATTTTACAGTTTTTCACACAGCGTTTTTGATGTTCTAAAATACAATTACCTCTTTTACATCCTATATTATCATTTTATATTATTATAAGTTTAAGACAATATTTTTAGGTTCAAAGAATTCTCATTTTATAAGTTAAAGACCCCTGTTTTTGCATTAAGGTATTACCATAGGAAATGAAATAAGTATATTAAAAAACAAATTCAAATATTTATGTAATTTATAGTGTATTTAAAATTCATTTTTCTGTCTTTAAAAATATTTTCACCTATCCCTAGAGAAAGGGGACTCCGAGTACTGCCTTTCTTTGTAGGGGGAGGGTAGTTTGAGTACAGTGTTCTGTAGATAAGTATAAATGTAAATTCTGGTGTATGTATTTCATAGTTGTAAAATCAGGAGTGGGATCTTGCTCATATGCAGCATAAGAATAAGAGACACAGGAAGAGTATATACCCATAATCTCTCTGATCAATTTTCATATATAAATATGACATCTATACCCTACCTAGCATCAAATTTGATGTGTAGCTTCAGAAAAAGAGGATTGTTTCCATCAGTTTTGAAAATATCACTATACAGTTAAATCATTATGAAAGAGAACGTTATGTCAATAATTCTCATCACTCCTGGAATGTGTTATGGTTACTTTTTGCTGTTTTTCCATGTTATGCATGTGTGCACACGGACTGTTGAAGCTATTTGCATTGTTTTCAGGTACTTCACTCTGTCCATGATGGTCATACCACTGGTTAAGCAATGAACACCAGCTCCTTGATACTGCGCCCCTGTCCTCCCTATTTTCGTGAGTGGTACCACCATTGTCTTCCAAAAATTTGACAATCAGACAACTTCTCCTTGGCTTTCATCCCATATCTCTAATCATTAAATCTTACTGGTTATATATCCTAAAAATTACTGAATCTCTGCCACCATTTCCTTATGATGGACATGGAAAATGAGACATCAGCAGTTGTCTCAATTCAAGATGCTCTTGAAATTGGTATAATAACTACCCTCATTTTCTAAAAAGAGATGCTAAGTACATTTGTAGTGCTTGCTAATGAGAGCCCTCTGGCCCATCGCCATCCTCTAAACTAGATAAGAAAAGGAAACAATTCATCAGGAAATTGAGAGGATTTTTTGGAAAGAGTTTTCAGAGTGCCATGCTGCACATCCCTATCCTCCAATCCCCTTACTCAATGTCAAACCAAGAGGATTTGGTTTAAGCAATTTTTAACAGACTCTTCTCAACAGACTACTTAGCAGGTCAAACAACCCCATGTGAAAGAGTCTGTATGCAGTAAATTTTTAAATTTTTTTTGGTGAGGAAGATTGGCACTGAGCTAACATCCTTTGCCGATCTTCCTCTTTTTGCTTGAGGAAGATTGTCGCTGAGCTAACATCTGTGCCTATCTTCCTCCATTTTGTACGTGGGACATCACTACAGCATGGCTTGATGAGTAGTGTGTAGGTCCGCACCCAGGATCCGAACCCATGAACCCTGGGCCTCTGGAGCAGAGAGTGTGAACTTAACCACTATGCCACTGGGCTGGCCCCAGTAAATTTTTTAGGTCAATTCCTGATGGAGGAACGATAAGAGATAGTAACTCTAATGCTGTGTAACTGGCATTGCTGTGCTAGGCATAGGCAGCAAGTAGGAGGTCTCCAGGACGTGGGTAGAGATATCTCTGAATATATAAAACAACCCTACAGGGAAATGACCAGCATTCGAGCATCTGTCCCACAGACATCAGTTGTACCAACTCCAAATTATAACAACACTAGTCAAGTAGGACTGTTTTGATGCCTTACCATTCCTTCCTTTATTTATTCAAAACCTAGGGGAGGAATATGACTGCCCCTATTGCCCCACTGTTGGAGAATTTACTGGATGAGACAAGCTAGGAGAGCAAAGAAGTCTGTATTTGAGTGAGATTGATATTTTGATATTCGAAAGAACTTTTTCACGTTGAAAATGATATTGTTCTTTAGCATCTTAAAGTGCCTGGGAAGGTATGGGATCCAACCCAGAGAGTTTTCAGGATGGGAAGAGGATACGACAAGAGCAAGCTTGACCATATGGGAGAAAAAAATGAAGTTGTTTCCTCCTTTTTTTTTGTGAGGAAGACCAGCCCTGAGCTAACATCCAATGCCAATCCTCCTCTTTTTTGCTGAGGAAGACTGGCCCTGGGCTAACACCCATGCCCATCTTCCTCTACTTTATATGGGACGCCACCACAGCATGGCTTAACAAGCGGTGTGTTGGTGAGCACCTGGGATCCAAACCGGCGAACCCAGGCCGCTGCAGCAGAGCGCGCGCGCTTAACTGCTTGCGCTGCCGGGCCAGCCCTCCTCCTTCTAACCTATTGATTTTAGCTCTTTTCACTTGCATTAATTTTGCCATCACTTTTTACCGCAGCAGTCTGTTTTAATAGTATATTCATTTCTAATTTCTAATGTTCATAAAATATGCTTCAAAATATATACTTTCATAACTACAGCTCCTATAATATTAGCTTTCGTGATGATGTTAATATTTGGTATCATCCAGTAAAATGTAACCTACTGGTGCCAAGGGGTCGTGTGTTTCTCCAGTGCCTAGCACAGTGCCGTTGTAAAGGTATTTCCCACGTTTCTGGATAATTCATTGAATGGCAGATGGAAAAATCTGCATGACAGCATAAACACGTAGGAGCTTTGGGTGTTGCCTTGCCGATGAGTATATCAAACATAGTGTGAGATTATTTTATGTTTTTAAAAATATCTTTTGCTGCATTGAGACTCAAATGAAAATGAAGTTATACTGGGAGCACTGTGACTGTGCATTATTATCTATAAAAGCCTCCCAAAGGCAGATATGTTTGCTTTACTGAAGTGGCAAAGTTACTCTGTTATTAGAGACAATAGAAAAATAGAAACACACGGTAAGAAAGCTGAAAACAAAAAAACCAAAACTTTCTCAAGGAAGCCTAACTTAATAATATGCTTAATGGATATTTATGGAAATTTTGTGTTATTATTTCTTCCTCCTGCACTGCTTTGTGGGCTTATGCCAAATGTACAGGCTGTTCCCTGCTAATTGAGCCCTGCTCAGTCTTGACTTTATCATTGAGGGCGGCCTTCTGCTAGTTTACAATAGTCCCTTTTCAAACTAAAGTTCAGAGATTCAGTAATCTTGATACAGTACTCTTTTAGCATAACGATGTTTATTATTGTGGCCCTTTTAGTTAATAGCTAAAGAGAGGTCTTTGAAGATAGCACTATCCTAGCTCACTTAAAAAGCAAAATTAGATTACTCAGTTTGCCTTAGTTCACAACACATGACCATTAGGTTTCTTAATGGATTTGGAAAACTCAATAATTCCTTGCTCAGATTAGACTTTATTAGATTTGGATGTCTTTCATACTAACTTTTAAAGATTCGCAGACGGTATAATAAGGTTAGAGTTCCAGACTCAATGGCTTACAATATATTGTAACATTTTTATTGGCTCTTCACAAGCACCTAAAGTCACATTGAGAGCAATATGATACGGGGAGTTCACACAAGTAAACTCAGAAGGCGAGAAATTGGCATATCCTTGCATCGTACAATTGTTTTTCCCTTGTCAGGATATTTCTGTTTTGTTTTACATTCTTCTCAGGTTATCAGGAAGGAGAGAACATATTGTTTATAATGTAAGAAAAAAATATATTTTTTCTCTATTTTATGTATATAAAATAAAGAGGAATATCACTTAAAGAAATTCCTCTCCTTTTGTACATAGCTGTTGTGATGCATTTGTAGTAATTAAGTGCCATGTTGATGCTATCGTAATTGAAAACTATTTGATTAATTAAATTACTAGGAAATAAAGGCCATGCATTACAGTATTTTTCTTAAATACTGACTACAGAGACAATGACATTTTAAATAAAACTGTTTTAATCGTTGATTTTACTGCTGAATATGAAGTTTTCTTGACAATGATTGGAATTCAATAATTGATAAATCAAAACAATAAAATCAGTATCAATTGATATATTTTAAGCATATGAAACATGGTGTAGCTCAGCTTTGTATACCTCCTTGAACATCATGTTTCATCTTAATTGGTGTGAAAAGACTTTGGATGCCTACAAATGTAAAAAATATATTTACCAAATTATTTTTTAAATGTCAACTGGATGCGATGTAAAGGGTAAATTCATGTGGCAAGTGTGTAATATACACAAATGTGCACATCTCATGGAGTCAGTCTTTCCATGGGAACGGCTCCTTTGGTGGTCACACTTCTTTAGTTTCAGCTTGAACCATGATTGTTTGGAGGATTTGGCTGGTAATCTTTCTATACATTTTTTTTTTGTACAATAAACTAATATGCTTCATCTTTAGTATTTCCTGGGCATCTTGCATTTGAAACTGCCTGCATTTCTATCATCGTTGGGGGTAAAGAGCTAGAATAAGAGAGGGTCAATTAACTACCGGATGAAAGTAGGGTGATAAATGAAAACACCATGGGAGAAGGGATTGAATGATCCTAGCTGCTGTCATTTCTTTCTCAGATTGAAGAGTCCTTACCGGCTCTGTAATATGATAGCTCCTGTCACCACAAGAATTATCCTAGAAGCACTCTGCTTTTTCTAGTTTTTCTGGGCAATTTCTTTTTCCTTCTGCAAGCTGAAAATATTAGCTTTTTGTGACATCCCATGACTGTCTCTTTCAATGGACTATAAGTAACCCCAACTATAAAATATAGTAAATGAACAGTTTTAGGTGACCATTGATCATAGTTAACTTATCAAATAGTTTTTCCCAGTTGACTAAGAGCAACATCTCTATTCTACATTATAACTTGGGACCACATAAGTTATTATCCAAATTGAGATGATATTAAGACTAAAAAAGGGCACTATTAATAATTATGCTACGAAAGTGGGGCTATAAACTAGTACCGTCCCAGGCAAACCAATATGTATGATTATCTTAATTATAACACTTTAGGGTTACATATATATATTTTTTAAAAAGTTATACTGCACGCAAGGATGTGATCTTTTGTAGTGATCTATTGTTGTTCATATGTGTATATATTCTCACAAATCAAAATATCAACTCTGTGAAGCCTGGGACTATATTTTATGTTTATTTTAATTTTTTCCAAAGTACAAAATAAATATTTTTTATGAATAAATGTCTGTAATTAAGGTACCTCTTACGTGAATTTTTTCATAATTATTCTGATCATGACTTAAGTGGTCTAAATTCAATGATGATGATAATCATAAGAATGACAATTAAAAAAAACAGTTGACATTTAGAGACATTCTAATCCTCCAATAACCATGAGGGTTTTGCATATTATTCTTCTCCACTGAGTGTTAGTTAGCAAGTGACATCATTAGAATACACATAATACATTTTTCTAGGACATAGTATTAACCACTTCTTTATACTGTCTCTTATTCTATTTAAATTTTATTATATTGTCTTGTACTTTATATATTTTTAATCTTCGGAATGAGTTATCTATGGTATTATTGTTATCTAAAAGATTAAGTAAGATTAGGAAGCTCATCAAGTTGTAGTTAACAAATGAGTTGGCATTTTCACCTAGAATTAACTCGAAAGCAGGGAGTAGAAAATGTTTTCTGAAGAAGGCCAAATAGTAAATGTTTTAGACTTTTTAGACCACATATGGTCTGTGTCACATATTCTCTGTTATTTTTTCCCAAGCTTTAAAAAGAAACTTGATTAAGCCCGTGGACTGCTGTCTGCCAGCCTTGCTCCAGAGCATGGGGTAATTTCACTATGCTATGCATAGTAAAATAAATCCTTAATGATTATATAAAATACAAATAAATAACGTGTTTACTCTATGACTTTTGTAAAAATCTCCATTTCTGGCAAAAGGTGACTGGAATTTTTCCAGATACATGCATGTTTACTTCGCCGCATTAGATTGACTCACAATGCCCAGTCACTTTAAGTGTGCAAAGAACCATTGGACCCCCAGCAGTGATCCCTATTAGTTTATGTGTGCCTTTGGGTCACTTCACATCATTATGTTCTGAGGAACAGGAAGAACATGAGCTGCTGGTCCACATAACTTCCATTTCTATCCCTGCATGGACATTTATTATCAGGACAATCTTGAGCAAGTAAATTTACTTTACTGTGCCTCAGATTCCTCATCTGTGAAAGGCAAGTCTTAGTGTTGTTTCCATTTATAACAGTGCCAAGCACAAAGTAAGCACATAAATGTAAGCTATTATTATTATTATTATTTTAATCTAGCTAGAATCTGCTATGTGGAATTATAGCAGCTAGAATTTTCAATGTATTTCAATTAAATAATATTGCACTGAACTACTGTGATATGAGACACGTACTAGCAAATATAGAGTACGTAATGCATTTTTTATATTAATAAGACAATATCTCTGACCTTGTAAAGATCTGAAATAATTTTCTGAGTAATTGGAATATCTGATTGGATATCATGAAGGCTATTGTTGTTCAAAGTCATGAGGCACCACACTAAGTAATACTCCATTAGATTGCTCTGTTAGAGGAAACAGCAAAGGCTTCATAGGGAATGTATAATATGTGAAATACTGTTGAAAAATTGAGAAAGATTTAAGTGATGGGAAGGCATGAGGGGCCACTGTAAATTGAAGAAATAATATCAGCAAGTTTCCGAAGCAAGATAGCACAAAGTGTATTCCAATAATGAAGATAAATAAAGATTTACATAAAATCATTCATAGACAGGTACATTAAAATTAAGGATTGTCCTCAACTCCAAGATATGGTCTTGTACTTACCTTAATAGGCTATCAGGAGACATTGAAAAATATATCTCTTTCTAGAGAGTCACAATTTTAAGATGATTGATCTAACTAGGAGATATAGGATGGTTCACAGCTTCAGGAGACTGCATGCTAACAAGTGATAGCAGTTGTTGAAGTGGGACATAATTCAGGTTCAAGAGAGGGAAATGGTAACAGAAAAGATGAGATTAACTAGAAAGGATAAAACTTCTACTGGTAAATTCTACAGGACTACACATTTTTTTGACAACTATATATAATCAAAATTTAATACTTGGCGTAAATTCTTTTGTGATAGGAAGAATAGGGTACCATTAGTAGAGACAGGAAACTTGAGAGGGAAAGTTTTAGGAATGGAAGAACTCATGGCAGAGCAGGCAGAAAAAATGATCATTGGACTGAGAAGAAAAGCAGAGATGTGGGAATTAGTTTAATACAAAGTCATAATTGAATTTATGGATCTAGGTAAGAACTCAAAGGCGGAGACTTAGGAAAAGAAGCAGCAGGAGTCCCCAACACTTTTCCAGAAAGTATCATTTTTGCAGAAAATGAGAGCATTACAAAAAATTAGCTTGACAACTGGCAGTGTCTAGTTCGAACAACACGGAGAAGAAAAATGACATGATATTTTGTCAAAACTTAGCTACTTTTCCAAATTCCCTATCCCTGAATTCAGGATTTTGGTTGTGCAGCTGATTTACACTCTGAACTATTAATTATAACAAATATAGAAGCTTTGTGAGAATACTAGGAAACTCTAATAAATCATTTCAGAAAAATCTATGAAAGGTCATCCTTGGAATTGTAACGGTATTTAAATTTAGGTTCTAAGCATGCATAGGCTGGGTCCTAGACCTCTTTTACTAGCACAACACAGTCCCTGGCATATGTCGAATATTCATCCAGTATGCATTGAACATCTGTTGATCATCACGTGTTAATCCTCACAGAGGTTAATTCTTTTGGGATATTTAATAATGTCTTATTCCATTGTGCATCCAAAAAGTAAATAGCTACTGGAAAGCCCTATATTATCTATACTTCCATTGTGTGAGTTCCTAAAAACATGCTGAATCATAGCAATCACAGGCATCATTAGCAATAATGTTAATTAGCTACTGCCACAATAACCTCAAAACTTAATGATTTCAAACAATAATAATCACATATTCAATGTTCTGTGTGGCAGTTACAACTTGACTGGAATAGTCAAGGCTCCAAACGTCAGGTTGGGTTGGAATCTGTTGTTTGTGTCTCTTATTCTCCTTGGATCTCTGGAACAAAATTTACCTGGAGCGTATGGTTTGCTCCACGTAACCCATACTGAGACACTGATTACCTGGGTAGTGTTCTTATCGCAAATCATCATTGCACAAGAGCTGAACCCAAACTCACCCTTTTCAAGCTTTTCACCCTTTTCAATGTGACTAAAGTCACTCCATTAATATATCATTGGCCAAAGCAAGTCACAGGGCAAAGCCCAAAATCCAATGGTAGGGATGGACATTCTGATCAACAAGACTACAAATGTATGAAACCACTCTGGAGAATGAGGTATTTGGACCAATAATTGATTCAGCCACAGCACAGGATCTCTCATCCCCATCTCCTCAGCTTCTTCCTTAGGTACTTTTCTTGTGTGGATCCAAATTATCAATATTCTCTTTGATTGTGATAGTCAAAATGGATCAGACTGCCCTTTCTCTAATACATAATGCAAATATCTGAGAACACTTGTTAAATATCAAAACTGGTACAAATAAAAGGCTTTTTGTTTGTTTGCTTGTTTGTTTAACTCATGCTAATGAGTCAGCAAGTAGGCATCTGTTCACCTAAGCTCCATAGGATCCTACACCCTCTCATGGTCTGTGTCTCCAGCATGGCCTGACCATCAACTGTGTCATGCTCTATATCCTCAGTGTTGGAATTTTGTCATCGAATGTATTCCCTGCTTCTAAATTTATTTTGTGATGTGTGTTCAATGATATTGGTTGAATAAAGATAAAAGAATTCATTGAATTATCAAACGTATATTAAGCACTTGTATATTTAATCGCATAAAGTAAGTCATTGGCATCTGTCTTTTCCCTTGATTATACATTTGTCATGTACTGGACATTAAGTGGATTCCATAATGAGATATACACAGTTTTAAATATTAGAGTCTCTGCTTGTAGATGTGTGCCTTTAGGAAACATACTTAAACTCTTCTCTTTCTTCATGGGTAAAATGAGGATTCTAATATCCATTTCATAATGTTTTATGAATACTAAATAAGTTACATAAATCATGTGGCCCAATATTCAGTTCATATAGTTACTAAATTTTTTCACTCACTTCCCAGTAGATTTAACAACATTTTAATTGCTTTTCAACAGCAATAATCAATAAATTTAAGAGTGTATTTTCACATCAGTTTTGTCCTTATTTAAGCTCTGTCTACAAGAGTGTATTTCTTTTATTTTCATTAAAGTTGCATAATATTCACTTTTTCTTTAAAAATCTTCTGCTTAAAAATACTAAATATGATCCTTCTAATAGTCTCTTAACTTTTGGTCTAATGATTGTACGAAAACTGTATAAAGTGATAACCACTTTTTGGAGGTTCTGATAATGTTACTTTTCTGGCTTATTTCATGCCCTAATGTTCAAATAAGATAATTTTATAACTGTCAAAAAATAGCATATTATTTTTAACTAAATTTAATCAGTTGAATCAATTGATTTTTGGAAAATGACATTCTATTCCTGCAAGAATAAATAAAATGTCTTTATCAACAGTACATTATATCCTTTTTTTCTCATTGTAGCTTCCTAAGCAGCTTGACAGAAGAATTGAAGTACAAATGAATAAAACATGTGTTTATCCCAGTGGGTGAGAGAAAATGACGACTTTCACATTTTCGTGTTTCCTTGGCAGCTGTCAGACAGGGGAGGAGTCGAGATGGCCAGAAAATAGAATCACCCATCAAAGAACTGTATTTAGAAGTAATTGTTTTATTTTGGTTTTCCTAAGAACTTTCTTAAATCATACTATAAATGAGAATAAAGACAGATAAGCTAGTATCGGAGCTTACTTTTAATTATATGCATCATTAAAATTTAGCCATTATGGATGAAAAACTGAAAAAGTTACATGTTTTCATACTATCATACATCATGTATACTTTTCTGATTGAAATAACAAATATAAAAACATGTAAAATTTCATGTTCAATTCTATTTGGAATTACAAGTACACAGCTCAAACCAGAGTTAGGAAACAAAATTCTAGTTGGAAAGAAAAATTTGCAAGCTTGGGAAAAATGGTGCAAGGATATAATTGGATGCAAAGGAAATTGTGATGAAAGTGTCAGAGATGAGTATTTACTAATAAATACTAATGGAAAAAATTGAGTTAAGGTAGCAATGTAATGTGTCCGGTAGTGGTCTATTAATGAGTAAAAATCCCTATTAATATTTTAAAAAATTTACAATAACTGCCCACAAGACAGGGAGGTGACAGTCACAAACTAGAAAGAAAATTTGTGTTTTATAGTGAAACACAAAAAGAATATACACATTTAAAGATATGTAATTACACTTTAAAGTGATGGATTGTATTGACAAGGTACATTATATTATAATGACAAGGTACTTTCTATATCAACAAGGTACTTTCTACTGTCCACTTCATCCAGTCAAAGATATTGAGAAGTCTTGCATAAAGTCATGAGTTTTAGTCTATCTGACACATTCCCATGAAATTATTTTTCTTTGGATGATACTTTGAAAAAAGCACAATTTAAAAGTGTACAATAAAAGAAAAATAGATATTATTTAGAAGAATGGAAGAAATATTTAGAATAATAGAAGAAATGTTTGATGGATTCTTACTACTGCTCTTCAGGTGTATGAGTGTTTCAGTGTGGAAGGTGGGGTGGCCAATGATGATTTTTTTTGCTAGTAACTGTGAAAGTCATTGAAATTGTTGGAAGAAAGTTAAATAGAGTGAAGGACTTTGAGAAAGAACACATGGTGGCTATGAAAATATGTTGTTGGGGAAATATATCACCTATAGTCTTTGGCTTTTTAACATCTACATTGGTTTAGGTAGAAGTTTGCTGATAGGCATAGAAATAAACTAAATTATCTGCCAAGTCTGTTTTAGCTTGATGATTGATCTGTACATAAAGAAATTTAATGTACTATTGGATTAACTTGCTCAATTTTCTCTTTACGAATCAAGCAGTTAAGCACTAAAATGAGTAAACTGCAAACGTAATATGCAGAGGCATTGGCACAAACCCTCCTAAATGTCATTATGAAGCTACAGCAATGGAACTTACGGGACACATTTCTAAAAAGTTATAAAAAAGAACATTAAGTGATGGCATCATACCTAAACTCTCATGAAACATTTACAATTGGCTTTTAAATGGCTGGAGCCCAAAGGGGCAATAAAGCGGAAGAAGATTATGTACTTTTGTGAGCGTCCTGATGTAAGGTGCAGTGGGCTCACTACATACAGACTTACTAGGGGTTGTATATTTCCCACGGCTTTCAGGAGAGTCATTGATTCTATGGCTTGAAAAGTTTATTAATGCCTGGAGATTTTTGTGTATGATCTGAAATGAGTAAATGCAGGATGAATCAATTATAACCACTTTATTGGCAGGTGCAAGACTATTATCTATAAACTGCAAAGGAAGCAAATACAGTAATTACCAATAGACCTTTAAAAAGCATAGTACCCAGAATTCCACTAGGAAAAAATGAAACAGAATAAAGAAGAATTTGAAAAATTCTGACTAATTAACTGTTTTGACTGATAACATTATTTATTAAACATTAAATTTTATAGTATAACATCTTGTACCAGTAGTTATCAAAATCAATTTCCAAAATATCAATACTACTTGTGCCCTAAGTGTATCTTTTCCACAGAGTTCTATCCTAAGGCCTCTCATCTTTTCTTTTTGTTCTTCCTTAATTATCTCTTTTACTCCCACAGCATTAGGCTATGTATAGTATTCTGCTTTTGAGTTTCATCTCCATGACATTTTTAACACAGTAATGTGAACTTACATCCCCACTGCCACTACTCTAGCTTGGATTTTCACTGTCACTAATGAACACACACACATACACACATTTTTTTCCCCCTCCAATTAAAGGCTCTTGTATATCTACGTTTCATTTGAATTAGACCTGACAATTTCTGATCATTCTACCTCCTTATTGTTCTAGATTCTTGAATTATCCCTTTTCCTCTTCTCTAACATAAAGCACATGAATCCCACCCATTCGAATTCCTTCAAGGATTCTAGAAGCATTCTGGTTTTTGTGTTGATATAATATCTTGCATTAAATATGTGCTACGCTTTCCACATTCTGCCTGCATTTCAATGCTATTTGTGCTTATCTCTGCTCTTAGATTGCAACTAATTAAGGTCATCTTTTTCATCATTGTATTTACCAAAACAAGAGGTATTTAGTACATGTTTGCTGGATTGATTTGAAATGGCAAGGTAGAAGGTTATAGTTTCAACTGGGCAATTGCAGTGAAAGAGACAATTGGAGAAAATACACTTTTAGCAATTTTGGTAGAATTGTATCATTTAACAATAGCAAAAATGAAGTTGAGTGCTTAAATTATTTGCATAGCACTTTTTTGCACAAATTCAATGAACATTGATTAAGTATGTACACTATGCCACGAACTATGTCAGTGTTGGGATACAGATAAAGAGTTCAAACTCGTCCATAAGTGGGAAAATCAAGCATGCAAGCAATGAGAGACAGTGCAGTGTTACAATTACAATGATATTGCCAGGCATAAGGTCATCTGCTAGCACAGAGGAAGAGGTTCCTATCTCTGTTAGGGGTGTGGAGGGCCCAAGGAGGTTCACAGTGGCTTCACATATGAGCTTCTGACATTTTTTTTTTTTTTTTTTTGTGAGGAGATCAGCCCTGTGCTAACATCCGCCAATCCTCCTCTTTTTTTGCTGAGGAAGACGGCCCTGGGCTAACATCTGTGCCCATCTTCCTCCACTTTATATGGGACGCCGCCACAGCATGGCTTGCCAAGCAGTGCGTCAGTGCGCGCCCGGGATCCGAACCAGCAAACCCCGGGCCGCCGCAGCGGAGCGCGCGCACTTAACCACTTGCGCCATCGGGCCGGCCCCCGAGCTTCTGACATTTTTAACTCTGCGAGGTAGGAATTCTGCTGAAGTACTCAATAATTTTAAAGACCTCCATAAATATTACATCAGTCATCTTTAGAATATGAATCTTGAATAGCTACTGAAAGGGCAATTCAATTGCTGAGGAAAGTGGGTAAATAAAATATTGAGAATCCAAGGTGTCTTTAAGTTGATTTAAAAAAAGGGAAAAAGACTTTCTTATACTGTACACAAAAATCAACTGAAAATTGATTAAAGACTCAAACATAAGACTTGAAATTCTAAAGCTCCTCAAAAAACAAACAAACATAGGAGAAAAGCTTCTTGACGTTGGTATTAGCAATGATGTCTTGGATTTTACACCAAAAGCACAGGCGACAAAACCGAAAATAGACAAGTGGGACTATATCAAACTAAGAGCTTCTGCTCAGGAAACAATCAGACTGAAAAGGCAACCTGTGGAATGGCAGAAAATATTTGCAAAACTATCTGACAAGTGGCTAATATCCCAAATATATAACAATCTCTTACAACTCAATGGCTAAATAAATAAATAACCTGATTAAAAAATGGGCAGAGGACTCAAATAGACGTTTTTCCAAAGAAGACACATAAATGGCCAAGAGGTATATGAAAAGGTGCTCAACATCACTAATCATCAGAGAAATGAAAATCAAAACCACAATGAGTTATCATCGCCCACCTGTTACGATGCCTATTATCAAAAGAACAAATGATAAGCGTTGGTGAGGATGTGGAGAAATCGGAACCCTTATACATTGATGTTGGGAATGTAAAATGGTGTGGACACTATGGAAAACTCAAAAAATTAAAAATAGAACTACCAGATGGTCCAGCAATCCCACTTCTGGATATATATCCAAGGGAATTGAAATCAGGATCTCAAAGAGATATCTGCACCCCTATGTAGCATGATTCACAATGGCCAAGATATGGAGACAATCCGAGCGTCTACCAACAAACGAATGAATAAAGAAAAAGTCGTATATGTTTGCAGTGGAGTGTTATTCAGCCTTAAAAAAGAAAGAAATTCTACCATTTGTGACAACATGAGTGGATCTAGAGAACATTATGCTAAATGAAATAAGCCAGTCACAGAAGGACAAATACTGCATGAATTCCACTCATACGAGATATCTAAAACAGTCAGACGCCTAGAGGCAGAGAATAGAATGATAGTTACCAACGACTAGGAGGAGAGGAAAATCAGGAGTTGTTGCTCAATGGGTATAAAGTTTCAGTTATACAAGAAGAATAAATTCTAGAGATCTGCTGTACAATACAGTGCCTATAGTTAACTATGTGGTATCGTGTGCCTTAAAATTTGTAAACACGGTAGATCTCATGTTAAATGTTCTTACCCCAAATCACACACACACACATACACACACAAAAGAACACAAGAAAATCCTTGGAGGTGATATATATGTTTAGTACGTGGATTGTGTTGATGGTATCATGAGTTTGTGCATATGTCCACACTCATCAAAATGCGTACATTAAATATGTGCAATTTTTTTGTATATCAGTTATATTTCGATAAAGCTAAGAGAGAAAAAGAAGAGTAGAGGTAGGGTATTAATCCTGGTATTCCCTCACTGTGAGGCTATAGATTGGCAGTGGCCGCATTTCTTCTCTGAAGGCCACAGCGGCTGTCTGATGGCTGTCTTCCACAGCTGCCACTCTTTTTTTTTTTTTTAAAGATTTTATTTATTTATTTTTTCCCCCCAAAGCCCCAGTAGATAGTTGTATGTCATAGCTGCACATCCTTCTAGTTGCTGTATGTGGGACTCGGCCTCAGGATGGACGGAGAAGTGGTGCCTCGGTGCGTGCCCGGGATCCGAACCCGGGCCACCAGCATCGGAGCGCGCGCACTTAACCACCAAGCCACGGGGCCGGCCCTCCACAGCTGCCACTCTTATCTACACCTTTCACTGGGATCAGGGATACTCTCTCCATTTGCTCCTTCACACTTAGAGGGGTAATGAATCCACGCTGTAGCTAACTCCCAGAAAACCCCAACTTCCCTTGTTGGTTTCCCTTAACTCTGCCAACAACTCAGGAAATAGTTCCTTTACTCAACGCTACTCAATTAACCCATTTGAATATGCCACCTGGTCATGCGTCATGACTGATACAGTTCTATATATGTCTAGTCAATTAAAATTGTTAATTGTATTGTTACATTTTGTATACCACTCTTTTTTTGAAGGGAGGTCAGTTATTAAAAGCAATGTCTTAAGTGGTAAACATACTAATGGTAGATTAGCTAATTTCCCATTTTAATTCCTTGATGAATTGTTACTTTTCTTCTCATGTAGCCATCCTCTTTATAATTCATTGCCTTTTGTTGTTATTTCACATTATAAATTTTTATTTTTTGAGGTCTAACTTAATATAGTAAAATTCACCTTTTTTTGTATAAGTTCTGTGAGTTTTAACATGCATGGTCTTGTAACTACCACCATAATCAAGATATATAGCAGTTTTATTGCCCATTCCCCACAAATTCCCTTCTTCTTTGTAGTCAACCCCCTCTCTCAAACCTATTCCTTGGCAACTGCTGATATATTTTATGCCCCTACAATTTTTATTTCCCAGAATGTCATATAAATGGAATTATACATCACACAGCCTTTTAAGTCTAGACTCCTCACCTGGCTTAATGTATTTGGGATTCACCCAGGCTATTGCATGTATCAATAGTTTGTTCTTTTTTATTGCTGGGTAGTGTTCTGTTGTATGTATGTACCATGGTTATGCAATCATTATTAGATTAGATAAAAAGCAAGACCCAGTTGTAGTCTGTCTACCAGAATAATATTTAAATATAAACAAAATTAGAAGATTAAAGTAAAAAGAATAGAGAAAAGAATGCCATGCAGATACAGACTAAAAGAAAACTGGAGTAGCTATATTAATTTTCAAACAAAGAATATTATCAGAGATAAAGAATGGCATTATGTAATTATAAAGGGTTAAAAACTCCAAGAATATATAACATAGATGTATACACATAGAGCAAGAGAAAATCAAAATACATGAGACAAATTCTCATAGATCTGAAGTGAAAAATAAACTTCAATAGTCAGAGTGTTATATACTCAATAATTGATGAAAAAAAGTGAAAATCAGTGAGGCTATAGATGACTTAAAAAGCACTGTCAACCAACTTGACTTAATTAACATTCATAGAACATTCCACACAACAGTAGAATACACACACTTCTATAGTGTGTATGAAACATTAACCAAGATAGACCATATCCTGTGAAATAAAAGAAAACTTATGTTTAAGAGAATAGAAATTGTACAAAATATGTTCTCCAGTTATAATGGAAATAAAATAAAAATCAGCAACAATAAGATATCTAGAAAATCCACAAATGTTTATCAAATTTAAAAATAAACTTCTAAATAATCCATGGTTCAGAGTAAGTCTCAAGAAAATTTAAATCTATTTGTCTATCATCTATCTATATTGAACTGAAGGAAAATTAAATACAACATATCAAAATGTGTGCAATAAACACAAAGCAATGCTTGGAGAGTAATTTATAGCATAGCATTGAATACTAATATTAGAAAAGGAGAAAGATCTAATATAGTAACTTAAGCTTCTACCTTAAGAAAATAGAGAACGAAAATCCAATTAAAGCAAAGAAAAGAAAGGAATATAATAAATACAAGAGAAGAAATAAAATTGAAAACACAAAACAAAGAAATCAATGAAAACAAAAGCCAATTCTTTGAGAAGATCAATAAACCTCCAAGCTACATTGACAAAGAAGAAAAAGAACACGTCAATTATAAATATTAGGAATTAAAGAGAGGACATTACTATTGTCCCCACAGACATTAAAAGGATAATAAGAAGTAAATGCTAAGAACAACTCAATGTCGGTAAATTCAACAACTTAGATGAAACGGACCAAATCCTTAAAGACATAAGAGACTAAAACTCACTCAAGAAGGAACAATCTGAACATCCATACATCTGTTAAAGAAATTGAATTTGTAATTAAAAAGCTTCCATAAACAAGGTCTCCAGACACAGGTGGTTTCTCTGGAAAATTATACCAAACATTTATAGTAGAAATATTACCACTCTGTGTGATCTCTGCCGGACAATAGAAGAAGCCATGGAAGGGATTGGGGAGGGAATGAAACTAGAGGTGGTGAGGAAAACCCCAAGTGACGTAAAAGAAAGCTTTCTTATTCTTACCAACGGATTCAAATCATTAGAATCCTTCCAATTAGACAGAACTTTTTTTGTCTCAAGCGTGCTGAGCTATGGTATTACACTTGCTGTGGCTATTTGGAATGCCTTCCAAATGCGTGCTTAGCCACCTCATACTCTTGCATACATTTTACATGACTTATAAATATCAGGAAGATACTAAGTCGTGTGTGTGAGTGTGTGTATGTATGTGAGATGTCTTAAACAAACAACTGATCAGGTTGCATAGGAAGGTGTTTCAAATAGAATCCACTAAAAAGGGGTTGGTTCTGCATTCAAAATCCATCTATGCTGGGAAATGAGGTCTCAAGTCCTAAGGATCAACTAGTGCCAGAGCCTAAGGAGATAAGTGTTGAGACAGAAGCTGAAGGTGCTATTTACCACATCATCCGCACAAAAACTGGAGGTCATCACTTCTCTACTCAAAATAACCTGTTCTCTGTGGCTCACGCTGTTTCACTCTGCCACTGTCTTTTCCTACTTGTCACTATCTCACAATGCTCTTATTCATTCTTGTCTTTAAGTACCTGATACCATAATTTTATCTATACTTCAAGAACTATTGAACTATCTATTATTCATTCAGTTACCCACGCCAGAGCTAGTCTCCCTCCTAATAAGTTCTTATCTTTCTCTATTCAAGAGTTCCCAATGCTTGCTTTCATTTTCTGTCTATCTGCTTTCCAGTGACCACCCCAAATCTGTATCTCCAGACAAGATATTTCTTTTGTTTTCCATGTGCTTCTTTACTTGGATTTCTGAAAGACACAGCAAACTCAAGACATTTTGAATTGAACATGTGACCTTTTCCTTTGACCTACTTCCCTCCAGTGTTCCCAATCTCAACAACGACACTACTGCGTAACCAGTAACTTAAGCCAGACTTTAAAGTAGAAAGTACTCTTTTGGCTCTCCCTGGTCCCTTATTCCCCATATTTTATCAATTTCCAAATGTTTTCTAATTCATCTCTTGAATATTTCTCAATCCACTCTCACTCTCCTAAGGGAATATCTTAATTCAGGCCTCCATCATATCATGGCTGGAATTCTCTAATACTGCTTGAAATATTCCCTCCACACACTCTTGAGACCAACTGAAGACAGAGTGATATTTTTGAAATGCATATTTAATCAAGCAAATCCCTGATAAGCCTTGAATAACTCAGGTTATAGAAGTAAAATTGAGGGGGAGGGCAACCTAAATGTTCAAAAACAGGAAAATGGTTCAAAATATTTTGCTACATCAATTTTATTTGTAGGAATATAACAGCATTGATACAATAATTGGAGTAATGGATGCTAATGACCAAGAGAAAATTGCAATGAAATGAATTAAAATTACATGTTAATTGAAAATATATAATTGAATGATATATGTACACATATATAATTTCAATTAACTTGTAATTTTTGTTAATTTCATTGCAATATATACATGTGGCTATTCTTTTGAGGGGATATTTTCAAATGTAGTATACTTATATAATATTTTTCAAACAAACATTTATAAAATAATGTCATTTTCTGCTTTATTTAGACTTTTTGATACATTTTATTTATGTAAATTTCCAAACAGAGCCTGGCCAGAGTGGAGTGGGAGGAAGGAGATGTGAAGATGTAGATGGACCTTGGCTCTAAGCCAAGCTTGGCCAAAAGCACAGTAAGCCTGGGTACTTCAATCAACCTCTCAAAGGATCCATTTTTGTTATCCTTAAAATAATACACATCATGGGTTAGTTGTGGGGATTAAGTCAAGTAACTTAAAGGCTCAAGTAACACGCGATGTCTTCAATTACAGTGATTTCTATTCTTAATTTATAATGAGACACCTGTCGGTTTTGTAAAGTGGGGTAGTGGATACACCAGAAGTTCTGCTTCATCAAGGTGGGCTTGCTTTGCTCTGCAGCTGCACCCACTTAGGCTATGCAAGAGAAGCTGGTGCCCTGATTGCCCCTGGTCTGCCCACAGCACTTACAGAGCTGATGTAGCTAGTACAGTTGTATCTGGGCGGAGACATCTAAAAGAACAATAAGCTCTAACTGAGTTATTGCCTTCTGTTCTCTACCATTTCAATCTTATAGAAAAAAAAAATATCTTTCTAAGACTGACTTGGTAGGAGGAAGCTAAGCAAACTAACTCTCGGGTAGCGTGGAATAACATAAATGTCAGTTGTGTCACACAACCAGATGTTCAATAATCATCCTAGAAAATTTTCTATATGGGGTTTAATTGAAATAATTTGAAAATGGCCTTGGTTAAAGTGAGGCTACGGTGGCCGTGATGATTATTCCGATAAATACCAATGCCATGAGCATAAAGATAAAGCAGTTATTAAATTGTTTAAAAATTTCAAACAATTTTAGGCACTGAGCCAACTAATGATATATTAACATTCAATACAGTACAACATACGAGAAGCCAGTAATGATTTTATTAATATAAAAAAATAGCAACTATTATTTAGTTTGTATATTCCATTGACTCAGCTAGATCTTTTTCGCCCCTTGTTTTTATAGGCTTTGTCACAAACATTGAGTAGAAGCAACTTTTAATTAAACAGGAGGATACATACTATTACTTTTTTCATGCTATAATGTGACCATTCCTTATTAATTTAAATTGATAATTTAAGAAGTAAAAGGAAATCTGTAATAAAATGAAAAACTGTCCAAGTGGGATTATTATTCATTTAATTATGTTTTAAATAGCCTACATTTATATGAACTCATAGTAAGAGAACTATTAACCAATTCATAAATTATTCTTAGTTTTCAAGGTCAAGTTTGCAAAAGGAAAATATATATACATATATTCTTTCCTTGTTAAGAGAATATGTATATAATATTATATTATTGGAATTACTTTTAAACATGCTAATGAATGAACTTCAGATAGATTTGTAGGTCACATGAGCACACATATTTGATGATGTAATAAGGAATTTTGCCCTTATTCACATCATTCCACTTAAAGCATTTCATCAATTATTCATTCATTCAAAACACAGGGATGCGCAGCAATTTTGAGGAAGGAATTTTTCTAGATGCTTGGCATACAGAAATTAATACATCATTGTTTTTGTCCTTAAATATATTTTAGTGTTTGGGGAATGACAAATGCATGAGAAATTTATGGCTGTATTTATGGTGTGATGAGTGTAATCTCCTCATGTATAAAATCAGGTTATAATATTGTACTCCCTTCAAAGGGTCAAATGGGATCAGGTAAATGAAACCAGCACAGGGCTTGATAAGAGAAGATACTCACTTATGGTTTATATCAGAGATGTGTGCACAGCTCTAGCTTGTACAGAGAAGGGTGACTTACTGGAAGGCACCATAAGAGAAAGCTGAATACCATACGATGAGTGTCTCCCAAATCCTTGGAGTCATCATTCATTTTTCTCTTTTTATTATACACCACTTCCAATCTGTTAGTGAATCCTGTTGCTTCTACCTTCAAATTCTGACCACTCTTACCATTTTCCTATTACCGTCTTATTCTGAGCCATCATCATCTTTCACCTGGGTTACTGACACCCCTGTGTCAGCACTTGCCACTGTGGAGACTAGTTTATATTTTAGCAGCCAAAATAATCCTATTAAAACATAAATCAGTTCATGCAACTCCTCTTCACCAAACTATCAAAGGTGTACTCCTTTGTCAGAGCAAAACGCAAAGTCGCTACAAGGCTATATGTGATTTGCATCTTCCTCTTTTATGGTTTGACCTTGTTTCCAACCTTTTTCCTCCTTGTTCACTCTGTTGAAGTCATCCCAGTCTCTACTATTTCTTGAGCACACATCCTTGTCAAGGCATTTAACCTGCTATCCCCACCTCTTGGACGCTCTTCTTCCAGAGAGCTACATGGCTCCTCTGCTGAGTAACCTTCTTTAGGTCTTTGCTCAACTGTCACTTTCTCATCAAGAATTTCTCAAATCTCTTCATTCTGAATCATCAATGCCCTCCTTCCTGAAACCCATAGTGACTTTTGTCTTCTGCTGTTGCTTTATTTTTTCCATAATACTTACCATCATTTGATATTCTATATGTTTATTTATGTACTGTCTCCTCATTCTGAACCAAAATCTCCACAATAGCAAGAATTTTTGTATCTCTTTTTTGCTGCCGTATCACCAGCAATTAAAAAGAGTGCTTACCACATAGTGTTCAATAAATACTACTTGAATGAAAAAATTAAGGTGATAATAAAGAATGAATAGGCATTTACCAAATGGGTAAAGAAGAAAGTAAAGAATATTCTAAGGAAGAAAATATCATATAAAAATTCAAAGACATCCAACAAGATGACACTGTAAGAATTTCTCCCTATGAGACAAGAAGCAACTGAGGTTAGAGAAATTCGCCAAGGACAGAGCTTCTTGAATTATAAATATTGCACCCCATCTAAGCTTCCTCCATTTTAGAATCGAGAAGATTGTGATAAAAATACAGTTATATATATATATTTATTTACTTTAAATGGTTGTCCTTTATGCCTTGCCTATGGCTTAGCTACACACTCATATTATCTTGCTAATTTGAGGAGAAATAGTTAAGCAGATATTTTATAACCTTCTTATCAAGAAACACAATAAGACAATAGCATACCTTCTGGGTATGTTACATGTGAGAAGACAGTAAATTAGGAAATATATTCCATATTCCAAGATGTTTATTTGAGGTTTATTAGTCTTTCAGAATTAGGACAGCATTTTAATCGGTTTCCTTTAACTTTTAAAAATATACTCTAGAGATAAATTAATTTGTAAAAAAGGTCACCACCTAAAATTAAAGGGCACATTTTCGTTAACCTTTTGAGTTATGTTTTGATATATTTAACAAAACTGAAAACACAGCTTAAGGAAACTTTATTTTCCAAAGGCCAACTTACTAAATATACTTTAATATTTTCATATTTACAAATCACACTCTATAATTATAATGATTTAAGAACTATCGGCAGCAGAAAATAACCAAAGAACTTGTAAACATATAATATAAAATATTTGCACAATGAATAATATTCGACCACAGGAAGCTCTTTTCTATAGATGTTTTTTATTGACAAAGGGGAGATTTAGAAGAGGCGGAAAAGTGGGCAGTGAAACTTGAAACAATTGTATAATAAACTTAGTCAAATTAGTTTTTGCCATATGGGCTTCTGGTTAACAATCTGTATTTATCTGTCTCCTTCTCTGCCTTGCTTTTCTTTCAAGAACATTATAGTCTCTAGTAAGAGAACAACTTGTTCTAATTTCTGTTCTGCCACTATTAGTTGTGCAAACCTGAGCAGGTAACTAGGGTTGGTTTGAGGGAAAAATCAGATAGTGCGTGAAAAATGTCTGGCATGTTTTAAGTGCTGAATAAATGTTATTCCTTCCTCCCTTATTCTAGCATCCTCTCTCACTCTTTTTCCCCCTTACACTGTTTATTTCTTCAATATTTCCCTTACAGATAGAAAAACAATTAAGTCACTAATTTGCTATCATAACCTCCTTGTTTTTAAACAACTATTTCTTGATTGAGTGACATAGGAATTATGATTATAATAGCTAACAGTTTTTGAGTACTTAATATTTGCCTGACACAGGTCTACGTGTTTTCTTATATAAATTTGTTTAATTTTTTTGTAACCCTTTGAGTAGGTACAATTACTATCTTCATGTGGTAAATGAAGGAACTGAGGTAGGAAAAGATGTTCTTTTTTTCACAGTCATACAACATTTAAGTGGCAGAACCAGAATTTAAATACATGAAATGTGGCTCCGTAGTCTGTGCTTTTGAGCACTGCCTTTGCTTTTGGGAGAAGAGTGGATATCACTTGCAGTAGAACCCGTGTGTCTCGAGAGACAGAGATATTTTCAGTGTGTTTGAGAAAACCAACCAGATACACTTATTTAACTATAAGGCCATCACTGTTCATTCTAATAATACAGTTCTTCTCTTTAAGTGCCATTTAATTATCATTGCTGCAATGTTCTACGTAATTGCCCAGCATTGCGGTTAGTCTGTGTTTTTGTAGACACTATGATTTCTCAAACAATTCAGAAGATCTCCAAGGACAGTCTGATACATGTTACAGTCAATTTAAGATATTTTCATTACATCTTATTTATTTATTGGGGAAAAAATAATATCGAATGGAGGAGGGCTCTCCATATATACGTTGCATAGAAAAATAAAAATCCTTTCCTTTTATTTTTTTGGTTTTAAGTCCCAAATGCTTTTCTTGTGTCCTCCATAGGAGCAAAAAATGTTTTATGTATTGTATGGGCTCAAAAATATTTGTTGAGAAACAAAAATGGAAAGAAAATTTGGTGAAGAATCCTTTCAAGCTTGTGTTCTAGGTTGCTAGACTTTGAATAATGAGGCCAGGGCAGCCATTTGGGTCTGCAGGTGGCCTCTTAGGCCCTTCTCGGCCACGATGTCACAAGCAGCGAGCTCATGCTTTAATCAAGGAAGTGTGCTACCGCGTCCAGGGCACTCCCACCTGCTTGTTCAGTTTTTCTTCTCGTGCTCAGCCAAGTCCCAGAGGATAAGGTCCTGGACTGTAGGGGAGCGTTTAGCTGCCACTGCTTCCTAAACCATCATTCCCAACGTGTTGCTCATGATAGAAGACCTTCAGCTGGATGGGTTTAGTTGCACTTCTGGATCCAGTCGCTGAGGCTGAACTGCTCTCTGGAGAAGAGATGTATTTACACATGCTAACTTTGTATATTAAGGATGAACGATTGACACCAGAGCTAATGAGGACAGCAGACTAGGTCCACATTCTGGATAAACAACAGCAATTTATCCAAATCAGGAAAATAAAAATCATGGTTGGGAAGATGATAAGCAAAAGCCTAGGCAGCAATGCCTATCAGAGGTATTTGTGAGAATTTTCTATACTTAGGCAGAGGCTCAAGTTCTAGTAACTGAAAGAGGAACTAATAAAAGTTGGCAGGAACTCAATCCTAGGAGGAAATAGACACAGGGACGAAGGACAAAGTGTAGGGGAGATAGGGCATAGCGGAGAGCTTGGCTATCAACAATGAACTGAACTAGCAGGAGAGATTGACCCCCTAGTGGTGATGTTTAGGTGGGCATCCATACTCAGAATTTGCCTTTGAGCTGGAGGCAGTTCGTAGAGTGCTAATGGCCCAGTCTTGTGGAGGGCAAGGTAAATTTGAAGAAATGGACTAAAACAAACAAAAACTCATTTCATTTGTATTAGATGATCTTCCTCCCTACTGGTGGAAGGGGGGTTTATATTTCAGACTAATAAGGTACCCTCAGCCCTGTTTCACACCCTTCCACCAAAACCTGAGTGTTGGCGGGAAAGTATCCTTGCAACTTTAGAGTTCTGTATTTTATTTTTAGTTACCAAAATAACAATAGTCCATTTACACTGGGAATAAGAGCAGGTGGGTGGATTTTCTAGGTTTGTCTGTGCTCAGGATCTGAAGTTCTACTGCCCCCTTATCCAGCAGTGGAACCAGGTGAAAAATATTCATACCCTGCTGATAATGTGAATATTTACGAGCTTATGTAGGCTGGGGAGAAGTCCCTAGAGAAATAGATAGGCATAAGAAGTAAGGTAGTTCTTACCTTCCTAGAAAGAGTAGGAAGAAAGTAGGACTGCTGAAATGATAGGAGAAGTTAAAAGAACAAACAGAAAGATGAGTATATGAAGGAGAATAAAGAAATCCTGGGAATGATCTCACTCCATAGGACAAAAACTTCCATGTGAAAACACCAGAGCAAAGATCACTTCTCAATATTCAGGCAAAGGGATGAGCTAGCCAGGCTGTGTGCATCACAGATGCATTGCTGTGATATAATTCTCCCATAGCTGACCACCTGTCTTGACACCCACTCAATCACCAGCAGGTTTCTGGGATCCCTTCAACAATGGCAAGAGGAAGGCTGAAATTTGAAGGCTTCACTCACTTGAACCATATACCAGTAGGGCTGTTTCTCTGATCACTTTCCTCAGTTAGATGACGCCAAATGAGGATTTGGCACTTACCATCCTTCGCTTTGTTTTGTCAGTTATTTGTCATGACTCATAATGAAGATACTACATTTAAAAAAAAATTTACTTTTCCATTTCATGTTCCCTCATTCAGGATTATTCTTTAGTCAGCCAAAGGCAGCCATTTGCTTTGGAAGTAAAGAGATAGGATTGGTAGGAGGAATATAAAGAGAAAGAAGGAAAAAATATATTTACCTTTTGACATCTAGAGTAATGTTTCAAGACAATAATCTTGAAAGTCAAGCTTTTTCAGAAGATTTTCTTAGTTCTTTCACCTTCCATTGACATATAAAGAAATTTTCTTGTTGATTAGATCATAGAAATTTAATAAACTGAAGCTGTGGTAATAAGAATTCAGGATATGAAATATTAAAAGTTCCAATCTAAAAGAATGGAATAAAAAGCTAATAGTTTTTAGCCCCAGAAGACTGGGGAAGGAGAAGGGTCAAACCAGTGAAACATCTGTGTGCTGATCTCCTGGAAGATGGAGGTGTGTTCAAAGGCTGAAGAGGAAGCTTAGAGCAGAAATGTTTCATCCTACTTTCTGTATGGAACCTTGGGAAGAGCCTGTTGTGCAAGATCTCTTCATTCTGGGATGGGGGCTGATGGCATAGCAGTTGTAGTGGCTACGGAGTGTGGCATCTAGATGCCTAAGTTTGATTCAGGGTTTTTGGTTCACTGTAACCCATGTAGTACAAAACAGAATTGGAAGGTCATTTATGTCTGTAGAGGCCATGAAAATGTGCCTCTCCTAGTTCTTGCCTTTGAGAGCATAATTGAATGACACTCCCAGCTACTGACACTCTATTTGCCACTGACTTTTTACCTAAGCCACACATTCATAGGCTGCTCCCAGCCAGTGACTGAGCATGGAAAGGGGTACTAATGCAGGCCCATTCCTGTGAGATGTCAGACACCTCCAATGGGCAGCTTTGACTCAACGACCCTCCATCAACATGGCCTGAACATTCTTAGAACTGCATTGTGATGTAAGACTCTTCCGCAGTCCTCCTTCTCTCTTCCTCTCCTTCATGGGGGTCAAGCTTGCATGATAGCCTGAAGGGTCTCCCTGTTCCCTCTCCTCCAAGATAAAAAACAAATTTCTGTCTCTTGAACCTCATAGCACAAGAAGGAAGCACAATGTCTGGTAGATTGCCATGGGTTTTGGGGGCAACACATTCTAGACGGGAAATTCTGCCACTTTTGAGTTAGTCTTAGAGCAGGAAAGAACTCTGGAGCAGATCCAGGCTGTGATGAAGACAACCCTCCCACGTGGCCATAAAAGTGGGTGAAACCTGCGGTATCAGAAATGTCAGTGGTGGGAAACAATGCAATGTGGATTTCACAACGAATCCCAGAGGAAGAATTATAACACAGGCTGCTGAGATTCTGGAGCAAAGCTGAGAGTTATACATCTTTTGACAGCCAGCTTCAGCCATATTATGGGTTCCTGGAAGAGACAGAATACTTGATGATAAGCACCAAGTGAGCATGCATTTGGAACTGCCCACTATTACTGGGGTCTGTCAGATCCATCAAGTCATGAAATTGGACAGGCCTATCTACAGTCCATCACGAGATAGTCCAACATCAAGCTTGATCAGGACCAGAGGCACAAGTAAGTGACAGAGGCACAAGGTTACCCAGACCTCCATGTCACCCACCATGGTTGCTCCAGGGCCTCTCTCCTGGCTGGTACCTATGACCATATGGAGAGGTACCTTATTACCAAGTGAAGGAGGAATGAAAAGCCTAAGCTTGGGTTATGGATGAATTGGCTCTGTAAGCTTGGACTACGGATGAATAGTCAAAAATGAACTATTGTTGCATCATAGCCACAGGAGTGACCTTGAAAGACAGTAGCAAGGAAAAATCTTCCCCATGGATGGAGGTGGTGATCAGTGCAAATGATCATCTACTTTGTATGGAAAGAGAGGTGGCCTGAGGTGAGACTATATATTGACTTTTGGATGGCTAACGGTATAGTCAGTTGAGGGACCACACGTGAAGATGTCTGGAGCAGCAGACTGTGAATAGACATGGGAGTGGAAATAAAGTGTGGAGTATTGTATCACATGTTAACACCCACTAGAAAGCACTCACCATGGAAGAGACACCGAACAACTAAATATTAAAATGTCTTGGCTACTTGACATTAACCAGCTTTTGTCATTGGCCACAATGGAATTGATCAAATGACACATGAATAAATTGGTTCTCGTTGCAGTGATGGAGGCTATATATGAGTCCATCAGCATTAATCACCACTTATGAAAGCTAATTAGTTTCTGAAGCTTCTAAAGATCTAACCTGTCAACAACAGATACCAATGCAGCCATGCTGATATGGCACTATTTTTCAAGGAGACCAAATGGCCACTTGCCAACAAGTCAGCTACACTGGGACCTTTCTGTCTTGGAAGTATAAGCAGTTTTAACTTACAGGGATAAATACTTGTCTTTGATGTGGATTTGACTTTTCTTCATGCAGAATCCTAGTCAGCACTGCTATCCAGTGGTTTATGGAATATTTCATCCACAGACATGGAATCCTACACAAAATAGTATCTGACCAGGGGACCATTTCATGCTGTAGAGGTGTGGGAGTTGTCTCATGATAGTGGAGTCAACTGGTTATATCATGAACCATACAATCTAGAAGTAGTTAGCCTCATAGAACATGAGCATATCCTTCTAAAGACACAACTGAAGCACCAACTCAGAGGGAACATTCTCAAAGGGTGAGTGGCCATCCTTCAGTCGTATCCACTAAGTGAAAGACCCCTCTGCCATGTAATGTTCTATCCATGATAGGAAGAATACATCACTCTGGAAACCAAGGGGTGGAAGCAGAAGCAGCCCCACTTCCAAAGCTCCCAACGGCCCACTGCAGAATTTTGTCCTTCCTGTCCCCATTCTTTTTGGTCCTGCAGGGTTGGAGGTCCTGGTTATACTTTTGCCAGGGGGGCCACAGAGATGGTCCCATTGAAAACAAGCTATGGATACCGCCAGAGAAATTTTCATTCCTTGTGTTCAGAGACCAGCAGGCAAGAGGAAGAGTGAACATCTTGACAAGGTCATTGACCCTGATCATCAGGACAAGATGGGGCTGTCTTTACAGGAGGCATTGAAGAATATGCGTGATATGTGTGGCGTTCAATTGTTCCCCTTCAGTACTTCCTGGTACTCCCTTGCTCCTTTATAACTGTAAATGAGCACATGTAGCAACCTCAGCCTGAGGAAAGTATGATTGCCAAAGACCAGAATTGATCAGTCATCTCTGGGATCTTAATGTGAGTCAATCTCTGCTCCACAGCCATTGTCACTTGATTTTAGGCTATCAGTATGATATCATCAAGTCACAAGGAGAAAGAGCAGTTCCATGTCCTGGCCTATCCATTGGTTGCAAAATAGCAAAAGATTTCAAGTGCTGTGCTCTGCGGCAGGACAGTAAATGTGATGACACATACTTCCTGTCCCCATTTAACTCCTTTTCCAAATCAGACAAATTAAATGTGTGGGCCTCCCCCCATCAAGAGAACTTGATAGGAGATCCACTTGAGCACTGTTATCCAAAAGAGCTATCAAAATCTGTATCCTCCACCCCGCCTCCTGCCCCACTGTGCCCTCACTGGGGCTAAGGCCTTTGCTCCTTGGGAATGGAGGGACTCTGGATCTACCCTTAGTCCACCTTCTCTTTGAAGGCTGGTGAATCAGAATGTGGTGCTTCAGGGTCAGATAGTAGAGGCGCTAAAAGGCTAATTTGTTCTCAGGCAACCACTCAACGTCTCAGTTTCTTCAGTAGAGGGTGATCAATCTCCATGGAGGAATCTGCCCTTTAAAGACGCATTCAATTGCAATACCCAAACTCATCAAACAAATGCACCCCAGTCTTTTGACATAAGCAGTCTTGTTATTTTCTTTCCTGATGGTGGCCCAGGGTACTCTCCCAGTCCATTATCTTGTAGGAGAACAAGGTAAAATCATGGCACCATTCAGGTTCCTTACTTCAGTCCCACGTCTCACCATTCAGATTCTATCCATTGACTCAACTCCTGTTTATTAATATGTACAACACTTGGGGATCCACTTATTCCACCCCACCCCACTATCACCCAACCCTTGGACAAGAAAAATCACTGGTAATTCCTAGGGGGTTTCCTCATATCCCTGAACCTGGCCCACAGGGCCCTCATCTTTTCTCTTCTAGAAAAAGTCATTGTCTGTCTCAACAATCTTCTCCTTGTGCCTATGTCTATCAGAGAAGAATTGCAACCTCAAAGAGGAAGACAGGACTAAACCTGCCACACCTCCATAAATGCCCAAAGTGCACAGTGACACTTAATGGAATTACAGCGAGACTGAGTATTATTCAAAGCAGGAGCATACGCATGGTTGTACCAGTCCTCTCTCCCCCGATTCCAGAAAATGTCACAATAGGCTCACATGGAGACTCTACATGGAGTGCACTGTGCTGCTGCTAAGAGACTCAGGGCCAGGGACCCAGCATCTTTTGTAGCAGGCCACAAACTACGCAGTATCATCCCTGGGGAGTGGGCAGTTACACGGGAGCCAGGTTGTGGTTGCCTTGACCTGCTTAGTTGGCTGCATGACTAGGTAAAGAAACTTCTCAGGGTCAGAGAATGGTTAAGCATTGCAATTTGGCATACTTGACAAGGATGCACAGAGATGCTTGGGGCTCGTGGCAACTTGCTCTCCCATTAAGTAGCTGCTTCCCAAACCTATATGGAGAAGTAGATCCGTGTGGTGCAAAGAATTCACTGTAGTGGCCAAGAAAACACACCACTCAGTTCTTCCGCTATGGGGAGAAAAATTGACGGACAGTAAAAGCTGCTGCCTGCCTAGATCCACCAACATTTTCACATTGGGACCACACTTCCTAGGCTGCCTCTAGCCAATGACCATGCGTGATGGTAGTACTAATGCAGACCTATTCCTGAGAGAGACACAATTCCACCAATGGGTGACTTTAGCTTGAGAATTCCCTAACTGCCTGGCAGAAATTTTCCTAGACCTGTACTGCAGTCTGAGACTCTTCACACCAATTCTTTCTACCTCTCACCTTCACGGGAGTCAGACTTACATTGTGCTCTCAAGGCTTGCCCCACTTTCTCGGCCTCTCTCTTCTTTATCCTTGACAGGTGGTTCCCCCAATAAATCTCTTGCATGTCTTCTCCTGTCTTGGGTCCTGCTTTTTAGTGGACATGACCTAAGGCATCCCTGAAGGAAGATGATGATGGTGTAATCTTGTTTGACTGAGAGACTTGTTGGAGGGTGTTTCCGCCATGGAGCGAAGTGATTTTTACTAAACACTAGAGGGCAGATTATGCAGGCCAAGAAGTCAGAGTCATTACCAGGGTCCAAAGTGCCTGTGAGAGATGAGCCAAGGGTTTGGTCAGCAAGAGGATGTGGCCAGAAAACCCAAGAGCACTAGTCATATGAAGAGAGCAGCCCAAGAGCTACACTAGGCAGGGCATGCAGTGGAGAATTCTATCAGGGTGCCCTGTGGGGGTTAGACCAGGGGTCCTCAACAGTAGTTCCTAGTGCCAACAAATGGGCCAGGCCAGATACAGCGCAGAGGAGACAGCATAGCAACCAGCATGAGATCAGGGCATACTGCCTTCCACAGCCAAGAGGACCACACTCTTTTCCTCAACCCCAAATAAGGAAACGAAGAGTAGAACAGGAGTAGTCTTGGAATTAAAATTTGCACTGAGTTTAGTTGTCCTTATTCTTAACTTCACCTCCCCACCCACCAGCCTCTTACTTGGGGGTTGGGGTTTGTAATGAGGCTGATTGTATCAATTAGAGAAAACGATGAGTTGTATTTTCTTTTTACAGCTATACAGTAAGTTAATTTGTGAGCTCTCTACACATAGATCCCAGATAGTAAGATGCTAACATATATGTGTATGCTTTGCATGTCTTTCTGTGACGTCTTATACTGTTTTCATTGATTGCTACAAATTTCAAATTCCTGACTTGATTTTTTCAAAATGCTCCATAATCTCGCCCTACCCTACTGGTATCTATTTTCCTCCAGATATCCCGCATAATTTTTTGCTACTACCTAGTAGAGTCTCTGCTCTGCCTGGATCGGTCTCTTCAGCGTCCTGTGGACGTAATGATCATACGGTACTACAGAAATAACAGCTTAACTTACAGCCCAAATGTTTCAGCTTCCATTATGCCGTCTGCATTTGAAAGTTGTGACCTGGGACAATTAAGAAAGGCTCCTGAGCTTCAGATTCTTATTCTAAAACACGGAAATTATAATACTTTCCTTACTTACATATTGAATTGTCATAAAGATCAAAATTAAACAAGATAAAGCATAGGCAAGCACATTGCAAAATGGAAAAATCTATGTAAATGTAATCAATTGTTATCATTAAATATCCTCCTCCAGTTTTTTTTTAAAGCTTTGGGTACACAATCTATATGTCAATGCTAGCTCAAGTTTCACATCATGGCTGAAGACTGCACCTTTTATCTAGATGTATTGGAAACACCTGGAGAGCTTCAAAAGCTCATAGCAAAGGGCTGGCCTGGTGGCATAGCAGTTGGGTTTGGTATACTCCGCATTGGTGGCTCTGGTTTGTGGGTTCGGATCCTGGGTGCAGACCTACACCGCTGTGAGCCATGCTGTGGCAGTGACCCACATACAAAATAGAGGAAGATTGGCACAGATGTTAGCTCAAGGCTAATCTTCCTCCAGCAAAAAAGTGAGGAAGATTAGCAACAGATGTTAGCTTAGGGCGAGTCTTCCTTGACAATAACAACAACAAAAAGCTCATGGCGAGGTCTTGCCTGCAACAATCAACCATGTGAGGAGCTCAGTCCAGGATCCTGAGTGTCAGTGTGTTGTAAGTGTTCCCCCACGACTGTAATGTACAGCCAGGGTTGACCCTCAAGTGTGGGCCCTATCCTAGCAGCACCTGGTGACTTGTTAGAAATGCTGATTCTCTGGCCCTAACCCAGACGTACTGATTAGAAACACTGCTGGGGGGGTGGGGGAGGGAGGACCCAGGAATCTGTGTGTTAACAAACCCTCCAGGTGATTCTGATGCACCTTAAGGGTTAAAAACCACTATTTTTTCATATAAGCACCTAGTTTTAGTTAATCTTTTGGTCTTCTACAGTATAAACCATGCCTGAAGTGTTTGAGGACTTTAAAGTTTGATGAATTTGGGGTTGGGCCTGGTGGTGTAGTGGCTAAGTTCACAAGTTCCACTTCAGTGGCCCAGGGTTCGTGGGTGTGGATCCCGGGCGCAGAACTATGCACCACTCATCAAGCCATGCTGTGGCAGGTATCCCACATATAAAGTAGAGGAAGATGGGCACAGATGTTAGCCCAGGGACAATCTTCCTCAGCAAAAAGAGGAGGATTGGCAACTGATATTAGCTCAGGGCTAATATCTCCTCACCAAAAAAAATGTTTGATGATTTTTTTTCTCTGCAGTATTTGATGATGTCTTCTCTGAACTTTCTTGTTGTTGTAGTATCGTCGTACAATTATAGATACGTTTTACTATCACTTACTCTCCCCTTAAGCTGTCTAGGACTAAAGATTCTGTGTAAAAAATAAGTAATGATAATAGTTCTTAACAAAATAGGAAAATAATTCTTTATATTTGTATGTCTGGTCCATTACCTGAATCTCTCAAGGACTGTATTGACATATATTTCACCTTGTTAGTATTCCCCTACATGTGTCCTTGTATAATTTATGTTTAACCATTTTACTGCAACAGAATGGCCTCTGGGTAGTAATAAATTTTATTATTTTATTATGTTATTTTTTGTATTAGTTAAATGGAACTCCTATCCTATATGTTGATGAAGAGATGAAAAACCCCTTAAAATGATTCAAATTGTTGACTTATAGTTACTGATTGATAAACTTGCTTATATATTCAAGTCTCATGGACCATTTTTCCTAAGAGAAACAAGAAAGCTTCAATGAGTTATTTTAAGTGCTATATTTATAATTCCAGAGGTAAGGAAATATGGTTTAAGGTTATGATTTTACTTCAGAATTTGACATCAAATACATTTTAGAGAGTGAAGCCTAACTAAGAGAATTCCCTAGATGTTTTCAAGAATATTAATATTCCACAAATTTTTTATTATTTTAATATAAGTTCTGTTATTTGTGTGAGAAAATCAGAAAAATCAAAAGTCACTACCGAAAATTACCAGTGTCATGATTAAGGTTGGTGTTGATATCTGTGTATCATAAAACTGTAATTTATGTTTTTACATTTGATATTCAGTGTTAATGATTAAGACTGATAATTGCATATGATTACACTTAAAATAATACTTATATTTTAAATGTTTTCATCAACATTTAAAAGACTCCACATGTTTGTTTCCCACTATTCCCATTCAGTTAAATAACTATAGATTAGGCTTTAGGTCAAGTTGTTAACCAAGAACAGAATTTGTTGGTTTTCATGTTTTAAGGAAAACTGACCGCTGTTCAGACCATCGACACTAAAATATAGAGAGTGTTTTCACTGCCTGTAGTCTGGTGTTAATATAATCTATAACTTTCAATGAGAGTATTAATGCTTTAGAATCTTAGATACCAGGGTGTTTCAGTCTATCATTTTTACTTCCTTTCATGGGACGAAAATGAATAAAAATTGCAATGCACAACACCGGCTGTAAATGTTTATATCAAATGTAAAATATAGACTGCAGTAAAATATACACGAGGAAAGATTTAGCAGTGTTTCTTTTATTTCTTGTCAAATAGCAGGAGACTATTTAGAGATAAGAAGCAGAACTTATACCCAGTAACAGGAAAATGATCCTCTCTTTTAAACTGTTTGGAAATATACTCAACCCTTAAGCATTTTTGTGTTTTTCAATTATTTTAGGGGTTGCAAATTCCTTTGATTTTAATGGAGTTGCATCATTGTAGCATTAAAGGAATAGGATGATCTCCACCAACTCTTTCCTGCAGTTAGTTCTTATCAGAGCTGATGTTTGTCTATACCTTTATCAGAAGCACTAGGATGTGTAAGGGGAGGCGCCCTGCGAGTGTTGCTCCTCTCCCAGAGGGAACACCCAAGTTGCATTTGGTACATTTTTAATTTGAAAGATCTAGTCTCTCCTTCCCTCCCTCCCTCTCTTCTTCCCTCCTTTTTTCCTTCTTCTTTCCTTCCTTCCTTCCTCTCTCCTTTCTTCTTCTCTCAATCTCTCTCCCTCTCTCCCTCCACCCCGCTCTTGTCTTCCACTAACCTTCCACAGTGTTTCCTTATTAATATGAAGAATGCCTTAGTCCTGAGCAGAACAAATATCATGGAACTTCTTTACACTGAGCCAAGAGGCTTTGCCTGCTGAAGACAAGCCGCATAATCCCACTAATTAAGATCCTCAAGGCATTGGTTCCCCTCCCACTCCACAAGCTCGAATATCATAATGTGTATCATATGCCATTAAAGCATCAGCTAAATCGTTTATCTTTTAGAGGCAGAGGCAAAGGAAATAGTTATAAGATAGTTCTAGAAAGGATTATGATTTTCAAAAGACTTGCAAAATTTTGCTTTGGTTACATAATCCTTGAAAGTGTAAACCAAAATACTTCATGAGTTCTTAGTCGTTTCTGAAATTATCCATAGGAAAATTATGTTTGCTGACATAGTCCCATTTCTATCACTTATTCATCCAGCTTTTAAAACCAGTGTCCTTTGGCCCTTTCCCTCAAGTTTGTGTTTTTGCCTTAAATTTCATGGAATTTTTAAAAATTGTAATAACAAAGTGCATTTTATAGTCAGTAATTACTTTGTTTTTTTTTTTCTTTCCAAATATAGACTAAAAAAGGATTCAAAATATAAGTGCTTAGCTTTTTTATTAGGTCAGATTGCTTTTTTTTAGTTGAGGTACTATTTTCGACTGAAGAGAGGTGGAAGAAGTGATTTCAAGGGAAAAATCAACTCAGAAATGTAGAGGGAATTAACGGCAAGAAGGGATGGTATTCATGTCTGATGGTCTCCTTCAAAGAAAGAGATGGCACATGGCCATCTCTATAATCTCTTTTCCCAGAATCCTTCAGAGGATAATTGACATTTTTGTATGTTCTATCGCAAGGAAATAGATCTTGCATCTTTTTGATTACTTAGACTTCAGTCTATCTAAAAACATTTATGTTATAGAGAGGGAAGTCATTATATTATCTACACAGCAGTTTGAATTTATAGTCTGAAAGAAAATAAGTTAAATAGTAGTTTCCTTTTCTCTTATCTGTTATATTATTTATCGTTATTTGAAATTTGACTAAATCATGTTTCTTCCTCCAAAGTAGTTGTCACTGATAGCTTTCTTAACCCGAGTCTCAGAAGAAATTTGACAAAGCTGTATCTCTTTCTGTCTTTAAAATTTTATTTCTTTCTGTTTTTATCAGTCACTTATGACATAATAAATATTAAAAATGGCAGACAATATATTTTAAGTGCTACTGTTAAGGCATTGTTTTGCTATAAATAAACAAGCCTGTTTCTCTAGAGCTTAAACAGGAATAAAAATTTGATACATTCTCTTCCCCCATCAAGCTGCTGTGGCAAGAAGCCATTTGGGAGTGGTTAGATTTGCTGGAGTTTGCTATTATGACAGATATTAAATTAACTGTGGTACGTGTTCAGGAATATAGGGGAGGTTGTAATCATGAGGATGCTTAACATGCTGACATTTTCATTGCTCTGACATTTCATAAGAAGACATAATTATTGACTCTTCCTATAGGTTTTTATGTGATGTGTTGACCACCAGCAATGAGTGTGCTTTTGAGGACATTAAACATCTAAAAATAATGGTTCTTTTTAAAGAAATGAATCTTAGTGAAATCATCATATACCTTGAATTATTTTGTACCAGTAAATTAACATTAGGGTATAGATGATGAAAATTACGTGGTTCAAAAGAGACACTGGATGAGAACAGATGCTGTTGGAATGGGAGGAGACCAGCTTGAGTGCCGTAGTGCCCCTCTCCTGTGACCTGTGCACTTTGCACAGTGCTCACTGGCTGATAATGTGTTTACAAGTCAAAGTCCCCAGCCTATTCTTCCCATTTAACATGACTGTCTTCCTGCTTTTACTCCTGTTTCTGAGCTCCCATTTATCTAATTTTCCTGTATACTGGGATTGGATAACTGCAATGCAGTAAATACATAGTGATTTACAGATTGCATTATTAGTAGTTGTATCCTACTTGCTACATAGGCTATCTTTTGCTTATTTTCTTTTCCCAAGTCTTTTTCCAGGGTTTCAAATTCTACTCTTGAAATCCAGTCCAACATGATCAAGCTACTTTCCAACTTTCTGGATCTCTGAATAACTTCCTTCCTGGATTTGTCTGCACATGATGCTTTACCCTGGCTCTTTTCCATTCTCATATACTTGTTGAGAGAAAGCCCACAATTCTCAAGACAAACCAGAAAACCTTTACCATTTTTTACTTCAAAAGTGACTTCTATAATAATTGAACTGGTATATAAATTTGATAATATGTAGGAATGAAAAATATCCTCAAATTGTAAGGATTATTGTTATTCTGATTGAATATTCAAATATCTACATAAGTTTAAATATAACTCTGAGACTACTTTTCAGAATAATTCATTTATTTATCCATTCATTCATTCTAAAATAACTTAATGAGACCTTAATATTTGCCAAGCTCTATTCTATTCATTCAGGGTATATCTGTATAAATTTCTGTAAAACTATAAAATATAAATGTGTAAAGATTTCTTCCCTTGTAGAGTTTACATTTTTAAGGGAAATACTAATGAAAAATAAAATAAATAAGTAAATTATGTATTATTATAGGAACTTACTAAGTCTATGAAAACAAAGTAGTGTAAAATTGAGATTGGTCGTGCCAGTGGTATTTGTACCGTGTAGCAGAGAGAACAGGTAGAGCAAAGGCCCAGTGTGTTCACATGTTTTAGCATCAGCAAGGGGGCCATTGTGGATGGAGTGGAGTGAGGGAAGAAAGAGCAGTAGGAGATGGAGTAGAGTGGAAAGGAGCGGGGGGTGTTGCAGATAAGGTAGGGCCTTATCAGCCACTATGGAGATGGTAGGCTTTTGTCTAAGCGAAACAGGGAGCCATTGTAAGGTTCTGAGCCTAAGTTTGACCCCTCTCACTTGTGTATTAAAGGGATTGTTCTAGCTATAGTGTTGGGAACAGTGTGTGAGATGGGAAGGTAGAAGCAGGGAGAACTTTTTGGGTGTTCCTCCAGTATCCAGGTGTGAAATGATGGTGACTTGGATGAGGGCCGTAGCAGTGGAGATAAAGCAAAGTGGTCATATTCTAGACACTGTTTTGAAAGCAAAGCCAAAATAATTTTGTAATAGATTGAATATGATATGTGAGAGAAAGAGAGAGTCCAATGGTGATTCATCTAGAGTTTTGACCTATCATCTGGATCTAAACTGATATTTAAGAAAAGAACCAAACAACAATATAAAATATTATTGATCTGTCAGGTAGTGAAAGCTAATTATATTTTTCTTACAAAGCTTCAAATCCCATTGTAGGAAAAGAATAATTCAGGGAGTAATAAAAAATTACATATCTGAACACCAAATGATGTTGTGATGTTGACTGTGAATACAATAAAATTTCCAGTAGACTGGAAGGTCTTCGAATGTCAAATCAGAATTTATTAAATTATCCTTGTATACCAATGCTTGGAACATGCAATGCTGTAAATTAACTTCTGAGTACAGAAGGTGAAAGACTAGACATACTTAATGAAGGAAATGCTGAATTTATTTTCTTCTTAAAATAAAAGTAAGGATTATACAGCTGAAATTCTTATAGTAAAAGGAAAACAAAGAGGGAACAACAGGAATTTATTCAATAAAAGTATCAGTTCTTTCCAATAAATGTTTATTGAGAATCAACTCTATGCCAAAGAGATTTATGAGGAAGAGGCTTCGGAAAAATTCATAAAAAGAAACATCCACCTTTGTACCCCTGCTAAACACATCACAAAATATCACAAGTCACTTCAAACAAAATACAATTAAGTTCAAATTTGTATTTTTCCTTGGTTATTCAGACTGTGTAACTGTGTATATATGTACATGTAATTATATCCATGACTGTCTTCATTTATGATTATATGTCCATGTTTGCTAAGCAACTTTTGCTTTTATATGTAATTTATTACAGGAGCAAGTGGAAAAGCCAACTGTTATAACTTCAGTAGACTTAGGGCTGGCCCTGTGGCTTAGCGGTTGAATGCGTGTGCTCCGCTGCTGGCGGCCGGGGTTCGGATCCCAGGCGCACCGACGTACCGCTTCTCCGGCCATGCTGAGGCCGTGTCCCACACACAGCAACAGCAACTAGAAGGATGTGCAGCTATGACATACAACTATCTACTGGGGCTTTGGCGGGAAAAAATAAATAAATAAAATCTTTAAAAAAAAAAAACTTCAGTAGACTTAAAGTTGTAGTTATATGTAGGTAGTCATGGGGCTGTCCTAAAGAACAGCAACAAAAAAAAAACAAGAATAAAAATCCTAATTATTCTTAAATTTTAAGCAGTATTTTATGTTATATTTTTAAATTTCATACATTTTTTTCTTCTCAATTGGATTGTAGCCTACTTGTTTAATTACAATGATATCTAATTAAGGTTGAAATTTTGCCAGGTTAAGCATTTTTAAAAATCCAATTTTGTTACAATTTTATGATGTAATGAGAAATACACTTATTATTCATTACAATGTGATTTTCTGTTTTATTCATTTTTTAATATGCAATACTGAAAATTACTTGTTGAAATACACACACACATGCACACACACAGATAATGATAGTGAAACTAGCAAAGCAGAAAGATTGGTCACCAGGGTCTGTCCTCATAGACACTTAGTGTCAATGCATACTTCCATTATACGTCTTCACAGAATAATTATATGAGAATATAACACATTGGAACGTTTCACAAATATGCTTACGAAGGTTGGGGATTTCCTTACAAAATATTTAAGACTGAGTTTTTCTACTACATCCAAAGAACTTGTGATATCTCTAGCACGTATTTCAAACATATTTATCAAAAAACATTCTTGGGCCGGCCCTGTGGCTTAGCGGTTAAGTGCGCATGCTCCCCTGCTGGAGGCTCAGGTTTGGATCCCAGGCGTGCACCGAGGCACTGCTTCTCCGGCCATGCTGAGGCCGCGTCCCACGTACAGCAACTAGAAGGATGTGCAGCTATGACGTACAACTATCTACTGGGGCTTTGGGGGGAAAAATAAATAAATAAAATCTTTGAAAAAAAAAAAAGCATTTTTTCTAAATGCCATGAAACACAAAGCTAGGCATTATTTTCCACAGCATCTCTTTGATGATGTTCAACTTTCCTGAATGAGACCGTATATACTCTTAATTGTATTGTTGCTAATTGCAGTTTTGGAGATTTACAGACTAAAGACTGAAGGAATGTATTTTTCTTAATGAATACATCTGTATCCCTATTTAAAACATGCTCTGATCAGCACAAGTAGTCATTTACCTGACATTCTTGAAAAACCATCCATAACAGTGTTTGTCTAAAATACTAGAGGAGAAAATTGTATGGATGGTAAGACCGACCTGGTATATTTCACAAGCAGAGAAATTTTAAGAATTTCACAAGGAATATACTTCTCAAAATATAGCCAAGGAAACCCTACACTCTGGCACATGTTACATTACAGATGTGTGGGTTTCCTCTATTCCCCACTCCAAGACCTCTTCTTTCAGACCCTAAGGGAGTGAAAACGTCTTCAACAGTCTCCTCACTGCATACTAAAATTTTATAATTACTAATACAAGAGATCTATTTATCTTGCCACCGTCACATCAGATCTGAACAGAAGCTTTTTTGGGAGTGTTTTCTCCTTCCCTCAAACTGATTCTTTAAGCCATTTAAAACCTGTTCCACCCAGACTGTCCATAAATATAAACAATAAAACCTTTCCAATGTTCAAGAAAATCACTATACGCTTCCTTCCCCTTCTTCCAGTCGATCATCTGGCTTGCTGTCTAGCTCCATTACTTCAACATTGACTCCATCTGACTCTGACCTCAACTTGAATCCATCTGAACTTATGGGTTTTCATATTATTGTTTTTCTTCTTAACCATTACTTTTCAAAATGACTTTGACATGACTGATTCCCTTTGTTTTTCTAGACTAGAACTTTCTACATCAGTCTTAGCACAGGTGGAACCAATGTTGAGGTACTTAGACAGTTCCTTCATGATGGTGGAAGGGTAAAATTTGGGTGGGGGAGGGATGGAGTGAAGAAATTTTAGGTGTTAATGTGACCGTGATCAGAAAATTGTCCTCTAAGCTAATGATTTCTAGACTTTTGAATTTTATTTTATTTTTTTATTTTTATTTTTTTGGTGAGGAAGATTAGCCCTGAGCTAACATCCATTGCCAGTCCTCCTCTTTTTGCTGGGAAAGATTGGCCCTGAGCCCACATCTGTGCCCATCTTCCTCTATTTTATATGCCAGACGCCTACCACAGCATGGCTTGACAAGCAGTGTGTATGCCCATACTTGGGATCTGAATCTGTGAACCCTGAGCTGCTGAAGTGGAGCATGCAGACCTAAACACTACACCACCAGGCCAGCCCCTATTTATTTGTTTATTTATTTATTTATTTATTTATTTATTTTTGGTGAGAAAGATTGAGCTAACATCTGTTGCCAATCTTCGTCCACTTTGTACGTGGGACACTGCCACACGTGACTTGAGAGTGGTGTGTAGGTCCACGCCTGGGATCCAAACCTGCAAACCCCAGGCCACTGAAGTGGAGTGCACGAACTTAACCACTATGCCACAAGGCCAGGCCCAACTTTTGGTTTTTATAGACCAATAAAGCACCCTTTGGTGGACTGATATGAATTTAACAACATTTACCAAGGATGACCATTAATGTAGAACAGTTGTCATCTAATATAATTTCATAAAAGAAAGGAAATTTAAACCATAAAAGAAAAAATGTTATCATTCATTCATTCCACAAATGTTTACTGATGATTTATTAAGTGCCAGGAATATTTTTAGGCCCTTGGGTTATATATTCCAATATAGGCCAATATTTTAAATTAAATAAATTTAGCTCTATGAAATATTAAATTGTTCTTTTTGTATTTCTTATATTGTAAAAACATTGCTGTTACCAAACACAAACACAGGTTCATTTATCCATCACACAAGAGAGGCCAGAAAGAAAAAACTGGAACACCAGGCTTATGGCAAGGAAAGGGGCTTTTATTATTGAAAGGCAGTCAGATGAGGAGATGGGAGCTAAAACTCAAATCCACCTCCTAGAAGGGAAAAAGGTAGGGATTTTTACCCGGGGTTTTAGATAGGGGAGGGGGAGCATGTGGCCTTGCTGGTTGGTGCCTTCCCACCAGCCTGCATTTGGCTTTGTGAGGCTGCTTGCAGGGAGGGGAACCGCATAAGAGAATCTGCAGGTGAGCGTCCTTGGTTGTCTGCCTCTGTGAGGGATGGTGGATTCTGGTGCAAGGAAGTGAAGGAGTTGGGGTCTGGGAAGCTTCAGTTTCTTGATAGTCTCTGGACATCAGTTTCCCTGTAATAAACTTCAAGGACATATAATTAGCCAAAACTTTAGTGTGAGCCCATCATGAGGCCACCTGAGTTTTAACAATTGTAACTTCTCTTTGCCCTAGTGAAGCTCAGGGATACAAAGATTAAAGAAGCTGATATTTACATATGAATGTAACTAAATAAGCAGGGAAAGGGGATGGTTGCTTTGTTTTAACCCCATATATGCTGGGTTTGATGTAGGGGAACCAATATCAGGGCTGGTATCATGACCATGGAATAAACTTTATAGATCTGTAACTCTGATTCTTTTTTAACCAACTTATTGAATTGGGTGATTTCAAATGTCAATAAATGAGACTATTGAGAAAGCATGCTTACGTTTAAATTGATTTCTTATGTGAAAGTGGACCAGATCAATGAGATTTCATTCAGCAATCAAAAATGTTTTATAGACAGCTTTCCAGCTAATTATCATTGTACCTCTTTTCCTCCAAAGTTGGACAAAAGAGCTGAGGGTTAAAACAGAAGAGAAGACAAGTCAATAAAAATAGGAAAAGTCTACTTTCTAGAAGAGATGACAAGAGAAAGTTTGGAGTAGTACTGAATGAATGCATATATAATATTTGTATTTTAAAGAAGAGAAGTTTGTGCATGCTCTGATTAAAAGACTAACAAACAAAACAAAAAACCCAATATACCAAGCTTATATTTAAGGATATTAAAATTAATGGTACATCTTCAATTTAGGCCTAAATAAGAAATCATTCTAGTATATTTAAAACCATATTCAATTTGCCAAAAAAAAAAAAAATCAATTTTCACTTACATTGTTAGGAATAAATCTATTGTGTAACAGGAAAAGCATCTGCAATAATAGTCTCAGAAAAAACACTGAATATAGATCTCACAATGAGGGCCTAAAATTAGATATAATACACTTCCTTAAAAGGAAAAATAAAGCTAATTTATTCCTGCACTTCCCTGTTCTCAGACACTACATCATAGCAGCTTATTTATAGTTTCTCATAAAGTTTCAGGAAACTTAAGATCTCATTGTCAATGGAAAACAACTGGCATTTATTAAGGGCTCTCTGTCTTAAAAGAGCACAGCACTAAATCCTATGGAAAAAATAAAAATGAATAAGACTTAGGCCCTTCTCTCAAAGAGCTCACAATTAATATGATAGAAAAATTAAAAGAAAAAAATTACAATAGAGGGCAGCTGGTGTTAGACACAGTAATGTAGTCTATGAACAGAGAAACTGCAAATGCTACGTTTTCCTATGGAAGGAGCAGAAACCTTCATAGAGTAGATAAATTTTGTGTTGTGTTTTGAAGGCGTCAGAATTCAATATGGAAAATGGAGCAGCTATTAGAGTGAAAAGTCTGGAAAGAGAGAACCACAAGTTCCTCTGAAAGGAGCAATGGAGAGAGATTTAATGTGAGTGGTTTATGTGTTAAGGGTTGAAGATGTAAGAGTCAGGCCCGAGAGTTGGTCTTTGAAGCTGTCCTGTGATTCAAATAGTCCAAAGTGACCATGTAAAGGAAGAAAAGAGGGTTGATAGTAGTGCCTGGAGGATTGCTTTTCTTTTCTCTTCTTTTATTTCCTTATTATTTTTTTTAAATTGAGGAGAAAGAAGAGCCAGTAAAGTGTGCACACAAAGAATGATGGCAGATACAGAAGCAGCGCATTGTTACGCAAGACAAATGAGAAAAGGATTTCAAGAAGGATGATGTGAAAGAAAACAAAATAAATACTCAGGGTGTGGTGCAAGGAGTTCAATGTTTCAGGAAGGTTAATAGGATGAGGACTGAGAACAGGCCAGAGGAATTAGAAATAAGGATAGACACCGAGGAACTTTGACAAAATACTGTCTTGTTAATTGTGCGGCTGGGTATCAGACTTTAGGTATCCAGGTATGAATGTAAACAGAGGCAAAAAAAAATACTGTGAAACTATAGACTAATTCCAATTTGAGTATTTTAGAAGGTTTTCTGTTCTCCAGGAGGGTTAATTTGGGTAATAGAAAATATCTTCAGATTTCCTCTTTAGTACATCCTTACTTCTCTATCACCTAGTAGGATTTCACTCCTTCTTGTATCATTTCATATTAGTATATATTTTATGGGCTGCATATTGTGAGTGAAGGTCAGTCATTCAGACAGAGACAGATGTTGACCTCTGATCTGTAGAGCAGGATATTCTATATCTTCTCTTCATACTTTCAGCCGACCTTCAGTCTAACTATTTCTTAAGTGGGAACCAATAGACGGAGACCAATCCAACTTCATTTTCTTTCATCATCAACCTTTTTCTCACATATGTCTTGAGCGTGTGAGCTCTTGAGCCTTTAAATTATCAATTTAAGCAAAATATTTTTCCAAAAATAAAAGTTTGACGTACGCTGCCTGATACTGCAAACTGTCTCTGAGATCCTGAGTTAAACACAAAATTTGACTCTTTCTGTCTCATGAACACATTAAATGGCGCTTATCAAGGTTAAAAAAGAAAAGATCTCAGAATTATTTGGGCATTCTTTATTTTTTTTTTCTGAGTAATATAAATGCCTAATTTTAGAATAGAATTATTCTAGTAGCCTGTAAAAAATAGAATTTCATTTCTTGTTTATTATAATTGATTGGCAGCAAAGAGAGTGTTATGTCATTAAAAGAACTCTAAATAGCTGACAGTTATCATTATAATAGCTCTTTGAAAGAACAACCAAGATGGTTATGCCCTTGAGGTCTAAAAGTCAAAATGTCAAACAGCAAAAAGGCTAGTCAATATTAATTATTTCAGTTCAGAGAACAGAGAGGAAGAATAATTAATATCTTAGCAGACACCTTTTCTAAATAGAATGTACTTAATTTTGTCAGCTTTTTATTTGATTGCAGATGTTAAAAAATAAAAACAGAGGGAGCCCCACAGTTTCTTATTTAATCCTCCTCTTCCTTACCTCTCTGGGGTGTTGTTGACTATCGTTCCCTGAAAACCATATCTTTTCTGTAGTACTATACTATCCCAGCCTGCCTACTTATGCTATTATTTCTCAGTCTCTTTAAGAAGTGCTTTTTTCTCTGAATTCATCTCCTACATATGAGCATTTGTCCAGGTTCTGTCCATCCTCTCTCTATCTTTTTAATTTCCAATACGTCAAAAGAGGCAGCTGACTAAGAGTACAGATGCTGAAGTCAAACCACCTGGTTATACCTACTCTGCCATTTTTTAGCTATGAGAACTTGAATAAATTACTAACACTCCCAGAATTTCCAATTACTCTTTCATTTCCCATGATATCTCTATTTTTATCATTCTTACCTAAAGTGTATCAACTGCATCATTAATAAAAATGATAAAAATCAAAATTTTTATTGTACACTTTATACAATTGAGTGATTTATTGGGCAGCTTGTTATTTTTCTTTGTGTAGCTTTCTTGGAAATCTCATCCTCTCGTCACTGTTCGTATTATCCTTACGTATCTTGTCCCATTCTCTCTTCAGTAATCACCTTTCAGAATTTCAAATCTCCTGGATTTTTTCCTCCCTGGTATCCTGCTAAGACCTGGATTTCAGCATGTCTACTCTTCAATCAGCTTTTCATACTGCTGTTATTAGTACCTATAGTCACATGACTTGATACCTGGAATTGATCTTTACATGCCACATGCCTCAGTGACTGAGCCCTCTCAAGTCTTCCTTCATAGTGTCTCTTATATACTTTCTTTGCCTTCTTTCACTTTGCTTATGAGTATTAAGTGTCTACCAAGTGCCTCAGGCTTCCTGTCATTGGGGGCAGCAATGGTGAGACAGATCAGATAGGCTCCCTTATGCAGATTACTCTAGCAGTGAAGACAGCCGTTTAGGTATGGCGAATGCCATAATGGAAAAGTACAGGATGATAAAGGAGGCCAAACAGGAAAATTATTACATTGTGGAAAATAAGGTATGATGGTTAATTTTATGTGTCAACTTGGCTGGACCATGGTACTCAGATATTGGATCACATACTATTCTAGATGTTTCTGTAAGGGCATTCTTTGTATGGGATTAACGTTTAAATTAGTAGATATTGAGTAAAGCAGATTGTTCTCCGTCATGTGAGTGGGCCTCATATAATCAGTTGAAGGCTTTAAGAGAAAGATTGATTTCCCCAAAGAAGAGAAAATTCTACCAGCAGGCTGGCTTTGCGCTCAAACTGCAACTTTTCCCTTGGTCTTTAGCCTGTTGGCCTACCCTGCAGATTTTGGACTTACACCTCCACAATCATATGAGACAGTTCCTTAAAGTCTCTCTGTCTGTCTCTCTGTCTCTTTTATTCTCATTCTCTCTCTCTCTCTCTGTCTCTGTCTCTGTCTCTCTCTCTCTCTCTATATATATATATACATAAAGGTATACACACACACACACATATATATACACACATAGACATATCCTATTGATTCTGTTTCTTTAGAAGACTTCCTAGAGAAAGTTATTTGTATTTTTTCTTGTTTATTATTATTTTTAACAGCTTTATTGAGGTATAACTGGTAACAAAGAACTGCACATATCTAATGTGTACAATTTGATGGGTTTGAACATTTGGAAATAAATGTAAAGTTACTTTTAAAGGTGACACCAAAGATGGCACCACAGAGGGTTGAGAAGACAGACAAAAAGTGTATTCCAGGCAATGGTGACTTTGTGGGAAGACCTGTAGGCATGGGAAGACATGGCATATTTCTGCAGGAAACATCCTGGGTCATTACCACGTACACTCACTTTATATAATTTTGTGTCTAATGGTTGATTCAATAAACTAAAAATCATAGACATTATCTACAGCAATATGACTATATAATTTAATTCATTGTGGTATAATAAAGTAAATTACTGTATCATTAAACCTGTTACTTGAGGGTAAATCTTCTATCATCCCTTTCTATTTTATTTTTGTTTCTTATTTGTAGGAATGCAATTGATTTTTGGTTCTAGTGAATGAGTAAATAAATAAATATAACTACGATTATTCATAAAATACCATGACTATGTATAAGGAAGTTCTATAAATTTGTATGGATTTTCCTTATACACATTCATAAAATTTTATAAGTATTTACAGTTTTACTTCCTACTTTCAAGTCCGTGTATTTTCATTTATTTTTCTTTCACTGATTAGGATCTCTGGTAAATGCTGAGTACTAGCAGTGATAGTGGATATCACTGTCTCATCACTGAAAAGAGAAAGTAAATTTTTCACCATTTTGTATACTGTGTCATTTATGTTCTTTGTACACATTCCTTCTCAGATTAAGGAAGTTCCTATATGTTCTTTGTTTTGCAAGAATTGAGGTTAAATTGATCAAATTCTATTTCTCCATTTACTGAGATGATCGTATAATCTTTGTCCTGTATTCTACTTGAATGTTAACTCAATCTTGGCTCTCTTGAATTTACACAATTTGGTCATTGCAAAGTTTTTATTCTTATATACTTATGGATTTGATTTGCACCTTTTTTGTTTTTCTTGGGATAGTCCATCTATCTTCAAAAGAGAAATTGACTGGATATTTTCTTTAATATGCTATTTCAATTATGGTATAAAAATATGTTAGTCTCATAAATCATGTTGGAAAGTGTTCCCTGTTTTTCTATTTTTTAGAAAGTTATAGAAAATTAGTGTTTTCACTGTACCTCAAGTAACAGAAGATTTCAGTAGTGAAGACTTCTAGATCTGAAGATTTTTTTCTGAAATGGTTTTTAATTACGGATTCTTCCTTGTAAATTGATGGAAGACTTTCATATTTTATATTTCTGATGTCTGTTTTGATAATACTTCAAGGAATATGTTAATTTTCATCTAAATGTTTACATTGATAATTATAAAATTGCTAATAATACACCCTGTCACAGATGTGTTTGGTCCCCTGATCGAATCTTCTAGTCATCAGCCATTCCCATGCATTCCAGTCATATGCCTTCCAACATCCAGCACATTTGACTCTGCCTGGTGATGACTGAAGATTGGTTGACTTGTAAACAGGACAGAGCAGTACCCTCAAAGGAGTGTCCACCAATGATCATCAGGTGTTGGTGAATAAATACAACAGCTCCCTTGCTCCTCGGTAGAGATAACACTGAGAAATCGTCTACACTGTCTCTGAGAATCCTTTAGCGGAATCTCATCTCAGTTGCCCACAGTGGCAATTTTTTTGATAACTCAAATTTCTTCAACATCTATCTTTTTTCTGTCTCACTTATCCCATACTGTGTTTCCTGAGATCAGCTGACAAGAAATTACTTGCACTCATATCTTTATTTAGAGTCTGTTTGTGGAGGTATCAACTTATACCATCCAGAATATATCTTAGAAACCAGATCCACAGAAATTGGATTACTAACTGGCTGGATTATCAATAATTCCATTGCCAGTGGATGCTAGCACCTGGTACACTGTAGCATCATTATGACCAAAACTCTCACGTATTGTGAATTGGAATGTGATACAGCATAAAGAATGTGCTGCTTTGCAACAGCTCTAATATCTGAGAGATGGGTTGCAATTCTAAGTAATAGTGAAGTTTTCTGGTTCTTGTTAACTGTCACTGATATTTAAGAAATAAAATGACGGTCTCAGATCAGCCAATCATTCAGTCAAGGCAGAGTGGAAAAACAAAAAGACCTTTATGTTAGTGTTTGGTTTAAAAGAGATCCTCAACTTCTATGCTGAAGGACATACTGTGGGAAAAATCAGGATCAAATCTGATTGTAAGTGGGCAGAGATACAAGGAGGCTTAATTTATAGCCTAGAGAATTCTCCAGTGCTCAAAGCACAGCCTTGATCAGGAAAGAATAGAACTCTGAAACGTGGAATCTGGACATTTGCATAAATGTACTTGAGAACCTGGAACATAACCTGAATCATCTGGTCTGGCAGAAGGATCCTCCTCTTACCTAAAGACTATGCAAGGGCTAAGGTTAAAGCATCAAAAACAATGCTTATCTTAATTGAGCTATGTGTCCACAGCCTCATCCGTTTCAATATCCCCCACTAGAGTGGTACATTTGTTACAATTGATGAACCTACCCTGACACATTACAATCATCCAAAGTCCATAATTTACATTATGGTTCATTGTTGATATTGTACATGAGTTTGGACAAACATATAATGACATCATTATGTTAACAGAATATTTTCATTGCCCTAAAAATTCTCTGTGCTCTGCCTATTCATCCTCCCCACAATCCCTGGCAACCACTGATCTTTTTACTGAATGTCATACAGTTGGAATTATACAGTGTGTAGCCTTTCAGACTGGCTTATTTCACTGAATAATATGCATTTAAGTTCCTTCCATGTATTTTCATGGCTTGATAGCTTACTGCTTTTTAGCACTGAATAATATTCCGTTGTCTGGATCTACCACAGTTTATGCATTCCTCTACGGAAAAGTATGTTGGTTGTTTCCAAGTTTTGGCAATTCTGCATAAATCTGCTATAAGCAACCGTGTGCAGGTTTTTGTGTGGACATAAGTTTTCAACCCCTTTGAGTAAATACCAAAAAACGCGATTGCTGGGTTGTGTGCTAAGAGTATGTTTAGTTTTGTAGGACTTGCCAAACTATCTTGCAAAGTGGCTGTACCATTTTGCACTCCCACCGGCAATGTATAGGAGTTTCTGTTGCTCCACATCGTCACCCGAATTTGGTATTGTCAGTGTTCCAGAATTTGGCCATTCTAATAGGCGTGGTAATATCTCAATGTTGTTTTAATTTGCATGGCCCTGATGAGCTGTGATGTGGACCGTCGTTTCATATGCTTTCTTGCCATCTGTATGTCTTCTTTCATGAGGTGTCTGTTCAGGTTTTTGGTCCATTTTTTAATCTGGTTGTTTGTCTTCTTATTGTTGAGTTTTAAGAGTTGTTTGTATATTTTAGACAATAGTTCTTTATCAGGTGTGTCTTTTGCAAATATTTTCTCCCAGTCTGTGGCTTGTCTTCCCAGTCTGTTGGCATTGTCTTTCTCAGAGCAGAAGTTTTTAATTTAATGAAGTCCAGTTTATCAATTGTACCACTAGACTTTTGCTTGAAAATCTCCTTTTGTATTTCCTTTACTGAAAAGCTACTGCTGATGAAATGTCTCTATTTTTGTTTGCTTAAAAATTGTCTCTATTTTGCCTTCAATTGTATGTTATTATTATTATTATTTTTTTTTTTTGGTGAGGAAGATTGGCCCTGAGCTAATATCTGTGCCAGTCTTCCTCTATTTTGTACATGGGACACCACCACAGCATGGCTTGATGAGTGGTGTGTAGGTGCACGCCCAGGATCCAAACCTGCAAACCCCAGGCTGCTGAAGCGGAGTGCACAAACTTAACCACTACACCACTGGGCCAGCCCCAGAGGTTATTTTTTACTGCTTGTAGAATTTTTTGTTGGTAAGTTTTTGTTGTTGTTGTTTTTCTTTTAGCACTTGAAAAAAATTTATCCCCTCGTCTTTTTTTCTCATTTATGTTGTTGGGCCAGTTATTGTCTTTCATTATTTTTTTAAGGATATTTGGCTGGTTTTAATATTTTCTTTCTTTTTGACATTTTAGATGTTTTACTATAATATGTGTTATTTTCTTTATATGTATTCTACTTGAGGTTTGAAAGCTCCTTAAATCTTTGACTTGATGTCATTGATTAGTTTTTGGAAATCATCAGCTATTATTTTTCAAATAATTTCACTGCCTCACTGTGTTTTACTTCTACTACCAGGACCCCAATTACACATATGTTACACTTGTTCATGGTATCCCTCTTTGTCTATATTCTTCTCTTTGACTATGTTCATTTGTCTTAATATTCAGATTTCCAATTCTGTCTTCTACTGTGTCTCATCTGCTTTTCAATCTAACTCTTTAATTATCTTCACCTATAGCATGTTTTTTATTCTTTAATTTTCTTATGATCATTTTATAGAATCCAATTCCCTGATGAAAATTTCCAACTTATCTCTGTTTTTTTAAATACTAATTTAACTTAAAAGTCTGTGTCTCAAAACTCCAAAATCTGGCTTTCGTCTGGAACTATTTTTTTTCATCTGTTTCTTTTTTATCTTTAACTGTATTATCATCATGATCATCCTATTTATTTTTATTTCTTGCTATGCCATTTTTTAAATTGAATTCTGGACATTGTGGAGGAAAAATTCTAGAAATAATTTAACTTATTGAATCATCTTCCTTCACAGAGGTTTTCTTTTGTTAGTCACAGGCAGTTCAATGAGGTCCATCTTACTTTAATCCAAAATGAAATTAAGCTTATTTAAAGCTGGATGCCAAACTTTTTGAGAGCTGATCTATATCTCATTGGCCTTTAGTCCCAGTGCAACTGAAAGCCTAGTGTCTTCATCAAAAATGCTCCACCTTTGCAAGCCCTGAACTCCAATATTGCATCCACGCCTAGTAAAACTGCTGAGAGCTGTCATCAGTTTCCAACCTCTGGGGATCACTGAAGGTTATGGGCAAATTACCATTATTCAGTCAGTGATTGAGCTCATCTTTGGAGTGATTTCAATCTTTTTGAGAGCTAGGCTATTTATAGGCTGCCATTACTTTTAGAATATGTTCCTTCAGGTCTTACAGATGAAAAGCTAAAATATTTATGAGTACTCCTCCCCCTGGTGGGTCTTACATTTGATTTCTATTATCCCACCTGTGAGAGATTGCAAAAATCTTTGTTCAACACCTTGGCTTCCACGTCCACCACAGCTGGATTGTTAAATGTCTAGAGGGAGAAGCACTTAGGAATTCCATGTTTACTTCCCTGCTTCTCTTCTATCCAGGATCTTGTTCCTTCAGATCTTGGCAGCCTTGAAGCAATGATTTAAAACAAATCATCTGAGTTTTCTAGTTTGGAGTTGGAAGATTCATCTGATGCAAGCTAATTTGACATTGCTGGAAGAAGCACTTCTGTTATTTATATGTAAAGATTCACCTTTTTGTCCCCTGGAGAAAACTTTAGACCCTTATCAATGGAGAAGGCACAAACTTACATCTTCACGACAAACTTCACTTGTGTTTCATGCTTTTCCTGGTAACCTCCCCATAACTGACCTACTCCAACACACACCTTTCTTTCTTTTGTCTTTAGCTGAAGATAGTAGTTAGCTGGAGTTCTAAACTAACACTTCAAGTTATTCTTTTTCCCTGGGTATTTCCCATGTATTCATGAGGCAAGCATGTTGATAAACTTCTGTTTGTTTTTCTCTTGTTAATCTGTCTTTTGTTACAGGGGTCTCAGCTAAGAACTCAGAAGAGTAAAGGGAAGATGAATTTTCCTCCCCTACAGTAGGAAATGGTAAACTAGTATGTTTCATTTAGTATTGGCTCTGATTAGCCACTGTGGTCAAACCCAGATCTTTCTATATGCCATCATCTAGAATGAATATACTGTATTAAATACTTTAAAAGTCTTTTGCCCTCGTGGATTGTAGCTTATTAACTTCAGAAATATGTTTGTGTCAAAATTTTATGACATACCTGTTGAATGATAGGCAGTGTTTCAGTCACTGTGTTTGACATCAGGGATATAATAACTTGCTTTGAGGACCACAAAGTCTAATGAAAGACATACACATAAGTACAATGCAGGTAATGTCTCGTGTTCTGGGAATTTAGAGCTCAACCACCTAATTTAGACAAAGTGAGGATAGAGGGATTGCAAGAACGTATAATAGAGGGAGTTTGGGTAACTACAAACAATTCACGATGGCCGAATATAGAGTACAGAGATCTTGAAAGAAATAATAAGATGTTAGACGGCCAGATAATGTAGAGCAAATATCCTACCTGCTAGTGGTGAAATGCAAGCCCCTTACTCTCTTCACTTTACTACTAAAACTTATGTTAAAATAGGTGTGAATTGAAGGCAATTTGTAGAGGTTGGGATTCTTGATATGTCAATTGATCAATAACATAAATGGGGCCTGATATCTATAGCTTATCAAGAGACTACTCTTTCTGGGAAGGACTGGAATGGTAACTTAGAATCAGATCTGCTTTACACGTTGGGGCGCTGCTCCCCTTATTTACCTTGGTAAACTTTTTTTGCATTTGCCATTCCTTGACAGTGGAGTAATGAGAGCTCACAATGGGAGATTTGGCTTTAAGCCTAGGGCAAGAAGCCATCCATATTACATGCTGGCTGCACTCGGTTTGTGTTGTCTCCAGAACTGCCTGTTGCTAACTTAAAGTGAGTCCTTGTCAACTCAAGTGGTTCAAGCCAGCTGGCCTGTGGATTAGTACGTTAGGCAAACGTTTTAACAAGTGTTAAGGAACAGTGTTTTTACATGAAACACCCTCTGCATATCTCTGTGAATCTAAGTTGGCAGTTGGTGACTGGTTGAAAATATGATGTTTTAGGTCTTAATTGTTTATTTGTCAAAATGACTCACACCTTGCTAAGCAGATTTGGCTTGTCTGAGACTAACGAGTTCGAAAAACACTGAAGGGATTTAGCCAAGAAACAAATATAAGAAGATTTGCTTCTTTGAAAAATTACTCAGAAGACAGTGAGTGGAGCATGGAATGAAGAGAGTCAAGTCTTACAGACTAAATATAAATCATAAGGCTATACTTGACATGACAAATATTAGTGATGTTATGATTTTATATTAGGTAGTTAAAAACTTCTTAATTCACACTTTCCATTTTTCTTAGAAGCAGATCAAATGATTAGTGAGTGCTCTATTATTCAGTTTCTGAAGGGTGTTACTCTTGGCTAACCCTTCCCCAAGCACCAGGGGAATTAAAACACAAAGAAAGAACTACTAGTTTTTTCATTTTGATTCACCAAGGAGACTAAGTGCGGAAGATCTGACTTTGTATTTTACTTCCTTGCTGGTCTTTTAGAGAAGCAAGATCCCCTCAAATAAGGTTGGAAGCCTTACAGTTGCTGGTACCCAGCGTCAGTTTCCCTCTTTGTTGGGATACAGTGCCCCAACATTCATTGGAAGACCCAACCTCTCATTATCAGCCATGCGGTTTAATCACCTGCTCCCAAGGTGGGCAATATTAGACTTAACTCGTGTTATGTAATCCAGCTCCATCACCATATTAATTCCTTCAGGAAAGGGCTTAAAATCCAAGCAGATCTAAAGTGACTAAGAAAAGCATGTCAAGATTTTTTGGAGAAAGAAACTTCTCCCCTGTCCCAACGCAACTAAAGTAGATCCTTCTTTTAACAGTGATTGTCCATAAGAATTGATCTGCACAACTGTTTTTATGTATTATACCTATTTGTTTATTTTATTTTTCCACACTTATCCTAGGCCATCTGTTTCTAAGGAAAGGAGGTGTGTGTGTTTGTGTGTGAGAATTGTTGTCAAAGTAGGTAACAGCAAAAACCTTTTTTTTTTTTAAGTATATCGACACACATGAATGAGGAGGAAAGTTAAGATTTAGCATTCTTGTATGACTCAAATTGAAGGGAAACTACAGTGATGTAGTTAACTGTCTACAATTAATTACAGTTATCTGTGTAGTTACCTATGGTTAACAGTTTAGGTGTTTTTTTCTTCAATTACTTAAATAGAGTTTTTGGCAAGTCCTAGTAAAACTTCACTTATTAACAGCAAGATATATGCTATATTTATAAGCTCCAAATAGTTCCTGTAAGAAACACATTTACATGGGAGGCAAATGTGATACCAACAATCCTAAAAAACTAACTTGGGGTAACATGTTTTAGAATTTTATTTTATTTTTGCTTATAAAGAGTCATACCTTTTAAAAATGACACTTGCTAAGCATAAAACATAAGATTTCAAAAAAACAGGTATGTAAGACTAAAAAATTTTTAAAAATGAGTAATCAGCAATAATGTCAACACCTAGAAGAAACTACTAATATTTGCTGAATATCACTTTAGGTATCTCTATAGGAATGTGATAGTTATAAAGAAAAAATAAGAACAAAAAGAAAATGGTTTATCATGGGCTGGCCCGGTGGCTTAGCGGTTAAGTGCATGCGCTCCGCTGCTGGCGGCCCGGGTTTGGATCCCGGGCATGCACTAACGCACCGCTTCTCCGGCCATGCTGAGGCCACGTCCCACATACAGCAACTAGAAGGATGTGCAGCTATGACATACAACTATCTGCTGGGGCTTTGGGGGAAAAAATAAATAAATAAAATCTTTAAAAAAAAAAAAAAGAAAATGGTTTATCATATATAATACTAAAATTATTATATCTAAATTGAGTTTGACCAAAGAAAAAAAACTGGAGCAAATATTAAGAGATTTATAGTAAATGATTCTTTATCATAAGAGATGTTAATTGACAAATATTCTTCACAAGAAAGAAATAAAATTTAAAAAAATAAAAGATTAGTATCGTTGTATTTAAAATTTGTACTTTAGGGGCCAGCCCTTTGGCCTAGTGGTTAAGTTCAGAGCTGGGTTCAGTTCCCCAGCACAGACCTACACGACTTGTTGGTGGCCATGCTGTGGTGGCAACCCACATACAAAATAGAGGAAGACTGGCACAGATGTGAGCTCAGGGAGAATCTTCCTCAGCAAAAAAAAAAGAAAAAGTGTTTTAAATTAGACTCTATAAATCAAGTTCTTGCTATAGAAAGTGAGGATGTTAGTATATATCTTAATACCAACTTCCTTTCAATCAATCTTCTATCTTCTGATTTGTTAGTTATAGTGTTAATTTTAAACTATAAAGGTTCATGACATTTATATTCTGTTTTCTCAGAGATTTTTATTCTTTGTTCTATTCTAAATATAGTTAATGCTTAAAAGAAATCTTTTTACCATATTTTCTCTATTCTGTTTTATTTTGAATCATATCTTGTGCCATGAGTTAATCTCCATATAAAATTTCAATATTTTATATCTACTCCATTTTCCAAATTCTGATCTGATGCAAATGCCTGACTTTTACCATCATACCTAAAAGATCATTTGCATATTTATAACATTTTTGGTCCATTCTTTCTCTTAGATTTTTGTTGGAATTGCTCCATTGTCATTGTACTGAGCTGGCTACAGAGATTCTGAGGCCTGATTTTCCACATATAGGTGATGTATTATGACTTATTTTCTCCTAGATCTACATTTGATTTCTTCTTTATGATTAAGTTCAGTGCCCACACTGGATCATCTTTTTCTCTCACTGATACACAGCGAGGACTTCACTATAACAAAACCTTTCTTTATTTAAGTAAAGAATATTTTCTTCTCCTAGACAGATGGATACTTTTTGTTTTTCTTTATTCTATAGAAATACCAGAGATACCCTGCTAAATCTCATTTGTTTGGTTTATATAATTAATCAATAACCATTCTTAGATAATTATTCTTCTCCATTCTGTTTGTTGCAATTTCCTCAGCATCGTATTACTGTCTCAGTTTTTATTTTTATTTTGATGCTTATCATGACTTTCAACATTGTTTAACACTTGAATATCTCTTACATTTCTTTCCTAGGATGTTAATCTGATGCTTTATATTTTTCCTTAAACTGTTCTGATTTTAATTTGATGTTTAGGAGAGAGCTTATGTTGCTTATAACCCCTTTCAGATTTAATGCACTCTTTTCTTCTTTCTTGGTTTGAACAAGACCCTTGTAAGGTTTCCATTACCTGCTTCTTCATTTTCTCCTTTTCTCTACTTTCTTGTCTTTTTAATAATTCTTAAGCTGTATTTCTGCTGTTGGTTGATTTGTGATTATTTCTCAATTTTGGAAAAAAAAAAAGAGGTTAACTTTTGTCTAAAACTTTGCACTTTAATCAAAATGATTTCATACGGGTGACTCTTACCATTGGATAATCTATATATCCTGTCAGAGACAGCCAGCTCTCAGCGTGGTTCAGCCATCAGACTATTGGCAAGTGTGTGTTATCTGTCATAGTTTGAGGTGGAGGCAATTCTCCATCTTTCTATATTTTTCTTTTGATGATGTGGCTGTGTTCTGTGGGGTACAAAAGAGGAAAATAAGTAAGAGGACTTTATTCCACTGTCTTTAAAAAAAACTTCTGTTCCATAAAATACTAAAATTGAATGGATCATTAGTGGTCATTGAGTTGAACTACTCTATTTTACAGATTGAAAAATTGAGTCCTGGGACTTAGTGGCAGAGCCGGAACTAGAAGCAAGATGCCTAACTTTTAATCCAGTGCTTATGCCACTTTACCTGACTCCTTTTCTATAGAACAAACACATCTGTTCCGCAGAGAACAGCTCTGTTGTATTCACGGGCAAAAATAATTTTTGTTTCATAGTCATCTTAGTGCCGTCATAATGGCTCCTCTTCTCCTCTCAGACTGTGAGTCACTATTGAACTTCCTATCTTTCCTGGTTTTATTGGGAAAATCTGATTGTTTTGGATAGAAGGCAGGAGGCGCAGAAGGAATCACAAGCTGTTCGTTGTTTCATTTTTATGCGCTGGAAAAGAACTCTTTGGCTTTATTTTTCACTAACCTTGTTTTGTCAGTGGAGGAAGAAGTGTAGGTAGTAACAAATGAATCAGCAGCGTATGCACCCAGTATAAAATTTATTTTTGAAGCTAGAAGGTCAGTGATAGTTCTTGAATCCATAACCTAAGTGGAATAAATTTCTGGGTTTGTTTTTTTTTTTTGTATGATCCTGTCAGAACTGATCTACCAGACCCAGCTACAAGGTTTCCATTGACATTCTAGGGCTCGGACCTTCCTAGATGCAAACCTTTATGATTTTTAATCATCCATATCCATCAAAGTGAAGAGAATCAAATCTAAGTGGAAGGAGCCTCTACCCTAAGACCAGAGGTTAAAGCCTTGTTAGCATTGCTTTTCTGTGCTTTTGACCCATTTTTCAACATTGAGTTCTTTAAGTCGAACTAAGTAGACTTTACCTACTTGTTCTAATTTGAAGGTCCTGACTTGTTAATCTTTGAAAGACCCCATCGACCTTGATCAAATCAAGACTCTAGACCCACTTGCTTGCCCGCTAACACTGGCATTCTCCTCTCTGTGTTACACTGGCCCAGGATTTGATTTATTGACTGGTTAAAAATGCTACTGTTTCAGAGTCCTTTGCTACAAGATGCATTACTCTGCTGGTGTTCCTTAATCTGTTTCAGCCCAAAGGACAGCATGACTATTTTTACAATTTTACGTTCCCTTTGGAGATTTTTCCTTCAGGTTTATCTTTTCAGAATTCTATCTAAACGCTTTGTTTATGAGTACAACAACTACTTAACCTTTTGGGGTCTTAATTTCAGTTGAACTAATGATTGCTAAAGCCTCTTTTCCATCACATGAATCTATAAATGAAGTAAAATGGAGTTCTCAGAAATTTGGATTTCACTTCTTTTATCTATCTATCTCTTACAAATCCTTTATGATTCAGTTCAGGCATCAACATTTCCAGAAATATTTTCCTGACTTCTTCAGGTTACCTTTTGTATTTCACAATTCCCTGTTCATAGCTCTATCAGTGTCTTTAATAATAGAATAATAATTATATACTTATTTTATTTCTTTCATATTACTCTACGTTCCTAAAAAACTTATTCATCTTAATTTTCACTGGGTACAACGTCTAGTATAGAAAGTGTTCAATAAGTGTTTGATGGATAAGTGAGGAAGTCAGTAAGTGAATTTAGCTTTCAGCCCTTCCATTGCTATAGGCAAAAATGGGTTGAAATAGGAAAATTGTAACGTCTCTTCCAAATCTGAAATTCCATTTCTTCATTTTGCAGAAGTTTGGGGTATACGAAAGAAACAAAAAACTTAGAATTTTAGAGTTGTGTCAATTGAGTAAATGATCTAGACACAAATCTTTATCTCATAAGCAAGAAACCGAAAATTTTCACTTGCTGAAAATACAGAATTTACGAGGTGCAGAATTAGAGCTACAATCTGATTCTTCTTATAATTGCGATATCTTTGTTTTCAGTGACATATGACACAATTGAGGAGGTAAGAAAATATTAAAAGATTGGCAAAAAATATATAGTGGTAACTATAAAATGCAAGTAAGTGCAATAGACGTTTAGCAAATAATTGTGAGGATTATGGATGAGGTGGGATAAAAATTGGACCCAGAAATTTGGTAGGATTTGGATAGAAAAGGAGATGCAGGTAGATAACAACATTAAGAAACGTACAGGTGGATTTGATTGGCTTGCTCAGGTATTTTCAAGGATAAATTGTAGCCAAAAGTGGCACAGGCCCTAGACTTATTTTGGAAGACTAAGAATTACCAACTTCATTTAAGCAATAATTTCCATTTAATGCCATGTTTGTCTACCTCAGCAATATTTTCTGTTATTTTTATGGCATTCATCAGCTACATGAAGATGAAACAGTAACAATAATACTGCTTATGAAAACACTCTTCTACTCTGAGCCATAGATCATCACCATGCTGGCATTTAGGTCTCTCTTGTTACTATATTTTGCCTTTCAGAACTAATAACTTTTAATAGTCTCCCACATTTTCTAACTTTTTTTGTCTCTCTCTATTTACTTTCTTTTATGATACTCTCTCTGTTCACAGATTATAAAGATCAGATATATTCCTGTGTGTTTTTTAAGATTATGAGAAACTTTATAAATGCTATCAATGTTGCATTCATAGCATTTGGAAACCAATGCAGTTCAATGGAAAGTCGCAAGTTTTAGAATATGTAAGTTTATAATCTTCCTTCATACATTTATATATAAGACCTCATTGGAAATTTTAGTCAAGCAGTAGTAAGTTTATTTTATTGATAAACAATAACCTGAGCAACTGCTGTTTATTTGACAAAATAGATGGCGGCTCAACAATTTAGTCCAAATTCTAGTCACAATAGGGGGGGCATTGACTTTCTTGGTAAGTTTTTCTTCACATATGTGTAGTTGGTGATGACTTTTTTGTAAACTTCTATCCATTTTTTTTTGTGTGAGGAAGATCAGCCCTGAGCTAACATCCGTGCTAATCCTCCTCTTTTTGCTGAGGAAGACCGGCTCTGAGCTAACATCTATTGCCAGTCCTCCTCCCTTTTCTCCCCAAAGCCCCAGTAGATAGTTGTATGTCATAGCTGCACATCCTTCTAGTTGCTGTATGTGGGACACGGCCTCAGCATAGCTGGAGAATCGGTGCATGGTGCGCGCCCGGGATCCGAACCCGGGCTGCCAGTAGCGGAGCACACGCACTTAACCGCTAAGCCACGGGGCCGGCCCTTCTTTCCATTTTTTAAGCATACATGTCAGCGTGTAATAGTTCTTGAAAAATATTAAATATTTAATAATCATCTGTTTGTTTATTTTATGTCCTCAAGATATATACAGATTTCCATTCCAAAGTTTTGGTACTACTCTTTACTTCTGTTATGTAACCACAATATACTTAATTGTGTTTGCAGATAAGAAAGACATTTAAAAGAAAATACACGAGTAATTGATCAAACATTTTGAACTGCTTCTGATTTCAAACCTTCTTGCTCTTTCTAAATGCAAAATTATTGACTAAGACTCCACCTACATATTTTTGTTAGTTATTGCCCCTCCTGTTCACAGTGAATTTTGCGTTCCTAAGACAGATCATTTTGCCCTTGAGGTATGAGGTCACTTTCCTACATCCTGTGAAAGAGCCCACATCTGTTCAAACGATGAACTCTAAGTCCCATGTGGATTTTCATTTGTGGGAAAAATATATCCTCATGATTATAATTTTATTTTGTTATTCAAGCATAGTTCTACTGTTTTAGCCAACGTAAGGACCAATCTGTTCCTTATTCTTATGCCTAAATAGAATATGTCTAAACAGAAAATATGGTATTTATTAAGGGGTCTATAGCCAGAAAATGACCTTTCAAAATTCTAAGTCAATATTAAAGGCTATTGGACTTTCTTATTTTCTGGCTTTGCTGTTGAAAATATACTTGTGCTATCTCTTTACTTTCTTTGATAACTTTTGCTCATTTTCTACATTGATTTTTCAGAACTAACGGGTCTTGCTTGGGTTGTTGATTTTTTTTTTCTTTAAATGATCAAACGGTGAAAAACCAGGTGAAAGCAGCAGTTTCAAAATTTTCACATGCCATTTAACAAGATGAATGGGAACGAGGCTTTTCCCTTATCACAATGAAGATCTAAATTATTATACTTATAGGAAAAGAATGGGTAATTGTTCAATGTATTGGGAAAAAATCTGTTGGTTTTTTTTTCCAAAACTCCTGATGCAAGTATATATTGAGAACATATATACCATGAAATGTTCTAAACCTGCACTTTCAAATATGGTACCACTGTGAATCTTGACACTGGAAATAAGTTTTTTAAAAAATTTGCCTTTTGGTGAGCTCACAGTAAAGAGGAGAATATATACAAGTAGAGAAAACTATGGTAGACCATAATGAGTGTTTTGATAAGCCATGTAGGAACAGTCTGTAAAACATGAAAACTATTACTTATTTTCCAAATAAGAAAGTTATGTACTACGTAATTATTGTATTGGTTCTAACAGGGATTTTTTTTGTGGCTTGTTTTGTCTGTGCTACATAGAAATTTATCATTTTCAAATAATTTTTACTTCTCCTTTTACCCATTACATCTCCCATTGATTTGTCTTACTTTATTATACTATCTAGGGCCTTTAGAACAATGTTGAACGTAATGGTCACAGCAGCATCATTTTTTGATTCTGATTGAAATGAAAATGTTTCCAAAGTTTGACTGCTGAGTATAATTCTTGCTGTAATTATGGTTTCATTTGAGTCCCCAATTAAATGAGAAAAAAATAATGTAAGATTTAAATCCTCCTCACTCCATGCTCCCTTCAATCTATGTACTTTATTATTATTATTATTGTTTTATATGCATTGTTATATTACATATTATATATTTTATTATTAGTAGTATTTTAACTAGGTTTATTATATTTTGACTCTTGTCAAATTATAATTAAATACCTTATGTTTTTGTCTGTAAGTTGCACCCATAAACAAAAAAGAGTATTTATTATAGATAATGATACTATCTATACTATTGCTATAGAAATTATCCCATAGAGGTAGAAATAGATAAAATTCCATTTTAAAAAATAGAAATAGCTCATAGAAATAGAGTGTGATTCTATTTCACTAAATATCACCGTTCAAAGGAGAATGTTATAAAAACTCAAGTTCAAATAGATTTTCTTTCATTAATCAGCTGCTAAAAATTACAGCATATTTTATCTTGCTTCCTATTTTCAGTAAGACTTTTTCTATGGCTTTATTTTTCTCCTAGAGATTATAATTGCCTTAATTTCACATCTTTTCTTAAATAAATAAGCAAATCTTTACACCTTCTCACAAAGCTAATCCAAATTCTTTACTTGTACATTTTTAAAGTTTAAGAAATTTATCAGAAATCTGCCCATTTCTAACTATTCTTTCTTCTACTCTGAAACATTCTCTTTTATTACGTTTCTGAATATTTGTACCTCCCCGTGCACTAATTGCTTCTTTCAATACGTGATTTTGGGTCTCCTGGATTATCCTCTATGCTTTTTTAACTTTTCTCTCATATTTTAATTATTTTTGATTTCTTGCTCTGTGTTGTAAGAGAGTCCTAATTAATTTTATTTCTTCAATCATATTTTTAATTTTCAAGAACTCTTTATTTTCTGCTAAAGTATACTTATTTTCTTAAAAGTATACTCTTGTCTTAAAACTCTTTACAATGACACTAAGTGTAATTATTCCTAAATCATTTTATAATCCCAAAGCTATTTTTGTTGCCTATGGGATTACTTTATTCATCTACCATTTTCATTTTATTCTTGGCTGTCAATTTACAGTTTTGAAAGTCAATTGATAATTGCCATTGGTATGGGTTTCCTTTGCTGTCATCCAGGTTCGTTTCCATAGGCCTTACCCAGAATGGGTAGGTTGATTGGAGGGGTATATCAACTTGCAAGTCTCCTTTTAGGGGTTGAGATGGAAAGCAGCCCACAAGAATGCCCTCTACCCAATCAATTCAGAATCACCAATGTTCATTAAAATCCCTGTTATCTTCAATCCTACTATTCAATTTCTTTAGAAAACACATTCCTGGTTTTACTTTGTGGCCCAATACTCTGATTGCTGTCTTTTATGCAGCTAGGGCCAAAGTTGGGAAGGCTGCCAGGGGAGTTCCATGTGTATCTTTTAATGACCTGAAAGCCCTACCCAGGCTCACATTCACTCTGTGCACTTGCAATGAGCTTAGAAATTCTTCCAAGTTGTGGAGGGAAGACCTGCTCACATCTCTGTTCTAGTCTGCTTTTGTCAAGGTTTCAGTCTGAGGATCCACTTCTTCATTCTTCAAGATGACTCTTTCCACACTCCATCTTTGCAGAAATGTGTCCAAAATGACTGCTGCTCCACGCTCCTTGTTCTCAGGATTGTAAAAGATTTAATACTTTTGTTGCTTTAAGACCCTTTTCATTTTCATTGGAATTCTAGGAGGATAAAAAGGAAGGAAAGAAAAAGCCATACGCTGTAAGAGCCTTTTTTTTTTTTTTTGCTGGGAGAGATTTGCCTTGAGCTAACGTCTGTTGCCAATCTTCCATTCTGTCTCTCTCTTTTTTTTCTCCCCAAAGTCCCAATACCTAGTTGTATATTCTAGTTGTAGGTCCTTCTAGTTCTTGCATGTGAGCTGCCACCACAGCATGGCTACTGACAGACGAGTGGTGTGGTTCTATGACCGGGAACTGAACCCAGGCCACCGAAGCAAAGCACACTGACCTTTAGTCACTAGGCCATCAGGGCTAGCTCAAGAGATATATTTAACTACTATTTTTTCTACCAATGATGAAAACAAGTCAATTCATTTAAATTTTTTTTATTGAGGTATGATTGATATACAAAAAAAGCTGTACATATTTAATGTATGCCTCTTGACAAGTTTGAATTTAAGTATACACCCATGAAACTGTCACCATATACAATGCCTTAAACTCAACTATCACCTCGAAAAATTTCCTCCCTCTCTCTGTTTTTTAATAAGAACATATAACAACAAATCAATTCTTAAATAATATCTTCCCACTCATTAGAAGCATTCACTGAATCCATTTTCCCCTGCAATTTTCTATATACTGTGAAACCATGTAGACGTTTTTAAACATTTTATCTCTATGTTGAAAAAAGTAAACTTTACAGTGTTATTATCAAATTTTACTTTTATTTTTACTGTAAGTTATATTGGTGTATTTGTCAATGTTTTCTCATATGAGTACTTCCTATCTTATCAATGCTTTAAGTTCTTGCATTTACAAAAGCCTGTTTATTTTGTCCTTAAACTTGAATATTTGCATTTTTTTGCCATGGACAGAATCTATGTTCAAAATCATTTTTTCCTTCAGAGCTATGAAGATTTTACTCCAGTATCTCAATTTTGTCTAGAAAATATCAGAGGCCCATAAGACAGGTATTCATTTAACAGTTAACTTGCTTGGTGTTTTTATTATTTTGTTCCCTTGAGAAATTTTAATAATTTTTTTATTATTTTATTATTATTATTTATTAATAATTTTATTATTATTTTATTAGAGTTCTTATATTTTATCATTTTGTGTTTAGGTATTTGACATATTTCATTATTTTCACTCTGTGCAAAAAAAACTCATTTTTTAATGCCATTATTACTTTGATGATGTCTACTTCTCTTTTTTTCTTTTTTTTTTTTTTTTATTCTTGAACTACTATGAGCCAAATTTGGGGACTTCTGGTTTTATAATCTATGACATTTTCCTTTTACAATTTGTTTTCTTCAGATTTGCTGACCTATGACTCAAAATGCTGCTGTGATTTTCTGCTATTATGGTTCAAATACTAAGCTTTAAAAATGTTTACTTTCACATTTTAAAACATTAAGTTTTATTTAAATCTTTATCAAAGCCTCTTCTTTGATTGTAGATAAATAGCCTCATAATATTTTTGTGTATATTAAATTTTCTTATTTTAAAATTTTGTTGTTCCTTTCATTAAGTATTTTAACCATTTTGTTGTTGGGGAAAATGTTCCAAACTTTCAAGCTAAAGGTGTTCTATGAATGTCTGGTGATTCTTAGTTCTCTGGCTATGTTAGATCAGCTGGACTCCACAATATTGGTGGCCGGAATGCTTATCATCACATCAAGTGATGATTTATATAAGAATTGTTGGAGTCCTGGCCACAGTAATTGTATGGGGTCTTCAGATGGAGGACTAGGGAGAGAAAGCTTCTTGCTGAGGCCACAAGTCACCCCAGTTCCTGTTCAGTTTTTCTAGCCTCACCATCCGTTTTGGAAGTGTCCCCCCTCAGAGAGTTGCTATTCTTGTCTCCAGCCTGGGGGCAAACTTTGGCATCAATATTCAGTGCTCAGGATCCACACACTGTTTCTCTTCCTGTTCTTCCACTCAGATCTAGCATCTACTCCTCATCACATTTTTGAGTGCAAAATTAGTATTTTTGGCAGTCGCTTCTGAGAGCACCCTTCCTTCTTTGCAGCACTGCTGTGAATGTATATTTATTCATATTCTTTTTTTTGCAATGGCATTTACAAAGATAGAAAGGTGAAGGCAGGTATTTGCTCTCTAAGGTGGATTCCCTTTGTCCTCATAGTTTCCCCAGGATCTGATGCATGGATGGTACGTGTGCAACACCCGTTGTAGGTTGTGGTTGTTGCTGTTAATCTTATACTTGTGGTTTTTGGATTATTAACTTCTTTTTTGGCAGTAAATTCACATGATTCTACTAAACTTGTTCTTTAGAAGCACACATCCTGATTCTAAATTACAAGTCCTTAATTATGTGCTTATGTTCAATACTAAACTTATACCCAGGGGGAAAAATTAAACATCATAATGATGATATATGGTTCCCCAAAGCTGCAGGGACAATGACTTATGGCATCTGTGATGAAAGGTAATTGTTTGCTAGTAAAAGACTCAGCAGTTGTCATATTTCACAGTCTTTCTTCAGATTGTTCTTATGAGTTAAAGAACAAATATGAATCTTACCTCATTCTACTTTCAGAGACTAGTGATTAGAAGGGATGCTTAACTTTATAGCTATTACTCAATATTATCAGTATTTCATTATTGCTTTTCAGAAAGTAATATATCTCCTGTTGAGGAAATGAAGTGAGAGAACTCAATTGAATGTTTAAAAGATGGGTTTCCTAAGCTTTTCTTGAAGCTCATTATCACTTCTTCATTGGTGCACTTGACAAGCGAGGCTTTTAACAGAGCCTGATATTATATAGAACAGAGAAGATTGCACTTTAGTGTAAAAGTCCTTCTGACAGTGGACACTTTTAAAATGTATATCATATAAGAAAAAACAAGTTAAAAAATGAATTTAACTTTACCAAATCTGTGAGCGCCTATCTGTAGTGACAAATATAATTGAATAAATATTCAGTCCATGATGTACATTTGTGTTGTAGATAAAAATATAGCAACTTGAAACAGAGGGTTATAAATTATAGTCTCTTTTATAAATGGAGAGTAATGAATAACTTCATCTAGAATAAGGTGGAAAATAAAATCAAGAACTTTGATAAACTAACAGAACTAAAATGAAATGAATAGATCCTTCTGGAGCTTACATATTTCTTTTATAATATTCTCATTCAAAAGAAAATGCATAAAGTAGTTTTAAAAGCAAATTGATAAAATGCAAGTCTAAGTGAGTAGCCTGTTTATGTAAATTAATGGATCTTCTTGTTGAAAATCTGCTTGTTCCTCTCAGACGTTCTCTGCAGCCTGGATATATTTTGAGGTAGTAAGAATTTCTGTGATTTTCTAAGTGGGTCAGAACATTTTTTGGAAGGCTGTAGGATATTGGAAATACATAGGAGTCTCACCAGGATGTTGGGTCTGGGTAAAGTGAAACAGGCCAAGGATTGATGTGAGGAAGATTCAGAGAGGACCCTGTGGAAGAAAATGTCAGAGTGATTGTACATTCTCCCAACCATTGTCAACACATTCATGGAGATTCAAGAGATCTCTTGTACATAGTGGCCGTGCTTGTCAGGGGCAAGTCTATCCCCTCACTCCCACGGGAATAATCTCTGTGCTGCAGAAGTCTGTAGTGTTTCTGTGCATAACAGGGGTAGAGTATTTCTGTTTCTTTTTGACTGAGGAAGATTTGCCCTGAGCTAACATCTGTTGCCAATCTTCCTCTTTTTGCTTGAGGAAGATTCTCCCTGAGCGAACATCTGTGCCAGTCTTCCTCTATTTTGTAGATGGGTCACCACCACAGCATGGCCGCTGATGAGTGGTGTAGGTCTGTGCCCAGGATCTGAACCCAGGCTGCCAAAGTGGAGCACGCTGAACTTGATCACTAGGCCACAGGGCCAGCCCAGAGTATTTCCAATCATAGCATGAAGATACTGTCATGTGGTTCCCTTCCCAGCCTTTCGGTAGAGAAATATGTTGGTGTTTGATTCTTACTTCATGAATCTGAAAGAGACTAGATAAAATTCCTGTCACGTGGGGTGTATTAGTTTCCTTTGGCTGCTGTAACAAATTACCACAAACTTTGTGGCTTAAAGCAACGCACATTTATTCTTTTATAGTTCTGGAGTCCAGAACTCTGAAATCAGTATCACTGGTCCAAAATCAGTGTCAGCAGGGCCACGTTCCTTCCAGAGGCTGTGGGGGAGAATCTGTTCCTTGGCTTCTCCAGCTTCTGGTGGCTGCCATCCTCCCTTGGCTTGCAGCTGCATCACTCCTATCTTTAAGGCTGGCACCTTCAAATCTTCCACTGCTCTGCCTTCACGTTGCCTCTCCTCTGTGTGTCTAAAATCTCCCTGACTGCTTTTTATAAGAATACATGTGATTGTTTTTATGGACCACTTGAATAATCCGGAATAATCTCTCTCTATGTCATGATCCTCAATTTAATCTAATCTGAAAAGATCCTTTTTTTTTTTTTTTTTTGCCATATAAACTAACATTCACAGGTTGCAGGAATTAGGACATGGATATCTTCTAGGGGGTCATTTTTCAGCCTACCTCACAGTGTCAGAAGAGATGGCACAATGAGAGAAATTCTGTGCTTACACCCAAGCCCAGGATAAAGACACAGGAGTAGATTTGAGGAAAGTATCTGGGATTCTTTTCATTGAAAGAACATCACGGAATGTGTCCTTGAAGCAGGAATTGGACTGTGACTAGAGGCAGAGTTATTATGAAGTTTATGAAGCTTAAGCTTCAGGACACCTCACTTGCAAGAGTCCAGACACTTAAAGTGCTTGCAGCCATCTGTGCGTATGTTCAAATATATTCTTTCTTATAATAGAGTTCCCAAATTGTGTAAGTGGCATGGCCCACTAATCCTGGATTTGCCCGTCTCTGTGTGGGAGCCATTACCTCCATCTAAGGGGCATTACTTCCATCCTCAAATTTGATGAGACATTGAAATATGTGTGTAAAAACCTTAAGAGATAAATGAAATATTAGACTCCATCAGATAAAAACAATAAATTGTTTAAAAAGAAAAAAGGCATTTTTGAAAAAGTACCGTACAAAAATCCTAGAAATAAAAATGTGTTAACAAAACTATAATATTGGTATACAAAGTTAATATAAGGGTCAAATAAAAATTGTTTAATAATATTTAAATAAAAAGTAATGAAATATTTAAATTGTAATGGATTAACCCTGTTCCAACAAGGGCTATATATATACAAATAAATCTAAAACTCAAGACTGTGGTGAAAATGAAGAATTCCAAAGTCAAGGAGACAGAAAAATACAAAGAACAAAAAAAAATCACACGGTTAGTTGACACAGAAATCCCATCTCTAGTATCTCTGCCAAGGTAAGCTTGAAATATACATAGATACTTTTTTCTGTTTCAGAAAGGAACACTGAAAAGAAAAAGAAAATATAATGAAACGGTTACTTATGGGGAGAGAATAAATAGGATAGGATGAAAGTGACAAAGAGCAAAGCAAGTACTTCACTACATGTACTTTGTTTTATTGTTTTGACTCTGAAAGAATATCAGTATTTTACATATTTCAGAAAGCAATATTATAGGAAAGGAAAACAATTTCTAAAACTTGAGAATGAATTGAAACAGACTAGATCTATATCAAGTTGGCAAGAAAACCAATTATGGCAAATGATGTTAAAACATGTATACTGATGATAAAGCTAAGTGCAAAGTACAAATAGGTATGCAAAGAAATGTTAAACTTCATTCAGGAGTCTTATTTTAGTGTTGATATTATTATCACCATTTGAAACTCTTGTATGCATGTTGTAGCATAAAGCAAGAAAGAAAATATGCTGACATCTTAAGAGCTAAGATTTTCAAAGTATGAAATAAAACCAGAATAAAGAAATGTTTAAAGTTTAAGTAAATCACTGTACAGTCCTCCCTATGTATCTGCGAGGGGAATTGGTTCCAGGACCCTCGTGGATACAAAAATCCACTGACGCTCAAGCCCCTTGGATAAAATGGTGGAGTATTTGCATATAACCTGTGCACATCATCCCATATGCTTCATCATCTCTAGATTACTTATAATACCTAATACAATGTAAATACTGTGTGAATGGGTGTTATATTGTGTTGTTCAGGGAATAAATGACAAGAAAAAGATGTCTGTACACGTTCAGTACAGATACAACCATCCTAGGTCTTTTGATTGGTGGCTGGTTGAATCCATGGAATCGGAACCTGCCAACTGTCATCTTAAATTCAAGTTACTTTTTTTTTCAGAAACGTGTGTATTTCTTAGCTCTCCACTGAAAATTCCTGGAAAATGATGTTCTAGTAGTAATTTGCATCCCAAGCACCCAGACTGTGGTTTCTAAATCTCATTTCTTCATAAAATAATGGGAGTTGGGGGGAAAATGGAAGTGTTCAGATATCAGGTTGAAAAGTGCACTTGGACCCAAGGAATCTTGTTGCACCAGAAAGCAAGAAGCTACTGGGATTATGTCCAAAGCACAGAGGAACAAACCTGAGGGGACTCTCGCTATCCAAGAATGGAACAACTGGAGCACTAAAAACAATAATGACTGAGATTTATTGAAATATATCAAGTATATAAAATTCATTTGGGGCTCTAGGGAAGCAAAGTTTTACTCTCAAAATTAATAAGGGGAAATTAAGCATATATTCTCTCTTCCTTGTAAACAAATATTAAGTGAGGAAAACATTCTTCTGCATAATAAATGCAGGAAAAAATGCATCTTTTAAAGAAATAAGAGACCATGCATAGTCAGTCATCATAAATGGAAGCTGCAACAATCAGGTAAAAGGTTAATGAGAAATTTTATAATCGTTAAATCACACCGACAACACCTCAACTTGCTGATCAGTCATCAATCTTAGCATCCTTCAAATTGCACCACATATGTTTTGTGTATGTTATTACAATGCAATGGGGGTTCAAAGCATCAAATATAAATTATTCTTGTAAAAAAATTCCCTTATCTAAGAAAGTATCTAGACCTAGCTACAAATCTATGTTTTTAAAATGAGAAGAGTAACAAGTTTAAGGATTCTGTAAGGAAGCAATCAATATATCTAGAAAGTATCTATAATAGTAATCCAATTTCTTCAACAAGTAAATGGCATGGAAAAGAAAAGATAAAAGTTGGCACCGATTAAGAGATTTTAGGAGACATGACCTACAAATGTACGTTGTGGATCTTGTTTAGGTTCCTATTTGAATGAATCAACTGTAGAAAGACATTTTAGTCAATTGGAAAAGTTTGAATATGGACTAGGCATTAAAATATGTTAAAGTATTATTATTATTTATTTTGTTAGGTTTGATAATGACTGATATTATTACAAAACAAAACAAAAAAACTCATGCATCTGTGATGGATATTGAATTATATGTAAAATAAAGAAAATCTATCAGGAATATGTTGAAAAGTACTCCAGATGGGGGGAAATGGGGGAGAAGAAGAACACAGATAAAAAAAAGCTTAGAAAAATGTTTATAATTCTTGAAGCTGGGTGATGGATGTATGGGGTTCATTATACAATTCTTGCTACTCTTATGTAAAGTAAAAGTTTCCATTTAAAAAAAAAACAAGAAAAGAGACATTTCCACATAGAGAAGCGATCGTCTGACTGACAGCAGTTTTCCAACTGCACTAATAATGGCCAGAAGATAATGGAATAATATCTTCAAAGAGCTGAAGAAAAATAGCTGTCAATCTAAGATTCTCTAGTCATTTACATATCATTCAAAACTGAACATGATATAAAAGTATATCACATTCAAAGACTAAGAATTTTCTAACAAGTAAATAGGATGTTTGTATAAGATACATTACAAAATAAAGTGTTCAATAATATTTTAAAATGTCTTAAAAGTCTCTGTCAAGTAGATGACAATTGTGATATGTCAACTGATAAATGACAAGAAATAGAAAGAAGACAATAACTGCAGAGGAAGAGTCCTCATTAATGCAAAAGCATGACATACAAGGGCAGTACGAATACATGTCCATAACTAGATACAGGATGCCAGGAAGCGTGCGTAAGGACTGAGACTGTCATTGAAGGTGGTGATCACCTCATACAGAGTCTTGCCTGTCCTCCTATGGAATTTGGTCATACTACATAGAAGCAGAACATTTTTCAAAAGTTATTAGGCAAAATATTATTAAAGTCAAGATTACGTTAGAAGAGGATCCCTCTGTTAATGACAAGTATGTTAGACTTTGAATGGAAAAGGTAAACTTAAAGTAAGAGACCGAATGTGAGATTGTTGTATAATGAAAAATATTACAAGGGACTGGACTGGTGGAATAGTGGTTAAGTTCGCACGCTCTGCTTCCATGGCCCGGGGTTCACGGGTTCAGATCCCTGGTGTGGACCTACACACCACTCATCAAGCCATGCTGTGGCGGCATCCCACATACAAAATAAAGAAAGATTGGCAACAGATGTTAGCTCAGGGACAATCTTCCTCATCAAAAAAATATATATATATTACAAAGCTTGGCAAAATTTGGATAAAGGTAAAAGGACAGATTTGGAATACATTTAGGAGGTGAAAGCTGAAGAATTTGGGCAATGTTTGATTCAGAGTGTGGTAAAGTATAAAAAAGATATAGGACCCACTCCAGATGTCTGTCAGGGTGTTCCAGGGAATGGTCATGTTATTTTTTGAAATGAGGCACCTAGAATATGATCAGATTTTAATAGTGGGAGGAAATAATAGTACATTTAGTTATGTTTTGTTGAGTTGGAGGTAACCTTGTGACATTCACGTGTAAATAACCACTAGGAATTGAATATATCTGGTGTAAAACTGAATGTATTGTTCTGAAGCCCAGGAGTGCAAAAGGGTAATATTTTAGAAGCCACTGTACTAGTGACAGTGGATAAATATCTTCCAGCTGGAATGAGAAACAAAGATCAAAGAACCCTGACGAACATAGGTATTTATAAACTGAGAATAGATGGGGGAACATTTAGTGAATGCTCACATGTTTGCAAACACATTATGAAAGAAATGGAGGGGTGGTCGGATATGAGTTAGAGTTTTAACTGATCAAAGATATATATATTTCAATATTAAAACATTTTCTGAATTACTCAACTAGAACTCAGTGAAACCTGTTTTTAGCATAATCCTAATGTAATAAAAAGCACAAGTAAAATTTAGGCATGAAAGGAAAGCAGTGGAGAAATTTTCTGCACAGTAATTTTAAGGAATGAGAGTAATGGCTAGAAGGCAATGCAGAGTCAAGAGTATTTGTTTCGTTTTGTTTTGTTCTTGTGTTCTTGTAAGAAGCTAAAGAAGACAAATCCAAATGAAAGGATGGATATAATTTTTGAAAAAAAGAAACAGTAGATATTGCAAATTCAGGAAAGAGGGAGGACCAAATAATTAAATGTGTAATTTCTGGCCAAACATGACAGGAGATCAGATCAAAAGCTTAGACGGGAAAATTAATCTTGAACTATGATAGAACATCTAGTCCTTAGAGGCTGGAGAAGGAAAATGAGGTAAGAATAAATACAGAGGTTTATTTATAGATATGAGCAAGGATGGGGATTGCATGGATTTCTCTGTGAAGTAGAAAGCAAGGATATAGGCTAAAAAAGTAAACCTCAGGAACAGAGATGGATATCTGATCTGTGGTAGAGTTACTAAGACGCACTAAACAACCTACTGAGGTTAAGGAAAATGAATTTGTTCTGTTTTTCTGCTGCACCACTCTGCGACTCTACAGAGAGCTTGAGAGTAAGAGCAGAAACTGTGGTAGTTGATCCAAGGCAGGAGATGTGCAGCTTAGGAACAAAGAAGAAAGGGATGATGTATTGAGGACTATGTCAAAAGGGGTGGTTAAAGGCATTCACCGTGGATCAGAAAGTGAAATAGATAAATAGCATAAAGCTGAAAGAAGGGTTTTTGTGAGGGTAGACATTTGACTCTACCTTTCCCCGTTTACTACTGAAAAGACCCAAACTCTATAATAAAGAAGAAATACCTTACCAGTCTGAAATTTAAGACAGTTCCCCGAGAAAAATCATTCATGACTTTTTGAAGAGAAATTCACTAGGTGAGTATTTGAAGGGATTCGCTTCCCCTTCATCCACTTTCCAAAATTTTCACTATAATCTCCACCTAAGAGCTAGACTTGGAGATACTGACCTTAGCAGGTGTGAATAATGATAAATTGCAAACCATTGATGTAATTCTCATGTCCTCAGGGACTGGGTCAGGGAGAAAAAGATAACATTTCAATAAATTTCTGGCATTCCTATAGAATTGTACTCAATGAATGTTTCTGCCTCTGGAGTGGTTTCTCCAAATAGTAGCCCAGCAACCCCCAAATTACTAAAAATGCAAATGCATGTATAAATACTTAAGAAAAAGTTCTATGCTAACAGTGTTCTTGGGGAGCTGAAAAAATAGGTGGCTCGATTGTCTATATATTGTTTGTATTTGCATATATATGTGTTTGTACATTTTCCATTTTGCTATGATTTCATAATTATTTATTAATTGCTAGTAAAAGAAGAGACTGTGAGTAGTTGATACAAGGAGATTTGTAGCTTCAAAGCAAAGAATTTTAATTTTAAAAATTAAAATTATTTCTATTTTGCTATATATGCAAATACAATAATTATGAAGCAGCAGTGGTTTGTTATAATGGTGAAACACAGCTTTTGAAGTTAGCTAGAATATATTCAGTATTTTCCTTGTCCCTCGCTTTGCTTGACTCAAGACAGGTCACATGACATCTCTGAGTCGTGACTACCTCACCTGGTGGCTCATGCGTTCTCAATGGGGCCAATATGCTTCTTAGGGGATGTGACAAAAATCTACTCTTTTGTGTATAAAGTCCAGATATGTATACAGTGCATAAACAGCTATACAGCATCTATGTGACATTAAGATTTTATGGAAGAGGCAATTAAAAAATGTATGAAATGGGGCCAGCCCCGTGGCTTAGCGGTTAAGTGTGCATGCTCCGATGCTGGTGCCCGGGTTCGGATCCCGGGAGTGCACCGACGCACCACTTCTCCAGCCATGTTGAGGCTGAGTCCCACATACAGCAACTAGAAGGATGTGCAACTATGACATACAGCTACCTACTGGGGCTTTGGAGGGATAAATAAATAAATAAAGTTAAAAAAAAATGTATGAAATGGCTTCTGGGGAGAAGTGGGCAATGAAGAAAATAAAGTTGGAAAATACTATGATATATTAATATATCTATATTTGCTTACTGAAGATAAAGGTCATAATTGTACAAGATATCATATGTCACTCACCAAAAAAATTGCTCTATTTTAATAGGAGCTTAGCATATATTTTAATTTTATTTATAGAGGAATTTTCATAATAAAACTGATTCTGTCGTCATATATTAGTTTCCTGCAGCTGCCACGAGAAATCGCCACAAACTTCATGTCTTAAAATGATAAAATGATTCTAATTTCTGTCTCTGTCTTCACATAGCCTCTTCCCCCATGTCTCTGTGTCTCCTTCTTTTCTGCCTCCTCTAAGGACATCAGCTATTGGACTTAGGGCTCACCTTAATCCAGGACCATCTTATCTTACGATCCTTACCTTAAACACAACTGCAAACATCCTTATTCCAAAAAGGTGATATTCTATGATTCCTAGTGAACATATCTTTTTGGGAGAACACAATTCAACCCACCATCCTGGGCATCTGTGAGTTAAGGTTGAGGATGGGTAGCCTCTCCTTCGAGGGAAGAGGTATATTGGGGTAAAGTTAATTAACCTCAGGTTGACATCTAGAGGTGGAAGGAGGATTTTGTGAAGGGGTTGAATATTTAGGACAAGGTGTGGTCACACAGGAAAGAGGTGGAATGAATATAGATATGAAAATCAGGGCAGAGTGACAAGTAGAAATATGGGAAAGAAAACATATGCCTAGAGTTGATTGGAGGATCCTCGCATTTAAGGAAGCAGCCAGTGGTGTTAGAGAAGAGCCTCTCAGGACTCTCCTGGAAACTACTTCCTGGTTCCTGAAACCTTTTCACAGAATTCAAAGAGAAGGTTGCTGAGAAGTTTCCTGGTACGTTTGAAGATAATTCTACTGAGATTTTTTTCAGGGTCTTTCCAAAAAGATATTCCTCAAACTACAAATGGTGGAATAGGCTTTCTCTGGTTGGATTACTGCTAATAAGTTTATTTCTCTGAATTGAGAAAAAGAAGCATGATGTCTTCATTTTCTTTAAAAAAAGGTCAAGATAAAATTTTGAATATAAATAGCAACTTTTTAATAAAGAATTGTACAAATATCACAATAAATTTATTTTTAAAATTGGAAACTACTAATTTCACATACTTGTAAGTTTGTTTTATTTGTTTGTTTTCTTGGGCATTTTATCTGAAGTACATGGGTCCCTGTCAATTAACAAAGACATTTGTGGCGGGCAGGTCTGTGTTTCAACAGCTTTAGGCTGACGCACTAGAACAATGTATTTTAGCATCTTATTGCATTCTCTTAAAAACCTACTCATGATTGAAAACTTAGAATATATTTTCAGTGACCGTCCTGTACATATTTGAGAGTTTGATGAAAGTATTAACATAAACATCTGGAATGCCATGTGAAAAATGTTAAACATTAAATAAAAATTAACTCAATTTTCCTTTTAACAATGTTTTCAGCTCAAAGTTAACAGACAATTTATTTTTAATAATGAGATTTCTAAATCTCTTCTTTTTTTTTTGTACACACTCCCATTTTAAACATTTTATTTTAAAAATCAATTAGTCATTCTAAGTTTAAACATTCTTCTGAATTCTCTCATAAAACTTTTATCTCATGGTTCTTATATATGAAATCCAACATTATTTTCACTAACATTTTCTACATAAACTAATATTATGTTGTTTTCCAGTGGCAATAATAATAAAATTTTCTTGCATTCTTTATGACTTTCATTGTCAAAAGCATAAAATGCATGTAGATAGAAAAGTAGTCTTGCCTATAATTCTAGGGGGAAGGTATATTTCCAATAGTTTATGTAATCTTTATATGCAAGTATATTTTCACAAATGTCCAAAAGAGAAAAACTAATCAGCAAATATTAGAAAATACGATGAACTAAAAAGTATAATCATCTATATTCCTATAGTGCTCAACCACAGGAATTCCTAAATGCCAGTTACTGTTCCTAAATGAAGGATTAATTTATCTGACTATTTGTTACATAGTAATTCACTCATTAACTTAATTCCCTCATAAATTTTTCAGTAATTCCCTCATAAATTTTTCAGTAAACTTTTAAATGCCAAATTGATCTTAGACAATAATCAAGACCATGTCTCTACAAGCATGAATGGGGTATAGTTTCTTTAGATACTCACAGTCTGATAAAAGGTCTTTTCTAATTTAAAGGTCTTTTAAATTAGAATTTAAGGTGAATTTTGTCAGTTACTGATACTCTACACTGATAAGTTGATTCACATACCATACATCTTCTCCTTTTATTTGTGTAATCCACATAACATTTTATGGGGTATATATCATATAATAAGATATAAAGAATACCTTGGATTTTGACTCTTAGCCAAGGGCTATGAAGTATAACCAAGATTGGCAAACAGTTTAAAGTAATGAGTATATATTTTCTCCTGTATAAAAACCACTGACTATTATATAAACTCCCTAAAATGATTTTATTCTTTGCTATCCAAACTTTTTAAAATGGAAATACATAGTTTGACAACTTCAAATAAATAAATTTGTATTGCTTTTATTCTGTGGTTTGATACTTCAAGAATTATCATATGATGAAATAGATAAATTAATAAGTGTACATTATATTACAACTCGGTAATGTTTGCCTAATGAAACCTAACGTATTACCTTGGCTATGTATTGCCCAATACATTACCTTCGTAAGTAAAAATAGCATACATCTATCTGATTAGGCATCTATGATCTACCTACCCTAAAATATGTTATACATTTTTCTAGAATTATACACAAAATTTAGTAGTAGTTATTACCATTAGGAAGAGGAACTGGGGTAGAGTAGGTGGTGTTATTTTTCAAAACATTATTTTTAAGTTAATAAAATGAGAGATGAAGGAGTATATTTTTATTTAGAAGCTAACAAAATTGATTACTGCTTTAAGGATTTACAAATATTCTCTGTGTGTCCCAGAGAATATAAAATTTTAGTACATATGCCATGTATATGTCATCCTAGAGATCCCTATTTCACTAGAAATTTTAACTTGTTTCTAAAGAATATGATTAAGACACATTGGAATAAATGATAATTCCTGGAAAAAAAACATTTTCTTTTTTTTGTTGGCAAGCTTTGGAGAATCTTTCCAAGCTCCAAAGAAGTTCAAATTTCTTATGTACAATCGTACTAGGAAATATGTTATTAAATCTCTTTTTGACTTAATTAGATGATTCATTCACTTATTTGAAAAATAACTATTGAGTATCTATTATACACTAGAGATACTCAATATCTGAAATTTTAGGTTCAAGGGTACTGTATTGACACTGAATATTACAATTTGAAGCATTAGTTCCTTTTTCACACATACACAAAAAGAGGAGCGTTATCAGGGACATTGTTTCATCAATATGGCTTTCACTCTTTTGTGCCTTCAAAATCTTTCCTTTTTAGATTATTCTCTCTGAGGCTGTAAACATAGTAAATCTCAACTATCCTTTGATTCTGATTGACACTCTCATTTTCTTCCTTATTATTTCTTTGCAATCCCGGTAAGCAGTGGATCTCCCCGTATATAACACTTGCTCTCTCACATTTCCCAGCCTTGTTTCAATTCATCAGAACTTGTCAGTGGGTTCTATAGAACGGGTTGTGTACCAAAATGACATGAGATACCTCTGGGCCAATGCATAGAAGAGACTGTGAAGAAGTTTGCAACTGAATTTTCCCTGCTAGCAATGGCACCACTCCGTGGAGTACAGCCTACATCTGACTTGGAAGTGACTATGTGGATCAGGGCCCGCCATCCCAAACCCCACCAATGACACATGCTAGACACACAGTTAGAGAAAACCAAGCAAATCTTTGTGGTATTAAGCTATTGAGGTTGCAGGGTTAATTTGTTAGAGCAAAAAATGTAATTTATCCTGATTAATATACCAATGAGCCATCATTTGCTACATCAAAGAATATTCTTTCTTGTTGTTGTTGTTTGATTTGAGTAAAATGCCAGTTTTATTGTTTACTTATCCTAGGAAAGATACTTAATATCTTTGCTTCTCAGTAGCCTCTTCTATAAATTGGTAATATTAATCATTAATCATAGCTTTGTTATAAAAAATAGAGAGGTTGAATAGATGTTATTTTCTTTCTTCTTTCTTTTGAATAACCTGGCTTCTATATCCTTTAAATTTCCTAGCATGTCTAACCTTTTTATTTGTGCTATTTCCTTGAGTGACTCATCTGCCCTTGCTCAGCCACTTAAACAGTACCAAAGCACCACTCTCAGAATCTCCTTTTCCTTATTACACATTTTTTGTTCCCTCAAAGCTGTCATTTCTTTTCATAACTTCAACTAACATTTCTAAGATCTTATTCTGACCATTTATCCAGCCAAGACTCTCTTTTGAACTCCCTATCTCTTTTTCTGACTTCCCACTGTATGTTTACTCATATCTATCAAAAGCTCAGCATGTGCAAACAAGTTCACCTACTGCATCTCCCTAGGCTGTGTTTTCCCTCATGGTCCTTATCAGTATCCCTCTTCTCAGTTGAATTATTAGGATGTTCTCTTCAATCAACAGATTATAAATTGTTAAATTATATAGCTGCTATTTTATAATCATTCTCTTCTTCCCCCATATCTGCCACATGGGTTCAAACTCTGTTAGCCTTATACTTATGGTTGCATATTGTGTACAGAATAAAGTTAAATACACACACATACACACACACACAATTTAGCACTTAAAATCTTTCGCAATAGAGCCTCAAATTCTATCTCCAAACTCTTGCCTCCCAACCTATGTTCTAGCCGTACAGCTCTATTTCCCATTCTGTGAACACAGGGGATTCTAGGCTGAAAGAGTGTGAGAATAAGATCATAGAACTTTGATTATTCTCAATTTCCTCCCTGCAACTGTATCTGAATATAAATAGGCTGCCCCCGTTGGCACTGCACTGTAGAAAGATTATTTCATCCAACAGAAAGCCATCTCTCCCAACCTCCTGCAGAAATTGATTCTTGCATTATATCACGATCGCAGTGTGCCTTACACTTTATTAATTGAAATGTTTATGGATTCTCTATTAATATGTGGCTCATAGAGAACGGCATGGAATGTCTTAATTTTCTTCTGTTTCTCACAATACCTAGAACAGACTGGAGGCACTGACTAATGCTATAAAATTGGAGCAAACATCTCTATTAGATTATCTATAGAAATTAAAATTAATTTATTTCTAATAATTATGTGAGCTAGGTCTATAACCTATTTATTGTAATTTATAGATTCGATCTATAAATTATGCATGGGACAGATGCATGGATGAATTTAATAACATCGCAAATGGAACAGCTAATGCTGTTTTTGAAAACAAGTTACACGGCCGGCCCGGTGGCTTAGCGGTTAAGCGCGCGTGCTCTGCTGCTGACGGCCCGGGTTCGGATCCTGGGTGCGCACCAACGTACCACTTGTCCGGCCATGCTGAGGCCGCGTCCCACATACAGCAACTAGAAGGATGTGCAACTATGACATACAACTGTCTACTGGGGCTTTGGGAAAAAAAAGAGGAGGATTGGCAATAGATGTTAGCTCAGAGTCACTCTTCCTCAGCAAAAAGAGGAGGATTGGCATGGATGTTAGCTCAGGGCTGATCTTCCTCACAAAAAAAAAATAAATAAAAAAAAAAAAGAAAACAAGTTACATTAGAACACTATAGAACATAAAGATAATTTATTTTTATATTAGAAAGTCTATCTGTCTCTATTTTATTAGTGTACTTCTGTACTTGTCTATTATTTACCTAGAGCATATACCCTTCTTAATAATATGATACACCTAAACAAATACTATGGTATAAATTAAAAATTAAAACCTTTGTAGAGACCACCACACAACCACCCACTAGAATCAAAAAGACTGATGACACCAAGTGTTAGCAAGCATCTTTCTGTTCAGAGCTGTACGTAGAGGACTTTAATATGGAGAATTGCTATTTTACTCAAAAACTCTAGTTACAATTATAGAATTACAATCTTTGTTGAATCTACTGATAAAAATCGGGGCTCATATTCTGTATGTATTTGGCATTCTTCTAGTAATTCATTTTTATTGTGTTATATACAAAATATTGTTCCATAATATATTAGGAAGAATAATAAAATAACATAATATTATGCAATATAATAATAAATATTATAATAAATAAATATAAAGAATATAACAGTAACAATAATAAGTTGATCCTTTACCACCAACAGTTTGGAGGCACTCCTCAGATCACTGGAAGGACGCAGGCGTGGTGGGGACTTGGAAGTAATGACTGCAGATAGAGGCCTGACATTCTGGGAGTTCACTGCTTGGGAGTAAGTTTGAAACTCACCATCTATCACTAAGGAAGAGATTCATGTGCTGTGGCGTTCTTTTAATTATGGAGGCAGTGTATTTATCAGAGCCATTTACTACGTACCTAGAAAAATTGCTCACTTTTAAAGGAATCCACAGTCAGGGACATCTTTTTAGCAAATCCAGGTTTCCCAATGACTCAGTCTCTCTTACCTCATAATTGAGCATTATGAAATGTGTATAATAGACTGGTTTAAGGTGGTGAGGACTTACAACAGATTCTCACAGAAGAATTAGTCAGTGAATAGTCCAGTTTCTTTGTTAATTTTGGTGGACAATCATGCCCCTAAAAATGCGAATGTATTTCTATTTCCTGGTAAAAGTCCACCATCATTAAACATAGATGATATGTAAACAAGCTGTAGGAGGCTGAGAAGGCACGAGTGAGGTCCATGATCAGATTTCTCAATTTTCTAATATACTCAAATGTATTTGAGTATATTTTTTATTCTCTCAACTAGTGAATGTGGATAAAAATACTTGATCTCACTTTATGTGTGGTTTTATGTGATATGGTGGCAGTAGTTGGAATTGAACTGCTATGGCCTCAGAGAATATGCTGGAAGGTCGTGGGGAGAAAAAGCATGCTAGAGTAAAAATTATATATCTTGAAATGGTATATTCTGCCATCCACTATTCTTACTCAGATGTTGCTTATGTGATGAAGGGTCCAGTTTCTTTTTATTTACTTACATTTTAATCACAGGCATTCTTTTGAAGAATAACATATGTTCTGAATGATCAATTACAGTCTTAAATTTATTCTATTGTAGTCCAAATACACATCTGATTATGAAGGGCTGGAATTAGTGACACTCAATCAGTCTCAATGACCCACTTTCAAAATGAGTTACTTGATCCCCAGAATCATGCGCTCTGATGATCTGGAGGCTTTACCAATGTTTCAAGCTTCTCATGTCATTAGACAAACAGAAAGAAAAGAGTTCATAAGATTAATGGGTAGAGACCAGCAGGTTCCATTTCCTAATTTCACTGCCCTACCTATAGTGAAAGTTAATGGAAAAGTATTCAATTTGATATGCATAATAGACTGCTCAGAATCTATGAAGATGGAGGCTAAGTTTTCTCCACTGGACAAGGGGAGTTGAAATAGCCAAAAATCTGGAAAAAGGCAAGAGAAACCTGGAGGTAGTAATGGAGGAGGGAAGTAATAAGATCACTTGCATTGTGAAAAATTAGTTGTAGATTTATATTTCATGTTAGTTTTCTTTCTGTTACTAGTGAGTATGATATTTAGAAATTACAAGAAATATGCACTGCCAACGTTTAGCTTTCCTAATCAGTATTCATTATGCTAATGCCTTTACCATTTGATCTGTAGAACAAAATTGGCAAGAATACTGGAACTGAAAGAAATTACAAAAATATTATAACAAATGGTCACCAGCTAGTTCACAGGTTGCAAACTGGCAAGATATACCCAAATTAATAGGATCACTATGAAAAATGGATGCAAGTTGACATTGCCATGTGATAATGGACTCTAAGACTTGAAAAGTCACTTCAAGTTATCTAAAATATCTATAACTTCCTGAACTTAACGTAACTTTTAAGTTGCAACAGGGACAACTTCATAAATTCAAAGCAACTATATATGGAAATACAATGAAGACATTATGAATGACACTGCCAGAATAAATCAGTCAGTATTCTCCATTTGGAAGCATAATTTCAGGAGAAAAATGAGTATGATTATTCTGCTTGGAATTGCTCTTCTGTGTTAAGAGGTCACTTGTACACGCCAGTGTCTGAAGAATTCTTATACATAACTTCTGCTGCTCGGGTAATTCCTTTTCAACCTCGTGTATACTGGCGCTGAGCTTCAATTGTAAATGATACAAGCATGACTTTACCTTGGATCCTCAGCAACCTGGCCAGGAAGTTCATGGGAATACTGATGAGTAACATAAAAGAAAGTCAGAAAAAAATACACTAAAACAATTGTGAGTTTTCCTACCCATTATTTCCCGGAAGACAGAGATTATGTTGTTTTCTTATATTATCTTAATTTCTGGGCACATTGTCAGATAGCCTAGAGTAATGATTCTATATTTCACTGAAAAAAAAGAAAATACAATAGGTAATATAGAAGACTGACTTTTCATTTCAACCTCTGTCAATTTACATAATGGAAGATTAGGACTACAGGTCAAGAAATGACTGGGTTTGGGAATAAAGTCAAACACGGGAGAAAATGTATGGAGGGGTAGAAAGAATAACAAGCTCTGTTGGATGCTTTCTGGTCTATATCTCTTACCACAATTTTAGCAGTTGATTTCAAAATATAATTGCATATAATTACTCTTGTGTGCCACTATCCCACACAATATATTCTGTATAAAAAGAGCCTGATACAAAAGAGAAGCTCAAATAATTTTAGACCAATGGATAGATAGAGGAAGGAAAGAAAAGATGAAAAGAAGGAAGGAAACTGATAGAAACAATTCTGAAAAAAATCAGGGAACATTCCATAGAGAAAGAAATAGAGGAAAATATTAACAGTGAAGGAGCTAGACTACATGTGATTTCATGTAATATATTGACTTTCATATATTAAATATATTAAGGTGAAGATATATATATATATATACATACGCTGACAGAGAGAGAGGGATAGAGAGATTAAAGACAAAGGGAGAAAGAGAGAATTATTTTAAATATTGGGAATTGGGAACAGGAATATTTGATCTCCTAATTTGGAATAAGTCAAAATTGACTTCTGAATGTGACAAATTTGTAAAACAAAGGTAGAGTGAGCACATATTTTTTGCCTCACTTGCAGATTTTCATTCCATCTGCCATTTTTACTTTAAAATTTACAGAAAAGAATGTTTATCTTTTCCAAGATGAGTTTGTGGCATGGCAGTTATGTATGTTTCATTTTATGGTAGATATGGCAGGATTGGAAGTCTTGGATTTAGAAAATCTTTCGCTGTTGACTCCTAATCTTAATTAGTTACCTGCTCTACTCGCTTATTCCCACACTATCTTTTCCACTCCGTTGCCTTATAGTGACAAGCAGTGATGGTACATGCCTGCCCAGGGCTTTACTTGTCAAATTGAAGTCACAGAAAGCATAGCACCTTGTTTTGGATGGAGCCGGATAAGACAAATCTTGTTTTTCTCTTCTTTCTGTAACAGCTAGCTGCTTTTGAAAAAAATGGCTGTTTTCAAACTGAATACTTAAAATCTGGAAGGTTGGAACTGCAGAGGGTCAGCTTGCAAGGGGTAAAGCCAAATAAATTACTGAGCTGTGTGTTGTAACAGAATGTTGGGAACACAGGGACTTTTATCCCCCATTTTATTAGATTTAAGTCACAAAAGAACAAAGTGAAGCTATAGCTCTCCTGGGAGAAGAAAGACTGATGGCTGTAAGGAGCTCTGGTTTTGGCACTAAACTGACTTTAACAATTTATGTTAAAATAATAGCTTCTTTAAAATCAATTTCTATCAATAGGTAAAAAAATATATAATAATGATGAAGAAAAGTATCATTCACACATAAAAATCCTGATAGTACCTAAACTTCCACAAAAACATAAAATACACAATAATCCTGCAGCTGTTTGAAAATTACACGATGCTATATAATATTAATAATTTTATAATACTTATTTCTGTTATGTTATATGATATTTAATGCAGAGTGTCCAATTCAATTGTCTGTGCTTAATGCTTAAAGTTGAGACGAGAATGATGGCAATGAGAAACATACCTAGTACTTTACAGCTAACGTAGCATATTCACATGTATTATCTGAATTGTAATAATAAAGCGGGCATGAGACTGTTACTGAGACATTTCAGAGAGCTTATCCAAGGTACAAGTACAAAGTAAGAAGTGTTTAACAAGAACCCAAGTCATGAGAATCTCTTCCTTCTCCAAACCATTGTTTCTAGATAGGACTAGTACTATTCAGTCCAATTTTAGTTATTCTTGAGATTTTTTATAATATTTTGGGATATATATAAATTTATATAATGTATACATAAATTATATATAAATATAAATAAATTCATTTATTCATTAGCAGAGATTTCTTGAATACCTACTAGTAAGAGCTTCAATACGTAGCAAAGAAGTAATGGCAATGAATATGTAAGTGCAACTGCTACTACCATGCCGGAAAAAAAGTGTGCAGAAATGAAAATAATAAACATAAAAATCACTTTTTTTTTTGGTGTTATAATGAATTGCAAGATGCTATAGGAGCACAGAAAAGATGTATGACCTAATCTTGAAGGTAAAAGATTTCCAGAGAAATAAATTTTTACTTGTGACCTGAAATTATTAGACATTACTAGAAGAATAGGTGGGAGAGTTGTTCATTCAAATGGAATAGCACATGTGGGAAAACCTGGGAGGAAGGGCAGTATGCTATAAGAACTGAAATAAGGGGGCCCGCCCTGTGGCATATCGGTTAAGTGCACGCACTCCACTGCTGGTGGCCCGAGTTCGGATCCTGGACGCGCACCAGATGCATGGCTTGTCCAGCCATGCTGTGGCGGTGTCCCAAGTAAAGCGGAGGAAGATGGGCACAGATATTAGCCCAGGGCCAGTCTTCCTCAGCAAAAAAGAGGAGGATTGGCATGGATGTTAGCTCACGGCTGATCTTCCTTACAAAAGAAAAAGAACTGAAATGAATCCACTCTATCTGGAGAGTAGAGTGCAGGGAGAGGTAAGGGGGAGACAGACAGGGGCCAGTGCATTCATAGCCACATAGATAAACCATAGAAGAGCTTTACGTCAGTACCTGACATAGCCTTGCTGTGGCGGCTGGAATTAGCTGGGGCTAGAACTGACTCTCAGATGGCGCACATCTACACATCTCTTCCCAACTCCGTGTTCACATAGTTAGCTTGAGATCTGCCGTGGTGGGGGTATGTAGAAATCACCATAGGACAATTTTTAGAATACTCCCTAAGGAGAATGAGCATCCAGTGTGTGGTGAGAAAGGTTGCGAGGACTTGTTATGTATCTATTGCGGTAATTCAGATTAGGAGATTGACAGTGAGGATCAGTATAAATTAGAGAGTTCTGAGAAGTATTCAGGAAGTTGCAATAGGACTTGTTGATTGGAGTTGAAAGGTGAATGGGACAAAGTGGAAAGGACAGCTGCCACACTTGTGACATGAACAATTGAGTGTGCAGTTCCATTTATGAAGGCCATAAAGATGTCTTACCACCAAAAAGGGATGGGTCCCTACTGGATAACCGTATAATTTTTCCCACTTGGTCTAAGATATATACCTTTAACAAATACGATTTTTCTTTTCTGCTCCAATCTGTGGAGTGGGCAATAATTTTTTGAAGTGGAATGCAGAAGCGGTTTCTATTTTATGAGCAAAGAGAAACATATCAAAGTTAGTAGCTATAAAAAGAGTAAAGTTGATAGGCTTAAAAAAAAATCCAGGTTGGTGAGATCTTATAGAGAGACAAGTCAAACAAGGGGACTGTGTTGACCTAAGTATGGGATTGTTTGCGTTCTTTTGGCCACTATCAGGATAGGGTAGAAGTACAGAGTTGAGGTTTGGCTCAAGAGATAAACTGAGCTATGCCAGTATGGGTTCTCTTGCATGGAGCCATCAGACTTATGATAATGATTTCATGCTAACGAAAAAATACTACAGATGATATAACTAGTGATCCGCGGTGCACGACATCATGAGAAGATTTGGAGAGAAGTTTGGGAAGAATTTATGTGAAAAGGAGGAGGATACAAAGGAACACTCTGAGTTTTTCTCTGACTAGTTAGATCACAGTCAGTGCCAGCAAGTGAAATAGTGAATATCATGTCATCTCACAAGTTATAAACTTTGACATTTCTGCCTGCAAAACAATCTTGCTAGAAAATCAACTGCATTTTCCTAGTGACTTGTGTAAGTTTGTAAAAAATTTTAGCATCTGTAGAGACAGCTTCTTTAAGATCACTCAACCAGTAAATGGCTGAGCTAGGATTCAAACCAGAATTCCCTTGCCCCAATATCCTATAACACCACGAATGAAATTCAAATTTTTAAAATTTTTTTATTTTAAAGACAATGAAATTGTAGGTAACAGTGTTCTTAAAACCAGTGTGCTACCATATTAAATCTTTTTTAACAAGAGGGAAACTACAACAAAAATATTTCCCCTTACATTTTAGCCAGATGAGCTGTAAAAAATTATAGCAGCCAGTCTACTATGGTTTAGAGACTACTCAATAAAAATATTTCTGAGGTTGTTTCACATTCCTTATGGGTTTATAATTCATAAATTCTTTATTATTAAACAAAAATAGTGAAATATTAGACCATACCATTACCTAAGTATAAGATACCTAAAGGAATATTTGAGGCTCTTAATTCAATTTCCCGCATTTTCGTTCTTTATGTAAAAAATATGTGTGGATCATTTTAATTTGAAAAGGTTTTTTTCTGTTTTTTATCCTTTTAGAAAATATGCAATCACTCAATATACTGCTTGTCAAAACCTGCCAGAATAATTCTGGGAAGTTGTACACATAGACAATGTCTCAATTTTAAGTCAAAGGAAGATTGTTTTGGAGAAGTAAATGTAGAAAAGTATTGGCTGTGTTTTTGTTTTGTTTTTGCAAGAAGAGGAAAACTAAAGTACAAAGAACATTTGTTCATTAAAAGTGTCTAAAACTTAAGTGAAAAAAAAGAATGACTTCCATTCTCCTGGTCAGACTCCAAATTGGGTAATTGCATTTTGCTTTCCTACACTTGCTTTCCAGCTTACACTCAGCTGTTATTTTTCCCTATTCCTATGCTAAACTCCAGTGCTGAGTTCCTATGCACAATGTGAGCCAGCAACTTGTTTTACCCTCCAGAGAGAGGTGAGGCAAGGAAAAGGAGAAGGGGATTACTTTCTCTCTCTGATTCTGGAAATGTTATACGATTTAATTACTACATATTTTGGAAAAAAAATTTTAAATGCTATTGTGTATGTAAATATTTTCTCTTTGTTATCATTCTTTGCCTTCAGGACATAATATAAAACAAAATATATGGTTAACTACAGCTTCAACCAAATGATCAAATACATATCTATATAAACGTAAAACACCAGGCAGGCAAATAATTGAATAAATTTTAAATTGTTCATATAAATTCTTCTTAGACAAGGTTTTAAGTAATTTTCTGTAGCATATAGGGGCTCCTTAACTATGAGAATTGTGAGACCATGCAATGCATAGACATGATATTTTTTTACATAATGGAGTGAATTAAAAAAACCTTAGTCATCTTCAGTCTGCCAAATGATTTATAATATTATGTTATCCCACAAATATACTAAAGCTGAAGATATGCATACTCATGCCTCAACAGAAATGTATACATATGTGCACCAAAAAATATGTACATGAATCATTACAGCAATAGAAAAAAAATATTGTCACATACAACAGAAATAAAAGAATACATACTACATAATTCCATTGATATAAAGTTCAAAAAGAGATGATACTAATCTAAGATATTATAAGGATGGGATAGTGATTGAGAGCAGGATTAAGGGGTTTTCTGGGGCTACTATTAATGTTCGATAATGCATCTGACTTTTGGTTACATGGCTATCTTCATTGTGTGAAAATTCATTCAGCTATTCAAATATGTGTGATACTTTCTATCCATACTTTATTGAACAATAACATGTTAATTAAAAAATTGTTAGTCTTTTCAATAATGCCAGACTACCCATCTGTTAAAAATTCCCAGTGTATATTTCATCTAGTTTTAGTAGTGTGGATAATTGAGCTTGGATTCCAGGAATTTCTTCGGGGGTGACGAAGTATTTTCATTTCTGTCTCAACAGCACTTAGCATAGTATCTAACAGAGGAAAGTGCTCAATACTTGTTTTTAAAATGAAGGAACAAATAAGTGAATCTCTGGTATGGATTCAAGGCTCTGATAAGTTTATAATTAGGAAATTAAAAGTGGATTTTGAACACTACAGACAAGTGTTCAAATAAGCAGTGAGAGAAGAAAATGAAACAAAGGAGCCAACAGAGAGGGAAAAGAGAGAATGCCTGCAAAAGCAAACCCAGGAAACCTGACAAAACAGAAATCTGGAACCATTTAGTCCAGGGACAGATATTCCAACATATCTTCAGGGGCTTTACAAATATCTCTGAAATAAACACAATATAGAGGTGAAAATGATTAAATTAATGGAGAACTTTCAGGTTTCATACCTATGCTTAATTCCACTCCCTTAAACAAGGATACTTATAAGAAATGTACAACATGGTGGGTTTTATTATGGTTTCCTTTATTTTTCTGCATATAAGAAGTTATATTGGATAATATCTAAAAACATCTTTTTAAAGCCCTTGTTCAAGATCAAAGAGATATTATACAGAAAAACTGAGAGTAAATTTTCCCAGTGAATTCTTTTTCCAGATTGGTTACTCTGCCCAACCTCCAAATAAATTCCATCGTGCCCATATTTCTCCTTCAAAATTTTCTGTATGCTTCTAATGATTAATGTGATTAACTATCTGAATATAAATAGTATATTTCATAAAAATGTCTGTCTGCCTCTCTGAACTTCAAGTTCCTGGACAATAATCATAGGTCTATTTTGTTCACTCCTGTGTCTCCTGCTCCTGGCATAGTGTTGGGAATATAGAATGTGCTTATAAAAATGGGTTAACACGGTGATATTTTGTGTTGAAACTGAAATTCACAGAGCTCAAGTCTACACAATTTCAATTATCTTATAATTCTGATCCATAAAATGAGTTTGCCATAATTATTTAGATTATTAAAAAATGAGTTTTCTAGTGTCAACAGGATACCAATAAACATGATCATTTTGGGAAAATGGTTCAGTTGTGATTTGGATGTTGATGCCTATTAACATTCTAATGCAGGAGGAAATGGTAAATAAATAGCTAACTGAAAATGTGTGGATCAAAAATCCTTAATGTACTTCCTGTTAAAAGACAAAACTAAAACAATTTAGTAATGAGTTTGATGGTCTTTATTCAAGGGAAAATCCATGGATTGGGGCAGTGCAGTGCCTCACAAGCAGTGGAGCATTCTTCCTGAGGGATTTTGGGCAAGAGTGAGTTTTACAGAATGTTAGAAGAGACAATGTGGAAACAGGGCATGATTGGCTAGGATGTCAGGGATTACCTGATAAGGCCAGCAGGTCCTGTTTTCTATGGTGAAGAGAGCTGGCTAAAGCTGAGTTGGAGGATTGTGATTGGCGTATGTTAGGTTTCCTTGATGGGTGTTTCCCACAGGTGCAGGCTGATTAATTTAGATTTGTGATGTGGGCAGGGACACTGGGGTGGCCCCCACATTGTGAGTCCTGATATACAAATTAACTTTATCACTTCAATCTGCCAAGTGATTATAATGTTGTGACATCATTCTGTAAATACGCTAAAGCCAGAGATATGCATACTCATGCCTCAACGAATCCCTTCTTAGGTATACACTAAGCATAAATGTATACATATGTGCACCAAAAATAGGTACAGGAGTGTCCATAGCAAAAGATTTATAAAAGGTTGGATGAGGTAAGAAACATATTCTCAGTTCAGCCTATATCAAGGTGGCCCCTGCCATCACTGTTCTAGATTTTGTTATTCCCATGTTATTTACTGGCTGCAACACCTTGTTCTTTGTACAAGTACCTTGATCATTAGTCCTCATTATATGTAGTGTCATTTTATTAAATGATGATTTAGTGTGGGCTCTGAAGTCAAACTTCTTGGGTTTGAATCTCATCTAGTCACTTACAATGCTCACCAGCTGTGTAAATTTAACTTGAGTGCCTTGTTACCTTCATCTGCAAAATGGGAGAGAATAACAGTAGCAAAAACCTAGGAAACCTGTGAGGGTTGAATGAGACAATAGTTAAATTGCACTTAAACAGTGCTACCCATAGTTAATGCTGAATATATTATATATTCTTGTGGTTACTATAAACTTTATTAGCAAATACAACATTTTGCCTGTTTGAAGCCATGACGTATAGAAAAAAAATGGTGACAAAAGAGCATGGATCATGTAGGGAGGTGCTCTAGATTTGAGTTCCTGCTCTGACTCCCAGAGTGTGCGATGTTGTTAAACTTAATTAATATCTCACACCCTCAATATTCCCATGTTTAAATAAGATTGATAATTCCAACTCTATACAGTCACTGAGAGGATTTATTTTCTTTCTTTCTTTCTTTTTTTTTTTTAAGTACATTTGGTCCATAAATGACGGGATTCCTTAAGGCCAAATATATGGCAGTGTTTGGCATGTAAAAGACATTTAAATTTCAAGAATCCCTTCTGTTACAGTTAAAAATGCACAATAGGAGCTTACAAATGTGATTAGATGTTAAATACTTATCTCCCTTTGATATTCAACTTTATGGACATTAAGTTTTCCTCATCAAATAAATGCATTTTGCTTTGCCATGAGAGTTAATGATATAGACCCATAGACTTGAGGAGATAAAATGTGGAATGAATATATTCACACAGTAGATACATTTTGTTAATCCTCTATTTTCCATGATGTTTTGAAGGTCTTGAGGAGATAGACCTCGTGTTTCAAAAGAAAGAGTTGTGAATATACTATTGCCAAATGGGTCATTAATGCATTGGCCCCATTTGACAGAATGAGCAGAACCAGAAATTACTTTAAAGTGAAGAAGTAAAATGTTAATTTATTAATAATTCTAGAGCTACAAAAGCAAAAGAAAAATAAAAACAGATGTTTGGTATGAGAACTATAGAATATGAGTATGAATAAGCTTTCTAACACCAATTTACATTTTTGTCTTGTTCCGTTTGATAATAACAGCAAAGAACATCTGGATAAAAATACTTAACCTTCTTTCTTTGGGAAAAGCAGGTATAAATAGATGCTATGTCGGTAGACATTTTACAACACAATTATTTAAGCAAATAATAAAAATTTAAATATCTCTTAAAAAATATATATATAAATCAGTTCTGGATTACTTTCACTTTAACTTAATTTGAGGTAGAAATTCCAGTTTAGATTGTGAAACTGATTTTTTCTAATTATTTTTCAATACAATTTATTCTTAACTTAGACCAAAAATTGAATTCTGATTGTATTCCATTGAAAGGGAACAAAATTTGCCACCCCAAAATATGTCTCTTTAATATGAGGATTATTTTAGGCTGATTATTTTTAAGAAACAAAGACTCAGTTTTTCTTGTTACTTCCTTCTTAACTGCCTAAAAGAATTTAGATTAAAAAAACCTGTCTCAGGAAGCAAGCTATCACCTTAGCATAACGTGAACTAGGTGGTGGACAGGGAGGAACCTAGAAAAGCCTATTTGTTGGGCTCCCCTCTGTGTTCTTCTGTTTCTGTGTGGCCAAACACTTGTTTCCAAATGTTTGCTCCTTTTCACCTACCTGTGAATTGCCTTCCTTTTGAAGTCCCTGACTCTCTCTGCCCCCAACATCTTCTTTTGTGTTTAGCTGAGGATGGTATTTAACGTGGTGGTTTCAGCCATTTTGGCAAGTTACTCAATTTTGCTGGGTTTCTACTGTGTATACATGTTATGAAACTTTGATTTTCTCCTGTTAACCTGTCTCATGTCAATTTAATTCTTAGACAAGACAGAAGAACCTAGAAAGGTAGAGGAAAATTTATTTCTCCCCTACACGATTTACTGCTGAGTATGGAGCTTATTCTATATTTAATATAAGATCCTAGTACACATACCGGCTTCTACTTGGGCACACTCAGGCATTGTTGCCTTTCATGTCACTGTAGATGTTTTGTAAACAATGCTGAATCCACATTTTCTGTTCAGAGTCATTGCAACATCAGGATTAAATAATAAGATATATTTTACGAATATCCCTGTAAATTGCCATTATATTCTTTCAAAAAAACTTTGCCTATGTACTGATTATTATATAGCTCTAACAATATTGATTTTACCTGAGTCTTGCATTCCTGAAAAACAGCAAGTCTCTCAGCCCTTGTGCTCAGGGAAACCACTTACTGAAAACAACCACCTTTCCCATAGGACTTAGATCAGACTCATGAATGCCCCCTCTGTCTATCTATGACAAGGTCTATCTATCACAGACCCTCCAAATTCCCAAATGCCCCCTCTGTCTATCTATGACAAGGTCTATCTATCACAGACCCTCCAAATTCCCACTCTCTGCTTCTTAAATGATTAGCTGAACTGCTTGACCACACTTGATACAGGCTCAAGACAAGGTTGACGTAAGGGAAGCCATATTGTAGAAAAGAGAAACTCTGTTGTAACTTTGAATGATCTCTGACAAGCTAACCCAGCTGGCTATGCACCCTCCAGGAGATCTAACTGCTCTGTAGATTTTACCAACCTTGCTTGTGCATGTACCTCCCAGCTGCGATAAGATGATGACTTTGTTCTTTTGAGTTCCTTAGGAATGTGGTGACCCCTGAACAGAGAATCTATGCTAATAGCCATCATCAACGACAACTGAAAGATCTGATTTGGTGACTCCCAGTTTGTAACACCTGAGGGTCAACATTCCTAACCCCCTCCTATAACTCACCAGCCTATATAACTGCTGTAAGACTTTGTGTGCTTTAATATGGTTTTTTTCAGACATTAGTCGGCCATCTTCCCTCTTGCTAGCAAGTTGTAATATAAAAGTCCTTTTCTCCTACCACCTTGCATCTTGACTATTGGCATGTCTTGCGGCAAGCAGAAGGCCCCATGTTGGGCAGTAACATATTGACCAGTTGGAACAAAACACTCATGGACCAAACTTTGGTTAAGATACTCACCTTCGGGGCAGGCCCCGGGGCTTAGCGGTTAAGAGCACGCGCTCTGCTGCTGGTGGCCCGGGTTCGGATCCCGGGTGCACACCAACGACACCGCTTCTCCGGCCATGCTGAGGCCGCGTCCCACATACAGCAACTGGTAGGATGTGCAACTACGACATACAACTATCTACTGGGGCTTTGGGGGAAAAAAAGGAGAAGGATTGGCAGTAGATGTTAGCTCAGAGCCAGTCTTCCTCAGCAAAAAGAGGAGGATTAGCGTGGATGTTAGCTTAGGGCTGATCTTCCTCACAAAAAAAAAAAAAAAAAAGATACTCACCTTCTCCCAGACCCTGGAACTCTGGCTCACCCTTATCCTGAGCCAGCAGACAACTCCTCCTCAACAGGCCCTCCTGGAAAAGAGGCTGGCTTTAGGGTATCTAATCACACCATCCTTTCAGCCCACTTCCTACACCTTTCATCCCACTTCCCCAGACACATTTCTCTTAAACCTGTTTACTCCTCTCTACAGAAGAAAACCCCTTTTTGCACAACCTTGAAGGCATTTGATGATTTTATGATCAGAGATCTCTCCCTATTGCAATAATCTCCCTCCTCCTTTAGTCCTTTTCCTCATGTTGTGATAACCCTTTTGAATAAAGTCTCTTCTTACTGAGTCTGGATTTGTTTCACTTTTGGTTTTGTTTATTTGACAGTTCTCTTATTGATTCAGTTTAACTTAAATGTACAAATTATGATATCTTGACTCAAGCTTCTCTTAAAATGCAAATTCTGTTTTTGAAGTCTTGGATGACTATTTGCTGATATAAATGATAGAATGATTATACATTTCCTGGATTAATACATGTAATAAAACTTTAATCAACTCACATATTTCATGAGAGCTCAAGTATTCTCTCCAAACTTTCCAAACCCAAAATCAAAATTGAGGGAGAAAAAAGATACTTAAAATTATACAGCTCAAAGACTCCTTAGAACTCAACTATTCTAAACTCCTCATTTTACAGATGAGAAAATGAGAGTACAGAGGTGAACTATGTCACTCAAAATAATACATCTAGTAAGAAGTGGAATTCTGGAGAAGACATTAATAATCTTGTATTATCAATTATCAAAAATTGTGTATCACATCTGCCACTAAAAATGACCTTCAATTTCTTTCAGAACCTCTCAGGCAGACTCAGTTAACCTCAAAGTTCTCATTCATTTTTTAATGCTTTGAAATATAAAATACATCCAGGCAAGTCCACATATCAGAGTTGCATAGCTAGCTAGCTGAGTTTTCACAAACTGGACACACCTGGCCAAAGAGCAGCCTCTTAATCCATTGTATGCCCTTAATTTTAAAGCCAACTTTTTTTTTTTTTAATTTTTTTGTTTATTGCAGTAACATTGGTTTATAACATTGTAAAAATTTCAGGTGTACATCATTGTACTTCTATTTCTGCATAGATTACATCATGTTCACCACCAAAATACTAATTACAACCCATCACCACACACATATACCGAATGATCCCTTTCACCCTCCTCCCTCCCCCCTTCCCCTCTGGTAACCACCAATCCAATCTCTGTCCTTATGTGTTTGTTTACTGTTGTTATTATCTACTACTTAATGAAGGAAATCATACGGTATTTGACCTTCTCCCTCTGACTTATTTCACTTTGCATAATACCCTCAATGTCCATCCATGTTGTCACAAATGGCTGGATTTCATCGTTTCTTATGGCTGAGTAGTATTCCATTGTGTGTATATACCACATCTTCTTTATCCATTCGTCCCTTGATGGGCACTTAGGTTGCTTCCAAGTCTTGGCTATTGTGAATAATGCTGCAATGAACACAGGGGTGCATGTAACTTTTGAGATCGTCAACGTATAAAGCCTCGAGAAGAGCAGGAGAATATAACTCTCTGATCACGGGCCGTTGCATTAAGCAAACTTGTGTTTGAATCAGCATGTGCCACTTAGTAACTGTGTCACATTGGAATGTTGATTAACCTTTCAAAACTCAGGGTAGCCTTTTCCAAAAGAGGGTGTTAACTCCTCCACAGACTTCTTAAGAGATAAAGGAGATGATGTGAAATGTGGAACACACACTTAACATATAACAGACACTTTGGAAAAATTCAGTTATTAGTACTCGTAAAAAGACCCTCTAAATCACCTGAAGAATGACTGAAGATACTAAAAACAGCCTATCTTCAGATGACCTCTGATGCTTTCCCTCTCTGTATACCTTCATTCCCACTGAATGCCGCTTCCTCAGGTTACGTCCCCCACCCCGGGCAGTCAACGCCTAATAGAGAGAAATCACATAACAGTGTTAATTGCCTCATCAAAATTTATGATTTCTAACCTTGTCTAGGTATTCAACCCTACTCGGCAATCTTTTTATTCATCTCTAATTGGCTTCGTTTCACATTTTCTACAGTGCCAATTAGTTTTTAAAAAATTTCTTTCATACCCTTCATCTTCCTTCCGCCACTTGACACATGTGGATGTTCTTGTCTCACAGCTTACTGAGAAGATCAATACCAGGACCTCTTTGAATTCCTTCAGCTCCTCCGGGTCCCATCTGTGTGATGGCCTAGTCTTTCCTAATGGGCTCCATCCTTTTGCCTGATCGTTTGTTCAGAATCATCTTTTGAATTCACATTATTGTGTGTGTCTCCACTCTTTCCCTTAATTAACCCTGCAGGCTTCCGATGACTCATCTGTTCCTCTATTGGATGTGTCAAGTGCCTCCAATTTGGCCTGACCTACAACGACCTGCCTCCGATTTTGCCTTTCCTTTCTTTTTTTCTCTTCTTATTTTCATGGGATGGATTTGAATCTATGAAATTAAATTCAGAACACTTGGAACAAAAATGGGGGCACTTTTTAAAAAAGAAAAAAAATTTGAAATGCTCCCTTTAGATACACAGTAACTGCTCTTTAACAGGTAATAGCATAGCTATCCATTTCAGTCGTCTATATAAATATTCTATGTGAGAAACAGTCTGGAGTTGTGTGTTTATTTGAATAAAATATATGGTTCTGAAGCAAATGCTATGATATTTCTTTGGGATTTTGAAGTTGCAGCTGAGTGATCTGAGACTGGAAAGAAATTTGTTCTTTCAACTCCACAGATGTTGCAAGAGCAGAATATTTTCTCGGTGTTGTACAACTTCAGAGTGACAACTGATAAAAGTGCCAGTGGGCTATGTGGCTCCCATTATAATTTTTTTTTAGATTATTTTCGTCCTAGGTATGAAATATCTTTTTCTAAGAGGGAAAGAAAAAAATATCAGCAAGTACATTTTTGAAGGTGTTCAAACTTCGTGAAATCATGATTAAGAATTTAATGTTTCAAATGTATGCAGAAAAAAACTGAGCATGCTTCAATAATACAAATAGGAATTTTTAGTCATTTATCTGTGACTGCCAGTGTGCGCAGATAAGGATAATGAGAAAGTGTCAAGAAAAGCTTGGGGTGAGGGTGGGGATGGAATGGTGGGAGAGATGAACAGAACTGGAAACTTGAGACAGTAATCCAACTTTCTGAGATCTCTGACACTCACAGATAATATCTGCAGGGCATGTCAGAAAGGAGTGGAGCAGGAAACTTAGAAATTCATAACTAGGCTAAGGACAAAGCAAATTAAAAACCATACTTGGATGTTTGATTTAAGAGTAAAAGTAAGTTATGCTTGTTCTCACTCATAAAGAATCATTCTTTTCTCTCCTTATAAATATCTTGTGTTACAAATCCCACTTGGCTTTGAACACCATAGCTAAAGAATTGTTTGCAATTGTAACATATTTTGTTATATATAAGCAGCAACTTTTCAAAATGTTGCAATATATATAGTTTAAAACAAATCATTCTTACATAAATATGGCTACCATAAAAGAAACTGTCTTTAAAATCAATATATAAAACCATGTGTATATTTTGCTATAATTAATGTGCTTTTAAAATATATTCAAAGGGAACTTGGTTTATGCTGTATTACCACAGAGGCCAGTATTTGAGGCAATGAGAACAAATTTTCATGGAGATAGAAATGAGATCAACAAAAGAACTTTTTTCTCTTGTTGGGACACTGTGGACGGAATTTCCACATATTTTCCATGAAAATATTTTGTTATAATATTTGTTGATATTGAGTCAAACATCCTTCATGTTCATCTCAACACTGCACAATTTATAATTATAACGTTATAATGTAAATTTCTAATCCAATAAAGATGTCATAGAAAACTAAGAGTAAAAATATTTCTGGACATTTATTTAATATATGGATGAATCAGCTAAAAGTTTAATCACCAAATTGCCTTCTTTTATTTAAAAGTAATATGACTAAATGAAGTAGTGCTCTTTAACACGATGCTGTAGAGTATTATTTATTCCTGATAAGTTCTTACAGATAACCAAAATATAACAATTTAAAACTATTTTTCTAGTTTCAAGAAGTTTTATTGGCTGCATTTCAGTATCTTGTACCATTATGGATGGGTGAGGAGTAAATTTAAACTTATGCCTGCTGATTTACTGCTGTCATTACCATTGTACAGAGTTTTTATCCCCAGTGCCACATCTACATTTTCCTTCATATCTACAACTTCCGAAATGTAAGCTCTTTTCTTTTTAAAATGCCGGCCACAAAAAACAATTAATTCAGTCAAAATGCAGTCAGGCTTGGGAGAACTGAAATAAGTATTCAGGAAATTACTAAATCTAATTCAGAAGCTACCTTTCAAAATATATACATGGACACGACCACTTTAACAATCTAAAGGTTACCAAGTGAAGGCAGCGTTCTGGGTAGATTGGAGTTTGAAGGTGAGATAAGCTAAGCGAAGATTTTTACTGTTTACTGTTCTAGAGCAAATTTTCCCCCAAAGAGAACTTCCCTGGCTGGTTGTATTCTCCATACTTACCTAGATCAAAGGGGCCCGATTTATGGTTTATTTACTTGTCAGAGTTACTTTTGTTCATATTCTGCACAACACCGTGATAGGTTCAGCGTAAGAACATTAAACACCTCTGACAACAGTGGCTCAGGAAGCTGCTATTTAACCATTACAACATATAAAGAAGGCTGCCCTGTGTCTTATGAAGACCTAAAACATTACTAAAATTAGAAAGGCGGACTGACCTATTTAACAGACCTAATCTCTTATACTTCAGGAATTCTTTTGTCTCTATTTTATAGTTTTTCTGTTCTTTCGCTTTTTTTCTATTTAAAAGTCATCTCTCAGTGACAACAATTGCCAGTTCTTGTGGCTATAGTAGCACTTTGATTTGAATGGGATGTGAAATCGGTAAACTAATATCTCTTAGCTACTATCACTTGGAAACGATGGTCTGTTACAGGATGATTCATCATATGGTGCAATGGAAAATCCATTTTCAGTTTAAATATCAACTGGCAAGTTTCTCTTTCTTGCAAAAGAAACCACATACAAAAATTCCCCTCATCTTAGTAGAACATAGAGTTGAACAGGTGAAAATATTTTTTTTTTCCCAGAGAAAAACATGATACAAACAAAAACCCTTCGCATAGAGAAAGAAAGAAAAGCTTTTTCAAGGGTTAATTATTAATGTGCTATCATTGTTAGACAGATCATATTTGAATTTAACAAAATTTCCATAAAATCAGTAAGTGTTTAATTTACAGGAAATGTTCGTATTTGTTGATGAAAATCTAAAAATGATGGCCTTCTAACAGAAATGGCAATCACTGCATCAAAAGGCATTGGGAACTAAGACAACACAAGGATGAAGAGGGCTACTTGACAAGCGGTGCATTGGTGTGCGCCCAGGATCTGAAACTGCGAACCCTCCAGCCGCGGCCGCAGCAGAGGGCGCGCACTTAACCCCTGCCCCACCAGGCTGGCCCCTAGGAATATTTTATAGTTACTTCGTGTTGTACTTAAATTAATATAAAAATAAATATGATAACTATAACACTACAGAAAGTGGATTCAGTAAATAAATTAAAATCTTTATATTTAAATAATCATTATTAAGGGGTAGTTTATATGTGTAATTTGATGAGTTTTTGTTAAATGCATATGACAGTAAATCACTTCCTTTAAAAGTTTCACTTGAGAATTTCTCTCTTGAAAGATTAGAATATAATATTTACATTGGAGAAGTAATAAGTAATTCCTACTGGAAAATTTACACAAACCAGGTCAGATGTTGGTGTGTATGTGTACATGTATGTTTAAGGCATCCATATGAAGGTGTGTAATGAATGTGAATATTTAAATCATGCATCACAGATCTACTTCCATAATGGTGGCATGAGAGCACTGCTGACCCATTCCCAGTGAAACAACCATAAATACATATAAGTGGCTTCTAGAAATTTTTTGTCATCAGGGCATACAGAAAATGAAGACACGTTTATTCATTTAATCCACTAAATCTCAGTAAAAAAAAAAAATCTGGAATATGTGACAATTGAGCCACAACACACTGTCTCCTCCAGTTCCAACTCAGCATGATGGATGCTCCACTCCAGGCAGCTGTGGCCAAGAAGATGAGCCTTCATCTCACTCCTGCCTGTAGTCAAGGGATACAGAATTTCTCTTTCTGCCCAGTTCTGTGTTACAGAAGCAAATAACTGGACAAATGAGGTTGAGAGGTCTGGGAACTCCTATCCTCCACCCATCACCCACTTAAAATATGGTGACTCTGCCCCAGACATAGCAGACAGAATACTGAGTTCCTGATTACCTTAACCAAGCTAGCTAATAGGTCAGAGTTTCCATGCCGAGAAAGGGAAGCTGAGAAAGCCAAAGGCTACCACTTCTTACCCAAGTCCCTTCTCACAAAGCAGGAGTATCACTCTGAGAGAAGTCAGCCACTTTTGTGCTCTACAACAGTGATTCAGATTTTATGCCCAGGGAGAGAGGTGGGCCATAGAAAAGAGTTCCAAAGCTGTACCCAAAGGAACTGACTTTGTTTAGAACAGGAGCTGAAGTAGTTCAAGCCAAAGGGCACTCTCATAAACAATGGATATTTGGTGGTAAGCTATTAAGAGGAGGGTAGTTGTGCCACGAAAATAACAAACTAATCCATAGACCAGGTAGTTTACCAAGGAAAGCCAAAGAATGAGACAGCTAAAAAGAGCTATTTTCAAGGCAGAACAAACTTCAAAATATGGCCTCAAAAACTACCCAGGCAAAGGGGTCCAGATTTAATTGGCTCAACCTGTGGAGCAATTTATGACCCAGTAGAGCAATTGCATGATGATTTTGGGAGTCTAACAGTTTGGTATGATACCAACGGAGGCAGGCAGCTTAACAGAGAGATTGGGGAAAGCAGATGAACAAGAGCCTTGCTAAACTACTATCATCACATGGCGACTATGGGCGGCCCATGGCTGATACTTCTGAGGAGCAATATCACAACCTTCCCAGTGCGGGGGAAAGATTTTACTAAAACAGTCAAGCTGAGTCACTAAACAAATAAATAAGCCAACAACTACAGCAACAATGACAAGCCCTGGAAAAGGAGGGTGGAATGAGTACTCAGAGTTGCTAAATTATATCATCCAAAATGTCCAGTTTTCAACAAAACATTATGAGAAATGAAAAATAAAAAAGTGGAAAGTGTGAGCCATCAGAGGGAAAGAAGCAGACAACAGAAATTGTCTGTAAGAAAACCAAGATGTTAGATTTAAAAAGTGTTCAACAGAGTGTTCAAAGCAGCTAATATGAATATTTTCGAAAAACTTATGAAACTATGCTTAAAGAAATAAAGAAAAGATGCGATGACAACCTATCAAATAAACAATATCACCAAAGAAATAGCAATTATAAAAAAGAATCAAATGGAAATTCTGGCATTGAAATATGCAATAAGTGAAATGAAAAATTCACTAGAGGGATATACCCGCAGAATAGGAAAAAGTATTTGCAAACATATATCTGATAAGGGACTTTTATGTAAAATACATAAAGAACTCTTACTCCTCAATAAAAAAAAATTAAAAATGGGCAAAGGATCTCAATAGATATTTTTCTAAAGAAACAAACAAATAGCCAATAAATGCATGAAAATGTGCTTCCATCATTAGCCATCAAGGAATTGCAAATCAAAACTACTATGAGACACCACTCACATCACTAGGATGTTTATAAATGAAAAAGGCAGATAACGACAGCTGTTAGCAAAGATGTGGATACATTGGAACATTCATACACTGCTGGTGGGAATGTAAAACGGTGCAGCTTCTTCGAAAAACAGTTTCTCAAACGTTGAACATAGTGTTACCATATGATCCAGCAGTTCCAATTGTAGGTATGTAACCGAGATAAATGAAAACAAACATACACAAAAATTGTACAAGAATGTTTATAATAACATTATTCTTAAGAACCTAAACTGGGAAACAACCCAAATATCCATCTCTAATCCAATGATAAATAAAAAGTGATATATTTACACAATGGAATATTATTTGGCAATAAAAAGCAACCAAGTACCGAGACAGGCTGCAACATAGATGAACTTTGAACACTATGCTAAGTCAAAGAAGCCAGTCAAAAAAGATCATATGTATGAATTCATATGTAGAAAATATCCAGAATAGGCAAATCTATAGAAACATAAACTAGATTAATGGTTGACTAGGTCTGGGAGTGGGCATTGAGAGGAAATGATAGGGCGACTGCTTTGTGCTTTCTTTTGGGGTGATGAATATGTTCTAATATCGATGGAGTCATGGTTGCACAATTCTTTTAATGTACTAATAACCACTGAATTATGTAATTTAAATGTGTGACTTATAAGTATGTGAATTATATCTAAAAAACTTTATATAGAAAAACATATATCAAAAAACAAATAAAAAATAAATAGAATCTTTATATTAATAAAAAGAGAGACCCCACGAATTATTTTTAAAAATGAGTAAAAACTTTGAAAAGATACTTTACAAAGCAGGATATCCAAATGGCAACAAGCATAAGGTAAGTTTATGAACATCATCACTCATTAGGGAAATACAAATTAAATAAAAAATGAGAAAGCCTGGATACCTTCTATAATGGTTAAAATTAAAAATATATTTTAAAACGTATTGAAGAAGATTTGGAAACACTGGACCTCTGAAACACTGCCAGTAGGTAGGAGTTTTCATTAGTCTAACCACTTTGGAAAATTATTTGGAGATCACTAATAAAGATGAATGTATCTTAATATCTAAGTTGCAGAAATTCCATTCTTCATACTGTAGCCAACAAAAATGCATAAAATCTTCAACAAAAGGCACATATCAACTTTCATAGCAAAATTACTCATAATTCCCCAAACTGGAAACAAGCCAAATGTCCATCAGTTGTAGAATGGATAAATGAATCACTGCATATTCATACAATATAGTATTATAAAGCAGTGTATATTAAGAAACTATATTTATAAGCAGTAATATGGATGGATTTCGCAGAAATAATGCTGAGGGAAAGAAGCCAGAAATAAAAAAGCGTTTATAGTATAATTCTGTTCATATGAGATTGAAAAACATAAAATTAATCTAGGGTGATGGAGGTCAAATAGTGCTTCCCTTTGGGAGGTCATGACTAAGAAGAGCGAATTGGGAGACGTCTGGGGTGCCATTAAAGTTTTTGATTGTTTTGGCTAGTGGTTACATAAGATGAGTACATATTTTTAGAATTTCATTTGATTACATATTCAAGATTTGTGTATTCTAACTATATATTTCCAGAATAATCCATACTTTCCATTTCTTCCTAATTTGAGCTTGTTAGAACTATGAACCATTAAATTTTATATAAGCTTTTTTAAGGAAAAAAGTAACTTTGCTGGATAGAAACTGTCAGAAATATGAAAGGCACATTCTTTTCAAGGCAATGAGGCCAAAATAGTTAGCCAAATACTGAAAATTTTTGATGCCTTTCCCTCTTTTTGGTGGCTTTAATACCTAGGTTGAAGCTATAGCTTCAGACATTCTTTCTTCTCCTCACCCCTCCTTCTCTAATAATTTTTTTTTAAGGTTAAAAATATCACATATCATTGTTTATTCTATTTGGGACCTTAAAACATGACTTTAAATTGAACTAAATGAAGAGATGCTAAATGTACAGTATAATCAAATCTAGAAGGTCAATATGTTTTAATGTGGAAATTATTGGAGGAAGCTCCCATTTAAAATTGTAAACCTTTTCTTCATATATTAAACACTTTCTTGGGCTTTCAAACTATTAAAGAAAATTATAAATTTTCCTTTTTTGACTGTGAAATTATGGAATCCAATATTGAGGTTTAGATTTTGGATAAGAAACACATACATTTAGTCAAGAAACTAGATATTTTCAGTAAAACCTTTCTTGGCCATGACTTACTAATTTTTGTTATGAATATGTGGAAACAGAAAGCTCTACAACTGTGTCGATGTTGTTTTTAAGTCTTTATAATGATGCAGAAGCTAAGTAAAAACAATATGAATATACTATAAGCAAAATGTGTCAGTTTCTCTCGCCTTTCAACAGTGTATGAGACACCCCCTTTTTAGAGACCCTCTTCAACCCTAGATGTTATCAGTTTTGTAAGTCATTGTAAATTCAATAGGCTGTTCAACTCCTTGTTGTTGTGTTTCATTCAAAAGGATTGTTTATTATTTCTATATTAGACCATTGTCTATCGCATGCGTTACACATCTTATTTTCCTATTTATATCATTCCTTTTAACTCAAATATTGATATTTAGTACACTTATGTCTATATTTGCTACACATAAATTCTAATACTTTCACAAAAAAAAATCAATCAATCTTTCTCTGTGATGGAACTCTTACAGTGTACTATTATATTTTTCTGAGAAAGACTACATAGCGAAGGTTAAGGAACTAGTCCACATTTTCTTTGGTTGCTTTTATAGGTACTATGTCTTTATTTTCATGAACTGTTAAGTAATATTCCTATAAAATTATGAATATGCAAACAAAATGTATAGAGCTATAGGTTCAGGAATTACTGAGAATGTCCTGGGAAAAATGTAGATGTTCTGTTATATACTGGAAAGAGCCAATATATACTGGGAATTCCAATATTCATTTGGAATTTAACTCTCTGGGCATTAGTTTCCTATCTAGAAAAGTACTGTATTGGGCTAAATAATCTTTGATATCGTTTCTGGTTCAAAATGTTTAATCTATTATATTTTTATATGATCAGTGTAATAACAAAGTCTGAGCATTGTGAGCTCTTGAAATACAAATACAGTACCTAATTTGTGTTCCCCAACACCTAGTACAGTCCCCGGCATATTTAATTATCTATTGTTCCATTAAATTTTTCTTTTAATAAACATAAACTGAAGAGACATGAACTGAAACTCATTCAACATGGAATAAATTGTGGAACGTTTCAACTTGTACCATTTGCTTCTTTTTATTCAAATTGGTTAGAGTTTGAGGAAATACGATCACATGTATTTTCCTGGAACAAATAGCAGCAGAGATTCTGAAGGATAAAAGAATAAAAACAGTACCAGACCCAGGAGAGAGTACAAATGTGGAGAATGAGGTAATCGAAGGGATGCAACAAACCCACATGACCTGGCAGGGAAGGACAAAATTTAGCAATTACCCTTACCGCACTAACCATACACTCTCCAATCTCCTGTAGGAGCTTTCCATTGGTGAAACCTAACCAGAAACCGGAAGGTGTTGAGCACCTTGATATGATTCAAATGAAATATGCTCTCAAGGAATTAAACAGAGTGAAGGACAATGAGGAGTGAGTGTGTGTGCATTGTGTGTGTGTGTGTTGCGGGGAGCCAGAAGACACCTAGAACATCATTTCAGTATATCTTTATAATAAAGCTATGAAATTTTATTTTCCAAACTTTTAATTCCCAAAACAGCAGTTTTGAAGTAACCTTAAATGTTTGAGGTATTAGGGCAGATTATTTGCTTTTTTCAAAGTTTAATTATTGAATGTGTAGTGTAATAAACAAATTTTCTAACTTGTACATAATCAACCTAAATGTTATTTTTCCTTTTGTAGGCTACTTCTTAATTATCTTAGGAACTTGACACATGTGACAAATGAGTATGACAGAGGGAATAGGAAGGTTAGACCCCATTAATGAAAGGCCCATTAAAATAAACCATTTAACTGTGATTAAGGTAAAAGAGATGATCACCTAATTGTGTCTAATTGTGCAGAAATGACTCTGTTTTTTTTTTACATTTTTGCAAGATGGATATATTTCAAAATTCTGGCTCTCTTTCAAATCTCATGTGCTCTGAATATTAGCTTCTGATTTTCATAATTTAAAAAATATTACTACGAATATGAATTAGAACATAATATAGCTAATGTTTTGCTGCTGAAAAGCATGCAGCAATTTCCTTATCATATTGGGAAAAAAATGAAACAATACTAGTCAAAGTAATTCAGTTGTGTGTGTGTGTGTGTGTGTGTTTATGTCTCTGTGTGTTTGTGTGCACACACACATACTAGTTTAAATCTCAAAACAACTCTTTGATATGAATACTATTATTATTTCTCTTTTATAAATGAAAAGTTGAAGGCACAGAGAGATGAAGAAACTTACCCTATTGCTAGTTCATGGCTAAGCAGGAACTTGAACCGAACCCAGGAAACCTTGCTCCAGAAACCTGGCACCAAAGCATTCTGTTGTACTGCTTCACTTGGAAATGTGAATGAAATATACTGTATAATTTGCAAAATCAAGGCATACATCATAAGAAAGTAAAAATATTAAGTATGTTCAATGACATTGCATGCAGTGCATGTATTATGTATTCAAGACTCAGAAAAAGTATCAAAGAATAGGCAGAGTGGGTCTTAACTAGGAACTTCAAGTAGCAAATTCCAAGTGTAATCTGAGGACCCCTAGGTGGTACCAAGAATATTTCAGGGGATCTGCAAGGGTCTCCCTTTTCCCATTGCATATCTGTGTGAGGCTGGATTTTCTTGTACTCAACCAAAACAACATATTGTAACAGATGGAAAATTATTATTTTTTTCAATTTTAACTTCTAAAAGGGTAAATATCATTATATTAAACCCACATAGGCAAAAGCTTTTAGGGATCCTTAAACTAAAATGTTGAGAATGTAATGATTTAAATAGTAGGAATAATAGGGAAAGGTTAGACAAAATTAAAGCAAGAACAAATCATGAGAATAGGAGTGACCATGGCAAATGAAGATTACATTGAGGAGGCTGATCTGAGAGAATTACTGGAAAGATGGGCTTATATTTGAAAATAGAAATCAGATGGTGGGACAGGGCAAGAACACTTCTGAAGTATCTAAAATAGGGTGAAAAATTTAAATATGATTTTATAATAGATACTGGAAAGTACTTTGATTTAAATGGATTTAAAGATTGACTGTATCCCGCCTAAGTTGGGGGCTGATAAGAATTGTAATCAATGAAACTTATTAAATGGATTCTGCCATGGAAATCAAGACACAGAGTGATTTTGAATAGGATTAAGATGATGGTGATGGGATTATAGAAATCGGGCCTATTTCTAGACATGAAAAAGTAAAATTTGCCAAAACTTGCCTGAGTATCACAGATGCAAAAGAAGAAAGAATCTAAAGCGAATATAGGATTCTGAATATTGACTACCGGAATAGACATAAATAAATTTTTCTTATTCTGTGTGTAGATTCTAATCCACCTCACAAGTTTTACAATATTTATTGATTCCAGAGCTATCATTGAAAATGTTCTTTGATATTTTATTACACATTTTAGAATTCCTCTTGCCTAGGCAAATAAAAGTTCAAGCAAGTTGTTGATTAAAATATTCTCTTCAAAGAGCAACACATTTACATTTTGCACAGCTAGTCAACGGTATTTTGGTATGTGAAGAATTGGCAGCCAGTAAAAGTATGCAAACGACTGGATTGTTGAAGTTGAACCTAGGGTTGTACTAAAAATATTTAACAATTTGTAGAACAGAGACACCGAACAACTAGAACAGAGTTGGTTTAAGGAAGCGGCACATCCATGTCAGGGTAACCAATTGAAATTTAAGCTGTAGTCTCCAGATAGATTAGCTCTATGTCATCTATTTGAGGACAATCTGGGAAACCTAATTGAAGGTGAACTGACTATTCTAATATTGTCACCAAATAAAAACACCATTCATATGACTGAACAGGTTCTTTAATGGCCCTGCAGTTGAGCTCATAGTCATTAAATGGACTTTTACTCTACTGGAGTAAGAAAAGAATGATGCTCTGTGTTCAGATTTACGTAAAGAAATTAACTGCAGTTTTTAAAATGTAAGAGCCCAATGAAAGAAAACCTTTATTACCTTAAAAAAACAACAAATATATTTTGTTTTACCTGTGTTCATGTATGAAAGAAGATCAAGTCAGTGAGTGCTTGATTTCCTCTTAAATTCTATCTAAAAGAGAACGGTGTATGTTGGTGAAATTCAAAACTGTTGTTCATGTCTGTTCAATGATGAAAAAATCTGAGACTAATTTCATTTTCTGCCTCTAACTCCTAGATCTGAAGTATTTATTAGTTTTAGAGCAGACAACTGTAATAATTGGTAACCATAATTACAGAGTCTTCTGTGACTGAGTGCACATGGTTACTGTGGTCCAGAGTTAAGATTTAAGATAATTTAATATTGAGATGCAGTAATGGCATAGATGTTCAAAGTGGAGATGCTTTACCCATATAACCTGACCAGCAATACTGTACAGCCTTGAACAAATCACCCAACTTCTCTAAACCCCACATCTTCATCTATAAACTAAAAATGGTCATAGTACCTACCTCATAAATTATTGTGAGGAATAAATTTATTTACAATATATACATATAGATATTGTTAGATATACATATATATGACATATGATTTATAATTAATAAACATTATAAAACTATACAATATTATTTATTTTAAAATATTTTCTTTATAAAACCAGACAGTATAATAGTCATCAACAAATTTTAATATACAGACTTGCAGCCATTTTGTCTTTTTGGTGTTCTCTCTCTTTCTCACTGTCACTCTTCCCCTCTCTCCATCCCACACAACTTAAAGATCTTGTACCTTATCTAGTAAGTATATAAATGACATTTTCAGCAGTGCAGTCTTGAGATTACCTGCTGCTGGGGGCAGTATAAGATATATTCACTATTAAAGTATGTAGTGAAATAATCTGCCTTCACGTGTAGTTATGTTTCACAAATCTAAAGATAGTCCTAGAGCAAAAAAACATTAAAAATATCTGACTGGCACCTTTTTACCACCTGCATAGACTGGCATCCAGGGAACTATAATTCCCTTTGCAACCAATTTGTTACACCTAAGGTTTTAATAAAAAATCCAGTAATATCTTAACCAAGTCCTATAGGCTAAATCTGTGTCTAATGACTCAATATATTTTGCATAACTTTTAAGAATCTGATGAAATTTATAGAACCTCACTTAGAAAACATGTGTATATGGACATCCAAGGAATTATTTGTATATGATGCTTGAGTCTTTAGTGTCTCCCTTGAAGACCATCTGTATCCCTGCTCCATATAGATGAAACAAAATAGAGAAGACATACTCCAATAACTGTGATAAATATTTATAAAGTAAAATATTTAATAAAATAAAATAATTCACTTCATGTTATATGTTGTATAATTTAGATTACATAAAATATTGTATGCATATTGTATATATACAATATTTTGAATTATATGCAATATTATATTCATACTGTATGTATGATAGTTGTGTGTAAAATATGTGTAGGTATATATAGACAGATACATATACATAAATATATATGGAGAGACAGAGACAGAGGTAGAAAAAGATAGAATTAATCTGAGTAATGCAGACAGCTTATCTTTTTTTTTTTTTTTTGTGAGGAAGATCAGCCCTGAGCTAACATCTGATGCCAATCCTTCTCTTTTTCGCTGAGGAAGATTGGCCCTGTGCTAACACCCGTGCCTATCTTCCTCTACTTTATATGGGATGCGGCCACAGCATGGCTTGACAAACGGTGCGTTAGTGCGGGCCTGGGATCCAAACCTGCGGACCCAGAGCTGCTGCAGCCAAACGCAAGCACGTAACCGCTTGTGCCACCCGGTCGGCCCCTAGACAGCTTATCTTCAAAATTTTTGTGCCATTATTCCTTGGATACTTGCTTTACATGTGAATTTCATTTTATCAGTAGACACATCATTTTAAATAAGAAATTCACTATTTTTTCTTCAAGAGAAAAAGTCTCTATAATAATATTGTGTTTGGCAAGAACATATTACTAACTTAAATATATTCAGTTTATTATAGATGTAGAGTGGTACTTTAAACATTTACTTTCAGTTTTTGCCTCTAAGCACTGCTAATTCTCAAGTGTATATGTATTCACTGAGAAGAGCTTCACAAGTTTAGTAATTCAGCTCTGAAACATTAATTGATTCTGAACTCTGTATGTTAAACTGCTAACCCATATAGAAAATGTAATGATTTCTTAAAAGTGAAAGTAATTCTCCTATTGTCTAAGATTCTTACAGTGATTAGGAGAGGAAACAAAATGTTAAAATACAATTTGTACTAATACCCTAGTTCCCTTTGCCATTGAGATATGTATAATTACCAATACAATTTGTATTAATACCCTAGTTCCTTTTGCCATTGAGATATGTATAATTACCTCGTTATCATTGAAATGGCTTTGGTTAGTCTACAATGTTTGAGCAAATCGTTTTGTTTACAAATATATCACATTTTTATTTATATTTACCAGTAGCTTATCAGTTCCCTTTTTCAGTGCAGTAGTTTCATGTTACTGCTCTATCAGAGTTAAAATGTGGTACTTGAAGAATCAGAAGCCTGTCATTGGTAATGTGCAAACGGCGCTGGCGGGTCCTCTCTTGAAAAACTTATCCCTTCAGTGTAAAAAGCCTGAAGCAAATCTGCAAAAGCCAAGGAAGCCTGTATAAAAGGGAATTGTGATGCGAGAGTTGGCACAATCACAGTTAGGTCTATTCATGTGGGAACAGCATATGTGACCCAAATGATAAAAGTTAGAAGCCAATGACAGCATTCTGAAAGTTAAATACAAGAGTAGCTACTTCATAAGTCAGTTTTTTTCCCGCATAAATTTGCATTTCATTATGCAACGCACTTTGGAGTGTTTATGCATTAACTAATAAGTAAGAAAACATTTGCTCTGCTAAAATGAGCCAGAGAAAAACATGTATACTTTCTTATGTGACTATACCAGTGATCCTTCATATAAATCGGTAGCTGAAGGGTTAAATTACAGCAAAGTCACTCATATGGTGCCCAGTAGCATGCCTCATTTCAATCTCCTTTCTACTAAGCCCACGCCTAGTGGAATATTCATTGTGGCATAAGCAAACAGAGGAATTGCCTCTTTATTATGCAGTCAAAATCCAATGGGTGGAAAAATAATTTTACTTTTATATTCTTGTCTTTCTCTGAGGCTGTCTTAGATGCTGGTACAAATTTGGCAATTTTCTGTCTCTAAACTTTCCATTTCCCAACAAAAATTACACCTTTTAACAGTCATGGGTTTGTATGTGCGTGTAGAAATAAACTTTTGAAAATTTCAAACATTATTGGTTATGTGTGAAGAAATAATGAATCTATGTAACCTCCTTTTTGTAAGGGAATTTATACACTACATCCAATGCCTTGAAGTACATAGCGGTCTGAAACATGACAGAAAGAGTTGGGATGGTATATATTTGCCAATCATTTAAGTCTATTACGACAATGAAGTGAAATATATTTTTCTAAGAAAATTTCCCTCAGTGAGGATTTGTCTTGATATTTTTCCCTAACAAACTTGTTTTCTAACTATTTTTAACAGCTTTATTAAATATATTGATATATCTATAGACGACACAGTAGAAGTGTATAGCAGGATGATTCCCAGTGCATTCACAGACTTCAACAAGCATCATCCCCAAAAGAAAGCTCATACTCATTAGCAGACACTCCCCATTCCTCCCCAGCCCCAGCTCTAGGCAACCGCCAATCGCGTGGTTTATTAGATTTGCCTAGACTTTTAATATATGTGGACTCCTACAGTTTGACTTTTTTCTTGGCGTAATATTTTCAAGGCTTATCCATATCTCATACTTCATTCCTTTGTGTCTCCGAATAATATTCCATTGTATTGACATACCACTGTTTTGTTTATCTGTTCATCAGTTGATGGACATTTGAATTTCTTCCAATTGTTGGCTATTATGAATAACGGTATGAACATTCATGTATAAGTTTTTGAGTATATGCTTGTTTTCGTTTCCCTTGTATGTTTTCATTGCCCTTGGATACATTCTTAGGAGTGAAATTGCTGGGTTATATGATAACTCTATGTTTGACTTAGAGGAAGAGCCCAACTGTTTTCCAAAGAGACTACACCATTTTACACTTCCACCAGCAATGTATGAGAGTTCAAATTTCCCCGCATTCTTACAAATGCTTGTTATTTTAGTCATTGATTATAGCCGTTCTAGTGGGGAGTGGAGTGTTATTTTATTGTGGTTTGATTTGCATTTTGATGATGGCTAATGTGAAGCATATTTTTATGTTCAAACTGGCCATTTGTAGAATAGCTTTGCAGAAACGTCTATTCATATTTTTTGCTCATTTTTAATTATTTGTCTTTTTTTGTTGAATAGTAAGAGTTCTTTGTTCATTCTGAACATAGTTCTCTTATCAGACATATGATTTTCAAATATATTCTCCCATTTTATGGCTAATCTTTGCCCTTTCTTGGGGTATCATTTAAAGCTCAAAAATTTTTAAATATGATTAAGTCTAATTTATTTTTTTCCCATCAGTTGTGATTTTAGCGTCCTACATAAGGAGATTTTTGCCTAAATCAAGTTCACAAGAGTTAATCTTACGTTTTTGCTGAATTTCATAATTTTGGCTTATACGTTTATGTCTGTGATTCCTTTTCAGTTAATGTTTATTTATGATATAAAGAGGGGGTCCAACTTTTTTCTTTTGCCTACAGAGGTCTAGTTGTTCTAGCACCAGTTATGGAAAAGACTATTCTTTCCCCATTGAATTGTCTTGGTACCCTTGTCAAAAATTGTTTGGCCATAAACGTGTGAGTTTTTTTCTGGACTCTCAGTGCTATTTCATTGATCTATTTTTCTTCTCTCTTGCTATTATCACACTGTATTGATTGCTATTGCTTTGTAGTAAGTTTTGAAATTGGCAAGTGTGAGTCCTCCACTCACATTCTTTCCTGAGATTGTTTAGACTATTCTGTGTGCCTTTCCATTTCCGTATGAATTTTAGGATGAAATTATCAATTTCTGAAAAAGAATCAGCTGGGATTTTGATGAATATTGCATTAAATCTATAGAAAAACTTGAATTGTTTAATCAAATCACATTTAGTTTTTTGGTTGATATAGCTGAATTCATGTCTGCCATATTACTTTTTGTTTTCTATATGTCTCATTTTTTATTCATCTTTTGCTTTTTTCTGCTTTCTTTTGCATTAAGTGGATATTTTCTAGTGTAACATTTTAATTCCTTTCACCTATATATTTTGAGCTATTTTTTAATGATTAGGGTTCACAGTATAAATCTTATCAAAATCTACTTCAGATTTACAGTAATTTAATTCCAGTGAAATATAGAAATGTTATTCTTATATTGCTTTATTCATTCTTCTCTTTTGTATGCTATTATTGTTATACATATACATCTATATATGTTATATACCCAAACGTATATTGTTATAAATATTACTTTATAGGACTCTATTTCATTTAAGGAATTTAGAGACGATAGGAGTATATCTTTTTAGTATGTATTTGTAGAGTTTGTTATATTTACCATTTCTTATTTACCTTTTTTGTTTTGTTTGTTTTCTTTTTTCCATTTCTTCCTGTTGATCAAAGTTACCATCTGATGTTATTTGATTACTTCAATACAGCTTATTCCTACCCCTACCTCCCTTGTCCTATTGTTGTCAAATGCATTACATATTTATATTTTGTATGACTAATAATACAATTATACACACACTATTCTTTTGCAATAGCTGTTAAGTAAGTTATAAAGAGGAAGAAATATGCAATTATACTGTCTTTTATAATTACCTGTGTAATTAATTTATTGGTACTTTTTAAAATGTAGCTTAGACTTACTGTCTGATGTTACTTACTTTCAATTTGAAGAACTTCCTTGAATACTTGTTGTAATGTGGGTTTGCCAGCAACAAATTCTCTTGATTTTTGTTGATATGTGAATGTTTTTGTTTCACTTTCATTTTTGAAAGATAGTTTTACTGGATATTAGATTCTTGGTTGAGAGTTTGTTTGTTTTTCCTTTCAGCACTTTGAGTATATCATCTTACTGTCTTCTGGCCTCCATCGTTTTTTAATAATAAGTTAGCTGCTAATTTTCTTGGAGTTTCCTTTCATACCATGAATTACTTTTCTCTTGGTGCTTTCAAGATGTTCTTTCTGTTTCTGGCTTTCAACATTTTCACTATGATGTGTCAGGGTTTGTATCTCTTTTTATTTATCCTACTTTGAGTTCATTGAGCTTCCTGGATGTGTAAATTGTTTTTCATCAAATATGAGATGTTTAAGCCATTATTTATTAGCATATTTTTCTGCTCCTTTTTATCTCTCCCCTTCTGGTTCTCCCACTACATGTAAATTGACACATTTTATGCTGTCCCACATTTCTCTGAGGATCTCTTCTTTTCTCTGTTCTGTTTCCTGTCCATTCCTCAGATTGAGTAATTTCTTTCAATCTATTTTCAAGTTCACTGATTCTTTCCTCAGCCAGCTCAAGTCAGAGTTTGAGCCCCTCTAGTGAAATTTGCATTTCAGTTATACTTTTCAATTCCATGATTTCCATTTGGAGATACATGTAATGTTCATATCTTAATGATATTCTCTATTCAATGAGACATAATCATCAAAACTTGCTTTACTTTCTTTATATTCTTTGAATAGATATATATATATATTTTGAGGAAGATTGGCCCTGCACTAACATCTTTTGCCAGTTTTCTCTTTTACTTTTTTCTCCTAAAAGCCCCAGTACATAGTTGCAGAGTTGTAGCTCTTCTATATGGGATGCTGCCTCAGCATGACTCGATGAACAGTGAGTAGGTCTGCACCCAGGATGCAAACCAGCGAACCCCAGGCTGCAGAAGCAGAACGCTCAAACTTAACCGCTATGCCACCAGGCTGGCCCTAAATATATTTTAATAGCTGCTTTGAAGGCTTTTTCTGCTAACTCTGAAATCTGAGACTTCTTACAGGCAATTTCTATTGCCAGCTTTTCTTCCTGTATATGAATCACATTTTCTGTTTCTTTCCCTGTTCCTTTGCATGTCTTATATTTTTTGGTGAAAACAGGACACATCAGATAATGTCTTATAGCAATTCTGAATCCTGATCCCTCCCACTCCAGGACTACTTGTTGCTATTGTTTGCTTGTTTGTTTAGTAACTTGTCTGGACCATTCCAGTGAAGTCTATTTCACCTGCAGAGTGAAGCCTCTAATGTTGATTTTCAAAGAGTACAGCCTTGGGCGTGTGCCAGTCACCCTGACCCCTCTTCCCTAGGGATGGTAGTGTTTCTAACAGGGGCCTCTTTGACTAGCTCTTTCCCTGAGCTCTCTGTTAAACTTCCTGCCTCTGTTGGTTTCACACACAGCTGTTAGGCTCCACTGATTTTCAGCAGCTGGCTATAGAGGTACACAGGTCTCTGTTCTTAAGAACTGCCTCTCCCCTGGCAGAACCTCTGTGTCACTGTTTGGGAAATGGCTGTGAGGACAGCAATCTGCTTCTCTCAGTGTCAATCCTGCTTTATGAGCAGAGACCTAGACATTTTGGTAGTCTCTGAGCTTTTTGCCACTCCTTTCCCATTGTGGAACCGCTGACCTAAAGGTAAGCTGAGCAAGGGTGGTTGGGGCCCAGTATTCTCAGCCTTCAGTTCCTGAGTTAGAACTTCCACCCTACAAGTGGGTGCTGGGTGGGGAGGTGTGCCCTAGACCTCTGCCTCCTCTTGCCTGAAATAGCACTTTTGCCATATGGAGTTGGGGTAGATGAGAAATGCTGGTGGCCTGCTTCTCCGGGAGTAGCCCTGAACTCGAATGTTAGGCGAGGGAGGTCCGCTCTTGGTTGTACTCACTGGAGGAGAGCTGACACACAGAGCCGGGGGGTGGGGGGGTGGTGGAAAGAGCTGGTTGGTTTCAGTGTCACTGACTCTCACCGTTCTTATGGAGATTTAATAGATTTTCTTGAGTAAATGTTTCTACACTTCCTTTATCTCCTGAGGACAATTTCCAGAGACTTTAAATGGTCATTTTTAAGTAATTTGCACAAGTTATGGTTGTTTTGCTAGGGAGAGGGTCCCCAGAGCTACTCATACCCACATTCTGGAAGTTCTCTCTTCACCATATTGGTTTTCAAAGAGTTTCCCACCTATAAAATCTTTGCTGTCACCTTCCAACTGCCACAACATCAAACTTAGCCTTTATTGGAACAGGAATAAATATTAAATGTCAAGGTATATTTATATTCAAGATAAGGATGCAATGGGAGTTGTTACTGGAAGTAGCTTACACCCATCAGACCTTTTCTATTGCTTCTCTTTTTAAAGCAACTGACATCCTAACATCAGTCTTTTGAACAATTTTCAGCCATCTCTCAAGTGGTCCTTGGTGGAACTACGAATTCTCCTTATACCCCAGTATACCTTTTTACCATATGTAGTTTACCATATGATAGTTGCAAATGAGAAAAACAGACACATTGAGGTAATAACTCAACAGAATTCTTCTTTTGTCTTAAATTTATTTTTACTAATCACTTAGTGTGTTAATTTTCTCTCTAGGCTCACATCTATTCTTAGCCTAAAAGAGCCTCTCTTAGGTAGAAATACTTCTCTGTTTAACTCATAAGAAAATACATCCTGATAAAATTAAAAGATTTTTTAAATTAAGTTTAATTAAATTAAATTAATTGAATGACTAACTTAATTAAATATTAATATATGATTTATAAAAGTGTGACTTTTTGTAATCCGTGTCCTCAATTATAAGTTTTTTCCAATGTAATTTCCAGGAAGTAATAATTTAAAAAGTTTATTATGAGCTTAATAAGGAAGAAAAATTCGTTTTAATTCTGTCCCTTTTTCTTATAGACGAACTATAATTTTGCAGTATGGACTACTGCCATTCTTTGTAAAATATACTGGTAAATGGGTGATGCTATAATAGATATCTAAAAGTGTGAAAGTGGCTTTGAAATTAGGTAATGGGTACAAGTTGAAAGAATTTGGAGGCACATGATCAAAAAAGCCTAGATTGCCTTAAACAGACTGTTGGTAGAAATAGGCACACTAAACGTGTTTCTGGTGAATGTTCAGAAGGAATTTAGGAACATGTTCTTGGAAACTAGAAACGTGATGACCAAGGAGGAGACATAAATTGGAGTGACATGGCCACAAGTAAAAAGATAGCCAGCAGCCATCAAAACTGGAAGAGACAAGAAAAGGATACTCATCTTGAGCCTCCAGAGGGAGGGTGGCTCTGCCGACACCTTGACTCCAGCCCGGTGATACTGATTTCAGACTGCTGGCCTCTAGAACTGTAAGAGAATAAATTTCTGTTGTTTTAGGCCACCAAGTTTGTGGTAATTTGTGATCACAGCCACAGGAAACTAAGCTATGCTTAACTTTGGTTTTAGTCTACTTGGCTGTGAAATGGGGGCTCTAGATAAGAAGGCTGTTCCCACCTAGCATTCTTTGATGAGTAGGATAGACGTTCCAATCAAAAAAAGATGAAATATGCCATTGAGAGAAATGCATTTGTTCACTTACTTATATTTTTACTCATTTTTAAAAATTTCAAGTGAATGAATTAATGAATTCAATAATATTATTTTTATACCTTCCATACGTTAAATGCCTGTTACAGGATATTGGCAAAAAATACAAATAAAAATTTAAGTTTTCCATCATAGAACTCACTTCTAACACAGAGGCTAATGTAACAAAAAATTGTTGAACACGGTGATGAGTGCCGGGTAGAAGGCAGCCCACAGAAGTGACCTAAAGGATGTTACATGTCCCCACACCTCTGCTGGCTCTGACAGCCCAAAAGATGCCAGCAGAAAAATGGACAGTGTTTTAGAGAAGGAAACATATGTTTTCAGGACTCACTAGCCAAAAATATTTGAACCACTTACACAAAAAGGAAACAAAAAGGAAATGTAATAACATGAGTTCTATGGGAAAAAAAAAAGAAAAGAAAAGAAATGGCAATAATTGCAGAGACAAAATCTCCGTGTTTTGCACTCAGACCATTGTTCTAATGGGTGGAATGATGGAGGATGGGAAAGGTTAGTAATTACTAGGACGTTTTCTCTTGATATTTCTCCTCCCTTTCTTTTCAGGACACGTTGCTCATTTTTATTCCAAGAGAAACTGAGAACTCAAACATATAAAAAAGATAATAGGCTCCCTTTAAATTTTGCATACTTCATCTTTAAAAAAAATTAAATATGCATGATGAAATTATCGGTGGCATAAATATGTGGTGTCTGGAAGAAACAGAGCAAATCCTCGAGTGTTTCTAGTACTAATTCAACCAATGTCTAGATATAGTACCTGAAAAGAAAGTGCTACACCATCTCTATGACTTTAGAATTGGGGCATCTGGAATAACACCAGGCTCTTTAAGGGGAATGTTTAGAAAGAGCCAGGGTTGGAGATTGTATGACAGGTGAAAGTGTCCCTTAGGGCCACCATTTCTATGACCAGATAATCAATATTTGATAAACATACTGTTATTTAGTAATCTGCAAGGCAAGTGACTAGCAGACTAAATGAAAAATTGACTTCATCTTCCAATATTATTATTATTGAAACTATTAAGAATGCCTTTTAATATCAATTTATTCACTTACTTGGAGGCATCCTTAATGATACAGAAGATCTTAAAACCATGAACCAGAACGGAACATTCTGGCTCATGTGTGATAAACCCAAAGGTGATACTTGATGCAGTCGTTTATCCAGTTAGATCGCCGCTCAAAAAATTGCGCATATTTCTATTCTAATTTAAGGAGTTTCCACTGAAAACAAGATCTCCTGCTTCTTTTAATATATTTAAGCAGAAAAACTCACTTTGTGGCACTATTTGGCTTTTATTTGTGGTTTGTTAACTCATTTTTTTCACAGATGATAATAAGGCCATGTTATTAATTTCACCCTCGTTTTTCAGGTAATCAGTCATATCTATGTTGTTCCTTGACCACAGACTGCAAGATAGACCTGGCCAGCAATCACGCAAATGAGTCCAGTCAGTCCTACCTGTCCCAAAGCTCCCCCGCCTTCTAAGCACAGGGTCCTTGTCTCTTTTTCACTGAAACACTTAAAGCTAGCTGTTATCAACCTAATAAAACTTTAATCTGGTCCGCAGAAACATTTCTCCATATTTTCAATAATTCTTTCCTACTTCTCTCCTGATTCAAAGGAAAAGGATTTTTGTTGTTCTTATTTCTATTTTTGTTTTTTAACATATTCTCAGGGCTTAACTTACTGTCTAACATATATAGTTAGAATTCAATAAATGTTTTGTGTATGTCTCCTTTCCTCCAGTCTTCAGAAAGAAGTGTACTTTGCAAGATTAATCTTTTTCATCTTTCTTATCTCATCCTCTCCAGTCTCAGCTAAGTTCTTAGTTCATCTTGGCTCATTATCCTAATATTTATTGAGAAATGACATGTAATAATGGCTAGAGCTATTGTGACAGGCTACCTGTCCTCAATTCCTGACTCCATTACTTATTAGGTACACGACTATGGGCACATTTTTAATCAGTCTGTACCTCTGTTTTCCTGTCTGGAATTGGATATGATAATGTCACCTATCTCATAGAGTTATTAGGAGGATTAAGTAGGTTACACATGGAATACATATAAACCACTTAGAGCAGTGCCCTGCACATAGTAAGCACTCAATAGTGTGCTTATTGTTACTCTTATGTTTTTCTCATTCTATTTTTTATAGTCCATTGTCTTGGCTTATCACTTCACTTGGGACTTTATTTTACTGCAAAACAAAATCTTCATATACATCTGATTCCCCTTTAAATTGATTTTCCGTATTTGTGCTTGGCTTATTGCCAAATTTTTGAGAAAATATAAATATTCTGTTTTCACTTCTCAGAAACTCTTTAACTTTCAGCAATCTTGCTTCTACTGACTATTCCTGGATGGACAAATGACCTTCTTAGCTCTCTCCCGGTTAAATAATGCAACTGTTAACATAGTTGATCATCCTTTCTTCTTAAAACAATCACATTCTTAAATTATGTATCAGTGCATATTAAGAAGTTTCTTTTTATCTCTCAAACCACTTCTTCCTTATTGTCTTTTGAAAAATTCCTTGAAGAAAGCCTTTATATGATTAGTGTTCTTTTTTATGTTTTTATGTACTAGGAGCTTATCTATATGATACAGTAAAAATTATAATCCACAAAACAGATATTTAATTTTATTACAAATTTTGTTGATTACTTTGGAGAAACAGAATGAGGCACTGTGATGGAGAAGGAAGATTACTTTATAAAGGAGAGTGGGAAATGGTTTTTCTGAGAGATTGTTGATAGAGTTTTAGGGAAAGCAAGTTATGTGTTGGGAGAAAGAATATTTCTGGAAAATAAAATAAATAGTGAAAGTGCTGATAAAGAACTTGTTAGAGGAGAAGAAAATTAGTGTTCGGTGTGTTGCGGTAGGAGGAAGATAGTAAACTTAAGTTTAGAGAAGTGAATGATGAACAGATCTATAGTACACGGTTTAGAATTGATGAAGTGTCAGTAATTATGGTAGAGATTTTACACATGATATTTTTATTTCTTACAATATTTCAGTTCATGGTGGGTTTTTTTTGTTCTTGTAGTTTTGGTGAGGAAGATTGGCCCTGAGCTAACATCGGTTGCCAATCGTCCTCTATTTTGTATGTGGGATGCCGCCACAGCATGGCTTCATGTGCCATGTGTAGGTTCACGCCCAAGATCCGAACCTGCAAACCCTGGGCCACTGATGCAGACCATGCCAACTTAACTACTACGCTACTGGACCAGCCCCTTGTAGTGTTTTTAAACCTATTTTATAGATGAAGAGATGAGAAACTATATTCAGATAGAATATACGTTACATGTCATCTTTAATTAATAATCTATAATAATAACTATCTTATATTTATTTAATATCTATCACATGAATGTTAACACTGTGTGTGTGTGTTTGTGTTTGTACACACGTGTGTCTGAGTATACAGATTTCTTTCAAGGTCAAACAACATGTAAGAAAAGTTTAAGATTGACTTTAATCTATTAGCCTCAGCATGTTATAGAAATTTCAACATAATTCTATGAAAGCAAGAAATGCTAGAGTATGGATCACAGTAGAATTAGAGTTTTTAGCCATCTTTCCTCCAGAAGACACAGATTTAGACAATCACCCAGGATGGAAGAGCCTTTGTGGAAGTCCAGGAGTCTAGTGGAGAAGTCAAGGAGTCCAGTACACTATTGAAGCGAAAAAATCTGAGATTGGATGCATTGAAGTGAGTAGGAGGAACAGTTTCACTTTACCTGTATCACCCCTCCCACAAGGTGGCACAACTCAGTGCCAAGAGAACGTCTCAGCCAGTGATTTCTCCCATGGGGGAAAGTGAGAGTTATGTGAGTGAGTATCCAGCTTCCTCAGGTGTGCAAGATGCTGCCAAAGATGCCCTCTTTCTCACCTCATCTAGAATACTGAGGTGTACTGAATGACTGGGGCCAGAGGGCGGCTGGGAGAATAGCAGACAGGGCTCTCAAAGGGCGTCAAAGGGATGCAGATCCTATTAACCACGTCATGGACTCAATCAGAAGGCCAGCCCACAAGCTACTGGGATCTTGCCTGCGGATCCTCCAACTGGCCCATGATGCTTCTATGCTCCATGCACATTGCCCACATCTCTCCACCTCATGCCTAGCTCCCTGTATGTTCTCCTGTTGGCTGCAAGGGTGAGCCTTTGCAGATGACTAGTGATCATGAGCAGAAAGCCAGTCCAAGTCTGAGGGATTGGGAGAAGCCACACAAACTTGAGCATTCAGCACTGCCCTAGGAAAAGCAAAAGGGAGGCTGTCAGCAGTAGGACTGGCTTTGCAGGATTCAGAGAAGGCATACAATCTTAGGAATTGCCCACAAGAAGGAACAGGAAGTGTGGAGAAGATGTATCCATAGAAAAGGTCAGACAAAGCCTCAGAATCCCTAACAGGGACGATGAAAAGGATTTCTCTCCCAAAGCCAGTCACTAAAGTCTGGAAGAGGTGACTGCTTCAGCAAATACAAAAATAGCAAAGTAAGAATTCAGGATTATGAAAAATCATGAAACATACCACCAAAGAAACACAATAATTTTCCAGTAACTGACTCCAAAGAAATGGAGATCTGTGATTTGTCAAATAAAGAATTCAAAATGATTGTTCTAAGGAAACTCAGAGATCTACAAGAAAACACAGAAAGACAATTCAACGATATCAGGAAAACAGTATTCACACACTGTTTTGAGCAGTTTAACAGAGAGATAGAAAATATAAAAAAGAATCAAATAGAAATTCTAGAGCTGAAGAATAAAATGAATGAAATGAAAAATGCTATAGAGAATTTTAAAAGCAGCAAGAGAAAAAAATAATTGCTAACATACACAGCTATTGTCATAAGACTACTAGCAGAATTCTCAGCAGAAACACTGCAGGCCAAGAGAGAGTGGGATGGTACATTCAAAGCGCTGAAAGAAAAAAGTTGCCAACCAAGAATACCTGGCAAAATTGTCTTTCAGATATGAAAGCAAGATAAAGGCTTTCCCAAACAAACAGAACCTGAGGGAGTTCATCACCCCCAGACCAGCCTTATGAGAAGTGCTGAAAGGTAATCTTCAAGTGAAATGGAAGGATGGTAATAAGTAACGTAAAAACATCTGAAAGTATAACACATGCTGGTAAAGGTAAGTATATAGTCTAATTTAGACTAATATTGTAATAAAATGGTGTGTTAACTACTTCATTCTAATATAAAGGTCATAGGACAAAAGTATTAAAAATAACTATAGCTGCAATAATTTGTTAATAGATATACAATATAAAAAGAGGTAAAATTATGACATCAAAAACATAAAGTGTGAGAGAGAGAGTAAAAGGGTGGATTTTTTGTATGTGATAGAGGTTAAGTAGTTATCAGCATAAAGTAGATTGTTATATCTAGAAGGTTTTTAGGTAAGCCTCATGGCAACCACAAAGCACAAATCTACCATAGACACAAGAAACATAAAGAGAAGGGAATCAAAGCATACCACTATGAAAATTCATCAATTCACAGAGAAGACAGCAAGAAAAGAAGGAAACAAGTGAGACTAAATCAAACTAAAAAGGTTTTGCACAGCAAAACAAACAATCCACAGAATGAAAAGGCAATCTACAGAATTGGGGGAAACATTTGCAAGCCATATATCTAATAAGGGATCAATATCCAAAATATATAAAGAATTCATACACCTCAATAGCAAAAAACCTATCTGACTGAAAAATGGGCAAAGAACCTGAATGGACATTTTCCCAAAGAAGACACACAAATGACCAACAGGTACATGAAAAGATGCCTAACATCACAAATCATCAGGGAAAGGCAAATCAAAACCACAATGATGTTATCACCTCACACCTGTTAGAATGCTATTATCAAAAACACAAGAGGTATCAAATGTTGGTGTGTATGTGGAGAAACGGACCCTTGTGCACTGTTGGTGAGAATGTAAATTGGTGCAACCACTATGGAAAACAGTGTGGAGATTCCTCAAAAAATTAGAAATAGAATTACCATATGATCCATTAATCCCATTTCTGGATATATATCCAAAGGAAATGAAATCACCATCTCTAAGAGATATCTACACCTCCACGTTCATTCCAGCATTATTCACAATAGCCAAGACATGAGAACAACGGAAATGTCCATTGAAGGATGAATGGGTAAAGAAAATGGAGTGTGTATGTATATATATATACTTATTATACATATAATGAAATATTATTCAGCCATGAAAAATAAGGAAATTCTTCCATTTGGGACAACATAGATGAACCTTGAGGGCATTATGCTAAGTGAAATAAATCAGACAAAGAAAAATACTGTATGATCAAATTTATATGTCAAATAAAAATAGCCAAATTCATAGAGAGAATAGAATGCTGGTTGTCAGGGGTTGGATGGTTGGGAGATGCTGGTCAAAGGGTACAAACTTCCAGTTATAAGATGAATAAGTTCTGGGGATCTAATGTACAGCATGGTGACTATAGTTTACAACACTGTATTATGTACTCGAAAGTTGCTTAGAGCAAAAATCTTAAATGTTCTCACCACAAAAAAAATAATGGTAATTGTGTGAGTTGATGGAGTTGATTACCACTAACTTTATTGTGGTAATCATTTTGAAATATATATGTGTATCAAATCACCACATTATACGCCTTAAACTTACACCATGCTATATGTCAATTATATCTCAATAAAGCTGGAGGGAGGGAAAAGAAATGCTAGACTACAGGGAAGAACTTTGCTTTGAGTCTAGAGAGAGAATCTAGTTCAGAATATTTTAGGAAAATGGTGCTCTAGCAGGAAGGTTTCCAGGAAAAAAGTGGAAAGTCGTGAGTTAATCAATAATGTAAGGCATTTTCAAAATGGAGGGTTTTCATAGCAAAGTGAGAGGTAAGCTGTAATTGTCCGGGACTGATTCTCTGATATTCCTCCTACAAGAAGGAGGGCCAGTCTGAGCCAGCAAAGGCTATTGTGAAACAGCCTCTTTAAAATGAGAGCAAAGAGCGTGGAGGCATAACTATGTGACCCTCACATTATTTTTATGTGATGTAAAAGATAAACCCAAAGAGACAGGGGGAAATAAGAGAACTGCAGGGAAAGCCTCTCTAAAAGGCTGCCTGTTGAAAAGATATGTAGTTGTTATGGCTTTTTAATGTAGGTGTCAAATGTGATAAGATTGATGGTGTTTCTAGCAGTGTTTAATGGGAAAAAATACCAGGACATGAGAAGATCCACACACAATAAGTGGAGGGCTGGTACATTGGACTAAGACATAGTGCAGAAGATAATGTAGTACAATCATGCGTTGCTTAATGGCAGGAAGACATTCTGAGAAACGCATCACTGGGTGATTTTGTCATTGTATGAGCATCCCAGATGGTATAGCCTACTTCACACCTAGCTATACGGTGCTAATCTTACGGGGCCCCTGCCGTATATGCAGTCCATCATTGACCAAAACATCGTTTTGTGGTACATGACTGTATTAGGGAATGGCATTGACCATCCAGGAAATGAGAACGAAAAGAACCCAAAAATTATACCCTCTTTCAATAGATAAGCTTATCTATGTAACCAGTCTGATGGAGTGGTCCATAGGTCATCTCTAGTCTAGTGCCCCTGGATGCTGAGTTGAATGCGTTAGCTCTCCTTCTACCTGCACATGCTCCACCAACCACCCCCCCAACATACATAATTCAAACATTAAAAGGAGAATCCTGTATACTACTGGGATATACAAGCACCGTCATTAGACAACAAAATGTTGTCTGTGACTCAGGCCACAGAACTTAGCATAGAATCCGATGGCTATTCAGTGTTCCTTATTTTACACAAAACATGGAGGAAATAGAATTCTGGAATGGAACAAATTGTGCCAACCACTCACTCCTCACTTATTGACTGCCTATAATGCTAAACATCTCCTGGAAACAACTGTCCCTCACAAGAGTGTATCATTTCCTGGCTCTCTCTTGACTCAGGTGTCAGGGGACATGGATGTGTCAGTAGTGGCACGACTGAAGGGTGAGGTCCAAAACTGTACATTCCTCCTTGTACTTTGTTTTTTCTCCTATCTGGACCCTCAGATGATCAGGAAATCTGGTTTGTAGCCTTAACTGAGGAGTGTTTAACAAGCCGGAGGAACCGCTATCTACCAGTTGATGCATCGTTCCTAATCAAGTGTAAAGACATACATTATCTTTACTCTGCCCTATTTGATTTTTTGCTTTAGGGTCCAGACCCCCAGCTGAGTGGGCACTCTGCTGGCCATGCTCATTCTGATGTATATGCAGACGGGTACAATTTGACTACCACAGACCTTATTGAATACAAGAGAGTGGTGACAACCAGTCAACACTAAGGTCTTTCCTGAGGTGATCAAATAGAGTGTATGTCAGACACAAAGATGATTTTGGAAGAAGATGCCCCTCCTCTGCTAGTAAAAAAATAAAATGAAAACAAAAACCAGAAAGTACCAAGGGCAGAGTACAGAATGTATGTTAAAGGTCATGCATTTGGGTCCCTTCAAGAATCTTGTCATATAGAACATCTTAAACATGTTTTATGCAACTCTTAAGACAGTGACTGCGTCTGCTGGCCTTTGAGATGCTGGAGGTACCAGCATGCAGCAAGGAAGAGCTATCAGCCACGTCAGTTTCTGCTAATGGCAAAACCCTGTTCTCGTAACAAGCAGTACCTGCTACTAAACTGTTAACAACGGATTGCATCCCAGGAGGCGTCTGAGAAAGACATATAGGCTGGTTCTCCCTTCCTCCAATAAGTCATGAACTTCCCAGACATTAGAAGATTGGGAAGACTGAAGCCCGTCTTGATCAGCCTTTTCTTGACCCCTATGCTGAGATGCTAGCATTGTTCAAACCCACACATCATTTATGTCTGTCGTGAAGATACATGCAGATTTATAAACTGAACTATCTGCCTCTCATGGACTCTTCTTTCTATGCAGACAAAGAGCCTTCCTTTGTTTATATTGAGTAAATATGACCTGCACCCCAAGTTGGGCACTTAGCTTTTCCAAGATTTTTAAGACTTCCTTCCAGGACCTCATGTCCACCTACTGGTCAGGATTTTAAGGAACGACCTTCCTGGGAAAGGGAAGGGCCATAGGAGACAATGTATCGCACAACTTCAGACAAGATCTCACTCCTCCGTGGGCGTAATTGAGCTGCTGTCAATAATATTCTGTCAACCACATAAGGCTACATAGCCAATGATACAAGCAAGACTTTGAGGCCCAGCAAATTAGTCTGCTTTCCTTGGCCAGGGTAGTTTGCACCAAGAAAACCACCCTGAACTATCTGTTGTCCACCGAGCAGGAATTTGTGTTGAGCAACTCATCATGTTATGTGTAGGTTAATACAGAGTGACTAAGTAGAAAAATCCATCTCCTAGATATGGAAATTGGCAGAAGGTTCTCTAAAGTACCTCAATTGGTACCTTAACACCTCTTTTCTGGGCTGATCTGGGCTCCTGTAATAGAGAACTTCAGGTGTTACCCACAGGCTTCTTTCACTTATCACTCTTATTATCTTCCACTCTCTCCTTCAGCAAGGTCAGCAACTATCCTTACAACCCTTCTGGCTGAAATGATATGATATATTCAGGATGGATGAACTAGGAGGGAAGGGTTACCTTGTCCAAGACTGACTCCTGTAGGTTGGCTGCCCAGCCATAGAGGGGCCAGGGCTCCTTACAGAGGCTCCGGTCGACATGCTATAGCCAAAGCCTTAAGGTAACTCAGCTGATGGAGTGCTGAGGAGACAATATGGTTGGGAGCTACTAGACCTCTTTGACATGCTGCTACAATGACCCAGTTTTGTATCCCAGAAACTGATCACAGCGGGGAAAGATAGTGTACTCCCAAGAGATGAAATTGAATATATAGAGGTGAAGATCATGTTTCCAACACATCATATTTCTATAACCACAGGTTTGATCTTTAGCCCTTTGCACACTTGAGGGGATGAAGAGGTGCAATTCTTCTCTGATTGTGAAGTTATGAACACACAGCCCGGAGACTGTGATCTATTTCTATAAGTCTGGTAGGAGGCTCTGTTAGATCCCAGAAATGATTCAGAATGTAATGGGAAATGGGGACCTGAGTCGCTTTCCACTGTGCAGTTCTCTGTCAGATCCCATCAGAAAATGCTTCTCTGGAAAAGTGTGTGTTTCCTGGGTACTTGATCTTGGTTGTTCACAAGAAAGACACAAGAAGAAGCAAAGATAACAAGGTCATTAGGATAAAAGGGAGGGGCAGGAATATCTAAAAGAAAATACAATTATGGTATACTACTTGATTTTGAATCAAGTAATAATTCTATCACCAACATAATGTAAAAATGATTTTTTGATATTACCACATTGGTATTAAAGGGGAAAAAGTTATGAGAAAATGATGTGTAGAAAAAGAAATACAAATAGTTGTTTCACATATAAAATATTTCTTAATGTTATTACTAATCAGAGCAGCACAGATTTAAAAAGCAATGAGATAGCATTTTCAGCCCTAAGACTGGAAAATGTTTTTAAAGAGTTATAATTTGGATGTTGGCATAAGTGTGAGAAAACTAACATTCCCATAAACTGCTAGTGGGAGTGTAAATTGGAACAGTGACTTTGGGGATCAATTACATAGTATATTTAAACATTTAAAAAGGGACTATTCCATGTCAATTCTATGTGTATATCTACATGTATCAACATCCCAGAAAAAAGTTATTGTTGTGATACTCTTCACCCTCACGTTTATTCTGTTTAATCTGTTAACATCAGAAAGAATTATGCTAACATCTTTCTCTATGATTGTGTATTTGTACATATCTTCTGTAAACTTTATCAATTTGTGATGTGATTTCACAGCTTTATTCTTACTCCATTTTTCCAACGTATAATTCACTTATTTTTCCTATTTAATTCTTAATTGTGTAAAGCATATCTTCATTGTGTATGGCACATCTTTTTTGGCCTTCTGCCAATTTATTTTTTTCCAACTGTTTTATGACATTATTTCAGGATTCTTCTTGAAATCGGCACAGACTTAGAATCTGTTCCATTCAACTTGAGGATCATTGATTTTATTAGGTGTTTGTGCTATTTCATATTTATTGTGTTTATTAATAAGTGTTTGACATATCCATGCTGTTTTATTTAGTGTTTTTTCTCTATTACGTTTTATTGCTGTTTATTTTTCCTTTCCTACCATTTGTGGAACTGATCATATTTTCTTTGTCCTATTTTTCCTCTAATGTTTTAGAAGATATGCATTTTATTTCAATTATTTTAGTAACCTCCCTGCGAGTTTTAAGTTTCCTAAAAGTTATTAGAGCTAATCGATATATGTATATTTTACAATCGAATGATATAATAACCTTAGATGGCTTTAAGTCCTTCCTCTTGTGTTTCCAAACATTCAAATCTCATGTTCATATCACCATCATTTTAAAAATCTTTTCTGATTATATTTTTAGCAAAACACAAATTTAAATTTGATATTATAATTTTACAAAGTTTGGATATATTCTTGACACTCCATTATTCATTTCACTTTGAAATTTCTTTTTTTTGGTTGGAATATGTGATTTCAGGAAATGAATGGAAGTCATAAACTTTTTGAGTTTTAACATGTCATTTTCACCTTCACACTTCAATGTTAATCTGGTCGGAAAAAGTGTTATAAGTTTAATTTTTGTTGATTTTTTAAAATTAAATTTTATAATATATTGGATATCTTGACCTGTTTTGCATCCAGTGTCCAGAGGAGGCCTCTGATATCATTCTGATTCTTATTCTGATTTATATCTTTTTATTTCTCCTCTCTGTCTGGGGTTTACAAATTTTTTTTTTTCTAGCATAATCATTTTGAAATTTAACAATTTAATTCTAACTTATTCAGTTTTCGCAAGGTTTTTACTCTCATACTTTTATTAATTTTTGAGGAAAATACTACCTAGCTCATTTTGTATTTTAATCTTTCTGTTTTTTCTTACATGGGCAGATCTTTCATCTTTAAGGAAACTAAGACTCAAGAGACCAGGCAAAGCCTAATGAGCGACAAGCACAGACAGGGGCAGGACTAGGCATTCAGGGACAGGCAGGACACACAGCTGCTTCTCTTGACAGCGGCACCAGCACACCATCCTTATGGTACCTGGCCTCTTCTTGTGGGTTGCAAGGGTGCACTTGTAACTATCTTTATCCCATTAGCATATACTCATCAATCACATAAACCAACTATAATCTTTTAAAGACCAAGGACATGAGAAAATAGAATACTAGGCAGATAGAGTTTTCAATAATATTTCAGTAGTGAAGCGCTTCGAAGTTCATGACTTTAGCGTCGTTGTTATTGTTTTTGCTTGAGCAGTTCAGGGGCACATGAAGCACTAGGAAACAAAAAAGGTAGATAGCATTAAGAAATTAAAATAAATCATTAAACACCATTATCATCATCATCATCATTATCATCATAAAGATCCTATGAGATCTTTTTTTTTAGCAATCAAACTAGTGAAGTATTAAAAAAGGATGACAGGGCTGGCCCTGTGGCTTAGCAGTTAAGTGCACGCGCTCTGCTACTGGCGGCCCGGGTTCGGATCCCGGGCATGCACCGACACACCGCTTCTCCGGCCATGCTGAGGCCGCGTCCCACATACAGCAACTAGAAGGATGTGCAACTATGACATACAACTATCTACTGGCGCTTTGGGGGGGAAAAAAGGAGGAGGATTGGCAATAGATGTTAGCTCAGAGCCGGTCTTCCTCAGCAAAAGGAGGAGGATTAGGATGGATGTTAGCTCAGGGCAGATCTTCCTCACACACAAAAAAATAAAAAAAGGGATGACAAAAATGCTGACAGTATAATGAGTTAGTCGTGTTGCATCAGAATATAAATTGGTGTAATCTTTCTGAAAATATGTTTGTAAATAGGCAACATACATGTTAAAATATCCATCTTCTTTGGCTTTGACTCAGTAACTTCACTTTCAGTAGTATTTCCCAAGGAAAGATACAACTAAACTTTTTATAAAACAGTTGTTTTATGTGAACTATATTTATAAAATATATTTTTTATTATTTATAAAAAATCAGCAAATTGAGAATAACCTAATTATCCCCCAAATAGAAAAAAGTAAATAAAAGTAGGATCAGATGAATATTATGCAGCCACTAAAATCCTTTGTGGAAAAAAATAACAGAATCAGGTTTATAAGATAGCATTAGGTGAAGAGGAAGTATACAAAAAAAATACATACGTATATGTCAGATATATATAGAGAGATAGACATATATATATGATCACATTAATTTAAAATTTACACATAAAACAACTGAAAGAAAATAAAATCTAAACGATGATATTATTTTGGAAATGAAGACAAAGATAACTTTTGATTTTTATCCTAATGCTCTTCTCTGTTATTTTCTAAATTTCTAATATTACTGTGTATAATTTCTGTAAACATCACCTCTCATGCTATATAACTTTTATAGGCGTTATGAGGAAGGTGAGCTTTTGCAATTTTGCAAAAGCTAGATAATTTTGCAATTTCTTTCCCTTTTGAGGTTTTAGCTTCTGAAGTTAATGTTTGGGTATTTCAATGCTCCTTCAGGATTCTTCACTTAAAAGAAATTGAATCCATAAATTCCGTACTGAAGCATTGATTCCAAGTGGCACTGGGACTGCTGATTAGCTAGGACAGAATTTTTCTTTTTTTAAAAACTTGGCAGCTGTGTTATTAAGGGAATTTTCCTTTTATCAGTTGTTGGAACACCTGAGTGACGAGTGCTGTGATGTATCTTGGGGGTGAACAATTCCATCTAAGCACATTTGTTCTACTCAGATGGCATGTGTTGTGACACCAGAGTAGCTTCATGTCCTTGATATTCTCCCCACCTAAATTAAAAAAAAAAACAAAACTAGTTTACCATCACTTTAAATTGTCTGCTGACATTGGACTGAATCTAACTGATTCTGCATATGAATAGACACAGTGTTCTGGGGAATACTGAAGCCAATTGGTGTGATTTAAGCTTCATTTAAACCAGTCCCTAAGGTGAGAGGTCTCCTCTTTATGTCTATTCTGGAAAGTAATAATGTAGATTACTATAGATTTTTTTATAAACCTAAGACTGGCATTCTCTCGTAAAAGCTCAAAGGATGCTATTAAATGCTATTGGACCCAAAAGACTTAAAGTAATTATTACCATTTCCTTTGAATTATAGTGTATGTTCTAATTTATGTGATAGGGATTGGGAAAAGATGAAAATAAATGTGATTCTTGGCATGTCAATTAATATGAATAAAATTATATTTTAACGTTAATTTTAGGAGGGTGTGCACTTACCCCCAAATAGAAAATTGGTGACTTAGATCTACAGACTCTGGTAGTTTGCACTTTACATATTCAATTTATGATGTAATCATAATCTGCTTGGGGATGGAGTTTTCTAATCCAGTCATTTTGTATAATTAACACTTTCTCTGACCATGAATCGATGCTATTTTCAGATCTTTCACAAAATAAGGCAATCTAAGAGCCACTTTTGAGTAGACTATGAAGGGATAGCTAAAATGGAAGTTTGATTTTGTAGCTTATAAGTAAATGGGAAAAATGTTAAAATCTATAAATTTGTGTGGTTTCACTATGCTCAAAGAATTGCTAATTTTTATTCTTCTGGCCTATTTAGCTAACTTCATATCTTGAGGTCATTTAATTAAGTAAAATTCTTACAGAGATGATTTTTTTAAAGTATCCATAGGTAGTCTTCAATTTGTTTAAATAGAAATGAATAATAAATAGGTAAACTTTAAAAATCTTATTATGGATTACCACTTCCATTTAGGGTGTGTAACAAGCATGATAAGCTACAAAATCGTAGTATTTTAAAACTATCAGAGTGCTGGGGATCCAAAGGTCTCATGTACTAAACTCCTGATAGTTATAATCCCTTCCTAAGAGCAAAGAGTGCTTTCATCCCTGGTTGAATGATAAGAGGAAAAACCCACCACAGAGAAAAATAAGGAAAAACAAGCTGATATTTTAATGAACTAATGGTAGCATATGCATGCCTAAATGGGAAGTACTTGAGTGTCCTGCATCGCCTCAGCCCCAGAGTGAGTCTGCTTTCACCCACCGACACCTTCCCATGGGTGTACACCACATGCATAGGCAAACAAAACAAAGGCTGGGAGCAGGGCAGGTGAACTGAGACACACCCTCCTAGTTTGCACGGGATCTTCTCAAGTACTAAGGCAGCTTTCCAGCAGCTTGCTGAAAAGCTAAGAGAAGCCTCTAAAGCACACCAGGACTTCCCCACATGTACTGCAGTGAGCCTCCAATGGCTGGAGCAGGGCAGAATTGCTCAGAGTAAACCCTGTAAGACACTCTGGAACTTCACGAAGTGCAGTGCAACAGTCCTCCAAAGGCTGGTCCGAGCAGCCAGGTGAGGAGGCATTTCCTGAGGTGCAGAATGCCACGGGCAGGACTGCAGAGCAAGAGAACACCCCGAAACACAAAAATGTAAAAGCCAGATGTAAAATGGAAATAAATGTCCCAAGAGTTGGAAAGCTAGTAGCTGGATCGTAAATCATAAAGAGATCTCCTGTGTCTCATTTGTGACCAGATCCCATGTCCTGCTGAAGGAATAGTGATCTCACTCCCAAAATATTTTAAACAAGTGGTCAGTTGAATCTATCTAAAATTGTAACAAATCCTGAACACTTTTAAACTACAGACTAGCCCACCCAGCTATAGTGACCCAATGTGCAACATTCTAGGCATAAATGTCATTTATTTCCCCTTCTACTGGTCTTTCACACACAATTGTGCTATACAATAAAAATAACATGTGAGAAATGCAGAGAAGCAAGTAAACCCACGGGCAAGAATGAAAACAGTGAATACAAACAAATACAGAGACAACTGAGAATTTGGAACTATATGACAAGGACTTTAAATAACTATTAAAAAGTGTTGAAAGAGGGCTGGCCTAGTGGCGCAAGTGGTTAACTGCGCACACTCTGCTGGGGTGGCCTGGAGTTTGCCGGTTCAGACCCCGGGCGGGCATCAACGTGCCACTTGTCGAGCCACGCTGTGGCGGTGTCCCATATAAAATAGAGGAAGATGGGCACAGATGTTAGCTCAGGGCCAATCTTCTTCAGCAAAAGAGGAAGATTGGCATCAGATGTTAGCTCAGGGCTGAGCTTCCTCACAAAAAAAAAAAAAAAGTGTTGAAAGAGACAATTTAAAATATGGACAGCATGCAGGAACAAATAGATCATTTTAGCAGAAATAAAAATTATTTAAAAAACAAATAGAAATAGTAGAAAACATGGTAATAAAAATGAAACGTTCATTCAGTGTGCAAACAACACACTAGATACAGCAGAAGAAGGAATCAATAAACTAGAAGACAAGTTAATAATTATTAAAAATGAAACACAAATGGAGAAAAAAGAAGGCAAAACACAGAACAGAGCATCTCAGATTTGTACATCAAATAGTTTAGAATTGAATAGCCTAGCTAAAGCAGTGTCTCATAATTTATTATTGCATTTATCATTTCATCTTTTTTATGTTTTTGTATAATACTATAATGTCATCAGAGTGATGAAGTGGAACTGTAGATATAGTGGAACTGACATTTGAAATATAATAACAACTTACAATTTCCTTTGAGTTTTGGTTTGAGTACCACCAAATTTGACAGAACTAGAATAAAGGGCAGAGACAGAAACATATCAAATCACATTTTAAAAAAATCCTTTATTGTAGATATAATGAAACATTTCAGGTTAATTTCCTTTAACAAATATTTATTGTGTATTTTCACTCATGCATATTGCCTTGTGTATTTGGACAGGATTTGCCTTGTGGCTTATCATATTTGATACATAGAATTCCTTTCTCTTACGTCTTATAAGTTGCACAAAACCCAAACTTGACTCTGAATTTTACTATTCACTAAAATCCTTCCTTTATCTGTATTTAATTACAGTTACTTTTATTCAATGCTCTTCAATGTATATTTGTGGCAGCAACTGGATAATTCATCAATCCTGTTAACATATCCCGGCTAAGATGTACACCACTTCCAGGCCAGACCCATAAAGACCTCCCACTGAATCCTCCCCTTGCTGTCATCCCCTATCTAGTGGCTGGACAATGTCAGAGCATTCCCTGATCTGGGCCTGGTCTAGATGGGGTAGAGTTGCCTGACCCCACACTCAATCTATTGCTCACCAGCAGTACCAATTGACTGATGTGAATGAGAAGTAACAATCTCCTGAATTAAACCACTGAACATCAGTGTATGTCTATTATAGTAGCTTGTGCTACCCTAACTAGTATAACATTACATTTTTCATCAAATTTTATGATAAAATAAAGAACATGACAATAGACAAGTGAAAAAAAGGATAAACATGGTATTCTTTCTCAATTTCCACTTTTTTTGTGGGAATTTTGTCATAGTTTTATTATTCTATATTTACTGTGCTTTTTGTGTTAGGTTGTGTGTCTCCTTGTCCTACAAAAGTGTTATCCAGCTTTGTAAGGATAGAAATTTTCTTTGTATTGTCTATGGTGCTTAGCAGTGTGATGTGTATAGCTGCTGGTAAATAAATATTATTCTTAAGGAATAAATGAAATGAATAAATATCTGAATACATTATGTATTTAGTTGACCATGTTAATATATTTTATTTTTCATAGCGAACATCACTTGACTACCTAAACATATTTACACACGTATATTGTCTTTATAGAAAAACTCAAAAGGAGACACAGATTTAAAGCAAAACAAAAAAAAGGAAGAAGAATGGTAATGTGGGTATTTATTTTTTGATTGAATAATCAAACATTTTTTAAAAGTTTTCTATATTTAAGGTACTCTGTGAGATGGTGGTTAGATAAAGATGTAAACATTCCTTTGCTAATCATATAGTCTAGTTAAGAAATCAGACAAGTAAAAATTACACCAATGAAAATTACATTAATAGGAAAGTGCTATTATCATGAAAATCACATACTAACAATGGAATACCTAGACCAGAAACTAAGCTGTTCATGGTATGAAGACAGTGTAAAAGGAAGTCTCTGAGGAAGTGAATTTTAGTTGAATCCAAGAGATCATGGTCAAGAAAAGAGAGAGGAGGGTTTTCCCGAGCTAAAGACGCAGCCTGTGGAAAGGCGTGAAGATGTGAGAGAGAGCAACACCTTCTCTGGAAAGGACGATATTTCAGAAGAGGTGGGAAAGAATTGTGCTAAGCATAGTCCAAACCCTGAAGTGCTGCGGATGTCATTCTAAGGCTTTTGAACTTTAATCTGAAAACTATCAGATGTAATTGGCATTTTGTAGTCTGGCATATGACATGATCAATTTTACCCACTTCTCACTGTGTCCTACAACCCATGACAACCTCATTGGAGGAATCAGAGGCTTCCTAGCTGTTGTCTCTTTTGCTTTATTTCTCTGCAGTCTACTTTTTATAGAGTAGCTGGAGTGTTTACTATAGGTTTAGTTTGATAATATTTCTCCCATGCTTAAAAACTGCAAGTAGATCACAGTGAAATTCAAATTTGTTGCCATGGCCAGCATGAATGGAACACTGCCTGAGGCCATATCCTACCTCTCCCCTTCTTTTTGTTACAATTCCAATGTTACACTGGCCCTTTTTCTTCATTAAAAACAAGTATCTTACTATTTTTTTTCCTTAGACATCACATGCACAGATAGAAACAAATACCCTACCAAGGTCGTAGCAGCTTTTAATCACTGGAGTCTATACAAGGCCTGTATTTGATGTTTAATCATTAACCAGTTCATTCATTCATTCATTCATTCTACTTGTTCAATTTTGTAGCCATCCCCCACTTTTTTCTCTCCATATAAAAGTAACCATTCTCATGTATTTTTTATTAAATTATACTCTTGCAAAAGGGAAGCAATTATTTTGTGTGCATATTTTGTTGCTGTTTCTGTAAATGTTGTTTTGTTATATATGTCATATTTTTTTCAGTAAGAATTTTCTTTTTAAGATTCACCCATGTTGCTAATTGTGCATCTAATCTGTTGCCCCAAGGCAATGAACATGTTCCTTCTTTCTTTAATTAAGGTGGGTATCATTTTTAGTTGCTGCTTCTAGCACATTGGGTATTCATTAGCGGTAGTAGACAGGTCACCTTCAGTGAGGAGAAATTCGTTTTGAGCAAAGCCACTTGCTACATGTTATTTGTTGAAAGGACATGTCTTTTCTTCAAAACTGTAGTGGTCTCCTCTGTGACTTTTCTTTCCAGACTTCCCACAGCCCCGTAGAAAATATGACCTTCCACAGAGACATCATTGGATATACTGGATCACAAAACAGAAGAAAAATGCTCACACTGCATCTTAAAACATCATAGTGAACACATCCTCCCAAGAGACCATGAGTGTGAGTTGAGGGAAGGCTGGCAATATGGCAGATACAGGCATTTTGGAAATGTGGCACAGGCTTACCCTAGGTCTATACGGACTAGACCTACTTGATGAGGAAATAATGCTAGTAATGCCTTAATTTATGGCTTTGTGGATCAGATTATTCCCAATTCATAAAGGCAGGCTTGGGCTCCATTGCCACAATCATCTCATGATCAGGCGTATAATTTCCACCAGAGTCTAGTAGTAAGCCAAGTGTTATTTCCCATCTCTAGCAAATGCATCTTACTAAGCTATCTACCAAATGTGAGTCATTTTCTTCTCTGAGATTTCCATGAGGATGATTCCATCAAGGTAGTGGACCCGCGTGGTGTCCTGTGGGAGAGAGAGATAGTCAACGTTCCTGCAGACTAAATGGTAGCGAAGTTGAAGAACTCATATAAATCTGAAGCAGGATGGTCACACTCCAGTGCTGCCCCTGCTGCGTTCTCTGCACACTGGGGCAGATTTCGAAAGCACCTCCATGTAAAGAGTTGTATAGGGCCTTCCAGGGGCTCTCTAATATACTCAAGTAAGGATAGCACACCTGGAAAAACAGTTTTTGTCAAGGTTAACATCTGCTTACAAAAACAATTCATCAAGACCGAATCTCTTTCATAGTATCTATCTCCTTCATAGTGTCTAAAATGAAGACATTATACATCCAGTTAACAGAGATTTCCTAAGACTCTACTGTGTGCCAGGGACTGGGAATACTGGCTTAACTCCCCAAAACTGGGAAACTATGCAGAAACACAATTAAATTTCACTGTCAGGCCTGAACTTCCTGGTTGCCTGGACCACTTGTCCTGGGATTCTCCCCAAGTGCAGCAAGGTTTCTCACGGGCTTTCTGATGGACTCGCCTCTTCCTTCTGGGATTCAAATTGGGATGTGAAGCACAGGGCTTTTTCTCACAGAGCCTTCAGCATGCCAGCTATGCTTACATTCTCTTTAGTTTCCAGCTCCTCCCACCCCACCCCAACTCAAAAGCAGAGGAAAGAAAAATAATCTCAGTTATTGTTGCAAAATATTATATTGAATTATAAAAAATGCTTAGAGCACAGAAGGCAGTCAGAAAATGTAACCTTCTTTATCCTCCTGTCCATTTTAGAGTTATTTGGCTTCTGTCAATTTACTTGTGAATTGTCTTCATGTTAATTATTTCATTGCAGTCCTATGTCCTCAACCTAGGTCCAAACTTTTATTGCTTTCTAAAGTTTGAAGGTCTGGAGAAGAAAAATCTGAGAATGATAATAATATAAATATTAAGATTACTTGACTTGAGTAGACAATATTTTTAAGTGATGACAAAATATGAATTCTGAAAAGGAAGAAATATGAAGAGACTTTTATGAAAGTTTCTAAACAGAAATATTTTTAAAAGGAAAAAAATTAATAGATGCATAGTTTGTTTAAAATATGATAGTTTATAGACTATCCAGCGATGATAAAATTTTACTAAAAGACCCTTTGTTTTAATTTGAAATGGAAAATAATGTTTGAGAAGATCAAAAAGTAAGCTATAAAATTAATCTGGATGAATGTTTCATAACAGTTAACCGGCATAAAATCAACGATATTTTAGGATGCCCTTTAGAAACACAAACCAGATAAAACAGCAATTTCTGTTGGAAGGAAAATCAAATTCTCCCACTCTAATATAAACGAGCAAAGGATTTATCTGAAAGCTTTTAATCCACTCCAGCAGTCAATCTTCTTACAGAGAGAGTTGTCCTATTATTGAGACATTCTAAGTAAAATTCTACCTGAATTAACAGTGATGGCATTGTAATAAGAAAATAAGAACTGATGTATATGTGTAAGTTCTGCTCCTTTAATTGTGGAAGGAGCATATGGTAAAGTCCATTACAAAACAAAAAATGTTCATGCTGTTAGCAAGTCACTTCTAACCAGAGTACATAAATAGTTCTTTCTGGTTTAAGTTTTCTAGTACAACCTACTTAGTGTCGATGGTGGGAATTTGACAGTGGTGCCACTCCTTTCTTCAACTCACATGAAACAACTCAGTGGTAAAATAATCTTTAATCTAAGCTATGAGTCTACTCCATGTAGACTCTACTTCCCTGTTCTTTGTTTCCAGAGTATGCAGAAGCCCTTGTGCCGTACAACTTCTCTCTCCTTTTCCTGTCTTATTGTCCTCTAGTCCCAATCACTCCATTCTTTCAACCACCTCCCAAGCGCCCCACCTTCACAGTGAGCATTAGGATTTCAACATATGAATCTGGGAGGGGTGGGGGTGGGATGCAAACATTCAGACTATAGCAGGGGAGGTGACTGGTCTAGGCTTCTGATAGCGTAAATCCTGCCCAGCCACCCCAAGGCTAAGTAATTGGAAATGTCTGCCCTTCACAATCCATCACTAAATGATCATTTCTGGTTCATTCTCAGATACCCTAGCCTTAGAATAATAGGTTTTCCTTACAGCCCTGACAGTTGGTATTTCTGGAAAACACTTTCTCATCTCTCTCGTTCATTCTTGAGTTTCTGCCTGAGATACACTTTTATCACCATGCTCAATTAGAAAATGAGTCCTCCTTGAAGGCCTAACTCTAAGTTTTCTTCCCTTCCAGTGTCCTGCTTAAATCCTTCGAGTTGAACTTATTGATTTCTTACATGTTCTCTGACCACCCCATATAAAACAGTCAGATAAAACTTATAGAATCATTTTATGATATCATAATTAAACCATTATGCCTGGGATGAGGGTAGTACATTCAGTGCTCCACATAGAATTTCTTTAAGTAAAATCCACAGAATCTGGAAGAACGTAAAAAAAAAAAATTATTTAGTTTGGGTTTGAGATGTGCATTACAATCTTTTAAAGAGACAATAAGAATACTTAAACAATCGACACTGATTTGTCTGCCCTTTTCTATTGTCATCACTGCTACCAGTTTTTCTTCCTGGTCTGGACCTCGGTTCTTTACCTTTTTCTGTGGACACACCCTGGAGACCCACAGAGCATGTGGTTCCTCTTGGACCACCCATCTGTTCTCCCTCTCTCCTTGGTTCGTGTGTCTCCACTTGACGCTCAGCCTTACCTGCTCTTATACTAGCTGCCTGCCCTTTCACACAGTCGGCTTTCCTCAATAACATGGAAGAGAGGAGGAGAGGAGAGAAAACTAGGTCTGCATATAAATTTGCCCTCAGGGTGTGTTTTCATGAAGATCATGAAGCTTTTTATACTGTCCAGTTTAACAATCTTCTGATCATCTTTAGTAAGATTTTTATGCAAAAAGAATATCCATACCTGACCATAATCTGATTTATGCTTGACTTTGAAGGAGGAAGAAATAGGAAGCAGAAAAATTCTACTCCATCTCCATAAACTAGTTAGTTGAATTTCACCTACGGGATTGATGAGATTCTTAAAGGCAGGTACTGCACCCTGTTCATCTTTATATCCCTGGCATCTAGCACAGCGTGGAAAACATTCAGGCCATCCATATATGTTTCCTGGAACTTAAGAACTTATTTCTTATACGTAATACATATTTAACCTGTTCAAAATAAGTTGGTTTTATGGTAGCAAATAATAATATCTGCAGCACTTGTAATATAAAATTTGAAGTTATCTAGTTAGAGGCAATCTTAAATGCTCATTAGAATACTGGAGTTTGTGAAAGACTGTAGTTTAGTTTGTAAATTCTTTGTATAGCTGGAATGAAGAGCTTCTTTTCAGAGTAATAATCACTTGACACCACTTTAATGACTCAGGCAAATGGTATTTTGAGTGCTCAGAGAAAAGTTACAATAATCAAGTTGCTAAAACATACATTCGCCTTTTTCTCTAAAGCACACTTGCATGTCACTATGCTATTTTCAAGTGCTTGTTAAAAGGATCAATCTGATTGTGATGGCATGTGCAAAAAAAATAATTCTATGCATTCACATTTTTATAAGAAAATTAATCAAAACATCAGAGCATCTTCCATTTTATGGCAGTAATTTCACTGCTATTAAGGAGGAAATACATAGTGTCATTCCAGGCCGTACTGCTGAACAATCTTGTTTGGTCTCTAAGTGTTTAGCTGACTTTTAAATGTGTATCTAATATCATGCAAAACAAAAACAACAACAAAAACAAAATGAATAGACAGAAATCATGAACTAGTGTGTTCATTTTCAGGTGCAAAGACAGGATTCTTCATTGATCTCTTGCAAATAGTCATTGAGAACCTACTACTATGCGTTAGGGTTATTACATTCTAGGTTCAGGTCTACACTGAAAAGTTTTTGCCCCTGTGGCAGGTGGGATTCACTGGGATCTCTGAGAGAGAATTACCCATGGAGGCTTCTAAAAGGAACTCTGAAGTGGGGATGATCCTACAAAGTTGTCCCAAATGGGAGAAAGAAGGCAGGGAATTTTTACCGGACATAGATCAGTCATTGGAGGCAGGCCACCCTGAGAAGGGAGCATGCCCCCGAGTAGCATGTTCTCTTCGACAGAGGCAATTCTTGAAAGTGTTGACAGTTCCGAGCTATCCGCCAACAATACTCACATAAACTGGGGCTATAAGGATAGGTGATGGACAGGTAGGTAGGTAGGTAAGCAGGTAGGTGCTTGGATAGATAGAGAGATAGATCCTCAGTAAATTATTATGCATCCAACTATCTGTCAATTTTAAGCAATAAAACATAAATTACAAAAATCCATTCTTCTTGATAAAATGGAAAGGCCTAGATTGTTAAAATTTTTAAGACAGAGGCAAAGTCTGTCTGGGTAGTTTTTATGTGAATGGTTCTATGCGAGTCAGCCAAGTTAATAGCTCTGACCCTTCTTACTAAAGCTAATGGACTGATATCAAAGCTTAAGTAGAACTGAAAATCTAAATGTCTATGTGAAATACAGATTTGAATATCCAGCTGGTGATAATATCACTCTAAGTTAAAATTAGTTTTAGTTCCTCAAAATGTATGATTTTGACCTTCTCTTGAGTTCCTTATGCAATTCATTTTATCTTTAATGAAAGAAGAAGGTTAGACAATTTTTAACATTCAAGAATCATAGATTTCTGGCTTCTATGTATTTTACTTTGTAGCTCGGGCCAAACAGGCAAAATGATTGTGTGGTTAACTATTTCTGTTGTTCTAAACTATATAATTATTATCTACCTTTTTTTTTTTTTTTGCTGAGGAAGATTGGCCCTGAGCTAACATGTGTGCCAATCTTCCTCTATTTTGTATGTGGGTTGCTGCCACAGCACGGTCGCCAACAAGTGGTGTATATCCGTGCCCAGGAACCAAACCCAGGCCGCCAAAGCAGAGCTCACCAAACTTAACCACTAGGCCACAGGGCCTGCCCTCTATGATTTTTAATCAAATATCTTTTGTGGTTAATTTTATTAAATATTATTTTATTAGTTGCCCTTTGAATGTTCTGAATTTATTCAGAATCAATGGGACACATTGGGAATAATAAGCCAATGTTATTGCTAAGTATTAAAATAATTCATAATTTATTCATTAATAATGCAGTTCATTAGTAATTTCAGCACGAGAGCTGTTCTAGGTGCCATATCTACCATGTAACCTGCTTTTTTAAACACAGGAATGTGATTAACTGTATGATTTGAAGACAAAACAATAATGTTAATAAATAATATTAATTTTTAAATATGTTCACAAAAAGAGGAAATTTTACCAAATGATACTGAAATTCAAATAAATATAAAATATCAGTTACCTTAACCTAAGTTAAGTTTTCTCTTGAAATTGCTCTTGCTGAAACTTAAAATATAGAGCAGTAGATCAAAATGTATTCTATAAATCTCTCTTGATGCCCATGCCAAGAATGGAGAACATGGTAGGTTTCCTTTCCAAATGCCAGCAAACATATCTGACAGGCCTGGAAACTCGAAGCAGTTTTGGAAAACGCACACACTCTCACCCAATGGCAGTTATGAATGCATTCTGCAGCTCTTTTTCATTACCCTTTGCCAATTTGCAAATAATCCCTTTTTATAGATATTTGGAATTATCTTTGTACGCAAAATTTAAACATTTTGAGAACATGTGTGCCTTTTAATGATAATTCTATAAAAGCTTGTAATTTGGGTCTCAATTATATGGTGAAAAGTAGAGGTAAATATGTGTTCATACCGTCAGTTATTTTAAAAAATGTATTAAGAGCCATCAAATTAAAGCTATGTAAAGAATACATCCAAGGTATTTCAGACAGCTAGTTTTGAAGCATTGAATATATGCAGTATATTTAGACTATTTTAGAAAATGAAAAATATACAGAAATATTTACTACTTATTTTGTGGTTTTGACTATTATTATGTCATTCGCAAGAATAACTGAAAATTCTGGAAGACTTTTTTTTACTGATTTAAATGGTATTACTTAATTTACAAGTGTATAAATATGAGCCAATGTTCAAATATAGTCACAGAAATTAAGTCCATATCATCTTTATATCAAAGGGAGATGTATTAAACTTTTAAAAGAGATATATATCGTAAAAGAAAAACTAAAAAATGTTACTTGAAATTTGTTTTCAATATTCATCTTTACTTTGCATCCACTCTTAAGAATAAAAAAACAAGAACTCTATTAGCATGCAAATAAGCATTATTTGATATTTTACATTTAATTCACAAGTTATCTCCAAGACTTTTTTCTTTATAATCAATTGTTGTTTACCCCAAGATTACAAATTAAAATTCTCCATCATTGACTTATTTTTTATAGACTATTCAATTAAGTTGTAAGGATGATTAAGCAAAATAAATTGCTGCTACTGAAAGTCAGTTTAAGAAGTGTTTTTTTTTTTTTATTTTCCAGTAAACAAGAAACTAGGTATTTGAAATATAGATAGAAGATTAAAACAAATTGAAGCATATGTAAGGTTGTCAAAAATAAATTATAACTCAGAGAATAAATGTTCACAGAAATAGATGCTCCTAACAATCAAAAAACTCTCTGAAAGAAGCATTGACATTTCAATTCTGTTTTTTTTTTGTTTTGTTTTGTTTTTGGTGAGGAAGATCAGCCCTGAGTTAACATCTGTTGCCAATCCTCCTCTTTTTGCTGAGGAAGACTGGCTCTGGGCTAACATCTGTGCCCATCTTCCTCTACTTAATATGGGACACAGCCACAGCATGGCTTGATGAGCGGTGTGTAGGTCCACGCCCAGGAACTCATGAACCGCAGGCTGCTGAAGCGGAGCTCACGAACTTAACCTCTATGCCGCCAGGCCAGCCCCTGACATTTCAATTCTTAATGAATTCTTTTGAACAATTATTGCTGTTAGCATCAATTTGCTTACGTTCCAGTACAGAAATGTTGCAAAGGAATACTAAGTATGTGTGTTTAAAGTTTATCCTGATTATCTTCATAGGGTTTACAGTTTGTTGTCTTTTGAAATTTTTTGAAGATTCTGAGACTTTCTCTCTGCAAATGTATCTACAGAATGCTTTTTCTCTTTATAATGTGAGACCACATACACTTTGGGTCTCTACCAGGTGTACATTGTGTACCTGGTGACTTTTTGGCTCTTTTAACTGAAAGTCCCCTCCCTTCTTCTCCCCTCCCTTCCTCTCTTTTCCCTCTCCTTTCATTTTTTTCCCTTCTTCCCTTCCATCCTCCCTCCCTCCCTTCTTCCCTACCTCTCTTCATTCCTTCCTTCCTGTAATGTTTCCATAAGTGTGTTTACTTTGGGACAATTCACCCTTACAGATTAAGAGACTGTGACCTTTTGAGACTTAAAATGGCCCTAGAGTCAACAATTGCCTGCAAGCAGAAAGTCAACTCAGAAAGTTGCTCAGCTGCTAAGGAGGCCAAATTTTCCAGTGCCCAATTATTCTATGGCAAAAATGGTAATGAAGAAAGATGACATACACAGACGATGGAACAAAAAATGTACAGAGATAAATGGACCATGTTCGCCTTCTCAGGGAACAAAATTAGAGTCTACTCAAGAAATAATTTCTATTCCCAAAGTAACATGCCCCCTCGATGTCTCTCCAGTGGGATTCCAGGACCATTCTGCTGTGTTTCTCATCTCCCTCCCCCATTTTAAATGGCAGTTTCTATTGTGATTGTAGTGTTTCTATTTCTCTAATTACACAGAAGTCCATGGTATTGAGCTTGATGCTATCACTGTAAGGAATTTTTGGTTTTCTTCCACTGTGAGAGGATGAGTGTATTTTTAATGGGAAAAGGAGAGTGAACTAAAGGGTATTTGATGAATTGAAAGGGAGATGGTTGCAGGCATCAGTACTATGTACAAATATTTCATTTTTCTTTATTCTAGGCATGAAGTAGAATTGAACCCCCCAACTCCCCAGTTGTTAAGTTAGGCTAAGTGATTTACTTTATCCAGTGCCATGCAATTAGAAGCATCATTGGTCCCTTCTGGCAGGATCTTCAAGAGTCAGTGCAGGATTGGTCATGTTGTCACCTTCCTTCTTCCATAGTCACTGGCTGTCTTTCTGGAAGGGTTGCTCTCAGAGCCTGGTTACCAGAAAGAGGGCAACACAGAACATATACTTAGTTGAATTGTGTATGCAGTGTGAGCCAGAAATCAAATTTTGTTTTAAAGCACTGAGATTTTGGGTTAGTACTTGCCACAGCAAAATATACCCATTTTTACTGCTATAATTATCGTCGCTTATTGATACTCAACTTTCCTTAAACTTAAAAATTTCCCAAAGTGTTGATATATATTGTGATGTTATTCATTTAAATAGAGATTACTCTTTTTTTTTTTTTGGTGAAGAAGATTGGCCCTGAGCTAACATCTGTTGCCAATTTTCCCCTTTTTGCTGAGGAAGATTGGTTCTGAGCTAATATCTGTGCCCATCTTTCTCTATTTTGTATGTGAGATGCCGCCACACCATGGCTTGATTTGCGGTGCGATGGTCTGTGCCCACAATCCAAACCTGTGAACCCCGGGCTGCCAAAGCGGAGCACGTGAATTTAATCACTATACCACTTGGCCGGCCCCTAGAGATTACTTTTTAAATCAATGCCTTAAGTATATCAATGTAAACACATACACACGCTTTGAAATCATACTCCAAATAGGAAAAACAAATTATAGTTTTATATAAAATAAAAATGCATACTTTAAAAGAAGCATTTTCTTTGATAACAAATTATTAGATATCTTAGAGCATATTTATATTTAAATACAAGTTTTATTTTTTTTAACAGATTTTCTCCGAAAGTGTCAACTTCTGGCTTGTATTCTCTATAAGTAAGATAAAACCTTTTTATCTTTTGTTTCACTTCATGTGCAAATTTTTAGAAATAGTCAACAGAACTATATTAAGCCCAGATTCACAGTTGTCTCTCCCTTTCAGTGTACCACTGTGCTGTCTCAACGTGAAAAATAAGCACAACCTGACATTGGAACGAAATATTCAGGACCTTAAGAAAGGTTTGTCCCAAGGACAGAGCTTAAGGAAAGGACCACAATTTTCTATGCAACTTAAGAAGTCCTAAGAGCAGAAGCGAGAGTATCTCAGCACTGTCCCTAGCAGATTCCCGCCATTCATCCTTGGAATGGCTATCCGATATTGATAAGACAGATAGACATGAGGGGAGATGTTCAAGGTGGCTAAGAGGTGACTGACTCACGCAGATTTCATGTGTCAACTCCTAACGAGAAGTAGCCTCTTCACCCTGTTTCTCACACACACACACACACACACACACACACACACATTCCTCAGTAGATTTTTCGTGGAGTTCCTTTTACCTAAACCCACTTGAACAGAAATGGATTCCTTATCAGCCATCATGTTTTAACTTACTATCACCTGAAGCCAGGGAAATAAATTCACTGATAAAATAGAAAGAAAATAGGACTACCATAATTATAGAACCTTGTTTCAAATATCCAAGACAATTCTTTAAAAAAGGAAAACCCAATAAAATGTATAATTATTGAGACATGGACAAAATTACATTTCTAAGTAAATGGTAAAGCTCAAATAAAATCTTAAAAATACTAAGAAAATTTGGTATGAGTTTGATGCAGTTTTTATTTCTTATACTTAGAATTAATAGTTAGAAATGGAAATGGAATTCAAACTGTATCTATTAAAAAAACCTATGAATAAATAAAACAGGAGAATATAAGATTCAGAACAAAACTCAAAATCTAAGGAAAGATATAAATAAGGCCTAAAATATCAGCTAGAACATTTTAGTGGTTGGGAAATCGTATCATAAAAATGTCATTGCTCGTAAAATTAATATACACTTGTTGTATTTTAAATCAGATACCAACAGAGATTTTTCTTAGCTGGGGGAGTGCGTGAAAACCTCACGCACAAACCTCACTCAAAAATTTTATGGCCTTTTGAAAACTAAATGTAAAAAGGTAACAAGAAAATAATAATAACAATAATTAACACATATAACATCTATGATAGATGATTATCTTATTGCTTTACATTAATAATTCACTTAATCCTTACAACGATCCCATTAGTTAGGTGATATTATTTTCTTCATTTTACAAACGTGAAATTGAGTCTCAGAAAAGAATAAGAATTGTAGCTAAAACTTATTAAATGCCTCTTATGTGCCAGACACGATTCTAAATGACATGCATTACCTAATTAATTCTCCTAATTCCATGATATGTGTATGGTTAATATCATCACTTTATGGAGAAGACACTGAGACACAGAGAGTGTAAATATATATCCCAGTGCCATGCTCCTAGTTACTGGGTCAGTTCTGGCCCTTGGTAGTCCAGCTCTGGGTGCATGCTCCTAACCGCTGTGTAATGTTGGTCACCACGTGAATGAACGTTTCTGGAGTAACAATGGTAGAACCATTATTACTAAATAAAACTTGGTCTTAACGCTTCCTCATCACTATCGCCAGTTTTTAAATATCCTTATTTAACTAAGCATAATTGATTACATGATAAGAGAGATATTTCCCACGCCCTTAGTTTTTCATTACTCGGGGGAAAGAATATTTGCTCCTCACAGCCAGCTTGACAACTGTCCCCCTAATTCCTTATTCCACCTTTGTTCTACTCTTCCTGGCACACAGCTGCCCAGCAATAGATTTAATTCCCCAGCCTCTATTTCACTTAGATGTGGCATGTGACTATTTTCTCACCGTGCAGCCATGAGCAGAAGCGAGCTCAGTAACATCTGGATTATGTCGTAAAACAGCGTTTGCACTGGACATGCTCTTCCCTTTTTCTTCACTTGGTTGCCTCTGGCTGTGGTTGGAGCAATCTTAGTTGCTACGTGTGTAAGGCTGAGCTGCTCTGCTGGTCTGGACCCCTGCATCTTTGTGTAACAGAGACTGCCTTTTCACATGGACTGGCTACATTAGAGAGAAACACAGTTATATCCTGTTTGAGGCACTGTGTGCACAAATAAGCAGATTCGGTAATTATCCTGGCTAATATATGCCGGAAAGCACTAACCCCCTCAGAGATTTCTACACATTTGAATATTTTCACTTGTCCTTGAAATCAAGAGAAATGTTAGCCCTAGGACAAAGGTATACCACAGCTTCTCAAAAAGTAGAAATGTGTAAAATTCTCAAGGGGGGCTTCGAATGAGAGTCTAGTTATTACTTCTTTATTGTGAGGTTTGATTTTTATTATGCAGTGTAATGTTAGCAATTTTCTTAATTAATATTGATATTGTAATAAAGATTTGACCGGTTTTAAAATTTTATTTTTTGTGAGAACATTCGACATTCATAAATTGGGACTTAGATATTATTCTTCTTTTTGCTTGTTCCATGCTAAGTGGTATTATGTTTTTCCTAAAAAAAAAGAATAGGTTTTCTTTAAGTAAATCATGTCTTCCTTGAATAAGGCAAGTATGTTGATAAAATTAAAATATATTCCACATGTTTTTTGATTGAAACCTACTGGATTTCTAGTACCTAGAACCTTATGTGATAATGTTTCATAATATATGAATTGTATGCCTAAATTATAACATGATTCTTCCAAGACTGTTATTTTTAAAGTCATACAACTCTGCAGAAAACTATTGAATATTTTTGGGTTTTGCAATCAATATTAAAATTAAATACTCATTGAAAAATAAAACACCAATACAAAATATAAGAACTCCATTCTTATTATAGTTATGAATTATTTAATACAATGTTTAGGAGTAGAATGATTGGGTCATAGATTATTTGCTAAAGTTTTACCACTAAATAAGTTTTATTATCATGAGACAGTGTTGTCAGGGTTTAACAGTTATTGGAATTTTTCCACATCCATTAGTGGCGTTAAAATTGAGTTAAGTCAAAATTGCTGAAAATAAATCGGAATATATTAGACTTGTTATCAAAGTAGATAATACACAAAAACCATAATGAGCAAGCTGGATTTATTCTTTTTAGGCTAAACAAAAATTCTTTCATATAATTTTAGAAATCATTTAATTGTCTGTATCATTCCTCCCATCTATGTCAGGATTGGCAGGCCTTTAATTGAGATAACACATGCGACAGGAAACATACAGTTATAGGCATGTAGTATGTGAACAGCAAGGCTGAGCTATTCCTGAGCTCAGCTTCTAGGAGGCATGTAACGGTATGGCACAAGAAATCCTTGGTATGATAAAATCTGTTTTTCGTTTATTCTCTATTTTAGAAAGAAAGATTTTAAACCTTCATACCACAACATATCCAAAAGTGGGAAGTGATTCCATAGAGAAAGTGCAGCTACTGAGGAAAGGATCAAAGAGAATACAAATTTGGAGGATTCAATTTAGTGAGACTGAGAATAGCAGTATTCGTTACACAGCCATAGACGGTATTCGGCATCACATGTTGGAAGCATAGGATTCTGAATAAATCAACTGATAAAGACTCATTCTTGAAACTGTATTTTGAAGAAATCAAAAAGAAAAAATATAAAGCCCACAGCTAAGGGTTTCAGAACTGGAAGATAGTGTGGAACAAAAGGACAGAACGGGTGTTAATCCAGTCAAGAACACAAAAACTTTCATTACCAAGCTGGTTAAACGTCTTTGACATTCCCTTATTAAAGAACTGGAGTCGTACATCACACCCATTGCAGACTGTTTATAATGTTGTACATCACTCTATTTAATAAATTGTATGGAATTCTTTCAACAAAGAGAGGTTCAATCATTCTTAACAAATTCTTGTGAGTTCGTGTGAATATATATTTATGTTTGTGTCTTCCTTAAGTCTCTCAATTGAAAAATTCCCTCTAAGAGCAATTCAACATAGAAATCACAGGACTGTACAAACATCTTGATTTTTTGTAATAAGATTTCTCATGTCTAGGCAATAAAATCTAAATAAACATGTCCCTTGTTTATTTATTTATTTATTTTTTTTGTGAGGAAGATCAGCCCTCAGCTAACATCTGATGCCAATCCTCCTCTTTTTACTGAGGAAGATTGGCCCTGAGCTAACATCTGTGCCCATCTTCCTGTACTGTATACGGGACACCACCACAGCATGGCTTGACAAGCAGTGCATCGATATGTGCACGGGATCCGAACCTGTGAACACTGGGCCGCCAAAGTGGAGCACACACACTTAACTGCTGCGCCGCCAGGCCGGCCCTGCCTTATTTATTTTTTTAATGGAACACTTTATGCATATGACTCTAGGGATACCTAAAAATTGTAAATAATCCATGTAAACATTTAGCATATAATTGGAGCAAACAGAAAATTGCTACTGGTATTCAGACAAAAATAAAGAAATTGGGGCTACTCAATGGATAAAAAGATGATGGATTTGGTAATATTTGATTAAAACTGGAAAGGAAGTTTGAGAATTAGATCAACAAAGAGTAAGGAAAAAAAACTTATAAGTTATATAATTTATTATGAATTTATCTTTTCTTTCATGTAGTTTATTTCCTACTGTATTTTTGTTTGGACCAAAATTAACTGCATTTTCATCATGATATAAACCTAAATAATTTTACTAATTGCTGGTAAAAGAGAAAGTCTGGGAACCACAAGTCATTCACAAGTATATAAATTATGGAGGGCCCGCCCCGTGGCTTAGCAGTTGGGTGCACGCGCTCCGATGCTGGCGGCCCGGGTTCGGATCCCGGTCGCGCACCGACGCACCGCTTGTCTGGCCATGCTGAGGCCGCGTCCCACATACAGCAACTAGAAGGATGTGCAGCTATGACATACAACTATCTACTGGGGCTTTGGGGGAAAAAAATAAATAAATAAAATTTAAAAAAAACTTATGAAATGCCCTCAGTTTTTGGTAACAGATATTTGGCTAGAGTGTTTTAAACCTGAAAAGGATTATTCTCTCGTGAAAAAGATACAGAGTCTGTGTCATCCTCTCATCTGCTGCATGTGGTGGCTTCCTTAGCCATGGCTGTTGTAGCTCCTGCTGTTATGTGTGTGCTCCAGCCAGTGGGAAGGAGGAAGAGGAGGAGGAGGTCTCAATTCCTCCCTCTTCAAGGTGCATTCCTGAGAGTCTCACGCAAATCTATTACTCATAACATATTGGCTGGGATTTAGGCTCATGCTCATTTTTATCACAAGGATATTTAATTCTGGGAAGCAAAGCACATTTTCCTTTAAGGCAGCAATGTATGCAGTGAAATATTACAGCTTTTATACAAATGAAGATGGGGAGAATGCACATCAGAACGCACATAGCTGTCTTTGCCCGCAATAAACCAATATCAAAAAAAAGGAGACGTGTCCATTGCAGGCCTAACAGCAAAAACCCAATGTCCCCAAAGTAGGTTGAAGATCAACGTGTAAGAATCACTGGCATGCAACACTGAGACTTGAGTAAGCTTAAAAGAAAATCCTCCCTACCCAAACTTAGAAACCGTGGAAATTTAAAGAGAAGAGTTCAAAATTTCACTTAATACTGATGAAAACTAAGTTGGAGAATGGCTTAAGAGTGCAATTAAATACCCTCTCCCTCTCCTGCTACTTGAGACCATGATACGGATTTTTCAAGGGAATGAATTGTTTCAAAGCAGATACTCTTTCCCTTGATTGCCATCTATTACCGGAAAGGTTGGAGACGGAAGAAACTAAATTAAATCCACAGTTTGACAGATGAAAACCTCCTTATAACAAATGAGGTGCATCCAAATGAAGAAGGTAACAAACTAAGGCAGTGTATTTATTGGTGAGACTTTTAGTACAACATTCATACAGAAAAATGCCCAAACCACAGGTCCATAGCTCAATGAGTTATCACAAAGTGAGCATAACCCCGATCTAGAAATAGAAGATGAAAAACACCCCATAAATTTTCCACCTCATGTCTCCTTCTGATCACTACTCACTTCCCCCCATCCTGACTTCTATTCTTATTGATAAGTTTTGCCTGTCTTTGAACTTTAGAAGAATAAAATCATTCAGTATGTTATTTTGTCTTGCTGTTTTCACTCGATATTTTCTTTGTAAGATGCGTGCATGTTGTCAGACATGACAGCAGTTTGTTTGTTTGCATTGCAGTATAGTGTTCCAATGTGTGTTTATACCATTATATTTTAAAATCAATTTTATGGTTTTCAACTTTTGCTATTGAAAATCATCCTGTTATGTACATCCTTGTATGTTCTTTTGTGCACATACAAACGCATTTCATCATCCCTCTAACTAGGATTAGAACTGTTGGATCGTTGAGTACACATATATCCAGCTTTGAACCTGATAAATAAGTTTCAAAACATTGTACCCATTTAAACTCCCAAAACGTGTGTATATATACACACTGCACAGATGCTTTCATTGTTTCACTAACATTTTCAGTGTGCTCTTATGGACTTCAAATTGCCAGTGCCTGCATTTTTGTGACTGAAGGCTTTTTAAATGTTGAGAAAGGGATGGTTAGTTGTGGGATGGGCGGGTATTATTATCCCACCACCAACAACCATCAACCAATGGCTCAGAGGAGTTGGACTATAACTGCAGTTCACTGACCCCTGAGGGGAGGAAATTTTGAGATGTGTGTTGTACTATTTCCCAGAGTTTCCCCACTGGATTAAAAGAGGAAAAAACCTTCCTGTGACTGAAAATGCCCTCTCTTGGTGACTACTTGCTTCTAACCAATGACACACCCAGGCCCACTTTGCTTTATATCCATAGTTGCTACTTAATCCCCGCTTCTCCTAATCCTGCTTCAAAAGTAGCAGCAAAGGGGCCGGCGGGTGGCACAAGTGGTTAAGTGCGCGTGTTTTGCTGCAGTGGCCCTGGGTTCGCGGGTTCAGATCCCAGGTGTGCACCGATGCACCGCTTTGTCAAGCCATGCTGTGGCAGCGTCCCATATAAAGTAGAGGAAGATGGGCATGGATGTTAGCCCAGGGCCAGTCTTCCTCAGCAAAAAGAGGAGGATTGGCAGATGTTAGCTCAGGGCCGATCCTCCTCACAAAAAAAAAAAAAAAAAAAAAAAGTAGCAGCCAATCCTGAACTGATCCCTGCTTCTTTTAGAGCCTCCTCAGAATCCTTCTTTGGAAACCAAGTCTTACAAAATATGCTTCCTTTCCCCTCTTCTTGAGCAATTCTCCTTAGTTACTCTTAAGTTCCCGCCTTTGACGGATGGAGCCAATAATGTCATTTTGTCAGATTATGGGTTGATCCAGTGCTCCTTGGATGATTAGTTTTTTTTTTTTGTGCTTGTGTGGAAGATCAGCCTTGAGCTAACATCCATGCCAATCCACTTCTTTTTTTGCTGAAGACGACTGGCCCTGGGCTAACATCTGTGCCCATCTTCTTCCACTTTATATGGGACACCACCACAGCATGGCCTGACAAGCGGTGCCTTAGTGAGCACCTGGGATCCGAACCCAGGCCGCCAGTAGCAGAGCACGTGCACCAAACTGCCACGCCGTGGGGCCAGCTCCTGGATGATTAGGTTTTATCAGGATTAAACTCCAGTCACCTGCTGTAGAAGCTGTCTAAATTTGTATACCCTTTATTGGATGTTTTCCTTCCCTGCATCACTTCCATCGCTTCTTCTGCTGGTGATTCTCTTCCACAAATACAAACTGCTTTTACTAGAATCCTTGTCTCAGAGTCCACTTCTAGAGAACCCAAACAAAGATCCTATGCATTTAGACAAGCAAAGAACAGAGTTATAACTCCTCCAGGAAACTATTGAGAAGTGTCCTTCTAAAATGATAGAGAGTGGATAGTAGGAATGATTATGTATCTATGCCTATCAGACTGGGATGAAAAAGAACAACAGTTATTACATTTTGGATCAATATTAGTAGAAGAGCAGGATGTATAGCATGGAATAAGTAACGTATGGCTTAGTGTGGGAGACCTCACTGTGGTTCAGTTTTTGTAGGTGAGGATGCAAGTACTGGCTGTACTAGGAATGTTTTTAGGAAAGCCACAGAGAAAATGAGACTTTTAGAAGGAAATCAGAGCAATAATGTCAAGATTAACAACATGCAAATATAATATAATTTATCCATTTTTATGATAACTTATAAGATCAAAAAATAAATTAGTATGTATTTCTCTTTATTTGTAACAAGGCAATGTGATATATAGATAAAATTAAAGTTCTTTAACCAAGCAAAGTGCATAAGGCATGGTTTTCCTTTAGTAAATGTGTAGGTGTGTGTTAATATCCATTTTTTCCACCTTTTGGAAAAAATCAGTATCTCAATAAAAATAGGATCGCCTGCTCAAAATTTTCCTACATATTTCTTAGATGATAAAGTATATAATGCTATTGATTAAGTGGTCCTGCAGGTAGCACATAGTTTTGTTGTATGTTAATAGTAAGTAAAAATTATTAAAAAACTTAAAGATGAAACAGGTGTGGTAGAATGCATTGGTTTTCCCAATTATTTACTGCTGTCCCCATAAAGGATATATATTCCTGCTTGCTGATATGTGGCTTTCTGTGTTTCCCTATGCCATTGACAATAGGCTTGCCTGTGAATTTTTCTTGTATTGATGATAAATCAGCAGTTCAAGGTAGGCCTGTCCAAACAGAAGCTTTAAGAGGCATTGAAAATTTCCATACACTCTCTTGTTTTTTGCCTCTGGCATAGGAATAACATGTCCCAAATATGAGTGTTTCTTTAATGTGGATCTAGACTGAAGAAAGTACGTGGCATGTAGCCACACCTGTAGCAAACCAATCAACAAGCAGAGAGAGAGAAAGATAAAGAAATTCATGCTTTAAAAGCAACAGAAATTCTGGTGGTTGTTTGATACGATACCATAATCTGGAATTAACTCAATAAATGAGTGACTAATGGGATAAATATTTAATGGTGTTAATGGACATTGATTCTGAAAGATATCAGGTAAAATTCAAATCTGCACGTTTCCTCCAAAGAATCTTGAAACACTTGATTTCCTTTGAAATCTTCCACTTATATTTTTTTTTAAAAATCAGCTTTACTAAGAATTATTACTTTAGCTGTTCAAAAGGAAAGATGTTCAAAAGAAAGCTGTTAAGGGAGGTTTTTGGTTCCCTGAGTGAACATTAAAGAAAACCTCTCTGAAATCAATCTTTCCATTGTTACTTTGGTGCTTGGCCATGCACTATGGTAACATTCCAGGTGGATGAGGAGTATGTCTTTCTTTTCTAAAGTGGCAGATGGCCATTGCTGCAGGGTCAAGTGGTAGACGTAAAAAGGGGAATCAAAACCCAGTAGGTGGTCGAGAGAAAATAGTGTTGGCCTTTTATCAGGCCAATAGATTTTAGAACTGAGTTTATAGAGAAGTTGAATTTCTAGAAATGTATTTGTGTGTGTGTGTATGTATATATGTAAGTCTGGGAAGTGTTTGGAGGGTCTTCCCACAATCCCAGGAGTGTTGACCCAATTTAAGACTCCTACTGTAACCTATTTGCTTAGAAATGTAATCTCTGGGTCAAAAAAAAGTACAGATCAAATAGTAATCATTTACTAGATAGGTCAAAATTCTATTAAAAAAATAGCATATCAATTAGGAAATTGGTTTTCAAATTTCAAGCATATTCAAAAATGACTGCATTGATTGGATAGTAATAAAGATTAAATTTTATTATATTTACTATAAAATATATCTAATATAATACATATTATATAACATATTTAGGCTTCACTTAAAATGTTAAAATTTCTAGCATAATAACCAAAGGAATAGAAGGATAACATAATCCAGATTTCCAAATCTTGTTCTTATGTAATCTTTTTACAATTCATTAAATAGAGTATACTGTCAGGGTTACTAAGAATAAGGGGATGTAGTTTGGGTTATGAGTAATACCTCCATCCCAGTGAAGCAGGTTTTGGTCCAGGTAAGAACCCCAGTAGGATGTAATATAATAGGCATTGAAGGATTATGGGAAGAGGGTAGAATAGGCAGCACCAGGAATCTGTCTCCTCACCTAGATAACAATTTCACTGGCAGAATTTTGAAACTCTGGAGTCTACTGAAGCCTTGCAGCTTCCAGGAGATGGCTTGGATAATAAATTGTGGTTCGTTTTGGTCAACTGCAGAACTTAGCACAGTATCAGCAACCCATCTCCTACCCACCAGGCCTGTGGCAGGCAGCCTTGCACATGTTCCAGGAGCAGCTTGCACAGCTTGTGAGAGCCAATTGGGCCAAAATCTAAATATCAGAGATCTGTGTTCTGATCGCTGATTGCTGCTTCTGATATCAGAGGTGCAGGCAAAGAGGCAAGTGACCATTGTTGCACCTCCCTTGTTGTTGCAAGCAGCTCCTCTTCAAGCTGAAACAGCTTCCAAGGGATTTAAAAGGTGAGTGCCCTTTTTTCTCCCTCCTTATTAGTAAACACCTTAAATGTACATGGATTAAACTCTCCAATTAAAAAACAGAGATTGGCAGAATAGATTTAAAAAAAAAAAGCCATGGTCATCTATATGTTATCTACAAGAGATTCACTTTAGATCTAAAGACAGAAAAAGGTGAAAAATGAAAGGATGGAAAAAGATATTCCATGAAAATAACAACCAAAAGAGAACAGGGGTAACTGATATCAGACAAGACTAATATCAAACAAAATAGACTTTAAATCAAAAAAATGAGACAAAGAAAGACATTATATATTAATATATTAATAAAAGATTTCATATAGCAAGAAGATATAAATAAATAAACAGAAGAAAAACTGAAAACTTTACAAATTTGTGGAAATTAAACAATGCTCTCCTAAACAACCAGTGGAAAAAGAAGAAATCACAAAAGAAATTAGAAAATACTTAGAGATGGATGAAAACAAAGACACAATACACCAAAATGTATGGAAAGCAGTAAAAACAGTGCTAAGGGGGAAATTTATAGCTATAAATGCTTACATTAAAAAATAATAAAGATCTCAAATCAACAACCTAACTTTACAACTAAGGAACTAGAAAAAGAACAGGCTAAATCCAAAGTTAACAGAAGAAAGAAAATAATAATGATTAAAGCAGAGATAAAGAAGATAGAGAAAAGAAAAAATGATAAAGAAAATCAATGTAACCAAATGTTGGTTCTTAAAAAGATTAACAAAACTGATAAAACTTTAGCTAAATGGACTAAGAAAAAAAGAGAGAAAACTCGAGTTGCTATAATTAGAAATGAAAGTGGGGCATTACTACCAAATTTACAGAAATAAAAAGGATTATAAGAGAATACTATGAACAATTATATGCCAACAAATTGGATAACCTAGATGAACTTGACACATTCTTAGCATCACAAAACCTACTAAGACTACGTCATGAAGAAATAGAAAATCTGAGTAGACTTATAACTAGTAAGGAGATCAAATCAGTAATCAAAAGTCCACTCCCCCACCCCCCCAGCAGAGAAAAGCCCTGGACCAGATGGCTTCACTGGCGAGTTCTACCATCATTTAAGGAAGAACTAACGCCAATCCTTTCCAAACTTTTCCAAAAAACTAAAGAGGAGAGAACGCTTCCTAACTCATCCTTTGAGTCCAGCATTACCCATTACCAAAGCCAGACAAAGACATTACAAGAACAGAAAACTACATATCAATATCCCTTAAGAATATTGGTGCAAAAATCCTCAACTGAATTCAGCAGCTTATTAAAAGAATTATACAGCATGACCAAGTGGAATTTATTCCTGGAATAAAAAGATATTTCAACATACAACAATTAATCAATCTAATACAAATATTTACAGAATAAAGAGAAAAAAACCGACATGATCATCTCCGCTGATTTAGAAAAAGCATTTGGCAAAATTCAACACCTTTTCATGATAAAAACACTCAACAAAGTAGGAATAGAAGGAAACTACCTTGACATAATAAAAGCTATATATGAAAAACTTACGGTGAATCCTACTCAATGATGAAAGACTGAAAGCTTTTCCTCTAACATCAGGAACAAGGCAAGAATGCCCACTTTCACTACTTCTCTTCAACATAGTACTGGAAGTTCTAGCCTGAGCAATTAAGCAAGAAAAAGAAATAAAAGGTACCCCAATTAGAAAGGAAGTAAAATTAACTATATCTTTTCACAGATGATATAATTTATATGTAGAAAACCTAAAGATTCCACAAAAAAATTGTTAAAACTAATAAACGAGTTCAGCAAAGTAGCAAGATATGAAGTCAACACACACAAAAGTCAGTTGCATTTCTATATTATAACAAGGAACAATCCAAAAGGGAAACTAAGAAAATTCCATATATAATAACATCAAAAAGAAGAAAAACCTGGCCAAAGAGTGAATAGTAAATTTAACCAAAGAGGTGAACAGCTTGTACAAACTACAAAACATTGCTGAAAGAAGTTAAAGAAACATTAATAAATGAAAATACATCCTGTGTTCATGTATTGGAAGACTTAATATTGTTAAGATGTCAATACTGCCCAAAGCAATCTACAGATTCAATGCAATGCCTATCAAAGTCTTAATGCATTTTTTACAGAAATAGAAAAACCCATCCTAAAATTCATATAGAATCTCAAGGGAACTGGACTAGCCAAAACAATCTTGAAAAAGAAGAACAAAGCTGGAGGACTCACACTTCCTGACTTCAAAACTTACTGCAAAACTACGGTAATCTTGGAAGCAACCACAGTTGTCATCAAGGGATGAATGGATAAGGAAGAGGTGGTATATATACACAATGGAATACTACTCAGCCATAAGAAACGATGAAATCCAGCCATTTGTGACAACATGGATGGACATTGAGGATATTATGCAAAGTGAGATAAGTCAGAGGGAGAAGGTCAAATACCGTATGATCTCGCTCATTAAGTAGTAGATAATAACAACAATAAACAAACACATAGAGACAGAGATTGGACTGGTGGTTACCAGAGGGGAAGGGGGGAGGGAGGAGGGCGAAAGGGATAATTTGGCACATGTGTGTGGTGATGGGTTGTAATTAGTATTTGGGTGGTGAACATGATGTAATCTCTGCAGAAATAGAAGTATAATGATGTATACCTGAAATTTATACAATGTTATAAACCAATGTTAATGCAATAAACAAAAAATTTAAAAAAAAAGAGAAAGAAAATAAATAAAAGCCAGTATAATGAAAAAAAAATGGTGTGGTATTGGCATAAAATCAGACATATAGACCAGTAGAACAGAATAGAGACCCCAGAAATAAACTCTCACATAGATGGTCAAATGGTTTTTGACAAGGATGCCAGACCATTCAATGTGGAAAGCATAGTTTTTTTCAACAAATAGTGCTAGACAATTGGACATCCACATGCAAAAACATAACGTTGGACCCTTACCTAACACCACATACAAAAATTAACTCAAAATGGATCAAAGGCCTAAATATAAAAGCTAAAATTATTAAAAGTAGCATAAAATCTTCACTACATTGGATTTGGCATTGATTTCTTGGATGTGACATCAAAGGCACAGGCAATGAAAGAAAAAAATAGACTTCATGAAAATGTTTTAAAAAAATGCATCAAATGACACTATCAATAGAGTAAAAAGACAACTCACAGAATGGGAGAAAATATTTGCAAATCATATATCTGATAAGCAATTAGTATCCAGAATGTACAGATACCTCCTAAAACTCAACAACAAAAATACAAGCAACCCAATTCAAAAATGAGCAAAGGACTTGAATAGACATTTCTCCATAGAACATATTCAAATGGCCAGTAAGTACATGAAAAGATACTCAACATGGCTAATCATTAGGAAAATGTAAACCAAAACTATAATGAGATACCCCCTCATACCTATTAGGATGGCTACTACTTAAAAAAAAAAAAAAGCAGAAAATAACAAGTGCTGTGGAGGAGGCAGAAAAATTGAAACTCTTGTTCTTTGTTGGTGGAAATGTGAAATGGTACAGCTACTGTGGAAAACAGCATGACAGCTCCTCAAAAAATTACAAATAACATCACCATATGATACAGCAGTTTCACATCTGGGTATATACTCAAAGAACTGAAAGCAGAGTCTTGAAGAGATATTTGTGCACCCAGGTTCATGGCAGCATTATTCACAATAGCCAAAAAGTGGAAGCAACCCAAGTGTCTATTGACAGATGAAATGGGTACACAAAAATGTAATATATACCACATATACATATATATATATATATATACACACACTGTATATATATATGTATAAAATGGAACAGTATTCATCTTTAAAGAGGAAGGAAATTCTGATTGATATATGCTATAACATGGAGGAACCTTGAGAAGATTATGCTAAGTGAAATAAGTCAGTTACAAAAAGACAAATACTATATGATTCCTCTTACATGATATGTTTAGAGTATTCAAAACTATAGAGACAGAAAATAGAACAGGGATGACTAGGGCCTGGGTGGAGGGGGAAATGGGGAGTTATTGCTTAATGGGTATAGAGTTTCAGTTTTAAGGGATAAAAAGAGTTCTGAAGATGGATGGTGGTGATGGTAGCACAACATTATGAATATATTTAATACCACTTAACTGTACACTTAAAAATGGTTAAGTTGGTAAATTTTATGTTGTGTGCATTTTAACACAATAAAAAAATGGGAAAAATATAATAGGCATTAATTTGTAATCAAAATATGTCATATTTTACAAAGAGAAATGCACTTTTTTTTGGACAGCATGATGTTTTGGTCTATAATGTTCTTATTGATAAAATATCTACTTATTCCTCGTGTTCATTTTATTGTCAACATAGCATCTTCTGTACAAGTGACACTTAACTCCTAATCATATCCCAACTGACAAGAGAGCATATGACTGTAAATGTCTTGAGCTATTTGCAAGAACAGTCTGTAAATTCATTCAGGTTTAATGGCAACTGGTTGATTGTTCCTCAGGATCATTGAAGAAAATGTGCAAATACTGAAATTAAAATGAAAAAGTAGGTATTTGGGTTAAATTTGCCTAATTTTAGACTTGTCAATTAAGCTTTGAAATACTTTGTTTAGAAACAAGACAGAATGCTTTTTATAGATTTTCAAAGAAAATATAATAATATTTTGACATTATTTTATGGTTTGTGGTGTTTCTAACAACAGTAACAGGTCAAACTCTGTATATTTTTAATCTTTTTTGACGCGACTATGTATGATTTTACTGGAGATTTTGTAACAACTTTATGGTACTTTCCCCTTTCAAACTCATTATTTTATTAAATCATCTGAGCTCTCACATACTATTTTTTTTCTAAAATGAGAATGTCATCAGTTTGCTCCATTTTCATAATGAACTGCTATTATCCTATATTAGAATAAGAAGATTTTTACTTTCTGATGTCAGATCATTTTTTTTAAAAATGATTCCCAACTGAACACAAGGGTATAATTTAATTTCCGCTGACATCATAAACTATATGAGTTCAGCGTAAGTAGTTTATGAATGACAGGAGAACAATTAAGTTAAATTATACCCTGAAGATTTATTCCAGCAGAATAAAAGTTTTTTAAAAAGCTTCTTCTATTGAAATTCAAATAATGCATTTTCTTCATACAGGGCGGTGAGGCAAAATATCTTCCCTACAGAGCCATTATTTCATAAGTAAGATTTAAATAGTGTAAAAGATATTTATGTTATAATGTGAAGAATTAATTTTTACATAATTAATATATGGTTACAGATTCTATTTTAAGTATGTTAAATGCACTGCCCTTTTGTTATTTTTTCTTTACTATTCAAAAGTTGTCATAAAAATCACAAAACATATTATATCGTGTTCTTTTTCGTTTTGTTAATTACAAAGTGAAAACACCATAACCCTCATACTGAGTAACCTGACGATATACTACAATATGGGGAATTGTGAGGAGACTACGTAAGATCAGGCAAGAAGTTAGATCACACGACCATGTTCTAAATGAGGAAAGTGTCTTGAATTCTTTCAAGATGATGTTGAATCTATCCTTGTACAATTGGTAATGAGCACATTTCTATAAGGATTACATGAAATTATGGATATACTGACTACAATATTTTCTTTGTATATAACATTTCAGCCATCACAGTGAAACAGAAACCTCATGTTGACGCCTCCTTCTAAATATCTTTTAACTTTACACCCTCTTCACTTTCATTTCCACTCCTTTAGTGTGATCCACAATAACTCTTTCCTTGTCAATTCTTAGATACTCTTCCTTCATTGTCGCCATTTGTCTTCCTAATGTACGTATCAGGTTTATTTAAAATTCGTCAATAGGTCTTCATCTCTCATGTGTAAATCCAAAACTTGTAGTAGGATATACAATATTGTTAAAGGTATGCTTGTAATTCCTTCTAGGTCTGTTACTCCATGGAGGGGGAAAAAATGCAAGCTAACTACAAGATTGTCAACATTATAAGTTTTAATAATTAACTAGATTCTCTTCATTTCAGGACTGAATAAATCTTGAGTATTTCAGGAGTGGAGTGCCCAGATAAAACCCACATGCATTATATCCCCTTTTTATTTCATTATGCCCTAAAGGTAAAATTTTCAGATAGCAAAGTACTTCCACAACTTCTCACTAATCCTACCTCTAAATTCTACATGATTAATGAGGAAGTTTGTGGACTAAAGTGATGAAGCAAACACCATGGTTTCTAATTTACATATTTTAATTTCAAAATATGATGGTTTTGACTGCCTCAAAATTTTTATTTTCTTATCTCTTGGTGGATATTGTGCAGGAGTTGTGATGAGCACCCAAGCAGATAAGATAGTTTTTATAGCAGACAGAAAGACAATCTATTAGCCATGAACATTTGGTTGTGAATCTGCACCATCCCTTTTTACTTCCCTCATGTTACAAGGAAAGTAGTGCCCATTCTCCTATTAAGGGCACATCTCCCTGTCTGTACCCTGAATTTCCACCTGCCAGCACTACACCTTTGTTTATTCCTTGTTATCTATGACATTCAGTGTGTTACTTTCATTCCATTCTACTCATTGGCATTTAAGTATATGTGAAGTTCTCCCATTTTGTATAAAGACCTTGTCTTTATTTCCATGTGCCACTCTAGTTGTGGACATTTTTCTTATTTCTGCTTTAGAACCAAGTCTGTTAGACAGATTTTTAACACTCATTCTCTTATTTTTTCCTCTTACATTTCTTCCTAAATCCACTAAATCTGGATATGCCTTCTATTGCACTGTGAAGCTACGCTCACTGAATCCAAAGGCTTTTCTACTTCTCATTTACTTGACTTTTCTAATTTGACAGTTTGGGAGAATACTTCGTTCTTGAAATAGTCTCTCTCAGATGTGTAAAAAACTGTCTGCTTCACAGTTTGTACAAATGTCTTACTGGCATTTCAAACTCAAAGTAGTCAAAATTTGAGTTAATCTTTGATATGGTCTGCATGTTTATGTCCCCCTCTAAATTCATATGTTGAAATCCTAATGTCCAGTGTGGTGGTATTAGGAGGTGAGGCCTTGGGAAGGTGCTTAGGTCATGATGCTGGAGCCCTCATGAATGGAATTAGTGCTTTTATAAAAGAGATCCTACAAAGCTCCCTCCTCCTTTCTCCATGGGAGGACACAGTCAGAAGTGGCTGTCTGCAACCAGGAAGAGGACTCTCACGAGAACCCGACCATGCTGGCATCCTGATCGTAGACTTCTAGCCCCCAGAACTGTGAGCAATACACTTCTGCTGTTTATAAGCCACCCAGTCTGTGGTATTTTGTTATAGCAGCCATAAAGGACTAAATCAATCATCTTCCCATTGCAAATATGGCCCTGGGCCAATTCTTCCATTTCAGTAAATGCCACTGACCTCTTTCCAGTTGCTCAGTTAAGCACCTAAAGATGACAACTTACTCCGATCACACTCAGTAACCAAAATCTGTATGTAATATAATAATCCTTATTATTACTTAAATATGCTCATTTTTGTCTATGAAATCACTATTATCCCACTCCAGCTCACCATCAGCCCTTGTCTAGATTATGATGACAGCCTTCTAATCATTGTCCTCTAATTTATTTTTCATATTATAGACTCAATGATTTTAGTAACATGCACATCTAATCATGTCATTTCTCTAGTTAAAATCAAGCAGTGACCCCCCAACCAATCATAATAACAATTAATAGTAATAATATTAAAATAATAAAAAAGAAACATGATCTAATATTTATATATCAAGTATTGTGTATCAGGTACTAAGTGAATTGCTTATATTAACAAATTTATTACTCAAGACATCCCTATGAAATATGTAGGTTGTGTTCTCTTTTTGTCTTTGTTTTGCTATTTTTGCTATTTATATATTTACTTATTAATTTGTTTGTTTAAAGATAAAAAAATTGAGGCAAAGACACTTGCTCAGCATCACACAGCTGATAAGGCACTGGCCAGTGCAAAAGATAAAGCTCATGACACGTAACTTGTTCACATGGCCTTCTACAGGGTACCTACTCAAACTTCTTCTTTTGACACATGAACTTGTTTAGCTCTGTAGGGGAGGAAGACTATCCTCTACCCACTCTGGGTCCTTTCTGGCTGGGCTACAAATTAAATTGACATGAGACAGAATAGCAGGAGAAAATCAAACAAAGCTTTATAACATGCATACATGGGACAGACCCAGAAAACTGGGTAACTCGGCAAAATGGCGGAGGTTCTCTTCTTAAATAGCATATTCAGGTAAAGACAAAGGAGGATGTTGGAGGTGGGGGGAGTCAGCTATGGGAGATTACCAGAAAAGCACAGTAAACAAGAGTTAGGTTATTATGCAGATTTAAGGTCTCACATTCTGCACTGACAAGTTTCTAGAGACGAGGTCATCCACCCCTCTTCCCAGTACAGAGAGGGAGATATCTTTACAAGTGGAGATTTCCCTTACAAATGTAAATGTTTGGTAAACAGAACTTTGATAAGAATGGGCTTAGCAAGGACCCTTCCAGTCTATCGATACCCAGAGTCACCTATGGTGATGGACTGTCCTGGGGACAGGCCTTCTATCTTAAATTCTTTTAGGCAGTTAATGGAGGGGAGATCAAAGTTTCTTTCAGAGAAAATAATTAAGGCAAAGAGACATATTTTGAGGTGGCCAATTCTGATCCCCCACAGCTCGAATAACTTGAGTTCCTTAAGGAAGTCTTTATCTTTTCACTTGCAGGCCTTCTCACCTCCTTTACACTAGAAAACTGTTTATTTGACTCATCTTGTATCACTCTTCAGGCTCTCTTGTAAGATCAGTTCAAATCAGTCACCTTCCTTGCTCCCCAAATCAGCGTGTTCCCTACCCTCCCTCAACACCAATGTGCACTTCTAGGGCAATCTCTCCTACTTTAGTCACAACTTTCATTATGCTTTATGATAATTACTTATTTATTTGTTTATCTAACTTGCTGGCAGATAAGCTTATTGAAGCCAAAACTCTTCTATATCTTGTTCATTGTTTTACCTCTAGCCCTGGGCAATGTCTCTTTTATGGCAAGCGCTGGCTAAATATTAGTTGAATAAATGAGGAATTTAAAGACTAGATGTACACTTTTAGGCAAATCTGAATATTTAAAAACCTGAATATAAAATCATGGTTCTGCATTCTATCTCTCATATCCCATATCAAGTATCTTAAACCTTTTATGTTCTACCATAGATTATAGTTTATCATTTAAGTGACGGTTCATAATCTGGAGTGCCAGACTGAGAGCGTGCTCCTCCCACTTGTCTAAGTATCAGTTGGACTATGCTTTAGCCTTTAGGGTTATGAGAAAAACACCTTGTATAATGCAAAATAAAATGATACTTCCTCATATGTTTTTACAATCATATGTGTGTTACAAATGCTCTCTTAATATATCCTAGCAGTCTCTGCAATGGTTAAATATATACAAATACCTACGGCTATTTTGAATTTGAAAAAAATCACTTAAACATTGAACTGAAATCAGCCACATCAAGAGTGGAATGATCACCCATTCTAATGCTGAAGAAGAAACCAGAAAGAAAAATAATTTAGGAGTGTGGTTCAACCATGGAGAGAAAAGTCATGCCAGGGTAATCATAAAGATGATTTTGAACAGTTGGAGTAGAGTGGCCTCACTTTTTAAAAAATTTTACATGTTTAATAAAAATTGTAAATATTTAATGTATACAACATGATATTCGATTGACATATACATAATGAAATGATTACTACAGTCAAGCTAGTTAACATACGATCTCCTCACTGCGGTTAACCATTTGTGTGTATGTGTGCATGTGTGTGTGTGATGAAGGCACCCAAAATCAACTCTCTTAACAAATTTTCAGTATTCAGTACAGTATTATTAACTATAGTCACCATGCTGTACAGTAGACCTCTAGACTTGTCCATTCTAGATAACCGCAACCTTTGACCAACATCTCCCATTGCCCACTCCTGGTAACCACTGTTCTACTCTCTGCGTCTGTGTATTTTCCTTTTTTAGATTCCACATATAAGTGAGACCATGCAGTTTTTTTCTTTCTGTGTCTGGTTTATTTTGCTTAGCATAATGTCCTCCAGGTTAATCGATGCTGTTGCAAATGGCAGGATCTCCTTCTTTTTTAAGACTAAATAATATTATATATAATATATAAAATATTTTCTTTGTTCATTCATCCATTGAGAGACATTTAGGTTGTTTCCATATCTTGGCTATTATAAGAAATGCTGCAATGAATATGGGAGCACAGGTATCTCTTCAAAGTACTGATTTCATTTCCTTTGGGTACACACCTGGAGGTGGGATTGCTGGATCAAAGGGCAGTTCTATTTTTAGTTTTTTGAGTAAGCTCCATACTGATTTCCATAGTGGCTGTACCAATTTACATCCTCACCAACCATGTACAAGGGTTCTCTTTTCTCCACATCCTCGATAACGCTTGTTCTCTCTTGTCTTTTCTGAGATGGAGTTGAAAATCAAAACTGAACCTTTCAGCCAGATCTCAATCTGTCAACCAGACATAACTGATTTTAGGGGCAAAACTGTGGGATATAACAGATATAAATAGTATTTTTCTTTGCCAGCAAAACCAACTTAAATGTTATATTATTTACTTATTTACTGTATATGATGCCTCAATGCAAGGGAATTGTGAAATTACCTTTGCTATAAATTGGCATTGGACTCTGTACCTAAAGCTCAAAAAAAAAAATCAGAATCCAGCTAAGCAGTCTTGGTTGCCTAGTGTTACTTTTTGTGAACTAGTTGAGTTTTGACGTGTGTGTGTGTGTGTGTATTACTTATTTGAAAGACTTCTCTAACTTAATGACTTCCAAAGAATTTTAAATCGCACAGTTTCAGTAAGGATTTGGGGACATCTATGACCCACACAATTCATTTGCACAGATGGGTGCTCAAAAATTAAAAATGCGTAAATCGTAGACTGTTTATGCCAAAGCCTGAAGAGCAAATGTCAGTATAGTTGCATACGGTAAATGTACATTAAACAGGAAGAAAACTTAAAATTTGACTTACTGATTTCTGAGTCTAAACGAATAAAGAGAAGCCTGTTCAGTGGGAAACAGAAACACATCTTAAAAATATAAAAGAAAGAAACTTATATTCATGAAATAATAAAGGCAAATTTACTACATAAATGATGTGCACTTCATAAATTTGCTAACCTGGACTAACATTATTTCATCTCTTGACCCAGTTTGCTGTGGTCAGATGAATCAGTTGTGGGTTAAATATTTGTTGACATTTTAAGAAAATATTCCCCCATATTATTCATTTTTAGAATGCAGAATTCAATTGCGGTGATCACAGAAGCTATTTTTCATAAACTCTTAAACTCTATCACTTTTATCTGCAAACACTTTGTGAGTTCCAACATAATATCGTAGTAGAAGAAGAACGATGTAGCTTTTCAAAAACTGAGAATTCTTGTGTGAACAGAATCCTTTATCTCTGCTTAGTCTACAGAGAAGTATTACAATGATGAATGACTTTCAATTCTCCTACTTTCCTCTCCTTAGCATTACAAATTTTCATTCAGTACCCAACTCTCCTGTCTGACATATTGTACTTCTCAGATTGAATCCCATTATGGGAGTATTTGAAACTTCCTGTCAGTAGTAAATCAGAGCAAGTTTAGTCTGTTTATAATTTCTGTCATTTTCTAGCTTGTATGGCACATTATTATAACTAATATCCTGACTTAAATAATGTTCATCTCATCATCATTGAGAAGTTGCCTCACGTTAAATGACAAATCTCTCATCACAAATATAGAAAATTGCCTTTTGTGAAGGTATGAGCCCTCAAGGACTAGGATCTAAGAATCTAAAATCCTGAATTTCACTCCCTGAGCTTGAATTTAAATTTAGAGTGTCTATCTTTTAGCCAATGGTATAACAAATCCCAGATAAGGCAGATTTATTTTGTCTTGCTAAAACATAGATGTAACAAGTTTTGTCCCTCCTTCGATTTTACATAAAAATCAATCATGAGGGAGAATAGATGTGTCCTTTCCTCTATTAAAACAAAACAAACAAATAAAAACTGAAGATAATGATTTAAAAAGAGACATAAAAAGGCATCATGCTGGTAATTTTTAAAATGTGTCTTTTATGTATTGGTTTCCTCAATTTTCAGACTCTTCTTCCAAAATCAGTGAAGTAAATTTGTTGAGTCAGTGGGGAGCCTGAAAACCAAAAGTTCTGTTTGATGTATGGGAAACAGAATATGCATCTCAGGAAGTAGTCCTGTGTATTTCCCTTTTGGAAAATAGCTTGCATTGAAATGAAGAGACTGCCAATTCTTAAGTGCACAGCTCCCTCCAGCCTGAGAACCAAGGTTAACTATCCCACTTGACACTTGGACCCTGGGAGAAGGAAAGAAAGCATGAACAGCTCAGGTGATCCATTAAAGGGCAGTAGTAGTGAATCTCCCGCAGGACTATCACAGTGAAACGTCCTGCAGCATGGGGGGTTTAGCTCCCAGCAAACAGAAAAAGCTGAGAAAACAGAGAACAAATTGTCTCACATATAGGCAGAAGTGTGAGGAAACCCTGCTCCTCCAACTCAAAATTATGTCACCTTCATGGCTTATGCCTGGTCTGAGTAGGATTTCCTTCATCCCATGACCTCTTTCCTCACCAACTTTCCCTCGAAAAAATTTGAAAGCAACAGCATGTAAATTTTTCAGGAAGCAAACATTATTTTGGAGCAGGACCTCATAAAGTCAGTGAGGTGTGCAACAAAGCAAGCATAGAGAAACAGGAAAGATGGTCATTGTGAGACAAGCCTTTCTTTATATTTGGACCAGAGTGGTAAAATTAGAGAAGAAATATAATAAGTGTGGTGCTAAAAAAAAATGCAAGTTATATTTTGGATGCTCTAGTGATACAGGCCTGTGTCTCAGATCTCGCTGTTCCAGAACCGAGCCCAGAGGAGCCTCTCCTACACTGTCAGATGGCCGGCTCAGCATTGCCAGGTAATGCAACTTGACCTCTTGTCTTGATCACTGTGCCAACAGCACAAGGTAGGGGAGCATTTTAACCCTTATTGCTATCTTGCCAATAGCAAGAGCCTCTGGAATATGATTCATCAGACCAAGAGTTGGATGGACTTCTGTGTGAGTTGATTAATGTACTTGCAACCACAGCCCACCCTGAGGGGTTAGGCCTGTGTGCATTGTTCTACTCACAGCCCAGGAGAATGGATTTTTAAAAATTGACTTTATAGCTTGAAAATGAGCATTCATAAATAAGAAAGTTTCACTTTGTAAGTGAAGGACTTGTAATGGGCAATTGTGGTTCAGAGGCATTTATAGTTAGATAACTAATAATAATAAAAAGATGGTTTTAAAATGGAATAATAAAAAGTATTAAATAAATAAAAATCATATTTACTTAATGACTTCATATGATACATAATGACTTCTTTTCCCCAAAAAAGTCTTTACATATTATTGCTCACAAACAAACTAAACAGGTTCTCTAGCTCAGGCTCTGGACTAGGTTCAAATCCTGGCTTCTCCACTAGCCCTGGGAAATTACTTGCTGTCTGTATTCTCCTTGCTTTTCTCATCTGTAAGTGTAGTTCATAATAGTTCCTCATTCCTGGGTTTGTTGGAAGGATTAAATGCATTAATGCATGCCAGCCATTCAACAAATGTAAGTAGTTATTATAATTAACGTTGCTATCATGAATAGCTTTTTGTAAAAATTATAATGTCCTCAAAATGCTCAAGACAGAATATTATGTAAATACGAACAATAGGCCAGTAGCCTATATGCATATCCATAGTATTATTTTAATCAATTTAAATATGCAAATGCACATAAAAATAATCCAATGCAATATAAACATATTAACAATAACCACCTCAGCTATGTGGGTTTAGGTTAAATTAAAAACTTTTATACGTGTAGATAGTTTCCATGTTGCTTTGTATTCCTATAACTATGTAAAAGTAGTAAAAATTATTTAAATACTGTTAAAAAGCAAAGCTATATATTTAGCATGTATATGTAGCATGCTAAAATATAATAATTTATCCGCATAAAAATATAAAATATGTATGTAAAAAACTTGCAAAAAATAATTTATACTTGGAAAAATATTTGCAAAAAGTAGGGCAAAATATCAGTCTCGTAAAGCAAATAAATATCTCATATAATTGCTTTACAAATCACAATGTCCTCACGTACTAAACAAAGGAAAAGATAAATTACAAATAGAAAATAGAACTAGTCACTAAACACGTAGATAACCAATCTCAGTAGCAATAAAAATATTTTGTTCCAATATATTCTTAAATAAATGAAAAAAATACTTTTCAAGTGATTATGTGTGTTTGACATGGTTTTACCCTACTGTATTTCTGTCAGACACATGTTCCATATGTATTCCTCACATATGAATTTCTGTGTATTTATGCATAATCTTTTATCAGCCCTATTTCACAGATTTTTTTTTACCAAAAATGACAAGTGGAATGACAAGAAATTGATTAGCAGAGATATTAAACCATCTTCCCAATGTCACATAAACAGTAATTTATACTATATTATGTATATCTATATGTATTATGCATTACATATGTATTATACACATATATATGTATCTATGTAATGCATATACTATTCACTTTTGATATAGCATAGAGCAAGGGAAAGGGTGGGCAAATTTTCTATAAAGGACAAAAAAATAGCCTGTAATAGTCTAAATAACAAATTTAATCCTTGCATGCCATATAGTCTCTAGCAACTACTCCCCTCTGCCATTCTCATGAAAGCAGTCATAGACAAAATCTACGGGCATAGCTTTCTTTAGAACTTTATTTACAGAAACCAATGGCAGACTGGTTTGGCCCATGGGCCAGAGCTTTGCTGAGCCCTAGCATACAGTGCAATAGTGGAGGTGTGGTGATAGGAGAGGTAAGTGGAGAGGGACTAACTGAAGAAGCCTAGAAAGCCAGGGAAATCTGTTCCCACGAAGGGACACTGGGACCTGAGGTGGGATTAGGAGTTAACAATGTGTTGAGGAGGGGGCATTCCAGGCAGAAAGAATGGCAAATGCAAAGACTATGCTGCTGCAAGGTATTTGATTTGAAATATTGAATGGGCACTAATGTGACTAGAGTGCAAGGCAACTGATAGAGGCAAGGAAAAAAATCCATGCAGAGCGCAGTAAACCATGGTGAAGGATTTTTATAGTTGCACTAAAAACTATGAAGTCAATTCAATGGTTTTCATTCTCGGAAACTAGGGTGTCTCAGAATGGCTTTCTGGAAACACACAGACATGGAGAGTTGTAAGCTGTAAATTCATTGTGTGTGCTCTCTAGGGACACCCTATAAGAAAACCAGGTTTGGGAGGAGTACAAGCTGACCCACCAGGCAATTCCAACCGAGATCACAGCCTATTTTACAGGAAACTTTGAGTCTGGGATGGTCCTTCATGGTTGTCCCAAATTCTGGCAAGAGGTGAGGGTCTTTGAGATTTGTAACAGTCAGTCACTGGCCAGGGCTTGTTCCTTGAGAGGGGGATCCCAAGATTGGTGAGGCACTTCACCTAGACTTAAAGTAATTTCCTCTGAGGGGCTCAGCATCATGCTGAAAATAGCAACTATTCCAGTGATTGGGAATATCTCTTAGCTGTTTCACCTTAGGAGAAGGGATCTGGAAGGATCACCACAGACTAGACTGGATTAGAGTTTTGATAAGAATATTCTGGCTCTGGTGTAGATGGATTAGTAGGGACCAAATGAGGAGTGAGAAAGATCAATATAGGAGGAAATACAGTGGTTCAGGTCAAAGTTAATTAAAAATTAAGTTAGGATAATGGTGGTAATGGAGATAGAAAATAACTGTCAGTAGGAGAGATTATTTTGGAGGTATAATTGATGGGTTTAGAAATGGATTGGGTATGGAGCATAAGAGAGATGGTGAGGTCAAGGACGACTCTTGGTTTCTGCCGTGCAGAATGGTGGAGTGATCAGGCCATTCCCTGAGATTTCAAATATTGGAAGAGAGACAGATTTGGTGGAAAAATCATGAGAAAATTTGGAGCGTGCTGAGATTGAGGTAGCTTTTGTACATTCAAAGGGTGGTTATGAGTAGTGCAGAGGATTTAGTGATTTACAATTTGAGGCTAAAGATAAAATTTAGAATTCATTGGTTTAACCTATAATCTATGATTACTGAAGTCATGTATATGAATGTGGTTGCCTATGTGGATCATATAGATAAGAAGAAAAGTAAACTCAGAAGATGACTTCGGGTATACCAATATTTAACAACCAGGTGAATAGTATAAGAATACATCAGGAGATGTGTAATTTCATGGAAGTAAATTTGAGTATTTTGAAAATGAAGGAATGGTCAACAGTGTTGATCACTACAAAGTTAATACTGAGACAAACATCAACTCAGATAAAACAGAGATATTTCAGTTGGATTTAGTAACATTTAGAACGCAAATAGAAAGGGATTGAAGAATTGAAGAATGCATGAAAGGCTATAAAACAAGGGCAAAAACAAAACGAAAATTAAAAACAACCCTCAAAAGGTATATCAGGAATTTGGTTTTGATCTGGAGGGAAGAATAAGAGCGCAGAACAAAAAATTTTCATAAATTAAACAAATCTGTTCATTAACCAGAACGTGAGGCAAAATATTAGCAGCAAATGAGAAACCTCATCTGCTCCTTTCCAGTTACTACCCCTACTGATAACCACTATCTTGATTTTTAGCAGCATAGATTAGTTTTGATTATGTTTGTATACTGTATGAACGGAACCATACGGTACATACTCTTGTATCTGGCTTTTTTTCACTCAACATTATATTTGTGAAAAATGTTTATATGGTGACATATAGTTTCCCACAATATATTTATCCATTCTACTGTTGATGTGCAATTGGGGCTATTATGAAAATTATTACAAGAAACTAGTTAGCAAAAATCTTTAAGTGAATATGTATGCATTTCTGTTGGGTGTATACTGAACCAGAATGGAATTCCTGTGTTGAAGGTTATAATAATGTTCAGCTTTAATAGACATGGCCACACAGTTTGCGCAGTGGTTTTACAAATTTACAATCCCACCAAGAGTAAACCAGTTTCAGTTGTTTCCTATCCTTATCCATACTTCGTGGTTTATTTGCTTTGTCAGTTAGTTGTTGAGTGGAAGGAAATTACATTGTGGCATTTCATTTCCTGGAAATCACCTAATCATATATTTATTGGCCATTTGGAAGTCATTTTATTGTGAAGTTTTTTTTTCAAGTATTTTGCCCATTTTTCTATGGAGCTTTCTGCCTGTTTCCTATTTATTTGTAGAAACTCGTATTTTTGGAATATTAGTACTTTGCTAAAAAAATTGTACTAGGAATTTCTTCTCCCACCATTTGAGTTGCATTTTTTCTCTCTAAGTGATACCTTCTGGATGAACTAAAATTCTTCATTTTAATATGATTTAATTTGTCATATTTTTATCATATGGTTAGCACTTTTGTGTCCATTTAAGGTTGCATATTCCACAAAGTATTTTTTTCCTATATTCCACTAAAAACTATATTTTTACCTTTCAATTTGGGATCTGCAGTCCATCTGGAATAGACATTTGTGTAAGCTAGGGGAAATATATATTTTTCATGTTTATCTAATTGACAGTGTTATTTACTTAAAATAACATTATTCCCTACTCCCACCCTTCACTTCCCTACTCCCAACCCTGCAGCATTGTGTTGTGTTTGTCATTAATTAGGTAACGTACATGTGTGACTCTGCTCTTGGCATTATCGCTTCTATTCCATTGGTCAGTTTATGTAACTTCGTGCTAGTACAATTCTGCCTTGTTTCTATTACTTTATAATAGGTCTTGGTGTTTGATACTATAAGTCCCAGAGTTTTAATCTCTCTCTCTTTCTCTTTTTTTTTTCTCCAGGATTGCCTTGCTTATTTTAGCCCTTTTTAATCTCATATGAATTTTAGATTCAGCTTGTCATATTTAGTAAAACCAAAAAAAATTCCTATTTAGGTTTAGATTTGGATTGTACTGAATCTATAGATGAATTTGGAGAAAATTAAACTTAAAACTTTCCAACCATAAACCTGATCTATATCACCCCATTTAATGTTTTATAGTTTTGGTATAGAGATCTCATATATTATTTTCTATAATATTTCTAGACTTTGATGTTTTTTGATCCTATTGTAATAGTAACATTTTAAGATATTTTGTTTATTGATAATATTTATAAATATACTTATTTTTTCTATTAGCTTTATAGCCAATGACATTGCTAAGTCACATATTTATTCTGTTAACTTTGTCTGTAGATTTTTTCTTATTATTTTTATGTATCTAATTATATTGTCTCAGAATATTTCTTCCTTTCCAACTTTTATGACATTCATTTCTTTTCTTGGCCTCTTATACTGGCTAGATCCTCAATTACAATGTTAAATAGAAGGAGTGATAGTGGGCATCCTTGTTTCATTTCCTATTTTAGGTGAACATTTTTAATAATTCACCATTGAGCACAAGAACTACAGTAGGTTTTTATATATAGTCGTAATTAGATGGGGAAAGCTCCCTTCTATTTCTAGCATGGGTAGAAGCTGTTTTTTAAAAATCATGGTTTGGATTTTGTATTCAGTCAAATTTATTTTCTGTATCTCTCAAGATAATTGGTTTTTAGACTTGGAAGCAACCTAAGTGCCCATCAAGGGACGAATGGATAAAGAAGATGTGGTATATATACACAATGGAATACTACTCAGCCATAAGAAACAATGAAATCCAGCCATTTGTGACAACATGGATGGACATTGAGGGTATAATGCAAAGTGAAATAAGTCAGAGGGAGAAGGTCAAATACCGTATGATTTCCTTCATTAAGTAGTAGATAATAACAACAGTAAAGAAACACATAGGGACAGAGATTGGATTGGTGGTTACCAGAGGGGAAGGGGGGAGGGAGGAGGGTGAAAGGGATCATTCGGTACATGTGTGTGGTGATGGGTTGTAATTAGTATTTTGGTGGTGAACATGATGTAATCTATGCAGAAATAGAAGTACAATGATGTACACCTGAAATTTTTACAATGTTATAAACCAATGTTACTGCAATAAACAAAAAATTAAAAAAAAAAAAAGTCTTTTTCCTGTTATTGTAGAGAATTACATTGAGTGATTTTCAAGTGTTAAACCAATAATGTATAACCAAAGTTAACCCCATTAGGTTATGTTTCTTGAAGTTCTCCCATACACGTTCATCAGAGAGATCTTCATTAAAAGTTTATTTCTGGCTCACGTAGTATCTAATAAGGGTTGGTAGGGCCATCGTATTCTTGCTGATTTGGAAGTCTAAGCTCCTCCCCAAGATTTTATCAAGCATCTGAAAACATGACTTATAATGTCAGTGTGATAAGGAAAGAGAGAAATTGAGGAGGCACACCACTCTTAACTGCTTGAAACTGAAAGTGACATATCTCAGAAATAGTAGAGTCCATTGGCCAGAACTAGTTACAATACCCAACCCACCTGCAAAAAAGGGCTGGCAATTTAAAGGAGCACCCAATATTTAGCATTGTCTTCGCCTCAACTAATCTTCTCATTCCCTATATTTGCCCCAACCTCTGGTCAAAGCTCCTGTTTACAATTGTCATCAGTACTATTGAGTTTGCTCAACACTCATATTTAAATTTTGGGTCTATTAGGATGTCATTTGCTTTAGCTACCTTAGTTGAATTCATTTTAAGTGGCTAGATGTATCTTAACATCTTTACAGTAACTTCCAATACATATTTAATAATGACTAAAGCACTGGATAAATCTTGAGTTTAAATCCTTCATGTAACATGTATCCCCTACACTATATGTTTTACAATCACTTTTTTTGGATATATAAAAAATGCAACATAAATCTCTTTTATTTTTAAAAATACTTTTGTAAACTTAAAAATACTCAAATGCAAGAGAAATAGTATTCCCAATCAATGCATTGTGATGCATTGGTTTCAAGAAAATCGTATTATCAACAGATTATTGGGGCAATGAACTCCTAATATCTCTTTTTTTAATCCTGAGCATTGTGATTTTTGCCTTCTTGGAATTATATTTTGAGGATTAGGCTTCTTTCTGTTAATCCTACTTAGTAGTATATTGACTTCTTTAATATGAGTCTATATCATTAAAATAATCTGTTAACTTTAATGAGCATGTTGAAGTAAAATTTTCAATTCTTTTGTAAACCATAATTTCATGAGAAAAATATTCCTTTTGCATTTATATAATTATTAACATGTGACTTCATTTAATTTGCAGTATTCTGTGGTGGGAAGTAACTAAACAAACCAACAAACAGGAACATACAGCCACTTTGCAGATAAATGAAATCTATTCTGTAAAAAAGTCATTTTAGAAATGAGCTTTTAAAGAATAGCCATTCTGCCCTTTCTTTTTGTCTCACACACATATGCTGCAGACCTTTATCCAACATCTATTAAATGCTGGGTGCTCTGCTGGGCACCAGAGTCACAAAATAAATTCGTGATATAATCTCTGCCCTGAAGCAGATAATCATCTAGGAGGAAAAATTAGACTTGGTCACAGAGACCCTAATTCAAAGCCATTATAAATTCTGCACCAGAGATACAGAGAGCCCATTAGAATAAGAGCTAAAGAGACTCAAGGATAAATGAAGAAACACAGTTCCTTTATGACTTGGTCTCGTTTTAAAGTTGCATTTTTACTTTTCTGCATTCAGTGTCTTGATGAACTTTTCCATCACTTCAAAGAACTTGAAGTTTCAGGGCAATTCTTAGAGTCACTTTAAAATTCTTCCCATGTACTCTGCTTTTATTGCTGTTGTCTGCCATTAGGTGATTAATGATTGTTCATTAAATATAGTTACTGTGGCCAGACTTTTCATGCATAAACAACAAAGGAGGAAGCAGGAATATTACTGTTTAAAATTTTCACTGGTTCCTTATTATAAATTAAAACATACATATTTTATATGTGACACAAATTATTTAGCTTGTTTCTACATATACTATGTAAAATATGTATAATAAATGTTAAAAAGTAACAAATAATTCTCAGAACAAATTGTGTATCTTGTTACTAATTTATCCTGGGATCTATTGTTTGTCTAAGTATTCAGATTTATCTTTCTCTAATCTTCAGGCTTCCCCAAAACATATTTTGTTTGTTTTAAGTTATTTCTGCTCTTTTTCAATGGCAAGATCATCATTTAACATTCATTCATTAAAATTTTTAAAAATAATGTACTAGGTATAAGACATTGTCGTCCTTTCTGTTTGAATCTCTTTATTATTTCTATTTATATTCATCCAGGAAATATTATGTTGGTACTGGTCAAATTGTTAAATGCTTCTATTCTGAGCTGCCTATTTAAGAACAAATAATTGAAGTTAATTTGTGCTCCATTGCCTCTTAAATCCCTCAACTAATACCTTTCCTTAACTCTTCCTCAGTGGGCTGAAGCAGTAGACTTCAAACTTGGATGTGTGTTAAAATTATTTGGGATATTTCTTAAAATCTAGACAACTGAAACCTATCCTCAAAATTCTCATTCATTAAAGCTGGGTGTAAACCCAGGAGCATGATACCCTACAGGTGATTTTGATGCAGCTGATTTGCATGATACAGACCATACTTTAAGAAATACTGAGATAAACTAAGAATAGTGATGTGTGAATTTATTATTAAGTAAGCAAATTATTTTAAGACCATAACCTTAAAATTTACATTAAGTATTAAAACTATAGTGGGCAGAATAGTGGCCTTCTCAAAGATGACCACATCCCAATCCCTGTGAATATGTTAGTTTACATGGAAAAGAGGAATGAAGATTGCTAACCTGCTGACTTTATAATAGGAAGATTATCCTGGATTACCCAGGTGGGTCCAATGTATCACAGGGTCTTCAAAAGTGGAAGAAGGAGGCGGAATAGAAGAGTCAGAGGGAATTACAACTACAAAATAATAGTCAGAGAGATGGATACAGCATTTTGGTTTTGAAGACATAGGAAGGGGGCCATGAGCCAAGGAATGTGGGCAGCCTTTAGAAGGTGGAAAAGGCAAGAAAACAGATTCTCCCCTAGAATCTCCAGAAGGAATGCAGCCCTTTCAACAACTGATTTTAGTCCAGTGAAACATATGTTGGACTTCTAACCACAAAAGTATAAGATAATAAGTTTGTGTTGTTTTAGGCCCCTAAATTTGTGGTAATTTGTTACAGTAGCAATAGAAAACTAATGCAAATACACGGTAAGAATTTTTGAAATTTCAGTGAGACAAGAAAAGCAACAATCTCCTTCCCAATGCTTCCCTATTTCCAGTTCTACTGCTAGTGGTAACTCCTTTTTAATCAGTTTCCTTTTTAGTTTTACTGGTGTTCATTTTCGAAGATTGAAATATTATCCTTAGGGTTCTAGTTCCTGATTTTCCTAATTGAGGCAATATCTATCAATCCCTAACTAAAAATGATAAGGATTAAAAGATATACACTTGCCTCCAGCTCCCATTCTCTCTTATCTTTTGAGAAATCAAAAACTTTATAATTCATCCCTTGTTTGGATTTGTATGTCTTGTCACATTAAATTCAATAAACATCACTAATCACTTCTATTTGAGATAAATGTGTTAATGTCCCAATATAACACTCCACCCTTTTTCCACCCTTCCTACCACAATCTTCTATCAGAATTAACATTATATTTATAATATCTAAGTTGTTCACATTTTCATTATTTTGTATAACTATAATAATTTTATGCTCCATATACAGATAAATTGTAAATATTAACCATGGAATTAGCAGAATTTGTATTATCAAGAGTATCTAAACATTGTTCCTTATAAGTAAATTAGTTCCTTCATTTTCTAATTTGTATTTTCCCCTAATTACTTAATATTAGTTTTAAATCAGCATTACATGCTCTGAAAAACTTAGTATTTGTAATACACATTATAATAATATATTTTATATGTTATATAGATAGATGTAGTTATGGCATGTATGACAAAAATAGCACAAAGTGTCAGAGGGTAAATGGAAATACACATTTGCAAGGTACCTATATTTAAAATTATGGGGTACAGAATTAACTTTAAGTTGACTAGAATAAATTAGGAATGCATATAGGGAAAAAATGATGCAAAATGGGTAGCTAAATAGCCAACAGAGGAAATAGAATTATAAAAAATATTCATTTAAAACAATGAAGGCAGAAGAGGAGATATAGAAAAAGAAAAAAAAAATGATGGGACAAGTAGAAAGAAAATAGCAAAATGTTAGACTGAACTCCAACCCTATCAATAATTACATTAAACATGAATGGTTAAATGAGGATTTTAGATACTCTAAATATAGACATATTTCACTATGCAATACTAATATCACCACTGATCTCTTCTGAAAGTCTTTGAGCTTTGGAAATCTGTCAAAGTCACAGTGAAGTCTACAAGTTGCCAACAATTCTAGCTTCACCTTTAAAGCTTGAATTTTATCATTGGCAACACATGATAATTTCCTTGAAGTAACAAGTTCAGTTCATTCGTTTTTAAGAAAATATCTACCAAATACTCAAGCCAGAATCACCATAGTTTGGTGGTCAAGGATTCTTCCAAGCAAAAGTGGTATTCCATGAAAAAGCACCTCATACTTCAAAGAAATGCAGAAGTGTTTTTTCTCAAGACAATCACACTTCTATATGCATCAGAAGAATTTTATACCTATTTCCCATTTCATCATACAGAATATTAAAAAGAGGCTTATTCAAGGATTGAAATTTAATAAATCGAACAATTTTACTGCTTCATCAAGGACATCCTTAAGTAAAACTGGCTTTCCCCACCCCCTGCAGATTTATGAGAGTGGAGAACACCACAATTACTATAATAGTTTTGTGCTACTTCCTTGATTAATGGTGAGGTACCAACAATTTTACTCACCATAGCTTTTGCATCCTTAATATAAATGTCAACACAGCGAAAAAGGCCAATATTGTCTTATTATTATATGATCTTGATTTCACCAACCTCAGAAAGGGTCTCAAGGATCTCCTGTATCTTTGGACTGCTTTTTGAGAACTACTCGATTAAATGCTGCTGTTGTACTAATCATAAAATATCCAATCTTCATAATTATACTGCAGTTATATAATAGACTGTCCCTGAATGTAGGAGGTACACAGTAAATTATTTAGGGCCATACTATCTTCAACACACTCTCAAAAGGTTTGTAATTATGTACGTGTGTATATATATATATATATGTGTCAAAAGTCCACAAAAAGCAAAATTAAAACCACCAGATTAATAAAATAGTAATTAGTAAGAGTTTATTGTGCACGTAACAACAATTTGCAACACAATTGGAGCTCCAAACCAACAATGGAATGAGGCTCAGAAGTATATGGTCAGAGGGCAGCTTATACAGTGAGGATGCAGAAGCTGTTTCTTCTTTATAATGAGTGGTCACAGCATTAGTTTCCTAGTGATAGGGGACTGGTTAAAAGTGGTAACCTCACGCCAATTTAGGGGCACAGCTTAAGTTTTATTTACGCTTTTTGGAGGCATTTACAAGGAGGGACCCAAATGAAGTTGCACTTATTTTGCAGAATAAACTAAATTTAGTTTTGCTTATGTGGCATAATTGGTTTTGTCTGTGCAGGAAATTTTCAACTCTGGTCTCCATTTTGTATCTAATTTTAACATATAATATATATGAACTATATTTGGATATAAAATGTACATATATCTGTATAATGTACAAAATATATGTGTATATATATTTTATATATTTATAATATAATATATTTATTATATATATTTCTACACAGAGAGAGAAACAATGGGGAAAAATATAAACAATTCTGATTACAGAATATACAGGAGTTTCTTGTAGTATTCTTGTACCTTTCTGAAGACTTGAAATTATATCAAAATTAAAAACTAACACCAGTGCTGGTAAAATAACACAAAGCGCCAGATTGTCAAATCAGACGCACAAGAATCAGAAATCTTACTAATTCCAAGCTTTCTAATAATTTAATGTATACAAGTAATTGTCAGGCACAGGGAGAGCACAGAGAAGTCCAGGATTTCAATGCCGCCATCCAGGTTCCTTCTTGCCATGTTTGAATGTTTTCTGGCTCAGATTTAACATTTGAAGTCGCTGAGCGAGGCATGCAGTCCTTACTTACACAAAGGGGATCTATCTCGGTCATAAGACACCTCCATTTTTACTTCCATAATTACATAGCTTACATGAAAATTTCAGGGAGCCAAGTCCCATAAATTCATAGATACTGTGTTGATTTAACATAGTCTAACCTAGACAGACCAGATAAGGACTCTCCACTAGTAAATAACATTATATGTTTTCCAGGAGGTGTATCATGAACATATTATAAGGGGATTTGACTAGATCATCTTTCTTCCTTTCCCTGGCTGTCCCTGATAAAGACAGAGAATGGATTGCAGGACTATTCCTAAGCCTTATGTTCCCAACTGGAAGGTGAATGGGGGAGTTCTACTTACCTTAAAGAACAGGTAATTCTATATTAACGAAACTAATCAAGATTAGAGATATCAAGGGAAAGCTTCCTAATTGATTTTATGAGGTGGCACTTTACATGAAACCAAATTTGACAAAAATATCACACAAGAAAAAAAAACTAAATATATATGTATGTGTGTATATGCATGCATATGTGTTTATATAGCACTCTGACTTGTATAAGTATTGATTAAATAATTTTTGATTATTTTTCTTTAGGAGATAAATGTAGAGAAAATTATCAATCTGTGTACAGAGTTTTTCCTACAGAATATTGCTAAGTATATCCTGCTTTTTTAAAAAAGGATAATTCTGAATAATAATAACTACATTTCAAGTTAGGTATAAACGTGTTTTACTTTAAATGCATTTGTCCATAAGGATCATTTTGTCCCTCATATTCAATCTATTATTATTTTTTACCAAAATAAATTTAGGAACTTAAACCAAAAATATTGAAGCTCCTATATTTTCGGTAGACCATAAGACAAAATAAGCTGATGAGAAATTAATCCACTCCTCTGAGTTAAAATTGTGAAGGGAGTCTTTCAAGAAGTTGATCACTGTATCAAGTGATGCAGAGAAGTTAGCTAAGGTGAAGTCTAAGAAATGACTATTGAATTAGGCCACATATTGCTGACCTAGACAAAATGTCTCGGTGGTCAGTGGGGGAAAATACAGATTCCTGTGGATCCAAAGGTGAATAGCATCAGAGAAAGTCAAAACCTTGAGTTTAGTGAAGCCCTTCAAAGGGTTTTGCTATATAGAGAATCAGAGCATAAATGGAAGAATATGTGGATTTATAGAATTTTATTTTAAAACTGCAGTTGTGGCACTGTATTTCTATTCTGATAGGAATGATCCAGTAGAAAAGAAAATTTCGTGATCTAGGAAAGTGTGGAATTAATTGAAGGATCATAATCTTTGAGTAGGTCGAATGATGGGATCTAGTAAAGAAATGAAGGAGAAAAGAGAGTAGAAGAAAGAATTCATTGTAACTGGAGGGGAGACAGAATATGGGGGTAGAGTTATATGGGAAAATTTTATGATAAAAAGATAATATGCCTACTGATAGCTTTTGTTTTCAGTGAAATGGGAACCAAGACTATTAACTGAGAGTTGGGACAGGGAGTTTTGAGGTTTGGGGGAAGAAGAGAAGGTGTGGATAGAATAAGTCGAAGAGAAAATTTCTCAGCAAAATGTAGGGTAGTCAGGCAGTACCCTGGCCAAGGAGGTTTGTGGTTATAAATAGGAATTGAGACCATTCATCGTGGTTGGCATGTCTCAGCTGCTGAAGGACGGCAACCTTGCCTGATTCATCCCTGTGAACCCAGTATCCATTGTAGAGCCTGGGACATGACCAATAATAAAAATTTTTTTGGAATGAAAGATATATATTTATCATATTGATAGATGCTGTTAGAAATAAAAAAATATACATTCTAATTAAAAGAAACAAAAACTATTCAAAGAAACTAAAATAGAAGGATACTTCCTTAATGTTATAAGGAATATTTATTCAAAGGAAAGAGCAAAAATTTTACAAAATGCTAAAAGTCATACTTTTAAAATGTAGCTCCAAATTATTTGACAACCACCTCATCATGAGGGGGAGTCTATGTTTCTTCTCACAAATGTGAATGAGCTTTTGATTGGTCAACAAATAGAGTATTCTGGAAATGACGTGATCTGGCTTTCACGCCTAGGTCATGAAAAGTAATAAAGTTTCTACCTTGCTCTCTGGAATATTCCCTCTTGAAATCTTCAAGTGACAAGTAAGCTATCTAAGTGTTCTGAGGATGCCATGCCTAGAGGAAGCACACATTAGCCCATGCAGAGAGAGCACAGGGAGAGACAGTAAGGAGAGAGAGAGAGCTGGCCCACCTCCAGGTGAGTGCTCCGGACACCACCCCCACTCCAGCTCCCATCAGCCCACATCTGCAACCACATTAGAGACCTCAAGCGAGAAACACTATCCAAAGCCTTCTTGAGTTTCTGACTCATGGAGATTGTAAGAAGTAATAAAATGATTTTTTATAGTTTTAAACCATGAATTTTAGGGTAATTTGTTATGAAGCAGTAAATAAACAGAAAAAAATTATATAGTCAGAAATGACAGTGTTTTTTCATCTTATTAGACACTATTCTCTCATTTAAAAATCAGAAAAGATTGGGGCTGGCCTGGTGGTGTAGCGATTAAGTTCTCAGGCTTGGATCCCAGGTGTGGACCTATACACCACTTATCAAGCCATGCTGTGGTGGTGTCCCACATACAAAATACAGGACGGTTGGCACAGATGTTAGCTCAGGGACCATCTTCCTCATTCTCACACACACACACAAAAATCAGAAAAGTTAAATATATATATGCATATATAAATGTATGTTTCTATATATATACATAGAGAGAGAGAGAGAGAATTTAGAAATAAACATATCATTGCTTTCAGAAGTTATGGCATTTTTACCTAGAAAATCAACCAGAAAGAAAACTATTACATCTAAAATGGAAGTTAATAATGGGACCAGATATAAGAAACTAGATAAAGGCATATAAATCATTTTCATTTTTTTATAACTGAGAAACCAACAAACATCTAGATATTATATCATGGTAATGTTAGAATATCAATGAAGACATAAAATAAGACCTAAATCAATGGAGAAACAAAACGTCTTTTTAAATGTTAAGCTTCAAAATTCTGAAGATTTCCATCCTTGACAAATTAACATGTTAAAGTTAATACAATTTTTCAATGTAAATTGATAAAGTAGTAATAAAATTAATTTGTGTGAATAAACACAAGAAAATAGATCAAAACTCTTTTTTTAAAGTAGAATAATGTGGGTAGGCTTTCCTAACAAAATTCAAATCATGATACTATATTTTAAAGTAAGAACTGATCAAATATATTTTACCTTTATTAGATCCTGTTTAAGGCTTTTAAGCAGGATCTAATAAAGGTAACATTAGTTGCCTAATGTGATTAGGTAATTAATACATGTCACTAAAAGTCATACAAATAATGATCAAGTACATAGCAAGGCTCTAAAAATTTCAGAATTACCTTTTACAGAATTCCTAAGGTTGATGTAAGGTACCGTCCTAGACATTCATGAACCTCCACTGGTCATAGTTAGAAAATACTGAATGAATGGAGAGGCGCAGCTAGTGTTCAGATATTGGTATTCAGCAACATCAAATTAAGCAACATCTCTAGAGTAGAGAAATGAGAAGCTTAGAAAAGAAAGCACTATGTTTAATGTTAAGAAAGCTCCACACTCTTTGTATTGTGGAACTATGTTCAGTTAAATTATTTGAATGCAGCATAATAAACATGTTTTCATATTGATAAGAGTTTTGTTTCTGTTTGAGGTGAAAATTGAACAATAGACATTTCTTTTTTCAATATGCTCCATTATAGATTAAAGAACAATCAGAAATTCTTGTCACACAACAATTGCCAGCCTTCTCAAATACCAGCTTCTATTTCTTTAGCCTCATAAATGTTTGGAAAGGAATTTATGACTTTAACTTCTGCAAAGTCACATTTATGATGATGCTCCTGAAACTATTATGTTTGATGCCTCATAAACGGCAGTGGAATGTTTATTTTTAAAATATGGCTTTTAAAAGTAAACACTGCATTTTTATTTAATCTTTCATTTCATGATGAAGAATTTGCTTTGTCAATGACTTCACATCATTGTATATTAATGAGAAGCATGAAAAAAATTATACAGACTTTTCAGAAATTGTCAGTTGAGTTATATATTTGGAGTCTTCGTAACATCAATATTCTATATTGTGATTCATAAAGGCAGGTAGATCATTATATGTGCATACCATAGGAAAAAAGTTTATTTTTTCAGGTAGATACACTTATTTTTATGCCAAAATTTGGACATTTTTGAATGAGAAAAATAACAATTGTATTTGAAGCTAATGTTGATGGTATCATATTATATTGGTATAAAATTCTACCGGTAAGTTAGTCCTGCTGAATGTACTCTGAGAGTTCATGATGTACAGGACATAAATGTTTTTAGATATGTACTAAGTAGCTATTTTCTCTCTAGGCATTTTTTTCTGAGAAAGATATCCAATGTTAAATGTGATTTTTTAATTTAGCTACTTTTATTTTTATTTGTTTTTAATAATTTAGATAATAATGCCTTAATGATCAACATGCATTTGCCTCATGTAAGTATATGCTTTCCATTCCATAGATAGTCATTTACACTTATCTTATAAGCCTTGTGGCTCTGGGATTTGGAAAAGGTAATTAAATATAAAGCAGAGAGTATTTTTGTGGAGAAAGCACCTAATAATAGAGGTTAATTAGCTGCCTGAATGGCAATAGGGCTATAATGCAAAACCACAGAGGAACACACAAGCAATTAAAAACAGAACAAATACATTAGAATCCTAATGTATTTTATATACACCTAATTTTATAAAGACCATACAAGTGTTCTCTAGTATTTACACAGCTGGTTTGAAAATATGCAGGACCCCACAAGTTTAAAATGAATATTGTATATCTCATTTTACAGCTTAGTTTATTTTTTTCATTACAATAATATGGTCTCTCTTTACTCAGTGATATCTAGTAAATTTTTGTAGATTTTTGCCACTTACAATTTCAGATCGTCTTGCCAGAAATGCAAACCTCTTTATAGTCTCTTTTTACCAAAGGTTGCAGAAGAGTGACAGAATTTCTGGAACACCTATGATTATAGTATTCAAATTAGAATTTTTTACATTGGCACTGCTTGACCTCTTTTCATACATTCATTGTTTTATGTTACAGTTCATATTACGGGTCTATTTCTATATTTAAGTGGAGTTCAGCCTATGTAGATGGGGGAATTTTTTTCCAGCTTGAAACAAGAAATAAAATTACAGAATATTGATAGATACTACATAATAAAATGTTGAAAAGAGCTTATTATTCCACTTTCAACTTCTTAGGAACAATGGTTCTTAACTGAAAACGATGGTAAGGAAACAATCATTGATTGCCTTTTTAATCTAGGCACTGTGTTAAGAATTTCCCTCAAGAGTCCTTGCAGAGACAGACTTGCAAACCCAACAGTTGGATGCCAAAACTATACCAGCATGACGTAGATCGTAAAACTGTACATCCCTCAAGAAGACCCTCCTCTACATCACTCACATCAGACGTGATCCAGGAACTTATTGGACAGGGAGGAACCCCCCAAAAGGTGAATTCAAAGAACAATGAACAAGAGAGCCCCCTGAAAGTAGAATCCAGTCTAATGAAAATCTCCCCTTTGCCAAAGCAAGAGGTTTCCTGGTATCTCCATTAGGATTTTATCATTGTTATGGACCCCAAACTAGTGAAAACTTATTTCGATGTGAAGAGATGCCCCAGAATATTTTAATATTTCCCAACAACATTAGCAATTGATGATAGTTAGTTGGAGACATAAATTACCAAAGTATGCTAATTTATTTAGATTTCTTTGTTTCCTTCTTTTTGGTAAATTCCAAAAGAACCCAACTATGACTCCTTGAGCTATTTGACTATTTAGTGAGGAAGTTCTGAATCTCCCAACTAGTCCTTCATCTTCACTGTAGAACAAAAATCAGATTGTGGGCTGAGTACTGTCTATGAGAGCATTGTTAAGGATTATTCATGGTTTGTTAAATGATCAATGCCCCGGCATTGCATTATCAAATTAAGGTCATAGGTATTAAGCAATGCAGAGGATGGCTGTCTAGAATGTTCAGGCCTCTTAACAGTTAGTGATTATTTGTAGTAACCTTTAATACAACATCCAGATCCTAATAGACCGTGAGACATTGTCTTAGGCTTCTCTGACCGTGCTAAACTGTTCGTTAGCCACATAGATGTCAGGCTTGCTGTCCTAAGAACTGTAGTACAGAACAACGAAGAATGAGAAAACAGACCAATAGTTTTTACTATTGGTTTGTCTCATACAGACATCCAGAGTCTGTATGAGAATTATTAGGCCCGTGAACTGCTATCAAATTATAATTTCTAGCCATAAAAGAGTCATCACCATATTTTTCAAGGGGTGTTTTTTGAAGTGTGGATGGGCAGCATTCATCTTATATATATGCTCTCTAACACCTTGAAAGAAGGTGATGGTGGCTTTTTACAAAACGCAACACAAATTTCAATATTGGCTGCATAGCAAATGTCATCAACAAGAATGTAGATGCTTTCTCCTGCCCGAATCACACATGGATAGTTGAAATTATTCCCTAGGATGGGGTCAAGGTGGTTTAGGATTGTAAAGATAAATAGACAATACTCCTGAAAAGTCCCTTGTCTTGAGTCTTGGGATGACCCTGAAGCAGTGCCCCACCCAACCCAATTAGTGACATGATACTGGTTGTCAGCACCACAGTTGGCGTGAAAAGGTGAAGGAAGTTACAATATGCTGTCTCCAATTTTAGGGAAGTGACAAAGGAAAAGACCAAAGACTCCTGGCACGAGAATTTGAGTTCATCTACTTTTTGTTGATGTTTTGGAATTAGAATAATATGAATTTTTCATTAATGAGGTTTTTTTTTTTTTTTTGCCTTTAACTTCTCAGGTCTAGGTACTGAGTCTTTGAGGGACACAAGGCAACTTTCAGATTCAACCCAACTGAATTATATTTCCTCTCCTAAGATTTGCATCCAAATCCAGATTATTCAAACTGTAATAGACTTGTTTTCTTCTTTCAGGAATCCACAGATCAGACAGTAGCCCCTTGATGCTTTGCTATCCTTGAGCTAAGGCTCTTATCTAACTGAAATTTCCACCCACGTTAATGGAGGGAAGGGGGGGTATGGTGAATCATAATCACTTGGATCTTTCTAGCATCTGTATTTTTCTCGTGCCACATTCAAGAGGCTCTTTCATACCACAGCATCACATATCTTTCCTCCCAGCTACCCTTCTGAGAGATTTTACTTTTTCATAAGTTTTTTGTCTATGTCTATGTCCATGTCTAACGTGATAGATTATAGATAGATAGACAGATAGATAGATAGATAGATGATAGACATATATATTACAGACTTTTTACATATAAATGTATTTTACCTGGTTTATACGGGTTTCTATTATTTATAGACATACACATATTTCAAATTTAAGTGAATGGTCCATAGATTAAATAGAATCTTGATACATAAGATATGTGTTATAAAAAATTCTTCAAAAGCTGCTAAAAAGAAAAAAGAGAACATAAGTAGCCTCATTTTAGACAATGTACTGAATATTTTTAGTAAATATTCTAATATAAAAACAATATAAATATAAAGAAAACAAAGACGATTCATTATTAGTAAAATTGTTAAATGTAAAATAAACTATGAAATTTATGTATTCAAATACATATAAATTATGTATAACTGAATCAAATTAAATAATAGAAAGATGAATTTCAGTCTGATATTACATATATGATTATAGATATATTATTTTCATCCACACAGATAAATCTTGACGTTTCAAAACTTAACAAATTATTTGCCATCTGAATGTGATATGAATGAACAAAAAAGTATGTTTCTATGGTATTAGTATATTCAGACTTTAGTGTTCAGATGTGGCAAATAAAACATCAGATTCCTTCCAATTAGATTGTGCTTTAGAATACTATGTTATGAATTATCAAAGAAATATAGCAACAGCCTTGATTGTTCTTTTCATAGAACATATTAGGTAGAAAGACAGGACCTCTGCAAATTAAAATTCACTGGCTTGGGAATCTCTGACGCTGGCATGATTCAAGTAAAAATTGCCAGTGCCTAAGAAGACAGGTGCATTTTATAGTTCAAAAAATCTATTTCTCGGGGCCGGCCCTGTGGTGCAAGCGGTTAAGTGCGCGCGCTCCGCTGCGGCGGCCCAGGGTTCGCTGGTTTGGATCCCGGGTGCGCACCGACGCACTGCTTGGCAAGCCATGCTGTGGCGGCGTCCCATATAAAGTGGAGGAAGATGGGCACAGATGTTAGCCCAGGGCCGTCTTCCTCAGCAGAAAAAGAGGAGGATTGGCGGATGTTAGCACAGGGCTGATCTCCTCACAAAAAAAAAAAAAAAAAAAAAAAAAAATCTATTTCTCAAGAGTGTAGAAATAAATAGACCTTGGGTGATCGATGGTGAGGATAAATGGAATAATGGTAGTTTATGAGATTCTTTAGAGACCCCAGTCATTTGTGCCCATAAGATGGTAGAATATATTCAGAGCTCTGAATTTATTTCAGTAAACTAGTAGTTCTCCAATTCTGGTGAGTGAGAAGGAAGGAATAATATAATGATTTTCTGAGAAGTCTGGAATACAGTGGGCTATTCCAAGAAGTTTTTAAATGTTCTGATAAATGCTAGGTCACAAATTGACTATCTTTTCAGAAATAACTGAAGACAACTTAAATAGATTCACTTCTAAACAGTATAATGAGGCTAACTCTGATGGGAAACCATTGTAGCTTTTCTTTGCAACAGTTTAAAAAGAAGTTATCTTGTCTTGCATAAGAGTAAGCGCTATTGTGAACTCAAGACTTCAGATACAATGGAAAAAAGAATCTAAAATGAAAGAGGTCAAGATCATGAGTGATCATTAATGTTCCTGTAATCTGTTATTAAGTCTGATGGACAAAATCAGTTAAAATTGACATAGTGAAACAGAAAAATAATTGCCTCATATTAAAAAGGGATTCACATAATTAATTTTGAGGTCATGTGTAAAATACCAATCAGAGATATGATTAACACTTGGTATTTTCTAACACTTTTAAAACAACCACATCAATGGATATCTTGAAAACTATTTATTAGTATAGGAAATTGTTTGGTAAATTAAACAAAGATTAATATAAACAGAAATTTATTAAAATATATATTTATTAGTTCATATAAAATGCGCCTGAGTTCTGGCAACTGGATTGCAGTCCTTTAAAAATCCATCTCTTTTCACAAAACAATTCTCTTATTAATGTACCTCTTCAAGCCAAGTAGGTCTAAGAAATTAATATTCTGTGCCTATTTTGACTTCTTTTTTTGTTTGCTTGTTTAATGAGTTTTTAAAAGCTTATTAGGAAAAATTGACAAATATAGCTGTATATATTTAAAGTACACGACATGATGATCTGATACATATACACTGAAGAATGATTACCAGATCCAGATAATTAACACTTTCCTCACCTCTCAGTTAACTTTTTTTGTGTGTGGTGAGAACACTTAAGATCCACTCTCAGCCACTTTCAAGTATACAATACCGTATTGTTAACTATAGTCACCATGCTGGATGTTAGACCCTGAGAACTTATTTTTTTTCTAACTGAAAATTTATATCCTTTGACCTATATCACTTCGTTTCTCCCTACCCCCACCCCTTGGCAACCACCATTCTATTCTCTGTTCGTATGATAGTTGGGTTTTTTTGTTTGTTTGTTTTAGGTTCCACATATAAGTGAAGCCATACAGTATTTATCTTTCTATTTCTGGTTTATTTCACTTAGCATAATACCTTCCAGATTCATCCATGTTGTGGCAAGTGGCAAGATTTCTTCCTTTGTATGGCTGAATAATATTCCATTGTATTTATATATATATATATATATATATATATATATATATACACACAACACATTTTCTTTATCCATTCATCCATTGAAAAACATTTCGCTTGTTTCTATATCGTGAACAATGATGCAGTGAACATGAGTGGGGAGATATCTTCTCAAGACACTGATTTCAATTCCTTTGGGTATATGCTCTGAAGTGGAATTGCTGAATCATTTGGTAGTTCAATTTTTAATTTTTTGAGGACCCATCAGACTGTTTTCCATAATGGCTGTATCATTTTACATTCCCACCCACAGTGTATAAGGGTTCTCATTTCTCCACATCCTCACCAATATTTGTTATCCCTTGTCTTTTTGACAATAGCATTCCAACAGGTATGAGGTGATATCTCATTGTGGTTTTGATTAATATTTTCCTGATGATTAGTGATGTTAGCAGTTTTTCATATATTGGCCATTTGTATATCTTCTTTGTAAAAATGTCTACTTAGGTCCTTTGCACATTTTTTAATTGGATTATTTGCTTTTTTGCTGTTGAGTTCTCTTCGTTCTTTATATACTTTGGATACTAACCCCTTGTCAGACATATGGTTTGTGAATATCATTTCCCATTCCGAAGGTTGCCTTTTCAATTTATTGATTGTTCACTTTGTTGTGCAGAAGGTCTTTAGTTTAACAAAGTCCCTCTTGTTTATTTTAGCTTTTGTTGCCTTTGCTTTTGGTGACTTATCCAAGAAATCTTTGCCAAGACAATGTCAAGAATCCTTTTCCCTGTTTTCTTCTAGAAGTTTTACAGTTTCAGGTCTTACATTTAAGTCTTTGATCAATTTTGAGTTAATTCTAACTAAAGGTTTGATTTAACAGAAAACCAAACTTACAAGAGTATCTTGTATTCTGGAAATGGGAAGTACAAATTCCCCAAGTGTGTCATTGGGAGTGATAATAAGCAGGACCACTCCCGTTCTTGGCACCTGGTACCATATATACTTCCAATCGGTTACCCAGCACTAAATAAAGAACATTGATTCAGGTATTAACTCTGAGTCGTCACTCATTAGTACTGCCATCAGCCTGCACCAAGCCTCTATCAGTCCTGTATATGTGTGTAGTATGATATAGCCTATGGAGCCCATGGTCATACTCTGCTCTTGTACCTCTTTTGCTGGAAAGTAGATCCCTTGGCCTGAAAATCTTTTATATGGGATTACACACTGATGGTCCAACACTCTGTAAGCCCTCAGATAGTCATGCTGACTAAGGTTCTGGTACAACACAGGTAAACCTATATCTGCACAATATATCTAGTTTAGTCAGAATGAATGAGTTGCCAAATACATAATTGAAATAATTGAATAAATTTAATTTTCTCCCTTCTGCTTCCAAGCAACTGTATTTGCCTATTCAGTAAAACTTGTCAGGAATTTTAACTAGAAACATGTGAGTAATTGCAATTACTGTATGCATTTATGAACTTTTACTATTTAAACTAAACTACCCATTTATTTAAAAAAATTGTTTTGTTTTCAATAATATTGTCCTTTCCTCATATTTGACTGTGCATTCTCTCAGATTATTTCAAGAAATTCTGTGTATGTAGCCAGAGAACTCTCCAGAATTTGGAGAAATTGTCCTTTCGGGATATAATGCTATGGTAGCATTTCAGCCCTACTTGCTTTTTATTTGTTATTTATTTCTTCCAATGGTAATTCTATTGGATAATATTGTTACTTGTCTTGAGAGAATCTTTAATAACTTAACTATTTATGTAAATTGACTTGGTTATCTAGAGTTATGTAACTAGGAGATACTAGGTATGCAAATCTGCCTTCCCTACTCTCAGTCCTGCAATGTGCACAACTCTGTATCTAATTCATTTTTACCTCTTTTGTAATTAGTAAGGACTCAATAATTTTTGTTAGGTAAATGGATAAATGAGATATAGTGAACAATTCTTATGTAGAGAATATCATGTCAACTTTTCTTTATAATTTAATATATATTATTAACCCCTATTCTTAGAGTCTTGTTCTGTAGACTAGCAGAAACTACAAGAGATAATAATACTGATCTAGGAGTCTTACGTGTACTCAGTGCAGTAAATTCTAAAAAAAAAAAAATCCTCCAAATAGGAAATAATTATTTTTCAACAATCAGGAGTTCATATGTTATATTTATCTACTTATTTTATTTTACGTATAGCTTAAATATTAATTTGTGTAAAACATCATTTTCTCTATTATCCATTAAAGTTCTAAGTAACACAGTTGTTATAAAGTATTTCATTATTGTCTTAAATTATTTTCATTTCTAATAGGAAGACTTGGCTAAGTCACAGACACCACGATTGTTTTCTCTAGTCATAGACCTGCAAACATTCACATCTCACAAAATATGCTATTTGTCACAAAAGGAATTGGCTGTATGAATTACGATTGCTCAGGGCAAAACTTTTACTGTTACTGACAAAGCAACTGAATGTGCTTGCGCAGTTGATGGCTCATCAATAGTGTTATCTTTACATACAAAGGATCTATAAAATATAGATAGAATTGATGTAACACAAATAAAAGTGCTTATTTTGCCGACAGAGTAGGACTTGCCTAGATTTTAATATTAAAATATATATGTATATGGTATTTGCGGAAAACTTCATTAAAATGGAAATTGGATTTTCATTGAGAGTAGGAAAAAAAGCAATTTTGGGCAAATTCATTGTTGCATATATCTATGATGTATGTCTGTAGCATAATTTTAGCTATATAATTGGTTTTCTTACAAAAGTAAAAGACCCCATTTTTTCCTTTCGTACAAAGCAGAAAAGTATACCTATATTATTGTGAGTTTTATACGAAAAACAAATGATGGAATTTTGCTTAGTATGTTTATTTCACAATGTTAGCTACTGATAAAAATGAACAATATATTTAAAGCCAAGCAATATAATTGGATTTTATGTTTAGAAGGGAAATAATAAACACAATTGGCTTTGCAGAATTCTAGATAATTACCAATATTTTATAGTATTTTTTCATAATTAACTATATTGACTTGTTTGTTGATCAAACTACCATAATAATGAGTCTCAAGTTACACGGTGAGAAAAATAAAACTATATTTATTTTATGTCTGTCTTCAGCCACGATGAGCAACTAACATGTAGTTAGCCCTGTAAAATATGCTTTATATAAATTTAATGATGATTCTACAGGCAGGATGTATTATCTCCATTTTACAGACTAAAAATACGAGCAAACAAGCAAGCTTAGGAATGAAAGGTTTTTCCTCTAGTAAATACTGCTGACATCTGAGACTCAAACTACTTACCAGGGACTCACACATACATCAATGACTCCTATTTCCTGATGCTTTTTCCAAAATACAAAACTACTCTTAATTTTCTCCATAATTTCTGACAACGCTGCAAAATACAATGGAGCTATGTTAGCAACATGAATTATCACACCATTTAATAGACGTTGGATAAAGGTCTGCAGCATGTGTGTGTGAGACAAAAAGAAAGGGCAGAATGGCTATCCTTTAAAAGCTCATTTCTAAAACGACTTTTTTACAGAATAGATTTCATTTATCTGCAAAGCGGCTGTATGTTCCTGTTTGTTGGTTTGTTTAGTTACTTCCCACCACAGAATACTGCAAATTAAATGCAGTCACATGTTAATAATTATATAAATGCAAAAGGAATATTTTTCTCATGAAATTATGGTTTACAAAAGAATTGAAAATTTTACTTCAACATGCTCATTAAAGTTAACAGATTATTTTAATGATATAGACTCATATTAAAGAAGTCAATATATTACTAAGTAGGATTAACAGAAAGAAGCCTAATCCTCAAAATATAATTCCAAGAAGGCAAAAATCACAATGCTCAGGATTAAAAAAAGAGATATTAGGAGTTCATTGCCCCAATAATCTGTTAATACGATTTTCTTGAAACCAATGCATCACAATGCATTGATAGGGAATACTATTTCTCTTGCATTTGAGGATTTTTAAGTTTACAAAAGTATTTTTAAAAATAAAAGAGATTTATGTTGCATTTTTTATATACCCAAAAAAAGTGATTGTAAAACATATAGTGTAGGGGATACATGTTACATGAAGGATTTAAACTCAAGATTTATCCAGTGCTTTAGTCATTATTAAATATGTATTGGAAGTTACTGTAAAGATGTTAAGATACATCTAGCCACTTAAAATGAATTCAACTAAGGTAGCTAAAGCAAATGACATCCTAATAGACCCAAAATTTAAATATGAGTGTTGAGCAAACTCAATAGTACTGATGACAATTGTAAACAGGAGCTTTGACCAGAGGTTGGGGCAAATATAGGGAATGGGAAGATTAGTTGAGGCGAAGACAATGCTAAATATTGGGTGCTCCTTTAAATTGCCAGCCCTTTTTTGCAGGTGGGTTGGGTATTGTAACTAGTTCTGGCCAATAGACTCTACTATTTCTGAGATATGTCACTTTCAGTTTGAAGCAGTTAAGAGTGGTGTGCCTCCTCAATTTCTCTGTTTCCTTACCACACTGACATTATAAGTCATGTTTTCAGATGCTTGATAAAATCTTGGGGAGGAGCTTAGACTTCCAAATCAGCAAGAATACGATGGCCCTACCAACCCTTATCAGATACTGCGTGAGCCAGAAATAAACATCCATGCCAATCCTCCTCTTTTTGCTGAGGAAGACTGGCCCTGGGCTAATATCTGTGCCCATCTTCCTCCAATTTATGTGGGACACTGCCACAGCATGGCCTGACAAGCAGTGCATCAGTGCATGCTGGGATCCAAACCCGGGCCACCAGGAGCAGAGCGCACGCACTTAACCGCTATGCTAGGGAGCTGGGCCCCAATAAAGTGTACTCAACACTATTTTTTAAAAAATGTTTTAGGAGTTTCATCATAAAACATAAACCTGTCTGTTCATTGAAAATCATTTTATTTTTTTTGGTGAGGAAGATCAGCCCTGAGCTAACATCCATGTTAATCCTCCTCTTTTTGCTGAGGAAGACCGGCTCTGAGCTAACATCTATTGTTGATCCTCCTCCTTTTTTTTTTTTCCAAAGCCCCAGTAGATAGTTGTATGTCATAGTTGCACATCCTTCTAGTTGCTGTATGTGGGATGTGGCCTCAGCATGGCCAGAGAAGTGGTGCGTAGGTGCACGCCCGGGATCCAAACCCGGGCCGCCAGTAGCGGAGCACACACACTTAACTGTTAAGCCACGGGGCCGGCCAGAAAATCATTTTTAAACAGATAAAGAATGCATTATTTACATTTTTTTGGTTTTTTTCTGGTGAAGAAGATTGGCCCTCAGCTAACATCTGTGCCAGTCTTCCTCTATTTTGCGTGTGGATCACCACCACAGCATGGCTTGATGAGTGGTGTAGGTCTGCACATGGGATCCAAACCCGTGAACCCAGGCAGCCAAAGCAGAGTGTGCTGAACTTAACCACTGTGCCACCGGGCCGGCCACCATTCTTTACATTTTACATTTTTAAACAAAAATTGTTCTTCAAATGAAAGATATTTGTTAATTTTTTCATATGTTGATTAGGTAATCATATTCGGTCTCTTTTTACCTATTTTTAAGGAAAAATAATATATTCCAAATATTACAATATTTTTAATGCAGCTCACCTAGTCATGGCTATTAGATGATTAATGTGTAGTAGGACATTATTTCCTAATATTTTGTTAAAGATTTGTGCAGCTGGAGATGACTAGGTTCATATAGGGGTTGGTCCAGAGCAAGTTGAGTGGTTATTCATGCAGAGCTATATCTGTAAAAAGGGATCATCGAGTTATCCTATCTTTTCAGGGGCTGCAAAAAGATATTCTGTCCCCAGGACCTAGCATAGTGGCCGGAACGTAAAGATTCCTAATAAAAATTTGTTGAATTTAATGAGTTTAAACACTGATGTATGTGGTTTGAGATCCTGGAATATCTACCATGTCCTGCTTCATTTGTATCAGCAGAAAAACTCCAGGCCAGAGATCAGAAGAAATTTTACACATTAATAATTATCTGGCTGTTACTAAATCCAAAATATTTTCAATAAAACTTTGAGAATAGGCTGAAAACATGGAGAAATTCTGCTTTAAAACAAATATTAAAATATACACAATTCCTTTCTTTTTGACCTGCCCCACAGGAAACTTTGATCATTTAATCAGGAAACAATAAATCAAGGGAAGAAAAAAATATGTACAATCTTTGGGGTCATTTAGATACTGGCTGTTATCTGATTTTATTCCTGGGACTATAGAAGGTGATCAGTGTCTGATTTCCTGAGTGAGACCTAAAAATTACTCTCTTACTTGTTCTCCAATTTCAAGGATGTACATTATATGGCTGGTCTAAATAAACAACTAATATATATATTTTTAAATTCCCTTTGCTTTTTGATTAAAAACGAGTTAGAGGAATGGTCAACAAGGTCAAATAATGTTGACAGGCTAAGCATTCAAACACCAAAATAGATCCCTTCCATTTAGGCCCCTGGAATTCATGGGCAAGCTTTAGAGGAAGATAGGCATGAAAATAGAAACAAACATGTAAAGTCAGAACAGAGAAAATAGAAAAAGTGAGGTCAGCCCATTCATTCAAGGTTGACTATGAAAGTGGGGAAAGGGTTAGAATTCCATTTATAGGGAAAAGAGTTTTTGTTTGTTTGTTTATTTGTTATTATTATTATTTTCTTTTTAAATGAGAGCTATTTGAGACTTTTAAAGCCCTATGTGAAGTAGAGCGGTTGGCTCCAGGAGGGATGAAGACTCATCATGGGGATCTGAACAGGGCAGACGTTGGCCTTACAGAGGAGAGACATTCCTTTCATTGTAATACAAGTTGTGTAAGACCCTGCTGGTTAACAAATATTTGTTGAATATTAATTAGATGTCACAAGTCATGTTAGGATAGTTGTGAACAGACAAAATTAACCCTACTCTGGCACCCATCATCTGGTGAAATGTTGACAAATTTGCTGAGGGCTACCATGACGTACAGTGCTCTACAAAGCGTGTGGTAGGAGAACCGGGCCACTCTGAGCGTTCATGAATATCTTCTCTGATCAAGTCTCTTCAAAAGGAATTGCTGCTGCTCTTTACATTGAGTAGAAGTTAGCAGGGCAAGGAATGGAGAGTGCGGCTAAGATTTCAGTCATTTTGCAAATCTCTGCAGTGAGAAAGCACGCTCAGACATCTCAGAGGAAACCACTATGGAGAAAGAGAGAGGTTTGGAGGGCGAGGCGGCACTTAGGTGGTGAGAAGGCGCATTTTGAAGTGACAATTTTGAAAAATTTTCAGTGTCTAGATAAGGCAGGGCTTCCTAAGCCATGTGAACTATTCAGATGTTATTTAAATGCCCTTAGAAAGGAAATTAAAGGAATGATGTGATCAGATTGTTACTGCACAAAATTGGGATTCTCGCCCAGTGCACATAAACAGCCAATTAATTACACCATCAGCCTTTGGGAAAGGAGATCAGCTTTATTCTGCGAGATCTATCTGCAGGGAGATGGAGTGTGTGCCCTCAGATCTGTCTCCCTGATTCAGGATTTGGGGCAAAATTTAAGAGATTAGGGAGAACACACTGGCATGTGGAAACGCTGGTGGAACAGGTTTCGATTGGTGGGCCTCCAGCATCTATGGTAAGGTTTTAAACATTTATGACAGAGTTCTAAACATTTATGATAGGGTTCTAAACATTTATGATGAGGTGGGGAAGGAATTTTAACACCGGATCTTCCTGAATGAGGGACCCCTTGCTTCTGATGAGAGGCTGACTTTCAAGTTCCAGTTATGTCCTGGTCCTTTGGTTCCATGGAGAGGAAGATCGTGGGTTCTGAGGTCATTTCAGGTCAAGATTTCTTCCCTGCATGCTCTGGCTACACGACTTTACACATTTTCTGAAAGAGGATTCTTAATCACGCTCTTGATAAGAGAGTTCGTTGAACTCGTCCTGGAGGGCCTTTGGTTACAAGACGTGTGTGTTCAAAAGTTCACAAAATAGTGAATTAACATTAGTGTGAGAAGTGAGATAGGCAAGAGTGGGGAATAAAAGGGGAGATAGGAAGGTAGTATTACAGAAATGTAGCCATAAATTGATGTGAGCCTTTACAAGGTGTTGCATTTGGCATGAAGGGCAGAAGTTTTCAGAAAAGGTAGGTGTGACATTGTGATTTATAAGAAATATACATTTGGTCATTCAGATGAACAAAATATATTTCTCATATATATTTCTCATGCATATTTGGTCTTTGTCCACAGCTCGCAGCTCCAAAAACCCTTGGAATTCCCAATCTTGAGAGTGATAAAGTTGTCTTTTGCTATCTTATAAGTGACTTTTGGAAAGCACCCAAGAATGAGAGCTGGTTGCCAGCGGAGCCAACCATGTGATTAGAAGGTTGGAATTTTCAGTCCCCACCGCTGACTTCCAAGGAGGGGAGAAGGACTGGAGATTGAGTTCAATCACCAATAGCCAATGTTTTAATCGATAATGCCTATGGTAACGAAGGCTCCATAAAAATCCAAAAGGAGAGGGTTTGGAGAGCTTCCTTTGGTGAACACTGAGTGGTGCTGAGTGAAGGGCATGCCTGGAGAGGGCGTGGAAGCTCCGTGCCCTTGCCCCATGCTTTGCCCTATGCATCTCTCCCATTTGGCAGTGCCTGGGTTATATCCTTTTATAATAAACCAGTGGTATAATAAGTAAAATATTTCTCTGAGTTCTATGAGCTGCTCTAGCCAATTAATCAAACCCGAGGAGGGGTTTGTGGCAGCCTATTGTATAGCCAGTTGGTCAGCAGTACAGGTAACAACTTGGGCATGTGACTGGCACCTGAAGTGGGGGTGGATGGGGGCAGTCTGGAAGGGTTGAACCCTTAACCTATAAAATCTGATGCTATCTCTGGGTAGATAGTATCAGAATTGAGCTGAATTTTTAAAAACCCTGCTGATGACCAAAGAATTGCTTGTTGGTGTGAGGACCCCACCCTCAATGTTGAAAATTGGGTGCTCGGAACACCAAAAGACTAGGAAATTAAAATTAATAGTGATTAAAAGACCAAGTGAGAGCTCTGTGTAAGTGACTGTGCTTTTTAACTGACATGCTTCCACATGTTCTGGGAAGAGAGCAAACCACTCTAGTTCATCACATCATAATAGGGTGTGAAAGAGTTTGTTTGGAGAACCAACTTGCACTCTAATTTACTTTGCTTGACCCAATTCGTTCGGTTATTTTTAGAAAGCAGTCATCTGGATTTTTTTGATAGGGGATGAATACCTAATAGCCAGATTTATGAAATAAGGTAGACTATAGTGAGGGGGTTGATTATTCCGTATACTGATGTCTGATTACTGGAATCCTCTGTTCAAATCCTAGTTCTCATTCCTACTAGCCACTGTATCACACATTTCCAAAACACAAGCCTCTCTTGGGTTCTGCAGGCATATTGAGATTCTTCCTTTGCTTCCTCAGGCTCCAGGAATAGTCTTAGCTGAGTTTCCCTCCATTCTACTTTACAAACTCTATACCTCAGCTGCTTCTGTCTTCCCAAGTGTGGTAGGAAGACTGCTAGAAGGTTATCAAACATCTGTTCTCTTCCCATTATCTGTCTTTTCTTTCATTCTTAATCCTGGTACATACATTTTTGCATGCTGGAAGGTTGTGATGATATTCCACAATATTGCCCTCTAGGAGATTTCTTTGAGTCTTTAAAACCTGCTATAATAATAACTATTATAATGATTATTATTGTGTAGTAGTTGTAATTATTCTTATCACCAGTACTGTTATTATTTCACATTCTTTTATAGGCTCTGACTTCTGATACAATATTAAAGAGAACTAGGATATTGGGATACTTATTTTAGTATTCATAGCTGTGAGAAATCTTTCAAAATATAACCATTAAGAATAATGTTTTCTATAGGTTATTTTTGTAGATATCTTTAATCAGGTTAAATACATCCTATTTCTAGTTTACTAGGAACTTTTTGTTTGTTTGTGTCTTATAACATGAGTGGGTATTACATTTTATCAAATCCATTTTCCTTCATATTTTGGGAGTATCATATGATTTTTTTCCCTTTTTCCTCAGTTAATGTTATGAATTACTTTGATTGAACTTTAACAATTACACCAACCATGCATTCTAGGAATACATAAATATGGTTGTAAGGTATTATCCTTTTCATATATTACTTAATTTTCTTTGCTTAGTATTTATTTGGGATGTTTGTATCAAGGTTTATGAGAGATTGCTTTGTGAATTACTATTCTTATTATGACTATCTCAATTTTGGGATCAAGGTTATATTGACTTAATAAAAATTAATGTAGATTTTACCTCTCCTTTTCTTTTCTCCAGAAGATTATGCATGAGATTGGAGTTATTTTTCCTTAAATATTTGGAATAACTTAATGATGAGATCATCTGAGTTTGTAGTTTTCTATGGGGGGAATATTTTTTATTTCTTTTAATTTGGCTATACAACTACTCAGGTATTGTATTTCTTGTGTCAGTTTTAATATATCTTGCTATCCAAATTTTCAGATTTGAAGATGTAAAGTTCTCTATAATGTCCTTTTATTATTTTTATTGCCTGTAGGATCTATAATGATATTACAGTTTTCATTCTTTGTATTGATTATTTATACTTACATCGTTTTTTCCTGATCTTTCCACGGACTTAACACTTTTATAATCTTTACCAAAATTTTATCTTTTGGCTTTATTGATCCTCTGGTTTACATTTATTTTCTATTTTATTAATTTTTATTCTTTTGAAAATCATTTCTATCTTTTCATGTTTTAGGGCTTAATTTTCACTTCCTTTTCTTATTTCTTGGTCTGTAAGCTTAGATCAGTGATTTTCAGCTTTTCTTCTTTTCTATAATATGTATTATAACATTTTGGATTTTTTCTAAGCATGCTTTTTGCTGTATTTTCAAAGGTTTAATATTGTCTTTCATTCTTAACATTCATTCTTTAATATGTTCTTTCAATAAAATTTACTTTAAGCTGTTTCTTCACTCCCAGGTTATTTTGAGGATATTGTTAATTTTCCCATTTGGGGTTTTGCTAACTTTCTTTTAAAATTAATTTGTAGTTTGATTTTACTCTACTCAGAAACCTTACTCTGTATACTCTAAGTTCTTTAAAACATATTGAGATGCATGCTATGCCAGATAATTTGGTTAACTGTAATATATATTGCCAAAGGATATGAAAATCTTGTTCAGTCTGTGATTTGATTGTTTGGTGTAGTGCTCTTTATATGTAATTTAGAAGAAATTGTTGCAAGTTTTTCTAATCTTCTCTGACATTTCTGTTATTTTTCTGCTTGTTCTATCAGTTACTGAGACAGATGATTTTTAAAATAGCCCTTTATGAATGAGGATGCGTCAGTTTCTCCGTTTCTAAATTATTGTTTTATATTTGTTTGAGACTATGACATAAGGTGATCCAATTTAGAGGTATTTTATCTTCCTAGTGGATTGACTCTTATTATTACAAAATATTTTCCTTTATTACTAGTAATGACCTTGCCTTAATGTTGACTTTGTCTCATGTTAATATAGCTGTAACAGTTTTCTTCTGTTTTGTGTTTTCACGGTATATCTTTTTCTATGCTTTTAGTTTCAGCCTTTCTGTATTCTCGCATTGAAAGTATCTACCCTGTAAGCAACATATAATTGTTTTAATTTATTTTTATATCCATTCTTATAATCTTTGTTTTTTAATTGGAGTATTTAGTCTGATTATATTCAATATAAACATAAATATATATTCATCAATTTCACATTTCTATTATTGTTTTCTATTTACTGTACTTCTTATACTTTCTATTTTCATTTCTAGTTTCTATTTCTCTTCTATTTTTATATTCTATTTCCTTCTTAACCTTGCATTATTTTCAATTAATTAATATATATATATATTTTTTTCCCTGTTAATTTTAAATTTTGGTTTCAAGAAGCACTGCAATGTGGCATCAGATCTGGAAAGTTTTCTGGCATTCTTTTCTCCTACTGTCGCTTCTATCCAATTCTTTTTCTTCTATACTTTTAGAACTCTAATCATATATTTGATTGTAATTTGTCATGTTCCACACAGATCTAATGCTTTTTTTTCTATTTGCAATTTTGTTCACTTTATACATGACGCTCTAGTTTTTTCCTCACCTATCTTCCAGTTTATTAAATTTCTCTTTAGTTGTGTCTAATCTGATGGTATATCAGTCTTCTGGGTTTTTAACATGAGTTACTGCATTTGATTCTTTCTCGTGGCTTCCAAGTTTCTTCCCAAGTTCTCAATTTTATTCTCTATTTTCTTAAACAGTTTAATCACAATTGTGTTAAACACAGAGTATAAGTCAAATATCTAAATTTCATATGGGTTTCTGTTGTCTGTTTTTCCATTTTTTGATCAATTTATGCCTTCTTAAAAGTCTGATGATTTTTGGTTAGGTATACAGGGTGAAACATGATTGATATGATATATAAAATCTTTAGAGATTATTTTAAGCACTGGATGAGATTATAAGTTTGTCTATTTTGCATTTGATCTTATTCCAATGTGTACCCATTTAAGGTCCAATCAAGAATCCTGTGGTGTTTAACAGGTTCCTTGTTTCTTGGTGGGTCCTGAACCCCATTTTTGGGCTTCACATGAACCTATAGAACTATCCCAAACTTTGCTCAACTTCTTAGACTCACCTCAGTCATCTTAGAATTAACAAATACTTTGATGATAAAATAAAACCAAATAATTTCCTCATCTCAATGTCTTTCCTTTCTCTTTAGGATCTTGGCCCTTGAAATACTTGTTCTTTTGATAGTTCACTGATAACTTCAAATAACAATGTTCTTATGTTTTTTCAGTTTTTCTAGTTTTGTCGGTGAGTGGGCTGGTCATGCATGGTTGTCCACTGTGAGAAGAATAGAAAGTCTTCTGTATCACTATTGCTTTTATATATTCTAGGTAATTAGATTATGGGTGTCTTTATTATTGAAACCATAGAGGTTTATTTTTAATTTTTATTCAAATTAAAATTATTTTCTTTTAATAGGAAATTTAAATCTATTTTAATTTGTTGGCAAAGCATATATATTATTTATATATCACAATTTTTGTTTTGTGCATTTCTATGCTTTCTTGATTTTTATTTTCTTTTTCTCTTTTACATGATATGTTCAAGATTGACAATCTTTTTTAATCTAATGATTTGGGAAGTATTCAATATATTTTTTATATTTTATTTACATTTAATGATAACACAACTTAGAAACACAGTTGAAATTGATTAGCAGTGCCAAGAGAGAAGTGCAAATAGATTGGTAAAATGGAAGTATATAAAGTTATTTTTTTACTATTTTCTATTATATTTCCCCAGTAATTTGAAAATCATATTTTCTATATTTATTTCATATAGTAGATTTATGATTTATATTATTATACCTGTATTTACTTAATTTTCTAATTACAAAGAAAGGAATATCTATTGGCAATTACCCATGTATTTATACTTTCATATGTACAAAACATATGTATTTTCATTTTCTATGCCCTTCTAAAACTCTTTTGTTTATTGGTAATATGTGAGGCTTCAGAACCAGAATTTTAGCATTAAATCTTTTTTGGTTTCATATATGTATATTTAAAAATTATTAATGGCTCTTCTATTTTGCTTTGTCTCCAGATTAATAACATATATTCAGATATACTACATTGTTTACCTCTTTCCAATGCCTATTGTATGTCCTTTTATACTGTAATTTTCCATTCTAGGATTCTTTACTGTTGCCTAGTCTTATAAGTAAATAGATTAAATCTTTAATTATTTTATATGGGTGCTATGTTTCCTCAATTATTGCATCTATAATTATATGTTTCTCTTGTTTTACGTATGAATGACATATAGCTGAGTTTAAAAGCTGTGGACATTACACTGTATACACTATTTTCTAGGGTTTAATACTTAGAGGTGAGGTGTGAAGTATTCCATTTTCAAAATTCTTCAGTAATCCTTTTTCCATGCATGAATGCTTGAATGATTTTGTTCTGTCTATTTTAATTTCAACACTTTTAATATCTAACAAAGAGAATCCCTTTTGTCAGATGTAAATGTGAAAATTATAGCAATTAATTTTGATAGCTATTCTCCTGAGAGTTGGATGTACCCTTTATTTTTACTGTATCTTCTGTAAATATATTTTAAATAATGATAGACCTAGCTAGAGGAATTGAAGAAACAGAATTTAATGCTGAAAATAAAGTTCTCTTTTAAGAAAAAACAATGGGAATCCCAGATAATCTCTCTCTCTTTCTTTATGTGGAATTCCTACTTTTATGGGGCTTCATCCTGAAGGTAAGGGCAAATTCTATCTCTAATTTCTGTTGCTGTTGTCACTAATTCTTAGGTCCCATTAGTAAATCAATCTTTTTTAAAGGAATTCCATAGTGCCTCTTTGGCTTTATGCAAATAAGACTATTACTGCTTTGCTATCTTGGATTTCTAAATCAGCAGTCATGTTTTCTCATACTGTTTTCCTAACTTCACTTATTCTGCTAATATTCGATATATTATATAATTTAATATGTGTAAAATGTTATAAAATTTAATATATTTTTAAATAAATTTATAGTGCTATGTGTGTATGTGTGTACATGTGCATTATTTTTCATTGGTAAAGACATTAAATTTTATTTTTATTTTTATTTTTTTATTTCATTTTTTATTTATTTATTATTTTGAGGAAGATCAGCCCTGAGCTAACATCTGCCAATCCTCCTGTTTTTTTGCTGAGAAAGACTGGCCCTGGGCTAACATCTGTGCCAATCTTCCTCCACTTTATATGGGGCGCTGCCACAACATGGCCTGACAAGCAGTGCGTCGTGTGCACCCGGGATCCGAACCCGGGCTGCCAGCAACAGAGCGCGTGCATTTAACCGCTAAGCCACTGGGTAGGCCCGAAATTTTATTTTTAAAACACATTTCTCTCTTTTATTTTGCTGAAGTATGTATTGGAAATATACATGGACTCTGATGGTTGTAGTAGACAGACCCTAAGTTTGCCCCTCAATATCCCTGCCTGCTGGAACACTGTTAATCTCTTCTGCCCTTAGTGTTGGCTACACTTATTGATTCACTACTAACCAATACAATATGACAGAACTTATGAGATGTCACGCTGAAATTAAGTTATAAAAAGATGGCGGCCTCTGTCTTGGGTGTTCTTTCTTCTTTGCCTTGTATTGTCCTGGGGAAGCCATTTGCCATGTCATTAGGAAATCTCGTGGAGATGCCCACATGATGAGAAACCAAGGCTTGCCAATAACTGCATGAGTGAGCTGGGATGCAGAATCTCATTCTTAGTCAAGGCTTCATGAAAGATCACAGCCATGGTGGACAGCTTGCCTGCAACCCCACGAGAAATCTTGAGCCAGAGACATATAGCGAAACTGTGGATCATTTCCTGTACCACAGAAACTACGAGCTAGAAAATGTTGGTTTTTTCATCATGTTAAGTTTTAGAGTAATTTCGTAGACAATAAATATGGTGTTTTTCCCATTTATATTGTTGTTCTTTCCAACTAAATAGCAGTCATGGTCCTATATATTGGAGTGGAGGAACCTATTAGAATAAAACAACTATTTATTTAATCATTTCTAAAGGATCCTATACATAAAAATTGTACGTTTTTTTCTTCAACAAAATATGCAATTTCAAGAATGAGTTCCACAGAAGAGTAAAGGCAAAAGTGACACCTTTGTAGTCAAAGTAATTATCCAAATTAATCATGTCTACAGATAGTGTCCTATATCATACCCATACCAACCTGAATTCTGACCAATCTATTGAATTGACTTTGTTTCTCCTTGATTTTCCTTGGTTCTCCTTTACCATTTTAAATCATGACATGTCATTTTTGTTGTTGTTGCTATTCTATTTTATAGAAATTCACCAGGAGCTAGACTTTATTTACATGAAGTTGAGAACAAAATTTGGGGCGGTTATAGAACAATCACGCGTCATAACCTCGGGGGCTACATTCTAAGATATGCATTGTCAGACGATTTCGTCGTTGTTCCAACATCATAGAGCGTACTTACACAAACCTAGATGGTACAGCCTATTACAGACCTAGACAATATGGTACTAATCTTATGAGACCACCGTCCTAGATACAGTCTACCATTGATCGAAATGTTGTTATGCAGTGCGTGACTGCATTCTTAATTTCTTTTTATTGCTAGTTTTTAAAACCACAAAATTGCTACGATAATATATTTCAGGATACAGTTTCTTTTATGTCAATAATAAAAGTAAAATTCGTATATTTTACATGTTACTTTTGGGGATTGAGTACATAGACAGTGACTAAATCAATCTTTTTTGGAAGCTACACTAATCTTTTGAAATCACTAGGAAGAATATCGTATAATGCCAAAGCAAAAAAACACTAAGTAATCACTTAGTGATTCTGTATTTCCAAATTTATTTTCACAAATATTCTTCCATCCTAAATTGCCCTTAAGAAACAGATTTTTTTTAAGTGTTAACACTGTGACTTTCAAGCAGCTCAGAAGGCTATCATGATAACAGCTTTCAAAGATGTCACAAAATCTCAAAACAAGACGTCAGAGAGGAAGCTCATGAAGACAAAAGGTCAGGATTCTCAAAACTGCCGGAGACTCTGTGACACATGTTGTTACGCTGGGTGAAAATACTCCTTTTTTATTTTAAATTGATTTAAAAATATTTACATAGGGTATTCATTTGCAATTTCACTTGAACTACAGCAAGCTAAACTTGACAATACAAATCATATTTCTAACTACAGAATTTTACAAGGAAAGCAGGTCTTAATTTACGTGTAATCTCAAAGTTTCTAAGGTCTGTTGGATTCTTTTAAAAATCTTAGCGAATGTTTCGGCACCAGAATTGTCTTTAAATCTTGGTAAAAACCATAGTATTGTGGCTTATCCACTTATCCACCAACACTTGCAGGTCACTGTTGAATAAGAGACTAATGTTTTCATGTGCAAAATGAAAATATAACACATATGAGTATAAAATATTCCCAGAGATCCCTCTCTTCACTACATACTAAGAATGTTTTTGTCAATATTGAGCTAACTATGGTAGCTTACCCAAAGTGACCAACATACTCAGTTCTGGGCAGAGAGGTACAAAGAGTTAAAAAGATTGCAATTAGGTATTCATCATCAACAATATTTTCCATTCTTACTGACCAAGTTTGGGAATGGAACTATTTCTCAAACTCTTTGATAAAAGTTTTACCATAGACGTGAAACCATTATCAACCCAGTTGCAGTCCATTGTTAAAATATTCTCATAACATGGTAAAAATATTATGGACTTAGTTCCGGAAGGGGCCTGAGCAAGTCGAGTATTCCACAAGTGAATCCATTTCCTATTTGATTATTCTTTGGGATAGTGTTTATATTAGTTTGCTAGGCTACCAAAAGAAAGTACCACAACCTGGTTGGTTTAAACAAAAAAATATTATCATCTCATAGTTCTGGAGGCTAAAAGTCTGAGATCAAGTTGTCAACAAGGTTGGTTCCTTCTGGAAGCTGTGAGGAAAGATCTGTTCCACGCCTCCTTCCTAGTTTCTAATGTGTACTGGCAGTCTTTGGCATTCTTTAGCTTTTGTTGCATCACCCCATCTTCACATGGCATTCTCCCTGTGCGTCTGTGCCCAAATTTCCCCATTTTATAAGGACACCAGTCATATTGAATTAGGGGCTCATCCTATTCCAGTATGACCTCATCTTAGCTAATTACATCTGCCATGACCCTATTTCCAAAGAAGGGCACATTCTGAGGCACTAGGGATTATGGCTTCAACATATGAATTTGGGGAATGCAGAATTTGACCCATTACAGTGTGTTAATTGCTTTCAAACCGCACTGAATAAATAGAAGAGAAGATACTTTGCCCAAACCTAAGTGATAAATGAGAGTTTATAGGTTGTTAATGGGCATAGGGATGGTGAGGCAGCCACACAGGAGGACACTTAGTTGCCAAGTCATGTCCATTTTATTTTTTATTCTTGGAGACTGAATGTCTTTCTTCTTATTTTCTCTTCAAAGCCTCCAGTCTCTCCACTTTTTACTTTGCAGTAATTCTCCTTCAGCTTCCTATAATTCTGATCTTAGCTTTGAAAGTAAAAACAGAAAGTAATAAAAAAATAATCGTAAAGAACAAAACTAAAGCAAAAACTTAAATTCTGCAAATTCTTATGGAAATCTTTCTGTATTTTACTTTGGTGAACACTGAACTTCATTTCATCGAGCTTTTATTACATAGAGACTTTATTACATTGCATTAGTTTCTCATTATTTTGATCTAGGTAGAGGTTAGGGGATATAAAATGCTGATACTGTGGTACCCATCAGAGAGCAGAACATGGTTGAAACGTAGAGAAAATACATAGATTATGTTATGGAGCAAATACTTTTGTCCATTCAAACTCGTATGTTGAAGCCCTAACCCCCAAAGTGCTGGTATTAGGAGACGGTAAGTAATTAGATTTAGATGAGGTCATAAAGATGGAGCCCCCATGATGGGGTCAGTACCCTCATAAGAGGAGAAAGAGACACCACACCTTCTGTCTCCACCGTGTGAGAATAGAGAAAGAAGGCAGCCATCTGCAAGCCAGGAAGACAGCTCTCATCAGAACCTGACCATGCCAGTGCCCTGATCTCAGACTTCCCAGCCTCTAGAACTGTGAGAAATAAATGTCTGTTGCATAAGCCATCCAGTATATGGTATTTTATCCTAGCAGCCCAAGCTGACTAAGACAGATTAATACTTCAAATATAACTCTACCACATAAGCATTTAATCGCATACTGGAGAATGTCTTTGGGAGATCTCCTTATGTTCACTGCACATAGCTGTTATTTGTAAAGTATGCAATAACAGAAGAAGCATAGCTGAGCTGAAGAGTCTTTGGTGACTTTAAAGTATTATGTTGGAGATAATGACATCAGGGCACGACAGCATATATTTTGTTCAAAGACACACACCTGGGATTTTCGAAACGATGGCCATTGTTTCAGGAACTTTTGTCCAATGAACTATAGTAACATCTTGTGTAATGTCTTGAAATAAAGAGTATGATTAATTTTGTAATTTCTTAAAATTACAAAATGAACTATGTTTCCAATTCTGATGAAAGAGGCATAATAAGGCTCCATTAGCAAATGGAAACCCAATTATCCAAATACATGTCACATCTGAATAATTACTTCTAATATGAAAATAATTGTTATATAATTACATAGCTTCAAATGGACTAAACTGCATTCTATGAAGCCCATCAATAAGCAAACGTCATAACACCTTAACATGTGTAAATAAAACCCTATACAACACTTTCATTTTGTTTATAGACAACTATATGTTAGCATTTTATTTCAACTGCATCCATCATAGTTTATAGAACTAGGTTTTGTTGTCAACAGATGAAATATCTAATGAGTTATGATCAGAAAAAAGAATACAGATGTACTGTACGTCAAATTCGCCTTTCCTCATTAGGATGACAGCTGTTTGGCTGACAGTTTGAATGATGTTTTAGTGTTTATTCTAGATGGCTTTTATAATTTATGCAAGTTTTGGTTGGAGCTTCACATATTCTTTTTGTGTTTACTTTTCAAAGAAGCAAGAAAAATAACATTAGATGAATTGCCTATTATATTATTAAAATATAACTATATACACAATGACTAAATAACCAAGTGGTATAAATTGTATGATATAAATGCACCCCAAAGAATGTTCAACATATAAATATATTATGATTTGTGAAAATCTGTATGAAGAACTGTATAACACTTTATGAAGAATATAAAGAGGACCTATACATCTTAACTATCTTAAGAAAATAACATATTCCTGAATGGAAGGCTCAAATTCTCCCTCAATACACTTACACAATTAATTTAATTCAAATAAAAACCCAACTAAGATGTACGTGAGAAGGGGATGGAAAGTTTCTAGGATTATTCCAATTTTGGGGGTTAAGAAACAAATGCAATTACAGTCTAGAAATATTTGGAATACAAGAGGAATATACCACAGAATAATGTCTTAAAATATTATTAAGCTACCATAAAAATTTTTGTTACTGGTACAGAAATGGGTATACCTATTAAGAAAAGATAGAAACTGCAGACACAGTCTCAAGTATATATAAAATGTAATATGTGATACAGATAGTTTAGAATGAGAAAATGACACTTCCACATATTAAATCTAAATTAATTCCTGTTACATTAAAGAGTTAAATTTTCTAAAAAATTGTTCATGGAATAACAGGAAAACATAGGTGAACTTTTGCATGCATTAATTGGTTTAACATAAAAAGTAATTTGAACAAGTGACTGACCAAGATGGCCTTAACATTCTCCTCAGCTTGACTAAACTCTAGACAGGCTTCTTCCAGACTCGAGGCCTCTGATCTCTCTTTTTTTAGAGCATTTTCTTTAAGAAAACTTGTCATTGTAAATCCTTTCTCTGTGCCCTTGAGATGTAAATCTTTTTAAAGCCTCTTGCCTGTTTTACAACCTAGGAATGTCTTTCTCAAGGACTTGGGCGCCATTGCTTTGAAATGTAATCATCAGGAAAAATAGCACCTCTATCTCCTAGTTTCTGTGGGAGGGTTGGAACTTAACTTCTCTAGAGAGGGTCACCTTGGTCTGAGCTATAAAATTACCTCCAGTCATTAAATTAAGACAAAGTTTACTTTTTGGGGGTAAAGCCAATCAACAAACACAGATAAAGTGAGATCACCTCCTCTTCCCAGCTCTTAAAACCCTGCCACTTTTCACTTTTTGGTTCAGGAATAACGGAGTTCAGACTCAGTTCTGGCAACTGTCTACTACCACAACAGTCTTAAATAAAGTCTTCCTTGCCTGTTTAAGTCGGTCTGGTTCAATTTTTGCAGTGACACAAAACTTCAGACCAAACCCAGGGGCTTGTTGTAATGGTTGTAAAATTGCAGGACAGTTAAAAGCTCAGTTGTATCACATATATCAGAACACACACTCAAGACCAAGGACATCGGAGTTGGGAACAGATGTGCAGTAGAACAGTTATATAATATTTCCACCAGAGAGATGCAACACACGTAAATTACCTTAAGGGCACAGATAGTAGTAAAATGTAGTGAAATAATTTGAAAGTGATGAATTTTGAGCACATTTGAGTAAAGGTAATTCATTGCCTTTGTTTTAAATATAATTTACTTAATTCATATATATTGTATATTACATATATTTTTTATATATATATATTACAGTGCTGTAGAATATATTTCAAAATGGGGCAACTCTCTCTATTCATGAAAAAAGAGACATAACTGAAAAAAAAAAGCACTTCCTGGAGTAGCAGAGGAGAACTCAAGTGGCCTGTGTGTTGATGCCATCCTGATTGATACCGGCTCAAGACAAGATTGACATAAGGGAAACCATATTGTAGAAAAGAAACCCTATTGTCACTTTGAATGACCTCTCACAAACTAACCCAGCTGAATATGCACCTTCCAGGAGATCTGACTTCTCTGTAGATTTCACAACCCCTGCTTGTGCATGCACCTCTAAGCTGCGATAAGACGATAACTTTGTTCTTTGGATTCCTTAGGGATGTGATGACTCCTGAACAGAGAATCTATGCTGATAGCCATTATCAATGAAAACTGAAAGATCTGGTGTGGTGACTCCCAGTCTGTAACACCAAAAGGTCAACATTCTAACCCCTTCCCCATAACCCAACAACCTATATAACTGGTGTAAGATTTTGTGCCTCCTGAAGATGGTTCTTTTGGACATGAGTCGGCCATCTTCCCTCTTGCTAGCAAGCTGTAAAAAAAAGTCTTTTTTCTCTTACCACCTTGCTTCTTGACTATTGGCATGTCTTGTGGGGGGCAGACACACCTCCTTTTGGGCGGTAACGATTTGGCACCCCAGGTTCCAAATAAAGTCCTGCTTGTGGCCAGCTGACCTCAGACGGGCAGCCTGTTGGGTAATTCCCTAGTTGCTGCCAAGGCTCTCTGTCTCAGGGCACTGCCCTACCTGCTCTCCAGTACTGACACTGGCTGCCCCCAAATGTTGACTGCGGTAGGAAGAGAAATGGCTACATCTGGTGAGTATCTGGGCTCAATCTGAAATAGGGTAAGTCACCTTGAGGATGCTCGTGAACTTCCTTACCCTCCATCTGGGGTCCTTCTCTTTATGGCAGGGCCATCTGGGGTCCAATGGGAACAGTTGTAGGACTTTATACCCTAAATCTGGGAACTAGTTAGCTGGTGTCTGGTTTTTCTGTGTCTGTGTCCATGTCTGTCAGTAAATAGCATAAAATTGGTTGTTTGGGGACCGAGTTTCTTGGTGATCACAACAAACTCTCTTTAGAAATTACCTTGTTTGTTACAGCCACCTTGGGAAAAGCCCCCTAAAATGGAGATAACTGTAAACAGCCAGCAAGATAACTTGGGATAATTTAAAGTTACAGTGGCCATTGTGGGCTCCTTTTGAGCTTTTGAATTGAGAAAGAAATCTTTAAAGAGTCAAAGGCTCCACCCCTGGGAGGTCTCCTCTGGTTTCTGGGCCTGATCACCTCCGTGACCCCAAAAGAGATGCCCTCTCTTGGTGGTTCTGGTTTCTGGTTTCTGTTAACTGTTTGGGCACCTGGAGTGATTTCAGGTTGGCCTGAAAATCAGTCCTTTGACTAACAAGGCTGTAGTTGCTGGTTTGGGAGAGTCCATGCTCCACCCCTAGGACCTCTCCTCTGGCTGGTTTGGGAGAGTCTGAGCTCTACCTCTGGGAGCTCTGCTCTGGCTTCTGGTTTTGGAGAGTCCATGCTCCACCTCTGGGAGCTCTCCTCTGATTTTTAGGCACCTGGGGTGATTCCAGGTTGGCCCCTCGGTCAGTCATTTTGTTGACAATCTGGAACCCTGTTTTGTCTACTGTCAAGAACCTATTGAGTATTTTAGGCGCCTACTGAGTCAGTTATGGGGACAGGAGACCTGTAATTTAGTCTGTAAACTGTCCTGCCAGGGTTGTGTGCCCAGGCACAGGAACTGTTGTTTCTGTGACCCTTACCTTGATAACCCTTGGAAAGAAGCCATGAGGGTGAGGCCTGATCACCTCTTTCCCTTCTTTTTGTGTTTAGTTCATCACCTCCTCTGTTGTCGCCAAGTCAGGGTTAAGTTCAGGCTGGACCTGAGCAGAACCTGGACCTTCTGTAAAGTCAAAAACTTGAAAACTTTTTTCCAGGGACTTAACTGTCAACCCTGACATTGAAAGCCCTGGCCCCCAGCCGATTCCAGGCTTTTGCCTCTTGCCTCCCTGGCTTGCCTGTGCTTGCTCGGGGACTAAGTGCCCCGGCTGAGTGGGACTTGATTAAATCTTCTAGCTATATTGATGCCCACAGTTGGGCTCTGCACTCTTCTCCAGACACTGACAGTGCGTTAACGCCATGCAGAATGCCCCAAGCATCCCTGGAGACTCACCCCTTGGCTGCATTTTAAATGATTGGAAACACTTTCAATTGGATGGATTTTGCCCCAGAAACTCCATCTTGGAGAAAACTTGAGTGGTTTCTCTCTGTCTTTGTGATATAGTGGGAAACGTAGATCAATCTATAATGTCATTTGAATTACAACCCAATTTCTGAGAAATTAAGAACAGTTGTCCTTAAAAAATCCTTGTAAGACTGGAAATGCAGCGGTAGAGGCTGTTCAGATTCCATCCAGTTCCTTTATCTCAAAACAGATTATCTCCTCGCCTCTCTGTGAAATGTTATCTAGCTCATCGCCAATTCCTAAGACTGAAGGAAAAAAAGGGGAGAAGGCCAAAAAATGGACATAAGAGCACCCTCACCCAAAATCTAGCATCTCGAGTGTCTTCTCCACAAATATTAGTAAAAAAAAAAAAAGGCTTAAAACAAAATTGGGATTCATAACTGGGGAGTTTTATACTACTGTTCCTGATTCATGGCAGTAATTTTAAAACAATAGCTGTGGAAACTCTGTGTATGTGTGTCTATATGTATGTTACATATGTGTGATATTTTACCTGTGGATGGTATGGTCAAAATTAAGAGCTCTGTTTAATTGGCTTAAAGTAAGCAGTTACATAAATTCTAAATGTAATAAAAATTAACCCAAATGTCTTTTAAGTTAACATGATAACTTAATCTTTGGTAAATGAAACCTGGTTTAAGTTTGTTGGTTTGATTGAAAAACAAATGATTTAGATAGATGAAAATGGGTAAGGGTTTTGGGTACAATAATGTTTTATGGTCTGTATACTTCAAAGAACATCTTCCAAATTCTTTTTGGTAACAAAACTTTAGAGTTTTTGCTAAATTAAGTTAAATGATAAAAATTTGTTGAGTATCTGGGTCATTTTGAAATAAGATAAAATACTGAAACATTGCTAAACATATCTAAGTTTATCTACTTTTGGCTTATCATAGAAAAACTAAAAGGTGTTTTGGGTCTATTAGTAAACATGTCTTATGTTTTATTAAAAGATTGTACTATGAAGTAAGATGTTTTTAGAAATTATGAAAGGTATTTATAAATTTTCCAAGCCACAAAATGCTAATATAAAAGACAGTTCATAATTGCTTTTTAGTTTTCACTAAGGTCTATAAGGGTTAAAATTCTACTAAAAATTAACAAGGAAAACATCTTTGTATTCAAGGAAAGTGAGATGTATGTTTTCAGTAAAGAAGGCAAAAGGAATGGAAATATTTTGTTTGTTTTGTTAAGAAAGATAAATTTGTCCTAAAGTACTAGAAGGGAAGACAGGAAGGTGTGGGGCAAATTCTGAGGATAAAAAGAAAACTATAGAAGGCTTATGGAAGAGGAACCCTAAAAAAGAATTTTATGCATGGTAAAGTTGTCTGGGATTAAAGTAAATCCAATTAAGTAAATGAGTTTTAATGTCAAAAGTAAGCTAGTGCAAAATTAAAATTTGGTCTTCTTTCTCTTGAAAGGATAATTCTCTTGAACTTGATAAAGAGGTTATAAAAGGTTTTTCTTAACCTTTGAGTAAGTCTACCTAAAAGACAGAAAAACTATGTTTTGTTAAATAATTTCCTATGTTCAAAAGGCTGAGGTCTCTCTATTAAGATTTTTTTGACTGTTTTAACTCGCTGTTTGCCTTTGACTGTTTCTGTTGTCACTTTAACTGAATGGATAGCTAAGCATTGTTTCATGGGGACCTATGATATTGTGTAGGTAGATGTTATTGATATAGGTGTTTTGAAATTGTACAACATTACTGAAATTCTGATCAGTCTTGGTTATCAGTCTGGTTCTTGTTATTATTTTAAAGTGTATGCCACAAAATTAACCAAATTTCTTTGTCAATTGCCATTTTAGGATCTTGTTGTTTACAGATAGTTATTGCTTTGCCCTAATGCTTTTGAAAAATATGTTTCATCTTCAGAGAAATTCATGGAAAGGACTCTGATATTTACTCTGGAGTACAGGCTTCTGATAAACTTTCAGATCATAAAACTGAACTGGGTAAGAAATTACAGAATTCTAACTGAGAAACTGATGACTTTGTGAAACTGCTAACAAGATTAAGGTCAAGAATTGATTACACAGGACTGAATGAACTGATGGGGATGATTATAATTTTTATGACTTTGAAATATTACTGATTTTTTTTTAATGTTTTGTTTTTTCAGATTTAAGTAAAACTTCTTCTCTTTTCTCCTGAGCTAGCTATGACTTATGGAGTTTGGTAAATTATACCTTTGTAAGCAGAATTGAAACATTTATATTTTTCTCCCTATCTGATCCCTCCAGGATTTGGAAACTCTTAGTGAGGGAGTATTGTTATTTTCATGGCAATATAGTTATTTGCATAAGTTCAATAAGAATCTGTTCTCCTTACACCAGGACACTTTTGAGAGACAAAGATTGGACTTTATGGAATAAAGCCATGTGGATATATTGGCCTGGTACCTTATGTTCCAAGCAGTACTTACTGTATAAGTAAGGAATGTCACTTATCTGGCAGGTGCAAGGACCCTCGAAATATTTTGGGGGACCTTGAGAAGAGAGGAATTCTCTGTAGGTATTGCAGGCAAAGCCTGATGACAAAGTCCTTGGCTTGACTTTCCTGGGCTTGAGAGGCCTGTAAAGTTCAATCTGAGATTCCTTATAAAGAGTTCCAGCAAAGCAGATTTAAAAGAGACTATATGATCAATGGCTTTTCTTGCTGTACTTATGTAAATAATTGGGCCAACTTTATTGAAACTAAACTAATTTTGAAAACCAGTTCGTTTTAATTTGGCTATCTTTTATAAAATGAGGGCGATTTTAGAGGGAAAAATACATGTTTCAATAGAAACTATAGCACACATTCATGGATGTTAGGTTCTAGTTCTGATAATTATCTTTGAGGATTCTGTTTTATATCTATTAACTAGACTGGATCCTGAATTATTCTAGTCTCCTGAAATATCTGGCTAAAAGTCTCCAAACTAATGTTTTCATTTTTTTTCCATCATTTTCATTTAGAATCATTGAGAACTGAACCTGCCCTTTATTCCTGAAGCCTTGCAAACTGAAGCTGGTGGACTTGATATAAACTTCAGAGATTCATGTCCATTGCTGTGTAAGCCTCTCAGAAAGGTACCTGAATACCCGAAGACATCATCAGAGACGTTTCAAACTGAAAAAGATGCTTTGACTCTAACATCCAGAAATCTTTTTGACTGGCTTCCCCGTGGACTCAGAAACAGGTTTACAATTTGCTCCCACCATTAACTTTGTTTTTCTTTTTGTCTTATTAATTACCTGGTTACTTGCTTCCACAATATAAGCCTAACTTTGGGAGCCCATGTGAATCACCATCTTACTAAGAGACTGGTTCAGTAAGATAGAACAACAGGATATCCCTCAAGATTGAGAGATTAAACAGCAAAAGGGGGCAATTGATACTGGCTCAAGACAAAGTTGACATAAGAGAAGCCATATTGTAGAAAAGAAACCCCATTGTCACTTTGAATTACCTCTGACAAACTAACCCAGCTGGATATGCACCCTCCAGGAGATCTGACTGCTCTGTAGATTTTACAACCCTTGCTTGTGCATCCACCTCCCAGCTACAATAAGATAATAACTTTGTTCTTTTGGGTTCCTTAGGAATGTGATGACTCCCAAACAGAGAATCTATGCTGATAGCCATCATTAATGAAAACTGAAAGATCTAGTGTGGCAACTCCCAGTCTGTAACACCAGAAGGTCAACATTCTAACCCCCACCCCTATAACCCAGGAGCCTACATAACTGCTGTAAGATTTGGTGCCCCCTGAAGACGGTACTTTTGGACATGAGTCGGCCATCTTCTATCTTGCTAGCAAGCTGTAATAACAAGTCCTTTTTCTCCTACCACCTTGCTTCTTGACTATTGGCATGTCTTGTGGCTGGCAGATGAACCCCCTTTTGGGCGGTACCATGATCACTTCTTCAAAAATTATTATCCAGAACTCATTTGTGTTCTTCCATGTGATATGCCATTTAAATCACAAATTCACTTGTTCTGTGGGAAAATCAAAAGGAGCTTGGATTGAAGTTATGTCAATGTTTCTGTGTGTGCATACGGATGTGTATATGTGTGTGCTCATGCATGTGTGCACAAGTGTGTGTGAATGAATTATGTCCCTTACCTCTCTCTCTAGTTGACTTGTTTGCTTGCCCTTTAGTTGAGTAACAAGAACCCGCTTGTGGCATAGGAAAGGATGTAGATTTTTCTTATTTGTATAAGTTTGGATTGTCTCCAAAGATAATTTGTCATTTGCTCAGTATTCTCCTGACTAACTTGGAATTTCTGGACTCTTCCAATGAGGAAGGGGTGGCAAGGGAAAAATTTATGATATGTTACATGAGATGATACTATGGGTGGGATTTCAGGAAACTGAGTGGTCTGATGTTGGGAGCTGGTCATATGTAGATTCATATGTTTGCCCCAGACATACAGAAAAAATATGGTGTTAATATGAAAGACAGTTTAGTAAGGTGGAAACAGCTTTGAATAAGAATTCACGTGAACTGAAAGTTCACCCATTTGGGTAGCCAGCTGCAGGATTTGGGGCAGCTTTATTTCCTTGATCGGCATTCTTGTTTATGCTTCTTTTTCTTTTTTCCATGTAAATTATGAGTTTGAACCGGAAGCAACATTGCTTCCAGGTTTATAGGATGGGAAGTAGGGTGTGTGTGTGGGGGGGGGTAAAAAGGACTGTTACAGCCTTACTCAGATGGAGATGTGAGCTGCCCCAGCTTCAAGTCCTCAAGAAGTAGCCGCACAGGTAATGATAACCCTTAATCATGGTGAAGATTCATTTAAGTCCCTTTGCTGGGGGAACAACTGTGGGCAGCAACTCTTATTCTTTATCTCTGCGGAATTAACATATGCCTTGCTCTGCTGACTCAACCACACGATAACGTATGAGTGCTTGAAAAGAAAGTGTCAGCGGAGATTTCGCTTGCCATCTATGGCCATTTCCATATAATTAGAAAACCAATTATGGGAAAAGTTTCCTCTGCCTTTCTCACAATCATTTCTTCATCTTTTTATTTAGCAGAATTTTATTAAGCTGCTAGCAGACGCCAGTTACTGTTCTAGGTGTTGAGATTCAACAATATGCAGAACAGATATGGCTCCCAGAGATGTTTATGCTCTCCTGGTCACTCACAATTGCTCTAGTGTCTCTGGTTACCTGCACACCAGATGCAAGTAATTGGTGATATCCTCAGGACATTAAGTGCTTTTCTGAAAGAACAAATTGAAGAGCTAATTGAAGGTCATTTTCCAGGCTGACCAACCCACCAGCATGAACAGGCGACTTCTGTTCCTTCACTCATGATTGACAGAGGGGTGGTGGAAATGAAATTGAATGACAGTTGTAGATAATCTGCTGCCCAGCTAAAGAAACTTGCAAGGAAATTTGAAACAGATTGGGGATACAGGAAATGCAATGTATACATTGATTGAACAAATTGGGTGGGAGACAGTAAAATAAGGAATATGGATTGGGTATTTAAGTCCATTACAGAAAAAATAGTTTTGAAAACCCAAACAGGAGCAGGCCCAGCGGCATAGTGGTTGGGTTCGCAGGCTCTGCTTCGGCCACCCAAGGCTCACAGGTTCCAATCCTGGGCGAGGACCTACACACTGCTCGTTAGGCCATGCCGTGGTGGCATCCCACATACAAAGTAGAGGAGAATTGGCACAGATGTTGGCTCAGGGCCAACCTTCCTCAAGCCAAAAATAACAACAACAAAGAAACTCTTAAACAAGTTTAAACACAAGCTTAAACACATGACTGGCAGAATTCTTATGAGAAGCATTTTAATTGTCTAAATGCATTAACAAATCAAACTTCATTCTTAAAAATAATAACAGTAAATCTTGAATACATTTCTTTCCGACTATTTATCTAACAACAGGCAATGATAAGTACTCAAGGTAGTGCATTAGAATCTTAATTAAAAAAATCATAGCATTCCTGTTATTTGCTTAACAGCCATGAGGAATACCTATGTGAATAAATACCTATGAACATATCTTTATAAGGTGTCATGATAGTGTTTTTAAAAATTCTTTATACATCTTACCCTTTCAAGACTAAGATCACTTGGATCATTAATAGTTTTACAGACAATAGAAGCAGATAAATTTCTATATAATGATATTGAAATATTGACCCATCTTAATTCATTCCAGGAAACGATGAATCTATGTTGAATGAACATGATAAATTGTTAAATTTCAGATTGTGTCTTCACTGCAATCAAATTTCTATGCTGATTCAGGATGTTTTGCTTTGTTCTGTTGAATCACTGCCTTTTCATATAGTTTGTTAATAAACACAAACTTAAACAAAGCCAGACTCTCATATTAGTCTGAAACTGTTAACTCTCGCTGGAGACTTTCCTTCACATTATAAAATAACAGCTATAGTGCATCATTTAATTTATTCTTAAATTTAACCCATTTTAGTAACTTTCTTTTTAAATGACACTTAGGCAAATGAAACTTTTGAGAAAAATGTATTGGATTTTCTTTTGAAAAAAGTAACCCATAATGAATTGAAAAATTTAGGAAAATGCAAAGAAGTGTGGAGAAAAATTATAATATAAAAAACCATCACCAATGCAATGTATTATCTCTACTTAGTTTTTTAATTTTTATATGACATAGAGATCAAGATGTTTCCTGATTTCTTAGTATTAAAGTGCTCACATGCTTTCATTTTTATTTTTATTCATATGATAAAGATTTTCCTTTATCATTAATACATAGCTTAAAGTGGTTCTCTATACATAATCCAGAATAGGTATCTATATTACACATACACTTAATTTTCCAAAATTCCTCTAATTACCCTGCCATCGTCAAATCAATGGGTTGAGTCCTTTGTTTTCTTTAAAGGGAGAGAAAGAAAGTTACTTCCAATCTCAGATACATGGCTAGGCAGAGAAAGTCATCTCTTTTCTTTTGCAAATATAGCATTTCAAATTAAAAACAAATAAGCCAACAAAAGGAATAATAAAAATTACTTACCCTGAGCCAGGTTGTAGTGACTGCTTCATTAGGATATATATCTTCAGGTACCACCATTTTTATTTATGTCTAGGCATTGTTTTGAAACTGTAAGTTAATTTCTAAGTATCTCTAGTATAGAGAATATTAAAATGTATCCACAATATATGTGTATAATTAACATTTAAATAAAAGAATAAATGGGTGATGAAGAAATGTAGCAGGAGAAAAGTAAGATATGTTAGAGTCAATGAGAAATGTACTAACGAGGTAATAATTTTCACATTGCTATATTAATTCATTCTGTTCATATCAGCAATATGCTTTTTTTTTTAATTTTTTTGTTTATTGCAGTAACATTGGTTTATAACATTGTAAAAATTTCAGGTGTACATCATTATACTTCTATTTCTGCATAGACCACATCATGTTCACCACCAAAATACCAATCACAACCCATCACCACACACATGTACCGAACCATCCCTTTCACCCTCCTCCCTCCCCCCCTTTCCTCTGGCAGCCACTATGGAAAGTAATATGCTTTTAATAGACCAGGCATATAATCCAAAGTCTGTGTACTACAACACTCTAAATACACTAAATAACATTTACTTTTGAAGAGTCTCGGTTGTACTTTACTCGATTGTCACATTTTTAGATTTAGCTCAGTTTTATATATTTGAATATGAAACTTCATGAATAAAATTACGGAAAAGAGTATGGGTAATAGAAGTAGAGAAAAAAAAGATTTACACGTCAGATGAAAGTTCTCTTTCTTCTGTTTTAACCTACAGGATCCCAAGGGAAAAATTTTGTATTATAAATGTTTTGAAAGCAACATACTCTCCAAACACATTGCACTATAGAAATGCTAATTTTTTTCCGGGTTAACACATTATTTCCTAGTGTCCTCAGCAACCCAATTTTTCCTAAAGATGTATCTAAAAACTATGCCATATTTTAAACATAAAATATTTATGTTACTAATTATAACTCAGTTATAATTTACTAGTTATAACTCATAATTTACTAATTATAACATACTAGTTATAACTCACTAGATACATATAATTTCATATTTTTGCCTTTCATTAATTTATTTCATTTTATTCTTCATGTATATTTGTTGTTCTTAGAATTATGAAAAATCAGAGATATTAATAGGTGTTACTTATTTTTGCCCAAGATAATTTATCATTGATGCTTTTGCTCCCCTTGGAATCTTTCTAGAGAATTTACTTGCAGCCAGTAGCAGCAGATAAAATTGTTTTCCTGAAATATAGCTAGAGAATACAAAACAAAATGTCCTTAGAATCTACTAGCTGTCATAAATCAGATTTGGGCACTCTGTTCTCGTTATTATTACTCCCATCTTCAATTCCTGGTTCAGTTGTTACTTAGCCGTTTACAATTTCTGTAACCATATTCAAAGAGACTAGATTTTCTGTAACGTGTAATTATGAATATATTACAAAATTAGGAAATATAAGAACAAGAATTTTGAGCAATAGTATGTTGTTAATTCAGTCACTATAACAAACATACTGTTCCATAATGTGTGCATGTTTTCATAATTTATTTTCTTGTTTATATATTTTTGGAGTAGTGACAAAATTGCCCCCTTCACTACTCATGCAGGTATCAAAAATGCTAAACAAGTATTTGTGCCACAGAGTAATGTTAGTGTATTTAATTAATAGAAATATTAATTTGCTCATATGTAAATATTAAGTGGAAAGTTTGCATTAAAAAATAAAAATCTTCAGGAACCACCATATTTAAGGAATTTCTTGCATCTTGAATGCCTTGTGCTTTACTCCTTCAAATGATCAGTGCTTGAGGTGTATCCAGTTCCGTAGTAAGCATCCAGGCGCTTGAACTCCACGTTAATCTAGGTTGAATGTTGGAAGCAGACAGGATTTTCCTTTTAACTCAGCCTCCACTGAATTGGCATGCCTTCTCTGCACAGATGTTTCTTTTGCCTCCTCTCTCGTACTCACCTCTGAACATCCTGCCTCCTACATCACCACTTAGGGGCTGCTGTCTCTCTAGCCAGCCTTCTGAGTAAGACATAAGAACTACAGGGGTGGAAGTACTAACAAAACCGGAGTGCTGGGTGGCAGCCTTCTGGAGGTGTTTCTTACCCTCTTCCTCTTAACAGTTGCAATCTAAATTCTTCCCCTTATTTGCCTTGTTTCACCAGATAATCACATCATTTCTTGGTGGTTTCTCCAATTCCCTTTTGAACACATTTCTCTGTTAGAGTTTCACCAAAATGCTTTTAGCATGATGAATTTCTAAACATTTCACCTTAATATGAATAGAGAGAACTTATGACAGAGAAGAAAAGATATATTAAAATCCCAGATAACCTTTTTACTTTTGAAGGAGAGGTAAAAACACATAGGGGTAAGTCAAGTGCAGAGTCAGGTGACTAAGAAAATAAAAAAGAAGGTATAATTTTATACCATTTTAATTGAAAAATTTCTTGATTACTGTGGATTATAAAATAAACTCCAAGGAATAATGCAAGTTTTTAGAATTTATAGTAACTTTTCAACAGTGGTAGTGAGTTAATAGACATTCTAATACTATCTTAAGGAATTTTATTTTAAGTGGCTAGATTTTAAAAAGTTCTTTTCCCCCATCTGAGGACAGATGATATGCTTAAAATTGCCTTTACATCCAGTGAATCTGTGTACAAAATTTGTATTTGTTAATTTCCATTTATAAGGAAATAAACTTTTTATGAATGTGAATATTATTTAGATATTTTCATATTTGTGTGTTCTTTTACATATAAACACATACACATAAATAAACTTTTTATGATAATGCACATTATTTAGGCATTTTCATATTTAAATTATTTCATATTTAAGTGTCTTCTAGGTTTAACATGATTCATAATATAATGCACACGATTTTAAATATATTAGTGAATCTCCTACTGTTGGTAATGAGAGAAGAGTCATTCTTCAAAACTCTCTCCCCCTAAAATAATTAGCTACTGGATAATTAAAACGTCCTTTTACATATATACACACACAGAAACACACAAAGGTATGTAAGTTATAGTCCAAAGAAGGGTTGGCATATATGAACAGGAACAACTTCTATTCAAGATAAATTTGGAAAACACTGATACATAGGCATAACTGTGCTGGGCATAGAGAGGCAGAATGGTTTATTATTGAACTGAGAAATCAGTGAAGATTAGATGGCAGAAGTAGCTTCTGAATCTTAGACTTGAGACTATGGAAGGCTTTGTAATGTAATGTGTTATTTGTGAGGAAAATTAATTACACTCTTTTGAATCACATAGTAATCAGAAGATTTAATGGATTAATAATACTATTTTTCTGACAAAAGCTCTGAAAGCTATTTGAGCTTAATAGGTTCTGTTGAATATTACCACACAGTGCTTTACAATGTGAATGGCTCTATGCCTGGTGCTATTAGATGAAATTGCATTTAGAAAAATATTGGATATTTTGATTAGGGCAAAACTGAACAAATTTTAAAGAAGGCGCCCTGATAGATGGTTTAAAATAACATCAGTGACCAAGTGTATCTGACCTTTGAATGTCACAAAATGTCATTCTAATCTTGAGGCATAAAGTGAGAATAAAGTTCCATTTACCGTGGTTAGAAAAGGATACATTTAGTTTCTTGCTTGTATATTACCATCAACAGAAAACCTAGTCAAAGTCTATTTTTATGTTAAATAAAAAGAGCTACAATTGCTATTCCTCCAGTATGATGATTTTCTGTTAAATATTCTCATCGTGTTTTGAATGATCAAATATTAGATCCAAGGAGAGTGTACCATCATTGCCATTTCTTGCTTACCTCGTAGAGGTACATGCATCATAAGAAAATAGAAATCACTAAATTTTTATATGTATGTTGATTATATATTTGGTACTGAACAACATTTTGTTTGGTGAGAATAAGATCAAAGAATTGGAAAACATGACGAGAGAAATTTAAAGTGCAATTGATAAACAGAATAAAAAAGGCAAAACATGCATTGCATTATATTAAAGGATCTATGAGGATCTTAGACTTTCAGAGAATAGATAATTATATATAGGGTGAAATCTCTGTAAAAGTTAATTCTTGGAAACACTGCAAATCATTAGATATAAATGGGCAAAACAAGTGAGCATGTTTTATATTGGAGGCAAACAAGTAAAAATGCATAGGAAAAAGTTCAATGCAAGAATATTTCAAGAAAAAATGGTACATGACATGATTTAATAAAAAAAGGAGTGCAGGGAAAGCAAAGTGAATTTATAGAATACTTACTATATCTCAGTTAAAGTGTTACCTTGGGGGTTGTTTATTATTATCACTAAAATCTAAATTCATTTTCCAGGCCCACTCACCTAACAGGCATCTGTGTACACTGATATTTGACTTCCAGCTCATTACTGTGAGCCTGTCACAGCATCTGTGAATGCTGCTCTGGGCTTACTCCTGGCTCTCACTTGTGTTTATATTTAAAGTGGAATGGCTATGATTATGAAGAGATTTATATCATCTGACAGAACCATGGCTTTGTTTTCAGGATTGAGGTTTACTTTACGTTCTTCTTTACATAATTTTTCAGAATATAACAATTCATACATTCTTATATAGTCATTAACTGGGTTTCTGTCAAAGCAAGTATGAGGGAAAATAACAATGAAATGTACGTAAATGGTATAACTGTGATAAGTTACATAACAGAAATTTAAACAGGCTTCTTCTTGCCACATAGTGTTCATGGAAAAGCTATCATCATGTCATGGTCATGGAGAATAACTTGAGTAACTGTAGACAGAAATGGAACATAAGACATTAAATTGGTAGGTCTGTAAAAGCTGTGTCTGTCAGTGAATTAGTGATTTTATGAGTCATCTATTGCTGTAATGAATTACCCCTCTAATGAGCAACTTCAACCAGCAAATGCTTATAGTGGTACAGTTTCTGTGGATCAGAAATTTGGTAACAGTTCAGTTGGGTGGTTCTGCCTCAGTGTGTCTCATGAGGTGGGAGTTAATGTGCCAGGTCTGAAGTCATCTCAAAGCTCCACCATGGCTAAAGAATCAGCTTCCTACTTCACTCCCATGGTTGTTGGTGGCCTCAGTATCTCACTGAATTTTGGCAGAATTCTGACACTGTTGAGCCAAGCTAGAAAGTATGAAGGAGGCTATAAGAAAAATGATTTACGCCATGCAAATTCTCTGATATTACTTACATGTGCCATTCTGAGGGCACTAATGAATTATATATCAGATTACCTGATATATAATCAGGTAATCTGATTATACATATATGTAAAACCAAATAAAACCTTCTGACAGATGAACTAAAAGACTATTTTTGAGAGTTATAATAAAAATTGTTTTTCTATAAACTAGAATATACCACTTAGAAATAAATATTTTTCCTGCCATTTTGGTTTTCCTTTCCTTTTTCATCCATGAGTTAAGAACGTTCCCATCAAACCAGGAAGTAGGGTTCTTCTGTTTTTCTATTTTTATTGATACTGTGTAGATTTATCACTACCTAGCAGAGATTGCCATCTGTGTATTTCTACATTTTTTTAAAAAAAGATTGAGTTTTCCTTTGTTGTTGAATACATGATCAAATTTTATAACTTTATATGATCTTTAAAAAGCGTTTTCTGTGTTCACTATTCTCTCTTCAACATTGTCTAATATTTGTTTTAAAACAACCATTGAATATCTAAATTGTCTTTTCAAATAATGAACTTTGGCTTTATTATTTCCTTCTCTTTAATCTTTGTTTTCTACTTCATAAATTTTTGTTATTTATTTCTTTCTTCTTTCGTTGAGTTGAATGTTACTGTAATTCTAAATTACTTAAGTTATAAATTTGTCTCTATATACACTTAAACTAGGCTGCAGTGTTTATTGGATGTCCTTTAGATCAAATTTATTATCCACGTTCTTTAGGTTTTCTACATTTTTACTATTTTTTATTTTGTTTTATTTCCAGCTACTGAGAGGATACTATAACTATCTAATATTATTGTGCTTTTATATAAGCTAGAATACTTTATACATGTATGTATTTTTGTTTATGCATTTATTTACATGTATTTTGTGGCTAGGTTGTTACAGATTTATGTTATGTTTTCCTGATTCAAGGAATATTAATCATAATTTTCTTATTAATATTCTTTGCCTTAAAGTTTATTTCTGTCTTATGTTAATATAGCTATACTGGATTTCTCTGTTACTATTTGTGTAAAGTATATTTTAAATTTGTTCTCAATTTTTATGGTCATTATGACTTACATGAGTCCTTGAAAAGGGTATATATATGTGTGTGTATATATATATACACACACCCAAAATGCATTCTTCTCTTCTTAGAAATAAATACTAATATATACATATCTGTATATATATATAAATTATGTATAATTCTTCTTTTAGCTTGTAAGTGTAATCCATTTTTTTATGTTCATTGATATATATTTACTTACCAACTAATTTGAACATTCTATTTGTGTTTTTCTTTGGTATTTTTTTTTTGTCTCATTTTTTACTTTTTATTAGAGTGATTTTTTTTACTATTCCTGTTTTTCCATCTATTGTTAATATTGTTAATATTACTTAAGAGGCTATTTTGCAAAAATTGTTGTGACTATAGTTTACAGTTTCTGTAATTAACCATCCATTTGGATAATTAAAGAACCCTGGTGTGCTCTACCTCAGATTATCCCTTCCTTTTCTGCTTATATTAATATCCCATTATTTTTTCACTATTTCCCTTTTATATCACTTCTAGAATTACAGGGTTTTACAGAAAAATATTTTAACTCTCCAATGTTCATTTAGATTATCCACACTTTCTTTGCTTATTTCTACTTTTTGCATCTCAGAAATCTCTCTGATGAGATAATTTTTCTTCTTCTTAAAACGTTTACTCTAGAATCTCCATTAGATGTTGTGCTTTTGGATAGAATGGATCACATCTTTGTTTGAAAAAGTAATTACTTGCTCTCCTCACTAAAAGTTACTTTTGTTGATTGTGTAATTACAAGTTGACATCTATTTTCTATCAGAAATTTTATGGTATTTAACATTTTTTTTGGCTTCCATTATTGGTGAGAGAGAATTCACTTAATTTTCAAATGTTCATTTTTTTAGTTAATTAAATTAGATATATCTAACTAGATATGTTGTTAGGCAGTCCTTCTATCTTCCATATTTTTTTCTTTCTTATATTACTTTTAATTTTACCTCTCTTTATAACTTTTTGGTTTCCTAGTTCAAACTCAGGTGAGAGAAGTCCTGAAGTTAAATATTTTCAGGATAGACATTGATTTTGCATATAAAGGGGAAAGGACAAGGAAGGCAATGTCCTTTTTATCTATCTGAGATTGGGTATGCATTTCTATGTAGATTACACTATATGCCTTTATCTCTATCTATCATGTATCATCTATCTATCCATCTATCTACCTACCTGCCTACCTACCTATCATCTATCTATCTACCTAGTTACCTATCTATCATCTATCTATACATCTGGGTTGAAGACCTATGTTGCTTCAAGCTCAGGAGAAGGAGACATGGGGATATCAGGAATTTGCTATTAAGGGAAAGAGTTTCGATGTCTACCCAGTATCCATTCTTCCATTTTTACATGGAAATAAACTGATTTTTATTTGGGATGGCAAACTACCTAGCTAAAATTCTACATATCTCATCACTCTGATAGAGTTATCCAAAGAAATGTTCATTTTAGTCCTTTGGTATGACTTCAGGAATAGCCCTTTTACACTTTATGTACCCTTTCTTCTATGTGAAACGCAGTTTAAAGATAAGGATTTCAACTAGTCCTATTTAGACCTTGTGGATGGGTATTAAGTAGCAAAAAACCTAAACGTTGTTTTGGCCTAAGATTTAGATGACTATTAACACTGTTATATAATAATAGGTTGATGTAGTTTTTTTCCACCAGAACTTTCCAGATGTTACTCCATTGTCTTCTAGTTCGAATTTTTTCTAGAAAGACATGCATGGCAATTTTTATCTCTGTCACTCTCTTAGGTAATATGTCTCTATCATTAGCTTTACAGTAATTTGATTACTTTATGCTTTGGTGTACTTTTCTTTGTGTTTATTCCCCTTTGTTTTTGTAGAGATTTGTGGATATGTGAATTTATAATTTCCATTAAATTGAAAAGTATATATCCTTTATTTCTTCAGCTATTTTCTCCTGTTTGCACTCTATTCTTGCTCTTGTATTGCAATTATACATGTTAGACCACTTGATAGTTTTCCTAAGATAATTGAAACTATTTTCTTATCTTACTTTTTCTCCTTTTTGTCCTGTTTTCAACTTCACCAATTTTTACTTCTTTAGTGTCTAATTTTCCCTTCAGCCTCTCTGGTGAATATTTCATTTCAAATATTACATTTTGCAGCTCTAGAAGTTCAAATTGATTTTTTTATATTCTCTGTTTTCGATATTTTTACTTTTTCATTTTTATCCAGAAATATATATTTATAATAGCCCTCTTCGAGTCCTCATCTGTTGATCCCATAATTTTTGTCATTTCATTGTCTGTTTTTATTAACTAATTTCCTCTTGATTTTGGGTCACATACTCTTGCTTCTTCATGTGTCCAGTAAGTTTTGTCAATTGCAGGGCAGTGTGATTTATTTGGTTGAATTTGTATATAGTATATATTAAACATGTATATTAACATAAATTTAAATATATTATATGTATATAGATTTTTACCATATACTTAATTAACTTGCAAACGAGCTTTATCTTTTCAAAGTTCTCTGGGGCCAATCTAGAGTTTCCTTTGTTCTAGGGCTAGTTTAACTCTACTGCTAAGCTGTGACTCCTCTGGGATTTCTACAAAGTATCTCTGGTATTTAAAAATACCTCTGTGCTCTACGTGATTTACTCCAGCTCTGTGAGCTTTGGGTGTTCTTCCACTTATAGCTCTCCTGTAGTTTTACATTCCCTGGTAGTTTTTCTTTGAATGGGTTTGTGTATCTCACTTTATAAATCTCAGTATTTATCCCAAGTCAAAGAAGACCCTTATACATATTTTGAGGGTGTGTTCTCTGTGTATCTTCCTTTTCTCTGGTACTGTGCCACTCAAGTTTCAGCCTCCTCCACTTCCCTGAACTCTGATATGCATGTCCTTAACTTGGTGAGATGACTGTGATCTTCTTGTGTTTACCTTACCAGAGAAGGTACTGTGTTCTGTAAAATGCCTTCATAGAGAACTCTGTGATGAAGTCAGAGCTTGCTTTGTTCCATTCTCTTAGAGATCTCAGTCCACTGATGCCCCTTATTCAGTGCCTGAAACAATCGTTTGTCCTGTGTTTTAGGTGTTTATGGAGGTTAGATTAGTCTGGTACCATTTACTCTTTATGGCTGAAACCATGTTACAGTTTTTTTTTTTTTTTTTTTTTTTTTTTTTTTTTTTTTTTTTTTTTTTTTTTTTTACATTTTTATTGATATTTTAATGGTTTCTAACATTGTGAGATTTTGGGTTGTACATTTTTGTTTGTCCTTCACCCCATATATGACTCCCTTCACCCCTTGTGCCCACCCCCCACCCCCACTTCCCGGGTAACCACAGTCCAGTTTTCTCTGTCCATGTGTTTGTTTATATTCCACATATGAGTGAGATCATACAGTGTTTGTCTTTCTCTTTCTGGCTTATTTCACTTAACATAATACGCTCCAGGCCCATCCATGTTGTTGCAAATGGGACGATTTTGTCTTTTTTTATGGCTGAGTAGTATTCCATTGTATATATATACCACATTTTCTTAATCCAATCGTCAGTCGAGGGACACTTAGGTTGCTTCCACTTCTTGGCTATGGTGAATAATGCTGCAATGAACATAGGGGTGCATAAGCCTCTTTGGATTGTTGATTTCAGGTGCGTTGGATAGATTCCCAGTAGTGGGATGGCTGGATCATAGGGCATCTCTATTTTTAATTCTTTGAGGAATCTCCATACCGTTTTCCATAGAGGCTGCACCAATTTGCATTCCCACCAGCTGTGTATGAGGGTTCCTGTTTCTCCACATCCTCTCCAACATTTGTTGTTTTTTGTCTTGGTGATTATAGCCATTCTAACGGGCGTGAGGTGGTATCTTAGTGTTGTTTTGATTTGCATTTCCCTGATGATTAGTGATGTTGAGCATCTTTTCATGTGCCTATTGGCCATCTGTATATCTTCCTTGGAGAAGTGTCTGTTCATTTCCTCTGCCCATTTTTTGATCGGGTTGTTTGTTTTTTTGTTGTTCAATTGTGTGAGTTCTTTATATATTATGGAGATCAACCCCTTGTCAGATGTATGTTTTGCAAATATTCTCTCCCAGCTGGTTGGTTGTTTGTTCATCTTGATTCTGATTTCATTTGTCTTATAAAAGCTCTTTAGTCTGATAAAGTCCCACTTGTTTATTTTTTCTTTAGTTTCCCTAGTCTGGGTAGGCATGTCATCCGAAAAGATTCCTTTAAACCCAATGTCAAATAGTGTGTTGCCTATATTTTCTTCTATGAGTTTTATAGTTTCAGGTCTCACCTTCAGGTCTTTGATCCATTTTGAGTTAATTTTTGTGTATGGCGATAGTACATGGTCCACTTTCATTCTTTTGCATGTGGATGTCCAGTTTTCCCAACACCATTTATTGAAGAGACTTTCCTTTCTCCATTGCATGTCCTTAGCACCTTTGTCGAAAATTAGCTGTCCGTATATGTGTGGTTTTATTTCTGGGCTTTCAATTCTGTTCCATTGATCTGTGTGTCTGTTTTTGTACCAGTACCATGCTGTTTTGATTACTATTGCTTTGTAGTATGTTTTGAAGTCAGGAATTGTGATGCCTCCTGCTTTGTTCTTTTTCTTTAGGATTTCTTTAGCTATTCGGGGTCTTTTGTTGCCCCATATAAATTTTAGTATTCTTTTTTCTATTTCTGTGAAGAATGTCATTGGGATTCTGATTGGGATTGCATTGAATCTGTAGATTGCTTTAGGTAATATAGACATTTTAACTATGTTTATTCTTCCAATCCACGTGCATGGGATATCTTTCCATTTCTTTATGTCATCGTTGATTTCCCTCAATAATGTCTTGTAGTTCTCATTGTATAGGTCCTTCACCTCCTTGGTAAGATTTATTCCTAGGTATTTTATTCTTTTTGATGCAATTGTAAATGGTATTATCTTTTTGAGCTCTCTTTCTGTTAGTTCATTATTAGCATATAGAAATGCAACTGATTTTTGTAGATTGATTTTGTACCCTGCAACTTTGCTGTAGTTGTTGATTGTTTCTAACAGTTTTCCAACAGATTCTTTAGGGTTTTCTATATATACAATCATGTCATCTGCAAATAGTGAGAGTTTCACTTCTTCGTTACCTATTTGGATTCCTTTTATTCCTTTTTCTTGCCTAATTGCTCTGGCCAAAACCTCCAGTACTATGTTGAACAGGAGTGGAGAGAGTGGGCAGCCCTGCCTTGTTCCTGTTCTCAGAGGAATGGCTTTCAGTCTTTCCCCGTTGAGTATGATGTTAGCTGTGGGTTTGTCATATATGGCCTTTATTATGTTGAGGTACTTTCCTTCTATTCCCAATTTATTGAGAGTTTTTATCATAAATGGATGTTGTATCTTGTCAAATGCCTTCTCTGCGTCTATTGAGATGATCATGTGGTTTTTATTCTTTGTTTTGTTGATGTGATGTATCACGTTGATTGATTTGCGGATGTTGAACCATCCCTGCGTCTCTGGTATAAATCCCACTTGATCATGGTGTATGATCTTTTTAATATATTGTTGTATTCGGTTTGCCAGTATTTTGTTGAGGATTTTTGCATCAATGTTCATCAGCGATATTGGCCTGTAATTTTCTTTCTTTGTATTGTCTTTGTCTGGTTTCGGTATCAGGGTGATGTTGGCCTCGTAGAATGATTCAGGAAGTGTTCCATCTTCCTCTATTTTTTGGAATAGTTTGAGGAGGATGGGTATTAAATCTTCTTTGAATGTTTGGTAAAATTCACTGGAGAAGCCATCTGGTCCTGGACTTTTATTTTTTGGGAGGTTTTTGATTACTATTTCAATCTCTTTACTTGTGATTGGTCTATTCAGATTCTCCATTTCTTCTTGGTTCAATTTTGGGAGGTTGTATAAGTCTAAGAATTTATCCATTTCTTCTAGATTGTCCGATTTGTTGGCATATAATTTCTCATAGTATTCTCTTATAATCCTCTGTATTTCCATGGTATCCGTTGTAATTTCTCCTCTTTCATTTCTAATTTTATTTACTTGAGCCTTTTCTCTTTTTTTCTTAGTTAGCCTGGCTAAGGGTTTGTCTATTTTGTTTATCTTCTCAAAGAACCAACTCTTTGTTTCATTAATCCTTTCTACTGTTTTTTTGGTCTCAATATCATTTATTTCTGCTCTGATTTTTATTATTTCTCTCCTTCTGCTGGCTTTGGGCTTTGTTTGTTCTTCTTTTTCTAGTTCTGTTAGGTGTAATTTAAGGTTGCCTATTAGGGCTTTTTCTTGTTTGTTAAGGTGGGCTTGTATCGCTATGAGTTTCCCTCTCAGGACCGCTTTTGCTGCATCCCATATGGTTTGATATGGCATGTTATCATTTTCGTTTGTTTCCAGATAGTTTTTGATTTCTCCTTTAATTTCATCAATGATCCATTGGTTGTTCAGTAGCATGTTGTTTAATCTCCACATTTTTGTCACTTTCCCAGTTTTTTTTTCCTGGTTCATTTCCAGTTTCATAGCCTTATGGTCTGAAAAGATGCTTGTTATGATTTCAATCCTCTTAAATTTATTGAGGCTTGCTTTGTTTCCCAACATATGGTCTATCCTAGAGAATGTTCCATGCGCGCTTGAGAAGAATGTGTAGTCAGCTGTTTTTGGGTGGAGTGCTCTGTATATGTCTACTAGGTCCATCTCGTCCAGTTTTTCATTTAAGTCTAATATTTCTTTATTAACTTTTTGTCTGGATGATCTATCCATTGCTGTAAGTGGGGTGTTAAGATCCCCTACTATTATTGTGTTGTTGTTGATTTCTCCTTTTAGGTTTGTTAATAGTTGTTTTATGTACATTGGTGCTCCTATGTTGGGTGCATATATATTTATAAGTGATATGTCTTCTTGATGGAGTGTCCCTTTTATCATTATATATTTCCCTTCTTTGTCTTTCTTAACCTGTTTTATCTTGAAGTCTACTTTGTCTGATATGAGTATGGCAACACCTGCTTTCTTTTGTTTGCCATTAGCTTGGAGTATTGTCTTCCATCCTTTCACTCTGAGCCTGTGCTTGTCTTTAGTGCTAAGATGTGTTTCCTGAAGGCAGCATATTGTTGGGTCTTGCTTTTTAATCCATCCTGCCACTCTGTATCTTTTGATTGGAGAGTTCAATCCATTTACATTTAGGGTAATTATTGAAATATGAGGGTTGAATGTTGCTGTTTTGTCACTTATTTTCTGGTTCTTTTGCATTTCCTTTGTTTCTTGTCCCATTTGTTTTGGACTGCCAATTCAGTTTGGTTGTTCTGTCTTATGATTCTTCTAGTTTTCTCTTTGTTTATCATATGTGGTTTTAATTTGATTATTTGTTTAGTGGTTACCTTGAGGTTTGGGCAAAAAATCTTCTGTATGAGATAGTCCATTATCTGATAGCCTCCTATTTCCTTATACTAAGTCAATTCAGTCACTTTCCTCTTCCCCTTCTAAGTTGCTCTTGTTATACCTTATTCTATCTTGTGTTGTGGCTGTGTGTTTACAGTGATGAGGTTAAATTTATTTTTGGTGAATTTCTTCCTTTGATCTTTGAGTTTAGTATTTAAGTGGTTGCTAACCTATTCCGGTAAAGATCTACTATTTCTCTGATTTTGTCTGCCTACTTTTCTCCTTACTCCAAGCTTTGTGTTCCCTTTCTCTTCTTGTTTTCGGGCCTGAGGGCCTTCTTGAGTATTTCTTGTAGTGGCGGTCTCGTGGCCATGAACTCCCTTAGCTTTTGTTTATCTGGGAGAGTTACTATTTCTCCATCATATTTGAAGGATATTTTTGCTGGATAGAGTATTCTTGGCTGAAAGTTTTTGTCTTTTAGTATTTTGAATATATCATTCCAGTCTCTTCTAGCCTGAAAAGTTTCTGTTGAGAAATCCGCTGAGAGCCTGATGGGAGTTCCTTTGTACGTTATTTTTTGTTTTTGTCTAGCTGCCCTTAATATTGTTTCTTTGTCGTTGACCCTGGCTAGCCTTACCACTAGGTGTCGTGGTGAAGGCCTTTGTCTGTTAATATATATAGGAGTCCTGTTGGCTTCGCTTACTGGTATTTCCTGCTCCTTCCCCAGATTTGGGAAATTTTCAGCTATTATTTCCTTGAATAGGCTCTCTGTTCCTCTTTCCCTCTCCTCTCCCTCAGGAATACCTATAATTCTTATGTTACATTTTCTAATAGAGTCCGATATTTCTCGGAGTCTTTCTTCATTTCTTTTTAGTCTTAGTTCTCTCTCTTCTTCCATCTGGAGTATATCTGTATTCCTATCCTCTAAAGTACTAATTCTTTCCTCCATATTGTCAGCTCTGTTCTTTAAAGATTCCAGATTCTCCTTTATCTCCTCCATTGTGTTCTTCATCTCCATCAGCCCTGATAGGTTTTTCTTTATGATTTCAATCTCTTTTGTGAAGAAACTCCTAATCTCATTGAATTGTTTGTCTGTGTTGTCTCGTATTTCGTTGAGTGTTTTTATGATAGCTATTTTGAAATCTCTGTCATTTAGTTTATGGATTTCTGTGTCTTCGGGGTTGATTTCTGGTTGCTTGTCATTTTGTTTCTGGTCTGGTGATTTCATATATTTTTGCATTGTGGTTCCTGTGTTGGTTTTGGTTTTCCTCATCCTGGAAGTCTCTGGTTGCACTTTCCACCTGCCGCCACTGTGTGGTGGTGAAGGGCTGTGTAGTCTAAGCCCCCTGCGCTCTGCCCCAGTTTTTCTGCTGCGATCCGCAGTTTTGTTTTGTTTTGTTTTGTTTCTTTTCCCCACTGCGATCCACGGGTCCAGTCCAATTTATTCAGGTCTGCCTCGGACCGCTAGATCTGGTTGAGCTGCAGACTCCGGGTTGTGGGGAGGGGGGAGCTCTCTCTTTTGCCCTCTGGGTCCCTGACGTGGGAGGCTTCTCGTTTGCCCCTCTTTATCCGCTCTCTGGGTTGCTCAGATGTTGATGGTAGCCCTGTGGCTCCTCTGAGCCCTCTGTGCGGGAGTTTCCCACTGGTTGAGAGCGCCCGAAGAGCTGCAGTTTCCCGCCGAGGGCCGCCCCTCCCCCCTCTCTGGGAGCCGCGCGGACCGGATCGCTGATCTGATGGGGAGGGAGCGGAGTCCATGTTACAGTTTTGAAAGCTGTGTCTTTTTAATTATAATTCTCAGTTCTTGATTTATGGAAACTTTTTAAGAATAACCTGAAATATAGACTCATCTTTGGGATTTATTATTAATCAACTGTTGCACAGCTGTTTGATAGGTCAGGAACACGTATTGTTATTTTAATGATAGCTGTTTTCACATTTAAAAGTATAAGGTGTCAGGGAGGGGAAAATTTCCCCCACGCTTCTTGGTACTTTTGGCTGGTCTAACAAATAAACTGGCACAAGACAGATTAGCGGGAGAAAATCAAATTTAATTTCGTGCATAGAGAAGCTCTTAGGAATATGAAACTCAAAGAAATGACCAAAGCAGGCAGCTTTTATACATTTTAGACAAAGAAACAATAAATTTGTGAAGAACTTATAAGAAAAAGAAACTTAGGCTTGAGTCCTAATTAGTGAAGAAACTAAGTAGAGTGTGTTTACACAGCCTTCTCTGCCCTAATTTGTTCTCTCTTACAATAAGGATGTCTCTCTACTTCATGGTGCAGGGAGGGTACCTCTCACATAGGATATTGATTTCTTGCTTTCAGGGAGACAGAGAGGAGGGTCAGAGTATCCTTCTTGTGCTGGATGTTTCTCAAGTAACTTTAACTTAAAACAATCAACATGCCAAAATGGCATACTTTGGGGCAGCCTGGCCTGAATCCCGTCAAAGTCCTGCTTGTTCCTTTTGTTGGATGATTGTTTTTTTGAATCATCTGGTATGACAGAAGTTACACAAAACTATATATGACTCTGATGATCACAAAGCTGGTCACTGTAGCACGAACACCAAAGAAGAGATTGTCGTTAAATTTTAGAAGGTATTTCCAGGACATAAGCTTAGACATCCAATATAGACCATGAAAACCTGCTATATCATCTATTTGCATCTGCCTTAGATAAACAATTGACATTGTCCTTTTAATTTGGTTATGGATTGCTTAGTAATGCCAATTTCTCAAGAATTCATCGTATGAATCTCATTCATCTGGCGTTTGTTAAAGATCAAGGTCTTAGGAATAACATAACCAAATGATAGGAGCCATCTATTAAAAATATCAAACCTCAAATCAGCAGAAATGAAAATTTCCAAGAAAATAGAAAACAGAAAGAAACACAAAAGCATGTAGCAAGCCATGGCTTCCAGCATAGGAGGTATCTTGTTCCAATGATTTTGGTCACAGATTACCTTCTATTTTAGCATAAAAATATCTAAATTATAATTTTATGTTCCATATATATTATTTATAAAACACTTTATAGTAAATGATTCACAAACCTTTTTTGTCCTTATGAATATATTCATTATATATTTTACCAAATTTGTCCAAAATTTCAACCAATTTGATTGAGCCTTTCCATCTCATTTTGTGAGTATCATGATCTTACACAATTAAAGTTTATTTCCCTTAGGCAGTCTACAGTTATACTTTACTTCCAAATTTCTGTTTAAATATCTTTTATTCTAGAACAATTAAACACTTCTATTTTAGGACAAAATTATACTCTCTTTTTTCTTTACAAACACAATCACGTTGGTGACCCTTGCATACATATGCTGCCACTCTTTTAAATTCCTTCAGAATGAGCATGTACGATTACATAATGCACAAGCATTTACCCATATTTTTACCTGTTAATATATAGCAACTTTATAATGTATTAAATACAAGCAAAAATATTACCGTTATTTTAGGCTAGAATTGAAGATTATTTACCAATTAACTCAATGTAGTGTTAGTTTGAAAACTTTAATTTAACTAAGAATGTTGAGATAACTTAAATTGACATATTAATTCTTTGTTTATAACATTTTAAGAGATTTACAAGATGAGACATTTGAAAAAATCCATTGTGATAAGGTTATAAATATATATATATTTATATATATATAAATATAAGGTTAAAAATAGTTGTATATATTTGTAATCTTAAACAATATATGTGAATGCTACCAATTTGCAATACAAGAGATTTAGACAATTTAAACATGAGGAAATAAACTCTAGGCATATAAAAGGAAATATTATTACACTATAATAGAATTAGGGAGAAAGAGAGTTATTTGCAAACAAATATTATTAGCTCACTGTAATTTGTACAAAGAGTCATACTTTTTAGAGATGTTACACAGACTTTTTTTTACTAAATTTATAAATATCTCTATTTATAAATCAAGTACTTATGGACTTTTAAAATCTTGTTTAAAATCTCTGAGGGTTCCGATATCCTTTTTATCCAGCAATTTTATAATCAAGACCATTAGCTTAAATCACAGCTAAAACATTCTTTTCAGGCTTGATGTTTCAACAGAAAAGTTTGCTTTAGAAAAGCTAAAGTAGTTAAAACATTAGTAAGTATTTTCTGGGTGAATTTCTTATGAAAAAATCTCACTCATGTTAAGATTTTCCCAAAATGGTAATTGAAATTGATAATTGTGCTTTAAATTATGTCATTTAGGAAGATAAACACAAGCATGAAAATAAATTATCCAGCCAAGAGGAAGTGCAAGTTTATCAGTCAATGAATCCGTAAGGAATTGACTGATAGCCAAAAGTGAAGTATCACTTGAGAATGTCTTGGTGCAGAAATTAGCATCCTCCTGGAAAGTAGAACATGTGCAGAGTTGCACTCTATCAGTGCTAATTTCTCATATACAGTAAAGATAAAGAAACATTTTTATAAGGTTTTGAAAAGATTCCTGTTATGAGAGGTTCGGGGATTCGATCGGAGATGTAAAAGACACTTTCCACTCCAAACAAATGGACTGAAGGTATATTTTATTATATAGAGGATAGTAAAGGCGATAGTCCGCAAACAGATCCGAATAGGTCAAATAATAAGAGGGAAAAAACACCAGCTCCACTGGAAAGGGAAAACATCCACATTGGCTGAGATAGCAGCAGATCCGAATAGGTCATATAACAAGAGGGAAAAACATCAGATCGATCGGAAAGGGAAACACCAGATCGACTGAAGGGAAATGGCACAAATCAACCGGAAAGAGAAACACCAGATTGACCGAAAAGAGAACACATCAAATCAGTTACTTCACAGTAAATCAATTACTCACATCAAATCAGTTACTCACATTATCCACGCCCCACTGCCAGGAGAGCCCTGTCAATTGACGCGGCTGGGCAAGGATCACACGTCCTGGGCAAGGTGTCCCTTCCACAGGTGGAACTCTCACCGGGTCTCAGTCTCCAGCAGTTTATATAAGCAGTTACAGAGTTTACAGAGCAAGCATCCAGTGTTTCCATGCACAAATGGTTATCAGTGGCGTACGTGCACTGAGCCCCTTGGCTAACGTCCCAGCCCAGTAGTTGTGTACGTGCATTGTTCTCTTTGGTTATCGTCTCAGCCCGGCACAGATGGCCAGTCCGTCCCGTGCTACGATGCTCCAAGAGCCTTGAACTGTTACAACTTGCAACTCCCTCCGTGGGAGAAAGGCCAGTTCCCGGGAAAAGGCCAGTTCCCACCACACAAAAAGCAGCTTTGTATTTCTTTGTGTGCTGGTGGCTATAGGTCAATGGAGCGGCCAAACATGGCTGTACTCATGTCAAGACAATTCCTCAGCTAGTTGATGTAAATGATACCAATCTGAGGGGAATTTAATGTGATATTTCTTGAGAGGAATTCAGAATACTGATATATTGGCTCTCTATCTGTCTCCTGACTCCTAAACTTGGTCTGTTAGACATATAGGAATGTAGCCAGTAGACAGGCAGATAGAATGGTTAGTGGCAAAGCAGTGTTCCTGCAGATATTCGGCAAAGAAGATGAGTATAATTCTGATTATACAACCAACATGGCATGGGAGGCTTTATCCTAGGATAAAGTTAATAAACTCAACCTTGAAGGTCTCAATGAACAAAACCAAAGGTTTGATTCAGCATAGAACTTGTGATGGGTAAGTTGGCCTTGGGTAGGTTGAGACTCATAGACATAAACCCTGTTACTGAGTCCACAGTAGTGAGGATCTTGCCCAAATCTAGTAGAACCACCAACTCCTTAGAAGCTCACCAGCCAATTGCCACCAAAAACGCACTTCCACTTAAACAAAGTTAGTTTTGCTTAGTGAAGCAATAGAGAATACATACCAAAGGAACTGAGGAGTGTCTCATAAAGAAGGCAATTAGCGAAAAGTGCTTAAAGAATTTGGGGAACTAGTGTCAGTCATTGAATGGTCTTGGCAGAGTTGGTCAGTTTGCAAACCTAGAGAACGCCTTGAACAGTAAGTGGAATCCATGAGGCTGTAAGGAACTGCTGATAGATCAGTTTTCCTACACTATTCCAGAAACACAGGACTGAATGTGCTTCTTAAATGAGTTTGAGCTTAAGCATTTGTCTTGCATTTCGGGTTAACCTTTTTGTAAGTCATAGTACAATTTTGCAAGTTTTGGTTTCTGTATCAATTCTTACATGCTTGTTATATTTTATTACATTCCTATGTGTTATGTAATAAAAGTTTCTATGTTTTTTAAGATATCTCATGTTAAATATTGCCAGAAGTAGAAATGTCACATTATTCTGAAAATGACAAAAGAAAAAATATTTTTAAGTATGTGAAACCCTTGCATTTATCTTCATTGTTATGAAAGGATCTGGTATTTGATTTTAGGCATATTCCTCTTTCCTTACATAGAGGCATACCTGAATAAGTAGTAGGCTCAATCCAACCGTATCAATCAAAGGTAGATCATATTTAAGTAAACTTGCAAACATTGAATACCCAAATCCCCGAGGCCTGAAGCTGGCAAGGTTATCAATGTTGCCATGTGTCAGTGATTTTGCGTATTTTTGAAAAACGTTTTGCTGTGCATTCAACCTAAAAATTGTTCTATTCTTGCCTAAGTTTAGTCCAGAATAATACATATTTTCTACTTCAAAAGAGTATAGAGAGAGAAATCATTTTCAGGCACAGATAGCAGATGAAATTTCATAACACATTTTCCAGCAAAGTAAAATTTATCGCATGAAACTATTCAATGTTTAATAGATGTACAATATTTGAGGAATATACATAAAATCTGAATTTTTATGTTTTAGGCAAAAGTAATAGTTTTCTACTCTTGGAATATCAGTCCTATTAAAAACCTGAGTCATTTGAACCTCAAATTACATTGGCATTCAGGATTCTGGTGGTCATCATAATTATACTCTGTAACTATCAGTTGCAGAATCTATGTTGATTATAGAAAATGATTTTCTTTTGTTTGAGATGATCCGAGTAACAGTACTAATAGTTGAGAAGAAGAGACTTGGATTTATATCTGTGTGTCTGTATAGTGTGTTTGCACATTATATAAAAAAATGAAGACAGTTTCTTAGCTAAAGCCATCTGATCATTTGTGAGTGAGATGCTTTACTCAAGCTCCACTAGTCCGTCAATAAACAACATGGGGAATGCCAGGCAAATAGTTTTAATATACATTTACATTAATAAATGAAAGATAAAAACAAACTTTACTAATGTCCCAATGCATTTTACTTTATATGTATTGAAGTTTCTTGAAATCCACATTATTAAATACTCAAAAATGTGTTTATAACTCCACATTTCTCGAGGAAATATACCAGGGAATAAACTACAATTTATTCACTAGAACATAAGAGAAACAATTGAAAGTAGAGTCATCTGTTGTTTGCAGGAATATGTTTTTACATTTCTTTCTTGAAAATTATTCTATTATTTATAACAAAAAATAAATTCTATAGAGGAAGCCTGGAGTTACAAATAAAAAATATTGGAATCAACAATAATTATCTTCCCAATAAATGGTAAGGCATTTTAAATATTAACATATGAAAAATTCATATTTTGCTTTATTAAAATTAGTTCTATTAAAGAAAGAAAGGACTAGAATTGAAGTAGCATACCATGAAAGAGAGAAAGCTCATAAATGAGAACCTGTATTGGTAGAGATAAGCTCAAATACAGAGGGAAAAAATAATTTGGATTCCTTCTAACACTTGCTTCCTTTCAGTTTCAAATCGATGCTCTGAGGTGCATTTCACCAACTGACTGATAGGCTGTAGTACAGAAAGGAAAGCACCAGAGAAATTCTTTCCCTGATTATGTCAAGATTAAAAATAGCAGTTTCAAAAAATGGTGTGTGTGTATGGCAGTTTCAAAATGTCAGTTTCAATATGGCACAATCGATAAAAAGAGAGAAGAATGACTTGGAGCAATGACTTCACAAACAGGAAAAATAACTTGAAATAAATATAAATTTATTTTTCTGATATGAAAAATGCCATTGTTCATATTTAAAATACACACCATTATCCCTCCAATATTAATTTATACCCATTCTAATTTTCAATGTTTCTGTTAAATTTTTCAATTTAATATGTGAAAGATATAGTCTAAAAACAGGTATCATAATTATATTTAATACCGCCATGATTATTTAAAACATAATTCAAGGTATTTGCATAAAGTTTAGTAAGCATTAGCTTGCATTAATTAAATGAAGAGGTTGACAAGAAAGACTGATGTCAGCTTTGTGATTTTTATTTATCCAGATTGGAGAAGTTAAATCAGTAACATAGATGATTTATCATATCACAATGATCTCACCGATGTATTTTGTAGAAAGTGTATGCAATTATTAATTCACTTTGTGTTTTTATTATGTATGTTCTCGTTGTAAAATTATATTTAACATATATTATACCTTCCTGGATGCAAAAATCATTTACTGAATATTGATGTTACATATTTGCCAAAGTGGAAGCTTTGAGTGGTACATGAGGGAAGTTTTCTCGTTATTCAGAACAGCGTCTTAGGGAGAGGATAAAAGGGTGTTACTCACATTACGATTCCCAATTCTTCTCAATATTTTACATTTACACAGCAATACATGTAAAACTCATGTCAATGAATAAATAAAATAAAGAGGTAAGAAAAGATATCAAAAAGAACAATGTCAGATTGGTGTATATTTCAAATATTCTGATATACATTCTAAGTAATGTTATTATAACTGTGTTTAGAAATAAAAAAATTTACTCTCAAGCAGTGTCTCAAAGTTTACAGAAATGTTCACAGAAAAGCAGAGAGCCTCTCTACTTAGCCAACTGTGTACTTTTAGATTTTTCTGCATCTTAGCTACATGGTGTTGTCTTTGAACTTCTATAAAAATCTTCCTCTATGTCTTATGTGACTCCAATATATAGTCTGTCTATCTCATCACCAGATCTTTTATTTATTTTCTCCTTCAACAAACATGTATTTGATGCCCCAAACCTGTTTGACCTCATGCCAGGAAGTACAAAGTTGAGTAAGGCAGACGCAGATCTTGAATTCAAAAATTCACATTTCACCTGCTAGAAACAAAGTCTACGTAGCTAAAGACCTCTAAAAGTTACTTCCTTTACCAAGAATGAAGAATGTGAGATTAACTCCACATTTATCCTGTAATAGGTATTAAGCAAGGAGATTTACACATAAATTATCTCATTTAATCTTCAAAACATCCTTTTGAGCTAGTTGTTTTTAGCCTCACTTTCAGCTGAGGAAACCAAGGTTCAGAGACTTAAAACAATTTGCCCCATGTCCTCAGGTTGGCAAATAGTGGACTCAGTACAAATTCTATCTCAAACCCTTGTCAAATACAACTTTATTAGATCAAGAATCTCTATATAAGGTGGTGACTGGTATTGTTCTCTATTAGAAAGATAATTTCAGACACATTAAACATCTCTGAGAAGATTTCCTTCTTAAAAATGACTTTCCCCCCGGGCTGTTGTGAAAAATGTTTAAATAAGTTATCTAAACTTTTAAACCAAAGAAATTAAACATGACATTTACATGTAATAACATCAGCTTATTATGCTATGAATATAAATCTTATCATCTCTTCTCAATCATAAATTCCTTAGAGGTGAGGCTCGACCACATAACAACCTCATGGTTAGAAGTGTATGGGGCCAGCCCTATGGGTTAGCGGTTAAGTGTGTGCAATCCGCTGCTGGCGACCCGGGTTCGGATCCCTGGCGCACACGGACGCACCGCTTCTCCGGCCATGCTGAGGCTGCGTCCCACATACAGCAACTAGAAGGATGTGCAGCTATGACATACAACTATCTACTGGGGCTTTGGGAGGAAAATAAATAAATAAATAAAATCTTTAAAACAAAAAAAAGAAGTGTATGAATTAAATCAGATTCCCAAGTCTAGTCCAGATTTGAAGAGTTGTAAGAAGGATTATTCAGACTCAACTGAGTTTCCTCAGACTTTATTTTACTATTGAGCCAACAAGCAAGCAGTGAAAAGGAGAAGATCAGGAGAGATGCGATTGGAGTAAATGAAGCTCTACAGTGCTTTCCTTTACATCATGAAACGTCCCAAAATCTGTGATCTCGGCAGCCACATAGAGTGAGGAATATGCCAGGTCAGAGGATCCCAGGACCACCAGCCTGCTGACTTTTATCCTGCTTTAAATTGAGGTGGGTTCTCTTCACCCTCTAGGGTCTACTTTGTTGCCATTAATGGAATTTCACTTTGTGTGTGCTTATACTCTCTCAATTTATTTCCTGCTGCACCACTGAGCCTACTCAAGGTTTCCATGCAGCTAGCTGGATACAATCTGTCCCAGTACAGATAAGTGATATATCTGCTGAAATGCAGCAGAGAAGATCCAAGAAGATAAAGAGCATGAGCAGACTTAAGAGTGGAGAAGTAGGGAGGCTGCAATGGATTGCCCCCAGAACAGGCAGATGCCCAAGCAGAGAGGCAGGGGGCGGGGGAAGGCACACAGCAGACACTTATCTATCTAACTGTTAGTCAAAGACTGAAATCAGAATGTACTGAACTCACGATGGATGAACTTGGAGGCACTGAGGTTGGGTAGCAAAGCTAAGTCAGGCATATTAATACAGTGATGGGAAAGATCCCCAGAAGCTGGGTGGTTAAAATGGCTCAATCAAGAACTAGATGAATTGATACAAAAATTAAAACCAGGAGTTGGAAAATGGGGTTAAAAAGGTGGAGATAAGCAGGAAGAACAGAAGTAATGCCATGTATGCACAATTGCCAAAATAAAATCCTGCCAGAGAAGTGAGTGCTTTCTTGGTACATGTTCTTTAATTTCTGAATAAGACACATGTGTATTCTGAGTGGGCAAGCATGAAATGCTTGGTAATGATTAATATATTAGTGCTACAATCTAATACTCTTCCTCTCAGTGCGTCTTTTCATTTTCCATAGGTAAACTCTAAACAGGGCATTAATCATTTATATTAAATGAGAAACTTTCTAGTCCAAAAGTGTGGAAAATGGTCTCAGAGAATCACTATATATTTTTAAAAAGTGATAGTAGGAAGTCACAGTAATTTCAGAAGGAAAAGTTTGGTCATATTTATGAAAGCTTATTTTGTGTTCGTATCTGCCTCAACATACTTTTGGTATATAATCCACATTGCTAGTGGACTCTTGTATATGAGGCAGCTGAAAAATGAAGGTTCAATGCTACCTCCTCAAATGATTGTCAGGGATCAGATGCAAACCGCATTTGGAGAAGTGAGGAGATATCACGGTCGTATATCATGCTCCCCAATTGCTAGCATTCCACCAAAGGGAAATTAGAGTGAATAATTTATATAATACAATTGAATATAAGATATTTGGTAGCTAGAAAGATACATTAATTGGGGTACTTAATGCTTACATAATTGATTACTTTTGCTAGGCACTTTTCTAAGCATTTAACACACAAACATACATACACACACATGCATTCATGCATATATAATTATTTTCACATTTAATGTTCATAACGACTTTGCGGAATAGGCACTTTTATTACCTCTATTTTAAAGATGAGAAAACTGAAATGCAGAGAAATCCTGTTACCTCCCCAGAAGCAAACAGCTAATTAGTGTTGGCGTTGTTATTTGAGCATTGTTTGACTCTGTAAACCTGCTCTAACCAGCACGCTGTGCTGTTTTTCCTTAGATAAAGATAAATCTGTAGATGCAGATATAACCACAGATGATAAAACTGAAAATACAGGGGCTAGTCCAGTGGCAAAGTGGTTAAGTTCCGGGCACTCTGCTTCAGTGGCCCAGGTTCATGGGTTCAGCTCCTGGGCACAGACATACACTACTCATCAAGCCATGCTGTGGCAGCATCCCACATACAAAAAACAGAGGAAGATTGGCACAGATGTTTGCTCAGGGCCAATCTTCCTCACCAAAAAACCCCCTGAAAATATAACGCATAAAGGTACATACAGAAACAGATATATTGTGCCAACTCCCCTCACTACATTATCTGGGACAGTCAAGAAAAGATGTCTTAGAGGAAGAGGCCGAAGATAACTCAAAAAGAATGTATAAAAGGTGAGGGCTGAGGTGGAGGGAAGAAATAGAGATATTTCAAAAAATATGGAATAACGATTGCTTACATTTTTTGAAATTTTTTTGATTCATGAGAATTTCCTTTCATTTTACAAAAAAGTTGACTTAAAATTTATAATATTTAACACAAAATCCTTCCCATTTCTTTGTAGGTTGGATAATGTGAGTACTGTTTCATACATTTTTTACTGTACAATGACTATTTTATATGTACCAGGAGAGTGGGTAACAAGTTTATTTTATTCACCACTGTATATTCACTAGCACTGATCCTGACAATAAATATTGAATTAAGTGAGCTCAATTAACTATATCTTAAGGAAAAACCAAGGTAATAAAGACAGTGTACCTAATTTCCATTTTGAAGAGAGTAGGTGTCCTAATTATGAGAGATCTACCAAGCTGCTAGTACCAACTTAGGCTGATCCTTACTGATAAATAATCATAGAGGCTGACACATAAGAGAAACTAATAAAATATTTGCTTATTGATATATTTATTCTCTAAATAGAAAAATAGAACATGAAATTTAAAAGCATTTGATAAGTTGACTTCTATATAGCATATTTTGTGAAGAAGTCCACAAAAGCCAGTTAAAACTAAAATAAAATATGCATTTTAATATATAATCTAAATAAAAAGGATCTATTTTATAAATGAACTCATATGAAAACTAAAGGAAGTTAAAGCAATATACCTTCATATTTTTAATTTAAATAAAATATAAATATAATAATATTACTGTATATTTTAACCATTCTCATGAGAATTCCTAATTTTCCACCAGGTTTAAGATACTGATGAGAAAGGAAAAAAACTTGAGAGGGACAAATAAAGGTGCATATGTTATACAGCTAAAAATCCAAGGTAAAATTCTAGCAGATTTTTCAAACATTTCAAAATCCTCTTTTATATTTTATTATTAATAACTCACCCAACTAAGCTGAATTCCTCTATATACATGATAAATGAGCAGTTTGATCACACACTCTCTCCTGATGAGAGCTAAAGCTTACAAAGATAGCTTTTGCTTTAGAACTTCTAGAAGGTTGCTTTTCGTGGATTTTAGCCCCACTTAACAAGATTATTCCAGCTTCACAGTCTGCTCCCTGTCTTTCTCCCATTAGCCTCATGTCTGGCACACTTTCTCCCTTTGTGCTGACTGGATTCTTTGATTGCTTCCTTTGGGCATGAAATCAGGGCAGCACTGCTGACGCACCCAGGAAGCTCCCCTCTCATCCCACACCAGGGCTGATCAGGTAAGATCAGTGCAGACGCGGCTTCCCTACTGGAGTGACAGGAGAGGAGTAAAATTTGTCTTTGCTCTTTCTTCATGTTTTAATGTAGAAAATGCCCCCCAATCTATAATACATATAATGTTTTAAATCTTGAAACTGATAGATCAAAGGAAAATCTTTTTCGGAGGAGGTTTTCACAAACTAAACTTAGAGGCCTCTCCAAAACCAAATTATTTAATCTTAACAGCAACCTCAAGACTCCTCCTTCCATATTCCTATGATGCAAATATCTATACCATCCATTTAGTCATCCGTGTTAGAAAATGTCTCTCCAATATCTTCCCTGGCTGCCTTCCAACCAACTTATTCTCTTTGTTAAGATGAGATTATTCTATTCATTATAACTTATTAAGATTAAACTAAAATCTTAGAACTCCTGCACCAGTTTGTGCATTTTCATGAAAAGCCAGTGTAATTCCTCTAGAGACTAAGTTCTCAAGCTTCAGTATTTTGTGCCCTGTATACTGACCATTTCTGCTCTTACCCACCTACTTTTTCCCCTGTAAAACAATTCTCTTTTTATTAATTTAGAACAGTCACAGAGTAATGAATGGGGGAAAAAAACATTTGTAATAATTGGAAGTTAACCATAAACATAATGTCCTTACTCTTAGCTGCAAAAGGCTCTGATTCTCTTTTTGAAGATCAGCAGGTGTTAGTGTCATGTTAAATACTTTTCCTCATCGATATAATTGGAAATATTAAAAAAAAATTGAGAAGTGGAGAGCTTTCTATCTACAAGGTTAAATGTTTTACAGTTTCTCTGCATTTATGGCAATTTAAATTCTTGCTCACCCTCGGGAAAATATTATCCTCCACTCTGTGCTTCACACAGACAGGAAGGAAGACACCTGTTTGGTGGTGTTTAAGGCTTCTATCCACAAAGCGTTGAATTAGACTGCACATTTTATAGACTTGATTACAGTTCTTCCATGCCCTTGAGTCGATCTTATACATACACACAGCCTGAAGGGAGGTGGTAGAAGTCTGCTGAGGTACCTCCCGCTCATGAAGGGATCTGTATATCCTGTATCTTTCCGTTTTGATGTGCGTGGCTTTGATTTTTAAAGCCAAATCATGATTAGTAGAGAGATGATATAGATGGATTTAAAGTTTAATATAGAAGGGAAATGGCGAGATATTAGCCAATGGATACAAAGTTTTGGTTATACAAGATGAATAAGTTCCAGAGGTCCACTCTATAGCATTGTGCCTACAGTTAACAATACTGTATTTTGTGGTTCTGGTATCCACGAAGCCGTGGGTGATTTGTTCTGTTATTCGACTAATGCATGCTTCCTTATATTATACCTGTCCATACCCACTCCACTCTTGAAGCAGCTCTGGAAGAGTATATGTTGAGTCACAGCATATATTTAAAATAAACTCTGTGCCTTTAGTATGGTTGCTTAGGAAATACCATTTGTCCAAAAACAGAGAATTTGAACTTGGATATGGCATTACGGTAAGGTGGAAAATAAAATTTGTATACCCAACATGGGGTGGAAGGTGAATGAATTACAGGAGGGATTAGCAAAGCAACTAGAAAACCCATATATGCTCTTAATAGTCAGGTGTGTGTTTACTGAGATAAAAAGTTCCACAGTACAATTGCTACACTCTAGAAAGGAAGTGAAATAATCTAATATGGATCTCAGAGTTTTCTTCCTAGGGGCTCTTACCAGCTAGAAATGAAATACAGTAAATTTTAGCCTCTGTGGGGCTAAATTTTGGGCAATCGTATTTTTGACCTGGAAACCCACGTGCAAAAAATAAAAAAAGTAGTATATCACTAGAGTGATGGATAAGGTTCATATAATTCACTAGCCTTACATACCCCATTATGCAAAAGTGTCTGGTTTTAACGTGCCAGCCAGGATCACCACACCTAGTGGCTGCAGTGCTGCCTGCCAGTATCTCTGATATTTTGACCTTCACCGGTAGATATGGCTCTGCCAGTGCCTTAGATTTGTGTCCATTGATTTTATGTAGGCTAGGTCAGTATTGATTAAATGTAACATTTATTCCCCAGACTGAAGAATGTTGAGAAATAATATCTAGATTGAGTTGGGAATAAAACTAGAAGAGAAACGGAAAATTGGAGGTTGTGAATCCTGAGGCTAATCAAAGAGAAATAAATTTGGCCCTATGATACGCCTCTGGATGAATTATTTTGAAACGGCATTGGATTACTCTCTCGATTGGGATTAAATGAGTGGGCCTGTTGTACATGTACTGTGTACTTACTTCACAACTACATTTGAAAATATGTGTTTTGGGTTAAGAATATGTATGTGTTTCCAACCAACAAAGTGTACAGTGTATAATATTAAAAACAACACCCACAACTATGGTTTATTGTACAGATAATTTGTAATGCATTGTGTCTATTGTTTAAACATGGCTACGTAGGGGTTTTTTTATTTTTTGGACTTTTTTTTTTTATCTTGTGATTCTGACTCCAAAAGACACCAGTGCTTGGTCTACACATAGGTCCCTGATGCAAAATCAAGAACCCATTTGCTGGCCAGCAAGTTAGGACGTGACCTAGTACGAAAACTCACAAACAAAAATTTTTGTAAAACAAGGACTAAAATGTCTGTAAACAGGGATTGGGTTAATTATCCACGTGAATTAGATTTCTTGTCTTTGAAATTTCCACAGAGAATACAATGAAACTCTTAAGCTTGTAGTAAGGGTAGGAATGATAGGAGCATAGAAAAGCAGATTCAAAGTTCTCCAGCTAAGTAAAAAATGAATCCCTGGAGCAGCAGTTCTCAACCCTGTGTTATTAGAATCACCCAGAGAGCTTTTAAAAACTACCAATGCCAGAGGCCCTTTCCAGAGCCCTTTGCTCTTAGATGGCACCTAGACAACAGAATATTTTTAAAAACTCCCCACGTGTAACGTGCAGCCCACATTGAGAATAAGTGCACGAACTCAAATTCCTGCAGCAAAAATCCTTAGATTAGTCTGCTCCCATTGAGTTCCAGTTCAGAAGGCCTGTTGTATTAGGGTGAGATTCAGCTGTCGGGAACAGAAAAACCCCCACATCAAACACACAAACAGAGCGTATCTTTCTCTCATGTAGAAATCCAGAGTCAAGCTGTCCAAAGCCAGTAAAAGTGACTCCGGTGTTTATAGGGACTTGGTCTTCCTGCTGCGATGCTTTTGTGGAGGGCGAGGCAGAGGACAGACGCTGAGGAGGCAGCCACATCAGGACAGACTGGGCCGTGCTGCTTTCCTGCTCTGCGTTCCCTGAGAGCCGCCTCTCAACTGCGTTTGGGAAACCTTGTGAAAAACAAAGTTAAACACTTTTCTGTATGGCAGAACTTTTCAGCCTTTAGTATATATAAAACCATTCTGGATTTCCAAGAGAAATCGAGTACTCATTGTTTTCCAAATTTATTTGAAGTCTTTAAAAATAAAATCTCATTCTCTCCCTGTCTTTTGAATACAGTCGAAATAAGCAGAATATCAGTTTGGGAAACACTATAATATACATTTTCATTAGGTTACAAATACATAATAGCTATCTCTTTTTCTTTTATTTCTTGCCACTAATAATTTTAAGTAAAGGGAAGATTAGTACATTTAAATATTTCAGGATATCAAAAATAAGTTTTAAAATTAATAATTACACTCTTGTCGCTTAATGACAGGAATATGTTCTGAGAGATGCGTCATTAGGAGATTTCATTGTTGTGTGACATCATAGATTGTACCTACACAAACCTAGATGGTATAGCCTGCTACACACCTAGGCTATGTGGTACTAATCTTATGGGAATAATGTCATATATGTGGTCCCTCATTGACCAAAACATCATTCTGTGGCTCATGACTGTATGTTGGTTATTTTATACTTAGTTGTAATTTTACAGGAACCTATTAAACCTGCTCCATTTTCAGATAATCCCAATGGAAAATGCTGCAGTTAGTCTAGTATCGTAGCATGCGTCGTTAATCCCTAATACTGCTATTTGAACAGAGGGTCCTGGTTAATAAATTAAATAGGAGGATTATGGTATCCTGTTATAAGGAATTAACTTGCATGTTATGCCTCAGAGGAGAGAACTCTTCCCATGGAGAGGAACTTAAAATGTCTCCTCTTTTACAGTACTCAGGTTCATGGTGCTTATTCCAGTGAAAACGTTCCCTAAAAAGACAAACATGCAAAACCAATTCATGTTTAGGGAATCTGCAGGCTTAAACGTTTGTATCCAAGTAGAGTCAGAAACCAGCATTTCATTTAAATAATACTTAGTAAACACTGACTATGTCTTAGGCAGTATTCTACCTACATGTGTCACAAACTACTAAAGGGAATAAAACCTCTATTGAACGGAAGACTGCACAAAGAGATATTTTGAGCAAATGCCTAAGAGAAACAATTCAAAACCTGACATTTTGACATTAAGGACTCCAAAAGATTTCAAGAACCTAAGGGGGGAAAAAAAAGAAATTTAGAGCAGGCCAGAATTACTACTATAGTTACAAAGATTAAGGATTATCTGTTCCTTATTTTTTAGGAATTAAGATTACAGTCATAACTCTGGTTTTAGTTCAATATGTGTATGGTGTAGGTTCAGTTATTTTCAACAAAACTTTTTGTTGCGTTCATAATGTCCTAAGATAAAGAGTCTCATGAGATGTATTACATAAAATACCCTAGCCTAATTGTATATTACTTCACTCTTTCAATCAAGTTTCTGATTCTAACATTAGTGAAGTAATAAGAAAAGGCAGTGTGCTATAATTAATGAGGCTTATCGTGACTACGCACTTTGCATTTCATTGTGAAATTCTTGTCATAAGTATAGGCTAAATAACCAAGATTGTCTAAAATTATGATTTTTTAGGGTATATTTTTCCTTATTCAAATGTTTAATGATTCAAAAAAGTCTTAGAATATTTGTAGACTATAGCTGTAGCTAGTTAACTAAGTAGACTTGCACTATTTTTAACACATTATCGACTGGACATCGCTATTTTCTTTTTTTGTCATGAAAACTAAATGTATGTTTCTAGGAATTTATCCATTTCTTCTAGGTTATCCCACTTGATGGTATGTAATTGCTCATAGTAGTCTTTTATGATCTTTTGTATTTCTGTGGTAGCAGGAGTAATGTCTCCTCTTTCACTTATAATTTTGAGTCCTCTCTCGTTTTCTTAATTAGTCTAGCTAAAAGTTTGCCATTTTGGTAATTTTTTTTAAAAAAACACTCAATTTTGTTGATTTTTTCTATTGACTTTTTAGTCTCCACATCATTTATCTAGGCTCCAATCTTTATTATTTCCTTTCTTCTGCTAACTGTGGGCTTAGTTTGTTCTTTTTCTAGTTCCTTCAAGGTGTCAAGTTAGATTGTTTATTTGAGATCTTTCTTCTTTTTTAATGTAGGCAATTATGGCTGTAAACTTCCTTCTTAGGACACTTGCAGAATCCTATAAGTTTATGTATATTGTGTTTCTACTTTCATTTGTCTCAAGATACTTTTTGATGTCGCTTTTGATTTCTTCTTTGACCCATTGATTGTTAAGGGGTGTGTTGTTTAATTTCTATATATTTGTGAATTTTCCTATTTTCCTCTTTTGTTGAATTCTAGTTTCATACTCTTAGGGTAATAAAAGATGCTTAACATGAATTCAGTCTTCTAAACTATTAAGACTTGCTTTGTGACCCAACATATGATTTATCCTGGAGAGTGTTCTGTGTGTGTTTGAGAAGTATGTGTTTATTCTGGTGTTGATGGATGGAACATTCTGAATATGTCTGTGAGGTCCATTTTGTCCAGAGTGTTATTCAAATCTGCTGTTTCCCTATTGATTTTCTGTCTGAATGATCTATCCATTGTTGAAAGTGGGGAAGTGAAGTCCCCTACTATTATTGTATTACTGTGTATTTCTCCCTTCAGTTCTGTTAATATTTACTTTAAATATTTAGATGACCCAATGTTCAATGCATATATACTTATAATTGTTTATTCTCTTGATGAACTGACCCCTTTATCACTGTATAGTGACCTTCTTTGTCTCTTCTGACCAATTTTGACTGAATGTGTAATTTATCTGATGTGAGTATAGACACTCTTGCTTCTGTTTTGATTACCGTTTGCATGGAATATCTTTTTCCATCCCTTCACTTTCAACCTATGTGTGTGCTTAAAGCTAAAGTAAGTCTCGTAGGTAGCACACTGCTGGATCTTGTTTCATATCCATTCAGTCACTCTGTGTCTTTTGATTGCAGAATTTAATCCATTTACACTTAAAGTAATTATTGACAGGTAAGGACTTATGATTGTCATTTTGTTAATTGCTTTGTTTTGTAGTTCTATGTTCTTTTTTTTTTTCTTACTATCTTCCTTTTTCAATTTTTTTTATTGGTATGCTTTAATTCCTTTCTCTTTATCTTTTGTGTATCCATTATAGGATTTTTCTTTGTGGTTACCATGAGGCTTACGTAAAACATCTTATAGCTGTAACAGTCTGTTTTAAGCTGGTAACAAGTTACCTTCAATTGTATACACAAGCTTTGCCCTTTCACTTCACCTCCTTTTTCTATTGATGTAACACTTCACATCTTTTTATGATCCATTATACATCCATTAACAAATTACCATAGTTGTAGTTATTTTTAATACTATTGTCTCTTAACTTATATTCTAGAGTTAAAAGAGATTTATGCACTGCCATTACAGTGTTAGAGTATTCTGGATTTGACTATATATTTACCTTTACTGGTGAGTTTTATACTTTTGTATGTTTTCATGTTGTTACTTAACTTCCTTTGGTTTCCACTTGAAGGACTCCTTTGGTATTTCTTTTCTTGTAAGGCAGGGCTAGTGGTGATGAACTCCCTCAGCTTTTCTTTGTATGTGAATGTCTTTTGTCTCCTTCATTTCTGAAGGACAGCTTTGCCAAATATAGCATTTCTTGTCAGCAGTTTTTTCCTTTCAGCAAGTTGAATACATCATCCTACTCCCTACTAGCCTGCAAGGTTTCTTTTGAGAAAACTGCTGGTTCCCTGTGACCTATGAGAAGTCATTTTTCTCTTGCTGCTTTCAAAATTCCCTCTTTGTCTTTTCCTTTTAACAATTTGAATATATTGTGTCTGGAGTAACTTTCTTGAGGTTGGTCTTCTTTGGAGTCCTTTGAGCTTCACTTACCTGGATGTCCTCATCTCACAGATTTTGGAAGTTTTGACCTACTATTTTTTTAAATAAGCTTTCTGCCTCTTTCTCTCTCTCTCTCTTCTCTTCTCAGACTCCCATGATGCATACATTCATTCACTTATGGTGTCTCATAATCACATAGGCTCTCTTCACTCTTTTTCATTCTTTTCTCTTTTTCTTCCTCTAACTGGTTAATTTCAAATGACTTATCTTCAAGTTAACTGGTTTTTCTGTATGATTGAGTCTGATATTGAAGCTCTCTGTTGAATTTTTCAATTCTGTCATTGTAGTCTTCAACGCTGGTATTTCTGTTTGGTTTTTTATGGTTTCTATTTCTCTATTAACTTTTTGTTGTTGTTCATGCATTGCTTTCCTGATTTCATTTAGTTGTCTGTGTTCTTTTGCATTTCCTTGACTTTCTTTAAAATTATTTTTAATTCTTTATCACAGAATACATAGATCTCCATTTCTCTGAGTTGCTTTACTGGAGTTGTTTTAGTTTTCTTTGGTGGTGTCATGTTTGGCTGATTCTTTGTGATCTGTGTAGGCTTGTATTGGTGTCTGTGCATTTGATGGAGTAAATACCTCTTCCAGTCTTAACAGATTGGTTTTAGTGGGTAAAGACCTTCTTCTGTAGATTCTCTGGGCTGATGGGATTAACTCTACAGTTGTAATCAAGATAGGTTGGAGCTAGGTCACATGGCTGTTGCTGTGTTCTCTGTGGGGTTTGCAGTTGGTAGGCCTGTTACTAGGGGCTCAGGTGGGCATGGATATTGTCTGGTGGATGAGATTGCCTCTAGAACCTTGTTCAGTAGGTTTGACACCAAGAGGAGGATCCAATTCAGGGTCCACAGTTGGATCCATAGGTGGTAGACTTGTTACCAGATGTACAAATAGGTTTGGCTTCTGCTAGGTGCCTGGAACGGCTCCTGCTGGTTCACTGGGTGGGTCCCTGGGTGGACAGGACTTGCTGTAGACCATGGCTAAGAGGAGCTGGAACCAAGTCTCAAGGATGCTTTAAGGCCCACAGCTGGGACCAAGGTCTCCAGACCTGGCTATGAAGGCACTATGTCCCTGGGCAGTCAGGACTGTTTCTTGACTACGTCTGGAGGAGGTGGAGGAAAGTCACAGGGCTGTTTCAAGCTCCTCTGTCAAACCAAGGTTGGCTGGCCTACCTCCATACACACTGACAGATGCGTCTCCTTAGCGGGGATCCCTGGCCAGTAGGACAGCTCATGGACTGAAGCTGGGAAGGGCTAGAGCCAAGTTACAGGGCTGTTTCAGATCTCTGGGGGCAATGATGGGTGTGTCCGCCACTGGGACACAGACAGCTCATGGATTGCAGCTGGGAGAGGCTGGAGCCGAGGTACAGGGCCATTTCAGGATCTACAGTCACAATGAGTTCAGGGGGCTTGCCTTCAGGAGACCCTGGACTGCAGCTGAAAGGGGCTGGAGCCAGGTCATGAGCCACATCAGGGTTCACAGAAGGGACCAAGGTCTGGGAACATATAATTTAACACACAGACAGACATGATTCCTTCTGGGTTCCAGGACCCAGACTCAGCCACCTGGTCACGTGTTTGTCTTCTTACAACAGTCCTCCTTAGTGGCTTTGGACTCCACTGGGATTTCACATTTCCCACACTGAATCCCAAATTCTGAGATGTTGTTATTTAGAAAATTCTCTGTGCATCTCTCATATTTCTGCAAGTCTGGTGAGTGGGACCCTGACTGCCCTTTCTTCCAGACAAGCTTTTCAAGTTGTTTGTATAGCAAACAGCCTTAGAAAATAGAAATACTGTATCACTCCAAACAGCAGGCTTGTTTCTGTCTAGTATAAAGAGATAACATCTCCCTCTGAAGCAAAGATTAGGCAGGTTTCCAAAAGATTTGAGTTTCCTAACCTGATAGTTCTGTCCCACCATATCACTCCCTATGTGTATAGGTATCTTTGCATTATATTATAATAATGGCTTATGAGTTTAAAATATATATATAATTGAAATACATAATAACAAGAGGATAAAATGTGGGCTGGATGTGAATGGAGTTAAAGTATTTTACAAGCCTTACATTTTACAGGAAGTTATAAAATTAATTAATTAATGTAAAAACGTATATAATTTTCTTACATAATAATTGTGAATTTTGTAACTCTTCTATAACCACAAAAAGAATATTAAGTTAATATACAATTCACAGGCTAATAGAAAGGAAAATGGACTAATGAAACATTTCATTAGTTCAAAAATGTTGAGAGAGAGAGAGAAAATAAGACAGAATAGATGGCACAATTACTAAACATGTAGTAAAATGGTAGATTTAGCCAAAACATAATAATTCTATTAAATGTATATGTACTAATACAGTCATTTAAAAATCTGCCAATCTAGATCAGCATATACAAATATTTTCTGTAAACAGCCAGATGCTAATATTCGAGACTTTGCTGGCCATATGGTTTCTATCACAAATGCTCAACTTTATGATTAAAGCCTGAATGTGGGCATAGACAATAAGTAACTGAATGGACATGGTTGTGTTTCAATAAAGTTGAATTTACTAAATAAGTAGTAAGCAAAATTTAGCTTGTTGGAAGCAGTTTTCCAACTCCTAGTCTAGAGTTTAATAAACTATTTAGTAAAAACTCCTTAATTGTTAATAATACCTTAAATATATATGTAAGTAAGCTTGAAAGTAGTAGGGTGAAAAGTATATACTATACAAGTATTATCTACACAAAATGTTGTTTAGCTGTACTAATAGCAAATAAAATACACTTAGATAAAACTCATTACTAGAGATAAAGAAATAGCTCCTAAATATTAGTGTCAAATAGCAGAAAAAATAAAATGCTAAATTTTATAAACCTAAATATATAATCTGAAAATATATTAACCAAATGACAGAACAAAAACAGGAGAAAGGGACAAATTCAGAGAGTGAGAGATTGATCGTTGTTCTCTCGGTAACTGACAGGACAAAACAGGCCAAAAATTCATTAAGTGTATAAAAAATTTGAAATACATGAAAATTATAAAATACATGCTAACAAAAATATAGGAAAATAAAAATTATCTCAATTGACATTCATAGAACAATGATTATCATGAATTTCATTGTCTATATATTTTAAATCTATTAAGACATTGTTATTGCTTTATAGATAAATTTATATTTAGATTTGTTCATATATTTACTTTGTAGGGCTCTTCATTTTTTCCTGAATGTCTGTGCTTCTTTCGGCCCCAAGAATGTACTTTGTTACATTCTTGGCATGATGGTTTTGGTGAAAATCTCTGAGATTTTGACTGTCAGAAATTTTTTTATTTTTTACCTTCATTTTAGAAGGGTGGCATTTTTGCCATACATAGAATTCTAAGTTAGTAGTTGTTTTATTTTGGTACTTTGCAAATATAATTCCATTGTTTTGTGGCTCTCGATTTTTCCCTTGAGAAGCCAGCTGTGACTCTTACTTTTGTTTCCTTTAAAGAAATACGTTCTCCTCCCATGTCTGGATGCTCCTAAGAATTCCCCCTTTATCTTTGTTTTTCAGTAGTTTATAAATTGCCTACATGTTGTTTGATTTTTGTTCATCATGAATTTGGTTCACAGAACTTCTTAATACTTTGTGGCTTTACGTCTTTTTTCTAATATTCTTTCTAGGATTTTTGGAATCAATTGTAATATGTTATATCTTTTCATCACATTCCATATATATTTTATGCTATTTTTTCATTTTCCAATCATCTTCTCTGTGTTTAAATGTGGTTATTTTCTGCTGTGCTATTTTCCAGTTCACTTATTCTTTCTTCAACTGTGTCTCATCTAATGTTAAATCTATTTAGTTCGTACTTTCAGTTGTTATTTGGGGTTCTTAAATTTCCATTTGAGAATATTGTATATGTTCTAACTATTATCATAGTCTCCAGCTTGCTATTAGTTTACTGAATTTATTAATTACAGAGATTGAACTTGCTTGAAGGTAGATTTAAGTTTTTGTAAGAACTGTCCATTTTTTAGTTTTGTCTTATGCCTATGTCATAGCCTTTGGGAGTTCCAACTGAAAATCCCAGTTATTTACCAATGACTATCCTTTTTGCTGGTCTTTGAACTACAGTTTTATCTACTCATCCCTTGTGAATGACTAAAGCCCCATTTAGCAGCTCAGTCGTTCATATTTTCTTCTCATATTCTCTGCCTTAATTTTAGAATTGGCCAATGCCTCAAGGGACAGAGTAGGTCTTTGCTTCCACTTCTCTTCAAATTCGAGGCACTCGATTCCTTGCTACTTTGCTGGTGCCCTGACACTTCATAGAGATTTTAGTTTCCAATTGTGTCTATTTTTTCTAGGTATTCTCAGTGGAAGTGTATTCACATTAAGAGTATCCATGATCAGTAAAAGCAGGAATAATCTTTGCCCACATTTTTGGTGGTGACCTTTACCAGGATGGGAAAAACTAGAAAAGTAATAGTTTGGTATTTATAGCCAATTTCGTCATAAACAAGATAAACTTGGAATACAAATGGAATAAACTATTAGAATTTCCATATGGCATTTGGATATATAAGTTTATTATTTGAAGATTTTTATGTTATAGATTTAAGCTGATGATTAAATCCAGCAAAATGTGTAAGTTTTTATAGGAATAGAGCTTTAGAGACTAAAAATAATGAGGGTTTAGTTATAAGCTCTATGGAATTTCAAAATTTAGATTATAGTGGAGAGGAAGGATGCTGTAAAGGAAAATGTTAAGGAGCAAGCAAAGAAGAAGGAATAAAATCAGGGTAATATGTTGCTCTGAAAACTAAAATAAAAATATTTCAGGAAGCGTAGAATAGTCAATTGTGACGAATAAATTATCCATTTCAGTAAAATGGGTCCAGAAATGTATCAACTGGGCATAGAGTTGGTCATTGGGTGGTACTGGGTGAAATTAAAACAGAAATTAGAGTGAAATGTTTAAAAATGCATATATTTAAACTGAAAGGCTGAAAAAGAATGAGCTAAACTCAGATCTAGGAAGTAAGAAAAAGATACAACAAATCCAAAGGGAGGAGGGACGGGAAACTATAAAGTTCAAAGACAAAATTAATAAATAGAAAATAAATTGAGAGATTCCACATAGCTAAAAGTTGGTTCTTTGAACAGATGAATACAAAATCCTCTCTCAAGTTTGGCCACCCTATAAAAGGAGTGTGCACAAGAGAATGAAAAATATTTTAAAAGTAAAAAAAAATAGAGAACATTAACTACTTTTAACCAATGGATTTGGCATATTGATAGTTAAATAAATTTGGAAAATTGGATAATTTTATCAAAAACTAGTAGTTATTAGAAATGATTCAAAAGAAATAGAAAACCTGAATGAACATGCGATAATTCGAAAACCGGATTCAGTATAAAACTATCCACAAAAGTAAAACGAGCATGCAAACAAACAATAAAAATCAGACAGTAATTTCATCGGATATTTTACCAAACATTCTAGGGACATATTATTCTAAACCCACACAAAATCTTAATAGTTTTATTATGATTGTATAACCTTGATTGCTAAAACTACCTAGGAGGTTATAAAGTTGTAAATTGCAGCCATTTTACTTATTAGCAGATATATCAATATGCAAAATAGAACAAAAGCAACCCAAATCCACAAAGTATAAAAAAGGTAGTATACATTGATCAAATTTGCTTGTTTCAAAGAATAAAAGACTGCTTTGACACTTAAAAATCTGTCAATGTAATTTACATTAACATAATAAAGAGGAAAAAAATGGCAAATGATTCATCTGAGTAGATATAGAAAAGGACTTCAATACAATTAAAAAGTCATATGATTAAAATATTTGATCAAGCAAGGAAATCCCTAATTTAAAAAGAAGCATTGATCAAAATTCTATGGAAACTCTATGCATAACGATCAAATATTAAAATCATTGCCTTTAAAAACATAAACAATTTAAGATACTTGGATCATGTCTATTCATTATTGCCCTACAAGTTCTCCAAGCACATACAGTAAAACACAAAGAGCATAAAGAATAACAAGGATGAAGCGAGACAATCATTACTTCCAGGTTATCTATCTTTTTTCATATAAAACACAAGAGAATATAGACACAAATTTTTTGGATTAACAATGTTACTGAGCATAAAATCATGTAAAAATAAACTTCATTCTTATATCCTAGCATCAAATAATTATGGAAATAGAATTATATAAAGTATTTATAATAGCAGCAGAAATAAAATTGATGAGGATTAAGTCTATCAGAATACAGTTTTATAAGCAAAATTGTAAAGAATAAAGAGCCTCAGGCCAATCTAATAGATCTATGAAAACTTGAAAAATAACCAACTTAGCATTTAAGATCATGAAGAATTAGTCAATGAATAGTTTGGAACAACTGAATGTATTCCTAACCATTTATTCAACATAATAAAAATTAGTCTAGAATTAAATGCTTAAATATAAAGGTAGAATCTTTAATATCTTTAAAATATATATATATCCAAATATCTTTTTAAGTTTCCTGAAAGATTTTTTTCCCAACAGCACAAGAAGTGACAACAACAAAGAAATATTGATAAATTTTATTACATTTATATTCAAGTTATATACAGATATCCTGAGGGACATGAAAATGTAAGTTTCAGTCTTGGAGCAGTTATGAGCCACTTATATAACTGATTATATATTAATGTTTAGAATTCAAATTTATAAGGAGAGTACAAGTTAAAGTCACAGCATATTAGTTGACTATTGTTGACTAACAAAAACCCTTCAGTAAAAGAGCATACAGCAATAAGCAAAAAGAAAATCAGAAAGGTCCCCAGATGATCTCTGCTGTCACAGCCTGGCTCTCAAGTGGCGAATCCTGGATATATAGTTGCAATTGGATGCTACTGAGTAGCAGTTTTACTGGCCATTATTCTTGAACCTCTGTTGACCAAAGCGTTGGAGCTCCACCAATAGCCGGTGGGAACCTGAATTTTACTTTTGGTACAAATAACACATGTAAATGGAATTATGTATTGTAGTGGCAGGGATCTGAGTTTCATTCCACTATAAATGGTTGACTAAAATATAAAATCAAGCCAGCAGAAAGTCTTGTCCTGAGTGTGTATTCCTTTACGAATAACACAGTGGCATTTTTAATGCCTCATATACCCGCCATGAATTCTTGCTTTAAAAGTTCCATTGCTGTTGACATAGATGGATAACGTAATTCTACTCAGCACTTAGTGGATTATACACCATTATTGGGAAAGCAAAGATTAAATAAAAACTGTTGAATATTGTGAGAAAACAGATGACATTTATAGACATTCTTAAATTTAAAATAAAGAAGCAAAAATTTCTGTGCTAATTCTTTCAAAGGCTATCTAATAATAATAATAAAAACAACCAGTGAGTTTTAGAAATTGACTGATATTCGTTTTCATCAATATTCAACATCACTGAACAACAAAGAAAAGCTGTAGTCTAGGATAAGACATGGTAAGCTGATATATGTAAGGACTGCATGGATTGAAAATATATACTACACAATTGTGATAAATATAATGTTGCAATAACTATAATTCATAGCTTTTCAGTCTCTATAGGAAATTATAACAGTGAGAGAGCAGTAAAAATTGAGAGCCTCCCAGAAAAAAACGGGAAACAAGTTAAGAATGGGGCAATATGTAAAAGGTAATTGCGGAAAATAATATGAGCAATTCAAAACCTCAGAAAATACATTTCCTGAGAGAATAGATTGAGCAAAAGACTTGAATCTAAAATTTGAGCATTCATATTGGTCTAGGAATATTGTATAGAATATACAATATTCTGGATACAATATTCTAAAATATCATATTCTAAAATATCATATTTAAAATATAATAGGCAAATCTGACAGATATCTATGAAATAAAATAAGATCATTAAAAAAATAAGACAAGGGGCTGGCCCAGTGACATAGTGGTTAAGTTTGCATGCTCTGCTTTCACGGGTTCATGGGTTTAGATCCCAGGCGCAGACCTACACGTTACTCATCAAGCTATGCTGTGGCAGCTTCCCACATACAAAATAGAGGAAGATTGGCACAGAGGTTAGCTCAGGGCCAATCTTCCTTACAAAAAAAGGACTCATTTGCATAATCAGAAGATAAGTATAGCAAATAGTTGTAAACCTTTAGACTAAAAAAACACTGCGTTCCAAAGTTTATGCTAAATGCTAAAATAATTTCTGTGCATGTGTATTTACACACATATGAGGCAAAAATATATAAAGTATTCTCACATAAGCAAGTATGCAAGAAGTATCCTAGTCAAGTACCTGTCTAAACAAAATATTCTGAACAGCTTTTTAAGAAAAATGAAAAACTCTCAGCATGTAGAAAGTTTACAGTGGAGATCTAAAAACTGATATGTTACTGGTTTTTTAATCAGTGTAATGAATCAAAAAAGTCATTACTTTCTCAATAACCTTATAAAACCAGCACAAGCTGGGTTACAATTAAGTACATAATATAGAAAATATAAACATACAAGTGTTCATTCACAACCCCCTCCTCAAATTGGTACAAATTAAATACAATGAATTCAGTAACTTATTAATATATTAATGATAACATAAAAACCTAAGATTGCCAAATGCAAAGCAATTTTATATATAAACTCAATTATTATATTCAACATCCTTATGACCAAGTATAAAAACAATAATATGATAAATAAAGAAAATAAATTTCATAAAATTCATGCACTTCAAGTAAAAATACCTTTAAAACTAGAAATAAAGTTACCCTTTTTTAATATTAAAAGAAGTATTGCCTACTTTAAAACATCTTACATATGGTGAAAATTGAAGAACACATGAAGTACGTCCATTGCTTTATACGATTTGATTATTCAGTTGTTTTCAACGTTACTCTACAAATGTTTTAACACTTTTTTATTTTTCTTCTATCTTATTTTCCACTCTCCTCATCCCTCATTGGTATTTCTTCCTCACCTTCCATCTGGGCAACCCATGCTCATAATCTGATGTGTGTCCTTTCAAACAATCTGAAACAGATTATGTCTCTAAGTCTATCTCAATCTCTGTTTATCTCTATGCCTAAATTACCTATCTAAATGCTTATCTAGCTAACTATCTGAAAACATACTTACCTCTTTGTCTCAATAAGAGTCCAGACAGGAGACAGAAACTGTATCAGCTATTTTACCAGAGAGAATTTAATATTAATAACCATTAACTGGGTATATAGAATTATGTAATTACCCAAAAAATGCAACAAGAAGAGAGAGAATATTAGTACATCACAGAGGTAGCAACTACAGAAAACAGCTAGCACTCCTAAGGCTGGGGAAACGGAAAAAAAGGTTGAAATTAGTAAAGAATAGACTCTTTGGCAGAGGGACACCAGGCAGGGCAGTGTTGGCTGAGTTGGAGGAAGCGTCTTTTGAGGCTGGGACCAGGTCTGGGAGGAGATTGCCAGCTGGATGATGCTGAAGTCCCTGAGAGAGTAGCGCTTGATTTTATGCGTTTCACAAAACTGCAAACTGTGTTCAGCTCTTGATACAGAAAGGAATTGCTGATGCCAAGAAACAGATGTAGGACGTAGCCAGAAATCAATATAAATGGAAAATAGACAGACAGAAACAAATAGAAAGGATTAATCCCCCTATTGGCCAACCCAACACGGGACAACTGGCACACCGGAAATGTAGAAGAGTTTCAGCTCTAAAGTTATGAAGTAGACTTTGAATGTTTAGCTTTGGAGTTGAGAGATAATAATCTAATAAATGGCACTGTCCATCGTTTTGACTACCCAGCATCCATATACACACTTCTATTAAAAACAGCTAGGCAAGCAACTCTTTCCTTGCTGTTGGCCATTTCTTAGGCAAGAAAAAAGGAGAAACCATAGATATAGCTCTAAGTTCCACACTGCAAAAGTTTCTTTCACCTCTCTTCTCTGGGACCACCCGGAAGGGAAGCTATAATGCTACAGCTGTCCACTCCTGGTTGGCGCTAGTGTATCCAAGTAGAATGCATCTGAGAATTTTTATACAATAATTTAGGAAAAGGATATGTTACTAAATAATTAATATTTACTAGAAAACAAATAAGTTACAACTCAAAATTATTCAGAAGAGTCACAGATAAACACCACTAGGGTCTTAAGTGCAGATTTGAAATAGGGTTTATTGAGGAAAACTGTGAAGTCAAGTAATAATAGAATGTACAGACTCTCCCAAATTTACACATGCTGAGCCAGTCAATTCACACATGCTGAGCCAATTCTCCTTAAATTACCTCCAGGAGGAGGGGATGCACCTCCAGGACCGTCCGGATTTACCTGTCCTTACTCAACTTATGCCAAATGCATTAAATACTTAAAAGTAAACAACAAAACAAAATGAAAAATGTAAAGGAACTGAAAACAGAACCCTAAATGACTGCGTGACTGTGGCTGGGAAAGAACTTTGTGAGTATAACTCACCAGGCATAGAGTTATGTGAAAAGCAGATGCTAAATCAGCCGATACCTTCTTTATCAAATGAAATGTTGTTAGGATATTCTGAAATCTGTTTTAGCATTATGTCTTTATGCTTCTTTTCTCTATTTTTCCCTAAATTTCTATAACTAGCATATAGTTTCCTTGTTATCATGAAGAATAAAATGGGCATTGTTTTCTGTATGGTTTTAAGTGCTGTGTCAAAATTATTTGTCAGGTAAATATTTTCTCCAAACTTTCAGAGGACAGATAATTCCTATGTTGCATACACTAAGCATAATTTTAAGCATTAAAAATGATCAGGATATTCTAAAAATGGCAATTGCAAAGGAAGGAAAAATTAGAAGCAATATAAATTGGCATTGTCAGCCTATTATTTTAGAATCTGCCTGGCACAAATTGGAATGGTACTCATTCCTTGGAAGACTGTCCCTGTTTCTGCCCACTCCAGCCTTATGGAGAGCCATATGGATTATTTACCTTCAAGTCTTTTTTTTTTATTTTTTTATGGTTTTCTTTTTTTTCTAATTTTTTGTTTATTGCAGTAACATTGGTTTATAACATTGTATAAATTTCAGGTGTACATCATTATACTTCTATTTCTGCATAGATTACATCATGTGCACCACCCAAATACTAATTACAACCCATCACTACACACATGTGCCAAATTATCCCTTTCACCCTCCTCCCAACCCCCTTCCCCTCTGGTAACCACCAATCCAATCTTTGTCTCTATGTGTTTGTTTATTGTTGTTATTATCTACTACTTAATGAAGAAAATCATACGGTATTTGACCTTCTCCCTCTGACTTATTTCACTTTGCATAATACCCTCAATGTCCATCCATGTTGTCACAAATGGCTGGATTTCATCATTTCTTATGGCTGAGTAGTATTCCATTGTGTATATGTACCACATCTTCTTTATCCATTCGTCCCTTGATGGGCACTTAGGTTGCTTCCAAGTCTTGGCTATTGTGAATAACGCTGCAATGGGAACTCTCATACACTGCTGGTGGGAGTGCAAACTGGTGCAGCCACTGTGGAAAACAGTATGGAGATTCCTCAAAAAATCAAGGATAGAACTACCATATGCTCCAGCTATTCCACTGCTGGGTATTTATCCAAAGAACTTGAAAACACCAATGCGTAAAGATACCTGCACCCCTGTGTTCAAGTCTTTTCTTAAATGTTGCCTTATCAGGGAAGTCTTCCCTGACCATCTTATATTATATGTAACATCTCTCCTTTGTTCTTCACGCCCTTTATAGCTTTATTTTTTTGTGATATCACAAAAATACTAATTTTACATATTAATTTTATTCTCTATGTGCCCCACTAGATTATAAATTAGAGCAGGGATTGTGTGAGTTTTATTAGCTGTTTTATGCCGAATGAATACAAGAGTGCAAACATGTGATGGGGAATTAACTAATGTTTTTGAATGATTAAATAAATGTAAAAATTGTATACTCACTGACCACATTTTACTCTTAGAAAGGTTGCATGAATTTTTCCAAGTCCTTTCCAAGGGTTTTACTCTCCTTACTAAGTAAAGAAGGAGTATCCAGTCTTCATGATGGCAATGGTGTGAGATGCCAAGCTACTCACTATTGGCAGCTATGTTTCCAATATTACGGTAAAGAGTGGTCTAAAATAATGAGATTGACACAAGGAAAAAGCAAAGATGATAGATTAAAAAGAGAAAGTCCAAGTGAGAATTGGGTTGCTTATTTCAATCATACCTAAATCTGTGCTGCATATGCTCTTGCCATGGTTTATTAATATAAGCAACAGATTCTCCTCTTTGCCTACACTTATACCATTTGGGTTTCTTTCACTTTCAACTCACAGATTCCTGACTCATTCTACTAGAATTATATAATATGCTATAAGAATATAAAACTATACGGGTTTAAATAATTCTTAGAAGATTTGAAAAGTAAAATTTACATTAAAATTAAGTAAAATGTAGAGCTCATGAGATCTGTTGGTCTGAAGAAATAAAGGAAGAATACTGAGTTTGTGAAAGATAAAATTATTATACTCTGAAGTTTGATTTTATTATCAACTTGTATCTCCTCGTTGTTAGTGAAAGAGTGTAACTCCACAGTAATTTGGCTAAGGTACTAGTAAATATTCCAATCCTTTCTGAACTAGTTCACGTAAAGTATGCGAGAAGAGCTAAGCAAATGTTATTTATTAACAGGTTTTTTCATTGTTTGTCAAAGTATTTCTTCAAATATAGCATGCAATTGTTGAATCCCTACTCATTTATTTTATTAAAAACATTGCTATTTTTCAATTTGCTTTGCAAAACATCAGTTATTAGAGTTATTTTTTAGAAGCAGTATCTGTATGACGGTGATTCTCTCTCACTCCTCTTTCATTTGTAACCTGAATATAGGAAAACTGACGACATTGGCTCTCTCTACTGGCTATAGAACAAAGGAGTATTTTAAATCCTTTACGGTGAATGATCTTTTCCTCATGAAATCAGAAGTGAAAAGAGCTTCTTCATTGATCAGCACCAGGATATTCTGTAGAACCATTAAATATACCAATTATCAGCAATAAATGCAGAGATTTCCTGATTACACATTTAATGCTAACTGCAATTTGCTCATCAAGACACCTCTCATAATTAAACTAATAATCCTTCTAATCATAGGTATTTTATTTACCTTTGTAACTTGGAGCTTTACATAGAGTATAGCACACAGTGGGCGTTAGGGAAATATTTCTGATGACAATCATTGGGCTGAGTTGATCATTAACAGACTAGAATTTTTTTATAAACTTTTCATTTTAGAACAGTTTTTGATTTACAGAAAAATGTCAGAGATAGTACAAAGTGTTCCCATTTAACCCACACCCATTTTCCCCTATTATTAAAATCTTATATTAGTATGGTACACTTGTTACAAGTAATGAACCAATATTGATGCATTGTTTTTAGCTGAAGTCTATACCTTACTGAGATTTCCTTAGTATCTTTTTCCATTCTAGGATCCCATTCTGAGTACCACATTTCATTTACCCATCATGTCTCCTTAGATTCCTCTAGGTTTTGACGGTTCCTCCAACTTGCCTTGCTTTTCATGATCTTGATAGTTTTGAGGAATACTGGTTAGATATTTTGTAAAATGTCCTTCTATTGGGATTTTTCTCATGATTGGACTGGGTTTTGGATTTGGTGGGAAGAGCACAAGGATAAAGTGCCATTTTCATGATATCAAGAGCATATACTATCAACATGACTTATCAGTTACGATGGTAACCTTGATCCCTGGTTGAGGGAGTTTGTCATTTATCTTCACTGTCAAGGTACTTATTTTCCCCACTCTACATACTGTACTTTTGGAAGGAAGTCACTATGTGCAGACCACACTTAAGGGGTGAGGATTTATTCTTCATCTCCTTGAAAATGAAGTACCCACATAAATTGTAGAGAATTGTATCCACAGGGGATTTGTCTATTTATTCCCGTTTATTTATTTGATCATTTATTTATATTAGTATTGACACAAAAGGATATTATTTTACACTTTGGGTTATAATCCAATATTAGTTTTTAAATTCGTTTTTCAAATTCTTCCACTTTTGGACATTGGGAGCTCTTTCATTCGGTTCCTGTGTCACTTTGACATACCCCATAATTGTATGCATATGTGTTTAATTTTTTAGTACTCCTTTGATTTCTGGTACTACAAATGCCAGACACATCTTATATATCTTACATATTTCCTGTCCTAAACTATTTCTTCAGGGAATACTGGTTCCTTTGATTGGAGAAGGGTAGTGAAAACCATATGTGGGCACTATTGCCATTGCTACTGAAGTGTTGTTGCACTAGACCCCCTGAACTGACAAGAATATATTTGTTTGAATACTCCCCAGTGTATATACATTCCTGTAAATATTTCTGTATGTAAGCACATGTATCTATATTAGGCTAAACGTCAATTCATACTTACATCTCCAACTCTAATCCATTAGCACAATGATCGTTTTAGCCTCCTTCCCGTGTTTATCTGTAACTTCCCACTCCGACACTGAGAATCTCAGCTCCAACATTCTGCCATCAATTCCAGTAAAGATGAATTACAGTATCAGAACTGTTAACTCATATCATTATGGGAAACAACCTTAACAACTAGGGTACAGTGATTATGTAGTTTCTTTGCCTTTTGTCTTACAGAATCCACTCATTTCTGAAGTTATTTAGGTCACCAACTTTTCCCCAACTCTATTCAGTGAGAATGTTTCAGACATTTGTAATTCATTTAGACTGTTTTGTCACATTCTGCATTCCATTCTGGGAACCTTCAACCTCCTAAAAGTTTTGTTTCTTTTTTTTTAATTTGCACACTGTAAGATTCATTCTTTGTGCTATAATGTTCAATAGGTTTTGACAAACACATAGCGTCATGTATCCACCACTACAGTAACAACAGAATAGTTTTACCACACCCCAAAAACACATGTGCCTGACTTTTTCAACCCCTCTCCTCCAAAATCCCTGGCCATCACTAATTTTTAACCATAACTATAATTTTGCTTTTTCTAGAATATCACATAATTTGAATTAGACAATATGTAGCGTTATCAGACTTGCTTCTTTCATGTAGCAATATGCATTTAAGATTTTTCCATGTCTTTTTGTGGCTTGATAGCTCAGTTTTAAAATCCAAATAATATTCCATTGTATGGATGTACCACAATTTTTTTACCCATTCACTTAGTGAAGGATGTCTTGATTGCTTCCAGTTTTTGGAAATTATAGATACAGCTATTGTAAACATTAGTGTGCTGGTTTTGTGTGGACGTAAAATTTCAAATCAGTCAGAATACAATTGCTAGATGAAATGATAAGTCTATGTTTAGTTTTGAAGAACTGCCAAATGGTTTTCCAAAGTGGCTATACTGTTTTGAATTCTCACCAGCAAGAATGAGAGTTCTGTTTCACGGGATGCTCTCCAGCAATTAGTGTTGCCAGTTTTCTGGTGACCTAACAACATGCTCTATTCTGGAAATTGTTCCATGTGTGCTTGAGAAGAATGTGTGTTCTGCTTCTGTTGGATGGCATGTTCTATATGTCTGTTAGGTCAGCTCAGTGTAAAGTATAATTCAAGTCCAGTGTGTCCTTATTGATTTTCTGTCTGGATGATCTATCTCTTGTTGGAAGTGGAGTATTGAATTACCCTACTATTATTGTATTATTGTATATATCTCCCTTCATATCTGTTAGTATTTGCTTAACATATTTAGATGCCCCAATGTTGGGTGCATGTATATTTATGACTGTTATATCCTCTTGATGAATTGATCTTTTTATTATTGTATTATAACCTTCTTTGTCTCTTGTTACAATTTTTGACTAAAAGTCCATTTTGTCTGATAAAGTATAGCTACTCCTGCACTCTTTTGGTTTCCATTTGCTTAGAATATCTTTTCCCATCCTTTTGTTTTGAGCCTGTGTCCATCCTTAAAGATGAAGTGAGTCTCTTGCAGGCAGCATATAATTGAGTCTTTTTATCTTTTCTTTTCTTTTTCTTTTTTTGGTGAGGAAGATCAGCCCTGAGCTAACATCCAATGCCAACTCTCCTCTTTTTGCTGAGGAAGTTTGGCCCTGGGCTAACATCTGTGCCCATCTTCCTCTACTTTATATGGGATGCAGCAACTGTATGTCTTGACAAGCGGTGCGTCCATGTGTGCCTGGGATCCCAACCCACAAACCCTGGGGCCACCAAAGCGGAGTACATGCACTTAACTGCTGCACCACTGGCCAGCCCCTGAGTCATTTTTTCTTTTTAATCTATTCGGCCACTCTGTGTATTTTGGTTGGAGAATTTAATCCATTTACATTTAAAGTGATTGTTGTTAGGTAAGGACTGACTAATGCTGCCACTTTATTAATTGTTGTCTGGCTGTTTCATAAATATACACTAAGGAATATCATGTTTCTTAATGGAGGAGATGTTAAGTCTTCTATTTTCTTAATTATTTTTTGTCTGCCTTGCACTGTCAATTACCAAAAGGGGAGCATTGATATCTCCAACTCTGAGTGCCATCTGCATTTACTTCATCCACTCTGTAGCTTATTTTTTGACATATATAAATGCCATTCAAATTAACATATTCATAGGGGATTAAGACATGGATATCCTTTGGGGTAATAACACTATGTAGCACACCAATATGTTTGCTAATAGAGAAACATACATAAACACACACCCCATAATAAATCTTGATCCATGAACTTTATGGATGTAACCATTTGACAAATTACCATAGATCCACCAAAGTCAGTAACTATATGAACTTAAATTCTTTCAACATAAAGTCCTATGAAATAAATTATGGTAAAAATTTTTATAAAAATTATTCTTAGACTTTGATGAAAAACATATGAAATATTTTATGTGAAATACGTATTACATTATATTAGTGCCTATTATATTGTGAACTCCTGAAGATCTAGTTATATTTTATTTACCTCTGTGACTAGCAGGATAGGGACTGACAAAATAATTACTGAGTACAAGAATAATAAATATTAAGTCTCCAGTTTAAAGTGTGGAAAGTACACAAACTTTTACCTTCCCCCCTGTATTTTTATTCAAATTCCAGCAGCTGAATTCCTGCTTGTAAATATAACCTAACGTCTTAACTGCCACTGATTTCTAATCTTCAGTCACCACTGGTTTCACACTACATAATTCTTTCAAATAAACTTTGTATTTTCATGTTACCCTTTCCTTACTATAAATTTATAGTGATTCTGTCTTGCCGCCCACAACAAGAACAAACTCCTTTTCTAGACTTTCTGAGTTCCTCAATCCTAGCGCTATCTTATTATTCCACTTCACTTTTTTCTACCTTAATTTCTTCAACCACAAAATGGGATTTATAAAATTTCCCTGGTCACCCTACATCTAATCAGAACACCCTCTCACCCAGTACCTCCTAATCCTCTATTCTGACTTGTTTCTCTCCCTATCATTTATCGCTATATAAAATACTTGACATTTATATGCTTAACAATCAGAATAAGCTAGGATATGCTGCAATAATTTTTAAAAAATGAAAAATCCCAGAACTTAAAAGAAGAAATATTTATTTTTCAATCATGTCATCTGTCTATTATGTGTATTCTCTTCTCTGTTTACTTTATCCTCACTCCAGACTGAGGTGAATAAGCATCTACTATCTAGAGCTTTTTCTGGTCTCGGTTCTAAGGGAAGAGTGATTGTGACAATATATGTAATGGCACTCAACGTTCTGTCTGGAAGTGACAAATCACTTCCATTCATATTTTATTGCCCAAAGCAAATTACGTAATTGGGAACTGGTTGAATGATCATCATATATCTTGATTGTCCATCTTTGTCACTGGAAGGCGAATTCAATTAAGGCAGGAAGCTTTTCTATTTTGTTCACTGTTCCTAGAACAGTGCCTTACACATGGTAAGCTCTAAATAAACACTTGTTGAATAAATATATTTCAATAGGTTGTTCATAAAGTTAAGTTAAGTAATAATTCAAGGATTTTAGACTACTGTCCGGCACCTAGAAAACTCTGAATAATGTAAGCTACTGCTATTCTATGAAACAGAGTCTTACAATAACAGTTAGTATTTATTCATTTAACCATAACTATTATTTTTTTTGCTCAGTAGTGCACCATATTTATTTTTTTTCTTTTTACCTTTTGACCTCCTTTATCCATTTCTCCCACTTCCCACCCTCCCTCTAACAACCACCAATCTGTTCTTTGTAAATATGAGCTTGTTTTTTTTTTTAGATTCCACACATAAGAGAGATCATATTGTATTTGTCTTTCTCAGTCTGACTTCTTTTACTTAGCACAATGCCCTCAAGGTCCATCCATGTTGTTGCAAATGGCAAGATTTCATTCTTTTTAATGACTGAATAATATTCCATTGTATATATATATGTACATATGTATGTACATTGTATATATAGGTGGTGTATACGTAGGTATATTTATACACCACAATTTCTTTATCCATTCATCCACTGATGGACACTTAGGTTGTTTTCATATCTTGGCTGTTGTAAATAATGCTGCCATGAACGTGGAGGTGCATATATTTTTTTGAGTTAGTGTTTTGATTTATTTGGATAAAATCCCAGAAGTGAAATTGGTGGATTATATGATAATTCTATTTTTAATTTTTTGAGGAACTTCCATACTGTTTTTCCATGGTAGCTGCACCATAACTGTTTTGTATCTGCTATTTGGTAGGTAATATGGCAGATAAATTGTGTGTGTGTGTGTTTCCTGGCTTTATTGAGGTATGACTGACAAATAAAAGATTGTATATGTTTAATGTGTACAATAAGGTGTTTTGATATGAGTATACCTACCTATGCAATGATGGTCTGTAAGGTTAATTTTTCAATATGATTTTTCATTCTTTCAACCAAAAGTTAGAATCTATTTTCCTAACCCTTCAGTTCAGGCTGGCCTTGTAACTTAACAGGATGTGTTAGAAATGCACTGTTGTAGTTCTGCACCTAAGCCTAAAGAGACCTTGCAAGCTTCTTCTCTTCTTGCTGGAATCCTGCCTCTGCAATGTGAACAAGCCCAGGCTAGCCTTCTAAAGAGTAAGAGGCAAGTGGAGGAGAGGTGTACGTGCCAGCCTGAAGCCTGTCGACTCCCGAACACATGAGAAAATCTGCCCTAGGCTGAGTCCAGTACCCTACTGACAGCAAATACAGACCCATGGGATAAGCCCAGACCTAACCAGAAAAATAGCTCAGCTGACCTGTGTGCACCAAGTTAAATAAATGCCCGTGGTGTTGAGCTACTGTGTTTTGAGATAGCTATTAGGAAACAATAGCTGGCTGTGTATACAAAATATAACAGCTGTGTGATGCCCTGAGACATCACACAGGAACCTGGCAGTGCTAGGTGTCAGACTGGAGAATGGTACTCCTGGCCCTTTGGCACTGAGATTTTAAGACTCATGATTAGAAGAAGCACCAGGCTCTCTTCTGTTGGGATAAGGGATTAAGTCCAATAGAATTACGACATAACTGAATCTTGGCCTGTAGCCAAGTCCCACCACTCAGCATTCATTGTAGGAGTGTAGCAGCCCCTATCCTCTGCCGCCAGTAGATCCAGTGCAATGCATCTATGTAATGTGTTTGAAGAGAAGCTTCAGATCTGATCCAATATCACTGTTATTACCAATATTTAAATCATTGGACTCACTTTAGGACATTTTGTACATTATATATTAATGAATTCTTTACTACTTAATAATGTATCAGAAATCTATGCGAGTTTTTAGTGTCAAAAGAGTAGTAATTATATTATATTTTAGTATTTCAGAAGTGTTGAAATAGATGAGACAAGAATAAAGACATTCAAGAGGCCTCAAAATAAAAAATTTCAGCCAAACCCTAGGTACTTACAGATTGCAATTTCAACTCAGTATTTTCCACCTACATACATGATTTTTAGCCAAACCCTTGCCAGGAATGTTAAAGTTATGGTTTTAAGGGGGTTAGAAATGGATATGTATAAAAGAATATGGAAAGATGTCTTTAAAGGCCCGCACCACATAACAGCCTTTCCAGTCAACGACAGACCGCATATATGACAGCGGTCCCATCTCATTAGTACCACATAGCCTAGGTGTGTAGTAGGCCATACCATCTAGGTTTGTGTAAGTGCACTCTATGATGTTTGCACAATGACAAAATCACCTAATGATGCATTTCTCAGAATGTATTCCCATTGTTAGGCAACACATGGTTGTATTTGTAAAAACTAATAAACAGATCACTTTTGCACTGTATAACCAAAATTGTCTCCATGATATAACCAATTTAATTTTAATAAAACCCTAGACAAACATTGTATATAATTTATAATTAAAAAAATATAAGAACCAACCACAGAAAGGAAAGTATGCAAAAGAAGAGAAGGGGACAATGAGACAGAGGGAGAGAGACGTTATGAAACCAACAATAACTATTTTTGAGTTAGTAGAGATAGAATCATGGAATTCACATAATCTAGGTGACTGGATTTAGAGGAAGTTGGCAGATATCATCTTTATAGGAGTATTAGGTAAAAATTCAATACGAGATAGAGTAAAAGCAGCTTGATAAGAAAATATCAGTATATATCTTAGGTCATTAGTATTCAGAAGGGCTTTTAGAGTCTATAAAAATTTTTAAATGCTCTTATTGTTAAAACAGTTAAGCTTTTGAGGACATATAATTTTCCTTTCAACCTTATTCAATATTCGAAGCTAAATTTTAAAGGAAGAAATGTTATTCTGAAACTAACTTTGTAATTTTAGTTAATGATGTATTTTTAAAAGAACTTCTAGAATCCTGCCCATTCAATTGCTTTGTAATTATAGAATTGTTTTGCATTATGAGTGATGCACTGTGTGTTACACAAAATGCATTATTTTCTAAGGAAACTGGTTTATGCCAATAAGAGAAGTAGGGTTTATTGCAGAGGAAAATATATATTTCTCTGCAAATTATTTTTACATAGAGAATTGAAAAGTATTTTAGTAAAAGATCATGATTCACTAGATACATTAATAACATGACATTGAATGACAGGTTAGGATTAAAAATACGCTCTACTACCTAAAAATGAACAATTTTCATTCTTTCTCTTTTGTCATGACTAGAACATTTTTGTAAACTAGAGTATGTCATGTAGTAACTGCTGGATTTACAGATGTTAAGAAAATGTGTAAATTCACGGTAAGCATTTTCATCAAGCTGAATAAATGTGTCATACATTTTCTGTGTAACATAGAGTAGGTTTGCCCCCATTACTGGTTCATTAATTTCCATTAATGGTGGTGAACCATTGTGCTTACAAAGAGAAATATTAGAGATAGAAAATTATCTGTCTCTATTTCTAGAGATAGAAAATTGGTTCACATTGGTGAACCAATGTGCTGAACATTTCATTTCATAACATCATGTGCTGTCATTTTTGTGCCTTACCATAAATTTTGTAGGTCAAATTAAATATAAGTGATTAAAAATAAAGACCAAGTTCAAATAAGTGCTTAGCACATTGCCCAGAATTGGTGGACATTCAATGAATTTTGAATAATTAACGAATCACCAGAATTACAACTCCATTCTTAGTCACGTTATAGGAACTATATATCTCAATCTCTATATTTATATTCTAGACAATGTTGTCTTAATTAGAAATGTGATGTTTCAGCTCTTTGTTTTGTTTAATCCTCATAAAATATATTGTATGAAACAAAGATAAATAAGCAAATATAAACTAGATTTTTACATATGTTATACCTAAAACATAATCACATGCTATTTCATATTTCTTATTCTGGGAGGCATTTTTTCATCCTTTATTTTACAGCAAAGGATTAAACAAGTTAAATTATTTATTTGTTCAAAAATGTTCACCCAGTTTCTTGAAGGAGAAGAGCTGGGATTTGAAATGATAATTTTCTATCTCTAATATTTCTCTTTGTAAAATAAGTTGTTCAGGGGCTGGCCTGGTGGCACAACCGGTTAAGTGAGCACGCTCCGCTGCAGCAGCCGGGGGTTCGCCGGCCTGGATCCGGGGGTGCACCAACGCAGCGCTTGTCAAGCCATGCTGTGGCGGTGTCCCATATAAAGTGGAGGAAGATGGGCGTGGATGTTAGCCCAGGGCCAGTCTTCCTCAGCAAAAAGAGGAGGATTGGCAGATGTTAGCTCAGGGCCGATCTTCCTCACAAAAAAATAAAATAAAATGAGTTGTTCACACATGAGTTGGAAGAAGAATTTATCCAAGTCCTTTAAATTATGGTATTAAATATATTTAAGTAAAATATAGGTAAAAAAAGTCAACAAAACTCTAGGAAATGCTGAGAGTATAACAAACTCTGAAACAGATTTTTAAACAATTATGAATTTCTATAATGCTTCTTATTATATTCATTATTATAAATGAATATGTTGTTTGAGCTTTTTTTGAAAGTACTACTTTTCCCAGATCACCTTCCCATGATTCTCTCTGTAAGCGAGTTTCTAGGTTCATGAAGAGAGAATTTGTGAATTATATTTTGTTGCAGCATTAAAGAAAAAGAGCCCTTAAGACTCATGCCAGCTTTGGGGTCTGACTTAGCTGGCATGCATTAGTCTCTGGTATAATTTTCTTGATCCGTTTGTTGTTAAACATGCAGCCTATCCATAAGCGGATATGTGTAACAGTTGAACTGGACTCCAGGCCACCCGCTCATGCTCTGCTATCGGGAAGAATTAGCCATCCTCACTTCCTTTACCTCTCACCAGCTCAGCCCACATGGTCTTTGCCACACCCTCCATCCACCATCAGTTGGGCCACCACAATCTCTGTCTTCTGCCGTGGCGTCCAAATTCACATGGCAAGCACCATGGCAAGAACACTGGCTCTCTTTAGGAGACAATCAGGAAGCAATTATGCCGAAAAGGAGAAGGAAACACTATTCTGAGCTCCATATTATCCCAGCAGCAGGCAGAGAGTCTGAAACTACAAATATTTGCTGAGGAAATGAATTGGATGTGGATATGAGCTTAGCATCCAAGAAAACAGTAGCATCAAAAAAAATGAAGTATAGAAGAAAGTGCAAGATTCTATCTAGTCCAATTTGGCAAAGAAAGAAAAGACACATGGATTCTAGGGCTAAAGATTAAAACGCTGTTCTCTGGGATATATATCACAGGAAGCTGCGGGTGCAGAATGGTGAAGAACTCTAACACCAATGTGAGAAAAGCATATTAGAATTTAAAATGAATGCAAAAATACAGAAACACGTTACTATACCATTGCCCTAAATCCATATCTAATGATCTCTTATTTTCTATTTTTACTTTCTATTTTCTGTTGTATTTTCCGTGTGTGTGTATCTATGCTATAAAAATTATTACAATTTACCTTTGGAGACTCATTGATAAAATATTTTATATTATATTTTCTTCAAAAATGTGTAAGATCAAGTCATTAATTCTTTAGATTTTTAACATGGAAATATATACAGTGAGCATTGGCAAAGGATATCTTACAAATTACTAGATTGTTCTCATATCTCTACCTCATTATTTACTTGGCAAATTGGTTGTACCCTTAGCACACACAAAGACTTTTTTAACAATTAATATATGTGAAACACCTGTATAAATACTACAGATCTCTGAAAGTGGTGTTGCTGTTATGATTACTATTAACACATGAGAAAAATAAAAGCAACTTATATTACTAGGTCCATATCAACATGTCCAAAATAAAGTTGGATTTCATACATTAATTTTTATTATCAGCTACACTATATTTATCATTTGACTATTCCACATCTATTGTAACCTGTTTTGGAATATATATATATTTCAAAATTTTTTATAGTCACACAATGGAATACTATACAGCAATAAAAAGTGAATGAACTTCAAGTATGCAGAAAAATAAGGATCAATCTGAGAAACATAGTGATGAACAAAAGAATATGGACACTAAAGAATATACTACCATATGATTTCACTGTAAAAAGCTTAAAAAAAAAAACAGCTAAAACTAATCTGTGCTACTAGAAGCCAGAATAGACATTATCCTGGATAGGGGGGTGGTACACAGAAAATAGATGGGAACATGAAAGAGGTTTCTGGAATGCTTATGTTTTCTGTTACTTGACCTGGGGCCTGCTTACATGAGTGTCTAAGCCATGTAAGATTTCGCCTGCAAGATTTCATCAACCTGAATAGTTTGCTATATGCACTATTCTGTAGATAGAAGGTTGAGCAGGAAGAAAGTGGAGAGAATCACCATTGGCTTTAAGGTCATGATTTGGAAGTTGGATGCATAATCTTTGTTCCCATTCTTCGGGAGCAATCTAGTATCATGACCATAATTAGCTGGAAGAAAGATTGGGAAATGCGGTCAATTTTCTGGCAGCCAGGTATTCAGCTAAACATCTGGTGTTCTATTACCAAAGGGCAAAGGGAAAAAATGGAAACTTAGGGACAACTAGCAGTGTCTGCTGACTTGAGTCAGGCCTTATTTGCAGAAATGATCTTAAATTAATCATTCAGTAAGAGTAACTTTTCCTGGCAATAAAAATATAAGTCGAAGTGAAATTTAAGGGACAAGGAAGGAGCAATTTTTTCTCAATAGAAAAAAAATCTCGATAAGACATTAGAAAATTGCTTGGGTCTTTATAAAACTGAATAATCACAAAAATTACATCATTTCACCTGTTGACACATTCTTTTGTGTAAATTGGATAAAAAGGGCTGATATTTGAATTGTTTAGTGTGTGTGTACGTACAGCTGCTCCAGATTGTTTTAGGTGGATCATTTGTACATCTGTACAGAGAGGTAACAACTGATTGGATTGAATGAGGCTTTCACACAGCTTGAGCGCCAGAATCATCATTCATACCAAACTTTTTTTGTTTCTTTAATAGTGTGTAGCACCAGGCTCTCAAACAAAGTTTGTTCTATTAAAATGTGCTATTTTATGGTTTTTATCTGACTTTTATATCATTGTTATTTTTTGAGGTCAATGAATCTCCCATACCTCGGATCATCTAAAAATTAGTCAATGACTTGTCTGCCATTGTGGTAAGCATCTTATTGTGACTTTGAAGTTTAAATAACTAGTGAATGACGTAAAATGTCTTTTATTGTGTGACCTTGGCATGTGCCAATCAAAAACAAAAACTATGACCGATGCTGAAAAAACTTATTTTAAGGGCTAGAAATAGATCATCTTTCTCGTTTAAAAGGGTGAAGCTACGTAGAAAATTGTGTCGGTTATTATCCACCTTTTTCTCATTCACAGTGGATAATATTAAGTCTGGAATAATTTCAGAACCATTTCTGATAAGTTAACTTAGTCAATTAACTATTTGGTCAAGCAAGTAGTACAAAGGAAAAAAAGGATTACAATAGAAAAACAATAGCTAACTTTTAAACAGTGCTTACTGTATCATTTGACAGATAGCTTTCATACATAATCTCATTTAACATGACACTTCTGAAAGGAAGATATTATTATCTCTATTCTGTAATTGAAGAAACTTGGGGACAGAGATTTTAGGAATCATGTACCATGTCACTAAGTGAGTAAGCAGCAGAACTGAGAACTCAGTCCCCGTTGAATAGGACAGTGTATTAAGTTCTACTTTCCACTATTTCTACTATTAATTGTAGATTTCTACTATTTCTACTAATTTCTACTCTTAATTGCTACTATACCACATTTCCACAAACTTAGTGGCTTCTAACAACATAAATGTATTACCTTCCACTTCTGGAAGTCAGAAGTCAGAAACGGATCTCATGTGCTAAAATCAAGCTGTCAGAAGGGCTTCATTCATTCCGGAAGGCTCTAGTGGATGATCTATTTCATCCCCCATGCTGGATGCCTTTTCCAGTTTTTAGAGGATGCCCATATTTCTTGGCTGTGGCCCCATTCCTCCATTTTCAAAGCCAGTAACTGTGGGCCAAGTCATTCTTACACTGCCACTTCTCTGGTTCTTTATAGTCACAGCTTCCTCTGCATCTTTTTAGGACTTCTGTGAGTACATTAGCCCACCTGGATAATCCAGGATAATCTTCCTATCATAACATCAGCTGATTAGCAAATTTACTTCTACCCGCAGCTTAATTAAGCTTTGCCATGTAATGTAAGATGTTCACAGGCTCCAGGCCTTAAGGCCTGAGCGTCTTTGGGGGCCCATTATTCCGCTGACCACAGACATCAAAGCCTTTTTTCTTAGTCCTAAGCTCTAAGGCTTCAGCCAGTCAGGGGACTTGCACATGGGTAATACAGATATGAATACAGCGACAGTCTCCGATCCCCCCAACCCCCTTTACCTGACTGTTTTTCTAGTTTTAACTCTGAATCTCAGGACTAATCCTCAAAAGTATGAAGTAATATGTTTTTAGAAAATAAAAAAAGATAATGAAAAGAAATGTAGGGGAACATTTAAAAAAATTAAGATCTAAATAGCTAAGAGGACATTGCGTTGAATACAAACATGTTGTAATTGCTGATTTACTCAGATTTCTCTTTAGTGAATTCCAGCATAAATTATGTGAAAATGATAGTATGAAAGAGAAGATATTTTAAGATAATTGTGAAAAAATAGAAATCCTTTTAAGTAAAAAGAACACATGTAATGAGAAAATAACGTTAAAATCCGTAAAATTATAAAATCCTAACGTTCAAACTAAGAATTCAGAGATTCTTAAATCTTTTTGAATGACAAATTTGAGAAACATGATTTCCCCATCTTGTTTAATAGTTGTGCTGAGTTGTGAGTAAATTGTTTAGCAGTAGTTAATAGGTCATCTATAAACAAATAAATTTTTCATTTACCCTATTGACCAAATAAGCAATGTAGGAAATAGAATTAGATGGTGACATGATTAGGGGAGAGAAGAATGGGAGAGAGGTGGGAATGGAGCACCGTATGGAGATCACACCTAGAGGTCAGCAGTGGTCAGTCAAGCACAGAGACACTCAGATTGACAAGATTTTAAAAGTCCAGTGCAATGATCTACTGTATAAAAAGAACATGCATAATTAACATATCCGTCTCTTCATAGAGTTGCCTTTTGTGTGTGTGTGATGAGAGCACCTGAAATTTACTCTCTTAGCAAATTTCCAGTATAAAATATAGTAATACTGACTATAGTCATCATGCTGTACATTAGATCTCTAGGACCTATTCATCCTGTGTAACTGCAACTTTGCCCCCTTTGGCGTCTCCCCATTTTCTCCATCTCCCTGCCCGTGGTAACCACTGTTCTTTCTGTTTCTCTGTGTTTGACTTTTTTAGATTCTACGTATAAGTGAGATCATGCAGTATTTTTCTTTCTGTGTCTGGCTTTTCCACTTAGTTTAGTGTCCTCCAGTTTCATCCACGTTGTGACAAATGACACGATAATATCCCATTGTATATATACATACAATATACTATATATATATTATTGTATATGTATATGTATATATAGCACAATTTCTTTATTCACTCATCCATTGCCAGACACTTAAGTTGTTTCCATATCTTGGCTATTGTGAATAATGTTGCAACAAACATGGGAGCACAAATACCTCTTTGAGGTACTTATTTCCTTTCCTTTGGGTGTACACCTGGAAGAAGGATTGCTGGGTCATATGGTAGTTCTATTTTTAATGTTTTCATTTCATTCTGCACGTGTATATCAAAACATCACATTGTATACCTTAAACATATACAATTTTATTAAAAAAATGAATAATAAACAACAAAACAAAACAAAACAAAAAGAACATGCTTAAAATAAAATAATAAAGAAAAGCAACTAAAAAATAAAAAGAAACACATGAAGCAAATATGAACCAAAATAGAGCCCAGGCATCAATTTAGTAGCAGACAACTAAGACACGAAGGTGAAAAACATTATAACAAAAAAGAGCAATTTTATGTATCAGTAAAACAAGATAAATCAGTAAGTTTTTTGCAATTGTATGTCACTTGACCAAAGTAGAAGACAACAATAACAACAACAACAAAGTAGTAAAATTACTATTTGTAGGAACTAAAATACATTCTTTTAAACTGCCTGTGGTGCCACAATCTCGGGTGACCTGATTAGGTTACATTAAAGCTGACAGAACATTACTACCTTGATTATGTTTTCTAAGACTGTCTCAGCAGACTAGACAGAGAGATTTGTCTGCTGGTCTTGAGGAAATAAACAGCCAGGTATGAACTGTCTATGGAGAGGCCCTTGTGACAGTAAACTGTTGGTGGCCCCTAGGACTTAAGTGTGGCCCTCAGCCAACATCCAGCAAGAAAAGGGGGTCCTAATTCCTGTAATCACAAGGAGATGGATTCTTCCAATGACCTGAGGGATCTTGGCAGAGGATTTATTCCCAGTCAAGTCTGGTTAAGACAAATGCCGACACCTTGCTTTCAGCCTTGTAAGACTTTGAGCAGAGCGCTCAGCTAAGCCGTGTCCAGACTCATCATGGAAACTGTAAGATAATAAACTGGTGTTGTTTTAAACCACTATGTTTGTGGTCATTTGTTTTGCAACAATATATATCTAATACACAGCCTTGGTTTAAATTGTGAACAATGAGGCCTATACATAGCCTAAGAAGGAATTGTCATGATTTCTAGAGATACTTGAAAAACTGTCTTCATATTTGGGAGATAACTCCAAGTTCAGAATGTGTTTTGATCAGTTCCTATCAGCATGAAGTCTAAATGTGATGGATAGGGACTGTGGTCATGACTGAGCATACTGCACCCTGTAAGCATGATGTGAATTTGAGCACATTTATGAGGCCCATTAAAGTAAGCACCTGGGGAGTGGGAGTTCTGAATGAATTGGAAGAAAAATAATTCAATTAATTATTTCAATTAAGTTTTTCATTTTATCTTTGTTACTAAAATCCTAAGAGATTATTAAATGAGGTTATAAGACTAAGTTTTGCAGAGAATATAATATAAAAATTAACACAGCTAAACTCTTAAGTGCTGCTAAAAAACATAAAAACAGAAATGCAAATGTAATGACATTTAAATATAACACTAGCAGTTCTGACACAAGAAATAGACAAAAATGCACTTTAAATATTTGAACAACATAATTAATAAAATGGGCATGAACTTCCAGTAGAGAATTAGAATTGTCTTTACCTTCTTTTTCAGGAGGGTTTTTTTTTTTTTTTTTGTTAATAAACTTTATTTCTTAGGGTAATTTTAAATTTAGAAAAATTGAGCAGAAAGTACAGAGAGTTCCCATATATTCCCTCTTCCTGCCACCCCACACAATTTTCCCTATTTTTAACACCTCCATTAGTGTGGTGCAATTGTTACAATTGTTATTGATAATTGAATTAAACTGATATTGATACATTATTACTAATGAAAGGCCATAGCGTACATTAAGATACACTCTATGTATTATGCATTCTATGGGCTTTGACTAATATGTAATGCCATGTTTCCACTATTATAGTGTACTAAAGAATAGATTCACTGTCCTAAAAATCTCCTGTGCTCTACCTATTCATCCTTCTCTCTCTCCTCCCAGACCCCTGACTGGGGGGTCTAGATCACTGATCTTTTTACTGTCTCCATAGATTTGACTTTTCCAGAATGCCACATAGGTGTAATCATACTACATATAGCCTTTTTAGATTGGCTTCTTTCGCTTAGCAATATGCGTTTGTTTCCTTCCTGTCTTTTCATAGCTTGATAGCTCATTTCTTTTGATCATTGAATAATATTCCATTGAATGGATGTATCAATTATGTGCAGGGTTTTGTGTAAACATAAATTTTCAACTTGTTTGGGTAAATATCAGTAGGGCCTTATTTGCTCAGCAATAACCTATGTGCTCTATTACAACCATGTGTCCTTCTGGTGGCCGTCTGGGCAGGACGCCAATCATCCTTTGTAATGATCCAGGGCCTAGCCAACCCGGCCAATCTTATCTCACTCAAAGAACATCACGTCTTTAAGGAACACAGAGTCCTTCCACATGAGCTGCTGTTCCTGGGAACGCTGGTCATATCAAGGGCAGTCCCTCTTGGCAAGCATGTAGCCTTTGCCCCCTACTTATATCAGCAACCTCCTCTCTCCCCACAGTAGTGGGTGCACAACTCTGTCCAGCCAGCCACCCCTGGACACTCTATATGCGTAAGTCCCGGTAAACCTATATGTCTCATACGCCGTCTCCAGGTCTCTTCTTCAGTCTCCCCACACCTTATCCCACACTGCTTGCTCACTTGGGCATGTGGCCAGACAATACCTAAGATTGTGACTGCTGAATCACATAATAAGACCATGTTTAGCTTTGTAAGAAACTGACAAACTTTCAAAATGGCTATACTATTTTGCATTCCCACCAACAAGGAATGGGAGTTTCTATTGCTCTGCATGCTCCTCAGTATTTGGTATTGTCAGTGTTCTTTTCCTTTTAACCATTCTAACAGGTGTACAGTGTTTTCTCATTGTTGTTTTAATTTGCAATTCCCTAATTACATATAATGTTGAGCATATTTTCATATGCTTATCTGCCATCTGTATATCTTGTTTGGTGAGATGCCTATTCAGATCATTTGCCCAATTGTATGTTTTCTTAGTGTTGAGTGTTAAGAATTCTTGATGTATTTTATATACAAGTCCTCTATCAGATAAGTGTTTTGCAAATATTTTCTTCCAGTTGGTGGCTTGTCTTTCTGGTGTTTTTCACAGAGCAGAAGGTTTTCATTTTAATAAGTCTAACTTATCAATATTTTCTTTCATGGAGCATGTTTTTGGTGTTGCACCTGAAAACTCATCACCAAACCCAAAGTCATCTAGATTTTCTATTTTATGTTGTAGGAGTTTTATATTCTTGTGTGTTACATTTAGGTCTATAACCCTTTGTGAGTTAATTTTTGTGAAGGGTGTAAGTTTTGTGTTTAGATTAATTTTCTTGCATGTGGATGTCCAGTTGTTCAAGCAACACTTGTCGAGAAGATTATCCTTTCTCCATCGAATTACCTTTGCTCCTTTGTCAAAGATCACTTGGCTAATTTGTGTGGCCTAGTTCTAGGCTCTCTATTGTGAATCTATTTTTAAGTGTCCTTGAAATACTTACAAACACTGATTGATTGTACATGAGGAAAATCTGGTAAATACCCCAAGCAGAATAGTATAATCATATTAAAAGAAATAAGGAAGAAAAAATAAAAGCTTGCTGATCATGCTTTTAGGTAATTATTATACCAAGAAAATAAATTTTGAAAAGCCCGTATATCACATTCTTTAAATTCATAGACAATATTTTATTATTAAAAATTATCAACATTCTAATATTTCAAAAAGAATATTACTAATTCACCAGAAAGCATAAGGGCAGACAGAGTATATTTAAATTTGAAAAAATATCCAGATGGTTTGTATTTGGAACTGCATTAAACCTATACATTTGGAAAGAATTGGCATCTTCCAAAAAATCGACATTGACATCATTCAGTGTTATATATTTTCTATTTGGGTATATAGTGTGTCCTGTCTAATTAATCCTGTCTATTAAGTCAAAAGTTTTGAGAACTTTTTAACAAAATTATTATATGGGGTTTGAACATAAACTATCATGTTGGGGCTAAATTATTTTTTTTGTGGTATTTTTCTATGGCATGTTTTCCCATAGTCCATTCTACATTGTTTCTGATAGACTGGAAAGCTATTGAATTGTGTATAAAAAGTTTATATTTGTATAATTGTTTTCCACTAAATTGTGTGGGCGGATTTCCTTATAGACCACTAGATTTTATGTGGCTAATTTCTGTCTCATTTTCAGGCCCTTGAAATTGCCTATCTACAAAAAGCACAAAATCCTCTCTAAATAAAAGTAAAGAGAATTTAGTGATTTTTCGATTAAATTGATGACTCCCCAAAATAACAGGGATCATTGAAGGCTGACATGTGACTAGGCAGCAATCTACCGATCCTTTATGATTCATACTTCTAACATGGACTTGAGGTGATTTACTACATACAAGACAGAGAATAAAACTATGAAACTATTTTAAATCATAGCTGAGAAGATGAAATAAATTAGTTGAGTTAAAGAAAATAACTGTGTATGATTGGGCATTATTATATGAAGCTTTTTAATGTTTGAATAATTGTGTAAATGATTCAATGAGAAGTCTTGTTTTCTGATAAATTAATTTCATGGGGTGAAACATAAAATGTATACAGAATACCAAGATATGTTTCAAATGGGAATTGTTGCACCGTTAATATATATTCTCACTTGATTTATATATGAATTGTTTACCACCAAATTAAACATGAATGATTCAGAGAGATTATTATGAACTTCAAGATGGTCGATCCCTTGAACTTGCTATTTTAAAAGCTCAAAATTATGCAAATCTACTACTACTACTAACTAGATGCAGAAGCACCTCTAACATCTTCTTCCTACATTTGTAGCAAGGAAAAAAAATAGGATAAATTGAAGAAGGTATATAGAATGCCAAATGATAATGGTCATTTTTCGTTTCACAGATCAACTGGCTGCCAGTTAAGAATAGCATAAAATCGTTTTACATAAAAGAAAATAGTGGGGGTTTTTTTGCTTTGAAATGCATTTATAAATATGTGTGAAGTTCAAAGAAAATAATTATAAATTTTTTTTAAAGTTAAACAAAAAATGAAAATAAAACCATGTTCCTGGAAACATTGTGAGAAAAGAATTAAAGAAGGTATTGTAGGGCTTTTGAAATTATGATCTATGACTATCTATATCTGTCTATCTACCTGTCTATGTGTATATTGGTTGATTAACATAAAGTTTTGTGTGTTTTTTTCTTAAGGAATGTTTTGATTCGTATTTTCAAACATCTTTTAGAGCATTACAAATACCAGTGTTCCATATCATTTAGAATATGAATATCTTACGCAAAGAATTGCTCAATTTAAATGTATGCCTCTGTCTCTCTGCTTCTCTCTTACTCTCTCTCTCTGTCTCCAACTATCCTGGCAGAGACATGTTCAACTCAAAACAAAACCACAATAACTAAGCAATGAACAACTAGCTTTCAGTTATAAATGCTCTATCTTTTACAAATGCCCATTGCCCTGTTGAAGTAAGAGCTTCATTAATTAAATACACAAATAAATGTTATTCCTTGGGAGTGTATAAGGAATTATATGGGAATATGTTTTTAAAAGTTTTCATTGTCCAATGGCAAGAATAGCAAATAGAAAACAATAGCAGGAGATAAGTAACAGGAACAATGAAGTGAGTTTATTTTATCCAATAGCGGAAAATCAACCTCACCAGCCTACCCAGCCACATATAACATAAATATCTTTCTTTTCTTGATAAAAAGATAAGTGTACATCCTAGATTAAAAATATAATATTCTTTAATAAAGGACAATCCCTTGTAATTTTTTTTTTCACATTCTATCTACTTGGCTGATGAAGCTGATTAGGAAAATATCTGTACTCCTCACTTAATGTCCTCTGATCTTTTAAATTCAGGAGTTTTATACTAAAAGATTTTGAGTGAAATTAGTAACTCAGCATTGATTTTTTTTGTTTCCCACACTTCAGTCAGCAATATCAATGTATGGAGGGTAATTGAACTGATTAGTTGTAAATATGCTTGATGGCAAATTATAGAGATTTGGATGCTGGATCCCAGCTGGTGGGGACTAACATATAAACTCCCTTTCTAGTCTTATACCAGTTGATTTTAGATGCAAGGGGTTTGGTTCCTAAAGAACAGTTTGACCATTCAGTAATATAACTACCTTTCTAGAAAATTTCAAATATGTTTTGAATGTCAGAGTTGACTGGAGATATTTTCTGTTATATCACCTACTCAGATAATTGAAACTAAACTCCCTAAAGAAGAAAGCAATTCTAGTTCACAAGCTTAGAAAATAAAATGCACAATCAACAAATAGTAAATAACGTAACGCTGATAGTTGGCATATGGGGCTAAAAAACTAAAAAGTTGACAGTTGGTCATAAAAATGTCTATTAACTGACATTTCAATCAGCACAATATTTAATGTCTCTTGAGTATATTATAAAATTACTATCTCTAACATAAATGTGTTTCTAATTATTATAGAAGTCTGGAAACTATTACCAAGATAGTATATGTTCACACATAAGCATAAACTTAGTTACAAATTAACGGGAAATATAATTTACCATAAATACTATTCTTTGTGTGCAATGATCATGATTAAAAATTCATGTTAATGGTTGTGTTTGTAAGGCTTCTGAATAATGGAAAATTGCAATGTATGTTTTCTGATAATGTGTCTAGAATATGTCTATTTATTTATTTATTTATTTATTTATTTTTGAGGAAGATTGGCCCTGCTCTAGCATCTGTTGCCAATCTTCCTCTTTTTTTTTCCTTTTTTCTACCCAAAGCTCCAGTATGACACATAGTTGTGGATCATAGTGGTAGAGTTGTAGCTCTTCTATATGGGACACCACCTCAGCATGGCTTGATGAGCGGTAAGTCCATGCCCAGGATCTGAACCAGCCAACTCCAGGCTGCCAAAACTGAACCTGTGAACTTAACTGCTATGCCAACAGGCCAGCTCCTAGCATATCTCATTTATATTTACATTTCTATCATACTATCATTACTGATAACAGTGGTAAAAAATATAAAATAAAATTTAAACATTGACATACAATAATATTTTATTATAATAGTATATAATTCAAAGGTCAAAGGACAGAAATGGGTGGCTCTTGGGCCAAGAGTGGTCAGTAGATAGATATTTTGGGTCTGCTTTAACATTTTTAACTTTAATTTTGCTTTAACATTAGAAATTAATATGCCTCCAATCTAGGATACACTTTCTGTTTGTCAAAGAATCTAATATCTTCCATTGTCTTATATTTGGCCAGGCTTGCATTTTTATTTTGACTGCCTTATCCGAGTAGGCATTTGATTTCCTTAAAACATTGTTTTCAATGATTTTTGAGTATCATCTGCTCTGTATTTCCACCTCATGTCTGATAGAAGTAGAAGGTATACAAAACCATGGGCCAAAAACTGTTCGAGATGAATCCTTGGTTGATAATTCAATCTCTCACCTAAAGATGTGTTTGTTTTTAACTTTAAGTGGGTGACATTAGCAAAATTAAGGGGGAAACATTATAAAAGTTTACACTGACTTAATTTTAATGTCCTCAAATAAACTCACTTGTGAGAATTGTCTCATTGACCTTCTCAATCTCGTTCTTCTTCCTCTTCTGGCCCCAGAAGCTCTAAGTTCATCTACTTTATTAAAATAAGATTAATACTGATCTCTTTATCACTCCTAGCTCAGTCATGACCTTCTCAGGGGACTGTCATACCTAAAACATCTATCAAGATATTTCCTCCCTCCATAGATGACTCTTTTCTCATGAAAAATATTATTTAACCCACTGTTATAATAATTTTCTCTCAGGTATATTCCTTTTGGAGTTCTACAACTGGATAATAATTTCACTTGGGTTTACTTTACTCAGCAACACTCGTGTACAAATCAAAGACAAATTTGAACAGAATTTCACCCAAATAATGGTAGAAAAGAATGGTGGAAAGGAATTTGACATGTTACAAAAATCTTGTATGGCTCTAATTATATATGACAATTTGATATAAATGGGAAATCACTAGCCTGATCTATAAATATATCCATATCTTTTGAACCAGTAACTTCACAATTCCTGGAGATTTATCTGGAATAATTAATTTTAAAAAGTACCGAAAATCAAAGTGCACACTGCAGCATTATCAATAATAAAAATTAAAATAGATTAGACACATTTAGAAAATAGATATATGCAATTAATAGTTTTTAATCATTAATATACTAACCATAAAAACTGCAGAAATATCAAAATGTCAAATTTTTTTAAAAGAATGTAAAAATCAGGCACGTTAAAAAAGCATATAAGTAATAAAGTTTATTATAGTAATATATAGTAAATAGTATAACTGCTTAGTAGTATTATTAACAGGGTTATTAACATGTTTATTAACATAACTACAAATAATTCCAGTGAGAAGAAAAGAACATACAGATACAGTTATGAAATCACTGGTATTTATGAAACAAGAATTCCTGGAAAGAATTTCCCAGATTATGGGGTTCTGTGTTTTGTCATTATTTTTCATATCCGACTTTAAGAATCAGGGAAAGATTTTTTAAATCCATCTTTTAAATTGCACAATATTCAAAGGAGAAATATAATTTCTCAATATAATAAGGCGATGGTTAGAAATGCCATTTTTGTCAATAATAACTAGATAAAATATGGGGAAAAGTAAGAACTATGTATTTTTAGTACCGTTGTTCAAGCTGCAATCAACAAGTATAATGCAGAATCCAAAGCCACCACTGATTTCATTTGCCATACAAAATAGGATCTTGAATTTTCTTTTTCATTTCCTTTCACTTTTCCTCCACTTGTGAAGAGCTGTTATTTTTGAGCACGAGACGTGATTTTCATTAATTTGGTCACTAGGAACTTTTTAAGAGCATGACATTTCTATTAATGCTGTAAATTACTTTTTTATTGCTGCTAAGAATGAAAAGATAAACTTGTGTTATCAAGGGAATAATGATTGGTTAGCCTACATTTTACAACTTTTTTGAGTTTACTATAAAATATTATGACTTATTTAATTCTGGTCACCTTACAGACAAAAATTGGAAAAATATAGGCAGATTTTAGTTTAATAAAGATGCTGAAATCTACTCATAATCATGTATAGAGCATTTTTACATACTGATAAAATTTATAGCTACACTATGCATATTGTTTTGTCAGGTTTACTGAATTACAATTTACATACAGTAAACTTCATCATTTTTGTCTATTTCTCTGGAATTTGACAAAAATTGTATAATGGGCACTGCAATCAAGATATATAATGTCTTTAATACCACGAAGCTTCCCTCATCTCCTTCCCTTACCTCATGTACTGGCAACAACTGATGTGTTCCTTGTGCCAGTAATTTTGCCTACTCAAGCACATCTTATAAATGGAATCTTACAGTACCTAGTCTTTTGAGCCTGGCTTCTCTCACTTAATTCATTTGAGATTCACCTCTGTTCTTGAATGTATCAATAGTTCATTCATTCTTTTTGTGGATCAATAGCATTCCATTATATGTCTGTACCACAGTGTGGTCAACTATTAAAGTCAAATATTTGGATTGTTTTCATTTTGTGTTTAAATCACTGTAAACCTTTACATACAGATTTTTATGTGGACATATATTCTTATTTTTCTTGACAAAATAGTCAGAATGCAAGTTTGTATAGTAAGAATAAGTTTACCAGGAACATCCAATTAACGTACCATTTTATATTTATATCCACACTTCCTCTGTATCTTTTCCAGCATTTAATACTCCAAGTTAAAATTGGGTCCATTGTATTTTAATACTGATTTATAGTTCTTTAAATATCTATATACAGGTCCTTAGTTGTAAATATTTTCTTCTTTCATGTTTGTTTTGTTTTTTTTTTGGCTGAGGAAAATTCACCCTGAGCTAACATCTGTGCCAATCTTCCTCTATTTTGTATGTGGGTCACCACCACAGCACGGCCACCGACAAGTGGCGTGGGTCCACACCTGGGAAATGAACCCGCATTGCCAAAGCAGAGCACACCTAACTTAATCACTAGGCCACGGGGCCAGCCCCTCATTTACTCAGCTTTTGCCTCAATGGATTGTCAGTTCCTTAAAAATTCCAGGTTTTTTTCCAACTATTGTGTTAATACATATTGTTATATCTCATTAGGGTTGTTTTTTTTTTTTCCCATTTTTATCTTACAAACTCTTCCTTCAAGTAGTGGGTCAACTGTCTTTTCCTCACGCAACACCTGACAGCCTCCTCTGTTAAAATTTTGATGAACGCTTGGGCCCTAGTACACCCTTGTAGAGCTTACTCACCACAGCGTCACCTAATATTGTTTGTCCCTAAAACACTTGCAGAGTAACTTAAAAGATGTGTTCAGAAAGACGTAATTAGAAAATAAGACTCGTTAACCACAAGAAATATTTTGAATGAAAAAGTTTAAACTCATTCATATTTTTTATACTTTTGACAGCAAGCTTAATTTCTCAAGAGTAAAAAATACCAAAGGTAATTTAAATGCCAAAAAGATAAAACAAGGGAATGCAGAAAATATAGGAACTAATAGAAAAGAATAAAAAACAAATATATATATTCTTTTATTGGTTTTTTCCTCACTGGCACTGCCAGTTTTTATCAATCACACAAATCAAAAATAGATTTTATCAATCACACAAATAAAGTAAGACTATTTTATACCTATACTGTGCACAGGTGATTAAATAACAAGCAAGGGGATAAATATTTTAATTAACTTGTAAGTACTCTATTGGATTTACCACAGCGTAGTAGTAAAATTTTATGTTTTCACCACAAAGAGTGGTGAACTTTACATAGCCTCCTCTTGGATGAAAACGTAGGACAGATTTAAAAAATAAAAGAATCATTGCCATATGTTAATAATTTTAGGGCAGATTTCTACTCTCTGAATGTAATCTGCTTTATCCATCTGTTGGTTATAACAATTAATCCATAGGGACAAAAATAATTTGAATACATTTCATTTATGAAATCGATATGGATTTTACGACAATGGCGACCAATTTTTATTAAAAATGCATTGCACAGAAATCCCCAAATTTATTATTCTCTATAAGATATTTTCAAGAAACTGAAGATGAGAGTAAAATCAGCTGTATATATTCTTAAATATAAAATGTTCAAGTAAGCAACACTTGTTTAGCAACCTGTAATAAATGCTCATAGAAATGTTTGAATGGGCTTGTATTTGAATTAACCAAAGAGCGCACACACATACACACACACACACACATTTGCACGTTTGACTTTAATATCTCTAATTTCTCTCTACTTGTCTGTTTTGCACTACGTCTTTAACGATATGAATCATCCACAAAGGACAAAAGTCTTTTCTGCTGACCTGTTTTGGCCTTCTCTCCTTGGTTTCAGCTTTCCTGCCTCCCTGTTCCATTGGGTCTGAGGCTGTGAACATCTGCTCTCAGGACCTTCCAATTTTTTTTATCCTGTTGAACATTTATTCTCATTTTACCCTACTTCCGACCTCTACTTTTTCTTGGACCTCATTTGGTAAATGGCCTGCCATCTATTAGGCTGTAATGGACAAACACCAGGTAGCCCAATTTTCTGAAAGGGACTGAACAAGATTCCGACATCTGAGCACAAAAGAGATTGAACTAATACATAGTGTGTTATCATTATGCCTCTTACTGATGTCAGGAAAGAGTGTGTAAGAAGCATCTGTGTTCAGTTTTGAGGAATAGTTCATGGGTGGCTCAGCGTAACTACGAGGAAAATGAGATGATATTGCCATCCTCTTTTGCCGTGGAGATATAACTGATCTCACATCTATGGTAGGTGGAAAGGGAAAATGGAATTCTTCTTCTGGGCACATCTTTTCTCCCATTTATTGTTACGCAAAAGCAACTTGAGGCCCAGAGCATCTTTTCTTCCCAGGCAACTCAGTGTTTCACAATATATTGCAAATCTACACTATAGAACAATTCCTCAACGCCTGAGGATGTTGTGATTTGAATGATTTAAATTCTTCTCATATAGTACAAAATAATAACAAATAATCAAAAAATAAACTGCTTCTATATATTTAATAACAATCTCTGTGAAAGAACAAAACCAGTCAATTGCAGGATAGCTAAAAGCTAAAAATGAAATGTGGACATTTTATTTGTGGCAGAGAAAGCCAGAGTGAGCCGGAAGAAAGTAACATAGAAACAGACATGGCAGGCAAAGTCAGACTTACAGGATTTTGGTGCCTAAAATAAATTACATTCTTGTCGATCCCAAACTGCTTTTAGAGATGAGGGTTCTGAGACCTAGATCATTACAAAATGTACCACAATAGAAAATTTAGTGGCAGAGTCAAGATATTCCTGATAAAACAGGAGCAAATACAAGGAGCAACATACAAGTAATGAGCTGTTTTTTGGCATTAAGAGACATCTGCATCATAAGAATTCTGTTTTACAATGAAGGCAAATAACTGTCCACCGGGTCCTACCAAAGAGAAAATATTAGCTTTTCTCTCTGAAAGGGTATGAAATGAAATAATGGTAAATTGAAGTAATCAATTCTAAACTCTCAATTTCACAGATATGACAGCAGTGACTAAAAAATATATGGAGAGAAATTCGAAATGGTAGCACTGAAGAACAGCACGCCCAACAGAAGACTTCAGTAAAAGACGCGAAGCTAGTCTTCTCCTACCCCACCCCATTCAGTGGACTCCAGCCCCACTCCCACATAAGGCAACCCCCAAAAGTAACCCTTAAGCACTCAACCCTCAACGTATTCCTCAAAATTGTTGGCAATGCATTTGTTTACCAGAATATTTCTGGAATTATGTGTTCATTTTTTTCGGAATACATTCTTCATTAATGATCACCATCCAATTCTTGGATTCCATAATTAATTTGAGCTGTTACAGTTTTTGGTCAAAGTTTTTTTCTCTATGTTTAATTTTTTGCAAATTTAGTGAATTATCTACTTCACTTTTCTCTTGAATCTCCTCTCATGTGCTTGGGTTCAGACACACCCTTCATTATTTTGGGGAGTCAGCTGATTGGGATTAAAATCTTGCTCCCAGTCTCTGGCTTGTGTCCCTGCTGGACTCATCTGCACCCCACCCCACTCTTCCAGAAGTCTGGATTTTGACTTGTAGAAGGAGGAACCTTGAGATCACTGGATTCTTGAAAAGGCCACAATTGAGAGTTTAGTATTGATTATTTCAAGTTATCTTCTGTCTTAAAATTTTATGATTCACTTTAAAATTTAATAGTAACAATAAAATAACTTACATTAAAGCTTAATACTGAATAATAGTGAATATCTAGTATCAAATCATCTGCATTTTCCCAGTATGCCTTAACCTATTGCACAAGGAAAATGTGTATGCCTTGTACTCATGTGATAAGAGCTAAGTGGAATTAAAATTGATTGTTTTAATTAAAATTAAAACTGTTTCAATTAATTTTAACATGTATTTGTATCACCAATTTTTTAAATGCCCATGTAAAACCAAGTCACATAATGCCACTGCAGCATAGATTTAAATTGCAAAATGGAGATGTTTACAAACATCTTTCTCTCATATATATGTGCGTGTATGTATGTTTGTATATATTGTGTATACATATCTATTCATTACTATTATTTTTTACAATGAGAGAAGAATGGTTATAATTATAACTTTTTAAATAGACATAAAAAGGACCAGGAAATCATTATTTAACTTTTTAATTTGTTCATATATTTAAGTCTGTAGTTATATATGTGGTATGTCTTAGAAAACCTAGAACTTAAAAAAACAAAAAAAATCTGTCCCAATTAGTTATTTCACCAGTTATCAAATTTCTAACATTTTAGTCCCCTGGCATACATGTCCTGTATAATCTCCTACCCTTTAGTGTGGGTGGGACTTGTGAATATGATGTGATTATGTTACCTTATATTATGGCAGAAGAGATTTTAAAGGTGTGATTAAAGTCCCCTAGTCAATTGACTTTTAGTTAACAAAAAGCGTGATTATATACTGGGTGAGCCAGACCTAATCACATGAGCCATTTAAAGAACTCAGAGTTATTCAATTTGAAGTGAGAGAGATTCTCTTGCTGCCCTTGTGGGAGAAAAATACTATGTTGTAGAGAGAGTCATGTGGCAGAGAATGACAGACAGTCTCTAGGAGCTGAAACAGACCCAACTTACAGCCAGGAAGAAAGAAGCGACCTCACTTCTACAAACATAAGTGACTGAATTCTGACAACCGCTGGTGAACTTGGAAGAGAACTGTGAGCCTTAGACGAGATCTCAGCCCCAGATTACTGTTTGCTTTCACTCTATGAAATCCTGACCTGAGACATACTAGGCTGTGTCAAAACTCACAAGCTAAAGCACCTATGAGATGATGAACGGTTGTCACACTAACCCGCTGCATGGGCAATAATTTATTATTCAAGACTAGAACACCCATAAGGCTGTACCAGACAGAATTCTAAGATGGTCAAAATTCCCTCCCTGAGGTACACACCCTGCAAATTCCCCTCCCCTTGAATGTGAATGGGACCTGTGAATAGATGGAGGTTACTCCTGTGAGTAGGTGGGAAGGGGAAGGGACTTTCCAGATGAGATTAAGATCCTAAATTAGGTGTTGGTGGATTACGCAAAAGGAGGATTATACCCGGTAGTTCTGAGCTAACTAGTGGAAGCCCTTAAAAGAGGGACTTGTCCTTTCTGAAAAGATTTTCCTGCTGGCTTGAAGAAGTAAGCTGCCGTGTTGTGAAAGAGTCTGTGAGATGAATCACGTGACAGGAGCTGCGGGCAGCCCCAGATGCTGAGAGAAACAGGGGCCCACACTTCAACAAAGCCGAGGAACCGAATTCTGCCAACAACCGAAGGAGCTGGGAGGAGCACCCTGAGCTCCAGAAAGGACCGGAGGCCAGCAAAGACCTCGACAGCAACCTGTGAGGCCCTGAACAGACTGAGTTAAGCTGTGCCCTACCTGCTAAATTCCTGCTCATTTGTAACACAGATATAGAATATGTATGTTGAGATTAAAATGAAGATATATGAGAAAAATTTAACAAAAATCTGATTATTTGGATTAAAGTATTCAGAATCTTTATCTACACAGCTTAAATTCCCCACCTATAGTGTCCACATAGCTGTCAACTTTATCCATGTGAGCAAAGACTTATAATAATTATAGAACATAGAAAATCATTTTTCTTTCAAACAACTTGATGTGCATATGAGTAGTCTTTCCCGTATGCAGTAGTCCAAAAGAACAACTTTCCTGAATAATTCTTTTCCTCATTTCTGATATCTTATTGGATGACGTTAACTACAACTTGCATAGTTTTAAAATATTTAATGCTACCTGCTTTTTTTTTTGTCTTTGTCCACTCCTGATTTTTTGTTCTAAATACTCTGAGTATAAACTTGCCAGCTACAAGAAAATATTCGTGTTTTATTTCATTTTGAGATTTGAGAAATTTCTGTATAACCATGTTTAAGTTATTCAGCAGTGAAATTAATGCTCTAGTCACAGTATCAACAGTCTCCAGACTGCCTTTCTGACTGGCAGGCCTCAGATATGGCTAACACTGGAAGCTTCAAGTCTGGCAGGGTTTGGATTCATTCTGAAGAAAATAATTAAAACTAAATACAAATACAATTATCTTAAATATATGCATTTTGCATATTCAGAGCAGAAATAGTCTAGACAACCAGGAGAGTTAAGATTCTTATCTTTAATTGCATTTTTATATAATAGGTCAACTGAAATAGCCAATCAATTCACAGATACATATTTATGTATGTAAAGAGAGAATACCCACAAAGCATTTCTGTCAGTGAGCAGATACATATCTACTTATGTAATCATGTTCCATCAAACTTTCTCTCATTAGTTTTAGCATTTGTTATAATTTATAAATACATTGTTCTTTCTCTATTTAATACCTATCACTTAGCTTCTCTCCCATTTATTTTTTATATCTATATCTGTATTTAAATATCTCTCTCTATCCACATATCAGTATATATATCTATATACAGTATGTATATAGTATACAATATCCATATATATCAATATATGTATATCTATCTGCATAATCATGTATCAGTACAGAATCGTGGGTTCTTATTTCCTTTAAAGAGACAAGTGATATAATCCTTTACTATCACACACAACACATACGGAAACAGAGCCAGTTCTCCCACTAATGTCCTTTAGAGCTCTTGATTTTCACAGTCTTAGTTCCAATTCAACATCACACATTTCATTTTGTTAAGTCTTTTTATTTTCTTGGGGTAGCAGTGTCTCAAAGAGTTACAGTCTACGACTGTTATTATTCATTTTCTTATTCAGAGTGTCACAGATTTACCAATGAAAGCCCTTCCCGGTGGACTTTCATGTCCTTTTGACACATCCCCTTGATTCTTTGAGCTCTTTCTCTTCAAACACAATGTTTCAGGCTCATCTTATGGTTTCCCTATCCGAGCCCTGAAATTAGCCATATTACCCAGGAATCTTGTTTCTTTAAGTGAAGAACGTTATTTAGAAATCAAGATTTCGGAACCAGCTTTACTCACTGACACCAGAGTGTTATATTACTAGATTCTCTCATCAGATAAAGCTACAATTTTATGTTCATTGTTTTTTTAGTATCAATTGGTTGATCTTTCTTTCTATCAAAAAAACCATGAATTCTTAGTCCTCCCACTTCACTGCATAGATTCTAGTGTTCCTTCTTTCCACGTCTGTAATTCCAACAGGAAAAACTTGACTCCCATTATGATGAGTACTTGTATTTATTTGCTGAAACCTACAATGCAAAGATAATTGTTTCAGAATTGCTTACTACATAATAGCAAAAGCAAAGGCAACTACCACCTAGACTTCAATATTTGTTCACAGTTCTTTTTCATTTTGGAGTAAATTTTATGCATATAACTATTCTTATGAAAATATTTTTTTAAGAAATTTGATTTATGTTAGATAAATACCTTGGAGTGAAACTGATGGTTCCAAGAGTAGGTATATGTTTAATTTTATAAGCAACTGCCAATCTGTTTTTGAAACTGTTTATGCCATCTTATATTCCCCCTAGCATTATATAAGATTGCCAGTCATTCTTCAATTTTGCCAGAATTTGAAGTCCAGGGCAATGCAGTAAGGCCAAAACACAAGTAAATAAAATAAAATATATAAAATAAAGTGAAACAAAGAAAGTATAATAAAGAGGCATACATTTTCCAAGGAAAAAAGTAAAAGTTTTTTTTCTCCTTTATTCAGGTATAATTGACAAATAAAATTGTAAGATATTTAAAATGTACAATGTGATGATTTGATATAGATATACACTGTGAAAGGATTCCCTCCGTTGAGTTAATTAATTAATACATCACATCCATCACTTCACTTATTTACTTTTTCTTTTTTTTTGGTGAGAACATTTAAGTTCTACTCTCAGCAAATTTCAGTTAAACAATACAGTGTTGTCAATTGTAGTCACCATGTTATATGTTAGACCCTCAAACTTTATTCTTCTTGTACTTGAAGGTTTATACCCTTTTACCAACCTCTCCCTATTACTCCCACCCTCAGCCCCTGGCAAGCACTATCCTACTCTCTGTTGTTGAGTTCAACTGTTTTTTTGATTCCATGATACCATGCAGTATTCGAAGCAGTATTTGTCTTTCTGTGTCTGGCTTATTTTAGTTAGCATAATGCCCTCAAGCTTCGCCCATGTTTCAAATGGCAGAATTGCCTCTTTTTATGGCGGAATAATATTTCATTGTATATATACTGTATATACCACACTTTCTTTATCCATTCTTTCATTGAGGGACACTTAGGTTGTTCCCATGTCTTGGCTATTGGGAATAACGTGGGAGTGTAGATATCTCTTTGAGATAATGATTTTGTTTCCTTTTGATAAATACCCAGGAGTGGAATAGCTGGATCATATAGTAGTTCTATTTTTAATTTTCTGTAGACCCTCCATACTGTTTTCCATAGTGGCTGCACTAGTTTGCATTCCCACCAATAGTGCACAAGGGTTCCCTTTTCTCCATGTCCTTGATAACATTTGTTATCTCTCATCTTTTTCATAATAGCCATCCTAACAGGCGTGAGGTGGTATCTCATTGTGGTTTTGATTTGCATTTCTCTGATGATTAGTGATATCGAGCACCTTTTCATGTACCTGTTGGTCATTTGTATGTCTTCTTTGGAAAAACATCTGTTCAGGTCCTTTGTCCACTTTTTAATTGGGTCATTTGTTTTTTTTTGCTATTGAGTTGTATGAGTTTCTTGTATATTTTGGATATTAATCCCTTATCAGATATGTAGTTTGCAAAATTTTCTCCCATTGTGTAGGTTGCCTTTCTGTTTTGTTAGTGGTGTCCTCTGCTTAGCAGAAGCTTTAGTTTACTGTGTCCCACTCATTTATTTTGTTTTTATTGCCTTTGCTTTCGGTGTCCAATCCAAAAATCATTGCCAAGACCAATGTTAAGGAGCTTACTCCCTTGTTTTCTTGTAGGAGTTTTATGGTGTCAGGTATTATGTTTAAGTCTTTAATCCATTTTGAGTTGATCTTTTTGTGTTTCATTGTTTTGCATGTGGCTGTCCAGTTTTCTCACCACCATTTATTGAAGAGACTATCCTTTCCCCATTGTGTATTCTTGGCTCCTTTGTCATGAATTAAATTGACCATATATGCATATTTTTGCTTCTGGGCTCTCTATTCTGTTACATTGATCTATGTATCTGTTTTTATGCTAACATCATACTGTTTTGATTACTATAGCTTTGCAATATAGTTTGAAATCAGAAAGTGTGATGCCTCCAGCTTAGTTCTTCTTTCTCAGGATTGCTGTGGCTATTTGGTATCTTTTGTGGCTCCAAATTAAAACTATTTTTATTTGTACATTATTTGATTATGTATTTAGAAACTCCTGAAGAAACCATAAAAAAATTTCTACTAGAACTAATAGATGAACTTGGTAGCAACACAAGATATAAGGTCAATTTATATGAATCAACTGTATTTCTTATAATAGCAGCAAAAAATTAGAATATGAATTTTAAAAATATTTCCCTTATATTATCATCAAGATTTTATATATATTTATATATGTATACACACAGACACACACACACATGCACATATATATAGCTGAGAAAATGTTCTATGTCTTGATTGTTGTGTTGATTACACATGTGTATGTGTTTGTCAAAACTCAGAATTATACACTTAAAATTTGTGCATTTCTCTAAAATATTACTTAATTTAAAAAAGATATGTATATACAAAACTGAACCAGCCCACATCATTCAGGATTGGCTTTAGTTATTTTTGTTTGCATCCACCATCCTTGTGAAATTTGAAAATTTTACAAAAATGCCAATGTATATTCAATCCAGAATACTTAGTCCAGAAAACTCATCATAGTTCATCCATTTTAGTCACTTTTAATTGTAAGGGAAAAAAATCATCTATGTATCTTGGTATAACACACATATTAGAAACAAATAGATTTATTGCCTAAATTGATTATTTCTCCACAATAATTTTTCAATGATACATTGCCTGACTCTTCAACCTTCCGTATATTCTTCCAACCTAGAAAGAAAAAAAAAAAGTCTCTATTCCTCTCATTGTTTTCTGATAAGTCTCCATCTAAGAAAACAGAATATTATTAATTTTCAATCAATTTATTCTGTTATATTATTTTTAGTAAGTATCTCTGATATAGCTGAACTCTTCATACTCATAGAAACCATAGGTCTGGTTTCTAAATTAAATACCACTATATTTGCCATAATTGGGATTTCCTGAAAAATAATTCTCCAAAATGAAGGACATCCTCAAATTCTAAGTAATATTTTCCCCTACAGTTTGAAGTTTTGTTAGCTTAGATTCAGAATACCCTGTCTATCAAAGCAATTCTGCCATTACAGGGGAGGGTGATCTCTCCCCTCCCCTGAGATTATACAGGAATTCCAGAGTTTATCCAATACTAAATTTGCAGTAAGGCCTGTGGACTTCATCCTCTTCATAGTCAAGATGATCATTGTTCAAGCCTATGTGTTCCATACAAATAAAGACACATTTGTCAAGATAATAAATGCTAGATGTCATTTCGAACACCTCCTGAAGGCTGGGCCATTTAATTCATTGAAATTTCATTTCTTGGTCATATAAATCCTCATATGAGTCAGGCAGCCCTTCTTCAATCTGTAATCGCAGCATGTGGAAAACTTGGTCCTTGAGGTCGCAGTGCAGGCAAGGAACAGAAAGATACAAGAGGGACGCCAGCTCTTAACTGCTTCCGAAGTGGCACGAATTACTTTCCCTCTCAGTAACCGAACAGAGGAGGCTCCAACCTAACTTCAAAGGAGGCTGGGAAATGCAGGAGAGGTCAAGAAATATTTGTGAGTACTAGCTACCTCTCAGAGCAAGTAATAAACTGACGACCACATCCCTTATCGCATGCCACTGGACAGTTGCTAAGGCTCCGCGTACCAGGACAGACACACAACGTTCAGTGTTTGCGTACACATCCAGTCAACTCTTGGGTAGGTCCTCCAGTCCTGGGGCACTCTGTCCACGCAAGATACGTGCTCCGCCTTTCCTCCTGAGCACTCTCAATTTATAGAAATCCAGGCTTTCGAGGATCATTTCACTGTTTTTTGTTTTTTCTTCTTCCCCACAAGCCTTAGAATTTTCTACTGCTCACTCATGATCCTATATCACACCACAGTCTCCAAGGATATAATACACCACTAAATGATGTGAACTGAACTCTACTAAGGGGCATTTAAATTATAATTGTGTGAAAGACTACTTTCATAAAATTAAATATATGTAATGATATATATATTTAACATATTTTTAAAAATAAAAAATACATTATATATTTAAACTACATAAATTTAAATTATCACATTTAAATTTATTATATCAAAATTAAATACATATATATATATATATTTTCATGTTCAAATTTGAAAGTCCTGGCTTAGACTTTAAGGGGAAAAAAGGCTTTTTAACACTTCCCCGATGCATGAAAAGTCAAAAAATGACAAGAATTTCAGGACATGATACCATGGCTATGCTCTTGAGAGAGAGAGAAAAAAATTTCTTTCATTGATTCTGATAAGTCTACATATATGAAAATAGAAAATTTTAATTTTCAGTTAGATTATTCTGTCACATCAATTTTGGTGAAGTGTCTCTGGCACATCTCTGAAAAGCTGTGGTTGAGCTCTGTATTTAAAATTCGCTCCATAGCAACCAGAAAGCACTGATGTTTAATTGAATATCTTGAGACATAGGCAGGTACTCAAATTTTCAAAACTTTCAACTTTGCAGAGTTCACGGGAATGCCACAGTAAATGCTGAGCCTTAAAATTTTCTATGTAAAAATTGACCTGTAGTATAACCTTTCCACTAGCATATACTCTGTCTCCTTGTGTGTATTCAGTGATAATTTTTCCTTAAAGGAAGTATTTTTAATTTATAAAACAATAACTAAGTCAAAAACAATTCAAGTGGTACAGAAAGGTGTATAATTAAAAGCATCAGTCTAATTTTGCCAAGTTTTCCACAGTCCAGAGTTGGCTACCCACTCAGTAAGACCCCCTGTAAACCTTTTCTTATGTCATCTCTGAATTTCCCATATTCACACACACACACTTTGTACCCCAATGTAATTATTCTATAAACCTATTCTTAATTTGTATTTTTAAATTTGTAGATGTATGAGTCTTTATTCTACATCAATACATTTAGACAGCTTTGCTTCAAGTTTTTAATTATTACAATGTTGCAATTGTTATACTTAATTACAACAGTGAACTTAGCTTCTTGTGAACCAATCACCTGGCGATAGTTACAACCTCAGACTACTTTCTGCTTCAAGCGCACAATCGAAAATAGAAGAGTTGCAGGAGAGTAAGAGGAATATTTTATCATTACCTTGGAGATGGTGAGGGTTGACTACTGACTGGGAAGGACATTTTTTCTCTTCTTCTATATCAGCCAGAGAGTGTTTCATCCCGTTGCGTTCCCCAGTGACTACCTATGTGGTCTCTCAATGTTTCTTTATAACCGTAAATTCCTGCAAGGCTTTTTAGATAACAATTAGTTAGCTTATTAATGATGTTATTATTCTAACTGTTTTGGTAACTAAAAGTCCTTGTCAATTTTGCAAAAAATGATCTCAACAATATTTAATTATTCCGTGTCATCAGTATCATCAACTTAAAGACAAGATGAGGAAGTACTTGAAATCTTTGGTAACTTATTTTCAAGTCTATTAATTCCATCAAAAGAGATAATTTAGTGGACCTAAGTTCCTATTGGATACATTTAATAGGATAAATAGGTCAAGACAGAATATCAGTTTATCTCTATCTTTCTTTGAAATACTTAACATATGTAGTAAAATGATATAAGAAATCCTAAACAGGGGATCGTCAAGAGGGTATGAGGGAATCTGTGGCTTTTATGGATGTCCTCTTCCCCATAGCGTAAGACTTTAATTTATGTATTGTCAGTTAATTATATCACTTAACTCAAAAGACTTATTAAGTATTATTTTGCCATGGAAATAAAGATAGATTGCCTTAGCAAATACTGAATTCACCATCACCAGATATGCTTTAAGCTAAGGATTTATGATCATTTAAGAAAGTGTAAAAAGAAACATAATAATCAAATGAGTGACTTAAGATCCCTTTGAACCTTGGAATTTTAAATGACAATGATACGTACTGGGGGGATAAATTATAAAGGTGTAATCCCTGACTTCCAGGATCCAACATTTAATGAGACCTATTATCTGCTCCTTATACTTCCCTACACAAATATATATTCCTGTTTTTTTAATTACCTTCTGTTAAAAACATTGATTTGTACCATAACATCATTATTATTAATTTTGTAGGTAAGCCAGTAAAACATTTAATATCTTATTAACTTTGTTACAAATAAGAAACAAGAAAAATATCAGCTGCATATAGTGTCTGCATAATGATGCATTTCAACTCAATTTTCATAAGTGGCACAATGTTTCACATGATTATTAGAGGTTATCATCAGGCTATGTTAATAACCATGGCCTGGAATGTTCCTTGGATTTCGAATTGGCAGGAATACCAGAAAGTAATTTATCCATCTGGAGCCACAAATTACATCAAGAATAATAACAAAATGCTTATTAACATTAATCTAATTTAGATTCTGTATCAACAGTGTCTCTCCATATCCACATTTAAATAAACACAAACTATTAGACAGTATTTTTAAAGTGATTTAGAAGTTGTCAGTTTTCTACTTGCCATCAAATGTAAGACAGTAAAGATAACACTTTTAATTTAAACCCTAGATTGGAGAGAAAATGGCTATTAGAATAATTTTTTGCATGGTGGTGGTGATAATTTGCTTTATTTGTTTGTGTGACTTAATTGAAAGCAGCAAAGAACTTGTATGTGAAAATGGGGCACATTTCACAACTGTTCTAAACAGAAAAACGTCCTTTACACTGGAAACACTATTTACAAATACAATCGAAATATATCCTGTTATAGCCAAACTTTACCATTTCAAAGTGAGCAAATATAGATTATAGGTGAGCGAGTGGTTAGGAGATTATACTGAGAATGCAGATTTGCATAACTGCTATTCTGAAATCAGGCCCAAATCAGTTGTAGGTTTATGTTGATTGATGAAATTTTTTGATTAATATCATCTTAGCTCTTGAAAGTCAGTCCCATGAGATTCTGGCCTCCATTTGATAAAAAAAAAAAAAATGTTTGTGGGGCTGGCCCAGTGGTGTAGCTGTTAAGTTTGCGCATTCCGCTTCCGAGGCTCGGGGTTTGCATGTTCAGATCCCGGCGCAGACGGATGCACTGCTTGTCAAGCCATGCTGTGGCACCATCCCATATAATGTGGGGGAAGATGGGCACGGCTGTTAGCCCAGGGCCAATCTTCCTCAGCAAAAAGAGGAGGATTGGCAACGGATGTTAGCTCAGGGCTAATCCTCTTCACACACACGCAAAAAAGCTTGACAGATTAATGATCAGAATTCTTCATTACTGTTTGAGTTATACTGATTGAGTTATAACAATTATACTCTAATTTGCTATCAAATAAGCTTGTGTTAGTCAAAAAAAGATATTTTTACATGAAATAAATAACTGTTTTGTTCATTTATTGAAGTTTGAAATAGCCTCAACCTTGCTGTAGTTGCTGTTAAAAATATAGAGAATTATTTAATCTGTAGTAGAAAAAAGAAAGGTCTTATTGAACCGTTGACTAAACCATTGTTTAGAATTAATGGCATAACACTACATGTCAAAATGTTTCAAATCTGTTTTAAAATATGTTATGCATTTACCTTCCCCAATGTTTGTTTTGCATATTGAAAATGTGAAATGAGAAGACAAAATGTCATGTCCAATGCATGAGCACTGAATAAAAAGCAGACAGCTTGATTCAAATTATAAATGTTTACTTACTGAACTACACTACTACTTTTTTATAAAAACACTTTTTAGCTTAAAAAGAAAAATATTGTGTTATGCATTCTGCCATTTAAGTAGAAATATGAGAGCAATAAGTTTAGGGATTGAGTCTTTTCTCTTCATTCATATAGTTTATTAGTAGATCATCTAACATCTACCAAAACATTATTGTAAAAATAAAGAAGTTCAGGCAAATCATATCTGAAAAAATATTAATTCTATGAACATCTCTTCTTTGTATTTTTATGTTAAAGAGAAATTGAAAACTCATAGTACAGGTTATTTGATTTAGCTAAATATATTGAATTAGCAAACATAGAAGACAATTTTTAAGATTATTTTTCCTCCTGCTACTTGTAGCTTCTTATCTAAATGCATACAGCTTTCAGCCTGAACAAGCATTTGAATTCACTCTTCAAATTATATGTGTACACTTGACTAAGCTCCAATGTGGGAATGTAACATAAACAGGAAAATCTGTACAGCAAACCAAAGCCAGCAGAAAACAACCTTTTGGTGTCCTATGTGATACAAAAAGGGGCATGATAAAATTAGAAGGCAGCCGGGGCCGGCCCGGTGGTGCAAACAGTTAAGTGTGCGCGCTCTGCTTTGGTGGCCCAGGGTTCACAGGGTTGAATCCTGGGCACGCACTGATGCACTGCTTGTCAAGTCATGCTGTGGTTGTGTACCATATAAAGTGGAGGAAGATGGGCACAGATGTTAGCCCAGGACTAATCTTCCTCACACACACACAAAAAAAATTAAAAGGATTTTTAAAATATATTAAGAACACGTTTTTCCTCTAAAGAATTTTGCATTTGTCACAAATGCATGTTATATTTTAAGGAGGACAAGATAAATTCTAGAAACTCATAACTATATTAAAATAAAAGAACTCAAGTAGAGCCCTATTAAAAACAAAATTTCTTCAATAGAAATCAGAGAAATAATTCAATTTGAAAACTTTTCTCTATTTGTGTGAGTGCTATTTTAAGGTGACTTCATATAGCAGAAAGTTACTTTGTAATAACTTCAGAAAAAGTTACAAAGTGATGATTTAATCGGTAAGTGATGTTTCTAAAGGTCATGAAGATATTGTTGATTACATAATTTCTAAACTTTCTCTGACTGCTCATCTGTTCACTCAAATCTGTTAAGGGCACTTCTCCAGATCCATGTTAGCAATACATCTGTTACACTTGATCAGGTTGAAATAGAACAGAAGCAAACAGCATATATTTGTCCAAGGCGGGTTGATTTTAAGTTATTTTGAGGAGAGGTGGTCAGTTTGTGAAGTTTTAGAGAAGATAATAATTTTATTTGCTTAGCAAAATGTGGCGTCTACATAGGATCAAATTCTCTTCTAACAACAAAACCAAAAAAAGTAGAAAGAAGTGAAATAATTAAAAATTACTCTATTGTTAATAGTAAAGACTGTCTTGATGTAACAAAAAATACTGGTAACAAAATAAAACAATTTTCATGGTCATAAACATCTTATTAAAAATAACTTATTTTGCATTGCGCCTTTTATTTTTTATAAAAAACAATAGTATAATAGTAACTAAAAGGAAACGAAAATGGTTGGGAAATTGGCAAGCAGCATATTTTTGTAGAACCTAAATACATCTTAACCCTGTCCACACACGTTCGGATCAAGAGTAAAGCAGAAGGTGACCAGATGTCTTGGAGCGTGACTTGAAAGCAAATTGACTGAGTTGAACGGTAAGGGAAACTCACCTCACCTACATTTAAAATTCAAGCTGTATATAATGAAATTTCACTCCAATGTGCTATAGAACATACAAGGAGCAGTCATACTCATGACAAAGCTAGAATCAGCTCCAATTTCAGGCACAGAGTATTGTTCTGTTGCTTCTTTGCCCACTTTCTTGTTGCACGTGGCCCATTCCAAAACCTACCTATGTTCCACACTGAAGAGGAATCCATGAAGATCTCACAGTGATCCCCTGTGGTGCTAAAATATATGAATTCCTATGTAATTTTAATTTTTACGTTCAAAAGAACAACAAATATCTTTGCTTATATTTCATATATGGATTGGCATTGGAACCCCTTCTCCCTCAGTTAATCCTTCGTCCAGACAGACCTAAGCTGCTTACTGGGTATGGGGCATCTTGAAAGAAGAGGGGGGCGTCCTTGCACTGGAATGGGGAGGTGTGGAGACTGGGAGAGAATGAAGGGGGGTAGAAAGAGGAAGGGGGAGGAAGATATTTAATTTATAATCAGAATCATGACATATCTGAGAGTTGAAATGAAGCCTGATTAAGAGTGGGCCAGGACATCAACATAAACCAGTAAACATTTTGGCAAAGTGATTGGTATCATAAGAAAGGGTAGAGAGTTTTGCATTCAATGCCAGCTTATTGGGACATATGGAAATTTATATGCACTAAGTCCAATGCAGTTACTATATCATACAGGTATTAGATACTATATCATGGAGGTATTTAGTTATTTTTAAATAAATAAGCCACTGCAAAATGGACAGGAGGTATATAAATTAGTGTTTCTTGGTGTTTATGTCCACAATTGCTTATCAGAAACCTCTAGGGCAGGTGTCTTGCAGAATTCAGAATTTTCAGATTTACAACGTTAATGAGTACATACAGTCCCAGCAGGTTTCGAGAAAATTGTAAAGTAACATATTTTAACATATGTTAGCATATTTTTAAAAACCATATATGCAATCATATTGAAATGTATAAAGAGAATGAATAACCTCATGCTAATTCACACCAACTTTTCCACTAATGGATCATATGGAACGCATGGCTATGTTTGCTTCCAGAAGTTTTGGGATTTAAGAGTTTTGGAAAAGGAATTGTGGATATGTGATATATATAAAAGATCTCTCTTGGGAAAACTTTACATAGATTTTCAACATTTCTATAATAAAATAATTGACTTGCTCCTTAGGTTACTAATTAGACAGTGATCTTTGCAGAACTTTTGTTTTGCTTGGTCTTGTGGTTAAAAATTGAAAATATTTTTTTTCTATAATCCTAGTGGTTCACAATGTAAATTTGTGCATGATCATCATCCTTCCTTGAGCTCTCACTATTAAACAAATGTGAGTGCTTTCTAATGACTACTATCAATCAGGAATAATATCTAATATTGCTTATATGTTTTTGTACATCAGACAGAATAAGTCTATCAAATCTGAATTTCTCAATAAAACAAAATTAAAACTCTAATCCTATTCAAGTGCGAGTTATCGCCACAACGATTAGTATGTTTTTCACACCTATGTACTGTGTTATTCAAAACAGATTTCCAACCATTTGTTGTCAATCATGATGCATAGTATAATTAAAGGCTCATAAATGACAATCACATACTCAGATGATTCACGGGGATGATAGATTCTCTTCTTTTACTACATCATTTTTCAGTTCTGAAATAATGCTATTGGATAGCGTCCCTAAATCATTATAATGTTTTGTATGTTGTATGTATAATATATATATATTTCCTAAGCTTCCGTTGAAGAATGACTTAGCAGATTTCAAGTAGAATAGTGAGAGTTAGAAAATGCCCAATAATTTCCTATCTTCAAATAATTCCACAAATGGAATAATTTGAAGCACAAAGAGATAGGACAATACTTAGAATAATTTATTTAGAGGTAGTTAAAACTCAAGAATAAGTGTATAAGCATTCAAATCAATTGATGAGTGAGTTATGAATTTCTTCTATAAAGCCTTTAAAGAATCCTATGGCTTTCTTTCTGACTGAATTGACTTTGAGTTTGTTTAAAGCTGTATAATTTTGTTAATGAATTTTTCAATTAAAAAACAGAGAAATAGCTTTCAGTATATTTTGGCAAAATACATGATTGCAGAACTGAAATTTTAATTTTATATTTGTTAATATGAAAGATCTGATAGATCATAAGTCTTCAGTTTGAAAGATAAAGGGTTTAAGTCTAGGTATACTAATAAGTCTGAGCCATATACTTATTTATAAATTGACTAATAGTGCTATGATAAGGAATAAAAATAAAGGAATCTTCTGGGCTAGGATGCTATTGGATTAATCCTCCATGATCAGTTGTAAATTCTTACGGAAATACACATAGAACCACATTAACAGTGGGATTAGGTATAATAATCAGCCATTGCTAGAGTACGCCAAGATGTGAAATAAACACACTAAACGATAGGATTAAAAAGAGCTCATGAGAGAGAGTATATGTTTTAATCTCAGAGATAGAACAGCAGGGCCCAATAAAATAAGACTAAAAAATGAAAGAAATTTGGGGCCGGCCTGATGGCGCAAGTGGTTAAGTGCTCGCGCACTTCGCTGCGGCCGCCTGGGGTTTGCCGGTTAGGATCCCGGGCTTGGACCGATGCACTGCTTGGCAAGCCACGCTGTGGCAGCGTCCCATATAAAGTGGAGGAAGATGGGCACTGATGTTAGCCCAGGGCCAGTCTTCCTCAGCAAAAAAAAAAAAAAAAAAGAGGATAATTGGCAGATGTTAGCACAGGGCTGATCTCCTCTCACAAAAAAATGAAAGAAATTCAAAATCCAGCCCCTGAGATGAATTGAAGGAGGATTTCTTTGAAAATATGAGATATTTCCAGATGTTTATACCTTGAGTCTAAGTTTCTGTTATTGAAAGGAAACATTGAAAGGACGGAAGGAAATGAGAGTAAGCAAGTGATCATGATCAAAACGAGAATAGAAGAAATTGGCTCAAGATCCTAGATCCGTCTTAAATAGAGAAGGATTAATTTTTCTTCTGAAACCGAAGTAAGGGAAGAAAGGAAAAATGTTGATAACATAAACAGCACTTCTTTAGAATGTAAAATTAAATGTAGCGCCACCCTACGCGAGTAAAGATTAGCTAAAAGTATCATATGTATTATTTTTCCATTCTTCCTTCTCTGAAGCATGTGCATTACCAGGAAAAGGGGGTGTGAGAAGATTCCACCACAACTGCCTCCTGCACTGTGTACCTCTCCACCACGGGTTCCTTCTCAGCTCTGCTGCTCTAGACAGGCCACCACGATACCTGGTCACAGTAATTCTGTCGTTGATGACAGTGGCTCATTCAGCTATTTTCAAGACTATAGCCCTTGATGTTCAGCCTCTTTTAAAAGCTTATATATACTTGTGAAGCCCTACCACGCATGAGGAACACAGTTTTCACCTTTTACAGAGCCCTGAATGCTACTAATCTTTCATAGATACTGAGAAAACACTGTCAGATTACAACTTTCTCATTCCCTTGACACCTGTCTCTATCCTTCTCCTATCCTGGATTACTTAAACTAGTAACTTCAAATGCTTACCAGATCTCTCTGCACAAGGGAAGCGCATATCTCAGGGACTTTAATGACTGGCTAGGCTTGTCACAAAGGGACTTAAAATTTTTTAAAAAGAAAAAGCTTATTCCTTTTTTATTTATGAATCCATAGCAATACCTACACACATATGGCCCCACACTTCACCCTCACATATATATGGGAATGGGTTCAACAGTCAAAGAATATTTATTTGGATTAACTCTCATATTATTTTGTGATTAAAAATTCTATTTTGGAATATTTTGGCTTTATAACAAGTGATATTTTCACTGACTCAGAAGAAACTTCACTTATGTATAATTTTAAATTAATTTAAATTAAATTAATTTTAAATTCTTATGCTTAATGGAATTTACCATTAATAACCTGAAATAATCCTAAACCAAAATGTTTATAACCATAAAACAATTATTATCAATTCAGTATCTCTTACTACAATTTCTGACTTATTTGTTTATAATTCCGGCCATGAATAGATTGTTTAATTAAAATTGAAGAAACATAATTGAAAGATTATACAACTTTCTATTTATTAAAGACAAACAGAGAGCTGAGACAATGAGAAATTCAGTAGCGCCGATAGAATTCCCAAACTCTAGAAAAACAAAAATATAACATAGGTAATTCATCCTATTCAGTGGTTAATCAGATGTAGAAAAAGCTTTTATTTTTCCTCCTCGTAGATAAGGAAAACAGTAGACATGTAAATACCTTCAATGATATTTTGTGATTCACGGAAAGAAAGAGCCTGTGTTTTCATCACTAACTTATGAAGTGAGAGCTTAATTGACACGTATTTTAAGTATTATTTGAGAATTTCAGTATTTTTCTACGTCTTTGTAATTCAGTGTCGTGGGAATTCCTCTATATCTTTTCAGTTATATTACGTTCATATAAAGAAATTCAATCTCAGAAAATTAGCTTAAATGTGGTTAGTGTCGCTATTTTTTATGAAGTTATCTATGATAATAACGCTGACAGCAAGATACCCTCTATTCTGATATACGTGGAGGAAAATCTAATGTTCATCTCATGAAATCAAGAAGGTATTACATATAACTTTGTTCTTACTCTTAAAAAGATGCCCAAAGGCAAAAGTGCCATTTTCTGTCAAGTACAACTCAACTGATAGTTCACTCTCCATTCTGCACAAATGCCTCTTTTAAATGATTCAATTCCTCTGCTGCCTCATCTTCTGTGGTCAAGCAGGAGTCATCGAGAGAGAAGACTGGCCTATTATCTTCCCGCTCTGTCTGAAACAGCAGCCTTAACGGTCATGATTCTCTGATATGCTACCAGTTCAATGCTCCATAAAACATATGAACCAAGCTATCTAGACGTAATTGTGCCTGGAGGAATATAGAATGAAATGAGGTGGGCTGTTAAATAATACGTTGATATTATGTTATCTCTCTATGTACATATCTTAATTCAGGGAACTGAATATCTTAATAGGCATTCACATATTTAAAAACTGAATTTGCATTTTATCTAAAATTTCATTTGGTTTGGATATTTTTACAACAAACAAACTAAACAGTGGTTATAAAATACATTCAGTTCACTTTGTTAGCTGCCTTGTAAATGAAAAAAAGATTAAGTTACCAGGTGTTATTTATCTCTTAGATCAATTAATTTTTGAACATATGGGCAAAGCCTTGAGGATAACTGAATGCAGCTCTCTCCCCTTTTTTCTTCTGTTTAGCTGTTGAGAATGTTATTTTATGTATGCACGCATATGACTATGTGTCTGCATGGGTTCAGGAACCAGCTGAAGTAGAAAATATCCTGTGCGACACTCTACTTTTCGTGGCATTTCTGATCTTGCCAATTGGAGAGTAAAAAATTATGTGAAAGTTGATTCCTGTCAGATTTCCAGACTGTTTTCCAGCTAAAATTCTTAAAGAAATACAAATGAACTACAGAGAATTAAAAAAAAAATCACATACTAAAAGTAAGTGTATTTAGTAGCCTAGGGACCCACTGAATCTCTCACTTGTGCATTTTAATGATTAGCCTCAATAAAATATTAATCCCTTAAGCAAAATTTACCGAGAACTTTGGTGTGCTCTCTCCCAAGACCCCAGTCATGTAGACAGATATGAGTGGCATGAATGTGGTACACACACACACACACACACACACACACACACACTAAAAATAGGGATAAACCAGTAGAAAGATTGAGAAGTGGGTTGCCTCTCTCTGGGAAGAAGGAGAGCTCTGAACTAAGGGTAAAACTGAAAATTTCCAGGAGAAACAGCAGAGGCCCAGCCCCAGATGAAGCAAACAAAGATGATGTCAAATAAGAGCACTTGGAGTGAGGAATGCACAGTAAGAGGTGCAAATTTGCCTGGGTGTCCATTCTCTGATCTCTTGTACGTAGTGGATACAGTTGGGGGATAAAAGGCCTTGGAAAGGAGCAGTACATGGAGACCAGTTAATAGAGCTTCTGTGGGGGCAGGATCAGAAAATTTGGGCATTTAACAGGTAATTGTGGTTCAGGAAGATTCTACCCCTCGAGAGCAACTACCTTAAAGCTTAACCCACCCAAGTGGTCACAGGTTAGAACATCAACCTCAGCTCTTACTCCAGAGATATGTTGCTACCTAAGGTTGCTGAATTCCTCAAGATAATATGAATAATAGACAAGTAACAAAATTTGAAGTACATATAAATAACTTCCTACACAAAAATGTTCTAGATCCAAATGGTGAGTAAAATTCCAGGGATCTGAAAACACATTTTATTTTAAGAGATAAGTGAGAAACATAATATGAAGAAAGTTGCTCAATTCATTTTATAACCATGATTATTAAATGGATTAAAACAGGACAAGAAAAGAATCGTGTAAGAAAATGTCAATTATAAGCATTCATATGAAATTCTAAAAAATTATTAGCTAACAGAATCTAAGAGCGTACTGATAAAATAATATGGGCTCCTATTCTGGAAATTGCAGACTATATTTTCTAAAACTCATAAGATTCAAATTAAAAGCTATCTAGAAATCTGGATGGAAAAGATGAAATTTCTTAAAGGAATAGTTTTTAGTTTAAAAGGAAGCTGAATTAGTGACACAAGCTGTAATTGTCCTGAGGCCCCTGATGAGCTGTGTAGGAGGAATCTTAGCTATCCACAGACAGTGCAAGTTGGGAGCAAGGGGATGGTAACTGTAGCCCTGGTTCTGTCTTTAGAAGAAAACTAGACTACAATAAATGTGCACCCCGTCCCTTGTCTTCAAACACAATACACAGAAAGACCTGTGAATAATGAATTGTGCCTGTGCTTTGGCTATGAGATAATAAAACAATAAAGATTCAGTGAAAATCCTAAGCACATTGAAATAGGACTATATTTTAATCCACATCACTGGCTGAGGGAAGCATAAGCCAAGAAATAAATGTCATGTCCTAAAGTTCCTGATGGAAGTAAACTTTTTTAAAAAAGCAAATTCTGAACAATCTTGTCTGAAGAGATATTCTTCCAACTTAGACTAATTGATTTATAACTATTAAGTAAATGTCATTGGTTGTAAAAATTTATTCTATCAATAAAACAAAACACTGTAGTTCCACATGCCTTTACTACAGAATCCTACCTGATATTTAGGAAGAAGTATTTTTATTCTTACACAAACTATTACAGAGCATAGAAAATGAGAAAATATACCTAACCTGATCAAATTGTATGAAGATATTACAATGTTTGGTGAACTCTAGATAAAGATAATATAAGAACGAAGAATCACAGGGTAATCTCACTAATGAATATGGACACAAAATCCAAATTATTAGTAAAATATATTTAGTGATATAGAGAAAATGCAACATATCATAACAAAACTGAATTTATATCAAAAAGCAATTAAACATCGCTTTAAAAAATAAAAATATTTAAAGATGGTGCATTAAAAATCAATCGAAAGAATGATAACAAAAATGGCAAAGTAATTACTTCTAAGGGTCTGTTTTTACACAGAAACAATGAAAGAAGAAGCAAAAACTGTCAGAATAAACTTTACCAGAATTCTAGAAAATAGGCAAAGGTTTACAGCAACCAAGCAAGCATTTAATCAAGAAAAAAGGCAACTTAAAAATGGTAAGAAGGGCAGCCCTGTGGCCTAGTGGTTAAACTTGGTGGACTCCGCTTCAGCAGTCTGGGTTCATGGGTTCGTTTTCGGGGTGTGGACCTATACCACTAGTTAGCCATGCTGTGGCGGCAACCCACATACGAAATAGAGGAAGACTGGCACAGATGTTAGCTCAGGGCTAATCTTCCTCAGGGAAAGAAAAATGGTAAGGCACTTTTGTGGAGTTTTCACTTGCTCTTCTCCCTCCCCTATGTGCAATTGGGTAGCAGTCTTCACATAGCAGCCAGCATTTCCAGTGTGGGACTTTGGTTACTGGTTCAGGATGGTGCAGAGTAGGCCTTGTTCTCAAGGATCAATCATGTTTGTCTGTTTAGACCTGTGTGGGGGTTGCCTGAAGAACTGACACAGGGCACTGGCCTTTGTGATGGCTAATTGGGATCTGTCTCAGGGCGGAGAAGTGGTTACAGTTTCGTGAAGGGCATTCTTCAAAAGCATTCAAAGGCAAATGAACAATCTCAAGACGTTACAGGTGAGGCAAACAATAGACATGCCTGACGTCTGGGAGGAAACATATATCCATGTCCTCCAGGATCATGACACTTCACGCACCCTTGTCCCATGAAAAGGTGAATGTATAACTTGAACAAACACTGCCCTCTCTCCTTACTAGTCAGTCAGTGATGCTTCTGCCTGCCTCACATCTTTAGAGTTCCAGAACAAGTCACAGAAACCAGTCTCTATCTTCATACATAACTGAAAACTTCTTGGGGCAAAAGTCATCTTCCTCTAGAATTCTCTATGCTCTCCTCCAGGGGGCGGACCTGCACTGCTCTCTCCAAGAGCAGCTCAAATACCATCTAACAAAGGAGTGAGATCCTGGTCCCTATACTTGAATGCATTCCCCATGGGTCTCTACTTTCTTAGGTTGATGTAAGGTAGTGCTTTCTTCCTTTTCCATAAGTAATTTTTAAGGAGAAAAATACAGTAAACTGAAGGAATCAAGAAAGGTGATATTAAGCTTTGGTTTCAGAACAATGGAATAATATGACATTTAACAAAGGGGCTGTCTCTGCTAAATTGTCATGCCTGATAACTAGAAAATCTGTTGACAGAGAAACCAATTTAATAATTTTTATAGTGTTAATATTTTTAGGGAAAATAATACATACATATTATAAGACAAAATGGAAAGCCATATAACAATTTTTTATCTAATTATTGAAATCATGTATATGGAATTCCAGATTTTATATTCAAATCCTTCTTTTCTAAAAGAAATAGAACAGCAAGGATAGAAATGACCTTGACTCAACCTTCCCTCAATATTCGGGAAGATTCATATCAAATAAAGACAGAGAACTTATTTTGAAAAAGCAAGTGAAATAGCCTAAGCAGTAAATTATCAAAAAATAGAGAATGCCTTAAAGCACTTACATTATTTATCCCACACCCATAAATATTTTGATGACTATATAGAGTTTTTATGACTTTTGATCATCATTAAAGACATTCTGAAATTTATATACTAAAAGTGTGAAAAATCTTGAGAGTATAAATAGTCTTCATAATTAATGGAAAGGACTTACAGGATCTAGTGGTTCATAAAAGATGAATTAAGGAGGTGTGAAGCGAGAATCTCAATAGGATTAAAAAAGTGAAGTAGAATTTCTAGGTCTTGATTGTGTCATCTGTAGGAAAATGCTTGCACTTTGTAGAAGTTTCAACCAGATGGTAACGTTGCTGTATTGTTTGTAAAAGCAAATATAACAGTATTACACATTCTCAAACATTTGAAGATGAAAATCTAAATCGTATTAAAAACATAGTAATGAATCTATTATTCAATTAGGAAAGGCTAAATAAAGGTGACTACGGTCATAAGAAAAAAGGCAGAATTAGATTGTATTGGACCTAACAAACAACCTTTCACCCAGACAAATCAAGCTTACGTGCCTGTAGCATTTTACTGTAGCCAAAGACCTTAACTACTCAAAGGAGAAATTTCAAAACAATCATAGGCTTTGATAGAACTGTAACTTCGTAATAAATTGATGCTTTTAAAGTAGAATATTAAATTGGTTTGCCTATTAAGTATCATAAAGCTGCAATAGTTAAAAATGGAATTTATTCAATTTTTGGTGAGCACCAGATATAGCATCTCATATATAAAGTATTATTTATTACATAATAAAGATATCATTTCAAATGAGGGATAATAAGTTATTCAATAAATAGTGCTGGAATAATCATTGATTAGGAACTTGTTTTTAACTGAAACACAAAAATTATAACAAAACTAATTTCTCAATGGATTAACATGGTACCTCTAAACTATCTCATGAAAAAGAAGAAAATAGGTATAAATTTTTCAGATATGCAGGATGATTTCAACCTTTCAAAACAAGACAGATAAAAATGCAACACAATACAAACTAAAACTGAATAACTTAAAACATATTATGAAGTTATGTGGGACAGAAAAGATAATTTTGACTATATAAAATTAAATATTTCTGCACAAGAAACATGCCACTGCAAAGTCAAAAGGCAAGTAATATTGAGAAAAATATATTCGAAACAAAAGATAATGTTTAGACAAAAGGTTATTGTCCTTAAAAGCATTTAAAATTAATTTAAAAGATACAATTGGGCAAAGAACATGAGCAGGTTATTCATAGAAAAACCAGTATTGAAGAATTACAAAAAAATGTTATAACAGATTAATAAATGTAGATGATGCTTTCTTTTGGAATTTCAGATTGCCACATATAGAAAATTTCAGATAAGACTGTAAAGTGCTAACTACAACGTAAAGATATAGTAGAGACACTTATTCAAATCGTTCAAGTCATTGGAAATTTGGATGTTTTCCATTTATTAACCTTAGAGAAAGGAGTGGGAAATTACATAAAGGGTCTTGTAAATAACCAAATCACCAGGGTCTCAGTTGTCAGTGGCCTGATGCCACGTCACTGTAGTTGAAGACGACGGTCCTCTGTAGTGTTAGTCCTAAATAGTTGAAATAGATTTGCATACAAGTTGCCTTTTAGTCAAGAAATTGTCACATGAATCAAGGAGAAATTTCTTCTCTTTAAAACAAGAAGTTATGTTTTACACATGTAAACACACATGCTTTTGCATACATGTTACACATTTACAAATCTAAGCAGAGATCTGTAACATAGCACCCGTAGAGTACATCACTATTTTTAATTGTAACTCTGAACGTTTTAGATAAGTGGTGGTATTATCTACACTTTATACGAGAGGCAACTGAGGCCAAGAGAGCATAAGTAATTTACACAAAAATATACTAAATTGAACTGGAATTTAAATATAGATAAGTCTTTTACAAGAAATTTTCAAGGCTATATGTATGTTTATATAAATTTAACTGCATTAGGAAAGGTTTATCCAACATATTTCATTATGCAGAAATGTCATATATTTCTCTGTTGCCTCATTGAATATTTAAAAGTACTTTTTTTATTACTGTGAACAACAGATTGTGACATTATTTTCTTCATAGTATGTTTTTAAATTTTATTTTACATTTAAAAAATTTTTAAAACATTTTTAAGTTTTCATTTAAAAATCACATTTTTTAAACATTTTATATTTTAAAGATATTGTTTTATTTAAACTATGTCCTTCTCCTCCCAAAATCAAGATAATCATATCATCTGATACTGAAAAAGAATTTATTGCTATTAAATGTATTTAAAAAGAAAAGTCCGAATGCAAAGCAGGGTTAGAAGCAAATTTCCCTCCGGATAGGCTAAATCTAGACTTAAAGAGCTCATGATATACTAGTGTTTTATTTGGTTTTTACTCCCTAGTGAACTCAAGTAACATGCCTGTCTTTATGAAAAAGAGGAGCTGAGCTGGTAAACAGTTATTGAAGGTACAGAACTATGGTCTGGTTTGAATATTCACAATTTTAAACACTACCGTATAATATTGGCAGGAATTAAAAGGCAGATTTCGAGTCTTGCATATTTAAAGTAATAATCAGAGCTGAAATATATATATATTCTTTAGGCACTAAATAAAATGCTTCTTAGCTGCTTAAAGGGCCAGTTTTAGAAGGAAGTTATCCGTGTGACTGAACTCAACTGATAAAAGTATATTCATTACTCATTTAACGATTTCATCCAACAGATACTATCTCTGGCACTGAAGATACAATGGCAAGCAGCAATTGACATGGTCTCTACCCACATGGAGAATAAGGCTTGTGAAAGAAAAAGAAATAGCTGAAATGATTGCAAAATACATGTAAAGATCCCACCTTGGAAAGCCCTGTGAGATAGACTTGCATGATTCTGTAGTAGGACAGAGCATGGCACATCAAGACCACAGAAAAGAAGCCCATGGGGCTGGAGAAAATACAAAAGGGGTTGAGGGGGGTGCGGTTCATGCTGCAACATAAAGCTACAGAGATTGTCAAGGGCCATCCCTTTTAAAGGTATTAAAACAATTTTACAGTTATTTGTCTTCATAATGAAAAATTAAAATAAAATTAATCGAGTATCTAAAGTTGGTAGACGGGAGTCTGGTATGATTCATTTTGCATCTTCAAAATATCACTCTCATGTGAAGAGTGGATTGGAGGAATTCCATGGATGGGAGACTGGCAGGCCAGGGAATCCGTCCAGATCTGCTGAACACACAAAAAATGCAGTAACTTTCTTTAAAAATCCTTTAAAACTGCATAGATAATTTTTCCAACTTTAAGTACAGGAAAATGGAATTTCATGGCAGAGCAAGGTTCTGCTTTAGCAATTGCTGATCTAATGAGAAAATGAGAACTACTGATATCTAAAGGATGTGTTTACTACTAATGAAGACATGCCCGATTTGTTGAACTAATGAGTGTTGCTGCAGTCAACTAGGCAGGGAGGAAAAATTGGGTTGCATGGACCCTCCTGACTCAATTCTTGTGCCAGGGCAGGCTAGGGAAGGTACACTTTCTGAATATTAATTCAAACTGAGCAAAATGCTATCATCAGTAAATAAATGGTGTTAATCTGAATGTACTCTTTTCTTTTTTCTCACTATTTAATATATGTTTTCTCACACTTAAAAATTCTTAAGAGTTTTGTTGAAGAAGCTCTTATATGTATGCAAAAATTTGTCAAAGGATTTCTTCAGACAATAGATAGACATTAGTATGTAAAATTTCAAGATTATTATTTTGTTTTGATTTTTTTCTGTGGAGGCAAGGGGTCTGTTTTTGTTGTTGCTTATTAAGGCTTTGCCACAAGCTGTAGCAGAAAAATACCTTCTTTGTAAATAGGGTCAACATTTTTTAAACAGGAAACTAGTTTAAAATTCACCTTTATTAAGCCCAATGAGCATGTAAATTATAAAAATGAACTAAACGTAATATAATATAAAACAATGCAAAAAAAAGACACCAAAATACTCTTAGGAAATTGTATCTTTATTAAATGAATAATAAACAATTCACCTTTATGATTTCATAGACAATAATTCTCCATTAGCTAACAACAAAACTAAGTATACATAGAGAAAATATGATATAAAAGATAATAAAGATGTTACATAAATACATAGAAGTAGTTTCTTTTTTCTAAAATGATTTGCTCTAATTTCTAAAACTTCAGAGCAAGTCGAATATCTGTCAAACAATACAAAACCAAAATCTTGTGCTATGGCTCATGGCTCAATTTTTTAAACCTTAACCAGATGAATCAAGTGTATTGCAATGGCTGTGCTGAGTAGAGAACTAAATGGATGGGCCTATACATTTCTTTTCTATTGGTTTTATCCAGTTTTAAAATCAAGGTTTTACCATCACCGTAAAATGAGTTCAACAGCCTTCAATCTCCCTTCTTTGGAACAATCTGTATCAGACAAGACTTATATTTTCCTTCTTCAAAAAATAAGTTTGGTAGAGTTTACTATCATGATATTTTAGATACGGGTTTTTGTGGGATGAAGATATTCAATTTCTTTAGCCATTATCTGTATATTGAGGTTTTCTGTTTCTTCTTTGGCCAAATTTAACATTCTGTAGAAATTAATTGTTAACTATGTTTTTAAAATTGTATTGGTGTGTATTTGTTTATAATTCACTTTAAATACTTTTGTATTTACTGTGTCTGAACTTTTCTAACTTTGACACACCACATTTTATTTACTGAAAAGTCTCTATATTTTTCTTACTAGGTTCTGTGAGAGTTGTTATTATTATTATTGTTCTAATCCAATTACTTTCAAAGAACCAGATCTTGTTTTGGTTAATTTTTAATGTTGTTTCAGACTTGGTTCTCTGTTTTATTAATCCTTTCTTTATCTTATTTTTATTTTCTTCTCTGGGGAGGGAGGGCAATGGCATGAATCTGACTCTGTTTTGCTAATTTCTTTAAGAGCATGAACACTTTCACTTTATAGATTTTGTTAAATATTCTTAAACATCTTTTTTTCTTGCAATATGTATTGCATTACTTGTGTCCAAATTCTATTGTTACTGTTATTATTGTTGTTTGTTATTTAACAACACCCTAACGTCCACTTTAGCCCAAAGATTATGCACAGACAGATGTTATGAATTTCTAAATACTTTTCTATTTTTCATCAGTGATTTTTAATCCTATCAGGCTTTGTTCAGGGAACCTGGTCCATACATGTGGATTTTTGGGAAATTTTAAGGCTTTTTTGTAGTCTACAACAGACAAGTGAATGTTCGGTTCTCTGTGGAAACTATAGACATATTGTCTACTAGTTCTGAATTAATATTTGTGACATTTAGATTATTAATTTAAACTGTCACTAGCTTTTCTATCTCTACCTGTCATAATCTAACTCTGATTATTGACATATTATTTTCTACATATATTTTTTCAGTTTATACCTTATATATTTTAGATTTATACTTTGTCTTTTATGTTTTTTGGTTTTCCTTAATTTTTAAAAAATTTTACGAATGTATAATATTTTTTCTTATTATTTAAAAAATGTGATTAGTACTTTTTGATATTAAAATTATATAGGTTTTCTTTTAATTTGTATTTTCTTTCTGGTTGTTTTATTTTGTTTTGTTTTGCATCGTTTTATTTTCAACCTCACTGCATTATTTAGATAGAAGGGCTTAACTTCTAACAATACATTGGTCAATATTCTTTGTTCTAATCCAGTCTGAGGGCATCTGCTTTTTGATTGGTGGATTTAAAACAGTTATTTTAGGTCATATATTATTCAGCCATCTCAGGCCTAGAGTTGATCAAATAGCTAATTTAATATTAGCTTACCATAATTCATATGAATTATAATTCATATGTACTATATTTTTCTTTTGGTTATTGCTAGAATCTTCTATATTCCAATTTATTTCTTCTACGTTTTCCCCAAATTTAAGAAACATTTATGTTATCAATAATCCTATATTATCCTGGATCGAAAAAAATGCTATTTCATAATCTAATCAGTTTTGATCTTCCAATGGGTTAAAAGATAAACTGAGGCAAATAAAAACTTTCAAGACTTTTTTGGAGCAAACATAGGTTTGAGTCCAGCAGCACTAAACCGAAAGTGTTCCACCAACAGGAGCTGGGAGAAAGGCTCTTCTAGAGCAGATGAAGAAGCAAAGCCAGGAAATTATTTGATTGGCTATGGCTTAAGTAGTTGCCTTATTTGGGAAAGCCTAGTTGGCTGTTTGTGGTTTGTTGTCCTTAAATTTCATTTTTTTTAGGATAGGAATGTGTTCACCGTTGACTCTGCCTTTGTTGGTTTCCAAGGCACTGAGCCACCTCAGTCTGATGGCCTCTTTGGTTAATTACTTTAACACTACAGTGCCCCAGTCAACATTATGCCTTTATGTTTTTGATATGAATCTATCAAATGGCATTAATTTTTTTTCCCCCACAATGGTAAAACTGTAAGTTATCCCCTCAACCCAATTTCTCATTTTTTATTGGGATATTAATGACCCATGTTAATACTTCTGAAGCCTACAATATCTGTAGAGTGTCTTCAATTTAAACAATGTTGGAACAAATATAAACTTTCAAGTTTGATTTTATTTCCTTTAAGCTTAGAAAAAATTATTCCTTTTTTTCCCCCTTGCTTAGACTTGTGCTGTTAAAAAGTCTGACATCAATATCAAAGAGAGATTGCATTAACGGTATAACTTATTGCGTTTATTCAGTGCCCAGATATTTGGTCTCTAGAACCAGTCTGACAAGAGCTAAATCCCACTGCTGGGTTTTCTAATATGTAACTTGGAATAATGATAATAGAATTATTGTATTAAGTTAGTTAATAACTTAAAACTGAATAGTCTTTAGAACATTTCAGCACTCAAATTCACTTTAGTTTTATTATTAAAAATATTAAAATGCTCTGAAATCATTGTAGAATGCATATTAAGTATCCTCACTGTTAATTTTCAATCAATACAAGACAAAGCTAGAAATTCAATACACTGAGAACAAGAAAGTATATTTAATATTGTCAAACTACCTATCCAGCCGGGAGATAAAACATTGAACTTATGCTTCCTATGATATAAAATAAGTTAATTCCAGACAGGTTAATAGCTTCATTAATAAAATAAACAAATATTTTATAAAAATTTGGATAATTGGCATGTCAAGCTCAGAAGGTCTTTGTAAAAAAGATAAGTATAGCAAGTGTAAAATAATCCCCCTCACACACACGCATATGCGCACCTCCAAGACACAGGCTGTATAGAGATTTATGAATCGTTCATGGCAAAAGATACCACATAGATAGGAAAAAGATGGCTGAAACTATATAAGAGATAAAGGGTAAGTATATGTAATAAAAATGCAATTAAAGTTGATACTGAAAGATTAATAACCAAATAGGAAAAAAATCTCCAAAGAATATCAATAGTCAATTTAAAGAAGTGCAAAAACAAACAAACAATAAACACATTAAAAGATCCCAAACTTCACTAGTAGTCAAGGAAATGTAAAAAAGAATCCATCAATATAAATTTATATCCATCCTGTAGCCAAAAAATTAAGAAACTATAATAATTATTGTTAGTGAGATATTAGGGGAAATGATAGCATCATATATTTCAAGTTACTAAATGAACGTGTAGTCTTTTAGACAATTAAACTGGTAATCTCAGTCTCTCTCTCGCTCCCTCAGTTATCCTGCCACTGGGACTATTGTGTTAATATAGAAGTATTGTTACTGAATGATCGAAAAGATATGTGTACGTTAATATATATTGGAACATTTTTCTTCATGTCAACAAAGAATTGAAATTAAGTGCATATGGCATTTCCAGCAAGATAGACCATCTGCTGAGTGTTAAAAAAAAAAAAGAATGTAAAAGATTTGAAGTTATAAGGACTAAGTACTCTAACCACAATGGTATTTAATTAGAAATCCATAACAACATGATGAATGGAAAATAATTTTTTTAAATAAAGCACCCACTTTAAAATAACAAAGGAGATAAAGAAGAAAACTTACAGGAAATTGGAAAATATTTTGAAAATATAATAATAAAAAACACCATATCGAAAACTGCGTACTGAAACTAAAGCAGTGATTAAGGGAAATTTAGAGCACTAAATGTTTATATTAGAAAAAAAAGAAAGGTATAAAAATCAATGATCTAAGGTTCCACCTTAAGAAGCTGCAAAATAGAAATGAAACCAAAGTCAGTAGGATGAATAAAATAATCAGATAGCAGAAATCAATAAAATAGAAAATAGACAAATGATAGAGAAAATCTATTAAACTGTAACCATTTCTCCTTTTTCATTTTTTTATTGTGGTAAAATACACATAATGTGATATTTACCATCTTAACCATTTTTAACTGTACAGCTCAATTGTATTAAGTACATCCATACTGTTGTGCAAACGTCACCATCATCCGTCTCCAGAACACTTTCATCTTGCAAAAGTGAAATTCTATATCCATTAAATAATAACTACCCATTCTTCCCCTCCCCTTGTCCCTGGTACCCATGTCTTTATTTTCTGACTCTATGAATTTGGCTAGGTACCTCATAAAAGTGGAATCCTACAGTATTTGCCTTTTTGTGATTGGCTTATTCATTTAGTTATGTGTCTTCAAGATTTGTCCGTGTTGTAGAGTATGTCAGAATTTCCTTCATTTTTAAGGCTAATATTCTAGCATATGTATATACCACATTTTGCTTACCCAATTTATCTGTCAATGGACACTTGGGTTGCTTCCACGTTTTAGCTACGATAAATAATACTGCTATTAACACAGGTGTACAAATATCACTTTGAGACCCTGTTTTCAATTATTTTGATTATATACCCAGAAGTGAAATTGCTGCATCATATGGCATACTATTTTTCACTTTTTGAGGAATCGCCTTACTGTTTTTGGCAGTGGCTGTACCATTTTACTTTCACACCAGCAATGCACAAGGTTTCCAATTTCTCCACAGTCTCGCCAACGGTTGTTATTTTCTCTGGGGTTTGTTTGTTTGTTTTGTCGTAATAGTAGCCGTCCTAATGGGTGTGAGCTGGTATCTCATTGTGGCTTGATTTGTATTTCTCTAATGATTAGTAATGGTGATCATCTTTTCATGTGCTTATTAGCTATTCATATGTCCTCTTTGGAGAAATGTCTATTCACTTCCTTGGACCATTTTTTGAATCAAGCTCTTGCTTTCTTGTTGAGTTTTAGGGCTCTTCTATATAGTCTAATAGTAATCCCCCATCAAATCTATGATTTATGAATATATTTTCCCATTTTGTGCATTGCCTTTTTACTCTGTTCATAGTGTCTGATGCACAATGTTAAAAAAAAATCATGAAATCTAATTTGTGTATTTTTCATTTTGTTGTCTGTGCCTTTGGTGTCATATCCAAGAAATCATTGCCAAATGCAATGTTGTAAAGTTCTTGCATTATGTTTTCTTCTCAGAGTTTTATAGTTTTAGGTCTTACATTTATGTCACAGATCCATTTTGAGATAATTTTTGTGTACAATGTTAGGTAAGGGTCTAACTTCATTACCTTGCATGTGACTATCTAACGTTCTCAGAACCATTTGTTGAAAAGACTGTCTTCTCCTTTGAATGGTCTTGCAGCTTTTGTCAAAAATAATTTGACTGTATATGTGAGGGCTTGTTTCTGGACCTTCTATTCTGTTCCATTGGCCTATATGTCTGTCTTTATGTCAGTACCACATTGTTTTGATTACTGTAGCATTGTAGTAAATTTTGAAATCAGAAAGTGTGAGTCCTCCAGATTTGTTCTTTTTCAGGATTGTTTTGACTATTTCAGGTTACTTGCAATTCCATATGAATTTTAGGATAGATTTTTCTATTTCTGCAAAAAAGTCATTGGAATTTTGATGGGGATTTCATTAAATCTGTAGGTTGCTTTGTATTACATTAACATATTAACAATATTAAGTTTTAAGATATATTACAAAGGTACAGGCGTTAAAACAGTATAATACTGGCATAAAAACAGACATAAAGATCAATGCAACAGAATAGAGAGCTCAAAAATAAACTCATGTATATATGAGTTATGTATATAGATGCGTATGTGTGTGTGTGTATGTGTGTGTGTGTGTATATATATATATATATATATATATATATATATACAGTCAACTGATCTTTGGCAAGGGTGCCAAGGATACAGAATGGAGAAAGGACAGTCTTTTCAACAATGGTGTGAGGAAAACTGGATATTCACATTGAAAAGACTGAAATTAGACCTCTATCTTATACCATATACAAAGATCCATTCAAAACAGATTAAGGACTTAAACGAAAGACCTAAAATTATAAAAGTCCTAGAAGAAAACATAGAGAAAATGTTCTTGACATTGGTTTTGAGAATGGCTTCTTGGATATGACACCAAAACACAACAAAAGATAAAATAGACAAATAGGACTGTATTAAACTAAAAAACTTCTGCACAGAATGTTTAAGTAGAGCTTAATTTAAGTAGAGGTTTTCTTAAAAAGCAAAGAAAATAAAAGAATGAAAAGCAACCTATGGAGGAGGAGAAAACATTCACAAACCACTTATTCAAGCAGGAATTCATATCAAAAATATGTAAGAAACTTCTATAACTCAACAGCAAAAAAAAAGCAAAAGCAAATAGCCAGAGTAAAAAGGGGCAAAGGACTTGAACAGACAAATGACCAACAGTATATGAAAATGTGTTCAAATAAGTTCTGGAGATGTGCTGTACAACATAGCAGCTGTAGTTAAGGACATTGAATTGCACGCTTAAAAATTTGTTAAAGAGTAGATCTCATGTTAAGTGTTCTTACCACACACAAAACATAAATAATGAAAAGGACACAAAGGAACTTTTGGAGGTGATGAATATGTATACTACCTTGACTGTGGTGATAGTATCATGGGTGTATACATATGTCCAAACTCATCAAATTGTATACATTAAATGTGCAGTTTTTTGTATATCTGTTATACCTGAATAAAGCTGTTAAAAAACAGAAAGTATAATTGTTGAACAATATAAGCATTTGCCTTATCACTTCTTATATCTTTATTGAAAAGTTGAACTCTACAAATTCTAGAAACACTCATGAAGAGTCCTAATTGAAGCTCTACTTAAAAATAATCCAGAGAACTACTATGTTCTCAGAGATCAAAGGAAATTGTCTTTGCACTTCCAATATTGAGGATTTTATTACACATAGACTTCTGTTTTGTTCCTTGTTCCTCTGCCTAGCTTAGTGACTACATAGTTCAGAAATAAAAACTTTCCCATAATTTTCTCTTCAAAAACTTTCCAAGTTTGAAGAAAAATTTTCCTATGGATTTCTTTCTCTTCTTTCACACTCCTGTCTATATAATAGCAAACACACACATGCACACACACACACACAAATACACTCACACAACAACTTCAAATCATTATTCCCTTTGGGATTTAATGTTGCTAGATAGAAAAGGAGGAGTCACATATTTTTTCTCTTCCCCGTTATTTTCACTCTCGCTGCCATAATTGGCAAAGAAACAACTCTTGATTATACTGATCTGTAGTCTGCTGCCTTTTATCTTTCTTCCCTTCTATATATTTAAAATGTTCATAAGAAAAAAATGTCACGGATTCATTGATTATTTATAAGGTTGGAAGGATATAAACACCAAAAAAAAAAAAAATCCAAGAGAAGGCAAGATACTAGAAGAAGAAAAGTGAAAGAGACTCAAAAATTAAAAGATAATGTGAAGTGGCAATTAGAAAACAAGCTAGCTTTCATAGTCAGGCCTGGGAAGCATGTAACCATACAGATAACAGGGTAGTCAATCTTTCCCACTGTTTCATTGAGTGTGTTATTTCTACTCTCTATAAGACAAAATTCTTGGCCCTAATCTACCAAGCCTAAACTGTCAGAGATGTCACAGAAGTTAGATGTAACTGTGAATCTGTTCTTTTTCCTGGGTTCAGGGAACAACGTTCCTAATAAGGAGTATAACATAAGATTCTGATGTCATTTTCTTTTGATTATACCTCAAAAAAGATCAGATTTTGAAGACTCTCACTTCAATGGACTGAGCTAGAAATGAGATGCTGTGAAGTCTGTAGAGAAATAACCTTTTATAACTTCTCTAAAATGACTTTGAACACAAAGTTGCCTAAAACTCAAAAGTGGCATGAAGGGTTCGTGTTGTTATTTAATTGCAAAATCACATTCTTAGTGGATTATACACAGTTAGTGGGTTATAATAACAAGTAAGTGATATTTTTAAGTTCAAGAATTCCATTTCAGGCAAGAGAAAGCTAGATAGGGACTAGAACACAAAAATAGAGTATCTCCTGATTTTCCTTGATTTTGTCCTAGCATTGTTAATCAATTTAACTGATACTTATAAAAACAAAGGCAAAGAATATAATGCTTTTCTAGTAATATGATCAATCATGCAAAAAATACTAAATATTTCATTTTTTACTAGTTAACATTTCAAAGGATACATTTACATTTCCAATTTTATATGTCAAATTCTAATTGTGGCTATGCATTTTAAAACAAAAAATTAATCATACATAATAGTTTCTTATATCTTTTATTAAATAACCGTGATATATTTTTATTCTATACTAATGAGAAGGTAAAAATATTTATTTTCAAAGTTGATTTAATGTACATCATATACAAATAGACATGGTTAGAGTCAGATAACTTTTAATTTACATAATAAATAAAATTAAAGACATCACAAAAAATACACAATGTACCCTTAATATTGAGGCATACATCTTGCTGTGATAATTTGAAAGAATTTTTAGGTCATGACTTTAAAACTTCTTGGTCTTAGACTTTTATAGATAGCTTTGGAATACCTGAAACATACTTTAAATTATTCCAAAGGCAACCGAGGAGGAAAAAAGGCAATATATGAGGGGCCAGCTGGGTGGCACAAGCGGTTAAGTGCATGTGTTCCGCTGCGGGTGGCCCGGGGTTTGCCGGTTCAGATCCCAGGCGCCCACTGACGCACCGCTTGTTAGGCCCTGCTGTGGCCGTGTCCCATATAAAGTAGAGGAAGATGGTCACAGATGTTAGCCCAGGGCCAGTCTTCCTCAGCAAAAAACAAAAGAGGAGTATTGGCATTGGATGTTAGCTCAGGGCTGGTCTTCCTCACACACACCAAAAAGACAATATATGAGATGCATATTAGATATCAATTCACAATACAACCAAGAATGTTTCCTCTAATATGTGTCTCTCTTTGCATAATTCACGTATGAGTCTATGACAAAAACAATTACAAAACGCTTTTGTTTTATCTTTAACCTATAAGGCAACCTCAAATATTTACAATTTTGAAGTATTATATATAAATTATATATAGAGAGATATAGATATATACCATCCAATACCTTTTAAACAATCCTAAAGTTCATATGGAACCACAAAAGTCCCAGAATAGCCACAGTGATCTTGAGAAAGAAGAACAAAGCTGGAGGCATCACACTTCTTGATTGCAAAGTAAATTACAAAGTAGTTAAAACAATATGGTAACTGCATAAAGACAGATATATAGACCACCAGAAAAGAATAGAATGCCAAGAAATAAACTCATGCGTATATGGCCAACTGATCTTTGCAAGGGTGCCATGAATACACAATGGGCAAGGACAGTCTTTTCAACCAATAGTATTGGAAAACTTGGATATTCACATGCAAAAGAATGAAATTAGACCCCTACCTTACACCGTACACAAAGATCATCTCAAAAGAGATTAAGAACTTAAATGTAAAAAAGCTGTAAAACTCCAGAAGAAAACATAGCAGAAAAGATTCTTGACACTGGTCTTTGCAATGGTTTCTTGGCTATGACACCAAAAGCACAGGCAACGAAAGCTAAAATAGACAAGTGGGACTACATCAAACTAAAAGACTTTTGCATAGCAAAGGAAACAATCAAAAGGATGAAAAGGCAACCTGTGGAATGGGAGAAAATATTTGCAAACCATTTATCTGATAAAGGGTTAATATAAAAATCATATAAGAAACTTCTACAATTCAACAGCAAAAACAAAACAAAAACCTGATTAAAAAATAGGCAAAGAAGTTGAACAGACATTTCTCCAAAAAAGACATATGAAATCCTAAAAGGCATATGAAAAGGTGCTAGACATCAGCAATCATCAAGGAAATGCAAATAAAAACCACACTGAGATATCTCATATCTGTTAGTATGGCTATTATCAAAAATTCAAAAAATAACAAATGTTGGCAAGGACGTGGAGAAACTGGAACCCTTGCACACTGTTTGGGAACATAAAATGGTGGAGCCACTTTGGAATACAGTATAGAGGTTCCTCAAAAAATAAAAAAATAGAACTACCATATGATCCAACAACTCCACTTCTGGGTATATATCCAAAATAATTGAAATCAAGATCTTGAAGCGATATCTGTGTTCCAACGTTCATTGAAGCATTATTTACAATAGCTAAGATATGGAAACCACCCAACTGTCTATCGAGAGAGGAATGGATAAAGAAAATGTGATATATATATATACAATGGAATATTATTAAGACTTTAAAAAGAATGAAATCCTGCCATTTGCAAACACATGGATGAACCTGGAGGACATTATGCTAAGTGAAATAAGCTAGTCTCAGAGGGACAAATACTATACGTTTCCACTTATAGATACCTAAAATAGTCAAACTCACAGAAGCAGAGAATAGAATGGTAATTGTCTGGGGCTGGGGTGTGGGCAAAATAGGAAGTTATTGTTCAATGGATATAAAGTTTCAGTTATACACGATGAATAATTTCTAGAGATCTGCTGTATAAACGTACTGCCTATAATAAACAGTACAGTATTATGAACTTCAAAATTTGTTAAGAGGGTAGATCTCAAGTTAAGTATTCTTACCACAAAAACAAAAACACACAAGATAACTTTGGAAAGTGTTGGATATGTCTATTACCTCTCTTATGGTGATGGATTTTTGCATTTGTCTAAACTCATCAAATTATACACAGTATGTGCCATTCTTTCTATATAGATTATACCTCAGAAAGTTGTTAAAAAGTTACATATGTAAAAATTATAAAATGTGTAGAAATATACTGCATTGAATTTTAAGTTAGATTAATTTACATGAAAGTTTACTATCCATTTCAACATGCTGGGGCCATTTTAATAGAATCATAATTGTGAATAAGGTTTTGAATGTCAATTCCACTAGTTCCTATCTGCAAAGCCATGAGCAGGTAACTGAAAGTCTCAAAGCTTCGGTTTTGTCACCTGTCAAATGTGTGATTAATGATACCTTCCTCATAAGTAGGCTATTAAAGAGAAGTGAGATACAGATACACAAGAGACACACAGGAACTCAAGACCTTCTCCTAGCCTATAGTTAGAGTTCGATGAATGTTAACTACTATTTTATTTTTTAAAAAAGCATAGATCTACTCTGTTATTCTTGTTTTCCTTTGATTCTCGGCACTCAGATGGATCCTGGCAAACATTAGATATTCAATAATTATTTATGGATACATGAAAAATACCTTGAGTTACATAAATCACCTTTTATATATATTTCTGAAAAATAGCATTTCTAAATAATAATCAGTATCCAGTGGAAAGAAAGAAAATTGTAACCTAATTTCTCCTTTTGAAGGTCACCAAATAAAATAGGCGATATTTCATATTAAAGGAAGAAAAAACTTACCAGATTTAGGAACTTGCAATGTGATGCCATTGTTTCGGTTATAGAGTTTTCATTTTGGAGCAAGTTTTTGAAGTCAAGTAACTTCTGAATCTTTTCACATTTATTATATCACTCAATGCTCTAATTGCTCAAATCAACTCCATGAGATAGGTACCATTATTATCCTTATTTTACACAAAGGGAAATTAAGGAGGGTAAGTTATTCTCCCAAGGTTAGCAAGCTGATACGTGTCATTTTGAATTTTTAGTGTCTGGGTGTTGCATGAGTATGCACGTGAGTGTGTATGTATGTGTGTGTGTGTATAGAATAATTGCAGTTTAATTGTGTGTGTATATTGGAGTTTAATTTATTAACCTTATAAATTTTAAAATCTAGATTATTTTAAGCTTACAATTTAATTTGCAAATCATATTTTATTTCCTTTGTGATTTAATTGATATTTGATTGAACAAGTTAAAATATTAAATTCCCCTAAACAATCCTTTTCCATTTACAAATTTAACTTATTAAATTACCATAACATTTTATTCTATATTTCTTCAGTTAACATGATATTCTTAAGTACTTTCAATACCTCATAGAATACTCTTAAGATTTATCAAGCAAACTATTTCTAAGCATTTAAAGAAATCTTATAAATATGTCATAATAATAAACATAGTAAATTAAATTTTCTTACATATTCCAATATCATTTACAAAACAACAAATTTGATTACGCTATGCAACCTGGTCTCACACACTTAAAGTTCTAATTGCCTCTTTCAAATTAAAATCGTGCCTAATATTCTGAGTTATCTCATATTTCATATTCTTTTAAAGATTAATCTTCAATAATAAACACAATAAGTATAATGACATAAGGCAATTTCTTTCTAGGCTGGAAACACATTAATATGGTGGGTTGAAATATTTCATCACAATATCTGAAATATTTATTTCTAAAATATCTAGGGTTATAAAGTCATCCACCCACCTCATGAGTCAGTTTTTCTCGCGTTTCTAGTGTTCTGATCTTACAGGGTCAAAAAACTAATAGGCAAAATACAGATCAGTCATATATTAAAGATTGAAAATTGGGACCAGTGCACCACAGACTGTCACACTAATTTACTTGAACAACTATGAGCCTATTTCTTACAGTTATGCTCTCTGCTCTGTCTGTCACATCAACAAAGAACTGGGAGCAAACACTTTTTATTTAGGATTTAGTTTCACAATCTAGTGCATCATACACCCTCTGAATAATTTTTAAATTTCAAATTATTCAATTGTTTTTCTAAGTCTTTTCAATTTAACATCTCATTTAGATATATGGGATTCTGCACATCACTCCATGCTGACTCATGTCCACACTCACACGTACGTACACACATCCAGGTAGGCATGCACACACACAAAATGCAATTAATATATTTTCTGCATGATTAAGGTAACCACCTTCTGCAGTCACTTACTAGGTTGTAATGTAATAATCTCTTTTTCATTTGAGAATTTTATCTCATCTATATTATATCATCTGTCTCATTGGCAATGAGTTTATTTTTACAAAATTTTGATGCATAGAGATAAACAATAATCAGAGTACCAAATAACAAGATTAGCAAAATATTTAGGAAATGGCTATTGCCTATTGAAAGAACTATATTAAAATGCTTTAGATCAACACTGTGTGTACGACTGTATAAAATCGATCAATGTAGTGATAAGCGATCTTTATTTCACAGCATGCTCTTACATATTTCTGTCATTTACACTAATTCTTCTCATAAGCCAGAGATTGCATCCCATCTGTTTCCTTCAGGAAGCATTTTTTCAGTCCAAACGTGGCATGTGTATCCCTTGAGTGTCTTTTAGTGTGAATCCTGTTTTAACGACATTCACTCTGCATTGATTGAGTCTTCTTAGCTAGCTCTGCTAATATACTATGGACTATTTGAGGATGGAGTTAGTGATGGGCCACCACTGCATCTGTAGAAGCCAACATAAAGACTGAAATATGAATCAAAATTATTTATTGTTATAAATAATTGTAATTCTTACACAAAGTGTACTTAGTTATATACTTCACCTCAATTAAACAATTATCAAACATTTTATAAGGGAACCCTAGAAATCTACCTATAGTGAGAAATGAGAAATTCATGCTAATGAATGAGGTTTTTGAATACACTTAGTAGCCCCTCCTGACCCCTGTAATCATACGGATCATAACAAGAAATTAGCTAATACCTATTTATGTTTCAGACGAATGTAATAATACGCTAATTATCCTAGCTAAAATTTCTGCTACCACAGTTTTTAGGATATGCTATAGGAAGCTTTCCTAAGGTTAAGGGTGGGAACCTGGATAGTATTATAAAGATAAATTTCCACATCTGTAATTTCCCTGTGGTCTCTTTACTAAAATTGATCTTCCTGAGAATTGACCTATATATGTCTATAGGTTCTCCTTTCCCATATCCTCTTCCCAAAAATCTCCTACTTAAAAATGAAATACATCCTCTTCCTGTCCTGAATTTTATTCTGATGTATTGCTTCTGGGTGTAAAGCCACTGGGGATGCAAAAGAAAGTGTCACTTAGAATTATTGGCTCTTGTGGAAACTTCTTTTATGATTTATTATTTTAAAAAAATTTTTGTTTTTTTTCGTACATATTTCTGTTCAGTTAATGAGGCCTTAGAAGCAGTGTATTTTGGCACTTGTTGAGATATTTTTAATTCAAATGTATTGTAGAGATGTTGGTAAAAGTGACTTTTCCTTTTCCGTCTTTCAGCAATTATTGTCAAATAATGCATGACTCCACAGGCAAAGACATCTAAAAAACAAATCAAATATCAAAAGACAAAAATGGTTAAGCAGTGTTTAAAGATGAGCAATGTTTTGAGCTTTCTCACAACTCATCATTAGGATGAATGTGTAGCTGGAAAGGAAAGTCGTGAAAAAAAGCTAAATTTGTTTATGATGCTGAATCTTTTATTTATTTTTTATGTTTTTTTGTGAGGAGGACCAGCCCTGAGCTAACATCCAATGCCAATCCTCCCCTTTTTTGCTGAGGAAGACTGGCCCTGGGCTAACATCCGTGCCCATCTTCTTCTACTTTATATGGGACGCCGCCACAGCATGGCTTAACAAGCGGTGAGTCGATGGGCACCCGGGATTCGAACCAGCGAACCCCGGGCGGCGCAGCAGAGTGCACGCACTTAACTGCTTGCACCACCTGGCAGGCCCCTGATGTTGAATCTTTTGAATGTCACTGGAGTGCTTCCCAAGACAGTCAAAATTTTCAGGATACATTGAATGAAAACAATGTGGTTTCTTTCAGATAAATTGTTTATAATTCAACGAAATAGGTTATATATAATTTTATAAAAATAATTACATGAAATACTTGTTCCAATATGGTTATTTCTTATTTTACTTATTTTTTCTTATAATATGTTGTATTTTCTACTTACTATGACTATAGCAGCTGTTAGTTCATTTGATTTTAGCACTATATAATTTTCTCTTTCATTAGATACAAGGGAAATGATAGCGAAAACTAACAAAATAAATGGATTTATTCTTATTTTATTCATGTTCTTGTTTAATTATTACTTAGATCTCAAAATAGACTTCTGCATACCTATACATACATATAACTTTTAAATAATCTCTTCTATCACACATCTGACTTCATAAACAGCTCATAATTTTAACAACGTATTAGACTACTTTATTGTGATTTAGATAATGAGAAACTATTGTATCACCCTATTTAATAATTTATTATACGCATGGACAAATTAATTATATTACTTGTAAATGATGTTGGTCACGACTTTACAGATTTTAGTCATCAATTTAAAAATTGTATTGTATTTCATAATTTATATATGTATTGTTTTAAAAATATTTCTTAGGTATACATTAATATGGTATCTGAATTGAAAAATAAAAATAAACATTTTCTAGAGGACTGAATCTAATTTCGCTGATTGACTTGACAATGAAGACTGATTTTGCTAAACAGTCAAGTCAGAAAAAACATCAATAAAATAGAAAATAGATACAAAATTCAATTTTAAGATTTTGGCAAGAGCCATTTAAATCATATGAGAGAAAAAAACATTTAATTTGCAAACTGTAACAGCATCTGTGTAACATTATATTTTTTATTTTCCCAAAATTGTTAGTAAATCTGATAAAATAAAGACTGTCCACACACAAGTATGATAGGTAAAATTACTAGTCATATGATATGACCTGCTAAAAGCTTTCAGTAAAATTTCAAGAAATTGAAAAAGTGGATGCATCTAATGACAGAGGAACAAATTCTATTACATATCAGATGGTTTCTGTTCCTTTGATTTCAACAAAATTGATAAGGGACTTAACCTAGTTATCAGTTGAAAGATCATTAATTATATTTTGTGATGATAGACGATTATTTAAATTTTGGCTTGTAACTTGAAATGAGTTCAAACAATTGTGTGCTATAGACATATAAAAATTCCTTCCTTTTCCATCTGCTATTTTATGTGACCAAGCTTTCTCAGAGGTTACACTTATGAAAACAAAACACTAGTTTACCAAAAGCAATAATCCTCGGGGATATAAGAACTATTTGAAGCAAACAAAATAAAATTGCTCCATTCATCTCAAAAAGAAATATATTCCCAAAGAAATTTTAATTTTTGACTTTTAAACTGCTGGTCTTGATTAATTGAATACTAAAAGGAGTTGCAATGAAAAATATTTTTTAAATAATTAGAATTTTGGGAGTCACAATATTTCGTCGGTGAGATATATGACACAGTGATCAAAAAAAGACTTGTAAGCTAGAAATAGAAAATACTAAGATAAAAATTAAAGTCATAAATAGAATGATAGTACAATTTCATAGAAATAAAGCAACCATGTAAAATTTCTGGCTATTTACAGAAGACTTGTTCTTGTGTATCTTAAATAAATGATGTGGTATCAAATTGCTAGGTTATTTTAATTCCCTAGAAGAGTAATATGATGATTCTATTTTAAAATGTTGACATCTGAATACTACACTGGAAATTACTTCTTTGAATCAGTATAAATTTATGATGAAAGACTTTAGATATCAACTCAAAGTGTAAGGGAGTACCTAGTTTTTAAAATTAACTTTGGGGGGGCGGCCCAGTGGCTTAGCAGTTAAGTGCCCGTGCTCCGCTGCTGGCAGCCCGGGTTTGGATCCCGGGCGCGCATCGACGTGCCGCTTCTCCCGCCACGCTGAGGCCGTGTCCCACATACAGCAACTAGAGGGATGTGCAGCTATGACATACAACTATCTACTGGGGCTTTGGGGGGAAAAATAAATAAATAAATAAAATCTTTAAAAAAAAAATTAACTTTGGGGGATTTAAAAGTCTCTGATCTAGCAACTACCACCTCAGCTTCCTCATTTAGAAAATCACAGATGCAGAGCTGCAGGCCTGTGTTGTCAGTAGTGGAAATTAAATGTCACCACTAACACAGTGAGAATAGATTGAGAAGTGAGGGTCGCATGTGGTAGATCTTTAAAAGTCACGATAGGCTGATGTGAGACCTAGTGCTTCAAGAATAAATATTCATGATCTATTTGATTTATCTAATATACAGAGAGTCTTTGTAAATTTTCCTGATCATCAATGAAGAAATAGCAATCAAGAAAAACAATGAATTTTTATGTTTAGGACTTCCACCAGAGCATCACTACAACCGAAAATTTTTTTTAAGAAAATATTTATTGAGTTATAGCCAAATACTGGATAGGCAGTAGAAATGCAAATATAAAAGATGACTTTTTTTGATAAAGTGTCCTTTTGCAGAAAAAATACTTGTGCGTAGGGGTACAGGATTGGGGACAGATTGTAAATCATATAAATATAACCATGTAACCACAGTTGGCCTAATTTACACATGGATTTGCATTCAAAGAAAAGTCAATCCAAAAATGCAAGAATAATTGAAATTATGTCATATCTTTCTGATTAACAGCAGAAAAGAGTCAACAGGAAAAGAGGATCTCTGCCTCCCATATCTCATGCTGGTGCACAGTGATACAGGATAACTCTAACAATCTGTAATTACACCAGATAATCCATGGGGGCAGAAGATAAGACTTGATCTGTACTTCTAACCAATTTACTGTTTAATAATCTTGAAGAACTCATGAGTTGAGTCAGAAAAGACAAGTTAGAGTTGATAACACTTGAGCTGAGTCCAAAGAATGAACAGATGAAAGAAAGGGTAGAGTTTAAGTATTTCCAAATAAGAAGAAAAACTGACAAAGGAAATTATGTGTATAACGTTGTGGAGTATGCTAAGTCAATGTTAGCAATGAGAAAGTGAAAGTTAGGCTGTAGAAGGAAATGCAGCTCAAAAAGCACAAAGATATCCAGGCATCAGTTCTCTTTTATACCCAACTGAACTCTCTAGGGTTTATATTGTTGCCAATGTAAAGATCCCAATGAAATAGAAAAAAAGGCAGGGGTTGGATATATTTGGATTGTGAGAAAGGTTGATGTAGTTGATTTGGCCAGATGGACTTGAGGGGAGGAAGATTATAGACAACTGTAGACGATAGGTACCTCCTACACAGATTTTGACTCTATTCACATAGCTCCATATTTGCTGTCATAGCCTTTGTCCATTCCATTATTAGCTCTCACTAGGATTGCTGCAGTACACTTTTATTTGGTTTTTATCTTCTAATCTTTCCCACCTTTCATTTTTCTAATTCTTCGTCAATAAAATTCCACATAGTAGTCAGTATTGTGGTGGTGGTTGTTTTAACTTAAATCAGGTCATGCCAGTCCATTGCTAAAACCTTTCAAAATTCTCAATTAACTTATCCTTCGTGTTATATGCCAATATTTTAACTCAGTGTGTAAGTAGAATGATCATATAATTCCTTGTGTAAAAGTTTCTGAGGGTGAAAGTGGGCACTCTTAATAATTACACCAAAGCAACAGTTACAACCTCATTTAGGGCATGCTGGAATGCAGAGTTACCCTCTCTGTAATCCCCATATGATCTGCCTCCTGTCTATCTAGCCAACCTCATTACATTTCAGGCTTCAACTTATTCTCTCCAATTCATCTACAATGGTTTCCTAATTGTTCAATACAATTATTTGTATGTGTTCAATGCAAATGGTGTTATAATTGCTATTCCCTTTGCTTTACCATCCTACCCAAAGTTGCTCCTGCTTTCCCAGTTACCATTTACCATATTATATTTTTATTTTTACACCTTAGTTTTTACTCTCTGATTTTTCTTTTGAAATTGTTTACTTTTACATCATTTGTCTCCTTTCACAAGAATGAGGTTGTTTAAAAAAATGTACTTTGCCTGACTTATTCATTACTCTATCCCCAGTGTCTAGAACAATGTCTGGCACATTCAAGGCACTTAAAAATTGTTGAGTAAGTACATGAGTGATTCAATGCATGCAACATTTCAGAAAACACTGCAGTAGAATAGTCAAGATCTTATGAGATATTGAAATAGCAATTGGTGCTAGGGATCGAAAATATGAAATAATTATATGAAATATTGCAGCAGTAAAAGAAAGAGGATTTTAGATTGACACACTGGATAGCACATTACTTTTAAAACATCCTATTGACATTTTTGGAGAAATAGTCCTTTGTTTACTATTATCTAGTGTATTGCAGGATTTCAGGATATCTGACTTTTGTCTACTAAAAACCAGTAACGCCTGTGTCTTTGTGACAATATAATGTGTTCTCCCATATTTTAAATACTCCTTAGAGAGGTAGTAAAGGTTGAAAACCATTGCAAAAAAAAAGAAGAAGTTTAATGACTTTCAGATTTATGGCTTGAAGATGAGGTGGAAACTGGTGAAAACCTAAGAGAAGAGCATTAGAGGAGGAGGGACAGATCTTCCGTGAAGTTGTAAATAATTAAGAATAATTAAGGTTTTACATGTGCCTGAAATGTGCAAGCAGTTTTTTTTTTTTAAGTAGGTCTTTGACTAGGCTAGAAATAGAGATCTGAATATTGGCCATGTTATAATATGTGTGAGCAGATTACCTTCTCCAGTGAAAATATAGAGAAGAAAAGGGCAGTGGGCTGAAGGTAGACTCCAAGGGTGGCCAACACCCAAGAAGCACGGCAGAGAAGTTCACAGAAAAGGCTGAGAAGAAACAGTCAACTTGGGGAGAAATCTATGGGATTAATCACTTGGAAACCAAGTTTCTTTTTGCCAATAAAAAGTCATTTCAATATTTTCAGAATTAGTTTTGAGTTAGAAAATAATGAAAACAAGATTTTTCTCATCTTTGATCCTTTGCTCTACAATCTTAATATTGAATGATGACTTCATAACTTAGTGTCATATGGCTGTCTCTGTTAAAGAATGAAGTAGATAAAATCGTGTTTGAATAAATTCAAGTAAGATAATTTGATTTCCTAGATGGAAATTCAATGCATAATGTTTAAAGAATACCAAAAACATTAGCTAATAATGATGTGATATATAACGTCTTCAGAAGATTGCTATTTAGAAGTGTTCACTGTAACATAATTCATGGGTTATGATTTAAAATCTATTTGAGTACTGATCATTTTGTTTCTATACAAGTTTCTTGAAATAATTTATTACTATAGAATATTTGTGTCCATACTTATTATGCTTCTAAAATGGAAATATGACTCATTGATGGTAGCATTTTATTTTGAAACAAGAAAAAGAGCCTTTAATACAGAACAAGCTGAGAAATTGGCTATAACGCAACGTGGGACAGTGATCTGAACAAGTGGGGAAATGAACCAGGTGAAACCTACGTTTGCCCCAGCCTGCTGCCTGGGGAGAGTTTTTAGGTCACAGCAGAGAAAGAAAGAACAGTGGTGGAGCAGGCACCTCCCTGAATTGAGGAGGCACCTTTGGGAGAAAGGAGAGAGCAAGGCAGCTTGAGTTTGCAGGGCAGACAACCAGAGAGAAGACAGCCACAGTGAGTGACAGCTTTGAAAATCTACAAAGGGTCCCCCTCGAATTATCAGCCTCAGAGCACCTTTTCCATCATTCAGTCTTCAGAGGTAGTCAGGCTGTTGTGTAGGGTTAACTAAGAAAGGCTTTGCTGCTTATATACAAGACTAAGTAAGAGTAAATCCTGCGTCTTGCTGATCTGAAATGGAAGCCCTGATTCAGTGGTGTAAGAAGATGGAGAATCATCCTTTTAAGGGACAAGATTACCTGCAGAGCCTATGTCAGGATTAACTACACAAAAAGGGTTTAGTTGACCCATGTCATAATGTAAAATCTTGTAAAAGGGAAGCTTACATAATTAATTACAGAAATATTTTATGTAGAGCTATGCTAAAATAAAATCAATGTGGTTGTTTTCAACAGGAAGCCCTCTCATCGTTACTGGGGAAAGCACAACACTTCCAAGTAGGAAATATTCATTGGAAGACAAGTTTTAACTCAATTAGCTGAGTGGTTGTTTTATGACCCAATCAATAAATTCAAATCTCCCATTCAAATCAATTAAAATATAATTCATGCACTGGTGAATATATGCATTTCTAAGCATTTGCTTAATTTAAAGGAGCATGCAATTCTGCGAAGATGAAGGGATAGATAAAATATCATTATTGTCATGGAAAGAACTGACATATATATGATTTAATAGAAGCTAACAAATAAAGATTCTGAACCTGATAGAAGCATAAAGTTCTCTATCTGTTCAGAAACTCCATACCCGTCCATCCGCCTCCCCGCCCCCCATTTTGGATGTAATGCTGGGAGAGTGCTTTGGAAGAATATTAAACTAAGTGGAATCTCATCAGGAAGCTCTTCAAAGATGCACTTTTAAATGTTCAAATATAAATGTACTTTGATGACCTTCCTTTTATCAAGCCCACTATTAAAATGCTCTCCTAATATTTCCTTCCCCCAAAGCCCGGGCTGGTTAATCATATGATCTCTTTGGATAACCTTTGATCCTACAAGGTGATTAAAACCAAATCTGAGAAGAATATACAAGGCATTGAAGCAAGTTTGACCTTGGTAAAATTATAAACTAAATAAAAATTGTCTTCAAATACCCCCTCATCTGAATGCCGTTTTCTATTTTTATTTATTGATTGCCCTTTTATTGCTTGTGCTATCCCTCACTTCTTCGTGTCTTTTGCAATCCTGTTGTAGCTGTCTACAAAGTTTGCCTATAGCAGAAAATGTGAAATTTGTAAGAACACAGGCCTTTTACATAACCCATACTTAAATTCCTAGTTCACCATATGTTAGTGGGGTTACCTTGAGCTAGTCCCAATCTGAACTTCAATTCACTTATGTGCAAAGTTGCAAAAAGATCTGTGATGCCACATAGAATTTAGATGGAATCAACTGATAATGTATATTGATTTGTCCTTTATATAAAATATGCTATAAATTCATATATTATTACATTTAAGGTCATGGAATTTTTTCACTGAAGCCACTAATGGTTTCTTTAAATAACCACTTTTTACTTTGTTTTGTTTTATATTTTGTGAGTAACCCAGTTTGGAAAACATGTAGGTTAACTTGACTTAAAAGTATTCAGTTTATGTTAAATTGACCTACTGCAAACAGGAAGGACGAGTTAGGTAACATAATACAATTAGAAAATAAGCAAACTTAGAGTTAAATGGATAATTAAGGCAGAATTATTTCAAGAATTGTCAGCAGACTCCAGGTGGAGTCTTCTTCATGGGAAATATTCTCAAAATAGTCCTCTTTTCTGTTCCTAATGGAAAATGAAGTACAATCTCATTGATTTTTATGTTCGTGGATAACTAAGGTGTACTTCCTAGAAACCAAATGAGTAAATAAACCAAAATTTGGTATTCATAAAATATTAGTAATTTAGCCATAATTTCCTGGTAATGTCTATTCAGTATTCTAATAAATAGTACACATTCCAAACATTGGCTGGCTTATCTGCAAAGCTCCTACTGTGGAAAGCACAAGTTCCATTGCAGGCACCCTTTGTGGAAAGAGTTATTTCTCAATGGTTATTCATGGTGTTATAGTTACGACATGGTTATGGCTTTCAATTGTGGATATTCTTGCTTTATACTAACTAGTTGCTCTTAGTTTTGTTTCATTATGATTAGCACACTTTGTTGTAGATTTTTGGCCAGCCCTACATGTTATCTCATATTTGTGACAATATTGTTTGACTTACAATTTCCTAATAACAATACCAAAAACATACTTTTAATATGAATAAGTAAGTAGGATACATGCAAAAATATTAGCCCATAAGCTATTTTTCCAGTGAAAAATATGAATATATGGTATAGTTGAGCCAAAGGGAATAACCAAACTGAACAGAGTTAAACTGAACATTTCAGAAAAAAAAATATAGTTCCCAAATTTACAACACATAAAAGAAGTATATCAGTTAAGATTATTTGGTGGCAGGAATTGGAAACAACTGGTAATTTAAAGGAAAAAGAAATTTGCTAAATGATATGGAGTATCCTTTCATAGAACTGAAAGTGCGTAAAACTGAAACAAATCCTTAGCAGCCTGGACAGAGCCGCTCCGGGAACCCAGGCCTCAGCCACTATTGGCGAACTTCTGCGTACACCTAAGGGATGACTTAGCTATAAACATTTTCTGTTGTTATGTCTAATAATTTCAAGTCTAGTTAGCTAGAGTCCGTCTCCAGTAAATATTAAGAGTATTATTTCAGAGAAAACTTACATTATCCCTCAGTGAATCACAAGTAAGCATTGTATGCGTACCACTTGATCAGTCTTGTTGATCTTCCTAGTACAGCACATTGTATTGTTTTTTTTGTGTGTGTGTGAGGAAGATCAGCCCTGAGCTAACATCCATGTTAATCCCCCTCTTTTTTTTGCTGAGGAAGACCAGCTCTGAGCTAACATCTATTGCCAATTCTCTTCCTTTTTGTTTCCCCAAAGCCCAGTAGATAGTTGTATGTCATAGTTGCACATCCTTCTAGTTGCTGTATGTGGGACGCGGCCTCAGCATGGCCAAAGAAGAGGTGTGTTGGCGCACGCCCGGGATCCGAACCCCGGGCCACCAGTAGTGGAGCGCATGCACACTTAACCACAAAGCCACGGTGCCGGCCCTATATTGTTTTTGGATAGAAATCTATTTCATTATTTAAAATAAATTGTTTAAATATAATCTAATGTTATGGCTAAACTCCAAAGCTCCTAAAATTAGATAAAACCACAGTGCTTCTAGAAAGCATAACTTAAAGTCATAATGCCTCCTATTTTCAAATGGTGTACTCTAATATTTTTTTTAAGTTTTTTTCTGGAGATAGCTCATTTTATGGCGTACTTGAGAATGAAGGAGAGGGCTTGATATATATTATCCCTAGATTGTGAATCATTTTTAGAAAGAAAAATAATAGTTTATTTTCTACACTTTAGAAGAGGATATTAGGAAAAAAAATTGGCAATGGCCGCTTTGGGGGGATGTTCTTTTCTTTCAGAGAGCACTATAAAGTCCCCAGGCAAGTACTTTAATTAGCACCGATTCCATCTATCATTTGAGTTCCCCCAAACTCAATTATCCACTTGAATAGTTCCAAACTTCCAGAATAAACCCTTGAACAACACAGTGGAATTATCAAAAGTGTGAAAAGCAGACTCATGGCTTACCCTCTTCAAAATGGTTATTTACTTTGTTATCACAGCTTTTGTGCAAACAATAAATGTGTTTTTCTTTACATAAGGTGTATGATATCATGGTTATAATCCTGAAATATATTTTGCTGTATAGATTATTAGCTCACATTTTATGTAGATGTTTTAAATCTTTGAATAAAGCTAATTTACAATAATTCTTATTTAAGAATTTAAGTTAGGCAAGAATGAAATTAATCACACTACTATAAACAATTTTCACTAATAGCTACTGATTTCATTAGAAATTTTGACATAATATAATGTAAAGAGTGTAAATATTGCTAACTAATAAATTATCCATAAAATTATAATTTATGGTGGTAAAGAGAACGGCTTAGATGTCAGAGCTTCATTTAGATACCATTTCTAATAGCCTTAAAATGGACAAGTTGCTTAAACAGTCTAAGCTTTGTTTCTTTACTTAAAAAAAGGTTAGCTGAAAGGGTTAAATGGACTCATGTCCATAAAAAGCTTAGCATAGCATCTTGTACGTAGTGAAAATTTAAGGATTTAGGAGTATATTGGTAGACTATAACTCATAAAAATTCATTTCTAACTATCTAAATACGCAAAAATGATTGAAGGCATTTCTCTCATTTTATCAACATACAAGCACTTTTCTAAAGTCCTTGTTCATTGAACAAAAATTTTGTTTTATATTAGAGTTGAGTTTCATATCAATGCAAAAGGTTAAATTTCTTCATTTTGTATGTACTTAAATGTTTGAAAGATAAAATATAAGTATCTTGTAAATGTCAAAATTTCTAATTCGGAAATAGAGACGGGAAGTGATGATCCCCTAACTTCTATCAGGTTGGGTTTTTACATTCTAGATTATTTTATGTGAAATACAACCACGTTAATTTGTTTTTGTACTAAAGTAAATCTAAATTTGAAAATAAAAATATCAAACAAAAATTTGTTGTTCAGTACAACACAAATCTGTCCCTGGCCAATACGATGCTCAAATATGAAAGATTATTTATTATTGCTTGACGTCTTTAGAGACTTGAAAGACAAATATTTCTTCTTACCTACTCCCGGAAGCTGAGGAGAGAACAGAAGAAATATTTTTGTTTGGTTTGTTTTGGTTGTTAGTCCTTCCACTCATCCTTCCATCCTCTCACGCTTCTCCCCCCCTCGCTTTATGCCCTTCCCACAGCCTTTCTTTTCTTAATGTGATGAGGTTAATTTCTGAGGAGTCATTCAGCCTCTATGATTTTCTCTTATCCATAAGTCAGGGTTATTAAAACAAAAACTAATCCAACATCAGACACAAAAAGGAAGATGCAATCCCAATCAGCAGGCACCATATAGAAAACAGAAGCCACGTAAGATTCTAGAATCGTATACGTTTGTCTTCTGAATGTTGAAAAATTGCAGACTGAGTAACAACTTTCTGTAATTAGTGGGTCATTCCTGATCAATCAATGATTGAACAGATGATAAAATGTGAAATAGCGTCAGACATCAACCAGCATAATATACAGGAAAGGATAAGCAGACAACAGAGAACCAGGATATGAAAGAAGAGGATATAGAAGGAACAGATCCCAATGTCCACAATCTGTCAAATGGTTCCATCAAATATCCATCAAATATCTAGTGAGAAGGGGGCTAGCCTGGGCTGCAATCTGTACATTATTTGTATTATGTCGTGATTAAGAGTGGAAATATTATTTTTCACTTCAACATGCGTTCACTGTATTTTTGGAAGTAGTATGTCAATTTTCCTCTGAAGGACTGCTCTCTCTCTCATTTTCTATCCATATATTTGGGATGATTGGCCTCATCCCTGATTTTAGGATTAATCAACTGAACTCAGGCCAACCCAAGCCAAAAATTACATCTTACTGGCAATGACAACAGATAGGGGATGGACGTGGGCCTTTATCTTACCAAGGAAAGGGAATATTTTATGTGATTGTTTAGAAGGAGACACATAGACACATTCTGTATTTTGTGCTGGGTGCCATCAAAATAGGGTTGCTGTGAGACTGGAGGGCTGGGAGCCTGAGACTCAATGCAGTAGAAAGCAGATCCTAGAGATCAAAAGAAAGCTCATTGTTTGAGCTTCAGAACCAAATCATACCCTAATACAAGAACTCTCCTGATTTTTTCATTTAATTGTCAATATATTCCCTTATATACTTCAAAGAGTTTGAGTTATCTGTTCAAACTGAAACAGTTCTCAGTGGCACATATATGTGCAATTGTAAATATTCATATATGTGTGAATGCATGCACACATGCGTAAGAAATTTTTTTTTCTTATTTTCCAAATGTAACAATTTTTTCCACATAATATTAAAGATTAAATTATTTAATAATCTAATGTAAGTTATTAAAGAAAAAAATTTTAAGAAAGCCACCAATTTACAAAAAAAAAAGAGCTTTCTCATCTTCAACATGAGTGTTTTAAAGATCTCATGGACCTAAAAATACCTATGGGATATGAAAAAGAAATTCTTAGGAATTTTAAACTAATTCTGACTGTTGCACACCACTTTTCTGATAATAATGAATAGCAATGTGTCTTGTTCACTATACTACCTACCCAAGACACCACCCATTTAGACTTAGATTTTCACCTTTGGTCTTTAAAAATAGTCCCAAATATTTGAGATAATCAATTACCCCACATTTTTTATTTGCTGGTTGAATGTTAACAGTCACAGTATCGGTTTATGTGAAGTATAACAAGTTAACTAAGTGAATATTGAATTTTGCCATTAAAGTCAGCAGTAGGCATGAAAAGTTGTCTATTTCAAAATATAATATGAATGCATATAAAAGACTGGCACTGTTAATGTTGCTCAGATCATTTTTCCTATCAAGCAGAGCCTGACACAGAATGATTATAAAAGATACCTCATACCTGCATTACGCTTTGGGGAAGAAAATATGAATCATCTTGTCCCTATAGACTTGTCTTTTATGATGATCCCCCAAAGCCTCCACTGGACTCTGTATGAAGCTCCTGCTGGAGATTCCCATGTAAAAAGTAGACAAGTTATGCTGTTTAACTCCACTTCAAAATTTAAATCATTTCATTAAAAGGAATACTTAAAATAGTTACCTTCATTTAAAAAAACATTAAAAGATTACTCCAAACATGTTTAATGAAGAGACATAGTTTTACAAAAAGCGCTTATATTTTATTCTACAATAAGATACTATTGTCATAAAATCTTGAAAAGATATAAGACAATCAGAAAATTATGTCCTTATGACAAGATGGTTGGTGACTCATGGCCCATAATAGTGCTCATTTTGCGTGCCTAAGCAGCTAGCCAAAGGTGCAAATATAATTAGCCACACACCTCATCTGTGAAAGGGTGTCTTTAAAATGAATCCGGTTCATGGAGAATATCAGGTTCATTAACTCTTTGGGGCCATTAGGGTGCCATTTAAAAGTCATTTGTTCTCTGTAACATAATTTCCAAATCATATTCTAGTGGCTTGTCTTGGGTAGACATTTACTTTCAGACACCTAGAGAGAGAGAAAAAAAAAAGAAGAAGGAAGGAAAGATCTTAACACAGATACTATACCTCTTTCCACAACAAAACATGTTCTCAGTTTGCTATTCCCAGTTTTCTCTAATAAATCTGTTACTTTTTGTTTAGAAACATGTAGAAATTATTTGTAAATACACTAATAAATAACTGTAAATATTTTTGGATTGTTTTCTGAGTCACCATAATTAAGGTAAAACAGATGGTATATCTTTTGACATATAGATTTTAAACATCTATAAAGGATTATTTTTTGCTACTTATCTATCTATCTATCTCTCTATCTATCTATCTCTCTATCTATCTATATCTGTCTCTGTCTGTCTGTCTGTCTGTCTACCTACCTAGTGTGTGTATCTATTTGTATGAGAAATAAAGTCAATTCACTAGGATTTTTGTATTTTTTAAAGTTAGCTGAAACTCAGCTATCAAGCATATGTGTATTATGGAGATATGTACCCTAAATATATAGAAAAACTTGATTGAAGTTGTACATCTCTTTGTGAGAGACTTCTGAATTCTTAGCTATTTAAAGGTTAAGATAACTTAAAAATGTTATATTCACTTGTCATTGATGTTGATTTTTCTAATCATAAAAAATAAAGCACAACCATTTCAAAAATTGGGGGGAAGTGCAACTTATATTTTGAAACAATATTTTTGTGTATTTTTCACGTAGGCAAATGAGAATTTTATTATTTTTATTTACTTGTCAAATGGAAATCTTAAAGCACTTTTGTTATACATACATAATTATTTTTTAATTTTCTATGCTTTTATTTTTACAACAATAATTCCAGCTAAAATTATTATTACTTTTTTCTACCAAAAAACATAAATGGGACATAAGGCAAAGTTCCTAACAGGTGCTCTCTAAATATTGTCTGGATAAATGTTTAGGCAGTAGAAATGAGACAGATTGATTGTTAGTTCACATTACTTACTATTTTGAAATTACCTCATTCTTTTTTTTTTTTTTTGGTGAGGAAGATCAGCCCTGAGCTAACATCCATGCTAATCCTCCTCTTTTTGCGGAGGAAGACCAGCTCTGTGCTAACATCTATTGCCAATCCTCCCCCTTTTTTCTCCCCGAAGCCCCAGTAGATGGTTGTATGTCATAGTCACACATCCTTCTAGTTGCTGTATGTGGGACACAGCCTCAGCATGGCCGGAGAAGCGCGTGTCGCTGTGCGCCGGGCATCTGAACCCGGGCTGCCAGAAGTGGAGAGCGCGCACTCAACCGCTAAGCCATGGAGCCCGCACACCTCGTTCTTTTTAAATGGTTAGCTTCTAAAATTTCCCTATATAGTTTCAAATCCCATATAATTGTTTAAACTTACATAAAACAAGCCTACATTGTGATAGCATATTTTGGAAGGAATATTATCATCTTTTTGTTGATGATATAGACACATGTGAAATAAATGGTAGTATAGTTAATGAATGTTTAGCTTTTTGAACAATGTTTCCAGAGGATTCTTTTTTTGGCTCCATTTTTTAAAAATTGAGATAATTAACATATAACAACTGTGTAAGTTTAAGGTGTACAATGTGTTGATTTGATACAATTTGATACAATTTGATTAATATGATTCTGATCATAGTGGTAGCTAGCCCCTCTATCACCTCACATAATTATCATTTCTTTTATGTAGTGAGAACATTTAAGATCTAGTCTCTTAGCAACTTTGAAGTATATAATACAGTATTATTGACTATAATCACTATGCTGTGCCTTAGGTCTCCAGAATATTGATCTTCTAACTACAAGTTTGTACCCTTTGAACAACATCTCCCCAATTCCCCCATCCCTCAGCCTCTGGTAACCACCATTCTACTTTCTGTTTCCATGAATGTAACTTTTTCAGATTCCAAATATAAGTGAGATCATGCGGTATTTTCTTTCTCTGTCTGACTTATCTCACTTAGCATAGTGCCTTCAAGGCCCACCAATGTTGTTGCAAGTGGTAGGATTTTCTTCTTTCTCATGGCTAATACTCCATTGTGTGTATATCTATATCTATATACTTATATTTATTTATATATATATTTATATATAATTGTATGTGTGTGTATATACATATATTATATTTTTCTTTATCTAGCCATCCATTGATAGACACTTATGTTGTTTCTACATCTTAGCTATTATAAATAATGCTTCAATAAACATGGGAATGCAGATATCTTTTCAATATCCTGTTTTTATTTCCTTTGAATATACAACCAGAAGTGGGATTGCTGGATCTTATGGTAGTTCTATTTTTAATTTTTTTAAGGACCTCCATACTGTTTTCCATAGTGGCTGTACCAATTTGGATTCCCAAAAACAGTACACAAGGGTTCCCTCTCTCCACATCTTCACTAACGTTTGTTATCTCTTGTCTTCCTGATGACAGCCATTCTGACACCTGTGAGATGATATCTCATTATAGTTTTGATTTGCATTTTCGATATATGATTAGTGATGTTGAGCATGGCTTCTTTTGAAAACTGTCTATTCAGTTCCTCTGCTCATTTTATACTCAGATTGTTTTTTGTTATTGATCTGTATGAATTCTTGATACATTTTAGTTATTAACCCCTTATCAGTGCACGGTTTGCAAATATTTTCTCGCATTCCTTCGGTTGCTTTTTCATTTTGTTGATTGTTTATATTGCTGTGCAGAACATTTTTAGATTGATGTAGTCCCACTTTTTGATTTTTGCTTTTGTTGCTTTTACTTTTAGTGTCATACCTAAAAAATCATTGCCAGGATCAATGTTGAGGAACTTTTTCCCTGTGTTTTCTTCTAGGAGTTTTATGATTTCAGGCCCTGTGTTTAAGTCTTTAATCCATTTTAAGTTAATTTTGTGAGTGGTGTGAGACAGTGGTCCATTTTTCTGCATGTGGTTACCCAGTTTTCCCAACACCATTTATTGAAGAGACTATCCTTTCCCCATTGAGTGTTCTTAGCTCCCTTGTCAAATATTAGTTGATCATATATATATGGGCTTATTTCTGTGCTCCCTATTGTGTTCCATGAGTCTGTGAGTATTTTTATGCCAGTATCATACTGTTTTGATTACTATAACTTTGTAGTATAGTTTGAAGTCAGGAAGTGTGATGCCTCCAGCTTTGTTCTTTCTCAGGATTGCTTTGGCTAATCAGGGTCCTTTGTGGTTCCATACAAATTATAGGATTGTTTTTTCTATTTCTGTGAAAAATGTCATTGAAATTTTGATAGGGATTACATTGAAACTATAGATACCTTCGGGTAGTATGGACATTTTAACAATATTAATTCTTCTGATCTATGCAAGTGGGATCTCTTACCATTTGTTTGTGTCTCTGTCAATTTCTTTCATCCAAGTCTTGCAATTTTCATTGTACAGATCCTTCACATCCTTGGTTAAACTTATTCCTAAATATTTTATTATTTTTGATGCTATTGTGAATCAGATTGTTTTCTTTAATTTCTTTATCAGCTGTTTCATTATTAGTTTATAGAAACACAACTGATTTTTGTATATTTATTTTGTATCCTGCAAATTTACTGAATTTACTTTTTAGTTCTAATAGTTTTTTGGTGGAGGCTTTAGGGTTTTCTGTGTATAATATCATGTCATCTGCAAATAGAGACAGCATTAAGTGTGCCATAGTCTAACAATGCCACCACACAGATTGAACGTTTTCTCTCTTCTTCTGCATCAGATTTTCTTCAACTAATCATTGACTTGCATTAAATTTTCCAAGTGAGGCTATGGCTGTATTAATCCACCACTAACAAGATCACTCACTATCATATAGATTGATGCTTTGTGGTCTGGCGTCATTCACTGATGCAAACATCTGATAACAGTAGTGGGATTATAAAATACAACACATAAAATGCAATTGAATACTTTTGGCCAATTTTTATTAGAAGGGAAAAAGAAGAAACTGCATATGGCATCAATAAAGCTACAGAGTTTTGTACGTATAATCAGGAAAAAATGATCAAGCAATAAAACGAATTAGTGAGGACCAGAAAAAAAGTTCTAGCAGAAAGAACACATATAGTTTTGAGTCGAACAAGATTGGTGACCATATTTTACTCATATTCACTCTTACTCATATTTTACTCCATATATGAACTATAGAAAAATATTTAAGTGTAATTGAAGTGTGTGTGTGTGTGTGTGTGTGCGCGCGCGTGCGCTGGAGAGGTCCAATGTTCCACTTGCATTCAGTTCTGCCACTTTGTTGTTTTGTTTTGCTTTGGGGAATTGTTTTTGTGATTTTGTTATGACAGACTCAGGAATTGTGTCGCCTATGAGGCACCAATTTCTCTGGAAATGTTAATTATATCATCACATTTAACTCTACTGATCATTTTATGGCTAACAGTTTTAAAATTTCCTTATTTAAAAAAAACTAGCTTTCTGGTTTCTGCCCTAAATAATGCTTACTTAAATAACACTTTTTTAATGATATGTCACCTTGAAGCAATACTAAATATGCAAGCTTAAATATTCCATCTTGCAGCAATACTAAATATGCAGGTTTAATTTTTTTGGCAATTCACATTTTTATCTTTAATTCTGTTCTCTTGACTGTTAAAAAAACTGATATGCAAACACAGTTCTAAAGAGAGAGTTTGTATTTTTGAAACTCATGAAATCTTCCTTTTTAATTACTCTAATGACTACAATACTGACTACACACACACACACAAACATATATAATCAATTTCTAAGATAACATCAATTTACTCTCTGGATAGTTTCATATAAATTTTATTCTACTTAATAAACATTTTCATAGTGATGACATATAATAAAAAGAATATAAACTATGTTCAAAACTTTTTTCTCTGTTGTATAATACTCTGTTCAAGATTAAAAGAAATGTTTTCGTTCCATAAACATCCCAACAAGAGACCTCAAGAAGTATGTGAGGAGATGTGCATGTTTGTGTGTGTGTGTGTGTGTGTGTGTGTGTGGTGGCAGGAGGGAAGAGAGAAAGCACTGTGTTAAAATGGAATATTAAAGATTGTTTTCCTATATAAAATTTATTGTGGAATGTAATGGAAATTATTCTCTTTAGGTCAATATGGTTCTTACATTTTAAGATATCAAGCAATGTAGATTAGATGAAGTGGTTGTTTTTCCATGTGGCAGATTAGATCAGTGTATTAAAAGCAGCACTAAGCTGATTCTAGGGCTTAGTTTAAGTCTTCATGTAGAGAGCTAGCTGGTTGAAGACATTCTTAATAACATAAAAGCAGATAATCTTTGAATAATCCATTATAGCTCACTTTTACGTGTTTCCTTCCCATTTTTTCTCCTGTAACATCTGGGCAAATAAATCAGCTTCTTTCTTTCTTTCTTCCTTCCTTCCTTTCTTAATTATAATTTTTGAAATTAACCCCGTATTTTTAAGATCACAACAACATTTTAGGTCCAGATTCTGACTACATCTTCAGTTTCTACTGATTTTTAGATTCAAGTGTGTTAAAGCTTACAGGGAAATTAGAACTTATTTAGTCCTAATGCCATTTATATAAATTTTTATAAATGTGGAAAAAGTCTCGGTGTGGTATCTGAACCTGCTAGCTAATGGCAGGCTGGAAAGTAGGTCTCTGGTCTCCTGGTACTATCTTCATTTTATTTTATTTTATTATGTTATTGTATATTATTTGTTTAAACACAGTCGTCTCCTGATGAGAATATCATTCTTTATATAAATATTATATATATAAATAATATATATAAATAGTAATAATTTAAATTACTATTATTGTCTTTAGATATAAACTAGTACAGATGGTAGTACCTGTTGAAACAATAAAAAGAAAGAGTAAATTAAAAAAACATAAATGATACAAGAATGTCTTGAAAATATCTTAAATTATAGAATATTATTAAAGCAAGACACTTATAATTCTGAGGTTGTACAAATATGAAAATTTTGTAAACCAGAAGTTACGCATGCTTATTTCCTCAATATGTGCCCTAAATCATTCTGCGTCTTGGTAACTTATGAATGAAACATGTATATATATATTCATTATTATTTCATTAATAAGTTACATATATATGTATTTCTTCAAGGCAAATTGCCTCAGTGAACACAAATCAATGATGTCCTCCCATTTCTCAAAGTCACCCAATCAGTAGAGAATACACTCCGATGAGCACACCTCTGTGTATCAATCACCTATGCTCCTGCAAATAATGCCAACCTCCTTTTACTTCTGAAAGCCCATCACTCACTGAACTCCATGCTTGCCAAAAAAACTGTTAAAATCAGCAGCCTGCACTGGTAGTTCAATTGTGATTGAACTGCATATAACTATTTATGAAGTAAGCATATGACTTAATATAAAGTAAGCATATGACTTACTATAGTAAGTTATAAATTCAGCTTTATCTTTTCATATCAGATACTAAGCTGTGGTCTCATCATCCTTTGACAATTCTGGAAGTGGTACTGAGATTATGCAAAGACTCCCAAGTTTGAATATTTGAAAGTACTCATCAGACTCCACAGGACATACTCATGGAAGACTTTTATTGAAAAGACAAAGGGCATGGTGATGCAAGATACAGAGAGTGCAGGAAAGAACTGGGGTCCTAGAACCAGCCCATGAGCAAGCTCCCCAGAGTTCTCATTAACATATAGACTGTTCTCTCTTTTCAAATTGAACCCTCAAGGTCTGTGTAGAGATCAAAGCAGAATTTTCCAGCACAGTTTTTATGCCTCTTTGGTTGTGTAATCAAGCCAGACTGTACAGCCAGCTAGCTCATTTGAAAACCATCAATAAAGAAAGTGAGCCTGGGGATTATTTGTGGAATTTTTACTTTAAGCAGGACATCATTAATCCCATTGCCCTTACCTTGGCCACGAGTGAAAAAAAAAACAATAAAAGAGACATCTAGGAATCCCCAGAACTTTTCCAGTCCAGCTATAAATCAATTCTTTCCTCCATACATTGTATGAAGGACCTTTGGTTGGCAGCCTTCTAGAACTTTCTTGCACCCAGATGTGCACTCCCTAAGTTTCTTAAGCCTAAGTTCCATTTTTATTTCCACTTTGCCACTAGGTGATTTAGATTCAACAATGATCTGAGCTTTAGTATTTTAGCTCTTCTTGAATTTAGTTTGGTTAGCATAGTATTTTTTAACAAAATATGTCTTTGTATAGGGTCTTTAGACCTAAGTACTGTGTAAGATAGTTAGGCAAAGATCTTTGTATAAAGTAATTATATCTTTTGTTTTTAAGGTGTACCATGTGGTAAATAATTTGACTTGGTTCTTAGAATAAGGTAATCAGGCCCAGGTTTTTGTATTAAGTAACTTGATTTTTGGTTTGAAGGTGTAATATTTAGTGAATAATTAGACTTGGGTCTCTGTATAAGGTCATTAGACATTTTGTTTTGGAAGTATAAAATTTAGTAAATATTTTGACATTAACTTGCTTATTCTCTTGCTACATATTTTGCTATTGCTATTGCTCATCTGTATGACTGGTTAGCAAATTTTATTGTAAAGGGCTACATAGTAAATATTTTAGGTTTTTTTGGCTACATAAATCTCCATTGCACATTCTTCTTTTGTAATTTTTACAAACACTTATAAATGTAAAAAGCTTCCTTAGCTCAAGGACCATATTAACAAGACCATATGACCTATTAGGCTCATTATGACCTATGAGGCCATAGTTTGATGACTACTGTATGTATAAAGACATGTGTTTTTGTTTTGTTCTTGGTTGTGTCATTTAATTTGAATTCATGAAGGACTGTTCCATAGGGAAAAGCAGGGAGCATAGGACCAAAGAGTCGCCAATTCAAACAGTCTCTGAGAGCTAATTGTTGGAGGTCAGTCATACAGATGACCAATTTGGAAAACCACGGTGAGCCAAATTATGTCTTGGGCTCTACAACACCTTTGTGAGCACACTTCCTGTATCATCAATTTATAAAATCAGGAAATTCTTATCACAAGCAAATTACCATATGAAGTAGTCAACTTTTGGCCAAGACCATCAGGCCAAGACTACATTCATCTATATGTCACATACATTTTTAAATTATCAATTTGCTCATAATTTTCCTCTTTACTGATTTACGTTTACATACTTCTCAATTAATCTATCTTGTTCATCTCACCAATAATAAAAACTTACCAAAGTCTAGGATTTGATAGAGAAAATCATCACCCTAACTATATAATCCAGTTGTCCCAAGCTATCACTAGTACAACCAATTTAAAAAGTGATATAAAGTTATCATATACATTAATCTTGCTAGTATTGATATATTTTTGTAAGCAATAGCTAAATTGAGAAAAATATCCATGCACTAGAGAATTATCAAGATGCAAAAATATATCTGCCACAAAAACACTCAGAGAAAATATTCCTACAGCTTCAGGAGATTGATTACAACTTTTGTGAGACTGCTGGATTCTTCTTTTGTAGAGATGAATTAAGCTCTTTATGTCAGTCTAAGACCAAGGAAAATTGTTTTGTGGGGTTATGAGACAGACAATTCCAAGGTTATAACTCCTCCAAATACTCAGTGGAATGTGTATCCTTACAAAACTCCAAAGAGATGTAACACTTTCTGGTGAAATAAGTATTAACTAGTGGAACAGACAACTAAAGATGTTAATTCTGTCAGCAAGAGTTGGAGAATTCGAGGTAGTCATCAAAAATGTGTCACTCACTGTGGGTGATGTATTAAATAATAATATCCAAACCCCACCTGCTAATGACCCCATCTAGTATCCTTATTTCAAGTATAGATAGGGAAATAGACTTATAATTGGGGAGGGTGGCTGTATATAAACTATCCAATATATAACAGTTCATGCATCTTTGGGACATGTCTTCTGTTAGAGGAAAATTATGCCACATGCATCAATTGCTGTGCATGCATCCTTTTGTTCACAGATAGTGATTTATTGTTTGTACAGCAATTACTTTCGTCAATGCAGGATATGAGTGTGAATTTCAAAAACATGTGTAATGACATTCTTGCACTCAAATTTCTTATCCCGGTAGTCTAAATTCACCCAATTATTTTGATCAAGGAATGAAGTCTTAGATGAGTTAATTTTTGTCCACTGTATCCAATATTAGAAAAAGTTCATGCATTCATTAATATTATTATTATCTATTTCTGTATATACAACTAACTTTAGTATTTACTTTGAAAATATAGACTATATGCAATAATTTTTTTGATGTTCTTTTTTAATGGTAAGATAGTTATCTTTTCCTCTCATGAAAGTAATAATATATATATAAAATTATAACTTTAAATTTAAAACTTAAGTATAACATAATATGATCTTAATCTTAGAATTTGTAATATCATTATAGGGTTTAAATTTTATAACAAATATTCTTATAAATTTATGTAGATTTTAGAATTTTAATTTATGTACTTTATATCTATTTGGAACATTAAGTTTTTATATTCCATGTATTATGTTTTAATTGTTATGCTGGGTGGCATTATATTTTTAGTGTTTAAAAATTAGAATTAGATTATGTAAAATGATTGTAAATGAGAACTCATGCTTAAGGAATATTCCATTAAGTTTTTCACTCTAGAGGAAGTAAACGTATATGAGGCACGACTTATAAACTTTCCTTTATAGTTTCCCATTTCAAATAGAATTAATGATATTCTAATACCAAGAACTTTAACTCACACACATATGTTTTTAAAGGGGTAAAGAAATCTCCATATTGTTCTAAAAAATCATACTGGAAATGTGCATTGATATTTTCTGAAATATGCCTCATTTAATATGTTACAGGACTCTACCTTTAAAAGCAGTTATGGGGCAGGAATTTCAGAAGGGTGATGTGGGGAGCTCAGTGGGCCTTCTCCCCGGTGAAACAGTCATTTAGCTGGTGATATTAAATGACAAAAACACCAACCATTTTAAGTCTGTGGAAACTTTCCTAAGGGCATACAGTACAAGGAGAACTATTTATTCAAGAGAATCTACTAACTCTCAGTAAGACCAATGAGAGTCTGTTGCTTTTGAGCCATGACCTGTTTCCCATTTCAACTCTTTGCTCAGTGTGATGGAAGCTCTACTCTGGGTGGGTATGCCAAGAAGATGGGTTTCTCACTTACCCCAGCCCCCAGGCTAGGGCTACATTTTCATCCCAGGAGAAGTAGGTCATCTGTAGTCTCACTTTCCCTTAGCTCTTGAGTTTTTGAAGCCATAATCCAGGCAGCTGTATCAGAGAGGACTAGGCTTCCCTTTCACAGCACAGTAGATAGAGAAAATCTGAGTAAATTTATAACAATTAAGAAGACTGAATTAGTAACTAAAATAAGCTTTTGTAAAAAGCCCGCGTCCAGATGGCTTCACAGGTAAAAGTTCCACCATTTAAAATAGAATTAATACCAGTCCTTCACAAGCCCTTCTAAAAAACAGAATAAGTGGGAACACTCCTCAGCTCATTCTATGAGGACCATATTACCCCAGTACGGAAATCAGACAAAGATACAAGACAAGAGGACTATAAACCAATGTCTTATGAATATGGGCACAATAACGTCCTCAGCAACATACTAGCAAATGTAATCTAGCAACATGTAAAAAGGATTATACATCATGACCGAGTAGAATTTATACCAGACATGTAAGATTGTTTAAACATCAGAAAATTGACTCACGTAATATACTATATTGATACAATAGAGTACAAAAAACACATGATTGGTTATTTATCTATAGATGTAGAAATAACATTTGACAAAATCCAACATGTTCTCATGAAAAGAAAATAAAACACTCCAAAAAACTACAAGTACAAGAAACATCCTCAGCCTGATAGAAGGCATCTAAGAAAAACCCCCAGCTAGTATCATCATTAACAGTGAATGATACCTCTCTCTTACAATCAAGAACGATCCATAGATGTTTACTCTCACCACATTCATTCAGCATTCACTGGAGGATCTTTCCAGGACAAATAGTCAACAAAAAGATATAAGAGGAATTCAGAATAGAAAAGAAGAAAAAAAATCTGTCTCTAGTCACAGAAAACATGATCTCCTATATATGAAATCCTAAGGAATACACTAATAAACTATCAGGACTTGTAGACCAGTTCAGCAAAGTTATATGATAAAAATCAATAAAATCAATTATATTGCTATAAGTTAGCAATGAACACTCCATAAATGAAATTTAAATATCTCAACTTAAAATAATATCACAAAGAATGAAATACTAAGAGAAACTTAACACATGAAGTGTAAAACTTGTACACTGAGAACTGTAAAACAATTGTTAAAAAAATTAAAAAAGATCAAAGAAAAGGAAAGACGTATCAGAAGGCAATATTGTGAAGAGGACATTACTCTTCAAATTGATCTACAGAGTCAACACATTCTCTATCAAATCTCAGTTGTTTTGCTTTTTTTTTCAGAAATGCATGACACCAGGAGGAGCGTAAGTAATTTAAAAAAAGAGATACATAGTTGGAAGAATCACACTTTCTGATTTCAAAGCATACTACATAGCCACAGGAATCAAGACAGGACAGTCTTGGTATAAGGATAGCCATTGAGTTAATGGAAATAAATGAGTCCAGAAATAACACCTTATATTTAAGTTCGATTAATTTTCAACAAGGGGGCCAGGACAATTCAATGGGGAGAGAATAGTCTTTTCAAAAAATGATGCTGGTACAATTGGATTTCCATGTGCAAAGAATGAAGATGGGCCTCTACCCCAAACCACACACAAGAATTAAATCAAAATGGATCATAAGACCTATTTGTAAGAGCTACAACTATAAAACCCTTAGAAGAAAACTTAGGAGTAAATCTTTGCCATCTTGGATCTTGGGTTAGGCAATGATCCTTTAGATATGACACCAATAGTGCAAGTAACAACAACAAAAGCTAGGCAAATTGGGATGCATACTTAAAAACTTTTGTGCTGCAAATAACATCAATAGCAAAAAAAGACATCCTACAGAATGAAAGAAAAAAAGTGTGCAATTCATGTATACAATAAGAGATTGGTATCCAGAATATATAAGGAACATTTACAACTCAATAATAAAAAGACAGATAACAAAATTACAAAATGGTAAAATATGTAATTAAACATTTCTCAAAACAAGATATATAAATAACTAATAGCATGAAAATATGGTCAGCATCATTAGTCATTAGGGAAATGCAAATCAAAACAATAATAGGATACCACTTCATACCCGCTAGGATGGCTATAATAAAAAAGACAGACCATAACAAGCGTTGATTAGAATGTGGAACATTTATAACCCTCATATAGTGCTGGTGGTAATGTAAAATGGTGCAGTCATTTGTAAAACAATTTGGCAGTTCCTTAAATAGTTAAAAATAGATTTACCATATGACTCAGCATTCTAAACTTAAAGATAAAACCAAGAGAAATGAACACCAATAGCCATTCAGAACATGAGGACAAACGTTCATAAAAGCATTATTTATATTAGAAAAACAAGTGGAAACTCCAAATGTGTATCAAATGATGAATGGATAAATAAATTGTGGTATGTCCATACAATGAAATGTTATGAAGTATTGACACATGCTACAGCATGAATGAACCTTGCAAACATTATAAAGAAAACCAGTCACAAAAGATCATATAGTGTATGATCCCATGTATATGAATTGTCTAGAACTGGCCAATCTATAGAGATAGAATGTACATCAGTGGTTATCTAGGATAGTAGAGATTGTGGAGAAAAATGGGAATGACTATTAATGGTTATCCAGTTTCTTTTTGAGGTGATAAAAATGTTCTAATATTAGATTGTGGTGACACTTGCACAACACTATGAATACATGAAAAAACATTGAATATAAATTTTAAATGGATGGAGTGTATGGTATGTGAATTATATTTTAATAAAACCGTTAAAATTGTTAAAAAATAACTTGATTTCCTACATTTTATTACCAGGCATTTCTTTTGACATTTTACTAAATTTCACTATTCTACTTTGAGGTAGTCACTTACAAAAATCAAAATTGGGTAATGGAATAAGTTTCCAGTAGGGAATCAAAAGATGCGCATTCTGCCAAGGCATAGTACTGAGAATCTATAAGAATTTGAATAGAATTCAATTTTTATAATCCTCCACTTCTTCAACTGGCAATTGAAGTTCGTACCAGATTATTTTGTCTCAAGGCATTTGTAATTATGTGATTTTTAATTAAAAAAAAACATATCTTTATTCTTGCTTCCCACAGTTAATGTTTATATATCTCCAGTACTCAGTACAAACACATAAATCTTCTTTTTGTTGATAATGGCACTCCATATTTCTATAGTCTGTTGTACGTTTTAAGTAATTTTGATTATAGATTGAGAGCTTGCAAAATTACAGTTTTCTTATCAATTTAGGCTGTGGCTTGATCAAATTCACATAACTAGTGAGCAATTTCTGAGTTAAAGAAAGATTCTCAGCTCTCTGAAGAATCTCATAACCTGTAATAATTCCAAACCCATTTCTCATTTTCTCCCTTCTAAAACTTTGAACATTGGGCCAAATTCATATTAAACTTAACTATTTCTTCAATTTGATACTCATTCCAATAGGTCCCTAAGCAGCTTTTCCCCTTCAATCTGGTGACTGATAGTATTCACACACAAGAAACTCTTCCATTTGAAGGGTTTTGACAGACGGTTATTTCATAAATCTAATAGGTAAACGTGATGTCAGATTCCAAGGGAGTTACTGGTAACTTCTATCATCTCTCTTGATGTGTTTTTGATACTTAAATTGGTCTCCTGCCAATAAGAACTAATGATTTAGGCAAACAAAGTTATACATATCTTGTGAAAGTTTTATGTATATAAAACTTCTTTTATGTATTTTTATATACATATTTATATTATTTATATCTATCTATCTATCTATCTATCTATCGATAGATAGATAGATAGATAGATAGATAGATAGATAGATAGATTTCAGGATAGTATGATATCCCATCCAGGATATCTCCAAGGATCCTTTGTTTCTTTCATTGGACAATAGAATTAGAAAGCAAGATCTTGGCATGGGGTATGCTCACTGCTACTAGGGTGTCATTGCATTTGAGCTCGCTCAGCTGATTAAGCAAAGAGATATATGTGTGTGTATTAATCCATATATGTATCCATATGTACAAATATTTCTATATGTAACCATTTGCATCTCTGCTTAGCTAAACATGTGTTCCTACTAATGTTTCCAACACTGTTCCATTATCTTACGGATCATTTTAGCCCTCAGGCTTATCTGTAATCTGCTATTTCAAGAGTGAGAAAGCTGGATCCCACCATCCACCATCCATTTACTTAATTATTTAATTCCAGTATATGTGCACAATGATTTCAGAATTGTTCACCTGTATCCCTATGGGAAACAATTTATCACTAGAATATAGTGTCTATATACAGTTTCTTTTGCCTTTGGTTTTACAGACTCCACTCATTTCCATAGGTACATAACTTAGCATCTTTTTCCTCTATGGCTTCTGTGAGATTGTTTCTTACATTTATAATATGTTTACATTGCTTTATCGTATTCTACACTCGATCCTGGAACCTCCTGACTTCCTAAATAGTTTTTTAAAAATTTGCAGGCACCAGGGCTTATTCTTTGTATTGTAAAATTCTATGGATTTTCATGAATGCTTAATGTCTTGTACTCACATTACTGCGTCATACAAAACAGCTTCACCTCCATAAAAAAGGCCCCTGTGATTCACCTATTCAACCCTTTACACCTGCTCCCCAGAGTCCCTGACAGCAACTGATCTATTTATGGACTCTCTTGATAGCTTTGTTTGTATCTATTTTTGTGTTACCTCTCATATACTAGAGAAAGTAAATATTCTCTAAATTTTCTGCTTTGACATTTACTGGCAAATGTACCAATCAGCCCCAAAATGTCATTCCATAGATACTTCAATATAATATATAATTAATAATATTACTAGTAATTTTAATAATTTATACTAAATTGACACATGCCTTGGAAGACAAAAAATATCCAAATAAATACAAAAAGAAACATTGTTTAAATTGTGTTTTTAAAACTTACTCCAGGCTCAGAAGTCTTTATCTAAAGTCTTTTAAATATTTAATGAAGAAATTATCAAATTTATTCAAATGTTCCAGAGAATAGAATGAGAGGGAATCATTTACAACTAACTTTAGCAAGTCAATATAATATTGACACAAAACTTAACAAGAACTTTGCAAGAATAGAAATTAACAATATGTTTCCTGAAAAATTGTGTCTCATGAACAATCTTGTCAGTTAGGATTTATTCCTGTAATGCAGGAGTAATTTTTTTTCAAAAATCAGTTCAACTAACTCATGACATTAACAAAAAAAAGAGACAGAGAAAATAATATCAACATCATACGAGAAGAAACAGGAGCTTGACAAGATTCAAGAGTTCATGAAAATTAAAAATTCTTTAAAAATGTCATAGAAGTTAAAAACTTTAATTTAACAAATTACGGAATATAATTATAAACCTCATAATTATGATGAATCATTCACTGTCTCCTGAGATGAGGAATGAGAACAGGATTCCTCTTCTCACTAACTACATTTAACATTGTTTAGAATTCTTAGTTCATATAAAGAGACAAGAAACATTAAGACCAAAGAAGTGGAATGAAAAAAGTAGAACTGTCATTATTGGCAGACAATATAATTAGGGGATATAGAAAATCAAAAAAATAGTCCACAACTCTCATTCAGTATTAATAAGTGAATTTAGTAAGGTCACTGAATACAATGTCAATAATCAAAATCAGCCATAATTGTAGAAAAAAAAATTGTAGAAAATTGTAAGAAAAAAAAATTTAAATGCATTCCAATTATAACTGTATCAAATTCCAGAAAATACCCAGGAATAAATACAACAAAAATGTGCAAATACTTGATGCAAAAGAATATAAAACATTATTTGACTTTATTAAAGAAGATCTAAATAAATGGATGCTCAGTTTGAAGAGTCAGTATTTTGAGGGTGATAATATTCCCCATATTCATCAACACAATCCCAAACAAAATTCCATCAGAGTTTTCTGTGGTTATGTGGTAAGAGTGTGTATCAATGACAAAATTATTCTAATTTATATGAAAATGAAAAGAGTAAAGAATTGTAAAGGGATTATCCGGAAAGATAAACAGAGCTAGAGGAGGTACATTATCATTTACTGAGACAATAATAAAACTGTAGTAATTTTAGTGTGATATCAACACTAGTGTAGAAATATAGACCAGTGGAACCAAATCTAGGAACAGACTCACCCTTATTAGATGACTTGATTTATGAAAATTTAGACATCATTTTGGGTAAATAGGGTATTTTTAATAAATTATAGTAGCTAAATTTTTATGCACATAGAAAATACAGATCCTGACTTTCTATCTCACCTCATATTCAAAAATGTATTCCAAATAGATTATATATGTAATACACATACATACACACATATATCAGGCAAAACAGTGATGCTTTCAGAAGCAATCATAGGAAACTATTTTTACAAACTTGCGTAGGCATTTAAAAAATCAAGACACATAAACATTATTTACTATAAAGAAAAATGTTTATAAATTAAACCACATAAAATTAAGAACTTTAAGTTAGTGAAAATGCAAGCCACAGAGTCGAAGCAGATATTTGGAATTCTCATACCTCACATGGTGCCCCAATACAGAGCATAGAGAGAACTCTTACGTATCAATATGGCAGACAACCAGTAGGAAAATGCCTTTAAAAATGAGGATATCCACTGTTGGGTATTTATCCAAAGAACTTGAAAACACCAATTTGCAAAGGTACATGCACCCCTGTGTTCATTGCAGCCTTATTCACAATTGCCAAGACTTGGAAGCAACCTAAGTGCCCATCAAGGGACGAATGGATAAAGAAGCTGTGGTATATATACACAATGGAATACTACTCAGCCATAAGAAACGATGAAATCCAGCCATTTGTGACAACATGGATGGACATTGAGGGTATAATGCAAAGTGAAATAAGTCAGAGGGAGAAGGCCAAATACCGTATGATTTCCTTCATTAAGTAGTAGATAATAACAACAATAAACAAACACATAGGGACAGAGATTGGATCGGTGGTTACCAGAGGGGAAGGGGGGAGGGAGGAGGGTGAAAGGGATAATTCGGTACATGTGTGTGGTGATGGGTTGTAATTAGTATTTTGGTGGTGAACATGATGTAGTCCATGCAGAAATAGAAGTACAATGATGTACACCTGAAATTTTTGCAATGTTATAAACCAATGTTACTGCAATAAACAAAAAATTAAAAAAAAAATGAGGATATCTAAAAGACAAATGTATGTGTGTATATATATTTTTTTCTATTTTATTAGTTATCAATAAAGTGAAAATTGATTACACCCATCCAAAAAGCTAAGCAGAAGAGATTGACAACCAAGTAATGATGAGGATATTGAACAAACAGACCTCTTTGCCTCTGCTGTCATGGATGCAAATTGGTTGTACACTAAAAAATTCTTTAGCAGTATTAACTCAAGTTCAACATACATCCTGTGGCTCAGCAATTACTCTTGTATATCTATTTCTAACTGAGATGTGTGTATATGTTCATTGATTCTAGATATATTTCTGATAGAAATGTGTGTCTAGATTCACCACATCTCATGTTCAAGAATGTTCATAGAAGCACTATTCATAATAGCCTAAAACAGCAAAAACACAAACTCTCATCAACAGAAGGGATAAATGAACTGTATATGTATACATAACTGTATATGAATTGTATGTGTATACTATTGTACACTACATATAACTGAAAAACAACAAGCTGAAACTACATATAACAATATGGATGAATTTAATAAATAATGTGGAACCAAAGAACTCAAACACAAAAGAATCCAAAATTACTACTCCGTTTATAAAAACTTCAAATGCAGAGAAAGCTAATCTTTTATAATAGAATTTAGAGTAGTTTATTACTTAAGGGGGGGTAATGACAAGAAATGGGAAGGAGGATGCTTCTAAGATATTTGTGAAGTACTGTTCATTTGTCTGTGAGCTAATTAAACCAACATGATGATTTTGTGAAAATTCATTAAGCTGTACACTTAATGTTTTATTCCTGTTTCTTTATACATACTTCAATAAAAAATGGTGTTTTTGTTTTTGTGAGGTAGATCAGCCCTGAGCTAACATCCGGTGCCAATCCTCCCCTTTTTGCTGAGGACGATAGGCCCTGAGCTAACATCCCTGCCCGTCTTCCTCTACTTTATATGGGACGCCACCACAGCATGGCTTGACAAGTGATGCATTGGTGCACTACCAGGATCCGAACCTGCGAACCCCGGGCTGCTGCAGCAGAGCACGCGCACTTAACCTCTGCGCCGCAGGGCTGGCCCCCCCACAAAAATGGTTTCTTAAACATACAATTTAACTTCTTTTTCAGTGACTACAAATGACCTAGGAAATCAAAACCAAAATACAAAGTAGAATTTAAGTAGCCAGAGCCTAAAAGGATAATATTTTACGGGCTGATATTTTGAAGTGGCAATTCAAAAAAGACATGAGATGAATCTTTGTAGCTAATAATAATTCCCTAATTATTCCTGTGTTTGCCAATAATTTTAGAAATAAAATGAAATAAATTCTCTTTTGCTGACTAAATGGACAAAAATTCTTTAGCATTTCTTAAATGGACAATACATGGAATAAGTGATTTGGGAATGATTAAGACTATATTTTTTGTTATAAAACAAGCTAAAAAGTAATTTTCCCATAATTCTTAGCTTCCAGAACATACAAAAACTTTGAAAGAAGTTGCATGTATAGATATATAATATTTGATGTTTTTAAAAAATCTCATTACGCAATACCTAGACCCCACATCTTCTATGGATTATCCTTTATTTTCTACTTACAATTCCTTATAGTTATTGCACAATTCTTTGGAAAATTTTAACATTATTAAATGGTTTATTAACTTATCTATATATATATATATATATACTTTCTCTTTATAAAAGTGTTAAATTTTATTTTGTTTAGAATTGTATTTTAACATTAGGTTTCAAAATAATGTAGAAATTCAGCATAAGGGAAAAAACATAAAATTTCACATATAAATACACTCATTAAAATAACTAATCATGCCATTTTTTCATCATTACAAGTTATAATCTTTCAGTTTACATGGTTTTTTTAAAATATCCCTAGCTTAGTAACATCTTCTTGAAATTTCATCTTTTTTTGTAGTACTCGATTTTGGTGCCCTGTAACTTGGTAATCTCCTACCAACTCCAGACCAGTATTAATTTAGTTTTTCTTCTAACCTAAAATCTGACATATGCTCTCCTAAGGGGGTGAAATAAGTTTCTCCTTCAGCGTTTGAAATCATCCCTTCTTTGATCTTATGAAGAAAGACTAACAATAGTCTTTAATATTATATCACTTTGATCTTGACAATATTTTATGTGGAGCTCTGCTTCAAAGATACAATGAGTGTGATTTATAGATTCTAACTTATAATTTATACTACACTTCCTTTAACTCTGAGTGTAAACAGTCCATGCAATCATGGAAGTAAGTTTGTTTTCTGGTGCTCCAATGAACATTCTGATATCACTATAAATGACCTATGTGAATAGAACTTTATATTATTCTAAGTCTATACACTTTTTTAGTTTTTTTCAAAATTGCATTAGAAATATTAGGTAGTGAGTCCACCATTAGCTGTGCCCAAATGAAACAGACAAATATTTCCAAGTCTAGTAGTGGGAACACATCGATCTATTGAATCTTGATGACTTTAACCAATATGCTTGTTCTATGTGGGGACTTCTCTTTCAAAATGGTTTCTGCCTAATAGCCCTCACAACTATATTTCCTAGACTTCTACAAAATATCACATGGGGAGCCGAGGAAGAGAAAATGTGAGAATTTAATTTATGTCTGAGAGGAATGTTACTGTTAGAATTAATAAAAAGAAATGCAGAAATAAAAGAGATGGAAGAAGAGAAATGACTAGGAACCTACCCATGCATAAACAAAATAAAAAACAAACAGAATATCTCTGTAGTTGAAATAAGTAAGGTAACATCTCTAACCTTTGACTCAGAGTGTGTTCAACAAGAAAACAAAGTCCTCATTCCACCGCTGAGTAGGTTCAATCCATATAGTATTTGCCAGCTTCCTCACTCCATAATTCAACACCCATTACTTCTTTTTCTCCCAGCTTTAATGAGATATAATTGACATATAACGTTGTGCAAGTTTAAACTCTACAACATGATGATTTGATATACATATATATTGTGAAACAATTACCACAGTAAGGTTAGTTAACATGTCCATCACCTCCATAGTTCTTTTTTTTGTAGTGAGAATGCTTAAAACATACTCTTAGCAATTTTTAAGTATGCAATACAATATTGTTAACTATAGTCACCATGCTGTACATTAAATCCTCAGAACTTATTCATCTTGTAACTAGAAGTTTGTACCCTTTGACCGAAATCTCCCCTTTTTCCCCATTTCCCAGCCCCTGGCAACCACCAATCTACTCTGTTTCTATGACTTTAGCTTCTTTAGATTCAACATGTAAGTGAGATTACACAGTATTTGTTTTTCCCTGTGTGACTTATCTCACTTAGCCAAATGCCCTCAAAGGTTCATATATGTTGTTGCAAATGGCAGGATTTCCTTCTTTTTACAGTCAAGTAATATTCCATTGTATATACACACCGCATCTCCTTCATCCATTCATCTGTCGATGGACACTTAGATTGTTTCTATGTCTTGTACAGTCATTACTCCTAAGAAAATAACAAAATGATCAACATAATCAGGAAAACTGATGATTAAAGTTATATTCTAGTAAGTGTAGTCCTCACATGGAAATAACACAGATAGGGACAGATAGGGGAGTAACTCAGTAGAAAATATTAAGGGATGATACTATTTCGCGTTACATATGAAGTATATCATAAAAAACCCAGAACCTGAAACATTTGATGAAAGTGATACCTACAATAACTTGGAAGGCATTAGTAATTAGCTTGCAATTTGGGGAGAGGAGGTCAGAAAAAAAGTTTTTGGTAGTATGTGTTAGTTGATTTTGATGACTTTTTCAAAAAATTATAAGAAAAATAATGAGTTCAGGAAAACAATAGCTAGTTTGAAACCATGAATGATGGGAAATAAATAGTCTACAAACCCAGTGACTTATAATATCAGAAGTCATTTCTTCTTAATCCTAAACAGTAAAATATAAAAATTGGCAGAGGTTGTTATAATATCAGAAGTCATTTCTTCTTAATCCTAAACAGTAAAATATAAAATTGGCACAGGTTAATTAAAAATCAGCCTTGTGGCAGATATTTTATCAAGGTTATATCCATATTCTCATTGATAAAATCTGATTAACATTTCTGAGAATATCGGAATACTTGAAGTGGGTAAACAATATATATTTCAATTGGGCCAAATGCCTCAAAGAAAAGAATGCATGTGACCCTCTTGCTGAAAGCTGATATGTACCTACACTTAAATCAAGAGAGACAGGCAGGCCGGCCCCGGGACTTAGCAGTTAAGTGCGCGCGCTCTGCTACTGCTGGCCCGGGGTTCGGATCCCGGGCGCACACCAACGCAACGCTTCTCTGGCCATGCTGAGGCTGCGTCCCACATACAGCAACTGGAAGGATGTGCAACTGTGACATACAACTATCTACTGGGGCTTTGGGGAGAAAAAGGAGGAGTATTGGCAATAGATTTTAGCTCAGGGCCGGTCTTCCTCAGCGAAAGGAGGAGTATTGGCGTGGATGTTAGCTGATCTTCCTCACAAAAAAAAAAAGAGAGAGAGAGACAGGCATGGGTAGCAAGAAAATAGATAGCCAGTATGAGGTTTGTGTGATAAAATGAATGTGGGTATGGCCACAAGAATATGGAGATGACAGCAAGCAAACCAATAAGAAATAGTATTTCAGAAGCAGTACTGTAAAAGTATAGAATGAGTTGTATTAACAAAATATCTACCGTTCTGGACTAAGCGAGATTTTGACTATCTGAGCATTAAATCTACTTTGGGGGTTTCTATTGGTTATGGCGGGAAGTTGGCTGAGAATGATGCTCGCAACCCCAGACAGGACGCATTCACTGATGCCTCCTTCGGAAGGGGCCAAAACGTCATGCAAAGGTATCACCCGTCCCTCCAGGCATGTCGAGACCAGGCGGCTGGAGATCACAGAGAAAAGTGGATAAGGGAGTCTTCTCAAGTAGCACAATCAGGAACTAATTGTTTTGATTGTCTTCTCTTCAACCTGTTGGTAAAGGAGGCATTTCCACTCTAGGGTTATGGAAATGGCCAAATACATGACACGCAACACTGGACAGATGAGATCCACAGCAGTTATTAGTCATATATACCCACAGCCCAGGGGAGGAGGACGCCATGCCATGCAGGGTCACATGGAGTTTGTACTTAGGAACAAAGTGAGCAAACAGGGGCTGGGGGAGGCAGATTTTCTAGTAACAAGGGGATGAGTTGCTTCCTGATTCCCACAGTAGGATGTAAATGGAGTGTTTGATTAATTTTGCAGGCTGGCAGGGAACTGAAGCTTGCTGCGTGGAAATAAGCAGGCGCTGTATCTGGAGGGTTGCTTGGCTATAGGATCTTGTTCACAGGAGTAGCGTTGGGGAGGGGAACTTGTAGTTAAGCCATTGAGGCCCTCCAAGCTTCTGATGTCATGGTAGCACATAATATTGAATCTTAATTTCAGGCCTCGCACCACACTAATCAAGTGGCATTCAGTACATAACTCCTCCATACCCCCTTCCATCCTCAGAAAGCCACTGATCTACTTTCTGTTACTATAGAAAGTTTGCATTTTCTAGAATGTTTAAATAAATGAAAGCATACAATATGTTCTCCCTTTTATCTGGCTTTTTTCATTCAGTATAATTATTGAATTCAACATTAATTTGAGATTCATGGCTGATTTATATGGTAGGTATTGGTTTAAATTTTTAAGAAACTGACAAACTGATTTTCAGTATTTGCTACATTTTACACTCAGACCAATAGTGTATAAGATTTCTAGTGGCATCACGTTCTTGCCAACTTTTGGTATAGCGAGTCATTTTCATGTTTGACATTTTAATAGGTCTAATGATATCTTATTGTTGTTTTCATTTGCTATTCCCTCATGATTAAGGATTGTTTTTTCTCCTTATCATAGATCATGTTTTTCTGCACCTTTGCATGACTCCAGACTGTGTCTGACACCAGACACTGTGAATTTTACCTTTCCTGGGTGATAGATAATTTTTTATTCCTACAATATTCTTGAACTTTGTTCTGAGATATCATCAAATCTTGAAAACGGTTTGTTTCTTTCCATTCTTGCTTTAATACTGTGTTAGGCAGGGACAGAAGAGTATTTAGCCTAGGGTTAATTTCTCTCTAGTATTGAGATGAGACCTTCTGTATATTCTACCTGATGCCCTGTGAATGATGAAATTTTCCAATCTGATTGTTGCTAGCAGGCAGGATTTCTGGCACTTTGTGAGCCCCAGAGGTTGCATTCCTCTTCTACACTAAGTAGTCTTTCCACATCCTTGGATGGTTTCCTCCCATGCATGCACTGGTCGCTACTCAACTGAATTCTTGAAGGGACTCTCTGAAGATGCCTGGGGCTCTCCTTCTGTGCAGCTATCCTCTATCCGATATTCTTTCCGGCAAATTCTGGCTACCGTAGCCTGCTTGGATACCTATCTCTATCTCCTCTAGTAAGAGAGACTTTTTGGCTCTGCTAGAGTTCCTGCTCCTGAGCTTTGAGCCACAGCCTGGAAATGTCTACAGACAGTAAACTGGAGAAATAATCGGATTTACTTTGTTTCTATTTTTCAGCAATCACTGTCCTTCATTGCTTAATGTCTAATGTCTTGAGAACATTTATTTCATATATTTGCCTACTGTTTTAGTTGTTTGAGACAGGACAGTAAATCTTGCCCCGTTACTGCATCTTGGCCAGAAGTAGATGTCATGGTTGTTTTGTAATTACAGCATAAACTAGCCTTTCTTGACTACTATAAGAAAGGTTATACTAGTATCATTATGCTCAAAACTTAGATTTAGGACATAAAAAAATCTTATATATAATTTCTAAATAAGTTCTGAACATATGTGTCTGTATATTTTAGATGACAAAAGAACAACAATAATAAACAAAATCAATGTATCAGTCAAGATTCCGTGCAAGACAGAAAGCAAATAGATACACAATTCTTGGCTAAAACAGAGAAGTTAAAGTCATGTGGCCACCACTAAGTTTTGGCTTTAATTTCACACCCCTACAGCTAGGCTCAAGGAGCCAGGACACTACTTCTGTCTCCCAGAATTTAGGAAACAGTTTCTGCCTCTCCTAACGGTGCTGCCACAGTCATTGTTTTCTTGGAACATGAGACTGGTAATTAGACACTAAGACATAGCGTCCAACTTCTGCTAGCACTCATTTTTGTCAAGGCAATCTTATCTGCCCGTAATACTCCAGAAATATGGATCTGCCTCACTTCCAACTTTTAAATGTAATACCTAATTAACATTCAGAACTCTAGCTTTAAGGGTGTCTAAAAGATGCAATACTTAGCTTTCCAACCTTTGAAATACAAGGTAAAAGAAAGGTTGCAGGTGTCAATCAACATATCCATCACACTCCCTGTCTTTGGCTACTCAAATCCGTTCCTCACTTTCTGTGCATAATAAATGTCCACCTTTTCTATAAAAGGAAGCCAAAGAGGATGATACCCAGTGCACCATCAGTCATGGTATCCGTCTCAAAGTGATATCCATTGTCTGCTTATTTGGTCAAAATTCCGTTTATGAAAATTTATAAGTCAACTATCAAAAATGCACCATATATAAAGTATTAGGGAAAACAAGAGCAAACCCTATATCCACAACAAGGCAAAGAAGAAAATATTCATAGTCACTGTATTAAGGGAAAGTCATAAGGAAATGCAACCAGAGATATAAATACCATAGGTGTAAATATAGATGTATTTGAAAGAAAGGGAGAACATACCGAGTTAGTAAAGTCTGCATTTCTGTTCACAGGGCTATAGTTGAGTTTTATAACATTCTTCTTCCACCACATCTTCCACTTTCCTTTCCTTTAGCCAGCAGCTCAGCACCTAAACTTTTATTCCTCAGTACTTTGATCCTTTAGTGTTTCTGCTTTTTCTATTATCACAGGTTATGACGGAGTTGAGAAATTAACCTGAGGAATCCATGTTTTCAAAACACATACTTCCCTATATCCTTCTTCTTGATAATCAGGATTAAGCACATTAACAGTATAGTAAGCACCTTTTTTCTTGTTGATTCAAGGGCATTGGGATCCAAAATGACACAGTGACTATGTGGGAACAATGTTTTATTATCTCGGTGACTTATATCTCTAAACTAGAAGAGCACAAACTTCTAGTGATGGAAACAAAAATTTGCTAGTGGAGCATTAGGAAATACCACTTACAAATCTTGACCACCAGAACAATATGCTGTGGCCATGGCAGAAAGAGTACCAAATATTGCCTAGGAAAGGCACATTCATACCGAGCATAATCGCTTATTCTAGCACATACAAATAGATGCTTGTCTCTACCACATTCTATAGGACAATATCCTTACAGCTTGTAGCAAGGTCATTCCTAAATCTTCAAAAGGTCGCTTCAGCTTTATATGAAAACAGTTGATTTTAGCTGAGAAAACTATGATAAGACAAACAACTCCCTAGATATGAGCCACTCCATCATCAACATTAATTTTGCTGTTGTTGGTATTATTGGAAAATGAATTGCTTATTCAAAGACAATGTTGTGTGTGACATAATAGTGAAGTGGACATTCAGTAAATCCACAATTGATAGTGCCTAGAGAGGCATTGTGGTCAGAGAGGATACATCCATATCCAGCCAAATTTTTATTCAAGTGAAAAGAAAGAGCTGTGTATTTAGAAAAGGAGGAGGTCAAACATAATCAAACTCCTGATGAAAGATTTCCCAATCCTCCAGGGAAATGGCATTAAAACAGGTAATAACAGTGATCTCTGCAATTGGGAAACTGTCCCATCAATGACAGTGATCAATTTCGCCTCGTTGGGGTGAAGTCCATGCTGTTTGATCCGGAGATGATCTCCATCCCAGCTGCCGTGTGAGCCTATTGATCAGATTTGATGGTAATTAGTGAAGGAAGCTGACTGGAATGGGTGAACTTGTCCTTCTGATTACTGAGCATCTCTTCTGCAGTAACTACTCTTTTGTGAGCATTCACATAGGAAACAAATGTGCTCTCACTTGATCCTGATTCTGAAATTTCCATACACATAATTTTGCCCCAGATCCCTATATGAGGAACCCACCAACCGTTTTTTTAATCGCCCTTACCTTCTGGTCCTGTAGTTAGCAATTGCCCATAAATCATAGAAGATTTGTCCCTCTGCTACTTCTTTCTTGAGGAATAGTATACCTTGAGATGTACTGCACAAAGTCCTGTCCACTTGAGGGATTGATCTTCTCCGCTAGCCTTCAGGTCCATCCTTGAGTGGGTATGTAAAGTGGCGTAGCATTTCACTTCTAGCAGGAGCCAGTCAATGAGCCAAAACAAACTGTAAATCAGGCTTACATTTGATTTCCTGAGTCAACTGCTCATTATAATCTCTCCATGGGTCCACAGATGTGTACAGATATTAGTGGCTTCAGGACATATAGTCAGTCCTTCCCCATTTATACCATTTCTACTGTCAAAGGAGTCTCGCTGCTCAAGGATGGGAAGCTGAGACTATTTTTCAGAAGAAAAACTATTCTTAGTGTGGCTTTGTTCCGTGAACTAGAGGTCTGTGATGCGCTTCTCTGATTGAAGATTTCCAACTAGAATCTGGATCCAACAGAGAAACATCAATCCTTCTTTGTATCTGCTGGACCACCAGCAGCATTCACACAACAGCATGAACAACAGCCAGGGCTGCAACTAAACTTTCTCTTCTTCTGCATCACTTAGTTCATGAGTTAGAGCCAAATAGCCAAATATTCTTTGTGAGCTCCAAAATCTAAATAGATTCAGTAAGCATCATGTCTTCTATTAGCTAAGAAAAACAGTTGTTGTCATAAATAAACCTAAAATCTCAGTGAAAAAAAAAAAGCCAGAGTTAGAAAAGAAGAAACAAAAACTGTTAATAATCACAGCTTGTATGATTGTGTACATAAAACATCTAAAACAACTAAATTAATAATAATTCGTAATTATTAGAATTAGCAAGAGATAACAGGATGTCTGGATACACATTAGTACACATATATACATTTTATTTTTAAATAAAAGCAATGAATAGTTTTTAATTCCTGACTGATTCTAAAATTTATATGCAAATGAATGGTCCAACTATAGTCAAAATACTACTGAAGAAGAACACGCACTGTCAGATAATAAGACTTACAGAAAAAAGTCTGATATTACTGTAGGTGTTGACAATATGACAAATGGAACTGAAGGGTGAGCCTGGAATAGACTCAAGCATATACATACAGAAGCTTGATACGGACCTTGTAGCCTACCAGACAGTGGGGGAAAGATAGATTTTTAACAACTGGTGCTGGGAAATCTGGCTATCAATGTAAGAAAAAAGAAAAGAAATTGGATCTCTACAACACATGATTAAAAGGGACTCAATGCCAGGTAGATTAAAGATCTAAATGGGAAGACAAATATATAAAGCCCTTATAAGATAATATAAGAGATTATCTTCACGACCTTGAGGAAGAGAATGATTTCTAAAGGCAAATCACAAAAGAACTAACCCAAGGAAAACACTGAAATATTGTACATACATTGAGAACTCATAAGAGTTGTGAAAAGGTGAGCTGAAGAATGGTGACTATATAGAACACAAACAGAACTTTAAAAAGCAATGAGTTCAAAAAAGCCAAGTGAATAAACAGGAACATTACAAAAGATGGACTCCAAATGGCCAACAAATGTGTGAAAAGGCACTCAACCTCTTTAGTAATCAGGCAAAAGCAAATCAAAGCCACACTGTAAAGCTACTGCATCACAGATTGGTTGGCCAACATTCAAGTCTACCAGTACCAGTGTTGGCAAAGATGTGGATCTACGAGAAGACCCATATACTGCTGGAGGTCATGCAAATCAGACAGAAATTTTGGAGAACAGATTGGCAATTCCTGCTAAGGTTCACCATTTGCATATCCTACAACTCAGCAATTCTACCTCCAGCTGTAGACCCTAGAAAAAGGACTGTATATCTAATCCAGAAAACGTGCATCAGACTATTCATAGCACCATCATTTAGAATCACCAGAAATTGGACACCACCCAAATGTTCATCAACAGTAGAACAAATGAGTAAATTGTGGTATAATCACAGCAAAATATACAGAGCAATAAAAATGATGAACCACAGCTATAGGTCATTGGGAAGAAGCACGAACACATAAAGAAAGAGGAAAAAAAAAAAACCACAAAGCAAATAAGCAACCACAAAAACATACACAAGTCAACAAAGAAGGCTAAGAGATGACAGATAAACATAAATCTTGTAAACTCCTAAGGAACTTTTCCCTTTGTCACTTTTTGTCTGTCCGGGTATTGAATACAAGAAGTCATAGGACTGTATCATAATCTGAAGATGGTAGGAGACTGTTATCCAAACTGAAATCTTAAAGATACTGTTATCCAGACTGAAATCTATGAGAAGATTTATTTCTTCTGTATTTAACCTTCACAGAAATGATGGTGCAAAATGTTTTTGTCAAGCCAAGTGTATAAGAAATTTTTATTAAGCTTATAAGGAAAAGTAGGAGAAAATGAGACTAGACTGCCATGTCACAGTGAGAGGATGCTTACTTTTAATATTTCTACTAAGGAGGATATGATTGAAAGCAAATATTTTTACCTTTTCATTCTCTTAATCTCTTTTTCTCTCAAATCTGAAGAGGCTCATACTCCTAGACATTTCCAAGGTAAACAAACTGCTAAATGAATAATGCTTTCTGGTGTTATTACAAATGCTAATATAATGTCTTCCCTCAGCCCATTTTTAGGAAAATAAAGTAGCTGGAAGCTCCTGCTGAAGATACAGAAGTCGATGTGGGTTTTAACTCATAAATCCACTTTCCGTGGCCATGGTGAGTAACGTCAGGGTGAATGGCTGAAAGAGCACTTAATCCATAGACTAGCCTGAAATTTATGATGAAGCCTACCAGGGAAAGACAACCTGAGCCTAACAAACTCTCCTTTGGGGGGAAATCATTTGCAATTAAGACTTAAGTAAGGCACTGTGAGAAAATATCAGAGTGAACTAAAGTCATTGCTGGCTCTAATGCAGATTTTAATCTTTCTGACTTTTTAGATTCTTGGCAATGCTTTTCTAATGTTATCCATCTCACTTTTAACCCCATCCTGTGGGAAGTACACTTCAGCCTGATTTATGCTTTTGGATTTGTGCTTCCACTTCATGGAGACCTTATCTTCCAGCATTCTAAAGAAGATTCAAAATAGTTCACTGAAATATCTATAATTTTCAGACTTTGGATCTTTCTCAGTTTTCTTCTCTTCCTCTATACTGTTATGTGTTGTTTATCATAAGTCCGTGATTTCTCTTTCTTGCTTGAGAGAATTGTCTGACAAACATGATAACCTTTGATTGGTCCTGTCACTTTTACACTTTAGGGACCTGGAACTCAATAGGCACACTGTGGTATTTAATCAGTTGGTAGAGCAACAAAAGTTTAAAGAAACATGTGGAATTGTTTCAAAACCTCAGGGTTCTTGGGGGCAATATAAAATACTAATTTATGACTATATCAAAATAAGAGGTATGCGAGAATTTTGAGAAGTGAAGCTCGGGTGTGGACAATATGTGTGTAGAAGAGAATGAGGCTGCAGTGCTCATTGTAAAAGTCTATGCGTAATGGCGGCGGAGGAGTGAGTGTGCACAGGATAGCTGCCTTTAAAAATTCTGGGGGAAATTTCAACTTCATTCCAGTTTCTTTGAAGACTTTTTCTGTGTTATCCATGGCTTTCCATGAGGTCCAACCATATCGATATAATCTCAGGTTTCTTATTCTGTACATTTATGTTAAGTAAAATTTATTTTCTTTCTTTTTCTTTCTTTCTTTTTTTTTTATTGAAGATTGTTCTTTCACATCTTACATACTTCCTAGGAATTCTTAAATTTACTCCAAAGAGGGATGCTCCCTTGGCAGAGAATAGCCTTGATGGACTGCAAGACTCCTGGTAAAGCTTTTTACAGTGACATCTTAACTTAAATACTGAAAAAGTAATGGCAATACAATACAATAGACTAGAGAGAAAATATTAAATTTTATAAAAATTGCGATTTAATTTGCTTGAGAATTGCCTCAGTCTTTTTCATCAAGAAAAAGGGCTTTGTTTTGCTCCTTTGGAAAAATTTATTTTGTGTCTCTTAGTTCTTTTATAGCATCAAGCAGTGAGTATATGAAATCCTGAATAAATACTTTTAAATTCAACTATTTTGTTCCATCTTTACCATAAATTAAAGCCAATTCCTCTTCTTCAAATATATTTATAGCTCTAATACCATATTTTTACATTTAAGTTAGAGGGCTCATATTATTTTTGTACATTTTAATTCCCTAGTAATTAATTTTTCTCTTTCACATTAAGAAAAATAGAATAAGGGGCCAGCCCGGTGGTATAGTGGTTAAGTTCACGTGCTTCACTTCAGCGGCCTGGGGTTCGCTGTTTCGGATCCTGGGCGCAGACCCACACACTGCTCATCAAGCCATGCTGAGGTGGCGTCCCACATAGAAATAGAAGGACATACAACTCGGACATACAACTATGCACTGGGGCTTTGGCAAGAAAAAAGGAAAAAAGGAGGAAGATTGGCAACAGATGTTAGCTCAGAGCCAATCTTCCTCAAAAAAAAGAAAAAAGGAAAAACAGAATAGACTTCCAAGTTTTAACTTCAATGGAGAAAGCTGGACAGAATGTCACTCTCACCTTAACAAGAAAAAGCGAGATAATCTACAAAATCATAACTTTTCTAGATTGTAGGGATAAAAATTGCTCTGAAACATAAGGAACATAGGAATTTCCAGGGAGATTTGGGATACAATTCTCTTTACGCATACAAGAGGATGAGAAGAACGTGCTAAAATTTTTAACAAAGTGCTAAAGGCTGAGGGGCGGCTAGGAGTAGAGCGAAGACCCTGGGAAATTCAGACGCAAGGAGAGTTCACACCTACTTGAAGTTCTTCTCCATAAATCTCCACCTTACACAAACAAAAGTGATTGGGGGCAAGGCGGGAGAAATGAGAAAACCATCTGTAGCGCAGGCTTGGAGAAGAGCAGAGACTGTCACTGTGGGAAAGATACAAAGCCCCACCCAAACTTTGTCTTTTTCAGAACAAAAGCTTTAAATTGCTGAAGAAACGGCAAGAGACCACTTTGCCCCTGGGGCACATGTGAAGACCTGTTGGAGAAAGGTTTCCTAACACCGGGGAAGGCAGGATATCTGAAAGAGCCCCATCCCTAGGATCCAGCTTCACTGGCTTGTCTGAGAATGAAGATAGCCTTAAATAGCCTCATCTGCCATCAGTAGGTTAGCAAGCCCTGAGTAACATGAATTGACGTCTATCACTGGGAGGAGAGCAGGTAAAATCCTGAAAAGAGACCCTTTTCAAGGCTCAGGAACACAAGAAATCCCACAGATTATGGCAGATGAGGAACCTTGAATAAAACTCACCAGCACACAAGCCCTAACTCTCAGCATTAGTTATGTCTAGAGGAATTTGAAGCCAGTGGTCCATTGAAGGTAACCATAACAATAAAACCCAAACCCAGCTTAAGCTCTGACTAGATTCACCCAATACCCATACTCAAGAATAGAAGAAGAGACGTCACCATCTCTAGGAATAACTAATATTTATTCCAGATCCAAGTGGCTTATACATCATTAATCATCAAAGAAATGTGAACTAAAACTACAACACAATGCTAATTTACAGCCACTACTACAAGGGACATTGAAAAGAAAGTTTGAGAATAATGATGACAAAGATGTAAAGCAAAACAGCTTTGTCAGAAATAGTTGGTAGGAGTGTAAGCTGATATAGTCAATCTGGAAAGTTGTTTGGAAGAACCTACTAAAGCTGAACTATGACTCAGCAATTATACACTTAAGAGAATTACATACATATTTATACCAAAAGACATATATGAGAGTGTTCGTAGCAGTGTTATTAATCAAAACGCAAACTAGAAACAACAAAAACGTCTTTCTACAGTATGATAGACAAACGTATTATCATTACACAATAAGTACTACACACCAAGAAAAAGGAACGAATTACAGCTACAAGCATACTCAAGGATGAGTTTCACAAACATAATATTATCTGGAAAAAGTCAGCACAAAAGTATATACAGTAAGATCCCATTCACAGTAATGCCAAAAGAAGATAAAATTAGTTCATGACGATAGAAGTCAAGCTAGTGCTTTGTCCTGGGTGAAGATTATTGGCTGTGATGGGACATTATATTTTATGGGTCACTCTGTTGATATTCTTGATCTTGTTTTGTGTTTTAGTAACATAAGTTTATTAAACTTTGACAGTTCATCCAGCTGTATTCTTATGAATTATGAAGGTTTATATATATATATAAGCAAGGTATTTAATTCATAAAAGATATCTGACTCTTCTCCCCTGCAAGAAAACACAATAAATAAAGAAAATTTGAAAATATGCAGGTGTAAGAAGATCAGGGTAGGGTGGAACGTGAGCAATAGGGGCCCTGTGTCCTGGCAAGCAGGAGTACTTGATCACCGACATTGTTTATAAGTGTCAGTTCATCGTGATAATTAAAGTCAGACTGAATTTTAACCAGTGTATTATTGTTGTTAAGTCTCTACAAATGATGCACTCTCTTATTGCCTGTTCCCAGGACAGACCATTCCCAGGCCCTCCCCCTTAATATACTACCAGCTTGAACAACAAAAAAGCAGGAATCACAATTTCAAAATCAGACAAAATACTATTCTATGCAACAAATTAATAACTCATATTGAGATGTGTTGTGAATGGAATAAAAGAGCAATTCATCAGAGTATGTAATGATCATGAAAATATACATACTTTGAAATGCATAACTCAAAATTCATAATGCAAAATTATATTAATTTAATCAGCAAACATTTATTAAAGGCTTACTTGGTGTCAGGCCCTCTGCTAGGCACTGTGAAGCCATCAGTCAACAAAGGTAAAATTCTCCATACTTGTGCATCTCTTATTCCTGTGGATAGAACCACCAAATAAATCAATTCAGCAACAACCGCACTTGGAAATTTTCACACGTCACTTTCAAAAGCTGATAGATCATGAGCCAGATAAAGACTAAGATATAGAAGACCTGAATCGTACAACTAAGCTTACATTATATGATTAATTTTATACAATGACACTGGAAATGCATTCTTTTATATCATACATGAAATTTCCACAACGACGTCCCTATGTATTAGTCTGGAAGCCACATTATTGACCTGCTACCAAAAAAAATCATGGTCACACAGACAATACTCTTCTACTTGACTGAAATAAATGTAGAAATCAAGAATATAAGTACAGGTAAAGGCATTCACTGTGTCTGAAAATAAGATACAGTTAGGTAGCTTTTAGATTAAAGATTAAAGCTTGGTCTCCCACCCTATTCTTTGGAAGGTAGGCTGTAGGGGATGGCTGTGGTGCTTCCAATGAAGATCTCACCTTCATCGCTGGGAGGATTTTTCTCAGCTCTCCTACTCTTCCTCTGCCTTTGGAATTCTGTGATCTTGCATGCTGGGAAGGCCTCAGTAGCTTCAGGGCCTTTCTCTCATTGTTTTCCCTGGTCTCGCCTTCAATCAGCCTACGCCGATGCCTTGCAATCAGAAAGACCCCTTGCATACAGGGGAGTCTAGCTCAGGTCCTCTGCTCTGCCCCCACCTCCTGCAAGTGGTGAAGGTCCTTGGCAAACGGAGAGAGCATCAGGACAGTCTGGAGTTGTGACTTGGACTCTTCACAACCCTAGCCAGCAAGTTAGCCAATGACATTAGTTAGTTAAAAATTCGTCTAGGTTCCCCACGCCTCTCAGAATAGCAGATTCCTTCGCAACCTGCTGCTTGCACAGTATTGAAAGCAACTGCGGGTATTTTCTCCCTAAAAAAAATGTCTCATTGCTTTCTGGTAGTTTATTTATATTTCTTGGTATTCTCAGCTTTCCACTGGGTTTTAAAAAATATTATGATTTTGTGGCTCATTTGGCCTGTTCTCATATTTTAAGGAGAAAAAATTGTTTAGTGGTACTTCCTATACCCTAAATACCAGCATTCTATTTTGATTTTAAACTAATGACTACAAATTACATAACTACATGACTTCAAGCTAATAGCTGTATTGCAAGCATAGAATATTATCTAAATTCTGAAACCAGTCATTGTCTTTAATTGTTTAAGGTTGGAAGTATTTTCACATCTGGGTTCCACTTAGAGATTGCATCCAGTTATTTCCACCGCACTGTTCTATCCACTCATCCATGACATTCCTCCAGACACAGTTCCACTGGGTGTTGGTCTTCCCATGCGCCTCCACCCGTTATGGCCATGCTTATCCCCTGATACAACAAAGCTGCCACTACCCTCCCGCTGATCCTTTCCCCATGTCCTCCTCTCTATTTCATGTAAACTTATTGTCTTTTACATTTCACCTCATTATAGAATATTTTCTTCTTACCTCTTAAATTACCTTGGACATATCTCTCCCCTTTAAGTAACCATATTCTTTGCAGTTTTTGAAGTAAAGATGGTTTACTGTGCTATTTCCTATGAGAAGTGTTGTCGATGGTAGTGCATCACGATTTTTCTTGCTCAGAATGACATCCTTCTCCAACATGACATTTCCATTTTTAGAAAAACGGTCCCTTTGGAGCTCATACCTTCCCCCTATGCACGTCTACACATTCTCTGGAACCAGTTCATGTTCTCCACCTTTGTTACAGTTGGGATCTGAGTAACTCCAGTGAATATGTGGAGTTTTCACAGAAGGGAACCACACACTGGCTCCCCTGATTCTCCGAACCCAGGAATTTTCACCTCCACTCCACTAATCCCACTCCATAACCGTAATCTGCATTTTACCATAATCTTGTCCAGCTCTACCTTGGAATTAATTAATGATTGAGATTTCTGACAACAGTTTTTTTAGTTCTCACTAATTCCCATATTTACTTACCCCATTGAATCCACTGCTTTCCCGTTCTAACCCTATTTATTCTCAATTAACTATTTTCTATGTTTATTTCCCCCCTTATAACCTAGAGAGGCCATATAATAAGATTTTAATCTCTTTCTCAAAGCTCCCTCTATTCAACACTCCTACATTCTTTTCTTTACATTGCTTTACATTTCCTCTTATGAAAACCCTAACTTCAGCTAGGTACATCCTCATATTTCAGTTACCTTCCAGAAACTGATAATAAATGTGACACTGTAGAAAGTTGTTTATAAATATCTTCTTTTATTACAAAATTTGCACTTGATCTTAGTGTAGTTTTGAATTCAATATACTCATGATAACTTGATTATTAGTTCAAAATACTTTTATTTTAGTGATAGATCATAAGACCCAGTAGAGTAACATAAAATGTAATCTTGAACCACAAAGTTTTATTTAATCAATTTTTTTTCCTGTTAATGTGTCTATTTACTGTACAGTAATTATATTCAATACAATGGATATATCAAGAAATATTGCATTAAACTATTTTTGGTCTTGACATCAGGTATTACATTTTAAATGAATGTTTTCCAGCCATTATTTTTATCTTGTTCTTATGTTTCTCACTTTTAGGAGGAAGTATTTATAAAGATCGAACAGGTTTATTCTTGAAATAATGAAGATCAAAACACCCTCGAGTTTGCTGTTTGAAAAGCAAACAAGAATATTAAAAGAAATAAAAATAACTGAATTTTAACTTTTAGAGCTTATTTTAAAAACCTAATTTGGAAATGACAGCACTGTTGAACACCTATAGTACATTAGAAGTCAAACATTGTCAACAGGCTAAATTTGGCCCCACTCTATGAAATAAATGGTAGATAATTCCTGATCTGCACATTTGAATTGTTTATATTTAAATATTTGAGTTAACTTGTAAATTACATAAGATGTTTGAAGTAAGAAATATTGATGCATTTTGAAATGACAAACCCTGACCATAGCTGGATTTATGGGATTGATAAAGAGCAGCTGTGTCAGAACTTGTTGCTGGGAAAGAGATGGTAGTGCACAGTAAACTCGCTCGTCAGTTAATCATTGCTAAGAAGGTTAGATGTTTATGAGCAAAATCTGTCAGAATCTAAAGGCAGTTAGATGTGGTAATAAATGAGGAATACAATTGTGCTTCTAGGACATTACTTTTCACAATGCCTAATGATTTTAGTCTTTAATGATCTAGGGCCGCAGTCCAGGAGGTGTGTTACACATTTGGTGGAGTCCATAATTTTAGGGAACTTGATGGTCATTAAAGATGCATGTGAGGACAGGCCCCGTGGCTTAGCGGTTAAGTGCGAGCGCTCTGCTACTGGCGGCCCGGGTTTGGATCCTGGGCGCGCACGGACGCACCGCTTGTCCCGCCATGCTGAGGCCGCGTCCACATACAGCAACTAGAAGGAAGTGCAGCTACGACATACAACTATCTACTGGGGCTTTGGGGAGAAAAAGGGAAAAAAAGGAGGAGGATTGGCAATCGATGTTAGCTCAGGGCCAGTCTTCCTCAGCAAAAAAAAATTAAAAAAATGCATGTGAGACATGTACAGGAATTCTGGATTCAAAAAAGCTATCAATGAGAATTTGAATTTTATCTTGGGGGATACCACCATATCTTTGCAGAGCACCCCATTTTCCAACCAGTGGCTACTAAAAGCAGATGCATTTGCACAAAAACATGTGTTTTTAAAATGCAGTTAAAACTTGTTAGAGGCCAGAGGAGCTGAGAGCCAACGACGCATGGGGAAATCTGCGACTTGTAGCTTTAACAGGGCACCATACCATTTCAAACTTTGGGATAGATAATCGATAAGATTTCTCCTAGTCTTCAACATACTTGTACCAGATTTTCTAGAAATGGTAGGAACGGCATTACAGTAAAAATGTAAAGATATATTCTCTTTTGTGTCTGCTGGAGTTGGCGAGCACATCCACTACTGGTTTGTGTAGATATGTTATTACTATCATTATATCCTTGTGTATGAGATATTCCTTTGCACTCTCCATGTCTAGAATTGCGTCAGTTATTTATTGCAGTATAACAAGTACCCTAAAATGTAGTCACTTAAAGCAATCAACATTCATCATCTCAGAATTTTTTGTGGGTGAGGAATCCAGGGGCAGCTTGGTTGGGACCTCTGGCTAAGGGCTTACGACAAGGTTGCCATCAAGGCATCATCTGTGACTGGAGTCATCTCAGGGCTCACTTAAGGACGCATCTGCTTCCAAACTTACTCATGTTGTTGTTGATAGGATTTGGTTCCTCTGGGTTATTGGACTGGGGGCCTCTGTTCCGTGCTGGCTATTGGACGGAGGCTGGATTCTGTTCTTCGCCATGTAGGCCTCATGAAGGACAGCACAATGACAGAAATATTAGGAGGAAGAGATCTTGGGAGCCATTTCTGAAGCTGCCTACTGCAATCACCTTATTCAGGTCTATAAGCTAACCCACAGTGAAGAAAGCAAAATGTATTAATTTGTTATAATTGCTCAAAGTATTGCTTCCCTCGTGGAATAAAAGGACAAAATTTATCCAAGGAAAAAGAAAAAAATCAGTAAATAAACACATAAAACAGTCAAAAATTATAATTTAAGCTTCAAAGGGATTTCTCCATAATGATGCTCTGAGAATCTCTCTGAAACATTCACTATAAACAGCATGTGGTCCTATGTCTGAGTTGTCCAAGTGAGATTTTTAAATGCTGTCCACTGGGGCAACATTGTGTCCAAGAAATTTGAGTCAAGTTTTGAAGAGCATCTATCAATTCTCTCTAATCCAGGAGTGTATAATACACTCTTTGCATTCCTTAGAGTACCTTATATTTTACAGATGCTCAATCAACATTCATTGTGAAAAGACTCTAAGCATTTACCTGTGTTGCACACATTCGAAGTTGATGGAATATGCAGCTACTAATTGGAGAATTCACAGATTAACTGAGGCAAGAAGTATCTAATTGACAAAAATGCAGAGTATCAAAGCAACATAAAAGTAGGTGTCAAGGGGCCGGCCAGTGGCATAGTGGTTAAGTTCCCATTCTCCACTTCAGCAGCCCAGGGTTCGCAGGTTCGGATCCTGGCTGCGGACCTACACATCGCTCATCAAGCCATGCTGTGGAGCCATCCCATGTACACAATAATGGAAGATTGGCACAGATGTTAGCTCAGGGGCAATCTTCCTCTAACAAAAAGAGGAAGACTGGCAACAGATGTTAGCTCAGTGCCAATCTTCCTCACCAAAAAAAAAAAAAAAGAGAGAGAAAAGTAGATGTCAGTATATAATAAATTAAATATCTCAAATAATGTGAAGGAGGACTTAGTCTCGAGACAGAATACATCAGGATTCAGGAACAATAATAGCAGAAAGTGAGCAGCTGATATTATGTATTTAATTACTTACTTGTATCAAATAAATAAAGATAATTGTTTGATAGGATTTACTACAATATTCAACTAAAATAATGCAACTTATTGTTTTGAATACCTAGCCAGCCAAAGATGTTCAGTAAGAAATGACAAGCAAATAAACACAAAATACAGTAACACACATGCATACTTTCATGCATAGATACATATACAGACACATGCATAAATGAATATGTGATTTGTGAAATTAGAGAATTAGTGAAAACTTGATATGTTCTCTCTAACTTTACCAATTTGATAAGCCAAGATAAAAAAAATTCCAGAAAAAATGCAGAGGATCTCTGCATTTTTGGCAAGTTTAAAAACATTACATGGACAAATGCTATTTTTTTCTTTACTCATTTCTATTTTTCCTAATTTTAGCACTGCATACCTTACTTTTATTTAGAGAAAAGAAAAGTTATTTTTAAATGCAACAAAAGTAAATAATAAATAAGATTAAAAAGAGATGCCAATACTTCTTTACATGAGCTACTTGAAAATAGGCAATATATTGCTCTCATGCTATAAATCTCATGCCTTTTATAATGCACTTTGTCACTCAGGATTTTTCTTTCATATGTATGTGTCTTTTTTTTTTTCTTACTCTTTTTGCTGAGGAAGATTGGGTCTCAGCTAACATCTATGCCCATCTTCCTCTATTTTGCATGTGGCATGCTGCCACAGTGTGGCTTGAGGAGCAGTGCATAGGTCCGCCACCCAAGCAGAGCACGTGAACCCAACTACTATGCCACCAGGCCGGCCCTTGCGTGTGTCTTTTATACGTAGTCTTATACTTGGTTGCATTCCATGGCATACATTCAATTTAGCTTAATTTTACACCATCTTCACTTCTATAGTTGAAGATCGATGGTGAAGGCAAAGTTCTTATCACAGACCACTTCTATCCTGTAAAAAGGTTAAAATATTCTGTATATTTCTTCTTAAATTTTAAAGCTGTTAGCTATTCACAATGACTCTTACATCAGCCAGAAAGGGCAAACTTCAGCCATGATTTACCATCTTATGATTTCTGACAGGCTTTGTTTATCCACAAAAGGACTGGCTTTTACATATTCAGGATGCACACACGGACTGTCTCACCGTCTCTCTTGAAATGCTAACCTCATCAAGGAGGGGTTGATGCTTCTGTCTCTCCATCAGGACAAAGACTTCTCTTTGCTCCCTTTGGTCCTGCACTTGCCTTTGCTTTTACAAACATTCTATCTGTCTTTTCTTTCTACTACAGAAAATTCATTTACCATAACATCATTTTAATGCTTAAATCCAATATGGAAACAGACATAAAGCAAAGAAGAATAGACTATATTTCAGAATAACTGTACCTTGCATCCTGATTCCATCATTCCCTAGTGACATAACTTTAGATGTGTTTGAAAATTCTTTTTCAATGGTGACCAACTTATGATGGCCCAAGAATTTGATCATATTGAAGAATTAAAGCAGAACAAATTACTGACGAAAATGACAGAACAATCAGCAATTTTTCACAGCCAAATAATGAGCCAATGTAACAACTAAGAGCAACTCTACAAATGTCTCAAATATTAATATTAAAGAAGAACAAAGCGAAATCCCAAGAAACTTCAGACAATAGTGATAATATATTGATAATAAATGCTATTCACCCAAATTATGGGAATTCAATCTATTTGCTATGTACGTACACATTAGAAGTTATAGTTATGTGCCTTTTTAAATAATTCATTTGGTTTTGGCCACTATTTAGAGTAAGTCAGAACCTTCAGCCATGAGTTAATATTAATACATGGCAACTAACTTTAGTAACTCTAATAACCAACAAACCTTCGCTTTTATATACAAATTAAAACTTGTGAAATTTTGAATAATTCTCCCATGAAAAATAAACAAAAAGAGGCCTTGCATTTTTGAATTAGCTTTTAACGAAGCACAGAGTTTCCATTAGTCCGCTTATGTGCTATAGAGCACATGTTGGTAAATGTGGTTTTAAAAAGTTATTAAATGTATGTTTACAAGCTAAATCTCTTTATATGCAGTAAAGTCATCATATATGAGATTCAAGTCCCTTTCTTTTATGTGTTTAGTGAAATAAATCATTTCTTAAATCTTCTATCACATTCCCTCACAGTACGTTCCGTGGAATGCCAGTTTTTCCTGAATCCAAAGAGGAATTAAAAATGATGATCTAATTTGTTTACTCTGGGAAACACTGGGTTTAAAATGATTATGATACACCTGAAATCTCCATACGTTCTAAACCAATGTTACCAAAAAAAAATTTACAACATTTTAAAAAATATATCTTACAAGTCTCCAATAAGATAGCGAAACGCACAGCATTTTCCAAATATATTTGATCATACAACCCTATTTTCAAAGAGACTACTGTGAATCTAGAGCAGCATTGTCCAACAGACATTTCTGCAGTGATTGAAATGTTCCTTATCTGTGCTAACCCAAACCCAGAAAGATTAGCTCCTCATCAAAAGTGGCTATTGAATACTTGAAATGTGACTAGTGTGACCGAGGAACTGAATTCTAATATTATTTATTTTTAATCAAATTTTAAAGAGCTACTTGCAGCTGATGGTTACTTTATTGGACAACTCAGGTCTGGATTCTCAGAACACACTGAAGTTAGCCTGTTCTATTATTACGTTTTATGAGTAATTTGGTTGGTTGGCAAGTACCCCTAGGGCACATCAACTAGCAATGTGATGATTGTAAATATTCCCGTGGAACAGGACTAAAGAACAGCACTAACAAGTGTACTAATTGTGAAACCAGGTGTGGGGGTGATGTTTGTGAATAGAAAAGGTGTAGGGGTCAGCAGTAGGAGTTGGATGAGGCCGTAGGCAACTACAAATCTGAATTGTGTCATTTATTTCAGCTCTCTTGTAACCAACCTGCGTTTACTCATCCTCTCTCGTGTTACAGGAAAGGCAGAAGAGGAATGAATAAGCCAAAATGAATTCTTATGTTCATGCTGCAGAGCTGCTTTTCAGAGACAAGCCTAGAACTGTGCAGTAACAGACATAGAATGAAAATGTATTTCATTGCAATGCTACTAAATTACCACCTTCTTTATGATGATATATACAAACTTCTATACCATTACGAGGACTGACTTACCTTGCAATTTTATCGTTCCCACTGATTCTTATTCAAGGCTAAATGACAATATAAAGGTTTCAACAAGGCAAATATTAGCACTTGCTCAACAGCATCAAAATGATACTGATAACAGTGCAGACCTGTTGGACAGGACACAAGTTGGCTTACATTTGTGTACCCTGGAAACCGCTCTAAGTTGAATGAGCAAGAGAAAACAATGAGTAGAATAAATGAAAGAAAACCTGAGAAAAAGGAAATTTCAAGTCATATGAATACAATATTTTACGTATTTAAAGCATTTCTAACTTTAAAAATTTTGTATCTCAGGAATTATCTCATTTTATCTTGTAAAAACCCTAACAGTTATGCATGGAAACTCAGCCCTGATGGTGACGATGATGACAATGACAACGAGGATGTTGATAATGAGGATGATGATGGTGTTTGCTCTGTTCTTCTGTCTCTTTTTTTAATTGGATGTTTAATTCCTTTATTATTTTGATATGAGTATTTAATGCAATAAATTTTCTCATAATATCTCTATCTGTATCCAACAGATTCTGATAATTTATAGTTGCATTATAATTCTTTTCTAGAAGTTCTGTAAATTTGTTTTGCATTTCTTCATTTACCCATGAGTTTTATATTTATTGATATTTTTCTTTTTCATTTCTTTATTTCCTGAAAGGCATATCTCACAATATTTTTGTCATTCTCTTGCTTTTGTGCTTGTATATTGGTGCTTTGTCTCCCTTCCCCCACGTTTAGAGAATATAGTTATTGTTTGTATTTTGGAATTTATTAATATTTTCTTTGTGGCCTATTGTATAGCCAATTTTCATAATTATAACACATTCTCTTAGAAATAAGGTATACTCTTTATTTGGGGGATACAAAATTTAACACACATCTCGATAGGATCTACCTTATTTCTTTTCATTATTTGTTTCGTAATCAGCCTGACTGTAGTTTTTTTGTTTGGTTTGATTTGTTTGGCCCAAATAGTCTATCTAAATGTGAGAAAGGTTTTCTAAACTCTCTTATTACCAGAATATGTATCTGTCTCCTTCTCTTTTAGCATTCTTTAGACTCAGCTTTAGAAAAGTCACCACTTTCTTATTTGGTGCATAAATATTAAAACCCTTTGTATTTTATATCCATAGGTATTATTTAATTGTTGTAAGTAATAGTTAAAATTATAAAGATGTTCTTCTTTATCACATTTAATGTTCTTTGGTTGGAATTTGATCTTCTTTAATATCAACAATATGTTAACCTTGATTTTTAAAAATATTTGTATCTGCCTCGTTTAAATTTAGCCATTCTTTTATTTTATGCTTTCTAAATCAATTTGATCTTAGGGTCCTTATGATGGAATAGGGAGTTGGATTTATTCTTTGTGAGTCAATTATTAGCTTTAAATATGTGAGTTAAGCCCATATGCAATTATTGATGTAACCAAGATATTTGGCCTAATTTCTGAATTTTTAATCTATTTATCAATGTTTTTGCACATTCCTACTGAAGATTAAATAATAAAACAAAGGTTTCAACAATGCAAATATTAGCACTTCATTGTGGTTAAGTTTTTATTGTTTACTATGCGTAATTTTTCCACTATGTTGTCTATGATTTTTTTCATTTTGTTATATTTTGGTATATATGAGGGTCTATAAAAAATTTATTTTTCTAGTGCTATGATCCCAATATCTTTTTAAAATATCATAGTTCCTTCTTTCTTTAGATACTGACTCTCGATTCCCTGTTAAGAACAATACTGAAGCTATTGTTCCCTCCTCTGTCTTTCTCACACAACATATAATCTCTTCTCTAGTATTATCTTAGTGTGGAACTGTCTAATGTCAAGTATACTTATGTAAGCTTTACCTTCTTCTCCAATATTTTGTTTATTTATATTATTTCTTTATTGTCAGGGCAAAAATTGTGCATGCTATTTGGTCAGTTTCATTCACATTTTAAAACATTATTTCTGCATGTAAAATATTCATTTTCACTCTCAGACACCATGCCAAATGTTTCTGACTCATTTTATAGTGAGCTGAAACTTGTTCCTTAGTAAATATTCCTGGAAGATCTCAAGTGAAAAATATTCCCTGAGTCCATTCATGTCCATAACTATTTTCTTGTGGCCTTTAAACTTGTAGTAAGTATAGCTGGATGAAATTCAACTCACGTTTTCTTCCTTGATTATGTTAAAGTATTGAATATGGTATAAATGTTGCTGTTGAGAAGACTAGAGTCATTTTGATTGTTTTCCTTATACATGTCTTGGAATTTTTGTCTGTATACATCAAGTATTTTTTTCTTGTTTTTAAACTCATAAGTCAATATAAGTCCCAGGTACACAATCTTACAATATTTTTTTTCAAATATTTTTCTTGGGAGGAATGGCAGAGGTAGGGCCATTGGATGGTATTATAGTTTTCAGTAAAATGTCTGCTTCTTTGCATTTTTTTTTTTTTTTTTTGGTCTTGGGGAACCTAATTATATGTGCATCACGTGTTTGAGACATTAATTGCCTAGCTAGTACAGGGGCCAGAAAACTGCTGCCTGGGGGCCACATCCAGACCTGAGTCTTGCCTGAGAATTGAGAATATTTTCTTTTTACACTTTTTAAAGGTTGTAAAAACAAAGAAGAAGGTGTAGCAAAGACCATATATGACCCACAAAATCTAAAGTATTAATTTTGTGGTTCTTTATATAAAAAACATTTTTCAATCTATGATCTAGTACATCTAATATTTTCTTACTTATTAGTTTCCTTTCCATTTTCTTTCTCTTTTTATCTTACTGGTGTCTATTCATTCTCATTATCTTTGTGAAGATAATATTTAATTCTATTTTCCAAAATAATTTCTGAATTCTGTTAGGTCTTATTTCGCATCCTGCTTGTTTCTAGCCATATTATTTTTGAACTCCCCCCCCTCACTGTTCTTTTATGCTAAACAAGTTGTCTATTTTAAAGTTTCAATTAAAGTCTTAGGTTAAAATTTTCAAACACTTTTGGTAATTTTATTGTCCTTTAGATCTTACTCACTTTATTTTCATCTTTTTATTTCTTGTAATAACTGCGTATGTTATTTTGGTATAATCCTCACTTATATCTATTCTTAAAAAGATGAACTTTTCTGGTATAAGAGGAGTGGGTTTATTTTTGTCTAACTGGACTGGGCTGTGGTTGTTTTTTCTGTGAGCCATTTCTGTATCTTTGCATCTTAGAAAGATGTTCTATTTTGTTCTTAAGTCTTTTCTGATATCTGTTTTCTCCACTCATCCCTCCCATCAGATCCTTTTCTTTCCCTTAACCTAGTGTAACTGACTGCTCAAATAAATTTGCATCCATTAACTTTTCTTTAGAGAAAGCCACTGCCCTTCTGGGGCCATGTATTTACTGGATCTCTTTTCATCCTCAAGAACTTGAACCATTATGGTATTTTTAGTCCTTTTGAGTTTCTGCTAAACTTTACATTTATAACCAAATTAGAACCTCAGAGAATTTCTCCAAATTTCTCTATCATATTCAGACTTGTTCACTCAAGTTTTCCCTAAGGATGGGGATCTACTATTTTTGAAGTGTGTGTTTACTGACAATTTTTAGTCTCTGCAGTTAGTATCAGCTGTCACTTTTATCTCCCATCACTCCAGTGAAGGTGATCCTGTGCTTGCTTTAATGTGATTGGTGATTGGCATTATGAGCCTGCATTGTAGTGTTTTATTAAATATAGAGGTTTTTATGCTTGCTATCTGTGGTAAGCTGAATATCCCCACCACAAGAAAAAAAATTCTCCACATCCAAGTCCCAAAACCACTGAATACGTTACCTTATATGGCAAAAACTATTTTGGTGACTATATTAAGGATATTGAGATGTGGAGATTGTCATGGATTATCTGGGTGGGCCGATATAATCGGAAGGGTTCTATAAGGAGAAGACAATGTGACGACAGAAGCAGTGATTGGAGTGATATAGCTGAGAGGTATACAGCCACCAGAAGCCGAGACAGGCAAGGAAGGGATTCTTGCTAGAGCCTCCAGAAGGAACCAATCTTGCTGACGCCTTGACTTTAGCCCAGTGAAACTGATTATGGACCTCTGCCCTCCAGAACTATAAGAGAATATGTCTGTATTATGTAAGCCAAAGAGTCTGTGGTAATCTGTTACAGCAGCCTTATAATTTCTTTGTTGGTCTATATGATTTTAGGGCAAGAGTGTTTGGATAGGTTCACTAGATAGGAATCAAAAAGAAAGATTAAGTGTGAATCAGGAAAGATACAGCCAGGAAATCTCCATCTATTTTAGAAATTTAAAGATATATATTTTTACCATTTCTTCAATTATTTTCTTCTTTGTATCCTTTTTCCTCTTCTGGGACTCATCTGTATTTTGGCACTTTTACTCATGTTGATATATCCTAGATTTTTCATTATATATCCTACATCTTAATATTTTCTTGCCAAATTCTGCATCTAGTATGATGAAATATCTCTATCCAGAATAACATTCCCACCAAGGATAACTGGAAAAAGCAGATAAATTAGAAAAAGAAAAATAAAATCCATTTTGGACATTAAAGAACTGTGAATGCAAACAATGCTAGAGGAACCAAGATCTCACAAATCCTTTGGACAGGGTTCCATCTTCATATCTTAGGGACAGGAAGGATTTGGATGAGACAGTTTTTCTAAGTGATGATGCTGAAGATTTGGTATTTGGAGAAACTCTAGATGGAAGAGAAAATGCCTGAGAGTTACCATCTGGGTGATTTTCACAGCACCTCACCCAGTAGTTTGGGTTGTTGTGACTGTCTTTTCTTACAGAGCAGATCAACAAAAGTGGAGTGGCAAGTAAAAAGCTTAAACAGGTTTTCTCCAACTGATCTCTGACCATCTCCCACACCATTGCACCAGAGCACATGAACCCACCTGCTGCAGATATTAGGGTTCAGGTCAGCCTTTATGCTAGAGAGGGGATATTTGTTTTTGTCATTAACTCTGGAATTCCTTTTACTATGTATTTTTTGCTTTGCGAAACATATTTCCATTTCACATATTTTGATAGTGCACATTATAGGAATTACAAGTAATGTAAGCAGATTGTTACACATTTTAGAGAAGGTAGGTGAGAAATTCCTTTAACCTTTGAGCTTATTCGGTAAAAGAGACAGAGAGATGTTACATTGTCTACTTTCCTATTGTTTCCATGTTAAAAGGTAAAATTATTCCCTAATTTTATTTTTTTTATCTTTGTAGGAGAACACCACCACAAAGATGAATAAAAGTGACAAGCAGAGGACTCCAGAAAAAGGAATTCGACTAGACAAGATGGGAAGGCATTGTAGATGTGTGTTGAGAGTTCTTCTCACTTTGTTCCCTTACTCTCAATGAGCAGACACATGTTCTTAAAAATAATTGTATAATCCCTTTAATAAAGAAAAATAAGAAAATAAATACTTTTCTTTGTTTAGGCATGCATTTATTTTACTAGAATGTAGCATATGAAGTGTTAAAATATTCGATTTTATTTTAGCAGCACAGCCTCAGTAACATTTCCAACATGTTGCCGTGCATTTTAATTCTTACGTGCCAGTTTACAAGGCTGTCAGCATCTGCTGTGTGTAAACAGTATGAACAGCATCAGGTAAGTGTGTAGCTACTTATTGTTCTCTGGGGAAAAATGGAGGGCGGTATGCAGTTGTATAAAAAAATTATGTGACTTTTTTCATTTTGAAAAAATATCATTGGTAATTCCACATTGTGGTATGCATAAATCTAAAATGCACTGTAGCAAAATAAAAATTTTATGCCAAGAGAAAATTAAATTAGCTAATAATCTAGCATTTCCTTGCATAAAAAAATGTGTATAGAAAAATGCATATATTTACAATGCTAATTTTTTGCTATAGATTTGGCTGCCCGCAATATATTTGATTTCCTAGGACAATAAGACCTAAAGGAATTTCCTGAGGTCAACACATCCATTTGTCTGACTTAGAGAAGGTCTGCAACAACCCAAACAAAACAATTAATCACAGCCTGCTTCTCATCTCACCATGGAGGAGGACTAGCCTTGGAAATAACTGCTATGAAGCCTCAAAACAACATCTCCATGGATGACAGAAAGCCAGCAGGATCTACTCACAGGTCGTCAGTTGCTGAGCCTTTTCTGGCATGATAATATTTCACAGTTGTTTGTGAATATCTCATTTAGATTGTGTCCTTCTAAAGCCAAAGATATTTTTTACAGCATCACTAGCTTTGGAAATAATAATGACCATGGGAAAACAATTACATATGAAAGACAGCTTGAGAACTAGTGTTGTAATTAATACACTGTTGGACAGTCCTATAACCTCTGGTCACTGAACAGAACCTCTCTCTAGGGCTGGCAAGAGCAGTGAAGGAGGAGGGCGTAGATAGCAGAGTTGTGGTACATGGGGGTACCGGACTCTGAATCTGGGAAATGTATCCCTCCTGCATTAAGCTCCCCCTGCCTCCCTGCCTGAGCTTCTCTCACATCTCCCTGAAATGTAACAATTTTTTTATAATAAAGGAATAAGAAAAATCCAAGCTTACACTCTGCTGCAATTAAACCAAATTATGTACGGTTTCACCCCAAAAGTTAAAGGATAAAGAGCGATAGATTTTTAATAGCATAAAATATTTGGATTTCTTTCCCTGGAAAATTTGCAGCAGGAACTGGCTGTCCGTGCATTTATCATAGGCATCCCAAGTTTCTGAAGTTAGTCACTCGAGGGTTCAAATATCTCCACGGTTTAATGTTTGAGAAATACGAAGTAGAAAATGAAAGGAGAATTGGGGATCTTTTCGGGCTGATTGCCATAACCTTTTTCCTACCTGTCAAACAGTGCCTGGGGCAAGCCTGGAGATAAAATAGCCCAGATTTTATCCTCATCCTAGAGATTTTGCCTCCATGTTTTGTCCCGCTAGCAGCTGTCTTTTCTCGTCTGTCTTCAAATTTGTTACAATAATTATTTTTTCCTGTTTTAGTTAAAGGTATTTACATAGTTATTTCTAAAACAACTCTATAAGTATTTTGACAAAATAAGTGAGTTTGGGGAGGTAAAATAATTCAAAGACTTTATAAAATAATGCTTTTTTTCTGATAACATAATTTTAAGGTATGTAATTTGACCTTTGCAAAACACAAGGTAAGCAAAGCTCAGTGACAGGAGTTGGTGAAATGATGCTCAAAGAAAGAGTGGGAGAGAATTTTGCACAGGGATCTGTGACAAGAAGAAATAGTCACTAAGATACGTGACTGAAAGTGAGCCCTGTCTTGAACAGTCCTGTTCTCATTTTTCCAGCTGGCAACAATGATTTCCCTTATGATGTCTCTCAGAGTTTTAAGTAGAGAGTAGGTTTTCTATGTAGAGGAAATCAATGTATAAATGGAAGACAATTAAAAAGAAATCATGTTTACTTTCTTCTTGGAATGGTGGAAGACAATTATTTTCACCGATACAAAAGTCTGTTTCATATATACCATCTACACTACTGGGAGAGAAAGAGACCTCGAAGAGCACGCCAATACTTGAACACAACAATACTTAGCATCTTTTCATGAAATATGAATATTTTTCTTTAGCCCTTTTATTATTTATTACAGCTTGCAAGCATATATACATGTGTGCATACGTGTGTATGCTCATAAATATACATATATGTATATACATGCATGCACGCACATACACACACAGGGCAACCATCATGGGCTAAATAATATGGATGACACAAAACCATTATAAGATATTTTCCATTCCTGTTAATAATTTAGATTTTGATGAGCAGGGAAGAATTGTACACACAAATATCTGTAAAATAATATAAAAATGAACATTAGAAGTATCGAAGTTGATATTCTTGTATAATTTGAGAACACTTTCTAGAGCTAAAAAAATCTGAATTTGCAGATGAAAATATACTATGGAAAAAAGGCTATTGTGTTATGGGCTGAACTGTGTCCCCCCCACCAAAATTCGTATGTTGAAGTTCTAACCCTTAGTACCTCAGCATGTGACTGTACTTGGAGTTTAGCTATTTACAGAGATAATTAACATTAAATGAGGACATTGGCATAGACCCTACTCCAATATGACTGATGTCCTTATAAGAAGAGATTAGAACACTGACACTCACAGAGTGGGGCCATGTGAGACACTGGGAAAAGATGACCATCTACGAGCCAAGGAGAGAAGTCCTCAGAAGAAACCAGCCCTGGCTACACCTTGATCTCTAACTTCCAGCTTCTAGAGCAGTAAGGAAATAAATTTCTATTGTTTAAGCCACTTAGTTTGTGGCACTTTGTTATGGCAACTCTAGTAAACCAATACATATGGAATATCAGATAAAACAAACAAAAGAAAAAGACCAGCATTTGCATGCGTAAATGACACATTTTCATGGTTTATATTCAAGGACAAATGATACATTTAAAAAAAATTAGCCCAGTAAAAATGTCATTAAAATACAAAAATTAGACTGCATTCAAACTTCCCTTTTTCAACTTCTTTTATTACTTACACTATCCAGAAGGTAATAAAAATAATTGTTTTTTTTTTCCATTTTGAGGGGAAAACATTTTCTGCAGAGGAATTTTTATTTCTACGTAGAAAATCTATTACCTCCTAAGAAATATACATATACGCTTATTTGTGTTTTTACCTACACACACACACATTTCAGGAGAGAAGGCCTTGTTTTATTCCTATCGTATATTAATAGTAGAGATTTGCTGGATGCTGTTGTTTGATCTAATAGACTGAAAGGGAAAGAGCCTGTTACTTGCATATACTGAGCCATCTTTCCCTGGGTACTGCCAAGTCAAGAGCTGTTTGGTCTTTGGTGAAATGAATATCTACATCCCAGGCCCCTCCAGAAAAGTTGGCAAGGCTAAAAATCTTTCCAAAGAATTTTGTCCTGATTCTTAGGGACTCCAGGGTCTGGGAATTTGGTGATTTGAATTCGAATTGGCTCCTCTCAGACCCCATGCCCACCTCTCCTGGTCCCTGCCTGGAAAATGCTGTAGTTGTTAGTTTGTATATTGTTGTTAATAAATAGATATATTCCTACCAATAATTGTAAGAAAGGAAAGCAAAAGCAGGGAAAACTTGTACTCAGAAAAATAACCCAAATATTATAAAAAAAATTTTAATTGTCTTGTAGTTATAATTGTAATTGTAATTATAAAATTACAAAGAAAAGCATAGTTGAAAGTAAATTCTTCTGAATTAGTGTTACAACATTAATATGATTTATTCAGTATTTAATATAATCTAGTGTTAACATAATTTGCTAACCTGATTTCCAGACTGTATACAATAATCTTCCTAAAAATGTATATACATTCGTACACTTCCATGCTTAAAATTCCTCAGGGATGTGTGTTGGTCTTTTTAAAGTTCATATTTGTAACATTGCTTGCAGGGACCTCCCTGGCAACTGCTTCCTTGAAAATCCATGTTCTATCCTAACTAGAAGTTTGACATTGGGCCAGTGAAGTTACTTTTTCCCCTATTTGGAATTTCCAAAATGCTTAGAATAGTGATGTTAAAATGCACACTTCCATTGATGAAGCCTTATACTAACGCAGAGGCGGTAAGGATCAAAAGAAGGGGATAAATCTGAGTTTCTCTGGCTGGGTGCTCTTTTTCAGCACGAATATCAGCAGAATAATTCTATATCAGCGTATCATTGCCCTGGGCCATACCTTGCATGCCATTTTTCAGTGAGAGGGTTCAAATGTTTCAAAGACACCTAATACTTTCAAAATAGAGATGACAAATGCAGGCAATTGTTCTCCAGACACTTGTGCACAGCAGCGTAAAATTTGGGGTAACCAAATCAGGAAACATAGCCGTAAGCAGTTTCCTCCAACTCACAGTCACGATGAAAGCGATATATTCCTGAATTCAACAACGTGCTTATGCACGATGTGGGGCTCCTGCATAGTTAGCTGAACTATAGTTATCATATTAGTGATTCACTGCAGGCTCACAGACCAAAGACGGGGTGGCACTCTCAGAGAGGAGGCCTTACGAACAGTGAAACTGTAATAAGTGACACAAAACAGAATATCTTTTGCTTAAATCAAGGAACATTTCATATTTTATACAAAGCCACAATTCTAGCTTCCTACAGTATTGTTTTTAAACTGTTCATGAGTACGAACAGAAACAAAAAATACACATCTTATTTCTAATTTTATTTCTATCTTCAGAATTAAATGGAAGTAAAGGGAGAAGGGTATATGAATAGCCAATTTTGCAGGAGTTCAGGCTGTTTACTGAGGTTAGGTGAAGAATTAGGAGGAGACTAGTTTTTATGGCATTTTATTCATGGATATCGGTATCTTTGACACTAGATGCAGCACATTCCAAGAGTAAATTCCCCCAGGAAGTCTTTACCTTGTTTTCTTGCCAAACTAAAGGTGGCTACGCTCTAAATAATTCCAAATGTGCCAGGATTTTAAAAGCGCATGGTTTTCAGCACTGCATTGAAAGAGCCGGATGCAGCAGAATTCAGTACAGTTCTATTTTCACAGTATTCCTTTCTTACCTTGAATTAAACAATTTAACCAGTACAATTTATTGGAAAGTCTGTTCACATTGCATTTTTAAGGGTATATTTCTAATTTGGTTTGCTTTGTTTAAAAGATTTAAAAAAAACACGCATTAACACCAAAGAGGGAAGACTATCCTAAAAATGTATGAGAATCTCTGAAAATTTAAGAGCACATGTATGGTGGAGCCTCATGGGACCTGGAAAATCCGTACTCTGTCTCTCTTCTTCTGCCTGGGGCCACATGGGTTAGTTGCTCTGCATCTCTGCGCTGTTTCATTTTATTCTCTCCGAAGACTGCGCATTCCACTCACGCATTGGCTTTCAGGTGGCTAGTCATGTTTCTCTCCCTAGATGGCAGCCTTAGCTGCTTGCTCTACCAGTTCGTCTAGTTCCTCACAGTTAAACAACCGAGTTTCTATATCCCAACTCCAAAATCTCCTTTCAGGGAATCCAGTTGGCCTGCCTTAGCTCAGGTTTCCACTCGGTTGAATCAGCTCTGGACAGAGTCCAGGGCCACCTGGAAGACAGGGCGGTCCATTCTGGGCTCTGGTACGGCAAGGGCTAAGCTTGGAGGCATGGAGAGAAAGCACAGGCTGGGTGAAAGCATTCTTTAAAATCTCTTGCACTAAAATTCTAATTTACCTTCATTGAATATAAGTAAGTTCTGTGAATAAAGCTTTCCTTGAACGGTTGATAATGCTATAACTATTTGTTGTGCTTGTTATTATTATTTCCAGTGTGTGGGAGAAACTTGATGGGAGTTCTATTACTTGCAACAGGATCTGAGTACAACTTATTTATTCAATCACTAAACATTTATTAATCATTTACTATTTACTACACAATGAGTGAGGCAGTGAGAACAAACCATGAATAGAACAAATGAGCCAGGATTAGTAGAGGTAGAGATTAGAGCTTTTGCTGAAAAGTTGAATCAAGAGAGATGATGTCAGAATATCAATCAGAGGTGCTATTCTTCCTGTTAGCTAGAGACAATATTAATTTAAAAACTGTCCTTATAACATATGCAACTCTATTATAAATGTTTACATCTATTACAAGTTTCTTTTTCTTGTTAAAACTCATGGATTTTCGAAGGAGGATGTAAATACCTATATTATTCAGTTATATTTTATGTTGGTATCAAAAATTTTTTAAAAATAAAATATCTATTTAATAAACATCAAGATAAAAATAATGATCTTTAATTAAATCCTTTCCTCTCCTATTTACCAAGATAACCTCAAATCAGTTACTATAACATATTACTTCTCATTGCCTAATCCAAAAATACATAGACTAAGAAACTCACTCTAATTGAGAAAATTATAACACATTTAATACATTAGCTATATTTTAAAGATGTACTAAGTTGAATTTAAAATCACCAACAACAAAGCCACCACTTAGATTTTACTTGTGATAAAATCTTAGTTAATGCACTCTTTTGAACATTGTTTCAAATTTTATTCTGAGTTTATATTTAGTCTTTACTTTGACAAACGATAATTAAAATTTTTTTCTTAAACATAGAATTCTCTTTAAAAGATGATAGTGAAAAAATTTTCTGGAGTAGAGTTCTTCCTTAGAAAAAAAACTTTAAATTTCATAAAAACAATTACAGTCTGCTTAAGGGAGATTATCTGAGAGGTGGTATATGGCGTCCTTTTAACAAGAATAATCTAAGTAGGCTAGGGTTGTGTAGATTCTATTGTAGTTGGAATACGAATATAGCTATGAGAGCTAACTGAAAATTAAGCCACATATTCCCAAAATTATTATGATATCTTGAAATACCATAAAATTTGATATTAACTTGTATACATTCCTAAAATTCAGACATCAGGATCCACTAGCAATGGACATATCAGCTGATTGATATGTTTGTCTTCAATCCAAATGTTAATTTCCCATTGAAAATGTCCTTAGGGGAAAAAAGAGATAATTATTTTAATTCAGCGGAGAAAACAAGGTCTGTTTAAAGTATGGTAATGATTGCCCATGATTAAGAGAATCAGATTTAAAATCCGTCAGATATGAATTTTTCAATATCCATCATAGCTCATAAAGATCCTTAACACATCACGTTACTGACATTAAATTATCATTTTAAAGATTTACATTTGAAAAGTTAACAATATGCAATCTTAAAATAGTAGCTCATGCTAGAGTTTAAGATGATGTAATATAAGCCATAGAAATGTTAAGCTATGGAAATATTGCATCTCTGTGAAAAATACCATTTAAAACACACGTACACACAGTGGGATAAAGCTGAAAATGTGATACAGAGTAGAGTAATAATAGCTTCAAAACCAACTGACGTTTTAAGAAAAGTTATATTGTGCATACAATTTAGACTATAAAGCGTGCATAGAATAAAAATATCGCTTTTGAATGTATCTGATTTTCAACTTAGAGAAGAGATTCAGGCAATCGTTGTCTACTTAAACTCCATTTGGATAGTTTCTTAAGTTTTTTTAATGGAAAATAAGATACAAAGAACTTTGCTTATATCTATATGTGTTGCTAATTACTGATCCTCCAATACAAGTCATGACCTGAGTCCCTTGTTTATTAGTGAGATTGTGCTGTGTGCTCTGTGCATTCACCCACTCTCAGTCAATCATGCATTAGTGACCATTTTGGCCAAGGAAAAAATGGTATTTGTTGTTCTGTAAAAGAGCAGAATTTTGAAGAAAAATAACCCATGACCTTAAAACTCAAAATGAAAAGAAAATTGGCCAGAATTTAATGTCACAGAGTTCAAAGGCTTTCTTTTCCTATAATTGAACTTACTTTAATTATTTTCTTTAATAGATTTGTAGGGAGATGTGAGTACTTCCTGATAATGCTGCATTGAAAGATTCGCAAGAAGGAAGAAACTCTACACACAAAATGAAAGTGTGATAACAGAGGGTCATGGAGCTTATAATCTATGGTGGCAGTTTCCATAGTGATTTCACAGAGAGAAACCCTGTGTGCTACCCAGTAAAACCTCTATTGTGTATAAAGAGATGCACCTTTAATAAAACGAGATCATTTTAATGGATCTCGGGCTGACATAGCTCTTTTGTTTTATTTAGGTTTTATGCTCTTTGTATAGAACATTCACAATCAGAATCTCATTGAATGAAGTTCAAATATTGTTCTTTAATTCTTTATCACTTTATGAATACTTCCAGAGATTTAGAGATAAAAAATTTGAACTTATTAGTATCAGTTCTCATGCTACTCATGCTGTATCTGGCCTGTAACACAGTAGGTGCTTAAGAAATACTCATACAAAAGATCAAAATGTATCCATTTATTTAATTAAAAATGTATCCATTTTGTACCCTTTTCACTCTTAATTCAGGACTAGTGCAAGAGTGAGAAATTTGTTTGATAGGATCACAAGTCTGAACATTTAGTCATCTTTATCATGGCCACATTTCAAACCTTATATATGAAAGCAAAGATATGTCTCTGGATTCTAACTGCTGCAGCAATATTTCTTCTTTTGTGTAGCATCTGAGAAGAGGTTTAAAGAGGAAGAGATTATTATTATTGTTTATTATTGTATTGTAATTTTATATGGTTTCTCATTTAAATTTCGCAACTCTGAAAGGTAATTATGATTATCGATACTAAGACTCCCCTTCTAGATTGCAATCATCTCTCCAGTTCTGCCAGGACACTAAAATGTATACTAAGCAATTGTCATTCATCAGTTGAATTTGTACCGCCAATGAGATCCATTTATAAAGCAAACAGTTATTAAACGTTGAGCTGAGACATGAATGATAAGGCAGCAGTCTCTTACATATTTTGTGGAAGAGAGCATTTCACTTAGAGGGAACAGATCATGGGGGCTAAAGAGAGAAAAGGCTGGGGGTGTTTGAAGGGCAGCAAACAATTATACTGAATCTGCTGGTTGAGAAGGGGCAGGGATGAAAAGTAGTACGGAGATAGGCAGTGGCCACATCATGAATGGCCTTAGTGATGAGAAACTACTATTAATTCATTATATTTATGACGGACTGCCATTGGATAGTTGTAATTATATCTAGGGTCGGGGGAGGGGGGGGTGATGGTAAAAGACAAAGTAAAGCAGAGAACCTCTTAAAATAATCCAGACTAAAAGATAAGGCCTAGAATAGTATTGGGCATATTAAGAAGTGGTGAGATTTGGAGATGCTTTGAATATATGAAAAAAGACTTTCTGAGGAGCTGGATGTGGGTTCTGCAAGAAAGAGGAGAATCAACAATTTCTTCTCTGATTTGGGCCTGATCAGTTCAAACTCTGAAAGGTTTTAGTAGGACTCATTCTTGTCCCACCACATGGAAAAGGCTCAAGAATTCTATAAAGGTATCTTTATAACTATATCCTTCATAAAAGTTTTCACTGCATATACATAATGTGTATATTTAGCCACCGGATATTATTATCAACTTTGGAAACAAGAGCCTATGTAAGTGGTGGTGAGGAAAAACAAATTTATGTAAGAATTCAGAAACGTGACATTACACAACACATTCTCAAACAATATGGAAGGTTCTGCACACAATATGATCGCCATTTGAAGGCACCATTAAAAATAAATAAATAAATATTGATAATAAAAATATTGATTGCTGTAGTTATCAGTCATCAATTTATCTATAATACATACCTAAGTCATTGGTAACATTACAGCTCTCATTGGTTTCTTTCTTTTTTTTGGTTTTATACTTTACTAGAAAACCCTAACTCTTAACCTCCCAACATGAAATTGTTAGGAATGGGATAATCTGTTTTCTGTTTAGTGCTATGCCATATAATTCTGAATATTTAAATCAATCCTGGACTCATAACTTAGGAAATGATTTCTAACTGAAGACTATAGTTCATCAAAGTTTTAAATCCTTCAAGCAATGATGCTTGATGCATTGTTATAATTTTTAAATTATCCATGTAACAAAAAAAGATTCCCTTTTCAATCCTCATGTTTATATTTATTTATATCTCCTTTCTTCTTCCCAACTTTTTTCCTTGATCAATCATGTGCATTCACTGATGTGGAAGCTATTGCAAATGATATTGGAATAAAGTGAAAAATATATACAGGAGGTGAAAGCATTTAATGTAGACAAATCTCTTGCAAATATTTACTGTAAAATTAATATGAGAAACCTGGTAATGGCAGAAGAATGTAATGACAGAGGTTGGTTGTTTCTTTTTTCACTTCTTGGGTTGTGTTTTGGCTTTGATTAGGTTGGGCGATTTTAGAGCATATTTGTATGCTCATTTTCATATTGCTCTAGATTATCCAGAAAAGAGTGGAAATAACTGAAAATGGTGAGTGGAGGTAAAATTTAGAGTAGCTATGAATGGACTAGAATTGAAAAGAGAGGGATACTTCACTTATAAAGATAGCAACACAAAATATAAGTATAAAGGAAAGTACATTGTGGATTTGGTGGTGACAAAACCAAAAATGTTTAAGTGAAATTTAAGAACAAGATAGCAGCTGAGACAGAGGAGAGGGAAGGAAGCTCAGCAGTTTAAAGAGAGAGAAAACAGAAATGTTGAATTTGTAGAGCCCAAGTAGATTTGTTGCAGTAATGAGACTTTCACTTTCAGTAAAACGTTGGCTCATTTGAATGATTTTGTTCTGTATAAGCACACAAATGGGAGGGGGTAACCTTGATTATATGCATTATTGACAATTTCTGAATGAAATGATGGCTTCCACTTTTGGTCACAATGCAGTCAGCATTATTGGACTTGCCTGCCCACTACCATACATATAATTGGAATTCCAAAAAGGAGGAGAGAGCAACAATAGAGCTGAAAAAAATTGAAGAAATAATGACAGAAATTGTTGAAAATTTGGTTATCCCATCAACACATAGATCCAAGAAATATGATAAATCCTAAACATAATAAAGGAAAGAAAAATGAAATATAGGCTCATCATGGTAAAATTACTAAAAATCTGTGGTAAAGAGGAAGTATTAAAGGAACCCAGAGGAAAAAAACACATTATATGCAGGTGACACAAATGACATTTATATGATACAACTATACAAATGATATCTGACTACTCATCAGAAACAATAGAGTTTGGAAAAACATTGAAATGACATCCTTAAATCATTGAAAAGAAAAAATACCTATCAATAATATTTCTATATTTAATACAAATATGCACCAAAGAAGGCAAAACAAAGATGTTTCCTGCTTAAGAAAAACTGAGAGGATATTTACCAGTAGACCTGGTCTAAGAGAAATGTTGAATGGAGTTTCAGACAGACAGGAAATACATCCAATCTACACTGAGGAATGAAGAGCAACACAAACAGCAAATACGTGGTTAAATAGACTGTGTTTTTTCTTCTTTTAATTTTTTTAAAAGTAAGAAAAGGTAGATTAAAAATATTCATAAAGTATAAATTTTATGATAGATGCTAGAATCTAAACAGTAATTAGCTGTGTAGACTCATCTGTAGAAGGTTTATGTCCAATGTAATGATGTGTTAAATTGGTCAGAAATCATGGGTAAGTTTGTAAAATGTAGTCCGTTGCTCAAGTAATTAATATTTAGTCTGTAAAAAAGAACTGGAATACAAACATCCATAATTTTGGAGATTTGCAATTTTTTTCTGGCTACTAATTTCTACTTTATAACCATTGGTGTCGGTGGTTGACTTGAGTTAAGGAAAGCTGTTTGCCTGAATCATCCCTGTGGATGTGGAAGTTTCAGATAACTCAGTCAGGAGATAGAGTGGGCCATGAGACCAAGATCCTGAAACTAATGTTTTAATGAACAAGGAGGGGAAGGTTTTAACCAAGAGATCCCTTACAGATTGCCCATAAAATGGGAAAAAGTTCATATATTCAAATACTTTGAGCCACAAGGGAGTGGGGAATTTTGCAAGAGGAAGTTGAAATGGCACATGGACATCTGGTCATAAAGTACCTGTGATATGAGATGCACTTTAGTGAATTGTCGTGTCTTCACATAAACAGATTTTATACATATACATATATAGTGTGTGTATATATATTCACAGATATAGATATTTTTCTATATCTATTTGATTCTGGGATGAGTGGATAGGTTAGAATTCAGGATCCTCTTTATTTCCTATAAATGCACATTTTATTTAAGGTTTCATCTGAGGTACCAGGATATAATAGATTTAAAATGCTTATGGTTCATTCCAGAACACCAAGCAGAAAGTTAAAGGTAATGATTGAGAACCATTTATACAACTCAAAATTCACAAGTGTCAAGAAGATTGATCAAGCAAAAAAATCTATGAAGAGATGTTTTTGGATACAACTGCTCTCTTTCAGTACGTATCCTGCCCTCGGGAGGGATAATGGTGGAAAATGAACTACATAGAGTACTTTATGTGTACCTGGAGTTTGTGGTACATTTAATAGGTTCTGAGACATCCTTGAGAAGTATAAAAGCTAGAAGATGTGGCAATAGGCTTGATGTGACAGGATAGAAACACGTTTACTGATGCATAGAAAAGTAATTACAGTCCTTTTGTTACCAATTTCACGTCACACCAGTGGGACTCTGACCCACACTCAGACGAGCTCTGAGGAGGGGCCCACGGGTGGGGCCAGGGGCCAGGGTAACACTTTCTAATCAAAGTGTGGGAATCATGGGAGTAATCTGTGTAAAACATGTGGAAAGAATATTTGCTCTATGTGTACATTTTGCAGAAAAGAGTTTTATCAAGATAGAATGGGATGCTAACAGAGAAGACTGGTGTAATGTGGACTGAAACAAATAGTCTAAATGGAGAGTGGTTAAGGCTGCTGAAGGAGAGATTGCCTGTGCCGCAAGTTTCTCCTATGGGGAACGCGTCAAGGGATTCTCAGAGGAACCTTGTCGCTCCGAGCCAACGAGAGAAATAGTTTTATGCATCATGTAGATCTAGAAAGAAGGTATCTTGTGACTGTTCCATTCAAGTAAGAAATTTGGCTCCAGTCCCAGAGGTGTCAGTAATTGCCTCCAGCCAGAAGACTGGGAGTAGGGGAAGATGTGAGCAGGAAAAAGAGGAAAAACCAACCACATTTTCTTCCATGAAGGCATCAATCCCACCGATTATGGATTCTAGCTGGAGGAGTAGAGAGGAAAGTGATGCTTCTGAATGAAGAGTGAAGTTTTATTTAATATGTTGCAGACGTCATTTAAGTTGCTGAAATGAGGCTGAGCTTGATGAATGAAATGATCATGGGACTATCTACTTAATACAAGTTACCAGAGAAGCCTTGGGCTATGCCAGAGTTTTCATTTAGTTACAAGAAAAATAATTTCCTCACCATAAAAATACTAAACAGAAGGTGTGGGAAAGAAATATAAATTGTATTTTTATTAGATCCCACATATTGTCGCTGTTCAAAATACAAATTATATCTCGTTAATGCATTTTTCCCATAATTTCCAGATACCCAGAGGCATTTATTGAATATTGGAAGTTTTCCACAACTTATTACCTTTAAGATTTAATACACAGTTATAGACTGCTGTTTTTCAGAAAGATGCCTTTCTTGGATTTATACAAGTATCTCAGTTAAAATGGAAAGTGTTCAGATTTCATAGTCAATAACATTAGGATGAATTATCTAAACCACACTTTACTTATATGCAAATAGAATGACTATAATTACCTTGGAGGGTTGCTATGAAGTTTGTAGGTAATTAATCCAAAGAAATTAATACACCTTGATCATTTAATATACACTGTTGTCATTGTTTTGCTATAACTGCTCTTACAATCAACATTCTCTAACTCTTTGCCTTGAATTGCTTAGTTAATACATATGGATAAAATAATATAAAATGACCTTCAATTTTCCTGATGTTCAAGTTTTGTTTCATTAATGAAAACTTTAATTTGACTAATCAAAATAGGGAAATTTTGGAATGTGAGAATATAGTTTATTACACATTAAATGATTATCTAAATTGCATAACATGACAATATATATTTTTAAAATCATGAATTCACTAAATAAAGTTTATTTTATTAATAATCCACTTATATAAATAAAAGGGTATTTATAAAAGATAAATTTAAGGGTAAACAATATATTTTGTAAATAATTTATTAAGGTAAAATTCACATATCATATAGTCACCATTTTGTTTTCCTGAGGAAGATTCACCCGGAGCTAACATCTGTTGCCAGTCTTCCTCTTTTCTTGCTTGAGGAAGATTAGCCACGAGCTAACATCTGTGCCAATCTTTCCTTTATTTTATACGTGAGTCACCCCCACAGCATGGCTGACAAGTGGTGTAGGTCTGCCCCCAGGATCCGAACCTGCGAACCCGGGCCACTGAAGCAGAGCATGCCAAACTTAATCACTACATCACGAGGCCAGCCCTCATAAAGCCATCATTTTAAAGTGAATTATCCCACCAAATTTAGTTCATCCACACTGTTGTACAACCACCACCCCTATCTACTTACAAAACATTTCTAAAATATCTTGATTTATTTGAAACAGACGGTAGTCTATTTTCAATGCTGTATTTTAGAATTCGAGTAACAGAGAGAAAAATATGTTAAAATCCTCATGGATTAAGACACATTTTATAAATATTTAATTCTATTGATCATCATCAACATTTTTCATTAATATGCATAACAAAAATATTTTTTAAATTGGAAAGAAAAATATTTTATGTAATCATTTAAGAAAGTACATCTTATTATAAAAAGTGTTTAAACGTCATATAAAAATGAATTTAGAAGTGAGTCACGTGCATGTCATGTCAACATTATAGAAATGTTAACATTTACTTCAAATTTAAAATAAAATCCCATCATAACTATATTTACCCTAAAATACTGCATGTAAAGTTTTGTTTCTAATGCATTTTGATCTCTGTGACTTTTTATTGCCGGAGCAACGTGTGAGTACATTTGCGACGCATGTCATCTTTCAGGATCTGAGCTTTGGCTGAGGACATGCAAACTGGGGGAAGGTGTCCGGGGCTAGTATGCTTTTGCAGAATAGAGTAGTTGGATGATGACTTGAGTGCCATTGGTTTTAGAAGTTGGAAGAAGGGGGTTGTGAAATAGAAACAAAGTGGGACCAAAAGGTTTGTATTGCTGATAGATTTCTTTGCTTTCTTTGCTTTGCTGTTGTCTGGCACTGGGTACAGAATCATATTGTTAGTTTGTTATTATTGTGTGCTTTGTTTCATTTGTTGTTGTTGAGTGTGATGGAAAGATGATGGAGGAAGGGAGAAAAGAAAGTAACAGCCTATGGAAACAAATAGGGAGTCTGGATAGCAAGAATGTTCTAGACTTTGAAATGAACTAAGGCAACTGAAGGGATAGATAGAACTGTCTCAATTCCAGGTAGTCTGTAACTCAACAGGCATTACATATTTTCTATATAATTTAAGAAGTGGAGTTAGAATTCATAAAATGGATAAAATTAAAACAGGACTTGAAGGTGAGTCCCTCTTGCTGTGCAAAAGTACCTTAAACCAGGGCATCCTCCAGATAAGAAACAAATTCGTTAAAAAAATCCGGACTCAGCCAGCACACTGCATAGCATAGAATTTTAGATTATAGTTTATTAAATATGAGAATGCATTCCAAAATTAAGGGCAGCTATATAGAAAAACTTGCTATAAATAGTTGAAAAACTGTTCTATTAACTTGTAATGTTAACTGCTGAGCAAAGGGCATTTTTAAATTTAATCTATGTTTGCACACTTAATACACCTCCTAGGAATAATAATGGCGATTGTTATGTTATTTAAACAAAACTGAGGATAACTTTAATTTATTATAATCAAGCCAAGTGTTACTGCTGTTCAAGCGTTACTATGTAACTGTTCCTTATGCATTTTTCATTCTGCATGTTCATATATTCATTATGCATTTTTATATTCTATAGAATAAGAAAATGCACTACTTGGGTGAATGGATTTTGCTTAGAGACACCAGCTTCATACTGCAGCAAAATAAAACTCTGCCAACACAGCAAATTCTGTTTATTCAATTGCAGGGTTAAATGCCACACAACGACAGAAAGGTATTCTAACTTTGATTTCACAAAGTTTCATGTGATTTAAAAATTGTTTTCAATGTTATTAAATTAATCACAATTTTTTGAATTAGTAGAGGTACATCTGTTTTTCTGAAATGCATAAAATCACACCATAAGTAATATTTTTAGAAAATTGCTTTTATCATTTGACAACATGACTATGGTAAATTTCCAAGAGGATATTTATAAGCCTTCTTTGTTCATTTTAAATAATTTTATAGTATTTTACTTATTGTTTATAATACTTCACTTAATTTTACTTAAATGGTTCCATATGTGTTATCTTATCTATCAAATGCACACACATACACATACATGTGACTCTCTCACACAGTAACACACTCAGCTTATATATTTTCTATGAGGGTTATCTTTCCTATGATTAAAATATTTATTAACATATATTCACATCTTAATTGTTATGATTAATCCATAAAATGCGATAGATTTCTAAAACATTGGACCTGAGAATCTTGGCTTTTATAGTTTTATAAGAAATTATAACTTTTTGGCTTCTCAAGTTTTCTAAAGTATGACTGGGGTTATTTGAGAGGATATTGCATTAGCTAGAATTGCCATTATAAACTTGTAAAACAATATTTTTAACAGTAATCCTAAATTGTTCCTTGTTTAATTGGTGATGCCTTTAGTGGTTTACCGTTTTCTATAACATACATTGTGTTGATTTCAGTTAAGTGTTTATTGTGACATATCGGATATTTCTAGTTCTAGTTTACTTAAAATGTTTAAAATGAATAAAATTTTGATGCTATCAAATTTTGTTCAACAATTTATCACTAGAAGTGTATGGTCATTATTATTTAACTTATTAATATAATTATATTAAAACATGGCCTAGAATAGAGCCATCTCCAATTTTTGGAATACAATTAACCTGGCCAAGGCAGATCATTCTTTTTAAAATAATGCTGAATAATGTTTTATTAATTTTTTCAGGAATTTCACATCTGTATTTGGAATGAAGAAAAGTCTCTGGTTTTATATTTGAATATTATAGTCAGGTGAGATCCGTAAAATAAATGTTGAGGCTTTTAATATTTTGCTATGCTTTAAAGTGGTTTAATGGTACAAATGAATTTTATCTCTTTCTCATTTGAGTTCCAAATCAATAGATGGTGACAAAGAGGTTAGAGAGAGACCAAATTATTGAGATTATTATTGGTAAACTGAAGTTAAGAGTGATGAATAGACCTGAGAGAAGCAATTTCTAAGTAAGCATGCGAGTGGATGAGAAAAATAGAGCATAACAGGTTGTACTGTCCATGCCCACTGATGCTCTTTCTGTTCTCACCCGTCAGATGAGTCTCTCTTCTTCCCAGGGAGAGGAGTCCATGAGAAGAAGAAAGAAGGCAACATTTTTTTTCCCAAATAATTCTGAAGAGGTAAGTGTTCTTTTTTTCTACACAAAAAGGAATGCAGGGAGTGTGAGAGATGAATGCTTGCCCTCCTAAATGTCATTTCTTCCTTCAGGAAATACCCGTTGGTATCTATGAAGGCAGCAGAAATAAGCAATGAGTAAAATAGATAAAAGTTCTTGTGTTCACTTCATTTTCATTCCAGTGTGTTTCTGTGCATGTGGACAAGGGTAATACATATACTTAATAGGTAAATTATATAGCACTATAGATGTAATTAGTTGTCTGGGGAAAAGACATGAAGCGAGATAAGCATAGAGTAGCCAGATGGGTGTGGAGGTTGGCCGATTTTCAGTTGAGTGTTTTGGGCAGGACTTAATGAGCGGTGACTTTTGAACCAGGAGGTTCATGGGAAGACCTTTTAGACAGACAGCATAGTGACTGCACAGACCCTGAGAAGGAAGCATGGCTGATGTTTTCCAAGAAAAGCAGGGGGCTTGGTCAGAATAACTACGTTAAAGTTTGGATAGAAATCATCTGTAACACTGGGTCTGGAATCTTTTATGGTGGTAATTCTTTGTAAACCTTTTCCATTTATTTTCATCTAAACAGCCTGTTCAAGTTTTCTAAATCTTTATGAGTCACTCCTGGCGATTTATATTCTGATAGAAAACACACATCAATTCGAGATGCTAATTGGGATAGATTTCAGCTTTTGTCTTTAACTTCCATTTGTCTACTTTTAGTGGTACAGCCCTGTCGTTTACCTTTGAATTTTTCATGTGGTTCCCCCACCCCATGTCTTTGCAAAGGTTTTCATTTAAATTTCTTTTCAAGATAATTCATTGTGGGTTGTGAAGACATTTCAGTAAAAAATTTAAAAACCCAAGTCCCTGCCAGAGGGAGCCCATGCTCTGGTGCAAAAGACAAAAAATAAAAATCAGGTAAAGAAGTAAAATACAATATGTGACAGAATGACGATGTGTATGGAGATATGTGTCAAAATAGCTTGAAAGAGTAAAAAAACTGTTGAGGGTAGGTTGTGATTTTAGATAATGCAGTCGGGGAAGACCTCAAGGAAAAGCAACAGAGTGAACTGTGTGGATAGTTGCTGAACTTTTTCTTACTGGTTGTTTTAGCACAAAAATTGGAACCTTGGGTTAGGCCGATATTGATACTCTATATTCATTTTAGTTGAATAATTGTTCTGATGGAAACAGTTCATTAGTAACTTTTCTTTAAAAGAAGAAACGATACCTTTATTTATTTCTCAAATTTTGCAGCCTTATAACTTTGCCTTAATAAGATCACTTAATAACATAATAATACTAATTAATTATGACACATAGTATAGTAAACATAGTGCATTATTAATAAATTACAGAGAAAAATAAGAAATGTGTAATGAGTTGCCAAATGCACATTTATCAAAACAATTACAGATAATGACAAGTAAACAGTGGAAATAAGCAAGAGTAAAAATATTTCAGATGAGAAACTAAATGTAAAATACTGTGCAATTAAACAAAAACCAGACATTGCACTTTTCAGACATTGCATTTTCTCTTCATAGTTTTGTTGGACTTACCATAATTTCCAAGAGAGTCATCATGTCTACTTTTAAGAATTTTTTTTTTTTTTTTCCCCCAAAGCCCCAGTAGGTAGTTGTATGTCATAGTTGCACATCCTTCTAGTTGCTGTATGTGGGACGCGGCCTCAGCATGGCCAGACAAGCGGTGCGTCGGTGCACGCCCGGGATCCGAACCTGGGCCGCCAGCAGCGGAGTGCACGCACTTAACCGCCAAACCACAGGGACGGCCCAGATCATGTCTACTTTTAAAAGGTTCTTCTATAAGCAAATTCCCGGAACATTATTCTTAATGTTATGTTTATGCTGATGTTTGTACATTTGTTGCATCTTTTAGTTAGTTACATTGAATAAACATTTAAGGATATAAAAATGGTCTAGAGAAGTAGCTTATTTTCCTGAAAGCTGCATTGAACGTATACTATTCTGATGACTAAGACACGTCTTTTAAAGAAAGAGGAATCCAGCGTGTTAAATTGAATGAATCTGTCAAAAATTTTATCACAGAAACCAAATGTTTGGAGTTTACAAAAACAATAATAGAATTTGGCGTAGTAAATCCATTTTGAGCTAGCAACTCAATTCTGAAAGTTATGCTAATAAGTGCATCAAATACATATTTAGATAATGGATGTTAGACTTATTGTGGTGATCATTTCAATGTATATAAATATTCAATCATTACACTGTATGCCTGAAACTAACATAATGTTATATGTAAATTATATTTCAATAAAAAAAGAAAATTGATATCTGAATGATTTCCTTAAATTTCTATGAAATGTAGAAAATAATGCATGCATTTCCCTGAGCATCATGCTACATTAAAGGTCAATTTACTAATTATATTTCAAAGAAATGCAAATCATAGATAAAATAAAAAATTCATTTAGAAACATGTTTATTTTAATAAGATAAATCTTTAAAACTAAATTAGTGAATTTACTGTAACAATCAATATATATAAACATTTGTCCATTTTTTAGGGGAAAAATATCCCCATTATCCAATATATCCAGACTTCTCCCAGGGAGATTCTTGAGAATGTGGAAATTAATAAAAGAAAGCTTAACTAAATTGGAGTCAGGAAGAATTGTAAGAGGCGCTCTCGTGCCCTATCATACATCATCAAATACTCCAAACAGGAAGAGAGGGATGCTTGGATCTTCCATAGGAGGGAAAACTACTTTACTACTGAAGGAAGACTTCTCTCCCAACCCTGCAACAGCCCAGCCAATGAGAAGCTGTTGCCATCCTGAACTATTACTTTCCCCCAATGAACTTTTGTTCAGAACAGCCCCTCCCCTCTGCCCCTTTTTCTCTATAAAAGCAAGCTTCCCTCCTTTGTTTTCCAGATTTGCCCATGGTTCACCATAGCATGCACATCCTGAATTGCATTTCTTTTGGCTGTTCCCAAATAAACTCATTTTGAGTGTAAAATAACAGGTGAATTTGCCTTTTAAGTTGACAAGAAATATGCTGATTAATTGAATTTTAGGTGATTTTTTATTTTATTCTTGCAGATATTTTTAAATTAAACTTTGTATTTTAACATAAATGTAGATTCACATTCAGTTGAAAATAATGATGCAGAAACGAATCCTCTGTATCCTTTATGCAGTTTTCCTCAATAGTAACTTCTTGGAACACTATAACACAGTATCACAACCAGGACTTTTACACTAATGCAGTAAAGATAGAGAACATTTCCATCACCACCAGGATCCCTCCTATTACCCTGTTAGAAGCACACCTGCTTCCTTCCCGGGAAGGAACAATGCCTCCCTTAATCCCTGGCAACTAGTAGTCTGTTCTCCATTTCTGTAACCTTTTGAAAAGGCTGAGAAGGCTATCTTTCCTTGGGCATATTTTTGTAGGTCTATTTCTGAGTTCCCTATTCAAATAAAGATTTTCAGATTCAGACAAGGATTCAGATAAAGTTTTCCTTTAATCTATGTGTCTGTCCCTCTAACATTACCAGTCTTAATTATGTAGCTATACCGTAAGTCCTGAAAACAGGTAAAATGATTCCTTACATTTCTTTTTTATCAAAATTATTTTAGTTATTCTAGTTCCTTAGCCGTTCTATTAAAAAAAGTGCATAATCTTGTCTATGTCTATAAAAATATCTTTTTGCTCTTTGACATCGGTTTTAGAAGAATCTTTTCAACTACGATGTCTACCAGGGCAAGGGAAACGAAAGAAAAAATAAACATCAGACTAAAGAGCTTCTGCAAGGTGGAGGAAACCAGGAACAAAATGAAAAGACAACCCACCAACTGGGAGAAAATATTTGCAAATCATATATCTGAAAAGGGGTTAATCTCCAAAATATATATAAAGAACTTATGCAAGTCAACAACAAAAAAACAAACAACTCGATCAAAAAACAGGCAGAGGATATAAACAGACATTTTTCCAAAAAAGAGATACGGATGGCCAACAGGCACATGAAAAGATGTTCAACATCATTAATCATTAGGGAAAAGCAAATCAAAACTACAATGAGGTATCACCTTATACCTGTTAGAGTGGCTATAATTACGAAGATGAAAAACAACAAATGTTGGAGAGGATGTGGAGAAAAGGGAACTCCTCATACACTGCTGATAGGAATGCAAACTTGTGTGGCCACTATGGAAAACAATATGGAGATTTCTCAAAAAATTAAAAATAGAAATACAATATGGCCCAGAGATCTCACTTCTGGGTATTTATCCAAAGAACTTGAATTCAACAATACAAAGAGACTTATGTACCCCTGCATTCATTGCAGCATTATTCACAATAGTCAAGATGTGGAAAAAACCCAAGTACCCATCAACTGATGAGTGGATAAAGAAGATGTGGTATATATATACAGTGGAATACTACTCAGCCATGAAAAAAAGACAAAATCATCCCATTCACAAGAACATGAATGAACCTTGAGGGTATTATGTTAAGTGAAATAAACAAGACAGAGAAAGACAAACACTGTATGATTTCACTGATATGTGGAAGATAAAAACACATGGACAAAGAGAACAGATTAGTGGTTGGCAGAGGGGCAGGGGGGTCAGCATAAGAGGTAAAGGGGCACATATATATGGTGACTGACAAATAATAATGTACAACTGAAATGTCACAATGTTATAAACTATTATGATCTCAATAAAATAAAATGCAGCCAGAAAAAAAATCTTTTTGGTATTCTGACATAAATTATATGTGATGAGTAATTTTACGGCCAACTTGATATATATCTGTGTTATGTGTGTGCATCGTGTATATCATGTATACACATACTTTGTAGTGTTCTAAAAATGAATGAAAGATCATTCGAATTATATATTTAAAGAAACTATGATTCTAAGGTGCTATATCTAAGATCACATAGATAGACACTGACAGAACTTGGACTGAAATCTACATCTCTCTTATGCTCTTATGTCCAAGTACATGTTCTTAATTTCTATAGTAGCCTATCTAAAATATATTCTACACTATCTCCCTGAGATGGACATGATCTCATATGTGCTTGGCTGATTAATGGCTCCCCTGATTCCCATAACCCATGAAGATGTTAGCTTATATCATAAAAGGAAATTTACATATGTGATTAAGTTAAGGATCTTGAGAAGGGGGGGATTATCCTGTTTTATCTGAATGGGGCCAATGTAATCATAAGGGTCACAAAGGAGGCAGGAGGCTCAGTGTCAAAGGGAGACTATGTAAGCACTAAGGCAGAAGTCCTCTCCCTGCAGAGAAGATGCTACCCTGAAGGTTTTGAAGATACAGGAAGAAGCCACTAACCAAAGAATGTAGGTGGCTGCTTGAAGCTGAAAAAGGCCACAATTGTCCCCTAGAGCCCTCAGAAGGAATACAGGCCTGCAGACACTGCTTTTAGCTCAGTGAATCTGATTTTGCACTTCTGACTTCCAGAACTTTAAGATGATAATTTGTGTCGTTTTAAACCACTAAGTTTGCGGCAATTTGTTACAGCAACAGTGGGAAAGGAATATATCATGGTAGTTCTATTTTCTGTTATATAAGGTTCAGATTTCTTAGACTAGCTTCCCAATGCCCCCACACTCTGGCACCATAGGTATATAGTCTTCTATAAAATGTTTTCAGTGATACTTCATATTCTAAGCCAGAGTAAATTTTCACTATTCCTGGAACTTTTTCTCGTTGAAGTCTTTGCTTACATTCATCCTTAACCTTAACCTCACATACATTCCTATCTGTGTTTCATAATCATTCATTGAAGTCCCAGTTCAATTTATAACTCACCACGATGTTTTTATTTAGTTTTTATTGATTTTATCTCTCCTTCTCTCTGCTCTAATAATGAGTGCCATTACCCATTTTGCTTAGGCACCTGCTATATATGGTCTTCTAGTAAGGTCTTGTGTGAACTTCTTTCATCCCACTCTCAACTACTTTATATAAAATGAACTGCAAATGTTTGAGAGAAGTCTTGTTCATATTTTAGCTTTTAAGAGATTCAATAATACCTCCAAAGAAAGCATGACTATTGCAAAGGACAGAAACCACTCAAATTATTTTGAGTAAAGGGGGATATGTATGTAAATAAATGCTTGTTTGAATAAAATCCAATCAAGAAGAGGAAAAAAAAAAGAGCAAGGAGAAAAAGGAACTAAACTGAATAGTAGAATATCAGGAACTGAAAACACTTTCTTTCAACAAACGGCTACATGGCCTGTCATCTTATTTCCCTCTGTCATTGAAAGCTGTCTAAAGTGTTTGCCTTGCTCTCACATTACCATATAGGCTGCTCTAAACTTAACCTTAAAAATACCTTTTAATTCAAGTGTATCTAATTGTAGGTTCTGTGTCTTTTAGTTCAAATTATCAAAATATTAAGAATCTGATTGGTCAATGATTTGAGTGTCTATAATAAAGTACCACCTGTGGTTCAATTAGCTTTGCATATGGATGGGGATGGGGCTAACTCATAACATATTATGAACTATAAACACAAGTGTGAATAGTATGAATAGCAAACCTTAACTAGAAGCAGAATGTATCAATACATGGAATTTGACAAATGTCTACTCCAAAAGCAGAAAATTAAATGAAATAAAAATAGTACCTGCTCTCAAAAGATACTGTCATTTCTACTTTAATGATTTGTATAGTCTGTGCATTGGATTTCAAGTTAAGATATTAAATAGATAAAAATGTCTATTCATGTTATCTTACCTTTTTAGGCACCATGAGAAATGGTTCATATAAGGTTAGTGTATTTAAGCCAGAATTTAGCAGTATAATCTGGGGAGTTATATGAGTTTATAAAGAAAGTAATTGTACTTTAACTTGCTTTTTATATTTATTGGTTTAATTCTTATTTTTATTAGTTTTATTATTCGCTACTTACCTAGTTATTTTATATTACTGTCATACCAATGAACAATTAGATTAACAGAAATGAATATCTTGTTCATAGACATCTTTATAACTCAAATGTAACAAAAATCTATGAAAGGTTTTACATACATTTATTTCATTCAACTACCTCTATTTATTAGCTATATATTGGATCATTGGGAATGCTTTTTAGGCTTATAAAAAATATGTGCAATACAAGTAACCACTTTTAAAAATACACTGACACATTTTTCATATAAAGCAGGGGATGAAGGAGTCAAATTGAGTTACAGAAATTGATAAAAAATGAAATATTTAAGATTTTTCTAAAGTACCACACCTAAAACTTTTATTTCAAATTGCAAAGTATATCTTATTATCATTAATTTATTCTAATTTCAACAAATTCAATGAAACATCACTAAAGGTCTACTAAGTAAATATCAATGTGAATATTAACTCTCATATAAATATCAAAGTTCCGGTATTTGAATAAACGTAAGAATGCAAATCCTGGGTTTTGTCTACAGTTATCTTGCTACCTCACCCTTAGGTCCCCACACATTTCTTTCTTTGTGCTTGAATATTAGTGTTCACCAAGGTGCTATTAGTCTGTGGATTGTTCTAGTTGACTTCACCTAGACCACAGTAACGACCATTACATTTATAAGTCTAAAATCTATATCTCCAGTCTAAATTTCTCTTTTGAGATCTTGAACCATATCTACAAGAACCTAACTTCTTGTAATACATATACACATAGTTATATGTATATATTACATATATACATAAAACTCATAGTTAATTCTGAAACTAAAGTATTAAAATTGAACATATAATATCTTCCCATTCTTCTGCTTACAACAGCACTGTAGGTATCCTGCCAGACACTGCCTTGAACTCTCTCCGAGGTGAATTATTTGATGCATCACCACATCTAGCTTCAAGACTGAGAGCTTATTTCTCCATGACTAGGGAGTGCTGCTTGTTGTCTCCCCTCAGCCATCAGCTTTCCTTGGAAAATGCCTCCTCTGAAAAGAGGCATTTTTATCAAATGTCACTTCTTCCTGCAAAGCCCACACCTACTGATTGTTTGATGTGTGAGTACAAATACCAGCCTCCTTACAGAAAATAGGGCCATTCTAAAGGGCTTTTCAGCTTCACAGCTCCCTGTGGGGTCCGCATAGGCCTTCACTGGGACTGCATCTTAGTCCAACTTCTCCCTCTGCCCAATCCTATTCCAAACTCATCCTGCAGCAAGATGAGAAAGCAGACACTAAAATGGGATTTTGGAGTTGGATTACCCCATCGTCACTGATGGAGGGAACGTAGATAATACCTGGCACGAGGAAGCATTGCAATTGTAAAATTTTTAGCTGTGGTGAGAGGGATTCCAGTGGAAGGGAATGTGCTATTAGGTACAATGTATCAGGGGAAAGAATAAGGACAGTGGGCTTGCGTGATTATTGCTGAGTGTAAAGAACGCATTTGAAAAAAGATAAGGAAAGGCAGAGCATGATTAATCAGCAACTAAGAGCTACATGTGAAAGCCAGAAGGCCTCCTTAGTATCATTTAAAGACGCTCTCACATACCACAGTCAGAGCAAAGAAAAATCTGAGCAGCAGGTCCCTAAACTGATAATAAGACTAGCAGATTCCCAAGAAGCTTGGACTCTTGATTGAGGTAGGTCTGCTATGGCATTGGTTGAGAAAGAATAGGACCCTCATACACGGAACGAGGACTTCCGGGTTTATACCACTGAAAATCTTGAATCCTCAGATTGCTCAGAACACTCTGGGCCTGCAGAAGTGGACGATTTCCTAAGAAAGGCTGCATTGCTTGAAGACAATACAAAGGCTTCCCCTCGGTAAGACAATGTAAGCCTTCACTCAGTGTCTTCTCATACCTTCCCTCCTAGTCACTAATCCAAGGACTATGTCACTAATCCCATGACAATCCTCACTGTAGACATGCTCAGCCTGATAAAGGAATAAATGAACTATGCTTCAAAATACATGCAGAATCCTGCCAACATGTACTGGCAGGAGCGAGAAAGTATTCTTCAAACTGCATCAAGTGGGCAGAACATCAAGTTGTATAAGGGGTACTCATGTATAACGAGTATGGACTTCAAGATAAGTTTCTGGAGTAGAGTTATAAATTTGGGGGTCATTCAATTATCAGTATAATTTAAAGCAATAAAGCTGAATGAGATTCCATAGCCAGTGCTTATAGCTACCAGTTTGATGTATTATTAAGAAACAATATGATTCCTGCAAAAAATATTAAAATTGTATTGTCAACCATAAAATCTCAGAGGTTCATATTTAAATATGGGGAAATTATTATAACTAAAGGAAGAAGTAAATGCCTCTCTCAGAGATAAAAATTGATAATTCTCTTCACTGTTTAGTCTCTCATTGAAAGCTAGAAATGAAATGCATGAACTTTCAGTCATTTTGTGGACAGTGTTTGTATGTAGCAAACATATCCATGCATGTCTTGTGTATGTGTGTGTGTGAATTTTCAACTACTAACATATATAGTGTATAGAATATATTGTGCTTTCTTCTTTCTAAATTGAGAGATGAGCATTAGAGAAAGAAAAGTAGAAACACTGCTTCTACATAATTGCGTATTGAGCAAAATTTTCAGAATAGATTAATTTATATTCAAGAAAAAAATGTAAAGTGAATGCATTCCTCATAATTTCATGGATTGATTTATTTCTGTATAGCTATTTCCTTCTTTATCTTCCTTTTCTTCCAGTGGAGACTGGTATTGCAGCTAAGAGCGAGGATTTTAGTATCAGACTGTCTGAGTTCAAATCAAGATTCATCCACCTGGAAGTGTGAATCTTAAGAAAATAAGTCAAGCTCTATGTGCTTCAGTTTCCTTGTCTCTAAAATGAAAATAATCATAGAATCTACATTATGGATTTTGTAATGATTAAATGGATAAAATCTGTAAGTTAAATAGCATAGGGGCTGGCACATATTAAGGATTTAATAAATGTTAACAATTATTAGAAATTACAGAGAAAATTCTTTCATTACTCTGATAAAGATGCTTTATGTGATGGGCCTAGAGTCATCAACGCCAGCTAACTCTGGTACCTAGCAATTATAGAAGCTAATTATTTTTTTCTAGTAAACCTTATTTATTAGAACTAATTATAACTAAACAACCTAACCATACCTCCTCTTATCTGCAACCGAGGCTTCTAATTAAAAACCACAAGAATAGGAACTTAAAAAAATAAAGCCTAAGAATTAAATTTAACCGTCAGGGTACTGTAAAGTTCGTCATCTACAGCACATTAAATCAAATGGATATAGCAAAATAAATCAAGTGAAATAATTAACAAACAGAGTTTTTATATCATCTTTGCTGCATTGGGGTTCGCAGGTCAATATGGCGGTCATCCAGACAATATAAAGTTGATGACTTTTTTCAGTATTTAATATTAAGACATTTGTAGGACATTGTTTAAAATAGTATCTTTAATAGATATGTTCAATTGCCTCATCTAAATAGTATGTGTTATTTCTAAGGCATCATGCTAGGAGGGTGCAAAGAAACATGTATTGAACATTGTAACTTAGTACAAAAATTTCTAGCTTTATTGTTCATGCGATTAATTGCACATCATAAGAAAGAAAAGGAGTACCCCAATGTCACTTCTTCAGTTTGCTTGAATTATTATGGTTTACTAGAAACCTAGCTGAAAACATATAATAAGTGATGTTGAACATCTTTCATGTGTCTGTTGGCTATCTGTATGTCTTCTTTGGAAAAATGTCTGTTCAGATCCTTTGCCCATTTTTTTATTGGGTTGTTTGGGTTTTTTGTTGTTGAGATGTATGAGTTCTTTATATATGTTGGATATTAACCCCTTATTAGATATATGATTTGCAAATATCTTCTCCCAATTGTTAAGTTGTCTTTTCATTTTGTTGATGGTTTCTTTTGCTGCAGAAGCTTTTTAGTTCGATGTGGTCCCATTCGTTTATTTTTTCTTTTGTTTCCCTGGCTTGGGGAGACCTGATATTCAAAAAGATACTCCTTTAAGACCAATGTCAAAGAGTGTACTGGCTGTTTTCTTTTAGGCATTTTATGATTTCAGGTCTTACATTCAAGTCTTCAATGTCTTTTGAGTTAATTTTTGTGTATGGTATAAGATAATTGTCTACTTTCATTCTTTTGCAAGTGGCTGTCCAGTTTTCCCAACACCATTTATTGAAGAGACTTTCCTTTCTCTATTTTATGTTCTTGACTCGTTTGTCAAAAATTAGCTGTCCATTCTAGGCCCTAGATTCTGTTCCATTGATCTGTGTTTCTTTTTTTGTGCCAGTACCACGCTGTTTTGATTACATAGCTTTGTAGTATATTTTGAAATCAGGGAGTGTGATACCTCCAGCTTTGTTCTTTTTTCTCTGGATTGCTTTGGCTATTCGGGGTCTCTTGTTGTTCCATATAAATTTTAGGATTCTTTGTTCTATTTCTGTGAAAAATGTCATTGGGACCTTGATAAGGATTGCATTGAATCTACAGATTGCCTTAGAAAGTATGGACATTTTACATGATGTAATCTACACAGAAATCGAAATACAATAATGTACACCTGAAATTTATATAATGTTATAAACCGTTGTTACCTTGATATAATATAATATACATATAAAATTATTTGTATGACTATCATTGTGGGAAAATTTTTAAGAATTGGTATGCCTAATTTTCTCTGAAAATCCACGTCAGAATGCAAAAATTTGCGTTTTTTTCCTTCTTCATTTGAGAGGATTTGTGTCTTGAATCTGAGAATAAAGGAAAAATCTAATTTTAAAAATTAAAAATTATGTCATTCTTCCAGTAGATTTTGGGTCACAGAAGTGCTTGATAATAAATGCCTACTATAATTACTATTATTAAGATTCTGTAGATTAATGATTCTATAAAAAGTTGGAAATTTTAGTCAAACAGTGTTTTTCATGTGTCTTTTGATCCAAATTTTACTCTAAGGTACAGAAAGTAAATTTATTAAACTGACTGTCTAGTTTGGACAAATGTAATTATGAGTAATTTTTCAATAATAGCAAACATGAAAGACAGCATCTGGTCACATACTATACAACATGTTAACTATCCATGGAAAAGAATAAACAGTATCAAATTCAAGCACAAGCATAGATTTAAAACACAATGTGTAAAATCCAGGGAGAACGCAGTAATTGAAACAAAAGCAATTTCCAACTTATAAATTTGAATAGTGAAATAAAATTATGCTAATCTAATGTATTTGCCTTATTGTTTTTTTCAGTTCATTATGCTGTATGCATAAATATGAGATGGTTATTTTCCCTTTGATAATACTCCTTAAGTTATTTGCTTTAAATTGGTTTGCTTCCATTAAGGACTTCGAAAGCTTTTTGAAAGATCTTGCTTTCAAACGAGCTTTCATTGCCTGTTATAATTTGCTGTTACTTAGTTTTGTTTACATCTTGTAAATTGCATTATCAATTATTTTACTTACTTGTGTTATAAGACTATAGAACACAAGTACCTCATTGACTCCCATTTTCCTTCCAGAAATCGGCTCAACATCAAAAGTCTAGGATACTGTCTCCGACGGTAAATACCTCTGAATTTTCCTGTGGCTCAAGTCATTGCTGCTCAAATTCTCTGACTCAGATTAACTTTGTCTTTATACTGCTTATTACACAGCTGTTACACCTTTATTTTTCTCTTCATATTAACTATTTTCTAGTCTCTCACTGTTAAATAATCATTTCTATTGCCTTCATGGGAATGTCTCATTTTACTGAGTGGTTCATGGTTATGAAAAATTAGACAGAGAATATAAAGTGATGTATATGCCAAGGACTAACACCATAAAATATGTTTATTTTAATCAGATTTTTCTTCTCTCTAGTTTAATTTTCAAATTTCCAATGTGTAGTACAATTATGCTCTGGTTATTTTGTATTACATCATTCCATTGATGTTCAGGATGACACAAATTACACACTTATGGAAAGCCCTGCAAAGTAATAGCAAAAAGTTAAACAATGTAAATTATTAACAAGAATTAGTAAGGATAAAATAAATTGTACTAAAAGGACATCAAGTCAATTATTATAGGAATTTTTTAACCTAAATAGATATTTTTGATAATTTTATTTCCTTTTTTATTTTTTATTCTTTCTTTTTCCTTTTTCTCTTTTCTTTTTCTTTTAGTGAGACCAAAAGTGCAGTTATATCTTCCCTTTCTTCTTTCCCTCCTCTTTTTCCTTTTCCTTTCCTTCCTTCCCCCATCCTTCCCTCTTTCCTTCTTTGTTTACTTCTAATCCTTCCCTATCACCCTTCCTCCCTCCCTTTCTGTCTGTCTTTTCCTTCCTTTTTCTCATTTTTCTTACATATTTCCTACTTTCTTGCCTTTTACTCTCTTACAATAAACATGTAGAGTATTATGATATAATATTGATCATGGATGCAAAGGCCTGCAGGGGTCAGGAGGTTACCTTGAATGAGTGAAGCTGGCAAATGTCAGAAAAACAATTACCTAAACAAGATGAGTAACAGCTAGCACTGGTCCTTTGGTCCTTCTTGTCAGACATTTAAAGGGAGTGGTTGGTAGAGGATGTGCTACATTCTAAAAATAAGAAGCAATACTAATGAACTATTTTCACTCCAGTTTGCCAGATCTGCCAACTTAAAAAAAAAAATCCAGAAATCTAGTTTTTGTACTAGTAGAATTTATTGTTCATAAAATTTCCCATTTGTAAAGGCTAGAAAAGAAACTACTCTGCAGACCTAAAATTTATAGGCCAAATGATTCGTGTCTGCGTGAATGGCTGGCCAGATTGCAGGCAGGGCTGTGGTATAATGAAAAGAAAACCAGATTCACAGGCAGACCTGTGCCTGAGTCATGGCTTCACCACCAGCTAAGTGCATTCGTTGGGATAAAGTTATTTAATTTCTAGGATTTTCAGTTTTTACATCCAAACAAATTTCAGAGACCTTGTAAGAAACAAAGTAGGTGACTTATGAAAACGAAAAATGAACAGTGCTTTACATGTATGTATGAGCAAAATTGTGGGCATTTTGCTTTGAGTTATAAGTATTTAAAGAAAACTAAGACACCATATGCTCATTTAAAATCTCACAATTTACTAAAGCAAGTAGATTTGTAAACAAAGTGATATATATTATAAGATGAATTCCAAAATGAAAGCACGAATAAATCACAGAAGCGTGAATAAAGTGATACCAGAATCCAGAGGAGGGAACAAAAAATCTGCAAGAAAAGAACAGTAAACAACTACATATTACTTACAAAATAAATAAATAAATAAATAAAAATAATGTGGATGCAGTCGATTGGTCAACAATTATTTAGTGATTCACTTTGTAACTTGCAGAAGAAAATATCCTCAGAGCTGAAGTATTTAGTTTATCATTCAGATTATCTAACATATCTTGAATTATATAGACCACAGTATAAATATGATGGATTCTTTAACCATTCTCATAAGTATGTCATATTGATGAAGTAACGTCTTACAAGTATTACAATTTATACATGTTAAATATGTATATTAAGTATTTTAAACATTTTAGATATTTATGTGTATTAAAATGTGTTTTAAATTTAACATTTCACCAAAAAAGATATATGATAGATAGTTAATATGAATATGAAAATTCTGTATTGAGAAATGTCATGAGTCATTAGTGGCATAGAAATTAAACCCACAATGTGATATCATTAACACCCATTAGAACGGCTATAATAAAAAAGATACACAAAAACAAGTAGTTGGTGAGGAGATAAAGAAACCCGCAACTGCATGTATTACTGCAAAACATTTTGGCAATTTCTTGAAGTTAAGCATAAACTTACCATATGACCCAGTAATTCCACTCCTATGTATCTACCCAATGGAATTAAAAACATATGTTCACACAGAGACTTGTATGTAAATGTTGAGAGCAGCATTGTTATTTATGTCAGCCAAAAATGTGAAACATTCCAAACGACCATCACCTGGTGACTGGATTAAAAAAAAAAAAAGGAGTAATATAGCCATACAATGGAATACTACTCAGTGATACTCAGCAAATACTACTCAGCAAACTTCTGAAATAAGCGACAACATGAATGAACCTCAAAAACTATGCTGCATGAAAGACACCAGGCACAAGAAATCTATGTTGTTGAATATTGTTTGATTCCATTTATATGAAATATCCGGTAAAAACAGATTTATAGAGACAAAAAACAGATCAGTGGTTGCCTGGGGCTTGGTGTGGGAATAAGCTGCAAACAGACATGAGGGAACATTTTCAGGTGCTGGAAAAGTTTTTAAAATGGATTGTGGTAATGGTTGCACAAATCTATAAATTTACTAAAGAAATCATTGATTGTTCACTTACAATAGGTGAATTTTATAATATGAAAATCAAACCTCAATAAAATTGTAAAAAATAAGTACCAGTACATATATATATATATATATATATATATATCTGTGGCTGATATTTCATGGGAAGGAAGAAAATAGGAAAATAGTTTTCTATTCCCTCAGCAGTTCTCAGTGAGGCTTGTCTAACTCAAAATGTGATGTTTTGGAAACTTGAAAATAAAAACTATGTTTCACAACTAGGATGTACTATTGTCACTCAGTAATTTTGAACTTGGCTATTATATCTCCCCAAATTAATGAAATAATCTCACAAAGGAAAATTTTGTCCTTGAAAGTGTACTGATGGACATTTGTGTAGACTATTCTGTTATGACATCTAATCCAAAATCTAATCCCATTTTACAATTAAGTACAAATCATGTGCTATGCAGCTTCAATGTAACTACCATGCAAGTTTAGCTTGAATGTGGTAATCATTTCACAATGTATACCTGTATCAAAACATCACATTGCATGCCTTAAACATATACAATTTCTATTTGTGAAGGATATGTCAATAAAGCCAGAAAAAGAAGAAAAGCGTATACAGTGTGTTCAGAATTTTGCCAAGAGTTGTTCACTCTTAAAAATAAATAAACAAATAAATATGATCAATTGATTCAAATGTTCTTTGCGACTAACCAATATAACAGGACAGCATGAATCAGTTTTTGTAGCTTTTACTTTCACGGTGATTCAGTATATAGGAATAAGTGTCTTTTACAAGAGACATAACCAGTCTTATACACATTGATGTACAAATTACTTAATTATAAATTACTTTTCCTTTTATTCTACAATTGTCTTTCTATTTTTAAAATTGTGTGTATGGGTAGGCTATGCTATTCATGAATTTGATTACAGATGGTAAGTAGGATATTACAAATATATGTGAAAAGAAGGGCAATTGAGTCTGATAGAGTTGATAACTACTGATCTTGCTGGATGAACTCTATTATAATAGGGATTTTTTCCAAATCCATATATGCAAAACTATATCCCAAGAAAAGTTGAGCGGACCTAGTATAATTTGAGTTGTAAGAACTCTTTTGTCCAGTTTACCTGACTGTAAATGTGTGTTAGTGTGTCTTTGCATATGTGTGGGTGTGAAAGTGTGAGTGAGTGTGTGTGTGTGTAGAAGTTCTCTGAATCTATACAGCAGAATAAGAGGATAAAAGTGTGGATAGTTGCTAACTTTGCTACTTTGAATGTGTGGTAAGGGACAGCTTATCCAGGGGAAGTAACTTCTGAAGTATTAAATAAACTGAAGAAAATATATTTGGAATTTAGGATTATTTTATATTCCTTATTGTATCAAAGAAATATATTTTACCACTAAAAACCCCTGGAGATCATATGATTTTCATTTGGCAAAATGTTGTGAATTCGATGTCTGAGTATATTCACAAATTTGAACCTAAATACTATTTTTTTCTTCAGTACTTTAAAACAAATTTGGATGCCAAACTGCCTGTTCATATCCAGTCAAGAAGAAGCATGTTACCCTGAGAGGCAGCCGTATGATAGCAGAATTTTGTTTCACAGGTCTCACAAGGAAATTGCAACTTTGTTGCCCAAAGCAATTCCAAGAATCTATTATTTTCTAACAGACCACATTAATATATTTGTGAGCTGTTTGTTTACTTATAATCTCCACACTACTTTACTTGGTAAACCCTATTTACGTTCATACCCTAAAGGGAAACATTCCTATTTTATATAATTGCAAACGTGGGATTTTAAAATCATAGGGAATCAAAGAAGATATATGGATGGCAAATAAGCAAATGAAAAGATGCTCCACATCATATGTCACCAGAGAAATTTAAAATTAAAAAAACAATAAGATCACATTACATACCTGAACACTGACAACATCAAATCCTGGAAGGGATGTGGTGCAACAGGACCTCTCATACATTGCTGGTGGGAGCGCAAAATGGTACAGCCACTTTGGAATACAGTGTGGTGGTTTCCTATAAAACTAAAGATATACTTATTATATGATCCAGCAGTCACGCTCCTTGATATTTATCCAAAAGAGTTGAAAGCTTACATACACACAAAAACCTATGCAAGAATGTTTATAGCAACCTTATTCATAATTCCCAAATCTTGAAAGCGACCAAGACGTCCTTCAGTAAGTGAATGGATAAATAAATTGTGATACATCCATAGAGCGGACTATTTTTCAGAAATAAAAAGAAATGAGCTACCAAGCCATGAGAAGATGTAGAGGAACCTTAAATGCATATTACTAAGCGAAAGAAGCCAACTTGAAAAGGCTACATACTGTATGATTCCAACTATATGACATTCTGGAAAAGGCACAACTATGGAGACAATAAAAAGATGAGTGGTTGCTAGGGGATAGAGGGAAGGGAGGGATGAATAGGCGGAGCACAGAGGATGTTTAGGGCGGTGACACGATTCTCTATGATATCACAGTGGTGGATACATGTCGTTACACATTTGTCCAGACCCATAGAATGCACAACACCAAGAGTGAACCTTAAGGTAAATGATGGATTTGGGGTGATTATGAAGTGTCAATGTAGATTCATCGATTATAAAATATGTACCACTCTTGTGAGTAAAATTGATGGTGGGGGAGGCTATGTGTGTGTGGGGGCAGGGGGTATATGCGAACTCTCTGTACTTTCTGCTCAAATTTACTGTGAACTCTCTGAAAAATAAAGTCTATTTAAAAGGAAAAGCAAAAACAAAACAAAACTTGAGGAATACACGAGGCACTTAGTAGACTTTAAAATGTTCTATTTCTTAATCTGAACAATGGGTACAAGTGTGTTTGGTCATTATATATACTTTACATGAAATATTTAGACATTTTATTATAGACATGAAATCTTACATGACACACGTTAAGTTTTACAAGATTTCAAAACATTTTGGGTTTTTTGGTTTTCAGTATTGGTTGTGGTATGTTTTGTATAATCTGACCTAAAAATACTTTATATGGTACTTTTTGTGAATTAAATAAAATTGATTAGAAATTAATTACAAATTCATTTTCAATGGCTCAAGTAGAAGTAATAGAGTTGCTGTTAAAATTTAAAATAAATTTAGCTAGAGATAGAAAAACATATGATCACTTGTCACCAGCTGTTTTCAAACTATGGTATTTTTAAATGACTGCAATGCTTCATAGTTTGCCAATTTCCAGTATACCCTTTACCAGAATAAAATTGAACATATGGATTAAATAATATTATGTCTGTCATTAAAGTTTCTATTCTAAAATAAAAATGCTTTGAAGAAGTATAGTTTCTACAGTGCCACACACCTTGCCAATATAGGTAATGAAATTCAAGTATATAAAACCTGGTTTACTAACAGACAGAAATGAAATTTAGTAGTTGACGTTTGAAAGCGTTAATATACATGAGGAAAAATTCTCCAAAATCACTGAAAAAATTATGCCACTTTGTTGAAACTAATCAAAAATCTCTAAAGAAATACACAATTATCAGACCCTTATGCTATCATAAACATGGTGAAATAACAAGATTGAGATTTCAATATCTCATAGAAACTTGAATGAGGGATTTTAAAAACATGATTATTTTAAAACATTCCAATTTTATATGGAAATAGAACATTCTAACATTTAAATAGGATAAATGTTTTTATTTAATTTGAGATAGTATTACTTAATTGGCCTTCAGGTTCCAGGTAAGATTATTTCTGGAATTATATATTAAATATTTGAAACAGTTGTAAAGTTTACAAAAGTGAAAAAATAATGCCATTTTATTTGTAATATTGTAGGTCCTTATCTTTATCTTTCTATAAATCCTCCAAGGTCAAAATACTACTATAAAATTTAAGGTAAGCACTTTGAAACCTATATATTTGTTATAAGAAATACTGTTATTTCAAATAGACTCCATTTCAAGGTAGAGAAAGAGCCATTTGGTAAATCCAAAAATTGTTAAGCTTTATAGTTCACTTTTATTGAGCTTATAGTTCCCAAAATTGAGTGACTGTGTGTACCAATATTTTCCCATAATACAATATTTTACATGAATAAAAGAAAAATGACTTTAGCCTTAACTAAGCTACTATCAAAATTATTATCATGTGATACAACATCTCCCCTAGTTTGGTTTGTAAAGGCTATCCAAAATATTCTTATCTATTTCAATGACAAAAAGGTAATGTTATCAGTGTTTATATTATAAAGACATTAACTTTGAATTGAAGACTTAATAAAATTGTACTTTTAAAATCTTTTATTTTACATTATAAATCAGTAAATTCTTGCAATAAATGGAAAGAGCTATTCATCTTATCTATGTATCACTTCTGTGACAATCATACATTGTGCAGAATTGTGATTGCTTCTAGTTATTACATTCCTTATCAATGATGAGATGACTTATCCATCTTTGCTATGCCTTGATGAATTCCCTAATATTTGTCCTTTGGCTTTGAATTAAAATAATACTCATATTTTATGATATAACTTAAAAAATTTTAACCCAGATATTAAGGCTTTTTGTAGCCGTTGCCAAATTTTCTCCAGAAAAGCATTGCAAATCTCCATTACAATCAAGAGTTGCCTGTTCTTTGACTTTCAACAACACTGAGTATTGGAAAACTACACAGAATAAAAAAAATAAAGATCTGATACCATTTCTAATCAAAATAAAAAAGGGAAGAAGAGACGAGGAGAAGAGAAAAAGAGGGGAGAGAGGAAGAAGGTATAACAAATAAATTTGGCATTCTAAAAATTACTCTAGTTAGTTAAATGCTCAAGAAAAAATACACACTTGTTTCTTACAATCATAACTATAGAGGTTTTGGGTAAGTTATTTAATGTGTGACATTTCCTCTAGATTGTAACTTCATGAGTTGCAAAATATTTCTTTCCATGTTTTAAAGTGTTTTCCAAGAGCCTGGGTACACTAAGCATTCAAAAAATACATGTTGGATAGGTAAATAAGTAAATAAATTTGTTCACAAGTTTTATATAAAATAATATTATATTTTGTTTGCCATGGGTTTTGTTTTGAAATTTTTAAATGTCCACATTATCTTCAATAAATACCAGGCCACTTGCGCTGTCCTGATAGCTATGTCTTTCAAAGAGTTTTAATTAGGTGTTGTGTTTTCCAACAATAGAGCATTAATTTACTTAACTAACATATTTGGAACACACAGAAAGCATGGAAAATCATTTTAGGTGGTAAGAGAGATGTTCAAAGGAGTATAAAGCACAAATGTGACATCCTCAACATTACAGTACAAGGGAGCAAGTTTTCATTTACGTTGTGCAAACTAACAATAAAGGAATTAATTAATTCCAATCAAGTAATTCCATTGGTGCTATAGCACTTATAGACAAAAATAATGACCATAATTCCAATGCCCATGGGCTGAGTATTTTACATATTTACATTTCCTTGTGTGTCTCCATCACAACCCTAAGACTTAGCTATTATTGTTATTACAGATGAGAAAACTGAGTCTCATAAATCTGAGGCACTAGGAATTTTAAATAGCAGCACTACAAACCAAGTTTGATTTAAACAGAGAAGAGAGGAAGTTTTTAGTGATTAAAATATACTTCTGCTAGTAATTAGTTAAAATATTAAAATACCGGGTAGAAATTGACACGTTAATCTTACCCTACACACACGCACACACATCTAGATACTGCTTCTATTCACACTAACATGTGTAATCACAATGATAGTGGTTTTTCACCTGTACTGTCCATCAGAATCACCTAGTGGCTGTTAAAGCACAGATCGCCAGGTAGCAGACCCAGAGTTGCTGATTCAATAGGTTGGAATGGGTTTGAGGATTTCCTTTCATAATAAGCTCCTAGCTGATTCTGATGGACCATGAATCCAGAGCTATAATCCCTCCACAAGGTCCTTTTTAATATGCAATAATAGAGATGTGATCTCTATTTTCTCAGAGGAACAACCTTGGTCTTTGCATTTCATACAAGCACATGGGTAGAGTGTTTATCACTGTTGCTGGGAATATGGGAAAGCATTGCAATGTGAACAGGCACTGCGGCAGAGTTGAAATCATTGATTACCTAGAGAATTTAACACTTTCCAAATTCTCCAAGACTTTTTGAGACAGATGAAAGATCATAGAATAATTCTTATACATAGTTCTCTTCCAAAATGAGTGAATTGCATTTTTCCAAATTAAATATATGGTGGTGGGAGAGCGGAAGAGAGCTGAGAGTAATCAATTCAAGGCGATTTGGGTTTTCAGCTACCTTTTCTAAGAGACAGGGCAAAATCGATTGAGAAATTTATTTGTGGCACTCAATAACTCCAAATGCTTAAGTTTGGGGTGAAACAGGAGAGCTCAAAAATATACATCTGAGGCATTCCAGGCCTTCACAGAATGTAAAGCATTTCTGTTTCAAAGGCTAACGGCAAGTCTGAGGATGGATACAGATCTGTAAAGGCACAGAGAGCTGAGAAGGGACTAAAAACTTGTCAGTGATCAAAAACCTGGCAGCTGGGCTGTAAGGTTAGAGAGAGAGAGAATAAAATAATAAGCTGGGGGCTTTGCATTAAAGCACTGGGATCTTAGGGACCAGGCAAGAAGGAAAAGTTCTGATTCCTCCTCAAAACTGAAGGCGTGAAATCAAATTGAAGTTGCAGAAAAAGCCTAAATCCAACTCAAACACACATCATATTTACTTACCCACTCATTTCAGTAATCTATCAAAAGAAGGGGCATGCTCTTTTCTGCAGGTAAACAGAGAGAGAAAGAGGCAGAAGAAATGTTTGAGAAAAATGAAAGGATTAGAGCATATTAAAAAATGAAAAACACACCCAGAGATCCAAGAAGCTCATTCCTTTTTTACACAGTTTTGTGCAATACAGACTAATATCCAAAGCGAAAGCCAGAATGTTAAGACATATCTCAAACATATTCTATTGCTCATACAGAAGATATATCTCACGTATAATGTTATATGTTTATATGTATAAATACATATAGAAAACAAATATGTATGTATAATAAATAAATATATGCATATTATATATCTCTAATGCACATATATTTGTAAAATGAAATATAGAATGTTGCCAATATTTAGTCAATTAACCAAATTGAGACAGATTGATTAATATTGTAAATATGGATCCTCAGAGCTGAAAATCAAACCTCAATTGTCATACATCCCATGTTCAAACTCAAATGACTCATGCTACGTTTCTAACTGAAACTAAGTGTCGTATCTCCCAGCTTCATGTTCTGTAGAAAAATCTCTATAGAACTACAATGTTTGGTCAATTAAACTGTGGAGCATAATAAGCCAACAACTTGAATTACTACATCAGTAATTCTCCTTTGAACTAAAACAACAATCTATAATTTGGAGACGTTTTAAAGAGAAATATTAGCTCCAGAGTGATTTTTTTTCTCTCTCACATTTCTTTTAACTGGTAAGCTGTCCCTAAATTTCATAGGAAATCTGTTTGCAGGTTGTACAGTTGTTATGTCCGGAAGGCTAGTAAAAAGTCACTGCTTACAGGATTTGAAAGTGTAGAGGCTAAAGAGGTCACAAACAGCCACAGTGAATTAAAGCAATTCAATATAATATACGTGCATGCCCACACACACACACACACACACACACACTCTCAAAGGATGCCGACAAAACTGAGAATCTAGCCAAATTTAAGCAAAATGCAAGTCAACTTTCCAAGACCACTGACAACTGTAAATTGTTGGTGGTGTGGAGGTAAACGTTATGTGCAAAGGAAAGTTATATTTTTTCATTTTATTGTCATTATTATCATTTTAGTACAAATCAGAAAGTCTGCTTTGCAGAGGATATATACATCTGCCCATTTGTTAAGTGAGAAATAGAAAAAAAAATCACTCTTAAATTGTTTAAATGAGGAAACCAGAATAATCTACGTCCAGGTTACAAAGATTGAAAAAGTTTTCATTTTCCATGCCATAATTATACAGAGATTTATGATATCCCTACAGAATTTTAAATGTATTTATTTGTGATGAAGTCACTTTAAAATATTATCCAATAATTTGTTTAAATTCGAATGAGTGTCTTTTGATATTCGTCCAGTGTATCAAGAATCACAGGATATGTAAATAGCTCAGGGGTCTTGTGCAAAGTTATTGGGTCCCTACTGTGGACTCTATGTGGATATTAGGTCAGGAAAATAAGGAGATGTGCCATTTTACATCTTAAGGATGGCTGAACACAATGGAATTTTGTGTCGGAACAAATGCATCAAATTATATTTCAAATTTGTCGACAGCAAAATTTCTGTAAAGTTTTGTATAACTTAACGTGTCTCATTTCCAGAGAAGGCAGGAAAGATTTGTATTGGTAAGTTTTAGGAAAGGTAATTAAAAGTTCACATAAAAATAGCACACACCACTAATGGAAGAGGACCCATAAAACAAACAAACAATAACATTATAATTTCCAAAGCTCTTCTAGCGTGAATTGCTCACAAAGTTATCCAATAGGGCTGGTCGATTTAAAGGCACTTATTCTGCAGCCCTGACACACAGGAAATTCCCACACACTGAAACAGGAATTGTCCATTTAAAAGGAGATTCAAGACCAAACTCAGAGTGGCTTCTTTTTTTAACTTGCTTTAGACTTTTTGCTTATTGTATCTGATTCAGAATAAACTTAACCATAAAATGCTTAAGAATAACACCCATAGAAATCAATTGCTTTCCACAAAAATTGGCAAAATCAAATTTATTATTTTTTTTACTAATTTATGTACAATACTTATTAATAAAGTGACAGAAAATTAAGCTAATATTCTATTGGCCACTGTGGTGGCCAATACGGTAGCCACCAGACACATGGCTATTTTAAGTTAAATTTATTAAAATTAAGTAAAAGTAAAAATTGAGTTCCTCTGTCACTCTAGTTGCCTTTCAAGAGCTGAGGAGCCACATGTGGCTAAGGACTGCCACATCGGACGGTGAGATAACAAAACATCTCTATCATTTCAAAAATGTCTGTTGGACAGAAGTGTCTCAGAGTGACATATCTCAGACAAATTAGTATGTAGTGATGATCAGCAGCTTATGGGGTTTCCCTACGATGTTTCCAAAAAATATATCAATGAATGTATGTTTTATCAAATATTGGATATTTACACTTTTGGCAGAAAAGGTACTGCATAGTTTGGGCCATATATTTATAAGTAATTGGATTTTCTATTAAATTACTTCACAGCATCACCACAGGATAATTTCTGAATTTAATAGAATTGTGCTCTTTTCTTTTTTCTGTTGAAAGTATAATTATTTTAAAATGTTTATTTTTGCTACTTTTAAATATCGATTGATTCTCTTTTATAATTTTTAATCTTTTTCATAGTCTGTGATTTTCCTACATCAATTTACAGTACTTAGACTTAAGTTAGGTCAAGAAATGTATTACTAAAAATCACAAAAGTTGGGTTTTCTCTGTTTCAAAATGAGGTATATAATAAATTCTACAGAAATTTAAAAAATGATTATAAGGCTTAACATTAACAAAATTACATGCATTCATTGAGATTCTGAATACAATCACATCATTAACTTTTTAGATTTTCCTATTTCTTATGAAACAAATATAAAATAGCAAAACAACATAGAGGTAAATAACCGTAAGGCAAAATTGTGCCATAAGTGCCATAAAACGCAACTTAGATATAAGTTAAATGCAATTTCAACACAATCTGATTGATTCACCTCCTTGACGTATGCTTAGTATGTTATACTATTCTGCATACTTTTTCCTTGAGAATGCCTCTCTCCCAAAAGTTTAGACGAGAAAGCTGCCCTTTTGCAGCTATAATTTGAATAAATAGCACTCACCTGTGTAAAGAGTGATCCTGTGCATCTGAATTGACCACAGTTATAAAGCTTACTTTTGCCCTTCCTTTTCTGAGGTATTTCTTGGTATTTTTATGCAAAGGGAGAATGATTAAGTCCAATAGTAAACAGAAAATTTTGATAGTACAGAAGGTAACGATCTTTTAGCATTTGCTTCAAAATGGCTATTGGCATTCTTTGAGTAGTAAAGAGATCTCTTTCTTGGAAAAGTGTACGTAACACTGTTTATTCATAAGATATTTAATGAGCTCTATTATCTGACAGGAATTTTCCTAGACTTTCCCATGCGATGAGACTAGTATATTGCTCAGGCCATTAAGGATGAGTGGAAGTGTTTTATTTTTGTGATTATCAAATGACTGTCATAGAAGAGTACACGATTTCACCAGGGTTTCTCAACCTCGGTGCGATTGAAATTTTGGACCAGATAATTCTTTATTGTCAGGAATTGTCCTATGCCTTGTAAGACAATTAGCAGTACCTCTTGCTTCTACCCACTGGATGCCAGTAGCACTGCCAGTTGTGACAACTAAAAAGGCACCAGAGAGTTCCTAAGATGTCTTGTGGGGCAAAATTGCCTCCAATTGATAACTGCTAGACTAGACTACAAGTTACTGATAACTACCAGGATAAAGATTTTCACGAAACTGCTTAACAATGATCTTTTTTTACATAGCTGATAATCTGCCAGATGGAGATGGAAATTGCTCCTCTCAAGGGAGGCAGAGTCAAGGTGCATAACCATGACTAAAGTTTATTGTTTAGGACATGGTGATAATTTGAGTTTAATTACATTACAGTAACTCTTATAATATTCTTTGACATATGCCCTGAAGAAAATGTGCAAATTTCCGGAAAAAAGAAAACAAAACAGAATTCAGGAAGATGCATTATAAAAAAATCTAAGCAGCACACCAAGTTAAATAATTGAAACAATAAGAATATAATAAAATTATACCTGTGGTTTTCACTGTTTGGTGGCTCGATACTGAAAAAAAGAGCATATCTCCACACCCATTTCATTAGTTGCAAAATGCAAAGCTGTCTAAAATGACACCAAAGTCCATGATGGGAAAAGGTAACTATGAAGACTGATGCAAGAAAATAAAAAATAAGATTTAGATGAGAAGTCATGTCATATCAGAAATGACAGAGGAAAAAACAGTAGATGTCAGAATGGTATTGCCAGTCAGAAGCCTGTGAGCAAGAGAAGGATATTGGCAGAACCTAAATTTCATCAATTTAATTTTGAGAGTGATGCAACTGATGCTCTTTTGTATCTATATTGTAAAATTTGTAATCGATTATTGTAAAACCCATATGTATGCATTTGTTAGGTCAGTCTTGATGAAATGCAAGCTATATGAGGAAGAAAACACATTTATAGGTAAATTACAATTCAATGCATTAATCAATATAATAAATTTAAAATACCATATATTAAATTATAGAAGCTTAATTGTTTATTCCCCACAACCTGGTCGTTAGACTAAAACCTCAAGAAGAGTTAATGTTATTCAGTGTAGTATTGCTAATATCTACCAAAATCCCTAGTTCACTAGGTAAGAAGTTTCTCCATAACATTGAGTGCATAATAACAAGCACTATTATATTCTGAAAGACTGTGCTACCCACTGGAAGTCAAAAGAACATTGAGACAAGGTATTTTTCTTCACTGAGACATGAGTATATCTCTCTGGATGTATATGTACAACATCGTAAGTCAATGATGAGATACTAGAATAAGAAATAACTAATTTGAATTGAGGCATTTAAGAATATTTTGAAATGAGCTACGATGTGAACCAATTCTCGAAAAAAAAAGGGTAAGATTGTACTAGTACTAGATGCACAAGATTAGTGGGACCAGAGAGAATGAGAGGACAAAGCAGAGGGAACAATAAATAAAGATAACAAAATAGCTCTAGGAAAATAAAATAGCCGAAATTTAAAATGCAGTTGGGTAAGTGTTAAAAAATGAGCCTGGAGATATATATAAGAGCTGAATATATTGGACCATACAAAACATTTGAAGGAGTGTAGACTTTAAGTTATAGAGTTTCGGTGAAGATATATCTAATAACTATATTTGCATAGTATAAAGTTCAGTCTGGTGACAGCACAAAGAAAAAGCTAAATGAGTTTAAGAAGAATCACGTATGCTTTTTAAAAGGCTATTTCAGTTGTTGAGTGAGAAATAATTTTGAAGACTAAATGAAATAATTGAGGGGCTTGATAGCTGTGTGAAGAGGTCAAGAGACAATACTTTGTGACCAAATTATTGAGTAGAGGAGAGGAATATTTTAAAAAGTTAAAAAAAATAAAGATTAAAAAGCTTGGGAAAAGGTTCTGGTAGATAAGACTATTGGTATCAACTGAAAAAAGATGACGTAGAAAGAGGAACAGGTTAGTAGATAGACACAATTTTAAATTTGGGAAAGTAATTTTAAAGTATATTTGGGATGTTTATCCATTTTTTGTTTTTTGAAAAAATAACTAAAACAACAATGTAAGTATGAGATAATATTAGAATAAACCAGACAGAAATCATGAAAACCTGCTCTAATGGGGTGAAGAAGATAAATATTTAGGTCGAAGACTATGTAAGACTTCAGAATCAATTTCTCCTCAATTTCCAAGAGAGAAACTTTGAAACCTGGGCCTATGGCATTGGAACAAAAAAAAAAAAAAAAAAGAATAAAGGAGGAAAATAATAGTAAGGAGAAAGTTTTAATTCTGGTTCAAATATGTTGAGTATGAAAAACAAAATAAGGATCCAGGTAAGACGTTAAATTGTAGTTGTAATATCAATCACTTCTGAGAGAAATTCAGATCTAGTATAGGTATTAGTAAATACACTAGTTTTACAATGTGTTGACACATTATTTGATACGCCTTCCTTTGAAAAGTAGAGCTTAATTTCTCTCCATTTGATGTAGGCAGGGCTTAATGACTCATTTCCAGCAAATATCATGCCACGGAAGAGACGCCTTATGACTTCATGGCCAAGGCATAAAAATGATAGCCTCCAGCTGGCTCTTGCTCTCTTGGATCACTAGCTCTAATGGATCACTCACCATGAGAGAAGGCAGTTACTATGCTGTCAGGACACTCAAGGAGCCTGTGGAGAGTACCAGGTGGGGAGGAACTAAGGCCTTCCACCAAAAGGAACACCAACTTGACAGGCGTGCCAGTGACCCTTCTTGGTAACAGATCCTTTAGCCCCACTCTAGCCTTCAGATGACTGCAATCCCAATCAAGAGCTTGACTGGAACTGAATGAGAGACCCTGCTCCATAAACATCCAGCAAAGCCACACCACTTCTTGACTTATAGAAACTATGAGAAAAATATATGCTTATCATTGTTTTAAGCCATTAAACTTTGGGGTAATTTGTTTATATAACAACAAATAACTAATGGAGTAAGCCATTGATATATAGGTGCAAGATGAAGCTACCTATTTAAAATTGTTTACTGGTAGAAAAATGTATGTAATAGGATGAAGAAATTTTTTAACATATTGAATTTGGGTAAAGCCATATAGAAGATACAGGACAGTTAGTGGGACAAAAGTTATGATGGTGATTGAGTAGATACATTCAGTAAGAGAAGCAGACAAACCAAGAGGAAGCAGAGTCCTGATAGCCAAAAAGTAGTTATGAGTGTCAAATTCTTGATCAAGTAATACTGAAGTTAAAGATTGCTCATATGCTGGGTAAACTATAAAATTATTAGTGTCATTAGGGAAAGGAATTTCAGTGGAGTGATAAGGTGGAAATCAACTTACTGCAGGCAATAAGAGAGAAATGGGAGTCAGAAATTGGAGACAACTAATGCAGACCCAGTATGCCTAGATGCTTGGTTGTGAAGATGATCCACAGGAAGGGCTTTATGGAGCAATAATGACGAGCTGAAGGGCAGAAACATCGAGTAGACAGTTGGTAACACAGATCTGAACCTCAGGGAGTGTTCTGACTTGAGCTATTTGCTTCATCATAAAATTAGTATATTGTGATAGATAAGCCATAAGAAAAGTGGGATCTCTTCAGGATAGGGGAAAATTAAGGTAAAAATAAGGCAAAATATTTAACTTTCACATATGATTTTCTTCTTTCTAATAGAAAGAAGACATAGGGCTACTGCTTTCTCTTTCAGTTAAAATAACATGAAGTACAGAGAGTATAAATGATCTGTTCTAGGCCACACAATAGGGTAGGGTATAGAGTTGGGAAAAGAATCTATGTTCAATATTGTATGTCAATAATTTTATTATTGGGATAATTATATATATATTTTATATACCAATAATCACCAGATAGTAACAAATAACCAGCAAAAAAAAAAAAAATATACTTGCCATTTCAAAAATCAGAGAAGTGCTCAAGTTTACATTTTGCCTTTTACACTGTAACATTCACCACTCAAAAATCTTAGTTTGATGCTGGTAAAAAGTTTAATGGACTTTCCAAAGCCCATTAAGTTTTAAAATTCCATTACCTATTTGCACTAGACATATCAATATGAATTCTGACAGGTATTTGCATCCATTTTAAGATTTCTTCTAGATATAAAATACCATCCTAACCATGAAAAAATAAGACTGTAGATTCTAGCAAAAATATTATTTACTCATATTGAATTAACACAGTAGACATTGCAGCAATATTGAAAAATATAGCATAATAATAGCAATAAAAAATACATTCAATTTTATTAAGCATAGTATTCACTACATTTCTTTTCTTTTTTTGTGAGGAGGACCAGCCCTGAGCTAACATCTGATGCCAATCCTCCTCTTTTTTGTTGCAGAAGACTGGCCCTGGGCTAACATCCGTGCCCATCTTCCTCTACTTTATATGGGACGCCTCCACAGCATGGCTTAACAAGCGATGCGTTGGTGCGCACCTGGGATCCAAACAGGAGAACCCCAGGCCGCCACGGCGGAGCGCGTGCACTTAACCACTTGTGCCACCAGGCTGGCCCCCATAATTTTTCTTTTAACTGCATGCATCTCTCATTGTGAGAAATTGTTCAAGTATGTGTTTATAAATATTATCTGTTAAAGTATCTAATCCCTGTAAATATATCTGTAAACATTTTCATTTTTTCCTATAGCGATATTTGAAGACTATCGACTTTCATAAAGTTGGATGTACTTCTACCAAGTATTAAAATATACTAAATTGAATTAATCACATAGATTACAATCTTGGAGTAAAATAATATTTGAGACAAATTTCAAACACTTTCAATTATAATTATTATTTTAAGTAAAATTTGGTTCATTTAAAGGGATTATACATAGTTATAAATCAATTCCAAATATATTTATTAAATATAATATTTTAATTGTGCTCTTGGGAGCCATACTACCAACAATTCAATTTCTGGCTTTCATATAGTTTAATCTTGATCAATATACTTCACCTCTCTTTATCCATAAAATGAGAAAAATAGCTATCTATTTATAGTTTTGTTATAAAACTTAAATTTTATTATTCCTAAACAACTCAGCACATTTCCAGCCATGTACTAATTGACTGAATTAATAGAACCACTCTAATTAATTTTCAAATAATAAATACTGTCTATAAAGCTTGGTATGATGAATGAAGACCCTAATCTATTTTACATAATTCTTGCTCAGTAATATTGTCCTAATTTGGTTCCATAAAAACAAAATTAAAGATAAAAAACTATTTTAATAAAATCATTAGTTTTGTTAATACAAACGTTACTTAATATAAAGAAACCATAATCCAAAGAGAGAAAACTCTTGTTGACATTTTCAAACATATTACTTATATTTCAAATAGATTATACATATATATGGTAAAAATTTGAATTAAAAAACAAAGGAATACTCATATACCAATCTCCATCAATAAAGATACTCCTTTAAACAGTATCTATAACCACAGGGTTATTATATATCTCTGTATATGTGCACACACACAAAATTGAAAATTAAGAAAAACAATGTCTTTAAAACAGTACCAAACTGAATATGTGCAAAATCTAAATGTAGAAAACTACCAAAACTAATGAAATAAATTTAAAAGGCCAAGATAAATCAAAATAGGCTGAAATAAATGGAAACATACACCCCATTCATGGGTTCGAAGACTCAATTATAGTTTAAAATGGTGATTCTTCACAGTTTATCTATGTATTCAAAATAATTCCAATTTACATCCTAGAAGGCTTCATTGTGGGTACAAACTGTTTCTAAAATTTGTATAGAAAGGGAAAGGAACCAGAATAGCCAAGCATCTCTGTAAAAGAACAAAGGTGGGAGATCCACAGTACTTGGTTTTGAGACTTATGGTAAAGCTACAGTATTGAAGACAGTGTGGGATTTAAAGTTACTATTACAGTCATGAGAAAGAGGAAAGGAGTAACCTCCCTGCTTAGTGAAGTGATCACTGTGAACTTCACCAGTAACTCATATTGCCATCACGCACCCCTTAATATGATGCATGAGAAGAGTAAATCATCTCCCCCAAAATGCATCACTTCAATCCAAGCTTGAGAATAAAACAGACAACTCCAAACTAAGATACATTCTACAAAACACCTGACCAGACTCTTTAAATGTGCCAGAGTCCTGGAAGACAAAGAAAGACTGATCAATTGCTCCAGATTGGAGCATACCAAGGAGATATTTAATCTAACTGCAGTGAGGGATCCTGTATAGTATTCTGGAGCAGAAAAAGAATATTACTGGAAAAAAAGCTTCTAGAATCCTAATGATTTCTGTCCTTTAATAACAGTACTGTACCAAGGTTGATATTTTAGTTTTGATAAATATTTGTCTAAATATTTTATCTAGGTCCTTTTTAAAAAATTTACTTTTATCTTTTATTATGCACAATTCTGTTTCAACTACTATTATTTTTATTTTTTATTATGAATTTCATATTGTCTTAGAGAGGATCTTGAAAGTAAGATATTGTCTAATATAGCTTTGTCTTAATGTTTGTATCTTTAAATCATTTTTTATATCACATTTAGTTATATATATTTCATTTAAATGGAGAATCAATGGTAAAATCAACATTTATTTTATAATATATCCTTTTCATATCTGTTTGAAATATTACTTGTATTACAAAGAAATTATCAATATATACAAGACAATTTTTGAATTTTATTTTTATCTATTAATCTCTTTAATAATTAATGATGTGCTTTAATTATTCGTGTTTTAAAATGTCTGACAAATATCATGATAAATTTCTCCCTCATTTTTTTTTTTAACAAAATCACCTTTGTTACCCTTGCTCATCTAATCATTTTGGTATAATTTAGATGTAATTTATATATTACCAAAAAAACGTATTTGAACATTGAGATTAACTTGAAGATTTGGATTAATTTGGGAAGGATTGAAATCTCTGACATGTCTATATAGTGTTTTTTTATATTATCTCCTCCCAAAAATATAATTCTCAATTTCCTTTGTTCTGTAAGGTTGCTTATTATACTTTTATATTTTTCTTCTAATTGTCTTTGCACATCAAAAATAGATTATGTTGTTATGTTGAAAGGAGGTATTTTTCATAAATATTCTAATTGATTAATATAGTTACATAAGAAGTTACTGACTTTTATATACTAATCAGGCACCTGACTAAACCCCTTACAACTTAAAATTATGTTTCACCTGATTCTCTAGGGTTTTCCAGATAGTGAATCTTATCGCCTATGAACAATGGTGGCACTCGAAAACTAAGTAGCACTTAAGAGACACTCTTTTGAAAATTTTATCAGTATTAGTTCATGTTCTATATGTTTGTAATTTATCTTGTCTCATTGCACTGTTTTATATACTTTAAAATAGTGTTGAATAGCAGTGATGACATATTTTTTTTAACATCAATGCTGTCCATATATTGCCTGTCCATCATTTTTAGGAATTCTATCATAGGTTTTCTCTATTTACTGTATATATCAATACTTAAAATTGAACCATGATATTTGTTAATTTATCATGTCACCTACCCATTTTGAATTGTACTTCAGAGTTTCCTATAGCAAATGAGATTGGAAATAAAGTATAAATACCTTGACTATAGAAATTAAATTTATGGCACTGTTGTTTAGCAAAGTGCTGATAACCAATATACCTGGCTTCTGTAAAATTATTGAATTTTATCACAGTAAATAAATTTCTATCATCAGAAAAATGTGTATATATATATATATATATATATATATATATATATGGCCTCAACTTAAATAGACAGTTTTGATGCCCAAATATAACTGGTATTTTTCTATTTTCCAGATCATAGAAAGTTAATTTGATAAAAGAAAATTAACAGTATAGTGACATTGGGTATAGTTTCTCTTTATTTCTTGAAAATGCCAAATTTTGTGCTAAATGCATTGAAAATACTTGTAAAGTCCTAATTTTCTTCCCTCATCATGGTTACCAACAAAGAGTTATAATATATGCATGAAATACTATTTTGAGGCTAATTTTCATAGCTGAAATTCAAGTATAACAAACGCTCTGCTAGCATTTTCTTTTCTGACACTACAGAAGATGCATATTCCCCAAGAGTGTAATATCCTGGGAGGTACGACTGAAGCACACACCCCTGTCCAGACATTTAGGACGTGGGCTGTAGACACTATGTGCACTGCCTGATTTGTGAAGCACTTTCCTTAAATCCTTAATGACCTTCTCTGTAGGAGGATGTTAGGGTATAAGCTCTGTATAAACTTCCAGACTCAACATTTGGAAGTCATGTTTAAAGATATCAAGGCATGATATCTTTTAAGTTACTTTCTCCTGAATTGAACATTTTTCTTCTTTAAGTATTTGATGAAGAGCCAATTCAAGCCTCTTGGTTATAGTTATGTTTGCCAGATTGTGGCTTTCTTTGGATTTAAGAAATCACAGGAAGCCAAGAATAAAAATGAAAAAAATGTCTTGGAAGCATGGAAGTAGTCTTTCTCTGCACATAGGTCTTCTCTGGAACGAGAGCCAAGAAATAAAATGAATGATGTTTCTACCAGTGTTGTCAAAAGTTAGACGTGAAAGGCTAAGTACTCCCTATAAACCTCTATTTTCCAACAATTGTTACATATAGTTAAATAAAAAAGAAGTAGAAACTGTGAAAGCCTACAATGGAATATGTATAATCCTCAACCACATTATTTTGAGTAAATATTGTAAGATTTTAGAGGTTATTTTGAGAATAATCACCAAATATGTTTGTGCATCTCATTTTAATGTTATTGTCATGATTAATCCATTTATCATGGCATTTTTTTATATTGACTCTTTTTAAATTTTGAATTAAAATTAATTTATTAATTAGCTAATTTATTAATTAAAAGGGCTCATCTTAAAAAAATATTTCATATATTTTGTTAATTTAACATTTTTCCTAGTTGAATAAAGCTATTGACTTTTATTATCTTATTTGATAATGACAGAACCTATTTGTAAAATTAAACTTCATAGACCTCAAACTCTCCTGTAGAACACTGAACAATATAATTTATTTAAATAAAGTTTGGAGAAAAACAAGATATTTTATTGGCATATAAGCTGACAGAGGGGAGAAGAATTAGAACATTCCAGGGCCCTGGTTTTTGTGAGGTCAAGGGTTAGATAGTGATACATTTTACAATTTCTTACATTCTGTTCTGTTAATATAATATGATAATTCCAAATGTGATAATTAAATAGAGGATATAATTTTCACACTGATAAAACGGACAAATAGAATGAGGGAAAATCTTACTACAAATGAAGGCAAACAGGATGAATAAGCATAAAATGGGACTAATGGAATGCACAAGACAATATGGTTGAAATATGTCATGATATATCAATAATCACTATAAATATGAAACTCCCATGAAACTACAGATTATATGATTTGATATAAAAGCAAAGATATAAGAGAGCATACACTTTAATTCAAAAAGCATTCTTAAGAATAAGGAAATGTACAATATTAAGAGGTTTAATCCGTCCTGTGTCTTGATGAGCTTAATTTATAAACACTCAATTGCTTCTTGACATACCAGCGGCAGACAGTTGGACAATGCACTTTAAGAGACAATAAAGCAATAATAAAATATAATTTTAACAGATTCCCTGGTTTCCTTTCAAATATTCTATTTCTTAACTAGCAAAATGAAATATTATGCATTGACATTGCACTGTGAAATACAACTAAAATTATCACACTTTACTTCCCACCTTCTGTCAACACTTACCAGATCACTTTTTTCTACATACTTTGCTATTTTCGTACAAATCTATTAAGGTTAAATGTTATCTTTATTATTTATTAATAATTTTAATATCTATGTTATTTTGTGATCATAATTGTAATGAAATTGATTATAAATACATTATATATAAGCAGAATAACTGGGATATCCAGTGAATTCCCTCCCTGGCTAATATCGTCATTCTTTGTGTTTTCTTCACTTTTTCATTTTCCTTGGAGATTTATTGCTGTCTAGCCACAATTTCACTGATCTGGTTTTATGATTATATTGTTTATACTACTTTAATGGCTTTTTAAATCACAGAAATATTCCTATATTCCTATATACAGGCCATTCACATTTCTACTGCCTACCTCTCTAACTTCATCCTAACTCTCCTTCATTCATTGCACTCCCGTGCAGTAACAGGGCTACTTAAGGTACTTGAACAATCCACACTCTTTTAACAACTCCTTTACAACTTGGTTTTAGCACATCCTATTTCCTCTTCCTTAGAGAAAATCAAATAATGGCCCAAAGACGCACAGTAAAACTACGGCCTGGAGCCAGAAACCAGTAGTGTTGGTCACTAAATTTCTGCATCTTGTTATAAAAAAAATGACCAACTTTTAGTCTTTAAAAGATGTTTTATAACAGAATAACTCTAAAATATATGTAGGGAAAAAAGGTGAACAGGTGGTTCTTTGGTCATTCCTCTAACTTCAACGCCATCTTAGGACATGACACTTGGTCAATCTCTCTGACAATATTAATTAAAGGAATTGTTAGGAATTTTCAGATCCAGGTTAAGCAAGATTCTGGCCAAGGAGTAGCTACATGAATAATCACCTGTATCCTATTGTGAAGATCCAGTAATGCGTATCCAGCCTTGATGAGAGGCAACTGATTCAGAGAATGGGCCCACTTCAGTGTGCCTAAGGGCTATGGAATTCACAAGACATCAAAGTGGAAAGAACCCAGCACTGATGGCTTCCATGAGCGAAGTTGCCCACACATACTCAAGCCCCTCTTTCACGACCATGCATGCCTTCAGGGCATCAAAATTCTGCCTAGAAGTCACAGAATTTCTAAGAGGCTGTTGCTATGTACGCTATTTTGTTTCCTGTCCTGCATTCTTTCTTCTAGCTAAGTAAACTTGGTGTTGGTTGAAGCTTCTGAGTGAAGCTTGTTTGTCTTAAATTGTCAGTTTGCTCTTAGTAAAGAGTTGATGCTGCTAAATGCTGACAATATTTTAAAAACTGCACAACCCAGATGATACTAAAACAATTCTATTCAAGTTTCACTCAAATTAACTCTGCATAATTTTTTCCTTAAATGACCTGAAACATATAAGGAAGTTGTAATGGCTATTTCTCCAGGTTACACTAAGTCTGAGCTAAGTTTCCCAATACAATAGTCACCTAGTAGAATACGATGTATCCAAAAGAATGCAAAACTCGATACCTTTTGAACTTATATCACTCATTAAAATGTTTAATAAACACCTCTACAGGATTTTCTAGTTGTGTCCTCACATGCTTATACTGTAGTCATAGTACTGGGAAACTTGTTGGAAATTTAATCTAATAAATCAGAGCAAGCAGTTGTCCTCTATTTTCCCCCAAACATAGAAGATTAGATCACATCTATGCTGAAATGTTGATAAATACTATATAGTTAGGTGTTTATTTTACCAGTGATGTCTGAAGAGTATATTTCATTAATTTTCCATGTGGTCAATTTACGTGGGCCAGTTGTACAAACTGGCCTTTTGTCATTTTATGTGTATTTCTCAAAGAAAATGTGTTCAAAGAATAAAGACCTATGTAGCAAACTCTTTTTAAAATAAGAAAATGATAAGAATAAAACTTAAAATGGCAGTTACCTCTGGCTAAGAGGCAGAGAGATACAATGAGAAAGAGCAGTCAGAAAACTTCAAAGTAAAGCTATTCTGGTTCTCAATTAGGGTGACTAGGTCGTGGCTGAATTATTATGCTTAATAGTACTCATATGTGATTTTGATTATATAATTACCTTTGAGAAGTGTGACTGGGAAAGTCCTTGGAACAAGATAATTGTCTATGCTTATTAAATGTAAAACATCAGGAAAATTACCATGTGTCTTAAGCAAAAACTTCTTTTGACTCATTGTTTTAAGAAGTCTAATTCAAACCATTCAGGGAAAAAAATTCCCCAAAATGTAAATATGATCTGTTCTTTATGTTTAACTTATACATAACTTATAATGTGTAGAAAAATCTTTGTGTTTACTCCATATATATTTCATAATCCATATTGATGTTAAGATTGGAATTGAATTTATAGTGACAAAACCACAAAATACCATTCCATAGTAAGGAAACAGTTGACTTCTTACAACACTGGGAGATACTGTTATTCTTACTTGGCATGGTATACTGTTATCTATTGCCATGTTACAAATTGCCCCAAGACTTAATGCCTTAAAATAACCCACATTCAGTATCTCATGGTTTCTACGGGTCAGGAATCTGGGCTTAACTGGGTGCTCTGCTTCTCGGGCTCTCACGGCTGTAACCTAAGTGTCAGCACAGGGTCTGCAGTCTCATCCAGTTCAAGTGGGGACAGATCTCCTTCTAAGCTCGCCTAGTGGTTGTTGGCAGCATTCAGTTCCTTGTGGGTCGTTGGCTAGAGGCCACCCTCAGATTCTTATAACATGATCTTGCCAAAGTGACAATTTACTTCCTCAAAGCTGGAGCTGGGAAGTCAATAGAGAGCCTGCTTGCCAAACAGAAGTCACAAGCTTTTGCGACCTAGTCATGGAAGGAAAATATAAATTTTGTCATATTGTCTCAGTTCCAGCCCCAACTTAAGGGGACAAGATTACATAGTTTGTCAATACTAGGAGATGGCAGTCATTGTGGGCTACCACAAAAGTGTACCTGGCACACACAGAAGGCACAGAAGGTTAAATAACTTAAGTAACTTGTGTGCTTGAAGTAGCGCAGTAACAAATATATCTAGTTGGAAAGGCCTGGTGTATTTGAATGTCAGAATAAGGCATGCCAACTAATTGCACATTTGTGGTTACAAGCCTACTGAGACTGAAGGCATAACTTCCCTTTATAGTAAGCATTTTGCACAATTAAATGTAATTCATCTGACTAATTTCCTCTCAGGCAGAGAGTCAGACACAGGAGAGACATAGTCTAAATTATAGTCATTTAAATAGCATAGGTAATAGTAGGATGCTGAACATTCATATGCTTTGATCAAATTCTATGGTTTTTAATATCAAGGTGGCAAATAATCAAGCCACTCATAAATGTGTTCAAATATCTCAACTTCAAATATTAGCAATAGAAATTACCATTTATATTTACTCTATAAAACCATAAAAATGGGATGAAATTGTTATTTATAACATTATCAATATCAGCATAAATCCATCCTGAAAGTAAAACGTGTGGATTTTAAATCAAAATAACAACTCAATAGATAAGTTTATAGTAAGAAAATAACAGGTATGTGAAATTCTGTAGCAATCACCAATACACCTTTAAAGTATCCTCATGATGAAAACTTTGCCAAACCATTTAAATATACACAAAGGATATCAAAAATACTTTGAACACAGGTAACTATTTAAACCTCATGACAACTTAATGAGATGGATACTAATATTAATCCCATAATAAGAATTATCAAGTATAAGCATACAAACTCGTTAACTTGCTCAAGGTTCATAAATGTTGACAAATAGCAGAGCCAGGGTTTCAGCCCAAGAGGTCTGGTTTCAGAACCTGTGCTTTTAACCCAATACTGGCTTTTTTTAGAAAACATAATTTTAGTATAATAATTCCCTTGTAAAAACAATTAACAAAGCAAATTAACAATAACAGCAACAACTACTTGAGAAACTATACAATTAAAAAACAAATATGCATGCAAGTATACAATTACAAAAATTTCCATTTCCAGCAATTCTTAATTATAATTTCTGTATTTAAAAAGAAGACATGTCGGGGCCGGCCCGGTGGCGCAAGCGGTTAAGTGCGCGCGCTCCGCTGCGGCGGCCCGGGGTTCGCTGGTTTGGATCCCGGGCGCGCACCGACGCACTGCTTGGTAAGCCATGCTGTGGCGGCGTCCCATATAAAGTGGAGGAAGATAGGCACCGATGTTAGCCCAGGGCCGTCTTCCTCAGCAAAAAAAGGAGGAGGATTGGCGGATGTTAGCTCAGGGCTGATCTCCTCACAAAAAAAAAAAAAAAAAAAGAAGACATGTCATTTTCTGTGAACCATAATCCTTGATTGTCCCTTGATTCTTTGAAACTGTTTCAGTTTCATGCCACCTAAGTCATTAGTAAATGATGCTAAATGTATGCAGACTACGCCTTTTATCTCAAATAATGTAACTGCACTTTAACTCACTCAGCTAAACTTCCCCAGTGACTTCAAACTAAGAACTCAGGCAATAACCAGGCCATTGTCTTAACTCCTTGTCTCTGGTATTTTGTTTATAGGGCCAGTAAAATTTCAATATTATCCTAGAATATAAGTAGTTTTCTCTGATTGGTCCATCTCCATGTCCCTTTGCCAACCATCCGTCCCTCATCCTTCTTCTCTTTACTCCTCTGCCTCTCTCTTAAAATCTCCCTAAAATTAAAAATATTCCATAAATTTGTGCAGTTTATTTTTTAAATTATAATCAATTCTGTAAAGCACAGCCATTATTCTTACTTTTTCTTTTTTTTTTTTTGTGAGGAAGATCCACCCTGAGCTAACATTTGCAAGTCCTCCTCTTTTTTTTGCTGAGGAAGACTGGCCCTGGGCTAACATCCATGCCCATCTTCCTCCACTTTATACGGGACACCGCCTCAGCATGGCTTGACAAGCGGTGCGTCTGTGCGCGCCCGGGATCCGAACCGGTGGACCCTGGGCCACCACAGCAGAGCGCGCGCACTTAACTGCTTGCTCCACCAGGCCAGCCCCGATGTCAGAATTTTTAACAGCAAAAATCTAAGCCAGAGGAATCTAAGCAAGTGCACTTAACCTCTTGCGCCACTGGGCTGGCCCCTATTCTTACCTGTTTTAAACATCGTAATATAATATTTTAATTTACAGCCCTCATCAAAGTGAATTAAAGATATACAAAAAACATGACCCGCTAGGGAAGCAGTGTTACTTCTTTTTATTCCCACATAAAAATATAAAACATACATTTTCACTGGAATTTTGAACTTAAAAGGTACTTAGCAATATACATACAAAATAAATAGTCATAATACATAATTGGAGATAAGTGGAAGTTTTATGAATTAGAAGTTTGGAAAGTAGTATATTTTTCACGAAATTGCCTTGATCTTGTGTGCCCTCCAATTCCAACTGAACTTTGGAAAGAGTTAGAATATTAATTGAGATTACATTGAATTTATAGATTCATTTTGAATGAATTGTTAGTTTTACCAATTCTCAGATATAATATTGCCATTCAGGAAAGGAATATGTTTCTTCATTTATTCAAGTGTCTTTAATGTAAATTACAGTTTTCTTCCTTTAATTGTGTTTACTCATGCATTAAAGATTTTTGCTGCACTTACAAGTCTATTATCTGTAATATTTTCTGATTGTTCATGTCAGGAGCTCAGCTGAGCTGAGAGAGAGAGAGCTGAGTTGTCAGGTGTTGGAGTAGCTGACTAAAGCAACAAGACAAAAATGAGAGAGTTAATCACTTACTGTAATGGTATAAGCAAGAGTCTGTAACCAGACCAACGTCCCTGTTCTATTTTCCCCCGAGGGGGGAATAGAGTCACTGGAATAGGGTCAGGTGGGTCAGCGCAGGGGGGGCGGGGGCATCTCATTGATGAGGGACCAAACGAAAGGCTCTGAAGTTTTCTGGACCCTGATGTGGTGGGTGGGGGTGGCAAGGGGGAAGGACCAGAAGTGGAAAACTACCAAGTACTGAATCAGGGTGGGGAAGAGCGTCTTCAAGGTTTCCCCCTCCCCCCTCCAGTAAGGAGTTCCGAAGAGAACCTCAGATAAAGAGATCTGGAAATGAAGGTCCCCGGGCTAGGAAAACAAATATGTAATGAGCATCGCCAGCCAGGTGGGCCTGAGTCCTTGACTGCAATTCCCCTCAGAGATGCCGCGTATCAGCTGTGCACCAAGTCTGCTGTGGGGAGGGCGGCTTTGCCCCTTGAGACCTGCCAGGGAAAGCCTTTGTAATTGCCTGTGATCAGGCTTGAAAAATCACACACAGGATTTTAACCAGGTCTGGACTCCTCAGTTTAGTGCTGCTATATAGAAGTATAGATTTTTTATGGCGATACAAAATTCACCCACCTTAGAGAACTATTTTCTTTAATTCTGACAGTATTGGTGTTGCATCTCCTAGTGTTTTTATATAGCTAATTTTGTCTCATGCAAAACAATAATACAATGTCCTGGGGATAAATAACTTGGGTTAGTAGTAGCATGGTATAAAGACATCAATCTGATTGACCTTTGTTTGAAAAAAGGAAAGAATTGGACAGAGCCCCACGTGGATGTGGTAATGCATTAACTGTTGGAGGGGAGCAGTGCAGGGCAGTTTAAAGCTCTGGAGATGGAGGTAGATTCCCAAGGTATGAACTTTAGCTCAGCAGATTAAATGCTTTATGATTTGGGGAAAGCTACTTTTTGATTCTGTTTCCTTGTTAAGATGGGGATAACAAAAATATGTACTTTCTAAGAGTTTAAACATAGTAATGTATTTACTATGCCTAGACCTTACTCATTTGGGCCCCCTCTTAATTCTACAAGCTTTCTTTGGACAGCTCAAGCCGCATTCTGAATAAACTAAACCTTAATCCTTCTGAGATCCTGTGTGTTGCCACCAGCTCTCCTTGGCTGCCATATGTTACATATGCTGGAACCTCCCATCTCCCTCTCCATTGGAAAACCCTGCTCATTCCAAATCTTTGCTTGCTTTTATTGCTTCAAGAAACCACCCTTGATCCTTTTCAGACCAGTATTGGCACATGTCTTCTGAATAACCATATTGCAACAGGCTTACTTATTTTACAGACATTTCCACATTGTTGGTAGTTATTTATTTTTATCTTGTCTCCTCACTAGCCTGTGAGCTCTTTGATGGTGGAGGCCACGTCTTTTAACCCAGTATCCCTGATGACAGCCATAGTGCCTCATATATCATAGATGTTTAGTAAATACTGGAGCAAAGGAGAAAGGAGACAATGATTTTTCTTTTTTTTATTGGGGTCACATTGATTTATAACACTGTATAAATTTCGGATGTACAGCATTATATTTTGCTTTCTGTATAGATTACATCGTGTTCAGCGCCAAAAATCTGGTTGCCGTCTGTCACCATACACATTTTCCCTCCTCCCTCATTCCCCTTCTGGTAACCACCAATGTATTCTCCATATCTATGTGTTCATTTATCTCCCACATATAAGTGAAATCATGTGATATTTGTCTGTCTTTGTCTGACTCATTTCGCTTAGCGTAGTATCCTCAAGATCCATCCATGTGAGACAGTGATTTTCCTATATGCCTGATACTATGTGTCCTCTACAAATATTTCTTTAATTCTCAATAGAAAGTTGTGAAGCAGCATTTTTGACTCCATCTTACAAATGAGAAAATTAAGGTGTGAAAGTGTTAACTCCTTTTTGAAAGATCATACAACTGGTAATTATCAAGCAGGGAATGATTCCTAGACCTGTCTGCTTCTAAAGTTCATGCTCTTTTCACCACCCCTGCCTGAGTGAGAGATGTGACTGAGCTGCATTTCAAGAAGGATGCCGGGTGTCCATGTGCATTATTCAGGGACCAGTAAGAGAGGTAGTTTGTTTTATAGGAAGTAAAGGCGATTGAAGGACAGGGGAGGCTGTTGGGAAAACAGTGGCAGGGAGAAGGAAAATGAGTGGCGAGAGAAACTAAGCCAGACCCTGGAAATGATGATACTGCAGGAAGGAGAGGAACCAGTAAAGAGGAGGCTTCACCAGATCACAAGGTCGCACCAGGAGTTATTACACTATTTACTGAAGACTATATGAAGTTGTTCTTTTTGTCTAACAATATTACATTATTTACTGAAGACTATATAAAGTTGTTCTTTTTGTCTAACAAAGAGTCCAGTGAGAGGGCACATTCTCACTGACACCAGGAAAGTAAAGGGAAAAAGAGTCACAGACAAAAATTTTTTAAATTATTTTATTGAGGTCATATTGGCTTATAACATTGTGTAAATTTCAGGTCTACATCATTATATTTCAACTGTATAGACTGCATCATGTTCACCACCAATAGTCTAGTTTTTGTCTGTCACCATACATGTGTGCCCCTTTACCCCTTTAGCCCTCCCCCCACCCCCTTCCCCTCTAGTAACCACCGATCTGTTATTTATCAAACTATCAGGGTAAAATGAATTAAAAGTACAAAGCTTTTCCATATTTTTCTACTATACAATTACAAATGACAAATACTCTAATAGTGTATGTCTATCACGTCACTTGGTGTGATGGTTAATTATATGTGTCAGCCTCCCTGGGCTGTCAGTGCCGTGACATTTGACCAACATTATCCTGGGTGTGTCCATGAGGGTGATTTGGGATGAGATTAACATTTGAATCAGTAGATCCAGTAAAGCAGATTGCCCTCCCTGATGTGGGTGGGCCCCATCCCACGGTCAAAGGCCTGAATAGAACAAAAAGATGAGTGAGAAGGAATTCCTCCTGCTTGACTTCTTCCAGCTGTGACATCGTTTTTTTCCTGCCTTCAGAGTCCAGCTGAAACATGGGTTCTTCCTGGGTCTCAAGCATGCAGGCCTTTGGACTGGAATGACACCGTTGGCTCTCCTGGGGCTCCAGCTGCCCACTGCAGGTCTTGGAACTTGTTGGCTTCTATAATCCCATGAGTCAATTCCTGATAATAAATTCCTATCTATCTATCTATCTATCTATCTATCTATCTATCTATCTGTCTATCTGTCTATCTATCTATCTATTTACCTATCATCTCTATAGATATACACACACACACACACACTCATACATCCTATTGGTTCAATTTCTTTGGAGAACCCTGACTAATACACTTTATTAACATATCATATAAAGGCAAACAAAAAAGAAAAAATTCAGAAGCGCGATGTAAGACATTATTCATCACTGTCATTAAGAGGCAGGAGTGCTAAATGCATTTGAAGGAAGCCAATTCAATATTCACTCTTCATAGCTTAGGGAAATGGACACCTTTGGCTTGTCTGAAAACACAATGAAATGTGATCAAGTTTTTATCCACTTCAGACAACTAGTCATTATTGCTTCACAAATATAAAAATAGAACAGAATAATACCTATGGAATACAAAAGATTATATACCTAAGTAGAAAATAATAATACTTTATTTAACCAAATAATCACAATCTTGATATGAGAAAATGAAAGGAATCCAGCAAAGTGCTGTAGAATATGTATACATCCACATATACACACATGCACACACACACACGTATAAACACACATATATTTGTGATGACTGAGAATTCTTTTTTTAAGACATGTTTCTAATTTAATTGTAGTTTTACCTGAGGTTCCATTTTCTGATTTTACTATTTCAATAGTTGAAGATGTAAAGATGCTGAAACTTTAGAAAATACTGTATCACTTTTATATTGTTTAAATAAATTGTATTCTATTGTTCACAAATACTGATAGTAATAAGACTCTTGAATCCATTATTGTGTTTAATAAATTCAGTTTACAAAATTGTGCAATATATTCCATATAAATAATCTTTAACAATTTTTAATTTGACATCCAGAGCGATATTACATGTCATATGTTTGGCTGGTTCTTTTTTTCCTTATTTTTTGCCTTAATATTTACCTTAAGATATTTAAAATTTATTTTTAGAATTAATTTATAGTGTTTATAGAACATTTTTAACATATTGCTTGTTATTATTTGTTCTTATATGATATCTGTAGCTGTATGTACAATGTACTTATTTTAATATTAGGTTGACTTAACTTTAGGCTTTTACTTAAATTTTTATTATCTCAATCTTTAGATGTGCTAGCTATGTTACCACAGATATTTTATATGTATGTGTCTGTCTATGTATATAGAGATACACAGACACATGCACCCATATATATTCCTATATTTTTTAGCCTATGTAAGTTATCAGATAACAAATTATGGAATCCATAGGTATCCAAAGACTAAGAGTATTTGAGTCAGAAAGATAAAAATACAAAATGAACTTAAAAAACATTCTTAAGTAACTTGTTACCTAAGTACATTGTTGTTACCTTAACTACCTCTGTGACAGATAATATCTATTACTGATCTACAGTATAAATAATGATAACATATATCAATGGATTATCAACAAAATCACGACTTCAGGTGTACATATATTCTGAATGCCTCAAGGATAAATATTTAGCATTATATTCATTTCCATTTCTTATTCTCTATATTACATTTTGAAATTTTTATTTCTGAGTATAATTTTAAGCTACTTTTTAAATCAATTGTGATGCATTTAATCATACATTAATATTTAGCAATAAAAAGTATTGTATTTAGTTTCAAAATCAAATAAACTTTTATTGTAAATAATAGTCTTTGATCAATTAGATGTCAAAAAACTAATTAGCATCCTAAGCTATGTCTTTTTGTAAAAACTATAACATAGTTTGTAGCAAAGAAAGTCTCTGTTTCATAATGAAATGTCTAAATTAATGAAAGTCATGGAGACTGTCCTGTGATGCATCTAAAAACCTATGGACCTTGCCATGAAGTGTAATTATTGTTGCTCTTACACTTAATGTGTTTATAAAATAAATAATTAAACTTTCTGAATTAGAGAGCATAAAATCAGAATGTGATAGAGATAAGAATTTAGTTTGTAATTAAATGAAAATAATTATCTGTATAAACAAAATGTGTCACCTTATAAATATTGATAACATATATCGATGGATTATCAATAAAACTACAACTTCAGATATCAAAATTCTTAGTCTGCTCAGGCTGCTATAAGAAAATACCACAGACTGGGTAGCTAATAAACCGAAATTCATGGCTTGCAGTTCTGGAGGCTGGAAGTCTGAGCTCAGGGTACAGCGTGGCATGGTGAGGGCCCTCTTCTGGGGCACAGGCTTCTAGCCTCCTCATGCAGCACGAGCGTCTAGGGAACTCTGTGGGATCTCTTTCATAAGAGCACTAATCTCATTCACGAGGGCTCCACCTTCGTGGCCTAAACACCTCCCAAAGGCCTCACTTCCTAATTCTATCACATTGGGCGTGAGGATTCCAACATATGAATTTGGGGGGACACAAACATTCAGACCATAGCACAAAATAAGCCAGATATTAGAAAATATGTGCAAAATATGGGATAAAACAGTGGCAATAGACCAGTGTTCTCCAAACTGTGTGTTATGTGAAAATGGAAAGGCACTAAAGGACTTTCTGGAGCAGAATTGTGGGGTGAGGGGGAGTTCTTTTTTCATAATAGGTCTGGGGAATGCTGGATACTCTGTACCCTTCTCGGAGACCACGATGTTTATAAACACGTAAAAGATGTAGAAAAGTTCTGCATTCAAGAATCCTATTAACTGTGTTTCATAAACATATTTAATCACATAACAGTTGGTTATAATATATTTACAAATCTATTAATGTTTTATATTAATATTAATATATTAATGAACACTATTGTTGCATAAAATACAATTTGGGAGACATAATAATATTTGTATTTACAGTGTAGTGTGCTGCTGCTGTATGAATTGAAGACAGTAAACTTTTAAAACTTGTTTTTCCACCAAACACTATTGCACCCAACAGTATTTCTAAAGGAAAAAAATGTGTGTTAGATATATAATTGTGAGCAACTACAGCAACTTTAAAAGAATTAACAAGACTATAAGCTTAGTATTAGGTGAATGTACTTGATAAGATTAATAACATAATAGTAATGATTAAATAATAATGCAATGTTAATGGGCTATTTATTTTATTTTTTTTGCTGAGAAAGATTTGCCCAGAGCTTACATTGGCTGCAAATCTTCCTCTATTTTGTATGTGGGCCACTGCCACATCATGGCCACTGAACAGCAATGTAGGTCAGTGCCCAGAAACTGAACTTGGGCCATGAAGTGGAGCATGCCAAACTAAAGCACTAGACCACCGGAGCTAGCCCTTAATGGGCTATTTTTGTTTTGTTTTTGTGAGGAAGATTAGCCCTGAGCTAACATCTGTTGCCAATCCTCCTCTTTGTGCTGAGGAAGATTGGCCCTGGGCTAACATCCGTGCACATCTTCCTCCACTTTATATGGGACGCCGCCACAGCATGGCTTTGATAAACGATGTGTAGGTCCGCGCCTGGGATCTGAACCCACGAACCCTGGGCCACAGAAGTGGAGCATGGGAACTTAACCGCTATGCCACCAGGCCGGCCCCCTTAATGGGCTATTTTTGATTAGAGAAAAAATTTATTTGGTTTACAAACATGTATGAAAAAGACTATTAGAGAAATTGCTTTGTGTAAAGAAAAGGCATGATATGATTATATATCTGGAAATAGTTTTCATCTTTTTGTAGTGTTGAAAGAAAGAATCAGTAGAATTAGAGAAACTTTTTTCAGCCACCAAGCTTATCTCAGTTGATAAAACACATTGAGAGGCAGACATGATACAAGAAGAAAGACTTGATATTATTGAGACTACAAAGAGAGAGGGAGAAATTGCATATATTTGTAAGGAGTTTGTATAAATGATAGTAACTGAGATAATATAGGTTAAGTGTGTGATTTATGGATACAAGGACCTGCCTTAAGCCTGTAAGCTTGGTAATAGCACCCACACTTTACTGAACTAGCTGGAGTATCAGTGAGCTATGGAAATAAACCAAGGGATTATTTATCTATATCACCTCACCTTTCTTTCCTGTAGGCAGCATTATATGGATAAAACCCAAGAGTGAGAGACAGCACTCGTTTTCCTGGTGGATTCTGTAAAGTGGCTTTGGTTATTAAGGATTATGACAACCGGCTCCTTGAAAGATCCTTCTGCTATTTGTTGCCAGGCAAATCCCAACTGAGGAACATTCTACAAAATACCTGACCAGTACTTCTCAAAACTGTCAAGATCGTGAAAAACAAGAAAAATCTGAGCAACTGTTACAGCCCAGAAGAACCTAAGGAGACATGATGTCTTGGAACAGGAAGAGGACATTAGGGAACAACTTTTGAAATCTGAATAAAGTATGGAGTTTAGTTATTAATAATGTATCAAATTGGTTTATTAATTGTGACAAATGTACTATAGTCATGTGGGACATTAGCAATAGGAGAAAGTAGGGCAGGGTGTACAGGAATTGTCTGTACCATCTTTGTTAATTTTCTGTAAATCCAAAACTAGCTGAAAATAAAAAATTTTAAAACATAAAAAATTTAAAAAACAGATATGTGAACATAATGTGCATTATGTATGCGTGTTTGTGTGTGTGCATGTGTGTACATGTGAGTGTGTATATATAAATATAAATATATATATTCCATATATGTATGGAAAGAGTAGAACGAAGGACCATGGGTGACTTACAGAATATTTGAGAATCAAGTTTACTTTCAAATTTAATCTAAAAAGTCCTATAGTGACTACACAAGATTCTCTACTTTAGTTGTTCTCAACTAAGGCTACACATTCTAATCATCTGTGGAAGTTTTTAAAGATAGTGATATCTAGGTCCCACCTTAAGAGATTCTGATTTAATTGTTTGGTGGTAGGACCTCATTATTTCTTAAGAGTTTCCACGTGCTGCTATTATTGAGTTATAATTGAGAAACTGCTGTCTAGTTCATTTGATCCAAATCTTTATACTTATTCGATGATGTACAAAAATAACTTTATTAATGGGTAACACTTCATTAGATGATTAAATTTAAAGTCTAAAATATAAATCACTGTTTGATGTAACCAAATGAGTTTCATTTTAGGAACAATTAATAAATCAATCAATTTTATGTGTGAGAGAAAAACACATGACGTTATTGGCATTCAAATATTCTCCTAATAGGCAGAATTCTGGGTTTGCCAGTTCACTTTCTACCAGAGCCACCCAGCTCTGTCTCAATTGAGGAAATAGTCTCTAATCTGCACTGTCCAATAAGGTAGCTAGGAGCCATACATGGTTATTGAGCATTTAAAATATGAGTAGTGTGAATAAATAATTGAATTTTTAATTTAGTTTTAAACACTTCAAACTTTAACAAGCACATGTACTTAGTGGCTACCATGTGGGACAGCACGATTCTAGATATTTGTTCTGCAGAATCTGAAAGAAGCAAGAGGCACCAAAACCAAAATTTATTGGTTTATATTCAAATGTGTGGATTCCTATTGGTGACAATAATGAAATAGGTATAATATATGAAAATAGTGAAGTAAGAAAAGATAAAATACCCAAGGTGGTGAAGAGGCAAAGAACTAAGAAAGACAGATTTTGGGTACAGTTGGGGTGGGTATGCAAAGATTTATCAAATTCCTTACTGCATTTTAAACAAGTATGCAAACAATGTAACCATTATAAAACTCAATATTTTCAATGAAACCGCTTTTTAATGAAATACATACTTGTAGTCTTTGTTAAACTAGAGATTTCTGTATTTCATTACTCACTTGATTATTGTTTAAAAGAAGGTGCCGGAATATGTATCATTTCACTGAGAGAGATGTATGTTTCATTTGCCCTTAATTTGGATTATGCATTTCTCCTATGTGCTCTGAGAGCATTCTGCACTTTGCTAAGTATTAAACTCCTCATCTTTTTGGGAATTGCATTTTTTGCCAGTTCCCTATACACCAGATTATGCATCCTGCGAGAGTACACACTGCTTTCATAATATTATAAAGTAAGAGCTAATTATCCATTTGTTGAATAAAATTGAATTTTTGTTGTGTTGTAGGCACTGAACCTAAATGTTATATCTTGGCTCCTTTTAATTGCATTCAAAGTCCTGGTTTATGACTCTTTTAGATAAAATCAGAGAACTTCGATTGTTTCTGGACATGCAATAATCCAGCTATTGGTTGCAAATCACCATTTAAAACACAGTAAAACCATGTGTTTGATTCTATCATCAGGCCGTTTCTGTTTTCTTTGTGGTAAATAGAATGTTTTGTATTGCCTTCAGAGATCTCTGGTCTTGCTCTCAACATACATGCCTGTTGACATTATGGTTTTTAAAATGCACGTAACAAACTGTGAATTACATAATGCTTAAACAATTAAGATGGAGATTACAGTTTTTTAGAATATTACTATCAACACAGGCATGATGTTTTATTTTAGATACATTCAAAATAATATATTAATATATATGACATTTCCTCATGCCTCACAATCTGTTATGATTTTGTCTCTGGGACAAAATGTTTCCTTGTTATAAAAACTATTTAAAGAAAAAATAATATTCGTACCTAGTGGTGTCAAATACAGTTTGACTAAGTGAAAAGATACAAACTCTACAATGTGTAAATAATATTGGGTAGAATACATCTCACATTGAATAATTTTGTATCTTTAAAAATGCATTTTACCAGTCATTCTTCCTTTCTGTGTGCAATATAGAATAATATATACTGTGTGGATTCAAATGGCACAGTGTGGATATCAGAGGTGAATGAAATCACATGTTCCACCACCAACTTCCAGAAGAGAAATCATTTTGAAGCTTGGACATCACTAGATCTACCAAAACTATGAACACTTTGGTAACCAAATTTATGATGAAATTTCACTTGCCCATTTTCCTCCTGCTGTTTTTCACCCCTTGAGGAATATGTTAACAATCTTTATGGCTTTATATTATTTGCTAAAAACTTCTCCTTGGGTTTTTTGTTGTTGTTGTTTTAATTATTCAGTGTTGCAGCTTTGGCTGGGTTTAGGTATCTTAAAAAAAATGATAATAATGTAGGTTTAAATGACTATGCCCTGGGTCCTGCCCCACAGCATAGTGGTTAAGTTCGGTGCACTCCGCTTTGGTGGCCCAGGTTCACGGGTTCAGATCCCGGGCCTGGACCTATACCACTCATCAGTGGCCATGTTGTGGCCGTGACCCACACACAAAATAGAAGAAGATTGGCACAGATGTTAGCTCAGGTCAAATCCTTCTGAGCAAAAATAAAAAACACAAGAGACTATACCCTAAGCTAATAGTCTTGAAAAGAAGAAATATTGCACTGAATATTAACAGTTATATGGCACAAAAAAAAAACCAAACAAAAAAAATGAAAATGAAGCTTCAGTATCTGATAATTTTGGAAAATAGTGAGTCAAATTATATCATACGTTTCCTTGATGAAAGCGTTAACAATAAAATAATGTGAACTTTGAATTAACAAAAGAAGGATTTGTTCTTCTGAGAGTGTGTATGTGCATGTCTGTGTGAGAGAGGGAGAGATTATTGACCCATACACATATACATATTGAAATACGTGTAAAATCATTTATATCAAAAATGCATATAGCAACTATATCCAGTATTTTTCCATTGCTGAATCTATATTTGACTAATCATATGTTTCAGTTATCTACATGATATATTACCTGGGATAGGCATTATCTCTAAACATACGCAAAGTTAAATTATTGCCATGTTATCTTTACTCTAAAAAGTATAATCAACTTTAAAGTTTATGAAATATATGAACAACATAAAAAACATTTCAAAACCATTTGTGGTGAAGCAAAATCCTATATCAAAAACAATGTCTACATGTTTTGAGTTGAAATCATTTTTGAGAACGGGCTATTCAGTAATCAGTTGGTGCTGTATATCCATTTTTAACTGGATGCCTACCACACAAAGAAAAATTAACTCCAGGTGCGTTAAGAACTCTAAACAACAAAACTTTAAAATAGTCAAAAGAAGACAGAGGGTATATCTTTCTGACCATGTTAAAGGTAATGTTTTCATAAAAAGGAAGCAAAAGCACTATTATTTAATTTCATTATATTAAAATTAAGAACTTTATTGCATCAAGACACAAAATCCCCAAACTGGAGAAGATATTTGTTACATATACAACTGGCAAAGAAGTGCTCAGGTGTTACTAAAATCTCATGATCATGAAAAAGAGACAATTCAAGAGAAAAGAGGTAAAACATAAGAGGAAATAAGAATGACCAATAATCGTGAAAATTTGCTGAACCCCATTGTTAATTAGAAAATTAATATCATTATCATAAAATTGAAAACAAAGTAAAAAACAATTTAAAGTATTTCAATAGCAAATGTTGACAAGGATTTGTCTCATTTGATACCTCCCAATGCTGGAAAGTCTGTAATAAAATAAACAGTGTTGTTGGAAAAGAATGGACTTTAGCCTTTAAAAATGATCAAGCACAAGGTATCTGAGTAAGATCCAGCATTTACATTAGTAAGTTTATACCCTAGAGATGTCTTGACCATTCCAACCAATGAACACGCATAAAATCTTACAAGAGCCTGTTTTTTTTTTTTCCTGTGAGGAAGATCAGCCCTGAGCTAACATCCGATGCCAAACCTCCTCTTTTTGCTGAGGAAGACTGGCCCTGGGCCAACATCCGTGCCCCTCTTCCTCCACTTTATATGGGACTCCGCCACAGCATGGCTTGACAAGCGGTGTGTCAGTGCGCGCCCGGGATCCGAACTTGCGAACCCCATGGGGCTGAAGCAGAGTGTGTGCGCTTAACCGCTGTGCCAGCGGCCCCTCGAGAGCCTCGTTTTTACTAGCTAAATCTGATAATCTCAAAGTCTACACAGAATAGTAGAAAAATAATTTAACACTGTTCATGCAATAGAATATTCCAAACACTGAAACTAAATAACCTTCAGTTTCATGTGTCAATGTGGATTTGTCTTCTATGTATAATGTTAAATGAAAAGAGAAGTTTCAAAAGAATTGTTATTATGAAAACATTTTACATAGTACAAAAACTAATAATCTGCTAGATTCGCTTCTATAAGTAAATGATAAAACCTAAAGAGATGTAGGGGGATACTTTTTTTAAATTCAAGATTCTGGTAATCTGGGGCAGGAGGCAGGAAGCTGATTTTTAAAAGGAATGTATAGATAAATTTTGAAAATATATGTACATAACTTTCCATTTTCTTGGTGAAAAAGGCTTTATGAGTGTTCATGTTGTTATCTATTTCAAAACCTACATATAGATTACATATATTCTTTATATATATAAAAAAATTTACAAGTTTTTAAAGAAAAAAATGCCTTATTGTAAAATAGAAGGAAACTAATTCTACCCCAGCCAAAGGTACAGCTCAAGAAAATTAAGTGTTTATTTATATACTACATAGGAAAGCTTCAGTCTAACATGAAACATATTACTAAAGACTAAAAATTATATTACTAAATATATTTCTTCGAAGGAATGATTATTACAAGTTACATGTTCTGCAGTTAATTCCAGTTTCAATGAGATTGCAATGTTAGCTGGATGTCAAAATCTATAGTACCAGTTCAGATCCTTGAAAATACTGAAGATCCTAGACATGTTTAGCTTGGAGAAGATACAGGACCACATGAAACATCTGTAAAAGTTTTCCTTAATGACTAGATATAGATTCACTCTACAAATTTCAGAAGCATAAAATATAGAATTTGAAATATAGATGTTACATAAAGGTAAATATTATTTGAATATGAGAGAAGCATTTAAGAATGGCAATTTGTGAGGCAGTGAATTCATTGGAAATGTTTCGGAAGAGAAAATGACCATCTATTTGAGATAGAAGAGAAAGGTTTGCGTAATTTGTTTTGTGGTTACATTCAATGAATTCAAAATTTGGTAATTAGTGTACTACGAAAATATCTGAAATCACGTCACCACTTGAAACATTTGTTTCCTCCACTGGTTTTTAATCATCATAGATTTATTATATGTTTTCCCAGTACCTTTCTTCTTAAAGGTGTAAGTATTTCATGTTATTAGAGCAAATGAAAGGAGAAACTTTGATCCTACTTCTGTCCCTTTCTCATCATTTCAATGGTGTTCCGACTTCAAACATTAGAGAGTAAGGAACAAAAAGAATGTTCAATCTGTAAGAAAACAAACAAACAAGAGATTCTTCTAAGCAGTCTTTGTAATTGTCTATGGTCTGACCTGAAAATTTTCACAAAGCTTTTGAAGCAAGAGCCAGACTCCTCACAGGCAGTTTTTATAGTTAGGCTAGAGATTAGGCCAGGACCAGATGTAGGACCACACAAAAAAATTTTTACTCTTCTTTTATAAAAAGGCTATATCAAATCAATTCCTGATTTAAACATTACTTGATAGTGACATTCAGCGGTTGGATTGCCATATGCTGAGAAATATCTATATGTAGTTAAAATATAACTGAAATTTGTCTATGGATGCTGAAAAAAATAGAACGGAATGTTATATTGGCACAAATATAATGAAGATTTCCTAATTAGAAGTGTTCAAGGAGACATGAATAATTATATAATTTTAGATTTGGAACCCATCTGATATACCAAAGTCAATCTATTGATTTTAAACAGCCATATAAAAAAGTAGAGTTCTAAAAGTTTGCCTAAGCTCACAAAATTAATAATGGCATATCTAAGGCTAAAAACTAGAGCTCTTGATTCATAATGGCATGAACTTTCGTCTACCTCACTTAATTCTGAAGTCAACAGTCCAATCATGTATCATTATAGAAACAGTATGAAATAATACTCAACAACACTAGCAGAATATGGACTACAGATTTTGTAGAAGAATATTTTAATTTTTTATCTAGAAAAAGGTGATTAAGAGGATAAAATATTAACATATAATACTCAGACACAGCTGCCATATTCAATTAAGCAGATTTTTAAGAAGCCATCATTATTTCATTTGGCATGCATACTCAGTTGATATGTATTTATTGAGGGATTGTCACCGTATTAGTCTGCTAGGGCTGGTAGAACAAAATACCATAGACAGTGGCTTAAACAACAGAAATTTATTTACAGTCCTGGAAGCTAGAAGTCTCAGCTCAAATCCCAGCAGCATTGGTTTCTGGTGAGAGGTGTCTCCCTGGCTTGGAGTTAACAGCCTTCTTGTTAACGTCCTCTCAAAAGGTGTTTCATTGATGTGTGCATGGAGTTGGGGTGGGGGGACCTCACTGGCTCTCTGGTGTCTCTTTTTCATAAGGACACTAATCCCATCAAATCAAGGTACCACCCTTATGACTTCATTTAACCTTAATTACCTCCGTATAGGCCCTATCTCCAAATACATTCACACTGGGGGATAGGGCTTCAGCATATGAATTTGGGGGGCACGATTGAGTCCATAGCAGTCACCAGTAATGAAATTAATGGATTCAGCCATTTGAAGTACTTTCCGTCCACTTAGCAACACAAGCTACCCAAACTCTCAAGCTTTCAAAAACGTGTTTTTGTTCTGAAAACTTCCCATGCCTTAAAACCATACATAGAGTTGCGTTTCCGCAGAGGCAAGAGTGACTTTAAAAGTGAAGCTACTCCTTTTATTTTTCTCTTTCTGTCTTAATTTATATCCAATCACATCTCCCCCCATTTTTCTATTTACATGTACATTCCCCCCATTTTGTTTTTACATTTGGATACTGAAGTTCTTCTACTTGTTCTTTCTCCTTCTTCTTACCAACTTCTTCCATTTAATTAAGTTAGATATACCTAAATAACCTTAGACCGAAGATTGTCGTGAGCCCACCCCAGAATATACTCTTCCTCAGGAAATTCTTGCTACAATATTGATGAAGAAGGCTGATTAGCTTGCAGGAGACAACATGTTAACAAAAGAGCTTTTGCCATGATGCTTACGGTATAAGTAGAAGAGTCAACAACTCCCGGCATTGCTGCTCTGAGTTCGTATCCCTGGACAGGACTGTCAGGTGAGAGACCATGTGTACAAATGAGGAAAGAGAGGTAATCATTGCTGCTCAGGGTCGTCCTCGGCACTTAACACCTTGTAGATGGAAAAAGAAACATGAGCAAAAGACATGTCCTTTTGCCTGCTTAAGAAATCATATAAAATGAGACATAATAGCTTTTTATCTGACCGTACTAGTTTTCTAGACAGCGCCGGTGGTCTAGTGGTTAAGATCTGGTGCTCTCACCTCCACGGCCCAGGTTCCCGTCTCTGTCCCTGTCAGGGAACCACACCACCTGTCTGTTGGTTGTCATCCTGTGGTGGCTGCATGTGGCTGTGATGCTGAAAGCTATGACACCAGAAGTTCAAAAACCAGTGGAGTCACCCATGGTGGGAAGGTTTCAGTGGAACTTTCAGACCAAGACAGACTAGGAAGAAGGAACTGACCACTCACTGCTGAAAAAATTGGCCATGAAAACCCTCTGAATAGCAGTGGAGCATTGTCTGATATAGCAAAGGAAGAGGATGGTGCAAAAAGACCGAGCAGGGCTCAGCTCTGCTGTACATAGCATTGCTGGGACTCAGAATTGACTTGATGGCACTAACCACAAACTGCTTTCCTATTCTTACTGTAACAAATTACCACACACTTCTTGGCCTATAGCAACATAAATTTATCATCTTACAATTTTAGAGGTCAGAAGTACAAACTAGTTTTCACTGGGATAAAATTAAAGATGTTAGCAGGGCTGCATACCTTCTGGAGCTTCCAGGGGAAAATCCATTTTCTCGCCTTTTTTAGCTTCTAGGAATCACCTGCCTTCCTTGACACATGGCCCCACGTGTCTACCTTCAATCCTAACAATATCAGTGTGAGCCCCTCTCACATTGTCATAACTCTCATTTCCTCTCTCATGCCTCCCTATGCCATTTAGGAGGAAATTTGCGATTACACTGGGTCCCCTGGTTAATCTAGGATAATTTCAAGGTCAGCTTATTGGCAAACGTAACTCGTTCACAACTTTAATTCTCATTTACTGTGTAACCTAACATATTCACATGGTCAAAAGATTAGGACATGGCAATCTGTGGGGAGATGGGAAGACATTATTCTGCCTACCACAAGTGAGATTCCCTGGTGTGTTGTGTGTTTGCCACGCGGGGGTGTATTATGGTTGGGAAGGTTTGTTTTTTCTTTGGTTTTATAATGACTGCATCGTACAGTAAACGTAAGGTCCAAAAAAGACAGAGATTTTTAATGTTTTTTCCATTTGCTGTACCTTCATCTCTTCGAACATTATATGACATGTATTTAGCTCTCAATTTGTAGTGTGACTAAGTCTGTGAGATATTAATAGTTGGAGTGCAGATGTGGAAGCACTCAATATCACCTTTGCAAATCAAATGAAATATGTGGCCACAATACCCCTATTGATTATTGATAAGTTGGGCCAAAATTCTATTCTGTAAATTTGCAGACATGATCACGGCTAATCTAATTAATACACCAGAGTCAACTTGAGAACCTATGTTTGAGGATAATTTGTCAAATGTGTGCAGGGACAAGCAAGTATTCAGACAAAGTTATTGACACTGTTATCTTCTTTACCCAGGGTGCATTTTAAGAGAGAGAGAGAGAAAAAAAGTGTAAAATACAATCAAAACAATGTAATACCACCAATTAAAGATCGAAAGACAAAGAAGAAAATGCCACTTATGTCCTAAATCCCTATGGAACTTTCTGTATTTGTGATTTGAAGACTGAACAAACATCTTTTTTGGCTCTTTACTGAACCCTTTTCTGGTAATATTAGTTTTTCTCTGATAAACATTGAAGGGTTTCACCAAAGCCTGGATTTCTCCTTCTGTTTCCTGCCCTTTCAGGGCCATTTACCCATGAGCTCTTTTGTCCATTATTCTAAAACACAACTGACTGCTACAAATGATGATGTACTAAGGTGCTATTAAAGTGTGGCATTGAGACATATTAAAATGGTATTGGGTTTAGGGAAAGTTCCTTTTCTAAGAATTCCTTCAAGGATGTATATGTATAAATGAGGAAAAGTCACATATTGACTGAGCTATTTGCCCCAGAACTGAGTATACATTCTGTTAAGTAGTATAGATCTCACATAAGACTATTTTTCCCATCTCACTTAAGAATAAATAGGCTTAGATCAAAGCTGGCTGTTAGGCCTGCTTGTTGTATCCTCTCACCCTGCCACTTTGCCCTGCTCAATAATTTACCCTAGATTTTAAAATTGTTGTTCATTTTAAGAGTGAACTAATATAAACTTGCCAGTGTCTATAAAGAGAAATGGATCCAAAAAGAGATATGTGCTGCCCAATGACTAGTTTAAATTTGTCTGGGTTACCATCACCTGATGTTCACATGTTAGAACAGTGGCTGAGGATGAGGTTTCCATATGTTAGTGAGAGTAGCCAAAAATGTAGAGACACAAATAGCTCAAGTCCTCACAAAATGAATGAAATCAAAGAAAGAGAGCATCTGAGAGTGAGAATGAGAGACTATGCACATATGTGTTCACCATTAATGGTGCTTGAAAATCCCATCCTGAGAAAAAATGGAATATGACTCATTTGGGTAAAGACTTGGGAAGCACAGACTTACCAATATAGCCAAAAACCTACTTTGTGCACAAAATTGTAGTCCCGCCACAGTGATGGAAAATAATAAACAATTACTTTATTCAGGAAGATAACATTATACAAGGGAAGGTAAAATGCACCCATGTTTAGTAAAGGTCTGCAAGAAAGAGACATAATGTTACCGGAACTGAAAAGAGAAACAGGTCAGGGATATTTTGGAAACAAATCAAGGTAAGTTTGTTATGTTGCTGGTTCTGATATGAAACTTGAAAGATCTATTAGTTTTTACATACTATTCAGAAAATGATCTTGTCCAGTGTTATAGCTCACATTTCCTTATTTAGACATTCACTGAATTTATTTTACACTGTTCAAGAATGAATAAATAAGTGGAGAATTTTATATGTTGTATATGAAAAGTGGCTTTTCATCTACTCCATCTCTTGGAGTAGATGTCAGGAATTAAAGTATTCTGTATGCCTTGAAATAATTAAATCCTAGTTTTTAGCAATGCACGTGTTCGTTACTGTAATTTGGTTGTGGGAGCTTTAAAAAGAATATTCTAGTCCACCATGCTTATGTTTGTTTATATTTTTCCATTTTGAATTTCCATTTGCAGCAACAGATATAATTGACAATGATGGAATTTTAGGAAAGAAATTCGTAAATAATGTACTGATGCAGAGAAAGATGGAAAGGAACAAGAAAGAGGACTGAAATGGCTTTTTGCTTCAAGCTCATAGATATTCTTATGTTCAGATAAAAATATACCTCATATCTCCACAAGTTTGAATTTTCAGACATGGCCTGTTCAACTTTGGAAGTTAGAATTAAGGAAAAGATTGCATCAATATAAAAATAAATGCTGAATATATACATAGGCAACAGATAAAGGAAAGAAAAGATAGAAGAAAATGTCAAGACAGTAGAAATGTCTTGTTGTATGCCAAAATTTTAAAAACTACCCTGGGGGCCGGCCCTGTGGCTGAGTGGTTAAGTGCACTCACTCTGCTACTGGCAGCCTGGGTTCGGATCCCAGGCGCACATTGACGCACCACTTGTCCAGCCATGCTGAGGTCGCGTCCCACATACAGCAACTAGAAGGATGTGCAACTATGACATACAACTATCTACTGGGGCTTTGGGGAGAAAAAGGGGAAAAAAAAAAGGAGGAGGATTGGCAATAGATGTTCGCTCAGGGCTGATCTTCCTCACAAAAAATAAATAAGTAAATAAATAAATAAAAACTCCACTTTTCTGGTTTCTGGTCCAACATATAAAGAGCTTGGAAATCATCACTCTGTCCTCATGACAACAAAAAAGTTGAACACCAAACATCAACGAGTCTTTTAGATCCATCAGAGAATTGAAGTCACATGACAACCCCTACCCTGAAAACAAGAGACACAAGAAAATACAGAGAATCATAACTTACTTGGAGTAGAAACCACTGTTAGAACCGGCAACTGGTAGGAAAACTTAAAGGATAATTGATTAATTGCTGGAGACTGATCATGGACTAGTTTGAGAGATTAAAACTCCAAGGGAACCAGACTTTGGAGACTCCCATTCTTTCATGAGTTTTTACCTCCATTGACCTCACCAATTTCTCAGGGTGAAAATCAGGGGGGAAACTCTCATTTTTCCAACAGGATGAGAAGAAAAGTAACCATTTTTGAAATATGCCCAAAATGTTCTATTTTCCTTAACAAAGTCCTGCCCTCAAGTAAAACTAATTTACTGGAGCCTAAGCAATGTGAGGGAAGTTAAATTTCCCACTCCAACCCCTTTTTGCCTTCCTGGCCCATGTAAATGGATTAAAAGAAAAGCTTAGAAGCACTTGTGTAAGTCACAGCCCAGGAGCACAGACCCACTAACAGCTGAGTTCCAATCAGCTTATAGAATGCCTGTCATCTGTCACACTTTACCACATCAAAAGGCTTCTATGTAATGAAGGATTATTACAACAGAAAGAACTGTAAGGCTCAGAGTCTAGAAAGGAGTCACTAGGGAAACCTACAGACAATAGGTGAGACAAAAACAAGGAAACTAGGGGAAATTTTAGCCTCCAATAGTTCCAGCCACAGCAAACAGTAAACACAATCTAACTCATAGTCAAATAAACATAAAACCTCACAACAAAGACCTGTTCACCTCAATTCCTTTTTCTCAATACATTGTATCCAGCTTTCAACAAAATATTACAAGGCATGCTAAAAGGAAAAAATAAACCACATCAGAAGAGACAATGGAAGCATCAGAGTGAGATATGGCAGAGATTTTGGAATTATCAGACCAGAAATTTAAAATAATTATGATTAATATGCTAAAGGCTCTAATGGAAAAAACTAGAAAACATGCAATATCAGATGGGTAATGTGAGCAGAGAGATGGAAACTCTAAGAAAGGATCTAAAGGGAATACTACAAATCAAAAACACAGTAACAGAAATGTAGAATGCCTTTGATGAGCTCATCAGTAGATGGGCACTGCTGAGGAAAGAATCAGTAAGCATGAAGATATGTCACTAGAAAGTTCCCAACTGAAAATCAAAAAGGAACAAGACAACAGAGTATTCAAAAACTGTGGAACAATTACAAAAGGTATAATATATGCACAATGGGAATACAAGAAAGAGAAGAAAGAGAGAAAGGAACAGAAGAAATATTTGAAGTAATAATGGCTAAGAATTTTTCAGTCATTGAAAGACACCAAACCACAGATCCAGGAAGCTCAGACAATCAGGATAAATACCAAAAAATCTTCACCTGGAAATTTCATATTCAAACTTCAGAAAATCAAAAACAAAGAGAAAATAATGAAAGAGCCCAGAGGGGGAGAAAAATACCCTATCGATAGACGGTTAAGGATAAGAATTACATCAGATTTCTCTTCAGAAACCATGCAAGCTAGAAGAGTATGGAGTCAAATATTTAAAATACTGAAAGGAAAAAAAACTGGAATTGCATATTGCATGTCTGGAAAAATTATCCTTCAAAATCAAGAAGAAATAAAGACTTTCTCAGACAAATAAAAACTGAGTGAATTTGTCACCAGTAGACTTGTCTTTCAAGAAATGTTGAAAACAAATCCTCAGAGAGAAAAAAACGATAAAGGCAAGAACCTTAGATTTACATAAAGAAATGAAAGTAAAAGAAAATATTTCATTTTCTTATTCTTAATTGATTTAACAGATAACAGCTTGTTCAAGATAATAATAACAATACATTAGATTATCACAGGTTACAGATAACTAAAATGAATGATAATTTTATAAGGGATAGGAGAGAAGAATTGGAAACACTCTGTTTTATGGTCTCTGCACTATCCATAAGCAGTACAGTGTTAACTGAAAGTGGATTTAGATTAGTCATAAGTCATATATTGCAAACATTACAGCAACCACTAATTAAAAAAAATAAGTATTAGTGATATACGAAGAGAGAAGAGAAAATGGAATCATATAAAAACATGCAAAGTCAAAGAAGGTATAAAAAAGTGGAATTTAAAAAAAACAAAGAACAAAGGTAACAAATAAGAAATGGTTACAAATACGGTAGATATTAATACAATTATATCAATAATCTCTTTAAATGTTAATGGTGTATTTACACCATTTAAAAGACAGAGACTATCAGAACGAATAAAAACAAGACCCAATTATGTTTTCTACAAGAAACACACTTTAAATATAAAGATACACATAATTTAAAAGTAAATGATGGAGAAAAATATATTAATTATTAATCAAAGAAAGCTGGAGTATCTATATTAATTTCAAGGAAAGCAGACTTCAGTGCAAGGAATATTATCAAGGATAAAGAGGAACATTGCATAGTGATAAAGGGGTCAATTCTACACAAAGACATAGCAATCCTCAATATGTATGTGCCCAATAATAAAGTGTCAAAATATGAGAGGCAAAAACTGATAGACCAGCAAGGAGAAATAGATAAATCCACTATTACACTTGGAGACTTCAATGTCCTTTTACTAGAAATTGTCAGATCCAGCAGGCAAAAAAATCACTAAGGATATAGTTGAAATAAATATCATCATCAATTCTCTATAATCTCTTCACAATAATAGCTGTTCAACACCAAAAGCAAACCATAATGTAAACTATGGACTTTAGTTAATGATAACGTATCAGTATTGGTTCATCAAATCTAACAAATGTACCACACTAATGAAAGATGCTAAAAATAGGGAAAATTGAGAGATAGTATATGGTAACTTTCTTTAAACATAAAATTGCTTTAAAAATTGCCTATTAATTTAAAACAAATTGCACATTTAATTTGCCAAGAGTAACATAGCTGTTGAAAGCCTACAAGCTCATATTGTCAGTTTAGAAACTATTAGAAACTAGAAACTTTCAACATATCCTATATTAAAATCATTATAATCAGTGTTGATTCGACTAGATGATATAAAAAATGGAAGCGTTATATGCATCTACCTCCCATTATAGGAGAGCAGCTGACCGCGGAACTGGGCTAGTTGTTCCTTGGACTGGAGTATACTGGCCTCTAAGTAACCACAGGACGAGCACTGAGACTTTGCAGATTGAATACACATTTTTTTCTGTGTTGTCATGTTTGGTAATGCTTGTTTGATCCTTGTATTTTGTTTTTATCTATGCTAACAAATTTAATCAGAATGCACTTATGTAGGGTGACTTTGCCACAGCCCTGTTCTTATTACCAATGTGTTGATTTTATAATATTTACTCTAAGACAGCAGTATAATTTCCACCACTTTCCAATTATTTGGGACATTTCAATGTAGTTCCCCATAATGACAAAACATATATCCTTGAGGGCCAAATCACTCTATTTAATTATAAGCTCTTAATAGATAAAATTGTTGTCATTTAGTTTTACACTTCCAAATGAAGCACAATATCTGCAAAGTAAATTACGGTTCATAAATGTTTTTAAATGGAAGTTAAAAATAAGAAAAAATAATTAACATTAAAGTGAGTAACAAATCACTTTAGATAAATCGCTTTTAATAAATCACAACTCAGAATTAATAACTAATTCCTTGCTAAAGTGCCCAGAGGAATACTGTCCTTCCTTTAAAGGAACATTAAATTTTGCCATGTAAATTAGTTATGTAAAGCTTTGGATTTAAAAAATACATTTAATATTAATTAATTGACAAATTTCTATGTTGGATTTTTCTTATCTATTCTAGAGGGTCTTAGACTAGACTCCTTCATGGGAAAGGAAATATGAGACAGTCATTGCCAGTGGCAGAGTGACTATCACCAAGGAACTACTTTGGGAAATTTTTTAGACCAAACAAAAAAAGGACAATAAGTATATGATTATGCCAAAACTATTCTCATTGAGAGAAATAAAAGTAACTGGATAGGCATTGTACAAATGCCCCTGGCACTAGAGTTATAATTTCCAGCTAATTCTCTATACTTTGCTCTGGTATAACCTGACACAGAGAGTTCTTCCTGGAATCATTTGAAAACAAATTTTGTTACTATCTCATTAATTCATGCATGATTCTCCAAAAGGAAAAGAACAAAATCGTTCATTTGAACCTTAGTGTCAGCACTTAGGAAATGCTGGATGGGGGAAACATGGGAATTCTCTGTATTATTTTGCAACTTCTTTGATTTTATTTCAAAATAAAAGTTAAAAAAAAGATGAGGGGGTGCCTCAGGTGGTAAAATGTTCTCAGACGCTCAAATTATAACTTGACTAACATGAGAAGGAGACATTTGTTAAATAAATAAATAACATGTTTGAAGTGACAGTGATTTCCAAGGAGAAATGCTTTTCTTCTGTTAGGTTGTCAATTTACACGTTTTCAACACATATAAGTTTATTTCACGTCAAATCATGGTCTTGTGTTTCATTAAAGTATAGCCATGGGTGTGTGTGTGTGTGTGTGCTTATGTGTGTTTATTATGATGCCTTTTTTGGATTACAATCACTCAAATATAATTTGGTATTTTAATTTCCACACACTACAAGTGAAGTTCTTGTTTTTTCTTTACTTTCTTTTTTTAAATAAATTTCTATTTTTAAGTGAATAATAATTCCCAATCATGGATACCTTTTTTTACATTTTATTTACTTTTTTCCCCCCAACGCCCCAGTAGATAGTTATATGTCGTAGCTGCACGTCCTTTTAGTTGCTGTATGTGGGACGCGGCCTCAGCATGGCTGGAGAAGCAGTGAGTCGGTACGCGCCTGGGATCTGAACCCGGGCCGCCAGCAGCGGAGCACGCGCATTGAACCGCTAAGCCATGGGGCCAGCCCATGGATACCTTTTAAAACAGAAAATTTTTTGTCAGCAAATTGAGATTCCTCCACAAATCTCACCAACGGTATTTGAAATACATTCTAGGGTAACACTACAAATGAAAAATTATAAGAAATGTCAAAATCTCTCAATTTATTAAAATTAATATTTCATAAACACATTCCTCATATACTGGGAATACTGAGAAGCACGGCTCCCTTAATCAAATATTCCGCACCACAAACACTACTAACTTGACTCAAGCCATAGTTTAATAGTGATTTGATTGGTCGCAGCACTTTGCTTTCTGGATGAGAAGCAGTCACTATTTCTCATTTCATCTCTCATAGTCACAAATAAAATACCCAGCTACTGACAAGTAAATATCAGTAACATTCAGTAATGTGACTGAGACATTTCATGGGTGAAAGAGGCATATGCAATTCCCCCAGAATAATTCTATCAACTGTGATACAATGACTGCCTTTATGATAAAAGTGAAGATTTAGTAAGCATTGATAGCTTTTGAGCATCATGTGTAGTTGCTTTAAAACTCTCTGTAGGTCCTTTACCTTGAGAAGGATATTTTTGCTGTATTGTTTTATTTTGACAGTCAGTTATCTGGGTCTTGTTTGAGTCTAATAAACTTTAAGACAGACTCTCCAATCTTCAACAGCTTCTTTTGTGATGGAATATAATTAATTTTATTCAGAAATTCCTATGTTCCCAACATATTTTCCTTTACAACTGCAAATCACCTTAAATATAGTTAACCTTTAACTTGTCTTCTCTTATTGCTTTCTAAGGAGGCTCAATATTTTCAATTTGAGATACCTTAACTTCTTATCTCATTAGCTTTATCACTTTTGCTCTAAGATATCTAATAGTGCAATCTCAAAAAGAAACTAGTCAATGATTTACCTGCTTTATGGACATAAATTAGCAATATTTTATCCCCTTAAAAGGAATAATACAACTTCTTATAGACAGCAAAGTGAAAAGGAGCTAGCACTGGAGAAATGATTTTTCAAGAATTTGTTATTTCTCATGGGAAAATTGATTAAATATGTGGTCACATATCATTAAATTTTTTAAATTGCATGTATTAAAGTGGACATTTGTTTGAGAATACAGGTGAATTTTATAAAAATAATTGGATTTGAGTGTTAGTTGCATGTTGTTTCTTGTGTTTTTACCTGTTTAATAAAAATTATTAAATTTTTTATATAATAAAAATAACAAGTAAGTAAAAAAATAGATAGTTAAAACATTATTCCTTAAAGGAATGATATTTTTAATTTTTAGCAAAGAAAATTATTTAAAATAAGATGTCTTGGTGTATACATCAGAAAAATATAGCATCCATAATTCCTTCTAATTACAAAGGGAAATAAATATTCACTTCTAGGAAATGTGTTGCTGTTTTGAAAGGATATTTTTGATGGCTTAATAATCTCTTAGAAAGAAAAATGGTAAACATACCGTAAATAATGACAGTACAAACTACTGACACAGCTCAAGTTTTCCTGCCTACAGTAGGTTCACTCCTTATATTTGACAGCTCAAATTCAATGCATGTTTCTTTCCGGGATGTGGGTGAACCACCACTAAAAACAGATATAAAAGTCTTAAAAAAATTTTTTTTTAAAAGAGGGACTTCCAATTATGTAAAACCAAAATTCTCAATTTATTCTTATTCATTCAGTGGTGGAATAGATGACAATCAACAGGAATTTGTGCTGCAAGTTAGTTGGTAGCAAGCTAGTGCTGCTCCCCAGATGCCACCTAATAACGCCTAGACAGCTCAATATTTTCTTTAGTTCCTTTTTAACTTGGCTTCCTTTAGAGGATTGCCTCTGGTAAACTTATATGTTCTGTAGGGGAGCAGAATTTTCTACCCCAAAATGTGTCTGTTTGACTTAATTATTTTCAAGAACAAAAGACTCAGAAAGAAACTTTGACATTCCCCCTAACTACCCAGAAGAATTTAAGATAGAAAGCCTGTTCCAGGAGGGAGCTATCACCACAGATAACTATAGCATAACATGAACCAGGTGTGGTAGACAGGGAGGAACCTCGCAAGGCCTATACGATCAAAGTCCTCCCCATGTCCCACTGTCTTTGCAAGGCATGGCAAACATCTGTTTACTAAACATTTGCTTTTCCTTCTCCATGTGAATTGCCTTCCTCCCCTTTGAAGTTCCAAACCACTGCCCTCAACATCATCCTTTGTCTTTAGCTGAAGATGGTATTTAAGGTGGTGGCTTTGGCCATTTTGGCAAGCTACTCAGTTTTTGTGTGTTTCTCCCATGCATACGTGTTATTAAACTTGTTGATTTTTCTCTTGTTATTCTGTCTCATGTCAATTTAGTTCTTAGACCAGCCAGAAGAACCTAGAGGGTAGAGGAATATTTCTTTCTCCCCTGCAGTTCAAATGTTGACCCTTTTACCCTTTCATCTAATTCTTTCATACCTTTAAAATGGTTAGTCTTTTCTTCTCAGGGAAAGCAGAGCTCCAAACAGAGTGCTTTCTTTTAGGTGAGTGTGAAGAGTCCTGTAGAAATGGGAACTGGCAGAAATCAATACATGTCAAAAAATCTACGGGGCCTCATACTGAAAAAAATGAGTCTGATAATATCAATTGATGCTGAGAATGTGGAATAAAGGAAAGGGCTGCATGCCGGTGGGAGTGCAAATCTGCCACAGCAATTTTAATGTCAATTTGGCAATATCGCACAAAATTAAAGACGCGTATACCCTACTGCCCACCAATTCTTCCTCAGTTATTTACGCTGGAGAAACTCTCACACTATGTCCAAAAAGGTTCAGGGCAATGTTTAGTGCAGCCTTGTTTTTTAACTTCAAAACTTAAAATGACCTATGTCTCCAGTGAAATAAATAAAATAGAACCAGACATCAGCAAAGATGAACCTCACAAACATAATCCCGAGAATTCAAGTTATGAATAAAAATACATACCATGTAAAATGATTTAAATACCATTTTTAAATGTGTAATACATTGCCATTTATTTAAATAGTATCTATGATATTAGTAAAAAAAAAGTAAATGATTAAATATATAACAATTTTAATGCAATTAAAATATTTTAATAATTGTACTTAATTTTCTTCTCTCTCATACTCTCTTTTTTTCCACCATTTTTCTCTCTTCCTTTTCCCAGTATGGAAAATATATGATAAGAAGTATAAGCTTTAGAGAAACACAAATTTACATTCAATACCAACTCAAAAACTTCATAAATGTGTAGTGTTGGGCTAATTCCATGACCTTGGTGAACTAGAATTTCTACATCTGTTTCTTCAAATATATTGTGAATTTGAAAGGAGAAAATGAAAGTAAAGGTGCTAATATACTGTCAACCTAATAGCAGACACTTCTCTTTCAGATATATCTATTTTATTCCATAAAAACATCAGTGGTATTGTATAAAAACATAATTAGGCAAACTCTAGAAATTTTAGATCTTAATATTTAATTTAAATACATTAATTTAAGAATAATAATAATTTTCCTACTTTAAAATAGTTATTCACTGGAAAAACTTGGATATATAATTGTTCCTAATTCAAATTATTTCTTAATCTGAACTTGATTTCACCTCTTATTATTTCTCTGATATTCTTGCAAGCAGACGGTTTAGTTTTGTATCTTTCCATTACAATTTAAAGAAAATTGCTTCTCTATGCTTTCTTCGTTGAGTGAATATTGATTAAAAATAAAAGAGCATATAAATTAAAAACCTTCCCCCTTTTTTCATAGCTTTTGAAAGACTTATTGTAAGTTAGTATCTCAGATCTTCTTCCATCTAGGCACTCGGATAATATGAGGGAGGCTCTATTCTGTTTGCTACGTTGTTAAATGTTATAGGAGATATAAAGCTGAGTAAATCAACTCCTAGCCTCTAAAAGCTTATGCTCTATTTCGATCAGCAATTAACATAGCTAGAAATTAGCACCACCAAATTATTCTCTCAGATTAAAATAAATCGTGATTATCAGATCATCTTGCACATAGAACAGTGATTATTATAGTCAAGTTCACAATTCTCTTAGAACATCATAAACGATATTTTTCCACTTACTCTAAATTCAAGTTCCATTCAGGGGTTTTTGTCTGGTCTTTTACTGCTTTATCTGTCTTCAGTGTCTACAAAAGTGTCTGCTATAGAGTGAATGAATGAATGAATTTGTTTCTGTGCTAGGATTACTTACATCATTTGATGCTTTACAGTGTATTTTTCTACCAGAAGTATAGATTTCTTTTCCTTTTCAAAAGACTACTGACTATTCCTTTATATTTAATCTTACAAAGAAACTTCATATTCTTTGCCAATTGTCTCAAAGTTTACTTTTTGATTTCAGATGAAATTGTACTACATTTCAAAGTTAATCTGAGGCTACTATGTGCTGTTTTAAGTGCAATTTTAGCTCATTAAGTACTCAAAACAAGCCCATGAAAAGTGTACTGTTATTTTTTTCCTGTGTTACAGATGAGAACATTGAGGCTCATGAAACTTAAACAACTTCTATTTTAGAGTAAGGTGAGTCTGAGATTGAACTATGCAGTTTCTCTTTCAAGTCTGTGTTCATAACAGTTACACTATCTTTTCCACAACATTACGATGTGTCTATCTATAAAGTTGCTATATACGTATGTTCTGTACATTTGTTTGGTGGTAGGCAGAATCCTAAAAATGAACCCAAGATTCTATACCCTAATCCCTGGAACCTATGGTGGGTGTAAAGAGACATCACTCCAGTGGCTGCATTATGCTTTATGTCTCAGCTGACCTTAAAATAGAGAGATTATCCCGTTAGGCTAAATGTAGTCACAGGAGTCTTGTTAACAGCAGAATGTTCTCTGGCTGGTAGAAAATGAAAAAGTCAAAGAGATCCGAAACTTGAGAAGGACTCACACTGATATTGGTTTGATGATGGAGGAGGCTAGCTGAGAAGGAATGTGGGCGTCCTCTAGGGGCAGAAAGTGGTCCATGTGATGTCAAGGAAATGCTGCAAAATACTGGATTCTGCCACCAACAAGTAAAATTGGAAGAACCCCAAACCTTAGATGAAAACCTTCTGATATACTGAAGAGAGAATTCATCTATTCTCCGCCAGACTCTGACCTACAGAACTGTGAAATAATAAATGAATGTTTTTCCATGCACTGTTTGTGGTAATTTGCTATAGCTATAGAAGGACACTAATACACATTCACTCTACCTTAGTGGTTATTGCTAGAATAAATGAAAACCACAGGAGAGGTACTAGCCTTGAGTCTTGATTCTAACAAATGTTTTTTTTTTTTCTTTTTTTTTTTTGTGAGGAAGATCAGCCTTGAGCTAACATTCATGCCAATTCTCCTCTTTTTGCTGAGAAAGACTGGCTCTGAGCTAACATCTATTGCCAATCCTTCTCCTTTTTTTCCCTTTTTCTCCCCAAAGCCCCAGTAAATAGTTGCATGTCGTAGCTGCACTTCCTTCTAGTTGCTGTATGTGGGACGCCACCTCAGCATGGCTGGAGAAGCGGTGCGTCAGTGCACGCCCGGGATCCGAACCCCGGGCCACCAGTAGCAGAGCGCACGCGCTTAACCGCTAAGCCATGGGGCTGGCTCCTAACAATTGTTTTTTAAGTTAATTCTCTTGCATTTCCACCTGTGGATATTGACTATGTCTTTTCAACATCTATACTGCCTTTTCATTCTCTTATTTATGGCTTAGTCATCACAGAACAACAATAAAAAATAGCAGTGATGAGAGACCTCACTATTTTTCCTGACAATAATAGCCATTCTTCTATCACTTCAGCACAATGTTAAGTATTGATATCTGAAGGACGTGCTTTATCAATGAAATCATAACATTTTTCCTGCTTTATCAAGAATTTAATCAAAATCACTTGTTAAGGGCCCAGCCCTATGGCCAGTGAAATGTATCTGTTTTCTTCATGAGAGTAATAATGCCTAATGTAGTGGTAAATTCTATTTCGCATTTTTAGAAAGAATTATAAAACATCTTCTATTTTTCTATGTTTTGGAACATCCGGAACTAGAATTTTTTCTTTTCTCTTTTTAAACATATTCTAAGCTTCTTTTCAGAAAAAGCCTATTCAAATTAAATAATTCTTGTGATTTAACATTAGTATTATTTGAAATTTACATACTTTATTCAATTTCTTTCAAATTTGCTTATAAAACTTTGTCATAGTATAAAATTTACTTGTTTAGTCACCTCTGAATCTCTCAGTATACTCTTTTTTATTTCTAATGCTTAATATTTAGATTCAATTATCTTTAGTATATATCCTATTCATACTTGCATTTTATTAGTCTTAGTCTTCCTATATTCTAGCTTCTTGAGTTGAAACTTGAATTTATTAATTTTTAGACCTGTTTGCTTACTAATGTACATATTTAAGGCTGTGAATCCTCCTCCTAGCATTGCTTTGATCATATCCATTAGGGTCTGACAGGGCGTCTTCATATGGTCGTTCAAGTTATGCTCTACACGATAACACACCATCTAGGTGCATGCTATTCACATCTTAGATATTAACTTACGTGAAAGTATGTGAGGAAACACAGTTTTTGGTCTCTCTGCAAAGTCCTGGAGCAGAAGAAGAAAGCTTCCTAAATAAACCCACATTAGCACAAATAGCTGATAATGGGCACACAGATCTACCTGCAGACTCTTCTTATCCTTACTATTTTCTGGGCATACTCTGAGATGCATTCTGGGCATCTTATAAGATTTCTTTTCTCCAATTGACTTCTTTCTCTGAAGCCTGGATTCTCGCTGTTGATTCCCCTGGGCAGAAACTGATCAGGCAGTAGGATGTGCTATATAGCAGCAACTTCCCTAGATTCATAATCAGGGCTCAGGCCATTGATTTTCAAAGTTTGTATTACTTATTATATTTATTTTTAAAGAATGGCTCTTTGGGTGAATTCAGGCAATATGCTACTCATTGATTCCTAGAGTCAGGGCCTCTCCTACATCTTTCCTACTCCTTTCTTTTCTTTTCAAGTTGATGCTGTTCACTGCTGAAATGGGGAGACCCCTTCAGTTTTGCTTTTCCCAAGTTCAGTAATGTAATAACATCATATGACATACAATAACATAGGAAACATTACCTTGAGGAATGAGCCCCTTTTCTTATTTTGCATAAAAGCAACTTTCAGGCCAGTAGTATCTCTAGGTTTTTTATTATAAATTATTTCAGTCTATAATTTCAACTTTGAAATCTTCTAAAAGCAAATATTATATGAAAAAATTGTATGTTTTTGTTTTGATTGTCATTCTGGTATGTATTTTTAGTTTTAGAATGGTTTTTATTTGTATTATCACACATTTTCCTTTTTGTTGTAAACGTCATCAGCTTTTTTTTTTTTTTAAAGTTTTTATTTATTTATTTTTCCCCCAAAGCCCCAGTAGATAGTTGTCTGTCATAGCTGCACATCCTTCTAGTTGCTGTATGTGGGATGCCGCCTCAGCATGGCCGGAGAAGCGGTGTGTCGGTTCACATCCGGGATCCGAACCCGGGCCGCCGGCAGCCGAGCGCACGCACTTAACTGTTAAGCCACGGGGCCGGCCCACGTCATCAGCTTTTTAAAAACATGTACTCTCTAGGGAGTAACAAGCGAATGGATATATGTATGCTGATGGTGGTTCCTTGGCTACTGGAAAGAAGGAATCAGAGGTGGATATGAGGTCAAGCAGTATTTCTTTTTGGATATATGGGAAACTTGCTTTCTGGGTTTAAGTTCATCTATTGAAGAGCTCACACATTACCAAGGATCGATGCTTCATTTTTCCAACAGGCCCCCACACTCTCACAGTTTCCTCTGGCAGATTCTCCAGTCATCTTTCCTAGGAGTTCAGTCTTCAAACATTGAAGTCAACCACGCTGAGACCCAGGGACTAGAGCAGGTGTTACAGAGCAATATTAGTAACTTATTGAAGACCCATATTCCGTTCCCTTTTCCAGATTCTTTAGCCTCTGATAATATAGATACTCAAAAATTCTGCTAGGAATCTGTATTTTCTGTCATCTGATTTTCACCCGTATTTCTTTGAAAGACACTCAATATTTTTATCCTTTTATATTAATTTGATTCCTCCTGCTTTGTGTCTTAGATTAATTTCTCATTGTTTTGTTCCATTACCAACACGTTTCCTGATTTGCATCATATTATGTAAATGTTCTTATTTTATATTCTTTCAATTGTTTCGGTTGGGTTTGGTGAAGGAAGAGAAGGAAACATTTATTTACACATCATAAACTAGATTTCTGTTCTTCATTTGTAAGGCATTTTAATGGAAAAAAGTATTATAATTATACATAAAAATTATGTAAAACATATGAACTATGATTATGCAAGTAATTCTGACAGGTGTCAAAGGAATTTAAGACATTTAAAGGTACTAATAAACATAGCCATTAAAATTAATTTCAAATTTTTTATCATCAGCAACATGACACCCAAAGTAAAAGAGCTATCTAAATGATCAGAAGGGTGAAAAGTTGTGTGGCAGAGTAATACACCCATACTTTCATGTAGAAATTACCTCACACTTTGTTTTTCCAGATCCACTGAAGGAAACTCATCAGTTAGGTATGTAAAGCTATATTCTCATCCAATGGCTGTGCTTGATTTTTTGTTCTGCTTTTATTTAAGCTCTTATTCTTTGGTTGGTTAGTTGGTTCTTGGCTCATGGACCCAAAAGAAAGCTAAAAATGATTTTGTTAGCGTGTGTGATTCAGGTGCTTGAATAAGACATCTCTTGATCATTGTGTAGCCCTCCTAAAGACAATGGTCACAAAAGTTTCCACTTTCAAAGTTGTATAATCATCAGGGATGAGCATACCGGTGGAAGCAACATCTCATATAGCGAAGGCTATGTATATGGACACGAAGTGTCAAGATCTTTCTTGGAAGAGACAATTGGACCTGTTCTAAAAACTTTTGTTAGCATTTTAATAGAGCCACATTGTAAATGGAGGATGGGAGTCACTTCTCTGCTGTGCACTGAGTTGTTGAAGAGCATCAACCACAACCTGAGCTGTCTTTTCAGACATCCATAAAGCCCATAGGACTAATGCGCAATGCTAATTGCATGAAGATGCCTTTCAAAGTGCCCTATATTCTTCTTTCTGTCTTCCTTGTTTAATGTGGTCTTTAACTGTATTTCATTTAATCTAAGAAAATTTTTTTTAAAATGTGGACTTTCATTCTGGCTCTATAAAGCATCTTTGCCACAATAGAATATTCCATGCATGTTTCAACTCAGGAAATATAATTGCTGAGAACAAAACCCAGACTTATTTAAAGAGTGCTATAATCTGACTAGAATCATTGCCCACTCTTCTGCTGTCCCTGGACATAACCACCACATCGCTTATTCAGTGGCTCTCTCAACTCATCTGACACATGTTGGCAGTTTTGACATAATTGAACATTTCTTCCTCCTTAACAAACTTTCCCTACTTGACTTCTAGGGTGAGTCTTCCATTTCCTCACTGTTTTCTCCCTTTCTTTTATGCTTATTCTCCACATACTCCTAAACTTTTAGCCTCGGAATTTTCCAGAGCTCTCAGTTCTTAGATGTCTTCTTTTTTCTGCCAGTAGTTGTCCCTTTGACAATCTCTAGTCTTGTGATTTTAAATAGCATGTAGTTGCTGATCACTCCCAAATTTATATCTCAAACCTTAGCCTCTTCTCTGACCCCTAAAGTGTATATTCAAATGCCTGTCAGATATCTCTTCTTGTATGTTTAATAGACATTGCAAACTCAGTGGATTTCATCTTTTTCTGAAACGTGCTCTACCCCCATTACTCCTCATTAGTTGAAGATTCTACTCTTTAGTTTATTCCGGCTGAACACCTTGAAGTCATCCTTGATTCTTTGTTTTTCTCTCAATTCTCATCCAGTTTCTACGCAAATGTTGCTGGCGTTAGCTTCTAAAATCATGTCACTATCTTGCTCAAACTCTTTTGGTGGTACCTCATTTCTTTTAAAGAACTGATGATGACTACAAGCCCCTACATGATGTATACCCCCTCTCTTTACTTCCTTTGGGCCTGAACTCTGATATTTTTCCCCTCACCCACTTCTCTGTAGTCACACTGGGGTGCTTTCTGAGTTTTATACATAGTAGACATTCTTCCCTCTCTGGTCTTTGCTACCAATTTCTCCCTCTGCCTGGAGTATTCCTGCTATAGATAGCCACATGGTTCGCTCTTCTATTTTCCTTAAATGTTGTTCAAATATCACTTTTTAATCAAGGGCTACCTTGACAGTCCCAATTTAAATCCCTACCCCAATACTCTTCACCCTCTGGAAATATTTGAAATAATCTTATTTGCTATAACTTTTCCCTACTACTTTTACTTTCTAACACACAGTATCACATAATTTTTTAAGATTCATTTCTTTCCCCATTAAAAATAGTCCTACCTATAAGAAAAATATTTTTTCATTGGTATATTCCCAATGCTTAGTGCACTGACTATAACATATTTATTAAGTGAAAGAATGCAAGAATGAATGAATGAATAAATAAGCAAACTATACATAGCTATTCAGTGCCTACTTTTATTTTCCTTCCTTCATAGATTTATTTACCTGGAATAATCCACTCAATCTGTTTTTTTCTTGTTAAATTTTAGCCATTATTCAAGTATAAATATGTATCACAATTTTTTGTTTTACTTTTTAATGTTAAATAATACTGTACTTAAGTGCATAGCAATGAATTTTTGATTAATGATGTGATGAAGAATTTTTTACATGATGAATTATCACAATCCAAATACTACCATGAAATTACAGTTCGGGGGTGGGCTGGGAGCGTAGTGACAGTACATCAGAAACCTTTCTCATGCTCCTGTTCAGTCATTATTTCTTCAAGAAAACCAATATTTTGACTTTTGACATTATAAATTGTTTCCTGTTTTAGAACTTTATAAAATTGAAATTCTTCCTTATATACACTTTTATATCTGACTTCTTTGTATCTCTCCAGATTACGTTTGTGAGATTTATCAATGTTGTTACATGTAAAAGTAATTGTTCTTTTGATTGCTCTATAGTAATTTATTACAAACTGTGTCCATTCTAATTGTTCACAGGCATTTAAGTTGTTTCTTATCTTGGGGTGTTATAAATAAGGCTGCTATGAATATTTTGTTCATGCCTCTTTGGTAAAAATATGTGTACGCCTAGGAGAAGAATAACTGAGTCACAGTGCATGTACGTGTTCTGCTGTAGTAGACGCTAGGAAATGTGGACCCAAGTGGTTCTAACAATTTACACTCCCAACTCCAATGTCTGAGAATTTTTAGTTACTTTATTTATTTGTTTTTAGTTACTTTAAATATTTGTCAAACATAGCTTTATTAGTTTGCTGTAAGTGATGATATTCTTGTTGCTGCCATTTGCTTTATTTATTTATTATTTTCTATTAATTGTTTCAATGGGAGGAGGACATATTATAGTTGTATCTCATTGTATATCACAGAAAACAGATGATATTGAAAAAATTCCCATGAATTTAGTAGATATCTGGGTATTTTTCTGAGAGTGTCTGCTCAAATATGTAATTGAATTTCTGGCTGTTTTAAATTGATCTCTGAGGTTCTTCACATATTCTTTCATATGTATTTCATATATATAAATATTTAAGTGTTTATGTTTTTATAGATCATGTTTCATATATAAATAAATAAGTATAAAATATGTAAGTACTCAATATACATCAATATACATACTGATATATATAAGTATATAATCTATTTATCTACATATATACACATAGAGAGAGATATAGTGAATATGTTATTTGTACTTTAAGGAAAAGATGTATTCTTAATTATAATGAAGTCTCATTCATCCATCTTTTTCTCTTTTTGATTAGTGCTTTCCATATCCAGTTTCTGAAATCATTGCCTACTCCAGGGTCATGAATGATTCTTGACATCTACCACACACCATAAACAAAAGTCAATTCCCAATAAGTCACAGAATAAATATATATATTTTTGGAAGCAGCATAAGGCTTCCAAAAGATAAACATGAGAATACTTTTAAATATACTGAATATTATAGATATTTCACATAACATATATTGTATTTAATATGTAATATATATGACATGACATACAATGTATAATATATTAAGTATTAAGTATATTACATTATGTGTAATGTTATATGAAATGTATTTAAAGATTTTCTGGTGTTTATCTTTTAGATGTCTTATTTTTCTATCTATACACGTCTATTGTATAAATCATATTACAAATAAAGCAATTATTTAGATCATATATGATCTAAATCATGATATATATTATGTTTTACATTTTTCATTTTACATATTATATGCTATATAGGATAGTATATATTATATAATATCATAATATATATTATGATTTGGTTCATTTATTATTATGTATTATATAATATATTATGTGCATCTATCATTTTCATTAAGTTTCTTACACATTTTTCTACTTTTCAATTTTATATTCTTCCCGTTTTAACCTGGATATTTTCTAACTTCCAGTTCATAAATAATCTCTTCTGCTGTGCCCAATATGCTGTTAAAATCCATTTTTAAAATTCTTCAGTGAGTCAATTTATTTTTTAATATTTTTCAAATATTCTGTATTTTTTCTGATTTATTTTCTTGGTTCTTAATATATAAGAAATGCTGATTACCCAACTGTGATTTTTCAGTTTTTCACTTTTTAAACAGTTTTGTGGCTGTATAATTCACATGCCTTACAATTCATCAGTTTACATTGGACAATTCAAAGGTTTTTAGTATACTCCCAGAGCTGTGCATCCATCACCACAAATAATTTTAAAACATTTCATAACCCCAAAAAGAGCCTTGTACCCATTTATAGTCACTTCTCATTTCCCCCCAAATCCCCAAACCCAGGCACATTCCCCGTTCCCTCCCCTCAGGCCCTGGCAACCATTAATCTACTTTCTTTTTCTACGAATTTGCCTATTCTGGACATTTCATGTAAGTGGACTCATACAATATGTGGTCTTTTGTGACTACCTTCTTTCACTTAGTGTGATGTTTTCAAGGTTGTAGCGTGTATTAGTACTTGATTCCTCTTTGATTATTCATTTCTAAATTTTTTTATTTTGTCTTGCCACCTTTTTGAGCCTCTCTATATACCTAAGGTATGCTGTTTTCTGTATACCAATCTCATATTGCCACATCTTCCTTCTGAATTGACCCATCAATAAAATTCTTTATCTGGTATTGATCTTCTTGCCTTATAGTTTACCTTCATATATTAATAAATCCCTATCTTTATTTTAGTTAGTGTTTTTGTCTTAGTCTTGTGTGCTTATGTGTGTGTTATACAGACTTTTTTACTCTCTACTTTTTGGTATTCTTCTATTGAAGGATGTCTCTTTTAAATGGTCTAATATGAATTTCATTTGCTTTTCTTTTTCTTTTAGCTTTTTTTTTTTTTTTTTTTGTGAGGAAGACCAGCCCTAAGCTAACATCCGATGCCAATCCTCCTCTTTTTTTGCTGAGGAAGACCGGCCCTGGGTTAACATCCGTGCCCATCTTCCTCCACTTTATATGGGAAGCCGCCACAACATGGCTTGATAAACGGTGTGTAGGTCTGCACCTGGGATGCAAACCTGCAAACCCTGGGCCGCCGATGTGGAGTGCGTGAACTTAACCACTACACCATTCAGATGGCCCTGGTGATCATTTTTTAAAGCTATTTTCATTGATTTCCTTTATGTTTAATATAATCTTGTCTACATTTTCCTGTTACTATTTCTTTTCTTTATGTCTCTTCTATTTATGTTCCTATTTGTCTCCTTGTCTCTTTATTAAGTATTTTGTTGAGATATTTACTTTCAACTAGTTATTAATAGATATTAATATTTTCTCAGTGCTTGCTTCAGTAATGACAATGGATTTCCTACTTGTAGTCAACCTTAAACATGTACTTTTATGACTTCCAAAAAAATGTGAGGTATTTGCATTCTGACATAATATTTTGTAATGCTTTTCATTCCTTCGCTTTGCATTGGTGTAATTTATAAAATATCATTTACCTTGGTTTACTTTAGTATCTCTTTTAGTCTAGGCCTCTATCAGAAAATATCTCAGTTTTTATTTGCTAAATAAAAAAAATATATTTTCACCTGTTGCAGAATTCTAGGATGACAATTATTTTATCTCAGCTCTAAAAGGTGTCACTCTTTTGTTTTCACACTTACATGATTTCTTTTGAGAAATCAATACTTAATCTTAACTGCTCCTTTAAAAGAAAAATGTTTTTTTTTCATGGCAGTTATTAATATTTTTCTGTTTGTCTTTGATTTTTGGCAGTTTGCTAGGGTGTACTCAATGTGGTTTTCTTTCCATTTATCAACCTTGGGCTTTATAGAGTCTTTTGAATGTGTAGATTGATCTCTTTCAACAGTTTTTAAAAATTCTTCAGTTTTGAAAATTCTTGTAGCTTAAATTACTTATATCCTATACTTTTCCATCATGTTCTATAATGTTCCTACACATCTTTCTGCATTTATAATCTTGTTTTCCTATTTATGCTTTAATCTGGGTATTTTGTACTGATATAACTTCTACCTTACTAATCCTCTTCTCTGTTGTGTCTACTCTGTTCTTTAAGCCCATCTCTATAATATTTACAATTTTTTTTAGTTTTAGGAAGTCCTTTTTTAATAGATTCAAATTCTCAGGGGAAATTCTCTATTTTTGTCTACTTTCCTTAATATATTAACCACAGTCACTACCATAATGATCATTTTTGATACCTCCCATGTCAATATCAGTTATAAGTCAGTTTAAATTATGTTTTTCAATTTTGTTTATTTGGTGCTCTTTCCTAGTCCACATTCCTAACCAGTCATTGTGTATGGTAGCTGGTACATGATCTGGATTGTCTTGCAGAGAGATTTGATATTTTTGTCACAGAGCTATATGCTCTGAGATGCAGCTTTCTGTTGTTCTCCACGCTCCTGCCAGGAAAGAGAAACCACGGGTCTGAGTATAAGGGTCATTTCATAGCACTTGTTTTTCCTCTGAGATCTTGACTTACTATATCATGACTTATTTGGTTGGTTCCCAATGTTTTAAATTGTTCTTTATGTGTTATGCATTCTCCATAGTTGTCGTAGATGCAAAAATAAGCTTAAAAAATAAAATTAAAAACCTGTTACCCAGCCATTTTTTCATATACAGCAGTTGAAATCACAGCTTATTTAAATATTTTCCTGATCTCATTTGGGTTTTATTTTAATCACCTTTGTATTCTAAAGAACATCTACATGTCAAAGAGCTTTCATACATTTAATCATCTCGAAATTATTTTATATTCTCAAACATATATGACACTTCTTAGAAACTTATCTCTTTCTTAATGTATTATGTTTGTCAGGATAGTACCTAGTAACTTTTTGTAATGACTCAAATAACATTTGAGTCAGTTCAAAACAATGCAGCAACTTGTCCTACAGTGTAGGTTATAAAATGACCACACAAATAATTATACCTACTTCCCTGGTTTGTTGAACGAATATGTGCATAAATCTCTCAACACTTTTCCTCAGATATAATAAATCTCAATAAATAGTAGCTAATAATATCACCATTTTCATGATGAGAATGATTGTGATCACCATGTTAATCATCATTATTGCATATGAACCTTACACAGATTAAGATTTTACCCTTTGGAAATACTTACCCTGAATAAGCCTCAATTTACTTATTTGTCAAATAGGACTAGCAAGACAACTAGTATACAATTACTAGCATACAACTAGTGATACAATTTAGTGTGAGTCACAGACCATCATCTTTACGCCTTCTTCTGGTTATATTACTCATTTCCTTGAGTAATTGATATACTTCATCTCCAAACATACAGCACCTCACATAGAAACAGGACCATTATAACTGTTTACCTCAAATGTTTTAATAGTAAATTAATCAATGTGTAAAGCGATCAATAATATGTAAATATGTAATAGTATGTATATGTAAATAATATGTGAAGCAATATGCATTAAAATTTACTACATTTTATTAAAAATTTACCATATCAAGTATGCTCATTCGAAAATGAAGTTATTTACTACTTCTTTAAAATTGAAGAGCATATCTAATGTGTAATAGACAGCTAAATACGGCAAAGCATGATACAATGGATTTTGTGCTAAGAACTGATGAAACGTTGGATGTTTAACTCAAAACTGATAGGCAAATGTAAGCCCGGATGCTTATCTGAGGTATAAGGACTCTTCAGGTTTTACGATCATGTTGACAGCCACTTCCCTCCCCTGACAGTTTACTATTTCAGGAGAAATCACAGAATGCAATTTCTTGGAGCCAGTTAAACTTAAAACGGCAAAGTTCCAAAACATAAAATTTAGGAAAAAAATTTATTTGAATGAAATATTAATCAAGGGGTTTCTTTGAAGTAAAATATTTTGTAGAAGCAGATATAAAATTGCTTTGATCTTTCATGCACAATACAGAACAAACATTTGCATTTACAACAATAAAATGCTTCATCCTTATTTGACAGCATGGTTTGGAAATCAGAAGAAACTTCAATTAAAGTTTTTTTAGATCTAAATCCTAAATGCTAATTGTAAGTTAATGTTAATAGGCATTTTGCACTATATTTTTTTATTAATCTAAAATAGTAGACATATTTCTAACAGATTTTCAACACTAAGAAGCAAAAGTGACACTGCCCGCTATTGAATTATTGAAGTTATAAGTATGAGGGGACATTTTGGTTTTGTTTTGTTTTTATTTATAACAACATTTTTATAATTTCATAGCTCTGCCTGGGGTTGGTCTTTGTCCCATATATTTGTCTCAGTTTTCTAATCTTTCATAGGTGTACTGCTGTTGTAGGTGTGAACCTTGAATTTCCAAAGGAAAATAATGAAGCAAGAGAAAGTTAGTGGAAGTGGATTAGTGACTACACATAAATATGACTTTCGCATTTTATATTCACACCAGTATATTTTATTTCAAATTTCTCTAATTTTTTCCCACATTTCAGCTTGGTGGAAATCATTTGCTTTACTTATGTTCAGTTAGTGGATTTCTTCTATGGGAAAAAAGAGGTTTTTATTGTGTTAAATTTTTTCTTGAGATATAAATGACATATTGCATTGTGTAAGTTTCAAGTATACAAAGTATTGATTTGATACATTTATGTATTGCAATGTGATTACCACCATAGCATTAGCTAACACTTCTCTCACTTCACATAATTATTTCTTTTTCATATGAGAACATTTAAGATCTAGTCTCTTAGCAACTTCGAAGTATATAATACAGTATTGTTGACTATAATCACTATGCTGTGCCTTAGATCTCCAGAACTTATTCATTTCTACTACAAATTTGTGCCCTTTGGCCAACATCTCCCCAATTCTCCCACACCTTAGTCCCTGGTAACCACTACTCTACTCTCTGTTTCTATGTGTTCAGCTTTTTTAGACCCCACATGTAAGAGATATAGTACAGTATTTTTCTTTCTCTGTCTGAATTATCTCACTTAGCATAATGCCTTCAAGGTCCATCCATATTGTCACAATGGCAGGATATCCTTCTTTTTTATGGCTGAATAATATTCCATTATATATAAAACATCTTCTTTATCCATTCATCCATTGACTGACACTTAGGTTGCTTCCATGTCTTAGCTATTGTGAATAATTCTGCAATAAACACACAAGGGCAGCTATTTTTTTGATGTCCTGTTTTCATTTCCTTTGGATATATACACAGAAGTGGGATTACTGGATCATTTGGTAATTCTGTTTTTACTTTTTTGAGAAACCTCCATGTTGTTTTACATAGTGGCTGAATCAATTTACATTTCCACTAACAGTGCACAAGGGTTCCCTTTTCTCGACATCCTTGCCAACACTTGTCTCTTGCCTTTTTGATGGTAGCCATTCTAACAGGTGTGAGGTGATATTTCTTTGTGGTTTTGATTTGCATTTCCCTGATGATTAGTGATGTTGAGCATCTTTCTATGTACCTGTTGGTCATTTGGATGTCTTTCTTGGAAAATATCTATTCAGTTCCCCTGCTCATTTTTTAATCAGATTTTTTTTTATTGAGTTGTATGAATTATTTAAAAGTTTTGGATATTAATCCCTCATCCAATAGTTTGTGAATATTTTCCCCATTCTGGAGATTGCCTTTTCATTTTGTTGTTTGTTTTCTTTTGCTGTGCAGAAGATTTTAGTTTGATGCAGTCATACTTTTTGAATTTTGCTTTTGTTGCCTGTGCTTTTGGTGCCAAATGCAAAAAATCATTGCCAGGACTAATGTCAAGGAGATTTTCCCTGTGTTTTCTTCTAGAAGTTTTATAGCTTCAAGTCTTATGTTTAAGTCTTTAATCCATTTTGAGTTAATTTTTGTGAGTGGCGTGAGAAAGGGTCCTGTGTCATTTTTCTGCCTGTAGTTATCCAGCTTTCTCAACACTATTTATTGAAGAGACTATCCTTTCCCCATTATATTCTTGGCTCCTTTGTCATAAATTAATTGACCGCGTATGCGTTGGTTTATTTCTGGGCTCTCTATTCTGTTGTGTTGATCTCTGTCTCTGCTTTTATGTCAATACCATACTGTTTTGATTACTATGGCTTTATCATATAGTTTGAAATCAGGAAGAATGAGGCCACCAGCTTTGTTCTTCTTTCTCAAGATTGCTTTGGCTATTTGGGGTCTTTTGTGACTCCATACAAATTTTAGGATTCTTTCTTCTATTTCTGTAAAAAATATTTTTATAGGAATTGCATTGAATTTGTAGACAGCTTTTGTTAGTATGGACATTTTAACAGTATTGGTTCTTCCAATCCATGAGCACAGATATCTTGCCACATATGTGTGTCTTCTACAATTTCATCAATATCTTATAGTTTTCAGTGTACAGGTCTTTCACCTACTTGGTTAAATTTATTCCTAAGTATTTTGTTCTTTTTGATGCATTTGTAAATGGGATTGTTTTCGTACTTTCTCTTTCTGATAGTTTGTTATTATTGTATAGAAACACAACTGATTTTGTATCCTGCCGTTCTACTGAATTCGTTAATTATTTCTAGCAGTTTTTTGCTGGAGTCTTTAGGATTTTCTATATATAATGTCATTTCATCTGCACATAGAGACATCTGCTCTCCCTTTCCTCCTTGGGAGAGGTCAATCCTGCTAGTTCTGCCCCACGGTGTGCCACCTTGGGAGAGGGGCTGTACTTGCAAATGTGTCCAAACTCAATTTTCTTTTTCCTCTAATGAAGTGCTGGAATCTCTCCCCAGAAAATCTGGACTTCTACAAACGCTCTCTCATCTGTGGACGTTTTCCCAGGCCAGCAGTCTCCGGATGTTCCCCAATCATGGCAGAGAGGAGCTGAGGCCAGTTCACAGGCTCTTGCTAGTTCTACAGCCCATACCGAGGCCTGACTGCCTGTTACCTGATACACGGGTGGGCCAGACTTCTCCCAGGTGTCTTAGTATATGGTGCTAGATTCCACAACTCCCGCAGAGACACTTTTGTTCATGAGTGTATGCCAAATTTTAGTTGTTAAAAGGGGGAACAAAAAGGAGAATGCCTTATGCCACCACGATGCTGACATCACTCCAAAAGAACACTTTGGGATGATATTTTGTATATAATTAATGAGTGTCAATTAATACTCAAAGAAAGCACTTTTGCTATTTTAAATAATAATATGCACCTGTGAAAAGTAAACCACAAATAGTGCCTTACTGCTTGTAGGACCTCTGAGTTTAATATTTGTGTGGATCACATACAAAGAAAAAAATTAACACAAAAATTGGAGGAAAAGGAAAAATGCACATCCCTTCTCTCCTACCTATTAAATGTAATTTAAAAACAAAATACAAAACAGAAAAATTTCCAAATAATTGGGTAGGTGGGTTTGAAATTGCTTAATAAGTAATGCATAAAATTTTGGGCCTATCTTGATTATTTTGAATAAAATAACAACTGTATTTAAGTATTTAAGGTCTTAACACATTCTTTTATCAATTTTATACTTAAGCGTATGAATTTTGACCACAGTTTCCTGTTATCAGGTTGATTTTTGTTCGGTTTTAATGCATACTATTGTTTTTCTGAATGTACTGAGTTTTCCTTGAGGATGTATTTTGTGTTGCATTTCCTTGCCTTATTAATAAATGACAAACAGCAATGGAACATCAGCTTAAATCAACCTTATAATGCCTTGCTATTATTATAGGAATTTATAATCACTGACAGCAGACTTAGTTATCTCCCTGAAAACATGTTTTACCTTAAAAATAAGTTGTAGAGTCTGAGAAGAATAAACAAACAAAGAAACTCTCCATTGATAAATTCCAACTGAAAACCCGGTAAAGATGCATCAGTAAGGAAAATGATAGTAAATGTGAACATAATACAATCAAAATTTACCTAGGCTTAAAACCTCATCCTGCACAGCTAGATAGCTCTAGACCCAGGAGAGGGGGTGGATGATAGGGGTAGAGAAAAACATTTACAGATTAGGTGAAATAATACTCTTTTCTATGGATTCTAATACGACCCAGTGTTTGTGTGTATGTGTGTGTGTATGTGCAAGTGTGTGTGTATATTTATATGGTGTTATGCATATTTTATATGAGTGGGTGGAAGTTGAGTATAATGCCTTATGTTTGTCACTTGAGAACAATCTTAATAATATTGAGTCAGCTCAGGACTAAACTTTGACTTTTTAACATTTTGAAATCATTGTCAATGAACCACGTAGAAATACTAATATTTGAATTAAAAAAATCATTGCCTCACAGGACAATTAAAACTTATCCAGGACCCCTGAAGTTATTCATTTTGAAGTGCAAAAAACTTAGCCATTTTCATCTCAGTCTTTCAATCCAGTATCCTTTTTTTTTTATTTTTATTTTTTGTGAGGAAGATCAGCCCTGAGCTAACATCCATGTCAATCTCTTCTTTTTTTTGCTGAGGAAGACTGGCCCTGGGCTAACATCCATGCCCATCTTCCTCTACTTTATGTGGGACACCGCCACAGCATGGCCTGACAAGCGGTGCGTTGGTGCACGCCTGGGATCCGAACCGGGCCGCCAGCAGTGGAGTGCACGCACTTAACTGATACGCCACAGGGCCAGCCCCTCAATCTAGTGTTCTTAGTAAGAGAAAAACGTCCCCAGTGGCTTTCTTGGTTAATGAATGAATGAATGAATGAATGGGAATGTCAGTATCACATTGTCCTTTGCTTTGCATATTTGATGATGTCACAATGAGAATTAGTCATTACCTTCTTGCTCATCTGATACTGTATTTACCTTTATCCCAAGCATCTTCTATTTAAAATAATAATTACTTTAATTAAGCATGAAGCAGTAGGATCCAATAAGATGTACTGGAAAGAGCACAGGGATGAAAGACAGGGAAAAGGGATTAATCTTCTGTCCAATTCTCAAAATATTTATCAGCCCTTCTCATGTGATGCTTTCCATTTCCTAACTCAGTACCCTCAACTAGAAAATAAGATTTGTTGTATAATGTCTAAAGTACTATCATATACTATTCCCATCGTCTCTAAAAATTTTATTTAAAATTGCATCTTAAATTTCTATCTCAGGAAAGAATATTAGAACTGTCAAGAATCTAGAATTTAATGGTCAGAGATGAGATGCATCGACATAGAAATTCATGATCGTGTAAAAGGGCACTGAACTAAACTTCATATAAAATAGCCCCAGAAGGTTATTTATCCTTCTCTAATTACTAACATGGGGAAGGATCTATAGGAGTTAAAGAATGGTTCATTTCTGAGATTAAAACTAGATCTTGAGTCACAAAAATTAGGGTTCCTCCCAGTGATTGGGCTCTGCCCAAGGCCTATTCCAACACTTCATAGTTTCTGTTTCATTGTTACATCATGGACAGTTTGCAATTCTAAAATAAATTTTGTCAGTTTACACCTAATAGATAACAAAAAACGTTTAAAAGAGGATATGTAACACAACCAAAAAAAAAACAATACAAACCTATTACATGATTTTCCAAAGAAGCTGTCATCACTCAAGCTTTGGAATTAAATGAAAGTCTATGTGAATCACAAGGTATGTGAAATTGCATACTTTGTTTTCTCTAGATCTAAAAATTGATCAGTTTCTGGTTTGGAGTTCAAAGGAGGAAATTGCTGCATTTTGTTTATGTTGCTGTTTCTGTTCAGTTTAATGTCTGTTTTTTTGATAATACAGATTTCAATCTTCTTTCAATAAAAGAGAGTCAGTTGCTCATGAAAATAAAGAAATCTGTATTTCTTTCACTGCGGTTTCCTCAACTTAAAAGTTATTTAAATACTTAAATAAACATGACTGATTTAAAGTAACATTTTTCATTTTGATAAGATAGATCAAAGAAAGACAAACCAGAAGATTCAGATGCAGTGCTAAGCACATGGTGTATTCTCCGAAAATAAGACTATGGTTGCATAGTAATAAATATTTTAATGAATGTTAGAAAAAATGTCAGCCAATTATTATTTGAATAGCATTCATTGTCATTCATTTTATTTGGAAATAAAATGATTACTATTTTTATCATGGTATTTCTCTCTGGATTTCATTCTCATGCATCCAAAGAGGACGTTATTTTTTTAATTTTTGTTATAGAAAAGGAAGATTCCATTCTAGAGAGGAAATAGACTGTCAAGCCATCTTTTCCCATATCTCAGGCCCAATGCTAGCAGTTCCTGTCTAAGAATTTAAAGATTATCACGCATACATTCACATATGAATACTAAGTCAAGTAAGAATCAAGAGATAGAGTTACCCACCTAATCTTTAAACTATATTTTACTATTTGTACAATCCCCCCCAAACCGAGAGCTATCTAAATGTACAGGATGAGACTTTAAGGTCAAGAAAACTTTAATTATATTAGTTGATATTTAATACGCTTTTTCAATATGTCCTGAATTATCAATCATAAGGAGTAGAAAAAAGGAACTGGTAATCCTTTTAAAAAAAAATAAACTATTTCCACCTCCACACACATTGAGGCAAAATTATGGCTAATTTTCTCCCTGACCTTAAAAGGAAACTTAAGTCTATTTATTATATTTTCTCTAACTCTTATTGTTTGTTCCCTCCATTATGACCCTTAGAAACTAAACAGGAATAAGACATCCACAACTTAACATGTTGGCGATACAAACTTACATATGTTACTATATTTGGTTTTTTTTCTCAACGGGTATTTTACTCCAAAAACATCTTGATTATTGATACATTTTTACTGTTATCAGTTAATAATTAAAAACTAAAATATTTATATGGTTGGTAATTTATAATTTGTAAAACCTTTTCACAGATATTATTTTTAGGCTTTAATTTTGTTATTGGAAAAATACGTGTGAGTTTTTCTCTCTAGAATATGGTGGCCAAATAGACTCTCCAGAAACAACTGAAACAGATAAATAATATCATATGAAGAAGATAATGTATAAGCTTAGAGTTTCACGTAGAAAGTTAAAAGAGTTCTCAGTACTAATATTCCTTTAGAAGCTTTTCTCCATTACAGAGATGCACACAATGTCATGAATACGCGCTGCAAATAATTTGCTATAGGGTTGCAAGGATTTGTTTTTGCAAAATAAAATACATAAAAAATGAAATTTATGTTTTTCTCCATTGTCATTTACCAAAATGTGGAGCATTGTTCTTATATTTTTGAAATTTTTCTTTTCACATCATTCATTATTAAAGCACCAATCAAGTTGTCTCCTCATCAAACTGTGAATCCCACTGCAAACCCAGAATGTTTAGAGATTTAACATCAAGAAAAATACAGCAGCCCAGAATCCAGGCTGCTCATTATGAATTTTTTAGAAAATGTGTTCCTCGACCTGTATGTCCGCTTCTGTTTCCCTGATGAATTTATGTCTGAATTTCAGGAACTCTCAGTGGTACATAAACATGCATTCAGGATTTAAATTATTCTTAAGATATGAAACATAGCTATAGTGAAATTTCTGTTAATGCATTGATGAAATGATTGAAATGTTTTTGAGTAAAATATTGAAGACATAACTATTTAATATCTTATTAGATTATGTTTCTGTCTGAAAATTTTTAAAAATATATATTCATTTCAGATAACTGAATAAAAATGTATTCAATCAGATATAGACCTCATAACATATGCTGTTTTGTTCTGTTTTATGTGGAAAAATATTAATAAATGATTTTTTTGCCTGAACTGGATGAAAGGACTACCTCTTTAGATATTAAAACACAAGGAATTGCGGCCAACCCCGTGGCCTAGTGGTTAAGTGCACACGCTCTGCTGCTGGCGGCCTGGGTTCGGATCCCAGGCCCACACAGATGCACCGCTTGTCAGGCCATTCTGTGGCAGCATCCCGTATAAAGTGGAGGAAGATGGGCACAGATGTTAGCCCAGGGCCAGTCTTCCTCAGCAAAAAAAAAGAGGAGGATTGGCATGGATGTTAGCTCAGGGCTGATCTTCCTCACAAAAAATCTCACAAGGAATAGATTGCAGCCCCAGGCACTGTGTTCTAACTGCTTTCTTGCTCTGTAATAGCTTGTTGTCCTTGCATATTACCCATAAGATGATATCAAGTGGCCTTCTCAGTAAATATAGAAAATATAATCACTTGATTTTCTCAGAGTTTTCTGTAATTTTTGAAGTTTATTTTTAAGTTTAATCACGAGATGTAACTGATTGCTACGCAAGAAGTTTCTGTGGAAAGTGATCCTGAGAATCCAAAGTAAGTGAAATACTATGTCAAGACTGTGAGTGAGGGCAGGACAGAGCGTTCCTCCCTCACTACCATCCTTCTAAATCAACATTGCATGAAAAGTTTGTTTTGTTTTGTTTTTACATGATAAGTAAATCCATAATTCATTAGCAATAAAAATATTGCTCCTTTAATATTTTTTTACATGTGTAACTCATGAAGAATTAGCATTTTTATACAGAACAAATAAATGATCTTGGAGAAAGATTTACAGGCCAGATTATCTGATAAGATGCTAATACCCAGCTTCATTAGTTCTGTTGCACCAACTTTTATGACAGCACCCCCATAGGTGACTCATTCTTGAACCATAATAACGTGAAAAGCCAAATGACAACAAAGATCAAATGGCTATATAGAAAAACTCATTCAAAAAAATTTTAAGGGGCCGGCCTGGTCACGCAGTGGTTAAGTGCATGCACTCTGCTTCCGTGGCCCAGGGTTCGCAGGTTCGAATCCCGGGCACGCACGGAGTACTGCTTGTCAAGCCATGCTGTGGTGGCGTCCCATATAAAGTAGAGGAAGATGAGCATGGATGTTAGCCCAGGGCCAATCTTCCTCAGCAAAAAAGAGGAGGATTGGCATAGGATGTTAGCTCAGGACTGATCTTCCTTGCAAAAAAAAAAAAAAATTTTAAAGGCTAAATTTGGGTAAGGAGTGGAAACATTATAACATTTTATCTAGTGGAAATATATTTATGCTTTCAGGAAGGAATGGGAGACTTTGGGATTTAAATGTCTCTGAGATGTTAAATCAAGAAGGCACGCTGAGCAGACTTAAGGCATTCTCTGCCACTCTTCCCCCAAAACAGAAGTTCTGTATAAATTATAACTTTCAAAAGTAATCAGATGGGATTCTCCAGCTACCAAAATTAGAAGGGAACCTGAAGTCATAGCTTGCCTCTCTTTGCTTTCATTGTTTCTTCTAGCACAGTGACATGTATGTAGCACAGTGACATGCATCTAGCAGGCAAGTAATAAATATTTGTGCATAAATAAATTAATAAAGTGACTGTTTCCCCATTGGTAAAATGAGGGTGGGGTGGGAAACAGAACTAAGAGGAACCTCAAGTACTTTTTGCTCTATACTCTTAAAAATTCTGCATTTTTATGTAATTTCCATAGCCAAAAATAAAGAGTGTTTATCAATTTGTTAATACCCTTTATGTAGTTATTCTAAGATTTAACATAACGTGTGAAATAAAGTGGGTGTGCAGTTAAATCCCACTGAAGTTTTCATTCTCTTGGCTTATGTCCCTTACAAAATCTTAATAAAAACCTATCAACCTTCAGGTAAGGAGGATTTTATTCTTCATTTCATCCTTTGAATCTTAATGCCTCCTCATATTCCAGCATTAATTGCTTTATCTCCAAGCTAATGAGCTAATTTGCATTTTTTACACAGAGTACTTGCTGTCAAAACATCCATATGAAACTGAAATTTAGTCAATCATCCATATATGTGTCCTCATGCTTCCAAACATCTGGTTATTTAGAAACTGCAGGATGTTGGAATTAGCATTTTAGCGTTCATCTGGAGTCTTGTTCATAAACTTTTGGGGTCAAAGGACTGTTTGGCAATAGATGATAGCTATCAGCCCAATCCCTGGGGGAAATTGCTTATTCACACGATCACAAGATTTTGCATGCAATTTCAGAGACTTGGATCATTTGAAGCCTGTCCATATCTCAAGGCTAATTATCCCTGATCTTGAAGTTTACTGTTTTATAGTCAATATTTTAGGACGGATTACGTTGATGTTAGGAAAATTTCATCCCCATATTGTCTTGTACTCCAATCTTTGCAAGTATCTATAAACTATTACATATTTAAGAATATTTTTATGTCATTGTTTGCTTAATATCTGCCTCCTCCATTAGTATACTCCCTGAGGTCAGTTATTCTTAATTTTGTTCATTAATTTACCATCAGCAACTAAGACATTTCCTAGTCCCACAGAGACTGATTGTTGAACTAACCAAGCAGTTTATAAGTGAATCTGTTATCCGTGTTTGAGGATATTAGACAATATTTTCACCACAGGAACAATTTTCCTTTTCCTCTCTCTCTGCTTCTCTCCGTCTAACTCTCCCTTTCTCTTTTTAAACCCACAGTTTCAAACTAAACCTTGCAAAATATCCCAAGAGAAAGGCAGCAATCATTCATATTCTCTCTTTAGACTGTGAAGAGGAAACAAAAGTATAGGTTTCTGAGGATATGAATTTTCCCAAAGAGGCTGAGATTTAGGCATTCAGATGTGTCAGCCGCATCTTGTCCATATATTAGACTAACTTTACCTACACAGACATCATCTGCTTAGGTTACCAAAGTGACAGGAAAGCATCCTGATCTAAATCCAGGTTAATTTAAGTGTTTCGTAGAATTTGAAACAACGTGCTACTCCTTCCTTCTTGATGTATTTCCTTCCCTAGGTTTTCTGGATCTCACACCATCCTGTCTCACTGTTAGCTCTTTTGCTGCTTCCTCCTCTTCGCCATGATTGTTAATATTAAAGGACGTCCAAACTCAGTTCTTATTCTTTCTCTCTTCTTGATCTACACTTACTCTTTTGCTAATCTCTTCCTGCCCAAGAGCTTTGCATAATAACCACATGAGAATAAATCCAAAATGTACATGCCTTGACACTTCTCTTCCTCAAACTCCAAACTCATCTATATAACTGAATAATTAAGATATCCAATGTAATGTGTTCAAGACTAAATTCCTGATTTTTCTCTTACTCTCTCTTAATCTCATCCTTTCCTCTCTCAGTTGATGATACTCTATCAGGCCAAAAATATTGGACTCTTACAGGACTGTTCTTCTCATTCATACCCATCCATTGTGAAAAAAATGTTGGCTCTACCTTCATAATATACCCAATATCTGAGTACTTTTCATTGCTTCTGCTGCTAAAACATGATCCATACTCCATAACCTCTAACTTGGATTGCTGAATGAGCAGTTCTTGCTTTAACACCTAAAGTTTGTTCTTAATACTAATGATGGAGTCATTCTTTTCAAAGAGACATAACATGATGCCATTCCATTTCTCTAATTATGCTTAACTTAGTATAAATGTCAAAATTCTAAACAATGGCTAAATGCCCACATGAACTGGCCTCCAACTCCTGTCTCACTGTTGCTCTTTTTATATTTTTCCTTGGTTTATTCCACTTTAGACACTATGGTCTCCATGCTGTTTCTCAAAGATTCTGGGCATACTTCTGACTTAGGATCTTTATTTCATCTGCTTATAATCTACTTCTACCCCTTGGCTATCTCCCAACTGCCCTATTTAAAAATCTCAAACAATTGCTCACATACTCTGCCAAAATACTCCTTATCTTCTTTATCCTACCTCATTTCCTCCTTTTCCCCCATATCACCATCCCTTTCTATCATATTAGGTAATTTACTCACAACATTTAGTTCAGTACATAATATTCTCACATGAGTAGACTTTGAGAATATGTTCCTGATCTCTGACAAATTACTTCAGAGAGATTTTGTCATCTGGGATGGTACCCAATAAGGCAATGAAATCAATGTGTTCATAGTTGTGCAGACAACTAAGCACCAAACAAAATTAAAAGATAATTTGTTTTCACTGGAAAATAATGTAATGACTCAGTTATGAGGATAATCACAAAAACGTTTCTAGATGGGACTGGAAAAAGGTAAAATAGCAAGGAAAAAAGAACACTGTGATTTTTTTAAAAAGTCTGTGCTAGACAGGAAAGAAGACTGAGAGTAACAGAATATTAAGGTTTTAATTACCATGCTAATTTTACCAAGCCAAACTAGTATTGGAAAGATGCTTGCAGTTGTCTGTTTATATACAGTTATTCCCCGGATATCCATATACTTAAGGAAACAAACTTTACCCTCTAAATGATTGAGTGCATTTGTTATGCTGAAAAGGAAGCTGTAGAAGTGAGATATGACACGAAAGAAAATGAAGAATTTAAAAAAAGACTATCAATCTAAGGGCGAAAACTTTCTTTGTCTTTGAAATGTACCAATGGAAGAAATGGTTGGGTCGTCAGCTATTTGGTGACCACTATTATCCTATTTATGAACAAATCACCATTTATTGTATAGAACTCTCAATATTTGCAATAAAAGGGTCCTATTTTCCACTAAGAAATGGGTGGTAGAAGGGAGAATAGCAAAACACACTTGCACATGCACGCACACACATGCATGAAATTTTACTGCCAGTTACATTGGCTTATTTTTATTTAAAAAAAATAAAAGAAGAGATTATTGCTGTGCAGATTTTTTAAAAAATTAATTTAAAAATAATACTTTGGCTATTGAAGAAAACTAATAAAATTTAAAGTCTAATAAAAAACAAAAATTTTGATTTTAAAGGTGAAATTATTTGTTTATTTAAAGAATTCACGTAAATATCTGTTTGGTAAAACAAAGAATGGAAAACATAGCGTCTTCCAAAGTAATATGAAAATTCCTTTAGAGTTTTGTACCAGCTTTGTCAAATCTGAATCTCAAGGAATGATAAAGGGAGACTGGTTTTTCTCTATTTTAAGAGGCTTCACAAGTGAGCCGTGGGTGTGAAAGATCGTATAGAGAGTCTTTTGACATTTCATTGATTACCAATTTCTCTTCCCATTGCCAGTGCTTCATGCACTCAATGGTAAAAGATGGCTTCTTTTGTGGGCTGCACTCTGTCCTCTAAAGAGATGAGTGGAAATCCTAACCTCTGGCAGTGTGAATGTCGCCTATTTGGAAATAATCTTTGCAGAAATAATTGAGATATAAGTCATGATGAGTCCATGAGGGTGGATCCTTATCCAATATGACTGGTTTCTTTATAAGAAGAGGAGAGGACACAAATAAGCAGATAGAAAACACAAAAAGAAGTCCATGTGACAACAGAGGCAGAATTTGGAGTGATGTATCTACAAGTCAATGAACATCAAGGATTGCTAGCAACACCAAAATCTAAGGGAAAGACTTGGAACCAATTGTCCCCTAGAGTTTTCTGAGAGTGCTTGGCTCTGCTAATACCTTGATTTCAGACATCTAGGCTCCAGAACTGTAAGATAGTTTCTGTTATTTTGAGCCACCAAGTTTGCAGTAATTTGTTACAGCAGCTCTAAGAAAGTAATACAATTTCCTAGACAGAAAAGGGTCATTTTCCACTCAAGATTATATGCAATCTTATGGATCTCCTTGTTAAAACCTTTAAATTATAGACTACCCTTGTGTCCACAAAGTGGGTTGGTCACTAAAATCTGTATGTTGGCACCGTAGATCCTGAGCCTTTTTTAACCAGTTGATGCATCATTGAGAAAATCTCATAGGAAACAAATTCATATTAAACACACAAAAATGATATTGCCTGATAACCCAAATACCCATTTATTAATCAACAATAAATATGTATAACCACAAAAGAAACAGAAACATTTATGTTCAGTACATTCAAATCTTGTAGAAAAGTTCACTTTGAAAATCTGGTTATTTTCTGAAGGTTATCAGAATGTAGATTCAAATTTGAATTACAGCGAGTAGTGTATTCATGTTGGATCCATTTTTGAACATAGTGAGATATCTGTCAAAGGGCTACAAAATTTGTTTCCATTTATTCGGAGAATTACAATAAGATGTTCCTAATATCAATTCCTGATTTCCAGATGCCTAGAAGCCAGTACTCTTCAGTTAAGGACAATGTATTTATCACACATCTGCACATACACAGCCCCCATACTCACAGTTTATTTTAATTCTCAGTATTTAAACAAAGTAGGATAGCTCTGCTTAAGGTTTCAGTTGTTTGTCAATGGTAAAATATGTGTATTTCTTCTGAACTTACGGTTTGTGCCACTAAAACATCCACATGACACAATGAGGAGGACTTGGGAGAGAAATTGTCACAATAGAAGAAATAACAGAGGGTAGAACTTCTGAAATTAATGAGTAAGAAGCTTACCAAACCTCCTCCTTCAATGCAGTCATAAAATGGGACAAAATTGTCAAAAACAACAATTCAGAACTCAAGAAACTGACCAAAAGCATATAACACATTGAGAATATTTATTCAAGAAAAAACTACCGAACTTTAGTAAAAATTGCGGGAATCTGTGGTGCTTTAGGCTGGCACTGCTTCCACCCCAACAATTCCATGCATGAGTTCTGTGATGGCAAGGCAAGCCAGGAAAAACACAACTTCACTGACAGAGGAGGCTGACTTCATATGGAGAGGTTAAAAAAAAAAGAACTAACAACACATGACCAGGTGTGTTGTCTAAAACAATAGATGTCTCATTACAAACATTTAAGGAAGACCAGTTCCACAGCCAGCCTGAAGTCATGATACCAGTTGGAGCAAGCAGTTGACAAACCAGAAACTCAACAAGGAGAACCATGGAACAAGACAACCACACTAGAACTTAATTAGCTTCTTTAGTAATCTGGAATGCTGCACTCATGGCCCAGGATACGCGCACACTCAGAAGAGACTAGACAACTAGCGAGGGCTTAGGCTATCAATACACCCTTGCTGAAAACAGGACCTCACAAGAGGAGAAAATAAAAGCTGGGACAGACTTATAAACTGCCTGAAATTTGAATGTCTGACTCAGCTACTCATAGGTCCAATGGCAAAGAAAAGAAGCTTTACTCAGTTAGGTGTTTAAGCACAACCTCTGACTAATTGGTAGACCACTGGTACGCTATGCTGACCTAGGGTGACTCAGGCTTACAAAATATAAACAAAAATACAACAAAAATATAGGTGTAGACATCATTGGCCACACATCGCCAGCATGTGAGATCAACAGGTGAGTAGAACATACAGAATTTCTCCAGTCAGATAAATAAACAAACACATATACGAAAAAGCAACAACAACTCCTAGTGAGAGGTAATCAGCATCTAGAGTTACTACAATATAATATTGAAAATGTCAAATTTTAATGAAAATTTATGGGACATGCCAAGATACAGAAAGGTGTCATTCAAACACAAGAGAGAAGCATTTTTGATGGGGCTAGATATTGAATTTAGCCAACACAGACTTTACAGCATTTATAAATATGTTCGACAAACTATCAGATATGGTGTTTAAAGAATAAAGGAAAATATGACAGTAAGGACTCATCAAACAGAGAATATCTGTCAAGTGATAAAATTATATTTTTTAAAAAGAACCAATTGGAAATTCTGAAGTTTAAAGTACAATAACTGAAATTAAAAAAAAAAAAAATCACTACAGTGGGTCCACAGCATATTTGAGCTAGGAGAAGAAAGAATCAGTGACCTTGAAGATAGATCAATAAATGTTATCCAATCTGAAAAAAAAGAAAGGAAAAAAAGGAAATCTGAATAGAGCCTCAGAGATCTATGGATCACCACTGAAACACACCAACATATGCATACTGGCAATATTAGAAGGAAAGGGGAGAGAGAAAGGAGCAGAAAAAATATGTGAAGATATAATGGCCCAAAGTTTTCTGAATTAGATAAAAATATTGATCTACACTTCCAAAGAACGCAACATACTCCAAGTAGAATAAACACAAAAAGATTCACAACTAAATTCATTATAATCAAACTCTTGAAAGACAAAGACAAAGGCAAAATCTTGAAAAGAACAAGAGAAAAATGACTGATTACCAACAAGATATGTTGCCCATGAGATACAAGAAGTGACTCAAAGGGGGCATAAGAAAACTTTCTTGGGAGACGGAAGCATTCTATAGCACTGGGGTCTTTGTTACATGAGCATATACATTTGCCAAAACTAATAGAATATTTAAATATTTAAAATCTCAACATTTCATGTGTATAAATATTATCACAATGAAAAAAATAAGGAAGTGGTAAGAAAAATGTATTTGGTAGATACTCTATGTTAGTTGGCTGAATATGTTCCATACATCATAATCCACAATACAACAAGCTCCTAAATGCTGGGGGAATAAATCTTGGGGATAAAAACTTGGTAAAAAGTGTTTTTTTTAGTTGGCAATATAGTTGCAATGATGGAATGCATAAGAATCTCAGAATTATATTTGTATAAAGTGATTTATGAAAGAATGTGCTAATGGAGGACCACACAACAGGTGAATGATCTGACGTCGGGATCTGGCTGACTGCTCTTGTTGTCACTATTTCCTCAGAAGTCAATCTGCTTTGCACAGTTTCTCTCCAAGTCCTGTTTGCTCGACTAGTATATGCGAAAGTGTAGACAGTATTAAACTCGTTCTGCCGTGCTTAGAATTCACTGTCTTAAGGTATTGCGGATGTCTAACTTGCTTCCTCATTTGCAGCGAAGTTTATGGTTTTATTTTGGCTTGTCTTTGAATTTTCCTCTTGCAGTGTCCCTCAGACACTGTATGTGCTCGGATTCCTACATAAGAATCACCACATAACTTTCTCTGTTGTAAAAGCAGCTGATCTTTTCATAACCTATCTAAGTTTTATGATGTAAAATTAGTGTATTTTGATCTTCAATAAAGTCCAATCAAGGTAGTGACCAAACCATAACATTTTAGACAAAAAATATAAACTCCAATGTTCACTCAGCATGTACATCATAAAATTTTCACACTATAGACCACTTTTAGTCCTTATCCAAAACTATACCAAAATTTCCTCAATTTTCAATTTTTCAAAAGGCTTTTCTATTGAAATCCCATCACCAATGTATGGGAGATATATCGGGAACCAGATTTCTCCTAAACCAAGCAAGGATATTCTATATTTCAGGTAGAAGTAGAAGCTAAAGGAACACTATTTAGCTAGAGAAAAACAAAGAAACAAAGAAACAAATGAAAATCGTGGATCTGTAGGATAATAGAGACATGTCTGTTGGGTAAAATGTACAATCTCTCTATTGATAAAGTGGCTGATGGTATGTATTAGATTAATTTTTATATTTAGAATTTTCTGGTTTTGTTCTCATTGTTTGTTCTTTCTTTGATTATATATAAAGATATAGATTTCCCTCTGCACCGATTTAAGACTATATGGAAAATAAAATTTGGAGAAACAGAGTAATGAAAAAATGCCCCATTGAAAACAGCCATATTAAATGACAACTTTTAATGTGATTAAAATCTCTTTCTTGTATAAGCTTAAATTGCTACATGGTGTATTGTAGCTTTCATTAAGTCATCTTTAATCAACATAGTTTTAATCAGAACATTTGTTGATGACTCTGTGAGTGGGTGTAGCAGAGGAAACAAGTAAAAGTGGTATAATCAGAAAAAAAGTAAAAGGTTAAAACACATTCAATCTAAATTTCATGATGTATTTCCTTTTGTTTTTCTTTCTTAACATTGGATTCTGAGAAACATTTTAACTTTAGAAGAACAAATGCAGTAATCTCACCATTTATATTGTGATTAAATATCAATAAAATTGCTTTACTTATATACTTGATGCTCAATCTAATTGTTTTTAGTAGGATATGGTACATGAAACACTAGAAAAAATAAATAGAAAAGTATATAAAATAGAGATTTAGTCCAATAACCCCAATTACATAGGTAAGAATTGTTGATATTTTATATGTACGTCAGAATGTATGTATTATCTATCTGTCGATCCATCCATGCACCGACTTGTCTACGTAAACATATACTTATTTACCATCTCTAAATGTTATATTTTTATGCATGTATTGTTCTTGTCCATTTAATATTCCTTCAACTCTTCTGTCAATATGGAAATAGGCATCCACTGCATTATCATTAACAGATTTAATATCTTTCTTACCAGAAAAAATAAAAATTCATGATTGTGTCATAAAAATATAGTAACAGGTTTACGAATTTTGCCTGAACTCATAGCGTTCCTCTGTGAAGACACACTGGGCCAGAACTAGAGTTGTACAGTTATTTACAGCACGGTCACCATGGAGGTAGGTGACTGGCACCATTCACATTAGAGACATCGCTTATTGCTTTATTTATAATGATAATTTTCCATATGATGGAAATAAAACATCTTGAGGAATTAGAGTTTTTGTTGTTGTTGTTGTTTTTGCTTGTTTTTTTTGTTGTTCATTTATTTAATTTTTTTTATTGCAGTAACATTGGTTTATAACATTGTATCAATTTCAGGTGTACATCATTATACTTCTATTTCTCCATAGATTACATCATGTTCACCACCCAAATACTAATGACAATCCATCACCATACACATGTGCCTAATCATCCCTTTCGCCCTCCTCCCTCCCCGCTTCCCCTCTGGTAACCACCAATCCAATCTCTGTCTCTATGTGTGTGTTTGTTGCTGTTTTTCACAAGGTTTTCTAGGAACTAGCAATGTACTTCAGACATTTTATGTGCTTATACTCCTACATAAAGATCACCTCATAAATATTTCTGATGTAAGCTGATTCTTTCATAGCTTTTCTAAGTTCTAGAATGTAAAAGTAGTGTATCTTGATCTTTCGAATCTTCTCTATACTTAGGGAAATTACGTAAGCTATAAACTGTGACTACTTACTTCATTAATGCCGCAGGAGTTGTAAGGTAAGGAAAATAGGACATAGCTATATTTTCACGATGCTATGCAAAGATAGCATGATTTAAGAATAAGAAGCCTTATGACAGTTTTGTAGAATAACAAAATTTACAGAAAATACATTTTTTTGGTATTGTCTCAGGCATAATTATTTCCTTTGAGTTGAATTATTTTCAAGTGACCAAAATGTTCAAGTGTAAAAATAGTGAATACACTGAATACTGACTTTATTTTCTTAAGTTTTTGTTCTTAAAAATTAACATAGCATCATCTGTGATCTATATTTTAATGAAGATAGTATTTGTTAAACTTAAAAATCAAGTAATTTTAATAATTTTAAAATATTTCTCCTGTCTTATCTTTTGTCATTCAATAGCTAAACCTTCTTTAAAAATAGTAATACAGATAAATGTTAGAGTTACTGGAGTTATTAAACAATAAGTCTTCAAAATCAAGGGTAAAGAACAGGGAAGTTTATTGGATATTGCTAACATCAGTCTAAATAGAGAGAAACAAATAAATCCTACTAATATGTAACTATACCCCCAGCACATTTTGCACTTTTGGGTGAGGCTAAATTAAATTAAAATTAAAAGTCCTTCTTTATGTGATATTTGTCTTCCAAGCCAACAACTCAAAGGTACTCTACACTGATTTATTTGACCTTTTTTTTTTTGCTGTTTTGGACATAACTTATTTGTAGTAATGCAGCATACCCAGTGCTAAATATTCAATATTTATATGAAAAATTTTCTGCCTCATAGCATGTTGAAAAATGAGTCATTTGCCTACTAGCACACTAGAAATATGTTTTTACTCAAACTCCATGACTAAAGTTGTACTCTGCTCACTTTTCCCACATGGAGTTACGAGTAAATTTTGAGAAGGTGAAAAAATGAGAACAAATCTCCCCTTCATAGATTTAAAGACTATTAAATTTCTTACGTGAAATAAAGCTCTTGGTTCTTGTAAAAAGATCTGCTGACTGGAGGCTTGTCAAACTGGTGAGAAGTTAAAACAAATGAACAGGCAACAAGTATAGCTGTCTTGGGCAGAGGGAAAAACATGCAGAGTGCATTTTCCACTGATGATCAATAACTGAATAATAAACACATTATATATATATTTTTTTCAAAATCTATAACACACACGGATGACATTTTTCTTACATAGTAAAATAACCAACATTTGTTGAGAAACTACTATACTCACAACTTTATGAGGTCAGTATTGTTTTTCCTTATAAGGCATAAAGAGATTAAATAAGTTGCCCAAGGAAAATTAGTCTTAAGAGTGCATCTGTATGAAAAATACTGTGTAGTGTCACTGCTGTGTTATACTGCCTTTCAGCATAGCATGATGGTGCCGCATGTCCAAAATCAGTGTTATGAAGACATTGCAAAAAAATAGAACACATATAATAGGATTTCTATGTGCTATCTTAGCATTTGACTTTAATGTTTTTAAACATGTTCTTAGAATTAATAACAACTGAATGTTAATTATTTGCTAAAATTAATTAAACCTTATTCCTGTGATTCATTTAAACAGCAGGATCTAGCAAATGTATGTATACCAATCAGGTTTCTGAACTAAGAATGAGTCAAACCAATTTCTAATCAAATCCTATCTAATCAAAGAAAACACTTCAAAAACATATTTCAGGTTATTTTGGCTTTATCTAAATAAATTCACATAAAAACTTGAGAATTTTGAATTATGGCAAAACTATGTATGTATATTTAAAGTTTTTTTTTTTTGATGACTTCTATTTGCAAAACTGTGTTAGATTCAATTGTATTTGTAAACCTGGGTTTACTTCTCTAAGAAATGTTTTTACATGCATTTTCCCTGTTCTTTCACCTATGACACCTACAACATTTATTGAGCAGCAGTTATGAGCCTGGCATTATGGAAGGGGCTGGAGATCCAGCAGGGAATGAAAGAGACTCTGCTCTCATGGCAGAGAATAAAGTCTAGAATGCACAAAACTAATAAGTAAAATATTCAGCGTGATTGATGGTGATAAATACTACGGAAAAGAATAAAGAAGATTGTAAGATAAGGAAGTCTGTGTGTTTGTGTGTGCATGTGTGTGTGTGTGGTGTTGGGGTAGGTGGTTACAGTTTTAAATAGAATGGTAGAAAGGCCTTACCAAGAATGCTGTATTTTAATTATTGCAAATATAGAACTTTATATCTTAACACATGAGAAGTAATTTTCCATGTTGCTTTAAGTCTTTAAAACCATAAATGTATTGTATGAATTGTGGGCTAATATAATTTATTTATACTGTTTCACATTTTGAGACTTTTAGGAGGTTTCCATGTTTTTCATATTAGAAATCACATTAAGATTACTGCATCTTCTTTCCTTTTTTAATGATGGCAGTTTCTTAGGCAAAAATTACTAGGTCAAAAATTTGAAAAAAATTCAAACATTGAAATGAATCCCCATATTGATCTTCAAAAGAGTTGTCCCAATTATAATTAACTTTACTTTTAAAGTACTATTTTTTCACAATATCCTCAATTACATTTAGTACAATGATTTTCATAGTTAGAAAATATTAAAACATTGCCTATTTTAGCATGTGTTTTTCTGTTAGGAAGCTTGAAGGTTTTTTCCCCATATATTTTCTTACTTAAATTCTAATTTTGAAATTTGTTAAAACTCTTTATCTTTAGGTAAATATTGTTTTCAGCTTCTACATATTTTAATTAAAAGCATTTGCTATTTTAGAGACAACTAATCTTATTGTATATCCAGAAATTTTTTCTCTTAAGAGGGAGAGAGGGCAATCTTTACTCATAGAGTATTTCAATTTTAGAAAGTCTTCCAGTTCTTTCCATCATTTAGAAACGTAGAAAAAACTGTCATCTTCAGAGCTCTGTTAGGTAACCAAGCGTTCCCCTTCTGGATTTTCTTCGTTTTAACACTGTCGTCTGCATTTAATTTCTCTGGGTGTGTGAACTGAGGTGGGAGTCCAGCGATTTTTTTTCGTATAATTGCTAACCAGATCTCATAGCAACATTTTGTGGATACGTAAGTTTTCCAGCCAAGAAATCTAATTTCATTTTTGACTCTGACCTTTACCACGCACATCCCTAAAATATGATGCTGTAATGATTAGAAGATGGGCTCAGAACATAATCACTAAAACTCTTTGCTCAAATGTCCTGCAATTTTGAGTAGTCTTAGTAATTTGCCCCCTCATCAACTTTCGTATTTCACGTCTGATCACTGAGCTCTTTTTGACAATATTTCTTGATTTCATTCTCCTGCCTAGATTTCTGTTATGCCTCAATAAATTCATTAATTTCCTTATGAAGTCTTATCTTTCAATGTTTTTGCTATCCAACTGAAAAGATAACTTTTCAATCAGCAACTCACTAATGTACATATCCAAATTTAATATTACCTCCAGGATTTTAATTCAATAACTTGATTTAATGTCCTAAAAATATTGAATTTTAGAATATCCTATTATTATGCATTATTCCTATACCTGTATGTAACAAATTGTGAGCACAAAGTACGCTCAAGTCAATCTAATTACATCTTTATGATTAATAGCTTATGGTCAAATAAGTTCCCAAATATATTGATGATAAAAATATCCTCTCTCATTTAAAGGGATTTATATGCAGATCAAGAATGAAAACGGTCTCTAAAGACTTTGCTACATGTATATTAAATTATAATCACAATATACAAGTTACATTGTGAATGTCATAATTTCTTGATCAGCTTTGTTCCCAAACAACAGTAAGCTTTAAACTACAATTGACCTGTTATTAACTCACACCCAGTTATTCCTCTTTAATCAACTCTGTATTATCCATCTCTTTGTCGGTTTCTCCTTAGCAACTATCACATACAACCTTTGGCTTCTATCTAATGTTGCATAAGAGAATCTAAGTAGTAAGCAAATTATGATTCACCCTCCAGCAGGTTCTTTGTCTAAGCTTGGGTATGTGAATTGGGAGATAACTGGGAAAAAAAATAGAAGATTGAAACCTAAAATTTTCTTCTTAAAACTTTCTCAAAGTGAAGATGCATTTTCCAGAAAAGGAAAAAATAATTTCTTGTGTTAATTTCTCATTTATTGCCACCTTAATACAAGTTAACACGATGAGTTCATCCTAATCCTGAGATTAGGATTAGAATGAATGGTAACTGAACTTGGTAAATCAGAAGAAGAAAAGTATAAATGAGGACATATTTCAGCAAAGATAAAAGAATCCCTTTCAGAAGAGCAAGGTTCAGTGAGCAATTAATGAAGATTGACAGGGCAAAGGTGGTCCCCTTGGAATAAGTGAGATGATGGCAGAGTCATAAAATGTAGATATCTTTAATGGAACTTGAATGAAAATCTTATTGCTTAATTTAATAGTGGAACTTTATTGTTAGCTAAGATGTCTTTTGAAATGTGATGCCTGTAAACTTCAAATTATGTTAGTTCAAAACTGTGTCTCTCTGTCTTGAGTTTTCCCCTTCTGTGTGACAAAGAAGGAAGATATTTGAGTCTGAGGATCATACAAATTCGTTTTCCAAAACAGTTTAAATTTAAAATATCTTTCCTCTATTTTCATATATATACAGAAGATAATTTTTAAAAATTCTTAAGTGTGTTATTGATCAATGGTAGACAGCAAGTCAGTCAGGAATGGCATTCTTTCCCTTCCAATTTCATTATGAGTTCTTTTGTATAGCTGTTTACAAGTTGCAGAGGGGATTATGTACCTTACTTCTATGCCTAAAGTGTCTGAATCCATATTTTTATAAACAGTATAAGCAGTGCTGAAGGTCAATAGTGAAACAGAAGATCAATTTGGGCAAAAATGAAAAAAGAATTCATATGTTGCAATAGAGAATAAGTTTTCACTATCTGAAATTGATATGTATATATTGGGAAGATCTGATCTTTTCCTGAACATATCATTCTAAAAGGCACCAGAGCTTAGTCAGTGGAACTACGTGGCCTTGGAGTCTGACAGCTCTGCTAGCAAACCTCAGCTCTATCAGTTGACGGTTTGTGTTTCTAGTCAATTGTTATAAATTTTTGATACCATTCTACTCATTTGTAAAATGGAGATATTGATGCCTCCTGGACAGAGTATTAATGCGGTATCATACTAACTGATGTAGTTAGCAAACTGTAGATGTTCAATTGATGAGATGCTCAATTAATTTAATGTTATGAAATATTGCTTCAATGCCGTGTGAAAGGCAATACATCCTTTTTTTTTTTTTTTTTTGCAGGAAAGAATTTACCCTAAGCTAACATCTGTTGCCAATCTTCCTCTTTTTTTTCTTCCTCCCCAAAACCCCAGTGCATGGTTGTAGATCCTAGTTGTAAGTCCTTCTAGTTCTTCTATATAAACTGCTGCCACAGCATGGCAACTGACAGACGGGTAGTGTGGTTAGGCAACTGGGAAATGAACCCAGGCTGCCGAAGCGTTGAGACAGCTGAACTTTAACCACTAGGCTATCAGGGCTGGCTCAAAAGGCAGTAAATTCTGTTATGGAAAAGTGTAGTTGATGGCATTCAAAATGTGTTTCTATTTGTTTTCATTCATATTTAAATTTGTCATCACTAAGATAATATTCTAAATCACTATCCCTATATTAATAAAGTGTGCAGACAATTCAAATTGATCAAACCGTCAAACTGCTAGTATTTTCTATAAGGCATTGTACTACGTACTGAAAGAATATGAATATATAAGCTGACATTCGTGCTAAGATAAGGTAATATAATTTGAGAAATTCAAATACAGAAATAAGCAAATCACTAGGAGAGAATAAAGAGATTCATCTAGATTAAACTAATTGGAACCTAGAAAACGAACATTTAAGCTAGATCTTTAAAGATGAGCAAAATCATGTCTGGTTTGGAATGGCAACAATTGGACTTTTTAATGTGACCAGAGCCAATATGATAATTCTAGATGTATTCAAGATGATGTCACTTATGGACTTCAAAAATCTTTACATCTCATAATATAGATACATTAATATAATTTATATTACAGATGTATATAAAAACAAATAAAAGACTCTATTACTTCAAAAATAATTGTATCTGTGTTATAATTTGCCCATGGCATGTAGTGACTTTATAGATAAAGTCCTATATCATATTAGTGCTGATACATACATGCAAAAAGAGAGAGATTAATATAGTACATATAATTGGTGTGTGTGTTTCTGTGTTCGTGTACCTGTATTAGGTACCATGAGTCATCTGTGAAACTCATGAGCATTCTTTTCTACTTTATGTCACATATATATGTCATTTTGTCTAGAGGTTTTTTTTTTTTTTTTTTTTAACTTCTCCCAATAAAGAAGAGCCTTTGGAAACCAAGAGCCATCAAAATGACCAGAGGGTCAGAGAACATAACACCTAACAGGTCGTGTGGTGCAACCATAAATTTCCTTTACAGGTGGCATTTAAAATAGCATGTTCCAATGACAAGACCTCTTTTGACAACAGAGGAGAATGTCATAACAGTAAGCTCTTTCCATGACAGTGATTTTGGCAAGAATGTGAAATAGTACCTTTCTTCAATCTTAGCTTACAGAAAAATGTGGTTTTATTTGTGATAATAAAGAAAACTACCCAGCAGTAGTTGTTAAGGAAATAGGAACATAGTTCATAGACTTACATCCAGCAGGTAAAAATCTTTTTTATACAACGGGTTGTAATAAACGGTAATATTCAATGGCGGTTAAGTATAAGCAAGCCAATACTTAATGAAATTTGATATACATTTGATACACAACATAAGTGTAATATTTCAAATAGCTATTTAATTACTAAGATATTTAAAAGTAATTAAAATTATATGTTAACGGTAGAATTAAAAGTTTGCTTGGCAGCACATTTACATATACACGTTCATACAGGCCTAAAGATTTCATTCATTAACAGGTTTTTAAGAATGTTTATTTTTGCCAAATAGTATTCACTGATATAAAATCTTCTGAACAGTCATAACGGAGACATTTTATAATTGAGAAAAAGAAAAGCAAACACAGCTGAGATTAGCAATTCTCATAGCTTTTCAATAAAAAAGAAGGGGAGCTAATTTTGTCTTTCTGATAATAAACAAATAACTAATTAGCACAAAAAAGAAAACAGTCCAAAGCTGTGGTTATGTATGGCAACTGAATGTCATTTTCTTTCGTGTCTGCTGATAGCTATCTATGTAAATAATGTACGGTCACCCGCTGCATAACGGTTTCGCTCAACGATTCACCGCATATAGGATGGTGGTCCGATAAGATTAGTACCACGTAGCCTAGGTATGTAGTAGGCTATAGCATCTAGGTTTGTGTAAGTGCACTCTGTGATGTTCACACAATGCCGAAATTGCCTAATCACACATTTCTCAAACGTATCCCGTCTTTATGTGGTATATGACTGTACTGTGTTTATTACCAACACTGAAGAACATACGAGGCCATATTTTTAAAAGCCCCAAACTCTCTTTCAATCATTTAAATATTACTACTTCTTCGAAGTTTATTACTTACTTCACTTTTTAAACAGCAAATTGTGTGTGAGAGAGAGAGAGAGAGATTAATCGTGGTAGATAGTATTGCTGGTATTGTGCTAATTCACCTATTTCTGTTTCCATGTCCTAGAGCATGTGAGATGACCTTGGTGTTGCTCCCACTAGAGGCTGGATTTACTTCCCTCTCTCGACCTTGACCCCACTTGTGTGGTTTCCTTTATCCACTGGAACATTAGCCCACGTGACACAAGCACATTTGTTAGGTGGGCTTTCTCTTTAGTGCTTCTGCTCTTGCCATGAGAACAAAAAACTTGGGTAGACCACTTCTTCAAGAAGAACATGAAGCATACGTAATTGACTTGAGTCAACATGGACTAAGCTATATCACCCAAACACAAGACAGATGAGAGACATGTGAGCAAGAGAGGTAAATGTTGACTTTTTTTTTTTAATTTGTAAGCTACAGAGTTTTGTTCTGACATATTATTGTGGCTTAGCTAACTGATGCATAAACAAATTTAATACATATACACACAAAAAATCATTAAAAAATAAAAATTATTTTTATTTGTCCTACTTTTTTAAATAGCTTTATTGAGATTTAACTCATATTACACACAACTCATCCAATTAAAGTATATAATTCCATGGTTTTTAGCATCTACATAGAGTTGTGCACCCATCACCACAACCACAATATTAGAGTATTTTCATCATGTTCAAAATAAAGCCTGTATATGTTAGCAATTATTTCTCATTTCTTCCCCAACCTCAGCCCCCTCAGCTATAAGAAACCACTAATCTACTTTCATTGTAGCAGCAATTCTGTAAAACCCTCTAAGAGATATTTTTCAAGATGACTTTTGTGTTTTATCGGGTTTCTCTTTTCCTTTTTTTAACACTCTATTGAGATATAATTCAGATACTTTAGAATTCAGACATTTAAAACGTAAAATTTAATGATCTTTAACATATTCATGGAGTTGTGTAACCACTACCATAATCTAATTTTAGAACATTCTTATCACTCCAAAGAGAAACCACATACCTAATGAGCAGTCACTATAAAATTGCCTATTCCGGACATTTTATAAAAGTACAATCATACTACACGGGGTATTTTCTGAAGGTTTTTTTTCATTTCGCATAATGTTTTTAAGGTTCATCTATGTTATTGCATGTATCAGTATTTCATTACTTTTTTTGTTTTGTTTTTGTTTGGTGAGGAAGATTGGCCCTGAGCTAACATCTGTGCCCATCTTCCTCCATTTTGTATGTGGGTCACCACCACAGCATGGCTTGATGAGTGGTGCTTCGGTCTGTGCCTGGGATTCGACCCTGTGAACCCCAGGCCCCTAAAGTGGAGAGTGTGAACAACCACTTGCTACCAGACCAGCCCTTCATTACTTTTTATTGCCAAATAATATTCCCTTGTTATCAACAGTTGATGGACATTTGGGTTGTTTGAACTTTTTGCTATTATGAACAGTGTTGTTATAAACATTAGTCTATACAAGTTTTTGTGTGGGCATATGTTTTCATTTCTCTTAGGTTTATTCCTAGGAGTGGAATTGCTGGGTCATATGGCAAGTCCATGTTTAACCTTCTGAAAAACTGAGAGACTGTCAAAGCTGCTTCATCATTTTACATTCTTATCAACATTATATGAAGGGTCAAATTTCTCCACATCCTGGCCAGCACGTGTTTGGTTTGTCTTTCTACTTGTAGCCATCCTAAGGGCTACTGATGTTAAATTGAACATTTTTGCATGTGTTTATTGGCCATTTGTATATCTTCCTTTAGAAGTCTCTACTCAGATCTTTTGCTGATTTTTTATTTAGGTCGTGTTTTTATTATTGAGTAGTAAGAGTTTTCACATAATCTGGACACAGGTTCCTTATCAGATATATGATTTGCAAATCATTTCACCCATTTTCTGAGTTGCTTTTCGATTTCCTGTGGTGTCATTTGAAGAATAAGTTTTTAATTTTGGTGAAGTCCAGTATCTGTTCCTTTCTTTTGCAGCTTATGCTTTTGGTGTCATATATGAAAAATCTTTTCTTATCCAAGTTCACAAAGAGATACTCCTAAATGTTCTCCTAGTCTTGAAGTTTTAGCTCTTACATGTTCTCATACTTTTATATCTTTGTCCTTCTGGCAATATGACAATGTACTCATTAAGAAAACTTTTAAATAAGTCCTAACATATGGAGATATATAAATTCCCCTGCTTTATGTTCATGGTTTTCTCTACTATTGTTCATTGATTATTTGTTTCTCATGCAAATTTTTTAATCAGATTGACAAAGAAATCTGATAAGATTTTATTTGAGATTGGAAGAAACTCATAGATAAATTTGTGAGAAATTCGCACTTTAAGATTATTGAGTTTTTTTGTGTGTGAGGAAGAGTAGCACTGAGCTAACACCTGTTGCCAATCCTCTTCTTTTTGCTGAGGAAGATTGGCCCTGAGCTAACATCTGTGCTCATCTTACTCTATTTTATGTGGGATGCCTGTCACAGCATGTCTTGATAAGCGGTGTGTATGTCCGTGCCTGGGATCTGAACCTGCGAACCCTGGGCCACCAAAGTGGAACAGTCAAACTTAACCACTATGCCACAAAGGCCGGCCCCTATTTAGTTTTTTAAATCAATGATAATAGGCTATTGATTCATGGACTTTTTATCACCTTTCACTTTTGTAAACAATGATTGCACATTCTCTGTTACATTCTTGCACATCTTTTAAAATATTTAGTCATGTATAATGTATACTTTTGATGCTACCATAAATGGCATTTGTACTTTTAGGATATTTTCTAATTGTTTGGTACTAAAATACAGTTTTTTTATATTGTACATGTAGTCACAAACTTACTAAATTCACTTATTTATTCTAATATTTTCCCTGTAGGTTCCTTTGTATTTTTTGTATATACAATCATCCCAACTGAAAATAATGGCATTCGTGTCTTCCTTTATAATCATTGTTCATTTATTTTTTTTCTAGACTAATTTTGTGAGCTAAATCCTCCAGTACAATGATGAATGCAAATGGTGATAGTGACCTTTCTTGTTTCCAATTTCAATACCTGTTTCACAGTTCTGTGGAGATTGGCAGAAAATCCTAAGTAATTAAGTTCTATTCTCTTCCAAATGAGAATTGAGCTTTTTAAATACTTATTATATTGATAAGATCACATGATTTTTCTACCTTGTTCCCTTACTGTGGTGAATTGTATTTCGTGGTTATAAAACGCTAAAACAAATATACTCTCTTGGCATAAAGGCAATTTGGTTATGAGGTGCCCCCCTTTCTACATAACACTCGATTTCAGTTTGTTAACTATTTCAAGATATTTGCATCTAAGTTCATGAGAGAGATCAGCATTAAGTATCCTTTCTTATAGTGTACGTGTCTGACCCACCTGCAACATCTATTCACCATTTCTTATAATAAGGAAGGATGTGAGAGGAGAAGGTGTTTGAAATATATTTTAGGGTAGGAGCAGGTGAGAAGTTTGTTTGGGTGCTTATTAAGTCAAAGATTCTTATTACACATCCAAGAGGAAATGTCAAGAAGGAAATTGAATATATAGGTCTGAGGATCAGACGTGGTCTGAGCATCAGTGTTTGAAACTGGGACTATTTGGGAGTTGTAGGCATTTATAGTGTTTAAAGCCAGGACACTCAGTTCACTCACAACATAGATAAAGAAAAGAAGTCTAAGGACACATCCCTAATAAGAGAACATTTAAAGCTCAATGAAAGGAGGAGGAACCATAAAAGAAATTGCCAGTATGGTAGGGGAAAACCAAGGGCAGAGGGAGACCTGAAAACCCAGGGAAGAAAGTGGCTGTGCTGCTGAAAAACCCGTGTAGATGAGGACTGTGAGTTGACCTAGGGACCGGCAGCATCCAGCTCAGCGGGGACTTTGAAGAAAATTGTTGAAGTGTAATTATAAAGAATAGAAAAGAAAACATAATTAGATTTGGTCCAACAGATGTTAGAAATAGACAAACTGAAGTAATTTAGTATAGAAATGTTTTTGAGGAGTTTTGCCATAAAGGTAGGAGACAGATAGTGAGATATTTATAGGAGGTAAGGATAAGGAAAGCTTTGTTTTGATTTGTTTTGTTTTATGATGACGGTTCAAAAACATATCTCTATTTATATGCCAATCAGTGATTCTATAAAGAGGGAAAATTGCAAGATTTGTGACAAAAGGGGGACAATTGACGTGATGTCACTGAGTGCTCAAGAGTAGATGGGATCCAGGGAATGAGGTGATTAAAAAGTCGATGTTACGTACTATTCAACTCATTTCTAAATTCCACATTAACTAAGCTAAGTTGGATATCATACTCTAAATTCAAGCAAAAGTGGCCAGAAGAAATATCTCTACAATTTCCATTTCTGCCGAGGACATTGATCATGCTGTGTCTCAATGTTTTCTTTATGCTACTGCAAGTAAGATATTTATCTCAGAATTTATTATCAAGAGAAACATGGTCACCTTCAAGACATTTGTCCCCCTTTTCCTTGGAAATCCATGTTTGCAAAAAGAAAAGGTATAGGTATAAGATGTTACAGGTATAATTATATTTTTCCCTTAATACCATTTTCTCCTTTTACTTTTTAAAATCTTCTGTGTGTATATATTTTTTATTTTCTTTCTTAATAGATTCAATTAGGCAGGAATATATTTTTTAAACAAATGGAAGTGTCATGATTAAATAGCACAATGAGCTAGAATTCTGCTGAATAGTTTTATTAAATCAGGCAGCAAAGTAAGAGTAACTCAAAATCTTTTATTATTCTCTCACACAAACCTCATATTTATAAATATTATGCTTCGTACCTATACACCTGTGTGAACTATTATTTAATTCCGTGTTCACTATAACAATCAAAGCCTACCCAGTCACTACTGTCATAAGTCTTACAGTCCCAGAGATCCGGCCATGGAATGTTATAGGGACAGTGATGGGGCGTATAGAGACTTCTGAGGGATCACAGGGCAGAGTCGTGTATACTGCATTGACTTAGACGAGAGAAGGCTGCCAAGAAAAGTGATAATTAAAGTAAGTTTTGAAGAATGAGTGTAGGAGAAGATAAATAACAGGAAATGAGTGTAAATTACAAAGAGAATCTCTTTATATTCCCTCAAAACAAGTATTTTACAATTAAAGTCATTTCAGCCAAATCATTCAAATTATAAGTAAAGACAAAAAAGAAACCAAAATTGATTTTGTGACATCTTAAATAAACATGACTTCAGTTTAGTCACTGGAAAGGGTGTAGAGATTGCAAAAAATTAAATATCTCCTAAAGGAAGGCAGACATAGGAAGAGGACAGTGGTATTGGGCAAATGTGTATAAATACATAAGAAACAAAACTTTTAAAATATAGCACCAGTAATTGAAAACAACTACTCCCTAGTTGTTTATGTAGCTATTTATAAAGTATATTGAATCATCATGTTTAGCCACATAATCACACATAATTGCTAGTAATTATTTTCCTTAAAAAAATCCATACAGTTTTGCTCAGAGATTTCTAAAACTTATTTTAAAGTAAAAACTATTTTGTCTTGTTTAAATAAAGGTGAACATTTTTAAATGTTTAGTCTCATGCAAAACTCCTATTACGTTTTATTTATTATAATTATTTGTTGAGTACCCAATAATGCAGGCCCCGGTAAAATGCTAGATATGCGAAGAATGTGGAAATGAGTAAGAGGCAATTGTTGTTAAGTAGCTTTATAAAACCATAGCTTGTGTGTGTGTGCCTGTGAACATGTGTGTGTGTGAGTGTGTGAACATGCACGTGGGGAGAGCTCACAAGCATATAGTATATTCTTTAATTCTTCTAAGCTAGGCTATGATATCCACATCACTTTGGGTCTGCATGGAGGCAAAGATTACAGCAGGTTGTAGAGAAATTCAGAAGAGACTTCTTAAAAGAAAGGTAATTTGAGATTGATCCTGTTGATTTGATTCTGACAAGTTAACCACTGAGGTGGGAGTCCAGGAAGGACATTCTGGTGTTTGGAGTCATGTGATTAAGTCACAGAGGTGGGATCAGGCAGGTGTCTTCAGTAAGCAGAATCCATTTTCCCAGTAATGAAATCTTGTGGATTGTCAAGTTTATGATCCCTCTTCCGAAAATATTGTATCATTTCTTTACTTCTATTTACTCACTAATTCCACAAGACTTTATTGATGTTCTATTATATTCCAAAAAAGGCAGTACAATCTGAGAAGACAAAAGTAAATAAAACATAACTTACCACAAAGAAACAGAATTTAGTGGAGAAAAAAGTACTCATTAACAATTTATTGATGCATTGTGTAATAATTACCATGCAATAACAACATTACGAGTTAAATGGCAGCGTGTTTAGAGAAATAGGGAGGATGTTATTGGAAAATATAACCTGATTTTTGGTTCTGAAATTGAGTACTACATTATATACAGAAGACCAGCTCTCTGTTAAATACAAGAGTGTACTGGAAACACACTGAACTGGGATTCAGAAACCCACCATTCAGGTCCTAGCTTGTTTATTTATTAGTTAAATGAACTCAGCCAACTGAACTGACTGAAAGTTGAAGAAGTCCAAGAAGAATTTCTTCTTTATGAAATCACCAATTGGAATCTTGGGACTGTGTGGTTAATAAAGCCATGCTTTACACAAGCTAGGTATATTTAACCCCTTCACAGAATCCCTGAGGGCATAGTAAACATCATCCAGAAATGTGTGCTATCTTTAATTGCATCACACGTGACATTTGTGGATTCAAAGATTGTACAGAGCCTTATTTTTATTCTATATAGTTTTAAGTTGTATGAGAAAATCAATAGAGCTATTTTCATGACAGTTCGAATTTTGTAGCTCTGGACATTGAATTTTAGGGCTCTTTTAGTAATACTTTTAATATGAATTAATACTAAAAAAATACCTTTATTTTTATGTCCAATGCTATAATATTATACCAGAATTTTGGTTTGTCTTCTAGAGTTCAAATATTAATGCAAATACAATTTAAAAAAAATTATATCTGATAATATTCTACAAAATAATTAGAGTCTAACATTCCTCAATTAATTTTATATTTCAAATTTATGTCCTAGAAATACCATTGTAGGGAGTCATTTTGCATTAAAATTCTTTCCACCTGTAGAGCCTATGAAATCTATATTTTATTTAAGAACAAATGCCTATATTGATAAATTTTGTCTTTTACGTTTGAAAACCTATAGAATATAAATGTTTTTGTCTCCAAGTTATCAATTGTGTATATTTAAATCCTCACTATTCAAATTTGCGCAATTTATTTTCCCACTACACTTTAGAACTAGTTGTTAACAGTGACTATAAAATAAATAAGCAGAGGTATGGAGTCACCTAGATAGTCTCAGAATATGTAGATACACAAAAAATCATAATTAGAACTATAACTCAAATCACCAACTTGCGCAATAGGTAATCTATTCATTGTCAATCTTTAATTTTCCTTAGTAACATAATTGTGAATTATAAAAACTGATACTAAAATGAATTTCGTTTCTAGTTATCTTCTTACTTCATTGTTAAAAAATAAATTCTCCTGGTTAGCTCTCCATAAGTTGGTAGATTATTTTACTGTTTTCAGTACCTTTCTCTAAAGGAGATAACATTCTGACTGCTTATGACTTTCAAAGTTTCTATCTGCCAAAAAAAAATTTTTTTTTACATCTGTCTGTTTCTGTACATATGTCCCTAGAGATCCCTGTAGCATTTGATCAGCTCGGTCCCCAACCAAAAGGTGACATGAAGTACATTTTTGTTGTTGTTTCTCTTTTTCACCCATGGGGCAAGCAAAGAGCAATACAAATCCTATTCCTTACCTTATTCAATTGTGAGAATCAAATGAAATAATATTTGAAAGTGCTTTGAAAACTATAAAGCACTGTGAAAATATAAGGCATTGTTATTGGTATTAGGAGAAGGACATTTTTCAGTCTTTATTATTTTTCCCTTCATCCTGAAAAGTCATTCCTTCAAATTGTATTCTCACCACCTCTGATTTCTATTCATCATTGAAAATTTGCATTGGATTGAGAGCAAGTTTTAGGAAAAGAACCACAATCAATGGGCTTCTTTATTTTCAGATGCAGTGTTTATGGAAGTTTTGCATATTGCAATAGAAAAAGTCAAATAGAAATTTAATACACTTTACTCAATTTGATTCAGTGGTCAATTTGATTTAGCAGTCCCTACAGAATGTGTATATGTGTCTCACCTGGGTATTGGCTGTAATACAGAAACCTGGGGCCCCTAGTTGATCTACTAAATCAAATTCTCAGGAGATGGGGCCAAATAACGTACATTTCTTAAGGTTCCTGGGTGATTTATTTATGATAATTTGAGAGCTTTTGTGCTGGAGGAAGTTAGTATTGGATAGTATGAGAATGGCAAGAATTTGGAACAAGTCCAGATTTTAAATAAACTGTAGCTATATTCTGATCAACACATTTTTTAAAAGAAAAATATATTGAAGTAAGTTTTGTGATTTCAAGATAAAGGAGTTCAAATATTTTCAGTCAAAATAGATTTAAACATATTAAACCATCTAAAGGAGTTACAATTCCCAAGATTTATTATGATTATTTTTTTTGAATATTTTGTTGAATATATATATATTTTACTATGATTATTTTTTGTTTGGAAGCTATTCATTGTATACCAAATAATATTTAAAGGTCATATATGAAGGATTGCCTAAATAACAAGGAATATAGAATGGTTAAATAGTAAAACCCTGGAGTACTATAGCCAGAAGGACATTTGATATCATTCTAACAGTAATATCATATAGAATGATAGAAACTTATCCTGATCCTGGAAAATATTCCTTCCCATAAAAGCTAGAGCAGAATTAATCTGTATGTCTCCTACCCTTCCCCATCCACTGCAAAGACACATGACGATAAAATTCAGAGCTGAGATGCCGTAGAAAACTGGTGAGAGAGGCTGAAATTGGGTTTATTAGTTGGTGTTTGATCCAAGAATCAGAATCATTACAGTAATAGGGAATAAGAAATGTATTGCACATATTATACCTTATATAAATGCGGGAGCTGGTTGAGCAGCCTACTTAAGAACGTTCCTTCTACATTTGGTGTTGGACTTGAACCATACAGAGCTAGTAGGTGAAAAGGGAAGATAGACATAAAAAGTGAAAGACTAGGGATGCACAATGACAATCTGGAAGTAAAAAGAACAGACTGAAGAATGTACCTGTCTCTTACCATCTTCAACTCCAGTGGTACAGGTGACCCATACATCAAGATGGAACTCTTACCGCAGTTGTCCACATGCTTGGCCTGTGATTTTGGAGAAGCCGAAAAAGGAGATCTGATGGGAGCTATAGACTTGTGAATATGGCTGCTACCCCAAACCAAAAGTTTAGAGAACAGATGAGCGACAACGCGTAGGAAATGCAAGAGGATCTAGCTTTCACCAACCTTCAGAACCTAAAAATGCTGCTACCTCCTTTCCACATTCCAGATCTCATGCAGACTTCTTTTTGGCCAATTCTAACAGAGCGGTGTGAGGAAGGGAATTCTGGGAAGTGCAGTTCCAGCTTAGCCAACTTGACAAAGTACAAAGCCACCAAAGTCCATACTTGTCACCCTGGCACCCATAACCACCACTTTTCCCATAACTTAATGTTCAAAAAAGGAAAATAGAAAAATTATGCTTCTGCTTGACATGACACAGCTTGGCTACAAATAATCAAAAACGCAGTAACTCACTCCTCAAAAAGGATACAAATTCCCATTCTTCTCTTTAGGTGATATTCAGATGTTCATTTCTCTGCTGAGTATACTCTCCCTTTTAATAGCCTATAACTTAGATACTAGATATAAAATTACCTAAAATTTACAGTTTTAAATTAACTGGTAAAAGGAAAGGAAAGAAAAAAAGGAAGGGGTTAGAATATATATAAATACCTTCTGATCAGAATAAGGAGGAAATACTCATAACAATTACAGCCCTCATTTCTGCAACTGGACATAGTCATAGCTGATATTTATGATATTCTTCTTTTACTACTCAATATGTATTCCTTTGGCCCCCAGCAAGTGCTCAGTGTTCATAAAGACTTGCTTGGTGGGCTGACCCAAAGCTATATTCTTAACGAGTCTGGGCCATTATCTGTGCTCCTGGCACTGGGTTATTGTAGTTTTCTATTTTCTCTAATCACAGGACATGGTATTATTTAGAGACACCCTGTGAATCTCCTGAATTCCAGACATGCTTCTCATCTCTGGTGTGTAGTAGCAACCCAGCTTCCCTCTAGGTAGGGTAAGGCATTCCATCCAGTATGGTAGTTAACATTTTTCCTGTTGATTCACTGGCAAGGGAAGGCCAAGGTGGCCAGATGCTGTCTTGTCTTCAAATTTAATGAAACTCTTGCTGGATCCCCTGATGGAATCATTTCCCTTTAGGGGATCTAAGATCTTCAGACCAACAGACTTGAGGTGATGAGATCAATAAGGATAGTGGTGAAAAGATGCACTCCAATCTCTACTCCTTGACTCCTTGACGTATGAATCCTGGCTCTAAGAAAAACATCACATATATTGGTACCGATTTTGAACATCGTAGAGGACATTACCTCATGCCAGCCAGGTTTTGCCACTCAGCTGATGTAGAGTGTGAGAAAAGCTGTTCCATCCTTTTATCAGGACAGCCACTTTATGGTAATGGGAACATAATAAGACCAGTGAACTCCATAATTATCAATCCCATTGCCATGCTTCACTTGCTGGGAGGTTAGTTCCTTGGTCAGAAGTTATACTGTGTGTAATACTAAGGCATTGAATATGGTGTTTTGTAAGTCCACAGATTTTGGTTTCAACAGACAGTTTGGGTCAGAGAAAGCAAATCTATAACCAGAGTAGGTGTCTATTCCTGGGAGAACAATGTTCTGTCCCTTCCATGATAGAACTGGTCTACCATTATCAACCTGCCCCTGGGAAGCTGGCTGATTCCACCAGGGAGTAGAAAGATATGGAAACTCAGTGTTGTTTTCTGATATTGGCAAGCTGAGCACAGAGCAGTGATTGTAGCTAGGTAGGCCTTGGTGATTAGAAGTCATTTTGCTTAGTCCATATGTAAAAACCATCCTTGCCACAATGGCCATTTTGTACATGAGCCCAATAGGCAAGAAAAGGGATAGCTGGAGAAAGTCTGACTGTCATCCACAGAATGATTTATCTTATTTAATTGTTACTCCTTCTTGAGCATTTACATGGGACACAAATATCTTTATATTCTCTGCCCCTTCTGAATGGCCTATGCACATTCCTCTTCCTCAGACCTCCCTGTTTCCAAGTTTCCTCCAAGTCCCTGCCAAACTATTAGATCTATACCTCTGGCCATCTCTCCTTTCAGGCAAAATGAATGACCAGATGCATTGCTCAAACTCCTGTCCACTGGGATGGATAAGCTGGTGTCCTTCATTACAGAGCTTCACACATGCCTGGCTCAGGATTCAGAGGAGCTGATGGAGAGGATCTGGCCGTTCTGGAGAAGCTGCAGACCAACTGCTGCCCCACACAAACAAGGAGAGCTAGCAGATCAGTAATAATGTGTAAGTGAAAAGCCCTTGGCATGACACTGACCTTCCGAGCATAAAAATGGATGTTTTCCATTTCTGCTTTGCAAATCTCACAGAAATTTCTCTTGAGGACAAAATTGACTTGTAAACATTTAGTGAAGAGAATTTTGGGAAACGTAGTTCAGCTCGACCACTTGACAAACAGAAAGCCATCACACAAGGCAATGAAATTATGGATGGGGAGAGGGAGCACATTTGAAAAATGTGAATAAATTGAGAGTGGTGCTAAGGAAAGTAGCTGTCAATTGTGATTTTTCTCCATGAGATTGGGTGAATGGTTGTATCATCAACTGAAAAAGATGCTGAGGAGGATAGAGATGCCTATCATATCTCTGGCAATTAAGTTTCCATTACAACTTAAAAATCCAATTCTTCCCATTGAAATCAGGGAATATTTCATGGCAGCATCCCCACTATCTTCTCTACTAGAAGAGGACAGCCTCTTAGAGCTTTTTAAAGGTACCAGCGTTCCTGTGACCGATTAATTCTTAAGGTTTTGGTCAAAGGAATGTCCTAGGGGCTCACCCACTGTGATAAGAGGGTGACTGAGCAATTTACTTATAATAGTTTATTCCAAAAATTTCATCTCCCTGAGCATTCACACTACTTCCTCTACCTAGGATGTTAAGAGTATTAGTTTTCTATTCCTTTGTAACAATATTGCCACTAACTTGGTGGCTTAAAACAATACACATTTATTATTTTGCAGTTTCTGTGGGACAGGAATCCTGGCATGGATTATTTGGTTCCTCTGCTTAGAGTTTCACAAGCTTGCCGCGAGGGCTGCAGCCTAACCTGAGGCTTGAGTGGGAAAGGATCCACTTCCAAGATCACTGAGGTTGGCAGATTTTAGTTCCTTGTACTTGTAGGACTGAGAGACTGAATTCCTTACTTGCTGTTGACCCGAGGCTGTCCTCAGCTCCTAGGGGCTGCCACATTTCTTTGCCACATGAGGTTTCCCAGAATAGACACTTGCTTATTCAAAGTCAGTGAGAGAGAGAGAGACACTCTAGCAAGATAGACATTCAATTCTCATGTAACGCAATGAAATCACATACATGTAATAATGTACATCCTATCATCTTTGCCATATTCTATTGGTGAGAAATAAGTCACAGGTGTCGTCTATACTCCAGGAGAGGAGATGATGGAAAGGGTGTGATCAAGAGGAGTTAGTGGTCCTGAGGTCACCTCGTGAGTCCATCTGCCACACCAAGGTATTTCTGCCATTTCAACTTCATTGACTGTAGGCCACTATGAGTTGATTTTTATTAGCCAATCTATATGACTATTAATAGCACTCTTAGGTTCTCAAACCAAAATATCAAATCCCTAATCCTGAAGAAGTATTTCCCTATCGGTGAATTCAGCTCAATAAAGCCTTATATTTTATTGGTTATGATTCTGTACCCTTAGACTCTACTCCCATAGGTTTGTACTCCAGACTCCTCCTATTACTGTTAGGCGAAGTCCTGTAATGTTATCTGCACAAACATGTAAACATGTAAGGCTACATAGGAATGTATGAAGCTATTTGCTGCACAGACTGTCTTCCCCTGCAGCAGGCCATAGACTTCCTGCCTGAGCTATGCTGACATCCAACTCTCATTATAGGGCTGAGGACAACGAAGGAGGTGAAGTTGGATTTTAAAATTTGGCATCAGCTTGTGAAGGTATCTGTCCTAAATTTAACGGCTGAGAGAATTTTACTTGTTTTAATTAATTAAATAATGAATTAATTAGCTTGTTTTTAATTAACGTCAGAGATAGCTGAAACTTAAATGATGTACAGAGGATGGTTTCTGTTTCCAGCAAGGGAGGTCAGTGAAATTTGTTGACTGAAATTTCTTAGTCCTATCCCTCTCATCAGAGGACTCCATTCCCTCCCCACCACTGTTGTCATGTGATCTGGCAATTTTGAGATGGAATTCTGCAATTCTCAAAATCAGGTTTTAGGCTTTGTCATCAGTTATTTATTTATTTATTTAAATAAAAGAAATGGAAATATTCTTTCAAAATGTCATAGAGGCTTTCTGATGTTTCTTTCAGGCTCTGATTTGTGCATCCACAGACTTCAATTTTCCCATTTATCTCTAAGACTATTAGAAGAAGCCAGCTGACAACAAGCTTTTATAATCTCTGTTTTACTGTGATAACTAAGTACTGGTTCCATTTCGTCTACCAAGGCCCTGCCTTCCATCTGCATTTTATCCCATAAACCACAGACTACAAGTTTGAGGAATACTACTAAATTGCACAGATTACTGGGGTTTTACTCACAGTCGGTAAGGAGATTTTCTATGTGAACCCTGTAGGGGAAGAGGGAGAATCCCCCTCCGCCCCTTCCCTTAAGGTTCTTATGGCTGGTCAAATAATTAACAAGACAGGCTAGCAGCAGAAAATCATACCGTGTTTAATAACATGTACACATGGGAGAAACCGGGGACACTGCGTTTCTCAATACAATAGCAGAAATTCTCATCTTAAATACCATCTTCAACTAAAGACAAAGGAGGACGTTGGGGGTGGGGGAGTAAATTACAGGAGATTACCACTAAAGCACAGTAAACAAGACTAAGGTTATTATGCAGATTTCAGGCCTCACCTTCCACATTGATAAGTTTCTAGAAATGAGGTCATCCCCCCTCTTCCGAATACAGAGAGGGAGATACCTTTACAAATGGAGACTTCCCTTATAAATGTAAATGTTTGTCTGGCAACTCCTTGCAGGGCCATCTAGAGAATGTGTCCAGAGAGACAGAATTTTTGACAAGATGGACTTGTTGGTGCCTTTCCTATTGTAACATCTATTTTACATTATATTAACTCCTTCCTGGAATAGATCTTCTATGTCAAACTCTTTAGGCAGTTAGTGGGGGAGGTCAAATGTCCATCAGAGAAAACAATCAAGGTAAAGAGATATATTTCAGGGTGGCCAAATCTTGATCTCCCACAACCCCAAATACGAAAATCTCGGTTTGAGGGTTGTACTTCTCAAGGACAGTAACTGCTTTTCGGTGTCAATTGTTGCATCACCATGGTGCCATCAGAAAAGAAACAGACACTCAAATGGAAAATTTGAAGAGACTTTAAGAAAGAGAATTTATAGGGGAGAAGTCAAGATGGCAGCATAGGCAGACTCTGAACTCACCTCCTCCTGTGGACACAGTGAATTAACAACTACTCGTGGAAAAATTACCACGAGACAGAACTGAAAACTGGATAAGAGGAACTCCTGCAACAAAAGACAATCCTAATTGAGGTAGAAGAGGCAGAAACTCTCTTCTGGGGAGGAAAAACGCCACCTTCACAAGCTGCAGCACCTCACGGCCACCCGGGAGCAGCCCACAGGTACGCAGCCGTCCCTGGAGGAGCGGGGCCCTGAGCCGGGGAGCGCCCCCACTGTGGGCATTTTGTGGACCCAGCACAATTGAGACGAGTGGCATAATATCTGACTTTGCCTGCTACTAAAACATTGGGGAGTACCCCCAGAAAAGCTGGTTCACATAGAAATTAAAACCGGCTCTTAAGGGGCCCACGGGCAAACTCACCCGTTTCAGAAAGCATCCTAAAATCACCAGAAAGAAAGGTGCACAGTGCTTTGGTGAAAAGAGACTCACCTGATAGGCTCTGACTGCATCTCGGTGAGAGGTGAGACCTCTCCATGGACTGGGACATTGGCGGGGGCCATTGTTGTGGCCTGTTGTGTGTGTGCTGACACAGACGCCATTGGAGTTCTCCCTGGGGCCTGCTAGCCCAGGGTCTGCCCCACCTGTTAGAGCATTGATTTAATCCAGTTAAGCCAAGGCAGGCAACCTACCCTAGAGACTGGTCCTACCCAACAACAAGCCTTCAGGCAACTTGTGGGCCTGCATAGATTGGTGACTGGATTCTCTGCAGCCTGACAACTGAGCCCACTTCAGAGGGGCAGGGCATGCACAAGGAGCAGGTGGAGAGTGTGGGGCAGTGGTGGAGTATGTGGGGCTCCCACCGTGGAGAGACTGGGTCCACTTCAGGAGGTCGGGGCACCCACACGGGGCAGGACTGTGTTGACTGTGTGTGTGTGGACCTGTGGGTGGCAGGGCTTGTCAGCTGCAGAAGACTTGTGCTTCTCAAAGATCCACATAGAGGGTTGGCCCCACCTTCCAAAGCCTGAAACAATTGGGTGCTCCCGTGTCTTAGGCTAGCCCCACCCAGCTGCAATCCTCACAGAACTGACAAGAGACCTAAAGGCTGGAGGCTTATAGCAATTGTAAGCCCCTGAGCCTAACAACCTGCCACGCTGCGGGGCTACTCACTTAAAAGAATTACTGCAACACAAATGGGGTATTAGAACTTGCAGCCAACTGTGCTGGGGCTCGCCACACCTGATTAAGAGACTGAAGGGCACACAACAACTACAAGCAGCTGAGCATTACAACAGCTGGCCAGGAGCATAACTCGGCCTCCCTGGATGCCTACAGGGAGAGCAAACAGGCCACAACAGAAGGACACATGTAGCCCACATAGGGGTCACCCCTGGAACATTGAGAACTGAGGGAAGCACACTGGAAACCTCCTAAGGCATCATTTATATAAGGTCACCTATCCAAGAGCAGGAGACGTAGTTGACCTACCTAATACGTAGACACAAGCACAGGGAAAGAGGCAAAATGAGGAGGCAAAGGAATACATTCCAAGTAAGGGAACAGGACAAAACTCCAGAAAAGGAACTAAGTGAAACAGAAATGAGCAACCTACCCAACACAGAGTTCAAACTAAGAGTGTTAAGGATGCTCACTGATCTGGGGAGAAGAATAGATGAACTCAGTGAGAATGTCAACAAAGAAATGGAAGATATAAAAAAGAACCAATCAGAAATGAAGAATACAATACTGGAAATGAAAAATTCACTAGAGGGAGTCAAAGCAGAGTAGAGGATACAGAAGAATGGATCTTCGAGCTGGATGAAAGACTGGAAGAAATTAGCCAAGCTGAACAGGTAAAAGAGAAAAGAATTAAAAAGAGTGAGGACAGTCTAAGGGACCTCTGGGACAACATCAAGTGCACTAACATCTGTGTTATAGGTGTCCTGGAAGGACAAGAGCAAGACAAAGGGGCAGAGAATCTATTTCAAGAAATAATAGATGAAAACTTCTCTAACCTAAGGAAGGAAACAGACATCCAGGTACAGGAAGCACAGAGAGCCCCAAACAAGTAAACTCAAAGAGGCCCACACCAAGACACATCATAATCAAAATGTCCAGAATTAAAGATAAAGAGAGAATCCTAAAAGCCGCAAGAGAAAGTCAAGTTACATACAAAGGAAACCCCATAAGGCTATCAGCTGACTTCTCAACAGAAACCTTACAGGCTAGAAGAGAGTGGCACGATATATTTAAAGTGCTAAAAGGAAAAAACTTACAGCCAAGAAAACTCTACCCAGCAAGGTTATCATTCAAAATGGAAGGAGAGATCAAAAATTTCCCAGACAAGCAAAAATTAAAGGAGTTTGTCACCAAGAAACAAGTCCCACAAGAAGTGTTAAAGGGATTGATTTAAGGGGAAAAGAGAAGACCAAAAATAGGAAAAATGATCTATTTCCATGATAAGAGGGTAAGGGATACAAATGCACAAAAAAGAGGTTAGATATGATATCAAAAACATAAAATGAGGGAGGAGGTTAGTTAAAGAGTAGAGCTTTCAGACAGAAGTCAAACTAAAGAGACCCTCAATTCTGTGTAGAAGGAGAAAGGAACAGAGAAGGACTACTAAAACACTGAGAAAAAAAAGTTAAAAAATGACAGTAAGTACATACTTATCAACAGCTACTTTAAATGTCAATGGACTAAATGCTCCAATTAAAAGACATAGGGTGGCTGATTGGATAAAACAACAAGACCCATATATATGCTGCATACAAGAGACACACTTCAGACCTAAAGACACTCACAAACTGAAAGTGAAGGGATGGAAAAAGATACTCCATGCAAATGGCAATGAAAAGAAAGCTGGGGTAGCAGTACTCATATCAGACAAAATAGACTTTAAAACAAAAACTGTAAAAAGAGACAAAGAAGGGCATTACATAATGATCAAGGGAACAATCCAACAAGGGGATATAACACTTGTAAAAATCTATGCACCCAATGTAGGTGCACCTAAATATATAAAGCAATTATCAACAGACATAAAAAGAGAAATAGACAGTAACACAATAATAGTAGGGGACTTTAAGACTCCACTTACACCAATGGATAGATCATCCAAACAGAAGATCAATAAGGAAACATTGACCTTAAATGACACACTAGAACAGGTGGACCTAGTAGATATATACAGAGCATTCCATCCAAAAACCGAAGAATACACATTCTTTTCAAATGCACATGGAACATTCTCCAGGATTGATCACATATTAGGCCACAAAACACGTCTCCATAAATTTAAGAAGATTGAAATAATACCAAGCATCTTTTCTGACCACAACGATATGAAACTGGAAATCAACTATAGGAAGTAAATCAGAAAAGCCACAAATACATGCAGATTAAACAAAATGCTACTGAGCAACGACTGGGTCAATGAACAAATCACAGAAGAAATCAAAAAATACCTGGAGACAAATGAAAATGAAAATACAACATGCCAGAATTTATGGGATTTGGCAAAAGTGGTTCTAAGAAGGAAGTTTATAGCAACACAGGCCTATATCAATAAACAAGAAAAATCTCAAATAAACATCTAACAATGCACCTAAAGGAACTGGAAAAAAAAGAATAAACAAAGCCCAAAATCAGTAGAAGAAGGCAAATAATAAAAATTAGAGAAGAAATAAATGAAATAGAGACTAAAAAAACAATAGAAAAAATTAATAAAACCAAGAGCTGGTTCTTTGAAAAGACAAACAAAATTGACAAAGCTTTAGCTAGACTCACAAATAAAAGAGGAGAGAAGGCACAAATAAGTAAAATCAGAAAAGAAAGTGGAGAAATTACAACAGACACCTCAGAAATACAAAAGATTATAAGAGAATATTATGAAAAGCTATATGCCAACCAATTCGACAATCTGGAAGAAATGGATAAATTCTTAGAATCATACAACCTTCCAAAACTGGATCAAGAAGAAGTAGAGAATTTGAATAGACCAATCACCAGTAAGGAGATCGAAACAGTAATCAAAAACTTCCCCCAAAATAAAAGTCCAGGACCAGACGGCTTCCCTGGTGAATTCTACCAAACATTCAAAGAAGACTTAATACCTATCCTTCTCAAACTCTTCCAAAAATTGAGGAGGTGGGGAGGCTCCCTAACTCATTCTACAAAGCCGACGTTACCCTGATACCAAAACCAGACAAGGACAACACACAAAAAAAAGAAAAGTACAAGCCAATATCACTGATGAAAATCGATGCAAAAATGCTCAACAAAATACCAGCAAATCGCATACAACAATAGGTTAAAAAGATTATACACCATGATCAAGTGGGATTTATTCCAGGTATGCAGGGATGGTTCAACATTCGCAAATCAATCAACGTGATACACCACATTAATAAAATGAAGAATAAAAATCACATCATCATCTCCATAGATGCAGAGAAAGCATTTGACAAGATACAGCATCCATTTATGATAAAAACTATGAATACAATGGGGATAGAAGGAAAGTACTTCAACATAATAAAGGCCATATATGACAAACCCACAGCTAATATCATCTTCAATGGTGAAAAACTGAAAGCTACCCCTCTAAGAACAGGAACCAGACAAGGATGCCCACTGTCACCACTCCTATTTAACATTGTACTGGAAGTCCTAGTCAGAGCAATCAGACAAGAAAAAGAAATAAAAGGGATCCAAATTGGAAAGGAAGAAGTGAAACTGTCACTATTTGCAGATGACATGATTTTATATGTAGAAAACCTTAAAGAATCCACCAGAAAACTTTTAGAAGTAATAAGCCAATACGGTAAAGTTGTAGGATACAAAATCAACATACAAAAATCAGTTGCATTTCTATACATTAACAACGAAGCAGCAGAAAGAGAAATTAAGAATACAGTCCCATTTACAATTGCAACAAAAAGAATAAAATACCTAGGAATAAACTTAACCAAAGAGACGAAAGATCTGTACACTGAAAACTATAAAACATTGCTGAAAAAAATTGAAGAAGACACAAAGAAATGGAAAGGTATTGCGTGCTCTTGGATTGGAAGAATTAACATAGTTAAGATGTCCATACTTCCTAAAGCAATCTATAGATTCAATGCAATCCCTATTAAAGTTTCAACAACATTTTTCACAGAAATAGAACAAAGAATCCTAAAATTTATATGGAACAACAAAAGACCCTGAATAGCTAAAGGAATCCTGAGCAAAAAGAACAAAGCTGGAGGTATCACACTCCCTTATTTCAATATATACTACAAAGCTATAGTAACCCAAACAGCATGATACTAGCATAAAAACAGACACACAGATCAATGCAATAGAATCGAAAGCCCAGAAATAAAGCTACACATCTATGGACAGCTAATCTTTGACAAAGGAGCCAAGAACATGCAATGGAGAAAAGTAAGTCTCTTCAACAAATGGTGTTGGGAAAACTGAATAGCCACGTGCAAAAAAATGAACGTAGACCCTTATCTTACACAATACACAAAAATTAGCTCCAAATGGATTAAAGACTTGAATGTAAGACCTAAAACTATGAAACTTCTAGACAAACACATAGGCAGTATGCTCTTCGACATCAGTCTTAGCAACATATTTTCAAGCACCATGTCTGACTGGGCAAGAGAAACAATAGAAAAAATAAACAAATGGGACTCCATGAAACCAAAAACTTCTGCACAGCGAAGGAAACCATCAACAAAACGAAAAGACAACCTAACTATTGGGAGAAGATATTTGCAAACCATACATCTGATAAGGGCTTAATCTCCAAAATATATAAAGAACTCATGCATCTCAACAACAAAAAAACTAACAAGCCAATTAAAAAATGGGCAAAAGACCTGAACAGACATTTCTCCAAAGAAGATATACAGATGGCCAACAGACACATGAAAAGATGATCAAAATCATTAACTATCAGGGAAATACAAATCAAAACTACAATGAGATATCACCTCACGCCTGTCAGAATGGCTATAATTAACAAGACAGGAAACAACATGTGTTGGAGAGGATGTGGAGAGAAGGGAACTCTCATACACTGCTGGTGGGAGTGCAAACTGGTACAGCCACTATGGAAAACAGTATGGAGATTCCTCAAAAAATCAAGGATAGAACTACCATATGATCAAGCTATTCCACTGCTGGGTATTTATCCAAAGATCTTGAAACACCAATGCGTAAAGATACATGCACCCCTGTGTTCATTGCAGCGTTACTCACAATAGCCAAGACTTGGAAGCAACCTAAGTGCCCACCAAGGGACAAATGGATAAAGAAGACGTGGTATATATACACAATGGAATACTACTCAGCCATAAGAAACGATGAAATCCAGCCATTTGTGACAACATGGATGGACATTGAGGGTATTATCCAAAGTGAAATAAGTCAGAGGGAGAAGGTCAAATACCATATGATTTCCTTCATTAAGTAGTAGATAATAACAACAATAAACAAACACTTAGAGACAGAGATTGGATTGGTGGTTACCAGAGGGGAAGGGGGGAGGGAGGAGATCGAAAGGGATAGTTCAGCGCATGTGTGTGGTGATGGGTTGTAATTAGTATTTGGGTGGTGAACATGATGTAATCTATGCAGAAATAGAAGTATAATGATGTACACCTGAATTATACAATGTTATAAACCAATGTTACTGCAATACACAAACAAAAAAAAAAAACAAAAATAAAAAGAAAGAAAGAGAATTTACATAGCTGTTAGGAGATTTAAGGACACCAAAAAACACTTGGAACACTAGTGGTAGTATTAGAGAGGAACCATTAGCAGCCCGTGATGGTTAATTTTATGGGTCAATTTCACAGGGCTAAAGGATGCCCAGATAGCTGGTAAAACATTGCTTTCTGGGTGTGTCTGCAAGGGTATTTCGGAAAGAGATTAGCATTTGTGTGAAGTTCACTCTCATCCATGCTGGTGGGCGTCATCCAATCTGTTGAGGGCCTGAATAGAACAAAGATGGGGAGGAAGGGTGAATTTGCTCTCTACTTGAACTGAGACGTACATCTTCTCCTGCCCTGAGACGTCAGTGCTCTTGGTCTTGAGTCTTTGGACTCAGACTGGGACTTATACCATCAGTTCCCCTGGTTCTTGGGTCTTCAGACTTGGACTGAATTATACCACTGGCTTCTCTGGTTGTCCAGCTTGCAGACAGCAGATCGTGGGACTTGGCTTTGAAATTGTGTGAGCCAACTCTTATAATAAATCTTTATATATATATATATAAAAAACTGATATATACCCAGATATATACCTATAGCTACCTATATCTGTCTCCTACACAGCCCTAGGCCTAAAACAGTAGTTCTCTGAAGGGGAAGGTTTTGCTGCCAAAGACATGTGGAATCTGTAGACACCTTTGATGGTACGACTAGGGGGTTGCTATTGGTATGTAATGTTATTTAATGTGATGCTATTGGTATGCAATAGGGCAGGTATGCTGCTAAACATTCCACAATGCACAGAGCAGCCTCCTCCTAGAGCGAAGAATGATCTGTTCCAAAATGTCAATAATGCCAAGTCTGAGATAACCTGGCCTAAACAATTAAAAGGTAGGAAAGACTAACTTAAGGAAGTTGGAAGGAGCAACTCTAGAGACAAATGCCTGAAAAGAAGCAATCATTTCAAAGTGACTGGCAGAACTAGAGCCCGGGGAATAAAATCCTACTATAACTTCTCTCCTGCTTTTCTACACCTTGCCTACGCTTGCAATGGAGTGAATCCAGCTGCATATCAGATGTCAGATGACGAAGGAGCTGCCTTGACACTGACCCTAGAATTCAGCTCCTGACGCAGAGAAGAAAGTCAGGTAAAGAGTGAATCTGGAGTGACAAAAGGAAGATATCTACTCGATTTATAAGACTCGATAGTATACATGACTGTCTAAGAAAGGACTGTGAATAGAAGAAAAATTCTAGGATAGGACATTGAAGAACAACACATAAATGATGTGGAGAGGAAAAGAACTTTACACAATATCAAAGAATAAAGCAAAGAGATAGGAGGAAATACGAATGACTTTCTTTAATGCTGACACCACAATGTGAATGTGTGGTCCAAATGGGGGTCAGTGTATTTCATTTTTCTTTTCCTTTGTTAGAGTTTAACTGTATATATCACCCAATAAGCATCCAACATTTTGCCTTGTTCAGATGTTGGTTTCCTATAACTCAGTAGTTTTCACACTGTCTTCACTAGATAGCAAAGCACTTTATATGGAACACCCAAATCACAGTCCTTCCAGAAAAAAATCAAAAAAAAATCAACAGGCTCCATTTAAGTTAATTTGTAGGATTTCTATGAGAAGAAATATCTTAAAGCTAAATTTAAAAAATAGAACATCCATAGTATTATCTTTATTTTTCACTCTTTGGCTAAGAGTTTTAAAACCATAAAGAGACATCATATGAACGATATCTAAGTAGAACAATTGTGGCTTTGAGTTTAATCTCCTTGGAAGCATCAAATATGCCATAAATATAGGAAGAAAGAAAAGAGCTGTTTGCAAAACAGATTTTCTTTCTCTATGCACACCTTGACAGTAGTAAAGCAACTATCAAATGTAAAAATTTAAGGACATTTAGATTATTTCAAAAAATGTTGTGACAATTACAAACACATATTTTCAATATCCCTGGTAAATTAAAGGCACTGTTTCGAAATCAACTTTATTAATGTTTTAGTAGTATTGGTTTTGTGTTACGTGCACAAACTTTGGATTTGCTTATGACATTGAGCAATTTTAGTGAAATTGTCTCATTTATATGCATGTCCACCATTTACTTGCAAATGTGAACTGAGGAATCTCATAACCATCTGAACTCTATTCAGGGAAAAATAACATCTGTTTAAAAGAAAAACAAGAAACATTTCACAAACGTTTCAAGAGACTTAAGATTACATTGTCTTTTGGTATTTTGCAGAGTCAACAGTTAAAATACACGTGTGTGAAGGTAGAATATTTTGCATATATTCTTAATGTCATTGAAGGAGAGAGAGAGAGAGAGAGAGAGGGTACTCATGAAAAAGGAAAACCATTATGTTTGCAGATTCCTGTTTGTTATTAATAAAGTATGATAATTAGGAAGCACGGAGTCATAAAAAGAGTACTGAGATTTAGAGAATTAACTAATTACTATAAATTATTTGGCTAAGACCTCAGAGGTATATAGAAATCTTTAATGATATTAATTCACCAATTCTAGAGAATTCACAAATTCTCTATAATTTTGATCATACTGAGAATTTAAGCTGCCTATATGGAACACGAGCCTAGTACTTTTTCCAAGAAATTCTTGCCCAGGAGGATTAGACTATAAACTGGTAAATAATTTCATTTGTCACTTTAGGAACTTACTAAAAATAAGTTTATCTGACTGTATTCATTGTACTATGCCATTTTTTATAAGGGACTTGAGCATCTGCGGGTTTTGGTATGTGCGGGGGTCCTGGAACCAGTCCCCTGAAGATACGGAAGGATGACTGCATGGCCTCTTCCGCCGTGCCCATTTCATTGACCCAAGTACAGAGAGAGAATTAGCAATGGCACAGGCACCACCATGACTAGCCAACAAGAAATATAGAGCAATGAGATGGTCCTTTACTACTCATGCCAATGAACTGAGACCGATTCGTATTCCACTTTGGGTATAAGTGGTACAGTGGTCCCCCCTTATCCGCAGGGACACATTCCAAGACCCCCACTGGATGCTTGAAACCATGGATACTACTGAATCCTGTATACACTATGTTTTTTTCTATGCATGCATACTTATGATAGAGTTTAATTTATAAATTAGGCACAATAAGAGATTAACAATAACTAGTAATAAAATAGAACAATTATAACAATATACTGTAATAAAAGTTATGTGAATGTGGTCTCTCTCAAAATATCTTATTGTACTATACTCACCCTTTTTCTTCTTGTGATGATCTGAGATGATACAATGCCTATGTGACAAGATGAAGTGCGGTGAATGAGGTAGGCACCGTGATGCAGCGTTAGGTTACTGACCTTCTGACTCTGCGTCCAAAGGAGGATCATTGACCCACGATGTTAGTGGCTGAATGTCAGGAGCAGACGATGTCTGCAGTCTCTGTGGGTAACTGAAACCACAGAAAGTGAAACCACGGGTAAGAGAGGACTACTGTTAATAACTTCTGCTGGAATTAGTGATAAATTTTTTACAGTCTTTTCTATTTATGTTATTCTCACCAATGAGAGCACCGGTCTGATTGCATAAACAATTAGTCAGTAACTCCCCCTGGTAGAGTGCCCGGAAAAAAGTGGCCTCATTTGGAGCTTGTATCTGAGTTGGAATTTCCAGGTTTGGTGATTTATAGAATTAGGATCACTGTGTAAAGACAAGTCTTGGAATATTATTCATAAAGTGCATGAGGTCTTAGTCTGAGGCAAGCAAGACCAAGTGTCCTGAGCACAAAGAAAATAGTATTAGTAGAGGGGCATGAAGATTCAAGGAGAAAGAGTTGTTCGTGACACGAAGTTGGAGCCAAGGCTTTGCGTTAGCTCCGTTACATATTTGAATCTATATTGGTATTTTCTACGTTGCAAATATTTGACCTATCACTCTATAAAGGTTGTTGAAGTCAAATTTAGAGTTTTCTAGGGCTCAATTGATGAATTGTAGTAATTAGTTCTTTCTCTGGGCGAGAGGGACACTAGCAAATTCACAGGCTGATTTCTGTAAGGTCGTTTGCCCATGTAGGTACAAATGGAGACTCCATTGGTTAAATTCCTTATGATCTCATTTAATGAAACCAGAATTACCCAGAGGCTCTTATCATGGGGTCTTGTGATGGATGACACGTCCAACAGCCAGTAAAATTAGGGCAGTGGCTACTGTTTGGGATAATCTAAGAGTGATATTGCTAGCCCTTGTGGCCCAGTGGTTAAGACCGGTTGCTCTCATCACTGCGTCTTGGATTCATGTCCTGGTCAGGGAACCTCATCATGCATCTGTTGGTTGTCACATTGTGGTGGCTGTGTGTTGTGGTGATGCTGAAATCTCTGCCTCCGGGATTTCAAATAACAGCAGGGTCACCCATGGTAGACAGTTTTCAGTGGAGCTTCCCGTCTAGACAGACTAGGAAGAAGGACCTGGGCACCCACTTCTGAAAAAAGTGGCCATGAAAACCCTGTGAATAGTAGTGGAGCATTATCTGACATAGCATATAGCACTGGAAGGTGAGAGGATGGCACAAAAAGATTGGGCAGAGTTCCACTCTGCTATACCTGGGGTCACTAGGAGTTTTACAATCGACTCAATGGCATTAACAGCAACAAAGAGTGACGTTAGAGGGAGAAGAGTCATGTTAGAGTGAGAACGGTCTGAAATAACAATTATATTAGAAGGAACATAAAAATAAAAAGGGCCATTATGGATGGACAAAAACAAGAAATCTATAGAAAATGAGAAGAAAAAATAATAAGCAGATAAAAAATAAAACAATAAAACAGGGGTCTTGGTCCCATGTCTCGGGCAGAAGCTGTCCACTCTGAGGTCATTCACTTGTTCCGAAGATCTTAAGTCAGTTGTCTGCTTCTGAGAACTAGCTGTTTCTGGAGCTGCTCTGAGAAGTCTCAGTTTGAGGTTCCCTATTGGAGTAACCTTTTAATTGTGAGTCATTGTAAATTGTTTCTTTAGTTTTAAAACATGAACACAAGGATTGACTCCCTGGAATTTCAGTGCTGTATTTGTTATCAATACCTGATTAAGTCCCTTCCAGTAAATTTAAAGAGCAGTTTTTATTTATTTATTTATTTTTTCCTAATGTCTCTTCAATAGCAAAATCTTCTGGTTGAAGGCCATGAAGAGACTGTTTAGGAATATATTTTGGGAAGGAGGCTGTATTCTGTTAATGATAAGACTGGGTATAGTACATGAGTCCTTGCATATTTTGCCATATCTGCATGAAGGCAGAATCTAGTACTGGAGGTGAAATCTCTAAGCATGTGGGCCTCTGACTTACCAGTTCCTAGAGGAGTAACCAGTGTGAAGGAGTGGACCATATGGCCTTGAGAGCTAGTGGAAGTACTTTCAGGCAAGAGAGTTCATGGTTTTCTGAACATTTTTATAATTTTAATTTTAGGATGCCATTGATTCTTTCAACCTTTCCAGAAGATGGTGGGTGGCAAAGACAGTACAGCTTTTGATTAAGTGGTGAAGACTTACATGGTTCTTTTATATTGGTTTCTGGCCATGTCCCACCTCTACAGTTTTTTTAGGGTTGTATGTTGACTAGCGACACATGACTATAAAATAGCTTCAGATGCCTTTTAAAAGTTTCCCCACCAGTGTTTCTTTAAGACAGTAACGAATTTGTATGTACTACCATGATGAAGAGTGTCATGGAGAAATTTAGATAATGTTTATTTGAGATCTATTGGTGCTAGCAAGCCCCCATCTTGGGAGTGTTAGAAATTATCTGAGTGGAGGGTACAACTAGATTTATTCCATTTTCCCTTATCAAAATCAGAGGATAAACATTGATATATATTTTTTGTGTGTGTGAGGAAGATTGGCCCTGAGCTAATATCTGTTGACAATTTTCCTCATTTTGCTTGAGGAAGATTGCTCCTGAGCTAACATCTGTGCCAATCTTCCTCTACTTTTTTGTGTATGGAACACCACCACAGCATGGCCTGGTGAGCAGTACGTACGTCTGTGCCCGGGATCCAAACCCGCGAACCCTGGGCAGCCAAAAGGGAGCACGCAAACTTAACCACTATGCCCCTGGGCCAGCCCCAAACATTGATATTTTTTAATGGCACCTTTGAATCCTTCCATAGATTATCCTTTAAGGGTTTAGGCAGGATCATAACTTTGGTTTAGGTTGCTTGTTTGGCACAGTTATCTTCTAGAACCTCTCTTTTTGCATGGACCTCAATCTTTATAATAGCTACCTGTTGGTGTTATGTCTCAGATTGCATCTGAAAGTTCCTTAACTTGTCCAATTTTGGAGGAGTTTCCTGAAGAGATGAGAAATCCCTTGTGTTTCCAAAAGCATTTCAAAGTTGTGTGATACTACAAAAGCACGCCTGATATCAGTACGTGTTAGTCTGTTAGGGCTGCCATGATGAAATATCACATACTGAGTGGCTTAAAGAATAGAAACGTATTTTTTCACAGTTAATGGAGGCTGGAAGTCTAAGATCAAGGTGTCAGCAGGGTTGGTTTCTCCTGAGGCCTCTGTCCTTGGCTTGCAGATGGCCATCTTCTCTCTGTGTCCTCACATGGCTTTTTCTCCCCACGTTGGAATCTCTGGTGTCTCTTCCTCTTCTTATAAGAACACCAGTCCTATTGGACCAGGGCCCCGCTATTTAACCTTAATTAACACCTTAAAGTCCCTATCTCCAAATATAATCACAATGGGGGTTAGGGTTTCATCATATGATTTGGTAGGGGTGTGGGGGGGCACAATTCAGTCCATAACACTATATTTATGTTTACTCTCTAGTCTTTAGCTAGTTGACAAGCTCTAGTAAGTACAATAAGTTCTTCTACCTGGGCTGACTTTAGTGTAGGTAGAGGACTATATACTAAAGAAGAGCTTAAACAAACATATCTTGCTTGATAACCTCCAGTTTCAGTTTTCAGGGAGGATCTATCAATAAATAATACTAGTGTGGTGCAGAAAGTTCCTCAACTGAGGTCAGAGTCCTAAGACTCCCTCTCTTCTAGTCGGGGCAGAATAGCCGCAGGGAGTCAGGGTGTTGAGGTAATGAATAGTAATGAGAGGGGAGAGAGAGTAACTGAGTTGCTGGCTGAGAAGTGTAGATTCTGCAGGTAGTAATGTCTGTACTGAATGAGGGACCATGAGGTCAAGCAGGGAGCCTAGAACCAGCTCAGCAGACGTGTCAGCAGGTTTCACGGGGCAGTTATTGCCCAAAGACAAGGGGAGTGAGCCTTGTCAACCAGGTCAGGGGTGAGGCTAGAGTAAGTGAAGAGCATTTAATAGTTTAATTGAAATAGAGTTAAAACTCCGAGGGATTTCTCATGCACAAATAGACAAAAGGACATTTTACAGTTTGGGATGGCTAGGAAAGGAGGCTATTTAAGTTTTCTTTGGATTATCAAAGCCCTGCTCATGTTTGGGGGACTGGAGGAGATGATGTCTTCCTGAGGACTAAGCAATTCATAAAGTGGTATGGCCATCTCGAAAAATTTGGTACACATTGTCTGCACTATTCAGTAAAACACAGAAATCCTATTAATTGGTGTTTTGTGGGGGTCTAGGATATGTTTGGATAGTCTTTTGTCTATCAAGAGACAGTATTTTTCCCTCTTTCAATAGATCCTGCACTAAATAATGGACTGTTTTGGCTAAATTGTAATGTGTCTTTTGAGGCTTCATGTCCTTTTTCTGCTAAGGCTGAGAGTAAGTAAGTGGAATTTTTTACTGGTTTCCTTGTTCTTTGCACAAAGTAGGAGATTGTCTACATATTATATCAGAACTGAATCACAAGGGAAATTTAGATCTTTTAATTTTTCACAGGGGGCCTAAGAAAAATAAGAAGATGTTTTAGTGAACCCCTTGGTATAGACTTAGATGGCCCTTTGAGAGCTGACAGTGATTCATCGAAATGTGATGCTTGTATACGGCGTGTCTGGGGCCCTCAACCTGATGGCTGGCTGCTGAACGTAGACCCAACAATCTGTGCACCCTCACCTCCACTACCAGGAAACGAAAGAGAATGCTCTATCTGGATCAAAGGCAAGTTCACAGCACAAAAAAAAAAAAGGATGGAATAACTTCTTCATTCAGTTGTATGGGTAACCCACAGCAAAATTTATCTGAGTGAACACAGGTCCGGTGGGAATGGCAAACTCACTAGTTTGTGAGACCACCTCTAAGAACAGGCTTATAGAGAATGTGCCTGTGTTCTGTCCCATAATCCTCCTTCTCATGAGAAAGAACACTTTTAAAGAGCACAACAAAACATAGAAGCCTAAAAGAAATCTCAATATGATAAACAGGAATGGCCTGATTCCACCAAAGATGACAAACAAATGGGAACCAGTACCAAAATCCAGGTGCCAAACTGAGAACGAATATCCAAAACCTCATCACCAAAAGAGTAGAGTTCAGACCTAGTGCTGAGTTACCATGTTTGCATGGACTGGACACACTGTCAGCAGCAAGAAACCAGGGGCCTCTATGGGTACTGCCCCTGGTCAAAGGTCTGCTGAGATTTCTGTGTAGACACACCAGATGGGAACAGACAGAAGCTATCTATTCAGAGCTTCCTATGGGAAGAGAGTGAGCCCAATTGCATTCTTTTGCATGTGGTTATCCAGTTTTCCCAAGATCGTAAGTAGATTTGTAGGTAGAATGTGTGACAACACTGAAAATAGCAAGGAGGGGAGCGAAAGAGGAGAAATTAAATATGAGTCCTTCCCATGATTCTCATACCCCATATCCAAGACCATCTTGGATCCCTTTACAACATTGTCAGCTTGAGAGGCATCTAAAATTTGTCACTACATAGATATTTATGAAGAACTCATTGACACTAGGTACCCTTTAAAATGTAGATCAATCTTACCTTTTTATGTATGCCCAAATGCACTATGATTACCCATTTGTACATTTCCCTTTAGGGTTCAAAACAAGTAAAAGAGAAGCAGAGAGGAATATGAGAGTGAGCAGTCTTCTTGTCTGTGTATCATGTTTACAGCCCTGACCTCTTCTGTAAACTTCAGTGGCCTGTATGCAGCTCTCTATCTGACATCTTCACCTTGTTGGCTAAAAGTTTTCTCAAAATCTACCTGTCCAAAATTTAAATCTAATTTTTCTTAAATTTTCTAACTTTTCCCTTCCCACTAAACAGTGCCTTCATGCACTCCATAGTCAAGCTAAAATTTGAGAATCACAACTGGTTTCTCCTTTTGCTTCTTTCTCTATATTCAGGGATATTTAGTAAAAATGACAGGGACACCAAACACTGAGAAAGGATTCTAGCCTTTCTGGTAATCAAGACACTAATGCTTCATTGATGAACTACAGAGACGTCTGGAGTGTTCTGGAGGATAGAGCTCCCTCAATGTGATTGAGGGGAGGCACTTGGGAAACTAAGGACAATGATTATATACTAGCTGGTACCTATGCATTTTACTATTTTAAAAACCAACTTAATTATGGCGATAAGTAATGGGTGAATATTATTGCTAAATAGCGTCTACCAGAAGTTTTTCTAGCCTTACCTGTTCAATACATCTTGAATTTCCACTTTTCTCCATCATTGTGGATACCACCCTAGTCAACCCCGTTATTTTCTCTCACTGCTTCAAGCCCTAACCACCTCATAGACATCTACTGTGGAGTAGTAAAAGAGTAATCTCCTAAATGTACAAGTCAGATCATGTCATTCTCCTGTTGGGAAACTTTCTGTGACTTTCCTTTGAAATCAGAATAAAATATAAACTCTTACCTTTGCCGACAAAGTCCTACATGATTCCAACCTTATATTCCAGATTTCACATTCTGCCATTCCCCCCTTGCTTACTATTGCTGTCACACTAATCTTATTTCTCTCTCTAGATCAAACCAATTCATTCCTACATCATGACCTTTTGCACTTCCCCATGCCCTTTAATGAGCTGGTTGTTTCTCTAACTTTCAAGTCTTACCTGAAATGTCACTGCCCTGGAGAACATACTTCCGACAAACCCATGAGTTACATTCTATCACATTAAACTGTTTATTGCATTTGTGACATTTATCAAAATTTGAAATTATCTTTTTACTTTTGTATTTTCATATTTATTGTCTGTGTTTCTCAAGAACATGTAGACAAATTTATGTGAGAGAATTTGCATTATTTTTCACAGCTCTACTCTCAGTATAACTGCACAGTAGAACCTCAATACCTTCATGTTTAGTAAAAGAATGATTATTGTTGTCAACAGTATGAAGAACAAATCTTCTCACAATCTCCATAATAACCAAATTATATAATAACGGCTTATGTTTAGCAGGTAGTAAAAATTTCTGTCTCCATTATTTTCACTTCTGGTAGAAATTCTAGGAAGTTTCTCTTGTAATAAAGTTGCACTTGTGGGAAACAGTTGAATAGATATTAGCAGGGACAAGTGAGATAAAAATTAGGACCCCTGAAATCTATACACAACATTGATTTTTAAATGGTGCCTAAACTGCATCCAATTCTCCTTCACAGGATAGTTATTCAGACCAAGTGATTGTTCATTGAATCAAAGTCTATTCATCTGTTCCAAATGCATTGACTTTAGAAATGATTTTGAACATAGTTACTGAGAGTTATGGGGAAAAGAGAGCAAGATTTCTGTGATAATGTTCAAAGCACCTGTGGCTCTCCCCCTGCCCCCTCCCCTTTGCCCATGCTGGATTTAAAAGGAAAAGAAAAAAGATTCACTGGGTTAGAAATACACATTTTCATCATTCTACAGCAGCCAAGCGAAACGTTTAAAAATCAATTGTGGTTGATTTTTTTCTGCACAAAAGAAGTTGATAAATTTTATAGATTGCTTTTTGTATTGCTTTTGAATAATTCACAGCGGTGACGTGTGGTAGACCTACCATATATTTAGGGCTTACTCTGGGCCACTAACTTCTCTCATTTAATTCTGACAATTGCTTAATGACATTGATTAGGATAATCAGTTTTACAAATGAGACCTTGAAGTATAGAAAAGTTAGGCAACTCATTCAGGGTTACACAGCTCTGACTATTAGTGATGCAACTTATTCCCAGGTGTGTCTGACTGTAAAGCCCGTGTCTTATCCACAAACAATTGCCTCATATTTTTTCACCTACCGACGCACGGTAACATGTCCTTCAGTATTTATTTATCAGCTCCTTTTCTCTTTTTAATATTAAGCATCACTAGTCATCCTATTATTTTTAAGGTTATTGTTGTTAAGTTTCACAAACATTTATTTTAGAATAAAAGAATATTAGAATTGAAAGTGGACCTTCAAGATAGTCTCGTTATAATCTGCTGAGGAGAGCATATGTTGATAGGATCTATTTCAAAAACAATATATTTTAAAAGCCTTAAAATATATTAGCTGCCACAGTTTATCTACTTCTAGAAATGTAATCTTAGAGAAAAATCTTAAGGGCAAATTAAATACAACTTTACTACATCACTACAGTATGTCTAAAAGAAGAATTGTGAAAACAAGTATAATCAGGTAATTAACAGAGAATTGGTTGAATAAATGATGGAATGTTATGCAACCATAGAAACTGTGTTTTTGGAGAGTATCTATTTACGCAGAAAGAAATTCACATAATATTTGATTAAATAGGAGTAAAAATTGAACACAGGATAAAATCCAAATTTCAGTACTATACATTGAACTATATATTAGAATGGAAGGAAATAAAAATATATGTCCATTAAAGATGTATTTTCTAGTCCAAAAGAAGAGTCTAAAATGGTGGTAGTTTTTGTGTTTGTTTGTTTCCTAGATGAATGAACTTTTACACAAAATCACAGACTGAGTTTAAAAAATACATAAGTAAGCTTTAATGTTACCTTAAGTATACCGAGACAGAGTGGGGAAGACGTGAGGTGGATCCTCAGCCAAAGAGCAGAGTTAGGTTACTAATTCTATATGAAGCAAATTCTAGTGCCTTCCTACAGCTGAGAAGGGGGAACTGGGAACTGATGTTATTTAAGTAACATGGGCATCTGTTTTTTTTTTTTTTTTTTGGTGAGGAAGACAGACCTTGGGCTAACATCCATTGCCAATCCTCCTCTATTTTTTTGTCTATGGGATGCCGCCACAGCATGGCTTGATGAGCAGTGTGTTGGTCCATGCCCGAACCTGTGAACCCCGGGCTGCTGAAAGCAGAGCGCGCAAACTTAAAACCACTGTGTCACTAGGCCAGCCCCTACGTAACATGGGCATCTTTAAAAAGATAAATTCTGTCTCTCTAGTTAAATCAAGGACAGGCACTGCCATCAGGACATTTTAGCAGTGACAGAAGCAAAGCCTGCTCCAGATGAAAGGCTAAGTCCCTGTGTCCTCATCCCTTTCTCACTCTGTTCCAAACACAGACAAAATGAACCAAATGGACCAGCTGAGTGTGCCCTGACACTTCCCATAATATCAAGGCATTTAGGGGGTGGACATATTAATCTTATAGAGAATGACCATTTTTAAAGGTTAAACACATAGGTTATACATCCTGTGTGTGTGTGTGTGTGTGTGTGTGTTTATCCTAATCCAGCTTTGGAGGAGAGAAGGCTGCCACACAGGCCAATGAAGGATTGCTCCGAGGAAAGTGTTAACAGCAATCTGGAGCTGTAAGAGTCGGTTTATGCATGGCAAGCTGGCTTCCTGTGGATTGGGTATTTTGAATATTTCCATGGGCCTTAGAAAGAAATGCCTGTCCCTAGATGTTTGGCATCCAGGATTTCTGGCAGCTGGGTGTGCATTATGTAACTCAGCAGTTAGAGTCGGGTAAGGGAAGTGGCCGGGAATCAGACTTAGCAAACGGCTTGCAAAGTGGAATTGAGAGTTTTTAGCCTGATCTCAAAGGTAGGTCAAGATAGCACCTGTGAAATATGATATTATAACCTTTCCAGGAAAATATATCTTTTAAAACACAGTCGGTAATACACCAAACATAGCTATGATTCTTAAATTCAAACTTTAGTGCAAGTTGAGTAGCATCTGTAGATGTGTAGATGTGTACGTGTACGTGTGTGTGTGTGTGTGTGTGTGTAATCCTTCAGTCTTTAACTGCTTTAGAGGCAAAAATAAAAAGGAAGCAAGTTGTCTTTCAAAGATGCTTTTGGGAAGAAATAGGCTAGGCCCCAGAAATGGACTCTCTCATAACATCTTTACTAAGACATTCATAGATATGGTAAAAATATTACCATTGGCTATCTTGTATGGTTTTTATTTTCCTTTTACACACACGTATTTCTACAAACTTTTCTGCAGTGTACATGTTTAGCTTTTATAATCATAGAAAATATCATCCAATTTAAAATATTATTATATTCAGATATACTCTGGACAAAGGATCTACTAAATATTAGCTTCCTGATATCACATTAAAATGTTAATGTTTTCTGAAAGACTATACTCATATTTATATTAGATTATTTGACATTTCAATCATCCTCATTATCATACTTTTTATTAAACATTTATCATTGTCATAAACCCTGTTCATATGGACAGAAATTAAAAATACTCTTTTGGAGCTTACTTTCAAAGAGTTTTGACCTTTCTTTTTTATGGAAGTTTTTATTTATCATTTGGACTTTTCATGTGTTATTTTTCAGATGGTCTGATTGTGTGATGACCTTTAAGATTTTGTTGATTATAAATCCTAGCTCATCACCATTTCATATGCTTCTTTTCCCAGGAGAAGCACAAATATAAGAAGGCAATAGGATACAGGGAGAGTAGTGAATTTTTATTGCTCCTTCAGTGAATAGGGAAAAAGGTCTAAAATCTGTAGATGGTTGTCAAAATGAGGCTAATGTAGGTCCAGCGTTAAGAGAATTGTGATAATTGGAGAATTTGAAACGCAGAATGGATTGACTTGCAAAATTTTAAGCTCTTCCACAAAAAAAAAGAGTGGAAGCTGGATGATAATGTTTCAGGAATATTTCATCAGGAATTCTTATATTGAGCCACAGAAGTCAGATGATTTTTAAGATTAATTCTAATTATGCTATTTTGTAATTTTAAAAGTTAGGTAAAATGTTTATCTCTTTAAAATATTGATTCTTTCATTAAGACATAAGCAATGATTTAACTAATTGGGCTGTTTGTTTTTAAATGTTTCCACCCTGATTTTAACGGCAATGATTTGATTTGTGCAGAGATCCAGAGCAGTAACAATAACACATCAATTGCTTTGATAAATGCTCATATTTATATCATCTTAAAATAGCACTCAGGAAACCAAGTGCTAATTCTGTATTGATCTGCCTCCTGGTCCATTTTTAGTTTAATTTTGTTATTGTTTTGATTGTTGTTGTTAGTTTGTCTGGTTGTTTTCTTGTATATTCACATGACTTATTTATATACGAAACGTTAAACACAGTGATCTTGTAGTCTAATGTAATATAAATATTGTGTCAACCACTGATTAACTGACCGGTAGACATCATTTATAATGATCTCGCTAATATTGGACTACTGCCCACCCAGCATATGTTTTCTATGGAGAAATCATGTTATAGCATTATAACTTCAAATCAAATATTCATCTCATTGGCTTCTATCTTTTCCTTATCCAGCAGGAATTGAAACAAACAAAAAAGATTCAAAATATATCATATCTAACTGCCAGATGAAGATTACGGTGATATGCTTGCTGACCTGGTTTTTCCCCTCCAAAACCAGATTTGATGAAGCTGCAACTTGAATTGGAGAGAAGGGACAGAGAAACAAGGAGTCCTAGACAGAGAAACAAGGAGGCAGGAAGCATGAAACTTACATCACAAAAGACCAGAAGGCAAAGTCTGAGGGACCCACAGGAGGTATTTTCCACTGGAGAAACTCTATCTGGAAAACTAAAATCACACATGGATAATATGTCAACCCACAGCCCAGGTCGCTTGCAAGTCCTTGTGAACACAGTGTAAGAATCAACTTAAACCCCTTGTTGGAAATGCAGATGTGGAGGAATAATCTTGCAGTGGAGTCTCCTTATACGTGGGGCCACAACAGACCTACTACCCCCGTATGTTGTCATATCCCACTTACCAAATTTCATTAAAGACGTTTTTAATACAGAGAATCTGTCTGTCTAAAAACTTTTTGTTACGATGAACTTTCATGGAGCTTGATAATAGACAAAGCTTTTTTCTGTTACCTGGAGATTATATTAAACATCATTGGATCTCATGGGAAATTTTCTTTTATTCAAAGATATTTTAATTTTAAAAATACCACAAGGGGCCGGCCCCGTGGCGTAGCGGTTAAGTGTGCACACTCTGCTGCTGGCAGCCCGGGTTCAGATCCCGTCGCGCACTGATGCACTGCTTGTCAGTCCATGCTGGGGCGGCGTCCCATATAAAGTGGAGGAAGATGGGCACGGATGTTAGCTCAGGGCCAGTCTCCCTCAGCAAAAAAGAGGAGGATTGGCATGGATGTTAGCCCAGGGCTGATCTTCCTTACCAAAAAAAAAAAAAAAAAAAAAATCATGAAATATCTTGACATAGAAAAATTAACAATGGGTAAAATAGTAAGCCTCCAATTATCTACCAATTGGCTTAAGAAATGAACTACTATTTAAACTAAACTATCCCATGTATGCTATTCTTTTACTAAAAACAAAACAAACAAAAAATTCACCTTAAGCATCATCCTAATGTCCCTTCGTCAAGGCAACAAATATTCAGATGTTGATGTTTATCATTACCAGGCCTTTTTAAGTACACTTTATGCCAAATATATGTATTTATAGATTACATATAATATTGTTTTACTTTTTATTAGTTTATGAAAACATCACCAAACTACATATATTCTTCTGTAATTTGCTTTCTTCTCTCTATCACGTCTATGAGATTCATACCTGTTGATGTATGTAGTCTTAACATTTTCCTGTTGTATAATATTTCACTCCATAAACATATCACAACTTAATTGTCCATTTTTATATTGCAAAACAGATAAATGTTTCCCAAATATTTGCTTTTACAAACCATGCTACTATGACCATTACATATGTGTCTTTGTGCATGTGGTATTCTTTTTGAATACCTTTAATATTAATAGATATTCCCAATTTGCTCCCTAAAATTGTTATATTAATGAACACCATCACCAATAGTGTATGAGATTTCCCAAAACTCCAGATTCAGGGCTACATTTGCTATATGAGATTTTTAATGTTTGCTGAATTGGTGGGTGTGCAATTGCATCTCACGGGGGTTGTAATTTACATTTCCCTGTGTAATTGACATTTGCTATATGTTTAGGCTTCCTGGCATCTAATTCCTCTTCTATAGGAAATTCCTCACTTCCTGGATCTTGTTGGGGGCAAAGTTTAGCTATACCTCTAGGAACTAAAATACCACTTGGCCAGCCCCTGTAGTGCAAGGATGTAGGCACATATTCTATATTTCTTTTATCAGGTGTACTTTGACTTTATAATATGATGACTTTTGACTCTAGAGTAAGTGACTCGAGAAGGAAAGGGTAGGAAGTTCTATTTTTCTCTGGCCTAATCAGCACTAGCTGTAGTTACAGGGTCAAGTTTCTTGTACAGCCGTTGGTGGGGCAATGATTTTGCCCCACCTATGGCTTACATCAAATTCAATTGTTTACATCAAATTCAACTATGCAAGCCATCCTTTGCAATTCTTCATGAAGGTGGTATAACCACCTCACACCAAATCTATGGTAGACATTGGGAGTTGTTTATGAGGAAGGTCTGATATACTGAAGAAGCACTTGCTGATTTATATTCTCCCACCACAGACAATTCCAAGCTGCCATAATGATATGACCAAATGTGGAGTTGGCAAGAAATGCTAGCATTCAGCTCTGAAAAGGTAAGTCATCTCCCAACACACACACACGCACACACACACACACATGCACACAGAGTAGGATCTGGGTTACCTTTTACACTAATTCTCACTTTTATTTTTTAATTGTGTTGTGTGGAATATGTGGAGATGCATATTTATCTTAGTCTTACTGCTTTATTCTGGCTTTTAGTCATTTGTTAATTACATGTGTTTCCATTTTCATCTCTCAGTCTGTGACCATTATGATGTGTTTTGATTCACAGAAGGTTTAAGTCCTTGTTTTTCTTAATATGTGTTTTATGCTATGTTTAAGAAAGTCTTTCTCTCCCCAAAAGTCATAAAGATATCCTCCTGTACATTCTAAAAAATTAAAGTACTCCTTTTGCATTAAGTCCTTAACCCAAATTGAATTGATCTCTGTGTGTGACAGAAAAGGAAATTTACTTTCTTTTATTTTCCCTATGGATAACAATTGTCTCATTTATTGAATTTTCTATCCACGTCTGCTTATCTGCAATGACATGTCAGTAATTTATCAAGTTTTCATAAAAGCATGTGTTCATTTCTGAGTTCCCCATTTTGCTCTGTTAGACCATTTATTACGTCTGTTCCAATACTAGACTCCTATTTTTCATAATGTTGATAATAAGTGTCGAAATCTGACAGGACAGTCTGCTCACTTTTTCTTTTTCAAAAGTTTCTTGGATTACTTGTCACTATGCTTCTTCACATAAAGTTTAGACTCATTTTGTCAAGTTCTACAAAAAAAGTCTGTTGGGAATTTGTCCAGAATTACAATGAAGTTTTAGATTGATTTGGAAAGAATGAACATTTTTATGTGTCATCATATCCGTAGACATTATGTATCTTCTCATTTTGAAGAGTTTTCTGTAATATCTTTAATAAAATAGTATTTTTTTCTCCATAAAGGTAATGTAGATACATTCCTCGGCAAATTATAGGCTTTGCTGCTATTTTAAACAATATGCTTTAATATGTTCCATTTTTACAAGTGTCTCTTGCTTGTTTAAATCAAGCAACCCTGCTAAACTTCATAATAGTATTATATATTTACATATTTGGGGGGGTTCAGGTAGACAATCATATCGCAAATAATGGCAAAATTGTTCCTTTTTAAGTCCTAATTAGATCTAAGGATTTTTTCTTGACTCACTGCACTGGGTAGGACCATCAGCAAAGTGTTGGAAAGAAGTAATGATTCTTTCCCTGTCCCTCGCTCTAAAAGAAATATTCCTAAGTTTCTCTATTATGAATAATGTCTGCTTCGGGTTTGTGTATTTATTTTGTTGATACCTGTGTTAGTTTTCGTGTAGCAAATTACCACAAACTCAGTGGCCTAAAACAACACATATTTATTATCTCACAGTTTCTGTGGATCAGAAGTTCATCATGTTTTAGCTGGGTCCTCTGCTCAGGTTCTCACAGAGCTAAAATCAAAGTATAAGCTGGCCACATCCTCACCTGGAGACTCCACCGGAGAAAGATCTTCCATGCTCATTCAGGTGGTTGGCAGAGTTCAGTTCCTTATGGTTATGGAACTGAACACCTCATTTTCTTGCTGTATATTCAGAGCACTTGGCAGAGTGCCAGGCAAATAAATGAGATGATCCTTGTTCTTTAGATTTGTTAGAGGCGTAGGGAAGATAACATTTAGATAAATAGTGATAATACAGGGTGATGTTTACAGGTAGAGGAATAACTAAAGTTTTAGAAGAAAGCAGGGAGAATATATATAAGACAGAAAGTAAACAAGTTTCTAGGAGTATGAGTTCTTAAAGGACAATAATTGCTACCTACAGTCAGATATTTGAGCATCATGTTAAAGAAGTGACCATATTTTTATAACACCTGTGTTAAACCTACTTAATAGTTTTCTTTAATCAACCAAATTTTACTTACATGAATTATATATATATGAAATTTCTTTACATGTGTACATGTATATAGAGATGTTTATATATGTACAGGTTTATCTGAACATCACCTAAAATTATTGTACACACCACCAGTGACACTACCAATGGCATCTTTACGACACGTTGTGAAATGTTAATGATGGTTATTAGCGAGAACCAAACCCGCAGTACATTACAGTCATCATGTAGACAACCTTAAATTCCATACAAGAGGACTTGTTCTTATTTCAGCAACACGTGTAGACCCACAGCACTTTCTCAACTGGAGATTGAATCGAGGTATGCTTTAGAATGGCTGATCTTGAAAGGCTACATCAGAATAACTGGATAGCGAGAATACTGGCAGACATACAGGAAAGAAGCTGTTATAATGGACCATCTGATTTTAAATCTCCATTAGCCTTTGTGCTTTTATGACATGGATTTAAGTTGAGTTGTTGATTATATAGTCAGCAAAAACTGTTGGCTTAGATTTGGTTTTGTTTACTTCGGGACAGGAAATTTAATAGTGGGTGATTATATTGTTGTACAGCATTCATGACAGATTTAACACATGACAGGGGAGGAAATGAGTGGCTAACATAGATATTTCTGTATTGCAAACCCTCATTTTTGAAAGACAATTTTCTGTGAATTTTCTTTAAGGAAAAGGTAAATGTGCCTATTCTTTCTGCCAAGGAATCATTTCCTAAAGCATAGTTAAATGTCATTTCTAAATTTTAAAGTAGTTATGTAATGAAAATCTTTTTGATTGGAAAGACACATCCTTAAACTAAGAAAGTAAACAATTTACAGTAAAAATTAATTTATAAAATGACTGGGAATGATTTTTAAGATGTGCAATATTTATATAAAGAAAGTAGAGGTTTACAGAGCATCTTAAAAAGCAACTTGAATAGTCATATTTCTGGACTTAAAAATGCAACAATTCTAAAGATATCATTTACCCTTAATTAAGATACAAATTTAATGCAATTACAAATTGCAACTTAATGCAATGCTAAATGGAAACTTTTCTTACAAGCATAATAATTCATGGGAACATTTTACACTAGATATTTTAAGGCATTTTAAAGCTGGCATCCTTAAAACCATGTGTTACTGGCAATATGACAAAAATACAAGTTTCAGTAATGAAACAAAAAGTTACATGTAATAATTTATTTGATCATAAAATGGCATGTAAAATTGGTAGAAATAAGTAGAAGATTAAGTACACTGTATTCACAGAAGAGGGTAAGCTTTGGGTAAAATATCCTATTTATACATCATTCCACAAACCAAAATAAATTTCAATACGTGAAATATTATATATAAAAAAAGAAACCATGAGAATATCAGAAGTGAATCAAGGTGAATACTCTTGTAACATAAGAGTACAGGGCTTCATAAAGACAGAAACAATATGAAAAAATATTGATATAAGTGAATGTGACTAACAAATAAACAAACAAAAATCTTCGAACACAGAGCCAGCCCTGATGGCCTAGTGGTTAAAGTTCAGTGTGCACCACTTTGGTGGTGCAGGTTCAGTTCCCAGGTGTGGAAATACACCACTTGTCTGTCAGTAGCCATGCAGTGGTGGCGGCTCACATAGAAGAATTAGAAGGACTTACAACTAGGGTATATAGCTATGTACTGGGACTTTGGGGAGGAAACGAAAAATCTTCAAACATAAATGTACGGCAGACAAAAACTCAGGAACAATATCTGTGACATATATCACAGGTAAATCAGGAATAAAACTGGTAGATATGGGGCAAATCAGTAGCGATTAAGAAGGCACCTTCTGGGGCCTGCCCCATGGTGTAGTGGTTGGGTCCAGTGTGCTCCACTTCGCAGGCCTGGGTTCATGGGTTCGGATCCTGGGTGCGGACCTCCCCCACTCACTGGCCATGCTGTGGAGGCAACCCACATACAAAATAAAGGAAGATTGGCACAGATGTGAGCTCAGGGCAAATCTTCCTAAGCAAAAAAAAAAAAAAAAAAAAAAAAAGGCACCTTCTGTCAGAAAGCACTGAGTCAAATCTTAGCCACAAAGCCTTGACTTCAAATAACTTAATTTCTCTGTGCTTCATTTTTCTCACCTAAAGATTAGGGATTTGTAGCATTTACCTAGCAAGATTATTTTGAATATTGGATATATTTAAAGATAACTTATCACAGCACTTAGCATATAAGTACTCAATAAATGCTAGCTTTTAAAAAGACAAAAAAATCTTTTTTAAATGGGCAAAAGACATGAATTGGCAATTCTAAAAAAGAAAAATGAAACAACCAAATATTTCAATTTATCTAATAGAAAAATGTTTTAAGTGAAATATTGCTTTTACCTAAAATAAACACTGGTATCTAGTTTTACTGAGTTTATGTGGGCAGACAGAAACGTGAAAAGTACAAGACAAGAACATGTGAGGGGATTTTGGCATTTACAAGGGCAGCTGTTGTTTTCTTGCCCAGAATTCATTTCTCCTTCTTTGGGTAGCATCATGTCGTTTTGTGAAATTGTACTCTAAAAAAATGTAGCCTGAGCAAGATCAGAGAATCAGAGTTCAGAGCATGAGTGAGATGCCATAGCTTATCATCTGACTTCCTAGATAAGCTGCCCCAGGAAATTATCTCTAACTGTGGATGCTTTACTTTTGTGATTGAATATTGCTTGTCAGTTTTATTGCTTAAATCAGCTGGCTTAGATTTTTTTGTCCCTTGTTTCTAAAAGGATCATAAAAGATTTAGAACTTAATACTTGAAGTTAAGGTGGAGTGATTAAAGACTAAAATGTGGAAATGATGAACTGAGAGAAGAAAGACACACTACACTGGGGTGAGAAGTTAGTGATTCTTATAATGCTGGCCTACAGAGGCTAAACCACAATTGATTTTACCTTGTGACTCAGGTAATATCCTTCTTAGTTTGCATCAATGGAAAACACGGTAGAGAAAACTTTTTATCACTTTCAGTGATGTCACAAAATTAAAACATGAGCTCAAATTGAAACTGGTTCTGTAGAAGCAGAGAATAGGGAAGATTTGCAGATACAAACTTTCCTGTCTTTTACTTTCAATCCATAAACTGGAGGCTTTGGAGATTGAAAGAACTGGATTATCATTGTATCCCAACTAAAAAAGATGGGAGCCAAAGCAAAGTCAAGGAAAGTTTCAGAGAGAAGATTGGGATCTGGGGGAAACCTGATCTCCCAGGCCTGTCCTAAATGCTTACTATGATAAACTTTTGAATAATAAATGTGACAAAATTCTTCCTGAAAAAGCTGAGGCTGGGCTGCAGCCTGAGTCTAGAAGCAGATTATAGGGTCTGCCCATCCTACGGCAGTGTTTCCAATTATGCTAAGGCAGAGAACAAGTTGGAGGCCATTAAGCTGAAATTTAGGGAATGGACATGGCACTAAGACTTATTTCTAAGACATAGGAATTGCAAAGCTGGATTCCCACAAAAAAAGAAAAACAAAGGCAAGCTCTGAGTCAATAAGATCTCTTGTTTTAGCCATTAGACCAAGAAAGTAGCCTGAGGCAAATTTTGCAAAAGCCAGTAACATATTTTGGGAATTGTTTCCAAAGTAGTGTGGTCTCCAGAATAGAGAGCTTACCCAAAGCCTATGTCATAAATACTCTTAGACTTGGACAGAGAAGTGATGCCCAGGGTCTGGTTTTGAAGACTCCATTTATCACAAACACTGTGCCACAAAGACAGTTTATTGCTCAGTTTCATAAGTAAGTTTCCTTTGTGCCCCCAAAATTTTATAACCTGACTGATCATACAGGAATAATGGGAGAGGGACGAGATTGGGGTGGAGACTGAATGGGGGCCTCAGGCTAGAAGACAGGGAGTAATGAGTTTGTTGTGTGCTGGGAAGAGACATCACAGCTTCTGCCTGGAGAAAGTAGAGCAAGAATTGCTGCTTCCATCTCTAGTCGGCAACCCCAATTCACCCAAAATATATGTACACTTGGGAGGCACCTAGAATTACCTGGGAATCCTGAGTGTGAAAATTGAAGCACAGGGGAGACGCCTTAGCCCGAGGCTATCAGATCCTCTCCCTGGGCTGAGGAGCAGCAAGTAGGAGCAGTGTTGCATTTAAATAGATCTCTTTATCAAATCAGATTTTATAACTAACCACTTCATTTATTTATAAGGCTAGACTAGAATATACTTATATGATGTAAAGTCAGAAAGAAATACAAAACTAAATATTCTTAAATACTTCCATTTTAATTATCACCCATCTCCTTTTCTTTTTAATGAATCTTACCTGTTTAACATTTTATTCTTCCCTTTCTAAGGGGTCTATATACAATTGAAATGTGTAAACTCTGAATATACACTAGACTTTGGAAATTTTTCTAGATTTATCGCTACCAGGCTGTGTGATCTATACTAACATCACTAAGGGTCTCTAGAAATCAATTTCATTATCTGTAAAACGAAGGAATTGTACTAGATTATATAGTTATGCATCACGGATACATTCAGAGAAATGTTTCGTTAGGTGATCTTGTCGTTGTGTGAACATCACAGAGTGCACTCACACAAACCTAGATGCTATAGCCTAGTACACACCTTGGCTACACGGTACTAATCTTATGGGACACCATTGTATATGGGGTTCGTCCTGATCAAAACGTTGTTATGCGCTGCATAACTGTATCTTAAAATATATGGAAAGCTTATCATAGGAGGCTTTAAGGAGAAGATGCTAGAAAATGTGGCAGAGACAAATGGTGCTATGTTTCTTACTCTAGTAAACATTTGTAAGCCAATCAATAAAACAAATAAAAAACAAATTTCTGATTATCCAAATAATTGGGCAAAATACTCATTCTACTAGTGGATTGTGGAATAATGAGTTATCAAAAGTGATAATTAAAACATTGTGTGGCATATTTTAGGTTAATTTAGGTTATTATAGACTGCCTAATTTCTATAAAATCATAGTTTAATATTTCATAAACAAAATTACACATTTTTCAATTCAAAATGTAAAACTGAAACCATAAATGATAGAGTTACAGTTGTACCTTATTCCTAGACCACCATCATGTGCTAAACACTCTTAAATTTAGCTCTAATTTTCACATAACATATCAGGGAAATGGGTATTTAGGAATAAGAAAAAATATTTGTAATATATTTAACTTATAATATTAATTCATACAGTAAAATATGTTTGTGAGATGCATTTGAGCAATCTATTATACACATCCCTCTCTATCTCTATCAGGATTATTCACTGAAGTAACTAAAATAGAATTGGACCACTCGAGACTCCAGTATTTAAATAATATCTCATAGTCTCATAATGTATTTTTAATATTCATTACATTTTAATAGAATTGTGATTTTTCAAATGTAATATTGTTTAAATTAACTATTTAAAATTATACACAGCTTAATAGTCGATGTTTCCTTTTTCAGACAGTTTTGCTCATATATAACATCAGTGACAACGTTATAAGAGCAACCAAATGCAACAACGCACTACCCAAAACACCTATATTTAAAGAATCAAACACAAGGAGTACAACTTATAATTGACCCTGTTTAATGTCTTTAAAAAATTTTTACAATAGCAATATAAATAATGGACGTATGAAAACCATAGATATCCGTACAAGTAGAGTTAGACATAATTGTGAGCTTTTCCTTTCATATCAGGGCTCAGTATGAACTTCCCTTTTCAAATGCAAAGTTTTCCATTTTGGAATACGTATGTTTATTGGAGTACGTTTTGGAGTGTGTTTAATGAGCTATGTTTTTGGAGTATGTTTAATCACTTGTATTTTAACTGTCGTGAAAGTAGAATAGAAGCTTATTCAAGTACATTGAAAATCAAATTCAAAATGATGATTTTCCTTTTCTTCTTTTTCTTAGAAAATATTTTCCAATATATTCAGAACTTTGAACATAGACAAAGCTATTGATGAGCTGTCCTTCAGAAAGGACTTAGATTTTAGGAAAGGATTTAGAAAGAGTGTGTTCAAGTTCTCAAACACGTTAATCAGAAATATCCTGCAGTATTCTAGAAATGAAGTAGAAAACTGGCCATAATGTTATATTTCTTTCTCTGAGTGGTTGTCATGTAGCAAACCATTTTATGATGTAACTTTTAAAATGCATAAAGAATATTTTAAATGATCACTGTACACATTTTCAAAGCAGAAAATCAGATGCCTATAGATAATTTACTTAATAGCAGAATGAATCTCTGAAACCAAGGTATTCTTTCAAAGAGTGCTTCTGGAAAACATATTTTCTTTTCATTTGGGAAATGAGGAGAGATCTTAAATATTCAAAATAATGATAGCAAAGTGAAGCATAAAAATTTAAACAGATGATCGAAGAAATAATACAGAGAAAGTAATATGTGTTAAAAAGAGAGAGTTTTAGATATTTTCGTTTAGCATGAAAAATAAAAGGGTTTTACTTTTAAAGGCATCACTTCTTTTTCTCATAAGCGTCATTCCCTGGATGTTTGACATGCAGAAAAGGAAAGCCTACAGCTTTCAAATAACTCTCAAATCATTAATTTTATGTGCTCTGAAGTATATTTATTTACTGTATAAAACTGATTAAGATATAATGAATTCTATAATATTAATGCATTATTTTAATCTTTCCTCCTGATATTTGATATTCGAAATCACCTCAATGATAAATCTCAATTTGTATGGGATAATTCATTATGTAATAATATAAGTAATAGGATAATACAGCATTGTCATATCTGGGGGCAATGAAAGAAAATTCGTCATGATACTTATGCAACTACTGCTGTATTGGCTAAGCAACATATAGACAGACAATTCCAAAGGTTTTCCCACCAGCTACAGGTGCATTTCCTGTCTCAAACAATAGCTTCTGGAAGAGCTTCATGAGATAGTATTCTAGTCATGCATTTAAATTGCTTTTTAAAATTCTGTAAGACACCGTCTTAAAAGAATAGGCCATTATCCATATTTTAAGTGTTAGGGATTACAACGTGACTTCCATTTTTATGTCCCATACACTACATGAGAAAAAACAGATGTTAAGGCGGTCAATGTATTAATCTTTTTCAACTCGTGGATTTGTTCTTTAAAGAATTTGCATTGTGCAGCTGATTTTCAGCTGCCCCTGGTAGAGCCCTTATGAAGGCCATGCTTAGCTAGATCAATGAAATATTTTTCATACGTATGTTTTATTTCAGGGGCACAGATTAAGACTCCAGTAAGTTTCATTCTCAATTTGATCAAAGTTAAGAAAATATTCTTGTGTTTCAGGGCAAAGGCAACAGGACATGTCATCTGCATGCAAAATAATGTGCTTTATTTTGCAATTGACCTATGTAATTCTATAATAGTTCTAATTGATGACTTTGGTCGCTTAAATTTTAGATATGGGCATAGGTGAGTAATAGATCAGCAGTCTAAATGAGTGTTAATAAATGAACACCTGTTACCAAGCTCCTGACACTAGTTCGTTACTGGTTATCTCCCCCAGAGGGGCTTCATTCTCACTCTTGCCCACCAGTGTGAATAGTAAATTTGAGAGAGAAGGTATACAACTCTTAAATTTTCTTGGTGAATCCATCACTAATTTTAATCCTGTGGTGAACTAATGTGCTCTGAAAGAGATCTTAGATAGCCAAAGCAGGTAGAATCATTTCAATCATTTCACTTTGTGTGGCAAACAGACAGACATATTCTTCCTGACTCATACAATGGTGTAAAAAGTTGAAGCAAAATATGAAAATTAAAAAAAAATGCCAGTGTTCCTTTTTCTGTTTATTCTTAAGATGAACTTTGGCCTAAAGTGACAAGTCTATTTCATTCAAATTTCAATCAAGACCAAACAAAATTAAGTGCTCACTGTTTTCATTCAATGTTGATGATATGTCAAGAGTAGATTACAGGAAATTCTTCTTGGCCACCAAAATGTATATAAATATATGTAAATATATACAAATATACAGTATAGAAGTTGATTTATCCTCAATAAAGTATCATAAAATCTTAATTTTGTCCAAATAAATGATGTTTAGGTTTGCATGAAGCAATATAGTTTTATGTTGGATGGTCTTCAGAGAGGAAGAATATCTTGAATGTCATCAGCTGAGTCAAAATTATTTTCTTTGATTCTCCTCACCTGCTTGAACTTTTAGCTGTGCTAATTTGTCCTACATTGAAATCTTCAGGTCACATTTGACATTTGCTTTCTTTAAAGCTATCTAATTGATCACAAGTCCTATTGAGTCTAGCTCCGAATCATACTTCTGATCTCTTTCCTCCAAACTTCCATCATTAAAATAGTTAAATTCTGGTTTTGTCCATCTTGTGGCAAGACGATCTTAATAACTTCTAACCTGTTAGCTACTTTCTATTTTTCATTCCTTCGGTGTAAATTCCATACATTTAAAAAATGTAGTGGATGCTAGCAACGGTTAGCATTTGCTGTGTATCAAACCACCCCTAAAACTTAGTGGCTTAAAAGCATTATTTAGTTATGATTCTGTGGATTGGTTGAGCAATTTTTTCTGGTCTGGTTCTGTTTGGCTGAGAATTTTGGATTCTCCTCTTCATTGCTTGTTGGTAGGTCAGCTGGAAGCTGTAAGATTTAGGATGGCTTCACTCATGACTGGCATTGCACATGCCATCCTGGGCTGCATCTCATGGTCTCAGCAACAGGATCCAAACCAACAGAGAAAGCCATTCCTGTTGTGTAAACAATTTTCAAGTATCTGCTTTTGTCAGTTTTGCTAATATCCTTATGGCCAAATTAAGTCCTATGGCCAACCCAGACACAAAGAGTAGGACAGAGATGTTAACTCTTGATGGAAGAGAAAGAATTGGTGACCATTGTCGCAATCTACTATTACTTTCCTGATTAAAAACTCTCAGTGACTCCTCCTTGCCACAGAAAGCTCTACCTTTTGTGTCCAGGCCCTATACTCAGCCGTGTCACATCTACTCATCAGCTTTGTTGCAGCTCTCTACTTGTGTTTTCTCTGCCAAAGAGGATTTACATTTTCATATAGTGCTCACTTTGCCATTGACATCCTGCTCATACCTCCTGTTTTCTAGATGACCAATTCTTTTGTATTAATTAAAGATTTTAGATCACTTTCTCCAAATTATCTCTAAAGTTCCAAAGATGTTTCCAGTAAAAATGACCAGTTTTACTTTGCCGATCTTTATATTTAGAAAAACCATAAAGTGGTAGAGTTATTTATTTGCTTTAACATTTCTTTTCACTGCCACGAACCAAAATCCGGATTGCCAACTACTTAGGACGAGGACGCTAATGTTATCTCTTTTTATTCAGAGACTAGGATAGTGCCTCTGATACTGAATGTTGTTGAATTGGATGTACTGAGGCATTATTAATCTCTTGTATGTTACAATCACAAATGATTCTATGCTACCTAAGTTTTATTCTAAACTAATGGAGCTATATGTGTTATGTATGTGTTCTATTTGTATACCTTTCTTTCTCTTATAACAGCATAAACTCCTTCAAGGGAAAATGGATATTTTTACTTTTGTGTGTGGTTTAACATAGTTTGGATATAAACAAGTATTCTAATAACAGGTTTTGAATTGAACATAAAAATTTCTCTCTTGCAAATTGAAATTATACATTAAATATCAATTTTAATTTTTGGGCTGGTGACATCAATTTTATTGGGTTTTTAAAACTGTAAAATAAATTTTTTTTTCACCATTACAAATATTTGACCATAGCTCTATCCAGTTTAAACAACTCTGTGGAGTTAAACTACTTCCAAAAGCCTTACACATTAAAAAAAAAAAAAAAAAAAAGCAATACAGAAGTGGTAGAAAACATTTACTATATATTTATTTTACAATTATGTGCCTTATAATCCAATTACAAGATTGATGAAAAACCTCAGCTATAGTCTAGACATTTTAAATAAATGCTAGTTTTTGTGAAACGGTTTTAAGCCCTTGACCCCATTTATTTAGCTAAAGTTTGTGAAGAATTTAGTCGCTCAGACCAAAGCTTGTGAGTGAAAAAGAACAGTGATGTGTTTTGGATGAGTGAACTTTGGACTGCAAACTAACACAAGGCTTGACAAGATAGCTCTCATGGTTTAGCCACATTTTCTATAGATTTTCTCTGCTTGTAGTCTTTTTCTCTTTTCTGCCCTTATAATATTTTCACTTTTCATCCTTTTCTCATGGTGGATTATATTATTTATTTTGTATCAGTAAATTATAAATGATAAGTCAGTAAATGATAGGTCAGCATAAGCAGATGCACATCTCTACCCTTCTCCTACCAAATTTTCAGCAGTGAAAAAATAATGACAATCATCAATGTATTAGTCAAATATGTATAACTCAGTGCTTGTTTAATTCTTAGTTTTGACCCACAATGAAAAGGCCAGCCCCTAACACGTACAAATAATATGCACTCTTGTCATTCAAAATACTATGATCAAAAGAGCCATGTCCATGGAGATGGATATTATTTTGTCATGTTAAACAACTTCATGCTGGAGCGGTTACATTGAGTTGCCTATGTAGAAAGCATCCTCATTACAAATCAAAACTTGCAAGTCTAAGAATCTATATAAACTGTATTCAACCCCAGACTCATTTGAAATCACTATTTTTTGCTCCACGGTTTCTTCGTACAGATGACATGAACTTCTCATTTGGAAGTCAGGCAAACCTCACACACCTGTGGTGCCGCACTGACGCTGTTAAGAGGATGATTCTCTATTTTTTCCAGTGCCCCCAGAGTCTCCAGAAGGAATTTTCACAAGTTATCTAATCTATCCTAAGCTATATTTAAATCAAAGTAATACAAATATTTACAAAATATTTTGTTAAAAATCTTCCTGCATTCTCAAGCTTTCATAAAGAAGATTCTGTATTTTTGAGATGCTCCTTCAAACCATGCAATGAATATATATCATTTTTGTGATATACCATAGTGAAAGTCACACCAAGTCAAATTTATCCTTCTAACTCGTTGAAAATCTGTCCTAAGGCTCCACTGCCCTGGAGAATGACTGCCGATTTCTAAGAGATATTTTCCAGGATACCCAAAGTGAATTTTGTAACTATCACATGACCTGTATCTTAAGAAAAATATTCCTAAAATTCAGTCCTCAAATAGTTTAAAATATATCTACCTATTTGCATGTAATGTGGTGAGAAATTTGCTTTTATTTATATAACTGTAAGTTTTATTTTAGATTATTGTCAAAATTGGGAGTTTAAGTGTAAAAAGGAGTAAGAAAATCCTCAAATTACCTGAGGAGATAAGGTTATATTGTAAGAATACGCAAAGTTTCCTTCTTTTTTAAGGCTGAATAATGTTCCACATATGTACCACATTTTCTTTATCCATTCACTAGTCGATGGACATTTGGGTTATTTTAGTATCTTGGCTATTGTGAATAATACTGCAATGAACATGGGAGTGCAGATATCTATTTGCAATCCTAATTATCCTATCATTTGAGACAACATTGGTGAACCTGGAAGACATTATGCTAAGTGAAATACACTGGTCATAGAAGGACATATATTTCATGATTTCACTTATAGGAGGTATCTAAAATAGTCAAAATTCTCATATCTTGATAGCTCATTTCTTTTTATTGCTGAATAATATTCCACTGTATGTATGTACCACAGTCCGTTTATCCATTCATCTGTTGAAATACATCTTGGCTTCTTCCAATTTTTGATGATTATGAATAAAGCTACCAAAACATTTGTATGCTGGTTCTTCTGTGGACATAACTTTTCACCTCATTTGGATAAATACTTAGGAGCACGATTGCTGGATTATATGATAGTCCCATGTTTAGCTTTGTAAGAAACTGTCAAACTGTCTTCCAAAACAGCTATGCCATTTTGCCTTCTTATTAGCAATGGCTGACAGTGCCATTTGCTCCACATCCTCACCAGCATTTCTTGTTGTCAGTGATTTGGATTTTAGTCATTGTAATAGATGGGTAGCATTGTCTCATTGTTTTAATTTTCAGTTCCCTATGATATAAGATATTGCGCATCTTTTCATTGTTGAGAGGTTTTATTTTCCATCTATATGTCTTCTTTGGTGATTTAGCTGTTCACATCTTTTGCTTATTTTAAATTGGATTATTTTTTATTGTAGAATTTTAAGATCTCTGTGTATTTTAGATACCAATCCTTTATCAAATACGGGTTTTGCAAAGATTTTTCTACCAGTCTGTCTTTCCTTTTTATTGTCTTAACAGTGTCTTTTGCAGAGTAAAAGTTTTTAGTTTTAATAAAGATCAACTAATCAATTCTTTCTTTTTGGTGTTTTATCTAAAAAGTCATCACCAAATCCAAAGTCACCTATATCTTCTCATATGTTATCTTCTAGAAGTTTTGTAATTTTACATTTTACATTTAGGTCTGTGGTGCTTTTTAATTTTTTCTTGTGCTAAAATATATGGAACATAAAATTTGCAATTTTAGCCATTTTAACTGTACTGTTCGGTGGCACTGATTACATTTACAATGCAGCTCAGCCATAGCCACTATTCCCAAAACACTTTTACCCTAAACATTCCAAAGAGAAACTCTATACCCATTGAGAAATAACTCCCCATTTCCCCTGCTCCCAGTCCTAAATTATCCTCTAATCTACTTTATGTCTCTAAGCATTTTCCTATTCTAGATATTTCATATAAGTGGAATCATAAAATATCTCTCCTTTTGTGTCTAGCTTATTTCACTTATAATGTTTTCAAGGTTCATCAATATTGTCACATGTATCAGAACAACTTCATTTCTTTTTAAAGCTGAATAATATTCCACTGTACGTTTACACAGCATTTTGTTCATCCCTTCCTCTACTGGAAACACGATTGTTTCCACAAAAAAATGCTTCAATGAATATTTTTGAACAAGTTTCAGTTTAAGTTCCTGTTTTCAGTTTTTGGGGGTATATGAAATTACTGGATCATATGATAATTCCATTGTAGCTTTTTGAGGAAGCAACAAACTGTTCCTGATCTCAGGGGGACACTTTCAGTCTTTCACCATTGAGTATGATGCTGGCTGTGGGTTTTTCATAAATGCTCTTTATCGTGTTGAGGAAGGTCCTTTCTATTCCTGCTTGTCTGAGTGTTTTTATCACAAGAAGATGTTGGATTTTTTCAAATGCTTCTTCTGCATCAATTGATGCAAAGATAATCATGTGCCTCCTCATCTGTTCTATTACTGTCGTATATTACATTGATTTTCTTATTTTGAACTACCCTTACATTCAGTTGGTCATGGTGTATAATCCTTTTCATGAGTTGTTGAATTTGGTTTCCTTGTGTTTCGCTGAGGATTATTTCATCTATATTCCTAAGGGATATTGGTCTGTAATTTTTTTTCTTTGTGATTTCTATAACTGGCTTTGGTTTCAGGGTAATGTTAGCCTTACAGAATGAATTAGGAAGTGTTCCCTTTTTCAAAAGTTTGAGTATTAATTATTTTTTAAATATTTCATAGAATTCATCAACAAAGCATTCTGGTCTTAAACTTTTCTTTATTGGAATGTTTTTGATTACTAATGCAATCTTTTTACTTGTTATAGATCTGTTAAGATTTTCTATTTCCTATTAAATAAGTTCAGATAATTTGTGTGTTTCTAGGAATTTGCTTATTTCATCTACTTACCTAACTTGTTGGTGTGCAATTCTTCATCAAATTTCTAATAATCCTTTATTATTTCTATATGGTCACTAGTAATGTTCCCACTTTCATTTCTGATTGTAGTTATTTGTGTCTTCTCTTTTTCCTTTGTTAATATAACTAAAGTTCTGTTAATTTTGTCAATCTTTTCCAAGAAAATACTTTTGCTTTTGTTGATTCTCTCTGTTGTTTTCTCATTCATTATTGTATTTATCTTCATTCTAATCTTTATTATTTCCTTTCTTCTGCTGGCTTTATGTTTAGTTTGTTTCTTTTGATTTAAGATATTTCTTCTTTTTTGATGTAGGTGTTTACGGCTGTAATTTTTTCTTTAAGCACTACATTCACCACATGTCATTGATATAATATGCTGTGTTTTAATTTTCATTTGTCTCTAAATATACCTTATTTTCCTTGTGATTTCTTCTTTGACTTAGCGGTTGTTTAAGAATGTGTTGTTTAATTTTCACATATTTTTGGATTTTTCAGTTTTTGTTCTGTTATTGATTTCCAGCTTTATTCCATTGTGGTTATAAAGAAAGTTAATATGATTTCAATCTTTTAAAACTCATTAAGACTCATTTTCTGGCCTAACATATGGTCCATGTGCACTTGAGCAGAATGTATATTCTGTTGTTGTGGTGTTGAGTGTTCTATATTTGTCTATTTTATCTACTTTCTATAGTTTTAAATATAGGCTTATTGTGTTCTCTGTTTCTTATAGATTTTCTGTCTAGATAGTCTATCCATTATTGAAAGTGGTGTCTTGAAGTACCCACCTATTATTGTAGCATTGTACATTTCTCCCTTCAATTCTGTCAATGTTTTCTTCATATATTTTAGACTCTGTTGCTTGGTGCATATATGTTTATAAATGTTATATCTTCTTGATGAATTAATCCTATATTGGTGTATAATGCTATTTAGTCTCTTATAACAGTTTTTGACTTAAACTCTATTTTTCCTAATATTAATATAGCCACTACTTACCTCTTTGGTTACTATTAGAATGATATATCATTTTCCAGTCTTTCATTTTCTACTTAATTTTGTGTTTGGATCAAAAATCTGTCTCTTTTAGATAGCATATAGTTGGACCATTTTTTAAAAATGCATTCTGTCAATCTCTGTCTTTTGATTGGAGAATTTTATCCATTTATATTGATGTAATTACTAATAAAGATGGACTTCTGCCATCTTGCTATTTTATTTTATATTTCTTATACTTTTTTTTGATTTTTGTTTCCTCCATCACTATCTTCTTTTGTGTTTACTTGAATTTTTTTAGTGAACTCTTTGGATTCCCTTTTTATATCCTTTTTTGCATATTTTTCAGAAAGTTTCTTTATGGTTACCATGGAGACTATATTTCACATCACAAATTTACAAAATCTTGTTTGAATTGACTGATTTAACTTCAATAACATATGAAAGCTCTGCTCCTAAACAGCTTCACATCCTCTTCATGTAGACTGTACAGTGAACTTAACTAAAGTCTCAAGTTTTTCAACTAAAGACAATTGGGGCATCTCCAGACCACAGGTTTTTTCAGACCATATATATTCAAAGGCATTGTCCGTGATGACTATACATTACTCAAACCATCTAGGTAGAAGTTACCCTTATAACTTAGTGGATGATTAACTTATAGTCTCTACAGATTTCACGAACTCCAATTGTTATTATTTTGGAGAAGAAACTTTAACTTTCTTCATGTATACATTTTATACTTCATTTTCTGTTTATTTTAAATTTTGTTTTGATGAAATAACACTTTAAAGGCTACAATATATTAATCTATGAATCTTAAAATGTCATAAAAACATTAACTAATTTTCCCTGGTGTAGTGACAATCAAACCAAACATCTCAGGAAAAACAGTACATTTTGATTAAATAATGTGAATATTGCCAGGTCTTTACAATGTAGAAAAGAAAAAAATTATCTATATTGTACTTTTAGTTGCTTTAAGAAATGTTGCCTAAAATCAAAAAGAGGAACATATTCAAAAGTAAAATCTGTTTGGTGTGTGCAAACAAACTAAATATTAGTATGCAATAGAATTTAAAGACAGGATAAATATTCAGCATCAGCTGCATTCAACTCGTGCTGGAACTGTTTAGCACCACTCCTGTCCATCACTGCTAGAGTAGTTGGCCAGTGCTTGAACACATATGGCCAAAATCAGCTGGCAAGAGCATGACATTGTCAGTTAAATGCATTTTTAGTGACTTTCTATCATGTTTTCAAGTCAAACGTCTTTTTTTAGCTCGCTTTTTGCAATTTCATGAATTTGAGTGATTTGTACAAAGTCAAAAGTATATTGCATTTCTAGAAAGAATTCTCATTTTCTTTATTGTGTTTGTTTTATGTATGCCACACACACACACACACACACACACACACACACACAGATCACCACCACCACCACCACCACCACCACCACCACCACCACCAAAACCAGAATCCAAATAATTCTTTTCTATGTTTGAGTTTTTATCACTTAAACTTTTCTATTACTTATTAATTAAATATTTATTAGTTATCTATGAAATACTTCAAATATATTGTATTCTTGTCCATTTTCAAGGGTTTTACTAAACCAAATTTTGAATAAAATTATTGAATCAAATCTTTTGAATACTTATAATTGTAAAACAAAAATAGATAGCATGCTCTATCTATTTTTAATATAGCTGTTATCTAAACATATTCCTCCAAAACAAGATCCTTAAGTATATATGAATATAATGTCCATTTGATAAATAACTATATTAAGAAAATAAAAGATCAGTTTCAACAGTTATCTATTTCATAACTATACCAAGATGTTCCCAAGTCTAATAATTTCCAATACAATGTTATTATAATGGACTATCTCATTAAAAATATTATATGATTGCACACTAAATCATTTAAGATATAATATCACAAAATAGTTAAAAATTACAAAAAATAGGAGCCAGCCCGATGGCATAGTGGTTAAGTTCATGTGCTCCGCTTTGGTGGCCCAGGGCTCGCGGGTTCAGATCCCTGGTGTGGACCTGTGCACTGCTTATCAAGCCATGCTGTGGTGGCATCCCATATAAAGTAGAGGAAGATGGGCACAGATTTTAGCCCAAGGCCAACCTTCCTCGGCAAAAAAGAGGAGGATTGGCAACAGATGTTAGCTCAGGGCTAGCTTCCTCAAAAAAAAAATATTACAAAATATAATTAAAAAATTGAAGGTATAGCCCTATAAGGTTTTTAAAAACGAAATTGATGAAAAGAGCTCAAGATTTTGATCTAAAAAACAAAAAAAAATGTATATACTCCCATATAATTATATCACTACATAATTGCAAAGCAAGTTGCTGATTTTATATATTTTAGATGTTTTAGCACTTTAATACATAAGTAAAAATCAATGTTTCATATTTTAGATTCTGCAATCTCAATCTCATAAAGTCGTATGTGAAATTATGTAAGGCAGTTATATATCTAATTCAGATTTAAAATCCACTGTGGTTAGTACACTTCAAATGCCGGCATGGAAACCAACAAAAATAAGCTTAAAAATAAAGGAGTACAGGATTTTTATAACAACTCTAAATGCAAAAGAATGGTTGTACCTGAAAAAGGAACTAGAACCACAAGAGGGAAAAGGATCTTTTTCAGACCGTTGCCTCTATTTTTTCCATCTTCAAATGACTTACTCTTTTCTATTAGCACACTTTTTTTCTATGTAGTTCAGAAAGTGTGGTAGGGCCTTCCCTATCTCCTGGATCAGCCTAGATTCCTACTTGCACAAGGAAAGGAAATTTACTTAAAAGAGATCGGATTCTTTGTGGAGGCTTTGGGAATTTTAAGCCTTTGGGAAGACTCAGAACACAAGCAGGAATAAGCACAGATGTACAATGTAATAGCAGAGCTGAGCTGATCAGCTGAGTTGATTTGGTGAAGCTATCACTGCCACTGGCATTTAATATGGGATTCCATATCCTGCAATCTGACACCACCAGTATTAGACACTGGATGTTGCCACATACCTTTGCTATGTTGCTTCTGGTAATGGGTGTGACAACCCCATTGTTACAATAATCCTTAGTTCCAAGTTCAATAGCCATCATGTATGTATCTCTCTTACTGGTTGAGCATCATGTACATTATAGGTGTATCTGAGCTTCTCATGTGTATTCTCAATGTGTATTCTCTACCAAGAATACACGTATTTTTTCACCTTTAAGAATACAAGGTGAGCTCTTTCTCCCACAGAGGCTTACAACTTGTTGAAATATCTAATCAAGTAATAGGGCACAGAAATTCTCGTAGACAAAGTGGCGACATATTTGCCTCTGTTACCATGTTCACATGTTAAATGTCTAGGTTAATGGAGAAATTGTAAGTTGCCTAGTTCCTCTGCCAAATTTTTAGGGGAACAGTGTCTGATTGGGACAAATTTGATCAGGTAGTCATTCCTGTCACATCTAACTGACTGAGGCCACAGGACGGGGACAGGGAGCATAAATTTGGGCAGGCCTTCCTCTGTATTAGTTTCTTGCGGCTGCTGTAATAAATTATCACAAAAATGGTGGCTTAAAACAACAGAAATTTATTCTCTCATGGTTCTGGGGGCCAGAAGTTTGATATTAGTTTTAGTGTGTTGAAATCACGATGTTGGCAGGGACAAAAAACTCTTTCTAGAGGCTTTGGGAAAGATTCTGTTCCTTATCTTTACTGGCTTCTGGTGGTTGCTGGCTTTTCTTAACTTGTGCTCATATCACTCCAATCTCTGTCTCTATGGTTATGTTGCCTTCTCCTTTCCATCTGCACATGTCAAATCTCCTACTTCCTCCCTCTTAAAATGGTACATGTGATTGCGTTTAGAGCCCACACAGATGATGCAGGATAAGATTATCTCAAGAGCCTTAATTTAATCACATCTGTAAATTTGTGGGGTTTTTTGTTTTTTTTTTCTGTCATTTAAAGTTACATGCACAGCTTACAGGGATGACAGCACAAATATCATTTGTGGGGGATGACATTCATTAGACAACTGCAGTCTGGCCCTTGGTCCTGAAAGATTCATGTCTACCCTATATGCAAAACACATTCGACCCATCTCAAAGTGTCCAAAACTCTTAATGCATTAGAACATCAACTTGAAGTCCAAAATCTAATCTAAATATCAGCACAAACACCCCAAATGCCATCACCTAAATCAGGTATGGGTGAGTCTCTAAGTATGATCTATCCTGGGGCAAAATGTGTCTCTATTTGTGGACCTGAGAAATTAGAAAACAACTTATCTGCTTCCAAAATACAATGCTGGGGCAGGCATAGGATAACAGTGATAGACATTCTCATCCCCAGAAAGAAAAAATGGAGGAAGATCTCATTGATCTCAGCAATTTCAAACTCCAGCAGGGAAAATTCCATTAAGTTTCAAGGTCTGGAAATAATCATCCTTGGCTCAATGTTCTGCCTTCTGGGCTCACCCAGAAGGACCAGTGTTAGAAGGAAAAGTTCTTATGATTTGAAAGAAACCTCAAAACACATACAACCCCAAAAGAAAATGCGGGTAAACTTGAAAAATATCCTTAAAAATATGTTGGACATTCTCAAGTTGCCTTAGGGAGAATGCCAATAAAGCATACAACAAGTAGAATGTCTTTGAAATCCAGATTTATTCAGTAACTCATATACACGAGCGATTCAGAATACAGCCCTATATTGCGACTTCTTTGACTTAAAGGCTTTTGTAGAGGCCGGCCCTGTGGCTTAGCGGTTAAGCCTGTGCGCTCCGCTGCTTGTGGCCCGGGTTCCGATCCCGGGCGCGCACCGACACACCGCTTCTCCGGCCATGCTGAGGCCACGTCCCACATACAGCAACTAGAAGGATGTGCAGCTATCACATACAACTATCTACTGGGGCTTTGGGGGGAAACAGGAGGAGGATTGGCAATAGATGATAGCTCAGAGCCGGTCTTCCTCAGCAAAAAGAGGAGGATTAGCATGGATGTTAGTTCAGGGCTGATCTTCCTCACAAAATAATAAATAACTAAATAAATAAAATAAACTTTAAAAAAAAAAGGCTTTTGTAAATTAACAGTGCACTTGTAACAGTAAATTTAATACATATATTTAAAATTTTAAGTAAAGTATTTTATTTTCTTAACTACCTCTTCAGTCTAGAATTTTTGAACATGACTCCTCAAAGAAGAAAGGAAAATAAGGTTTATTATAAAAGGAAAATATTTTCTAAAATCGTGACCTTGAAAATTCATCACAGCTTCTGTTTGAGCATTTTTATAACAAATATTCTTGCCTCTCTATTTGAAATCCATTGACATATATGTGCTATTTAAAATGACAAATAGTCTTTTACAGTGAAAAGAAGTTAAGCTACCAAACAATGTATCAAACTCTACTTTTCTTGTAACTTTGCATTTGCAAGACTGCCTGGTTAACGATTTGAAAAAAAATGTTCCTCTGCCCCATTTGCCGCTGGGTGAAATGAAGTAACATTGTCATACTTCACTGCATTTAGGCCCAACAACATGTCAAATTTTTTGAGATAAAGTGCAAACCATTGACTGATCTTTTTTTTCCTAGTAAACCTTATTTTGGAAACAATTTCCTGATAACTCCTACCCTTCTCGTAGAAGGAAGAGACAAATTTTTCATGACAAAATAATTCTGAGAGCATAGATATGAACTACCATTTTCTAACATATTATATATTTATTTTTGTTTGTTTTGTTTATTTTTTTAAAATATCTAGCAATACTAAGAGCTACCATTTATTTAGCAGTGCTGTGTATCAGGGCCTATGCTAGATGTTTGATTTTCACAATTATAAGGAAAGTAATATCTCCCTTTTACAGATAAAGAAATTGAAGCTGAGAAAGTTAATTTTCAAAAAGCCATACTGTTATTAATGGCAGACTAAAAATAAAATATTATGTTTCTGACTGCCAAATCTATGATCATTCCACTTAATCCATGGCCTTTGTGACAATGGATAAATATGAAAAGTGACCTTATTTATCCACATTTACACCACCATTTCTTATCCAGGAGCAGTATAAAATTGGGCCAAGAGTAAACTTCTTTGAGGAGTGAATGGAAGGATCCTTCTTTTAGACCTTTTTATATAACAAGAAATCTAAAGCCTTTGTCTTTGGGCACAATAAGGTTATCAAAAGCAGACATAAAAACATAACCAACGGTGGTCCTGTGGCTCTTCATCATTATCCACCAGCCAGATCACACCCTTGTCTGTAAACATGAAATGAATCCAACTCCCTGATAAGGCACTGGTGCAAAGCTGAATAAAAAAATCTCTTTATGGACTGAAAGACCTCAACGTAGACTGACTTGGACCATTTTTGTACTGGAACAGATAACACCTCTGCTGATTAACTTCACTGTTCCTGAATGTCATGGGCTTCTAGCTACCATTTGCAACTTCTGTTATTCTCTGCAGTCCTCTTTATGTATATTTTTATGACCAGGGATGATGCTTCATTGTTCTGTCCCTTGTGGGCTGTACACATCACACCTAAGAGGCTAATGGCATACTGCTCATGTGTATGGGAATGCATAGATTCTCGACAGTTTATAAGGTTCTGTATTTAGGCTGAGTCTGAGGTAGAGGCATTCTTACTCATGCACATGGTTAGGGAGAACAAGTCTCCACACTGGTCCCTGAATTAAGTCAGGGGTTGTAGCCCTTTGGTCTCCTCACCTCTCTGAGATAGTCTTTACACTCACACATTGCAACTTTTCTTGTTAGATTTCCCTTAGGTTGGGTTTTTAAAAGAGAAAAAAGAAAGTGTTTTTAAAGGAAAAAAGAGATAAAGTCTTTTCTCACTGTTTTGGGGATTGCTCCATGCATGTAACAAACCTAATAATTTAATTTACATAAAAGACAGACATAGAGGGACCAGCCCAGTGGCATAGTGGTTAAGTTTGTGCCTTTTGCTTCAGAGGCCCCGAGGTTCACCAGTTTGGATACTGGGTGTGGACCTACTCACTGCTCATCAAGCCATGCTGAGGTGGTGTCCCATATAGAAGAGCTACAACTCTACAAGTATGATATATGACTAGGTACTGGGGTTTGGGGAGAAAAAAGAAGAAAGAGGAAGACTGGCAACAGATGTTAGCGCAGGGCCAATCTCCACCCCCCACCTCAAAAAAATAAGCTTGGAGAATTGTTTAAAAAAAAAAAAAGACAGACATAGAAATAGGAAAACAGCCTATTGGAAATATAGATAGTTGATTGGTCAAATTTTATAGAAAAATATTCAGTATAATACCAAGTTTAACAATAAAGTATTTTTTGTTTGTTTTTTACTGTATGCAAGAATAGCATTTCTCTCACAGGGTTATGTGAGGTTTAAATGACATAACTTTTAAAAATCCCCATATCTAAAATAGGCACCAAAATAGATATTGCTATTATATCCATGATTATGTTAGCAATTATGTCAATATTATGGAAGCTGAAACCACTTAGAGGCATTCTTATGGCCAGAAACAACAGGCATTGCATGTTAAGAAACCACTTGCCCAGTGCTGAAGCGGAGTCATGATGGCGGCGTAAGCAGACTCTGAACTCACCTCCTCCCGCGGACACAGCCAATTTACAACTACTCGTGGAAAAATAACCCCAGAGACAGAACTGAAAACTGGATAAGAGGAACTCCTGCAACAACGGACAATCCTAACTGAGGTGGAAGAGGCAGAGACTCCCTTCTGGAGAGAAAAACGCCGCCTTCACAAGCCGCCAGCTTCATGGCCGCCGGGAGCAGCTCACAGGTACGCAGCCTCCCTGGAGGCGCGGGGCCCTGAGCAGGGAGCGCCCCCGCTGTGGGCATTTTGTGGACCCAGCACAATCGAGACCAGCGGCATAATATCTGACTTTGCCTGCTACTAAGACATTGGGGAGCACCCCCAGAAAACCCGGTTCACAAAGACATTAAAACCGGCTCTTAAAGGGCCCGCGCGCAAACTCACCCATTTCAGAAAGCATCCTAAAATCACCAGAAAGAAAGGTGCACAGTGCTTTGGTGACAAGAGACTCACCTAATAGGCCCTGAGTGCATCTCGGTGAGGGGTGAGACCTCTCCAGGGACTGGGACATTGGCGGCGGCCATTGTTGTGGCCTGGTGTGGGCATGCTGACACAGAAGCCATTGGAGTTCTCCCTGAGGACTGCTAGCCCAGGGTCTGCCCCACCCGCTAGAGCACTGATTAAATCTAGCTCAGCCAGGGCAGGCAGGTCACCCTAGAGACTGGCCCCACCCAACAACAAGCCCTCAGGCAACTTGTGGGCCTGCATAGATTGGTGACTGGATTCTCTGCAGCCTGGCAACTGAGCCGACTTGAGCAGGGCAGGGTGTGCACAAGGAACAGGTGGAGAGTGTGGGGCGGTGGCGGAGTGTGTGGGGCCCCCGCTGTGGAGAGACTGGGTCCACTTGGGGAGGTTAGGGCGCTCACACAGGGCAGGACTGTGTTGACTGTGTGTGTGGACCTGTGAGTGGCAGGGCTTGTCAGCTGCAGAAGACTTGTGCTTCTCAAAGATCCACATAGGAGGTTTGCCCCATCTTCCAAAGCCTGAAACAATTGGGTGCTCCTGTGCCTGAGGCCAGCCCCACCCAGCTGCAATCCTCAGAGAGCTGACAAGAGACCTAATAGGCTAGAGGTTTACAGCAATTGTAAGGCCCTGAACCTAACAACCTGCCACGCTGGGGGCCTACTCACTTAAAAGAAAGACTGCAACACAAATGTGGTATTAGAACTTGCAGCCAACTGTGCTGGGGCTCCCCACACCTGATAAAGAGACTGAAGGGCCCACAACAACTACAAGCAGCTGAGCATTACAACAGCTGACCAGGAGCATAACTCGGCCTCCCTGGGTGCCTACAGGGAGACCAAAGAGGCCACAACAGAAGGACACATGTAGCCCACATAGGGGTCACCCGTGGAACATTGAGAACTGAGGGAAGCACACTGGAAACCTCCTAAGGCATCACTTACATAAGGTCACCTATCCAAGAGCAGGAGACGTAGCTGACCTACCTAATACGTAGACACAAGCACAGGGAAAGAGGCAAAATGAGGAGGCAAAGGAATACATTCCAAGTAAGGGAACAGGACAAAACCCCAGGAAAGGAACTAAGTGAAACAGAAATGAGCAACCTACCCAACACAGAGTTCAAACTAAGAGTGTTAAGGATGCTCACTGATCTGGGGAGAAGAATAGATGAACTCAGTGAGAATGTCAACAAAGAAATGGAAGATATAAAAAAGAACCAATCAGAAATGAAGAATACAGTACTGGAAATGAAAAATTCATTAGAGGGACTCAAAAGCAGAGTAGAGGATACAGATGAACGGATCTGTGAGCTGAACGAAAGACTAGAAGAAATTAGCCAAGCTGAACAGGTAAAAGAGAAAAGAATTAAAAAGAGTGAGGACAGTCTAAGGGACCTCTGGGACAACATCAAGCACACTAACATCTGTGTTATAGGTGTCCCAGAAGGAGTAGAGCGAGACAAGGGGGCAGAGAATCTATTTCAAGAAATAATAGATGAAAACTTCCCTAACCTAAGTAAGGAAACAGACATCCAGGTACAGGAAGCACAGGGAGCCCCAAACAAGATAAACCCAAAGAGGCCCACACCAAGACACATCATAATCAAAATGTCCAGAATTAAAGATAAAGAGAGAATCCTAAAAGCCGCAAGAAAATGTCAAGTTACGTACAAAGGAAACCTCATAAGGCTATCAGCTGACTTCTCAGCAGAAACCTTACAGGCAAGAAGAGAATAGCATGATATATTTAAAGTACTAAAAGGAAAAAACTTACAGCCAAGCATACTCTACCCAGCAAGGTTATCATTCAAAATGGAAGGAGAGATCAAAATTTTCCCAGACAAGCAAAAATTAAAGGAGTTTGTCACCAAGAAACCAGTGCTACAAGAAATGTTAAAGTGACTGATTTAAGGGGAAAAGAGAAGACCACAAATAGGAAAAATTATCTATTTCCATGTTAAGAACGTAATGGATACAAATGCACAAAAAAGAGGTTAGATATGATATCAAAAACATTAAAGGAGGGAGGAGGGGAGTTAAAGAGTACAGCTTTCAGACAGAGGTCAAACTAAAGTGACCATCAATTCTGTATAGAAGAAGAAAGGAACACAGAAGGACTACTAAAAGACTGAGAAAAAAAAAAAGTAAAAAAATGGCAGTAAGTACATACTTATCAATAGCTACTTTAAACGTCAATAGACTAAATGCTCGAATTAAAAGGCATAGGGTGGCTGACTGGAAAAAAAAACAAGACCCATATATATGCTGCATACAAGAGACACACTTCAGACCTAAAGACACCCACAAACTGAAAGTGAAGGGATGGAAAAAGATGCTCCACGCAAATGGCAATGAAAAGAAGCTGGGGTAGCAGTACTCATAACAGACAAAATAGACTTTAAAACAAAAACTGTAAAAAGAGACAAAGAAGGGCATTACATAATGATCAAGGGAACAATCCAACAAGAGGATATAACACTTTTAAATATCTATGCACCCAATGTAAGTGCACCTAAATATATAAAGCAATTATTAACAGACATAAAAAGAGAAATAGACAGTAACACAATAATAGCAGGGAACTTTAACACTCCACTTACACCAACGAATAGGTCATCCAAACAGAAGATCAATAAGGAAACATTGGCCTTAAACGACACACTAGAACACATGGACCTAGTAGATATATACAGACCATTGCATCCAAAAACCAAAGAATACACGTTCTTTTCAAATGTACATGGAACATTCTCCAGGATTGATCACATATTAGGCCACAAAACAAGTCTCCATAAATTTAAGAAGATTGAAATAATACCAAGCATCTTTTCTGACCACAACGGTATGAAACTAGAAATCAACTACAGGAAGAAAATCAGAAAAGCCACAAATACGTGGAGATTAAACAAAATGCTACTGAACAACGACTGGGTTAATGAAGAAATCAAAGAAGAAATAAAAAAATACCTGGAGACAAATGAAAATGAAAATACGACATGCCAGAATTTATGGGATACAGCAAAAGGGGTTCTAAGAGGAAAGTTTATAGCGATACAGGCCTATCTCAACAAACAAGAAAAATCTCAAATAAACAATCTAACAATGCGCCTAAAGGAACTGGAAAAAGAAGAACAAACAAAGCCCAAAATCTGTAGAAGAAGGGAAATAATAAAAATCATAGCAGAAATAAATGAAATAGAGACCAAAAAAACAATAGAAAAAATTAATAAAACCAAGAGCTTGTTCTTTGAAAAGATCAACAAAATTGACAAACCTTTAGCTAGACTCACCAACAAAAAAAGAGAGAAGGCACAAATAAGTAAAATCAGAAAAGAAAGTGGAAAGGTTACAACAGACACCTCAGAAATACAAAAGATTATAAGAGAATACTATGAAAACCTATATGCCAACCAATTCGACAATCTGGAAGAAATAGATAAATTCTTAGAATCATACAACCTTCCAAAACTGGATCAAGAAGAAGTAGAGAATTTGAATAGACCGATCACCAGTAAGGAGATCGAAACAGTAATCACAAACCTCCCCAAAAATAAAAGTCCAGGACCAGATGTCTTCCCTGGTGAATTCTACCAAACATTCAAAGAAGACTTAATACCTATCCTTCTCAAACTCTTCCAAAAAATTGAGGGGGGGGAAGCTCCCTAACTCATTCTATGAAGCTGACATTACCCTGATACCAAAACTAGACTAGGACAACACAAAAAAAGAAAATTACAGGCCAATATCACTGACGAACATCATGCAAAAATCCCCAACAAAATACTAGCAAATCGCATACAACAATACGTTAAAAAGATTATACACCATGATCAAGTGGGATTTATTCCAGGGATGCAGGGATGGTTCAACATTTGCAAATCAATCAACGTAATACATCACATTAATAAAATGAAGAGTAAACATCACATGATCATCTCAATAGATGCAGAGAAGGCATTTGACAAGATACAGCATCCATTTATGATAAAAACTCTGAATAAAATGGGTATACAAGGAAAGTACCTCAACATAATAAAGACCGTATATGACAAACCCACAGCTAATATCATCATCAATGTTGAAAAACTGAAAGCTATCCCTCTAAGAAGAGGAACCAGACAAGGATGCCCACTGTCACCACTCCTATTTAACATAGTATTGGAAGTCCTAGCCAGAGCAATCAGGCAAGAGAAAGAAATAAAAGGGATCCAAATTGGAAAGGAAGAAGTGAACCCGTCACCTTTTGCAGATGACATGATTTTATATATAGAAAACCCTAAAGAATCCACCAGAAAACTTTTAGAAGTAATAAACGAATATGGTAAAGTTGCAGGATACAAAATCAACATACAAAAATCAGTTGCATTTCTGTACACTAACAACGAAGTATCAGAAAGAGAAATTAAGAATACCATCCCATTTACAATTGCAACAAAAAGAATAAAATACCTAGGAATAAACTTAACCAAAGAGGTGAAAGATCTGAACACCGAAAACTGTAAAACATTTCTGAAAGAAATTGAAGAAGACACAAAGAAATGGAAAGATATTCTGTGCTCTTGGATTGGAAGAATTAACCTAGTTAAGATGTCCATACTTCCTAAAGCCATCTATAGATTCAATGCAATCTCTATCAAAGTTCCAACAACATTTTTGACAGAAATAGAACAAAGAATCCTAAAATTTATATGGAACTACAAAAGACCCCGAATAGCTAAAGGAATCCTGAGAAAAAAGAACAAAGCTGGAGGTATCACACTCCCTGATTTCAAAATATACTACAAAGCTATAGTAACCCAAACAGCATGGTACTGACACAAAAACAGACACGCAGATCAATGGAATAGAATCGAAAGCCCAGAAATAAACCCACACATCTATGGACAGCTAATCTTTGACAAAGGAGCCAAGAACATACAATGGGGAAAAGAAAGTCTCTTCAACAAATGGTGTTGGGAAAACTGGATAGCCACATGCCAAAAAATGAAAGTAGACCCTTACCTTACACCATACACAAAAATTAACTCCAAATGGATTACAGACTTGAATGTAAGACCTGAAACTGTGAAACTTCTAGAAGAACACATAGGCAGTACGCTCTTCGACATCGGTCTTAGCAACATCTTTTCAAATACCACGTCTTACCGGGCAAGAGAAACAATAGAAAAAATAAACATATGGGACTACATCAAACTAAAAAGCTTCTGCACAGCAAAGGAAACCATCAACAAAGCGAAAAGACAACCTAACAATTGGGAGAAGATATTTGCAAACCATACTTCTGATAAGGGGTTAATCTCCAAAATATACAAAGAACTCATGCATCTCAACCACAAAAAAACTACCAACCCAATTAAAAAATGGGCAAAAGTCCTGAACAGACATTTCTCCAAAGAACACATAAGATAGCCAACAGACACATGAAAAGATGTTCAAAATCAGTATCAGGGAAATGCAAATGAAAACTACAATGAGATATCACCTCACGCCTGTCAGAATGGCTATAATTAACAAGACAGGAAACAACATGTGTTGGAGATGATGTGGAGAGAAGGGAACTCTCATACACTGCTGGTGGGAGTGCAAACTAGTGCAGTCACTATGGAAAACAGTATGGAGATTCCTCAAAAAATCAAGGATAGAACTACCATATGATCCAGCTATTCCACTGCTGGATATTTATCCAAAGAACTTGAAAACACCAATGCGTAAGTATACATGCACCCCTGTGTTCATTGCAGCGTTATTCACAATAGCCAAGACTTGGAAGCAACCTAAGTGCCCATCAAGGGACGAATGGATAAAGAAGCTGTGGTATATATACACAATGGAATAATACTCAGCCATAAGAAGCGATGATATCCAGCCATTTGTGACAACATGGATGGACAATGAGGGTGTAATGCAAAGTGAAATAACTCAGAGGGAGAAGGTCAAATACTGTATGATTTCCTTCATTAAGTACTAGATAATAACAACAATAAACAAACACATAGAGACAGAGATTGGATTGGTGGTTACCAGAGGGGAAGGGGGGAGGGAGGAGGGTGAAAGGGATAATTTGGCACATGTGTGTGGTGATGGGTTGTAATTAGTATTTTGGGTGGTAAACATGATGTAATCTATGCTGAAATAGAAGTATAATGATGTACACCTGAAATTTATACAATGTTATAAACCAATGTTACTGCAATAAATAAAAAATTAAAAAAAAAAAAGAAACCACTTGCCCTTTTAAATAACTTTTTGTTGTTGTTTACAGAAATCAATAGCGAAATCAGTAAGCTTTTCAATAAGTAGTCATGCTTTCCAGATCAAGATAGTCTATTCTAGAAATTCTTGTCTTCCTTAACTTCCATGTTATGAACCTATTGCCAGCAAATCAAATTGGAGACTTGCCAAATGGATTATTATCTTCTGTTCTCCGGAAATATCTCGTATTTTCCATCAAGTCAGTCAGTCAGCCACTGCTGAACACAGCAGTTACACCATCCCCAATCAAGGGTGGTCAATTCTCTTATTCCAATGTTTGATTCAAGTTTGCTATTATTGAACTTTAAAAAAAAATTTTTAAAAATGCCTTGATTTTAAAAGTAGCATAAATGCCTGGTTGAAAATTTAAAATATTATATATATGAAATTAATTAAAAATATCTACCATGATAGCCAGTTTTGACATTTCCATGCCTTTCTTTCTGGGTATAGTTTAATGCATATTTAAATAAAATATTCTAATAAAACTCCAACTATAAGATAATTCAAAATGGTGTATTAAGTATAAATCTAATTGTGTAAAAAATAAGTATATTTTTAGAGGCGGTTACTACAATCAGATGGTCTCATAGGCTATAGAAAGAAAAAAATCTAAAACTTGACAAATTTGGTAGTGTTTTTAATATTAAACTTTGAATCCTTAAGCCGTTGACTTTTAGGAAGAAGCTTTATCCAAATAATATAATCAAAGTACCTATAAATGGAGAAGTGAGCCAACATAAATGATGAAAGAATAAGAAAATTAGAGCTTTCAGTATAGCACGGTAGGTACAAGTATGAGACCTAAAAGCTGAGCTGCAAATTTCCATTCTACTTCTCACTCACTGAACTATCATGGCTAAATTGCTTGGCTTCCCTGAGCCTCAGTTTCCCCATTGTAAAATCCGCTAATCATAGTACCCAACTCAATGGACTTTTATAACGTGTACAAGTTAATCTCTGCATATACTCAGTAAATGTTAGCTGTTGTTATTATTATTATCATTCATATATTTGGATGCTGTACGATGAGTTATTTATTCAAAATAAATAAATCAGGCAATTTTTCTCTAGCCAAGAACTTCAAATTGCCTGGAAATTTTGAAGTTAGAAAAATGAAACACAAAAATACAGACCAAATAACCAAAAAAATCTTCCATTAATCATGATAGAGATTTATCCATAGATGTTTTCATTTAGAGTTTTCACATTTTGGGGGGAAGCATATTTCCGTATAACGTGGCATTCTATATCATATCTTATGTCAAATTAGCAAATTAAATGTGTTGAGTATTATGTGCCAAGAAATTCTTTGTATGTTTTAAAATGTGCTTTTGTTTTCAAACAATAATAAACAACCAGGGAAATTTCAATATATTAAGATTTTAATAAATTTTAAATCATTCAGACCACAGTACTTTTTATTAATGTTTATTTGATATAGACTGAAAATTGTTTAGCATAATGTTCTTGCTTCTATTTTATTTTCAAAACTAGAAACATCAGCAATAACCTTGTCAATTTCTTTTCTGTAAATAAAACAATCATTATATTTATTTTCTCCATTTTCTCCATTTTAATGATGTCCACCTTAAAGCTATTTTGAAGTAAAAATGAATAACTGTTTCCTGTTAGCTCTTTATAGGATCGCTTTGACCACAACATTGCTGCAAATATAGTGACATTTGTTTTGTCTCTGCTGAACTATTCAATTCAATGGATTCATGAATATAAATCAATTATTTAGTGCTTGCTTAGCAGGTAGTAAATTCATATATATCTGTTTATATATTGGTTTGCAAACTTCAATCCATATCTTATGACATTTTTCAGATAATCCCATCTCTATTTACATCAGTTCTAGTTTCAAAATTTAGTCATTTATTTTGGTTGTACATGATCTAATCACATGCTTATGAAGGAAAGCTATTCAACTGCTTCAAATTTGTTTTTTTCTTTGAGGGATGCAAAAGGCAGTATCAGACTGATTTTTATGGTCAGCATTATAGCCACAGTCAGTGTCGCTGGCTTGTCCAATCAGCACTTGCCTTCATAACTCAGCAAGATGTGGTGATATTGTTATTATTATTGATGGGTGTGCAGATTCCTTTGCTAGGTCTGGTGTATTTTCAGCAGAATCTGTTATTGGTTCGTTTATTTCTCTTAGTTTGCAACTCGTTTTCTCCTTTTATCTGTTCCCTATTTTTGCTTACATCTTAGTTCGCTGTATTACCTCTGGACTTTAAATTTAAAAAAGTCTATCATTTATTTTCCAACAGAAATACTGGATAAATGAGTTTCTATTTATATATCAAAAGGAACAAAATACAAGATACAAACCTGCTTAAATAGAAATGCTTCAATTTTTATCATTTATCAAAAGAACCTCTTTTCCTAATATCCCCAAAGGCTTTGGTGCTTGCTAGTAAAAACGACATGCTTTACTTTTAGAGTATACACCATCATATCTTTACCTTATGAATCCCTTTGAGAAAAATAAAATATCATGTCTTGGGGCCAGCCTGGTGGCATAGTGGTTCACATGCTCTGCTTCAGCAGCCCAGGGGTTCACGGGTTTGGATCCCAGGCACGGACCTACACACCGCTCGTCAAGCCATGCTGTGGAGGCGTCCCAGGTACACAACAGAGGAAGATTGGCACAGTTGTTAGCTCCAGGCCAATGTTCCTCAAGCAAAAAAAAAAAAAAAAGAGGAAGATCGGCAATAGATGTTAGCTCAGGGACAATCCTCCTCAACAACAATAACAAAAATCATGTCTTCCCTTAATTTTCAAGTCAAAATAAAATTAATATCCTGACTGAGAACAAATTAAGACAATGAGACAAACTACAGTTTGTTTTCAAGCCACATTTTTGTCTAGACTTTTATATTACTGAAAATGATTGTGAGGTACTTGCGCTATTTTTATAGTTAAATACATTAACTAAATTGAAGTTTCAAACTCTACTGATGTCATCTAAGATAGGAGACGAAACAAAAGACAGTCTTATATGGTTTACCCTTACTCACAGTACAAAATTCAGTGTCCTAAATACGGTAGATGTTCAGTAAGTATCTTTAATAGATTATAACTCTACTTGAACTATAAACTACCAAATTAGAAGACGTGTATTTTGAAGATTGTAATTGAAAGGAATATATTTACACTAACATTTCAGGATGCTAATTATATGGTACTTACTTTTTGTCCCCACATGCAAATAACACTAAAGAGTTCAATGCCTCTGCTGTTTTTAGTCTTTTATAAACCTTTACTAATTTTAGGAATTACATAATCAAGTCATCATATTAGTGTCTGATTTCAACATTATTCTGAAAAAATTGAAAAAAATCTAAACAATAAAATGTAAAGGTTTTTTATGTTCAAGTGAAGGGACATACTCTTAGGAGAAAAACCAGACACCCATCCCCAACGAGATAAGAAGATATATGTTGGATTAGAGAGCAAATAACATTGGCCTGGGAGTCAAAAGGTCTGGGTTTTAGGAATCTGTAGTAATTTGGGAATGCATTTGAGAGTTGTAGATAATATATCTTTAGCTATGAAATAAAGAGATTAGATTATGATTGCCTAAACTCCTTCAAGGTCTCAATGTCTACTGAGTAAATCTTGTTTTGACAAGTACATAACTCCATGAGGAGACGGATAATAGATTTGTTTGCGTTCGTAGTTAGCAGAGTGCCTGACATGTGGTAAGTACTCAATAAATATGTTATGAGCAAATCAGTCAACTGAATATGAGTTAGAGATATAATGCTATTGCAAAAGAAAGCTTAATAGAACTAAGATGATATAAAACTACTTCTTGACAGATGGTTCGTCTACTCTGTGTTCTCCTCTCTTCCATAACGGTGTGTCCATTTATTCTAATGCATTTTAAAAAGTTCTAGTGAAAATAGAAGTCAGAAAGGACAATCAGATAAATCCTAGTTTGTTTTCAAACCACACTTTTAATTACTTATGTTTTTATATTATTGGAGATCAAAGTAAGGATAGACAAAACATACGTCTCATTTAATATTTAAAGATAAAATTTAGAATTGCGTTGACTTGGGTTTAAACATACCAGCTATGTCACCATGGGCTAGCTAAAATCAACCTATCAAGAAGGTAACCATGGGCCAATTATTTATCCCTAATGAGTAAATGTCCTATCTTTAAAATGGAAATAATAGTCCCTAAATAAAATACATATATTTTAATGAGTAATGATGTAACACATAAATGGCTTAGTACTATATCTACTATATAAAATGTCCTTAATTATTTTTTTTAAAACACAAGAGACTTTTGATACAGAGGAAATTGTGAAACATAAATTAATATATTTGATTCTAGAATTTTATATCCAATATGAAATGTCAAGTGTTTGGTTAAAGTTAACATGTATATTTCAATTGTTCCTCATTTTTTGTCTTAAAATTATATATATTAACATTGTGATCTAGGAATAAGACTCAGATACATTTCCTTTTCTTTTTTTTTTCCCCAATATTTCCTGTCTCTTTTATTTTAGCCATTCTAGTGAGTGAAGTGGTGGTAATTGTGTTTTTGATTTCCCTGACTGATCATATAGAGCTCTTCTCCATACACTTATTTGACCAACTCGATAATCTTTGTGACATGCTTGTTCAATGATTTTTGCCTTTTTAAAAAAAATTATCTGTCTTTTTATTATAGAGTTGTAGGATCTATTCTAGATACAGGTCTTTTGTCAGATATATATATTGACAACATGGATGGACATTGAGGGTATAATGCAAAGTGAAATAAGTCAGAAGGAGAAGGTCAAATACCGTATGATTTCCTTTATTAAATAGTAGATAATAACAACAATAAGCAAACACATAGAGACAGAGATTGGATTGGTGGTTACCAGAGGAGAAGGAGCGAGGGAGGAGGGCGAAAGGGATAATTCAGCACATGTGGGTGGTGATGGGTTGTAATTAGTATTTGTGTGGTGAACATGATGTAATCTATGCAGAAATAGAAGTATAATGATGTACGCCTGACATTTATACAATGTTATAAACCAATGTTACTGCAATAAACAAAAAATTAAAAATAAAATAAAAACTAAAAAAAAAAGAAATATTTTCTCCCAGTCTGTTCCTTATCTTTTTATTTTTTTTATCAAAGACATTTCTTATCTTATCCCACAATGTAGTCTATTCAACTAAACTCGATTTCTTATAGATTCCAAAGTGTTCTGTCACTTTCTACCTCTCTTCTCTCTTGCTTTTTGTCCTGATGAGATCGTACCATCCTTGCCAGACTTCCAACTTTCTATTTGCTATTTAATACCAAGTTCTAATGCTACCTCTTTATCGAACCCTTTCTTGACTTCACCAAGAGAGTTGGTAATTGTGAACTAAATATTCCTTTTGATTACAAATTTCAAATTATCTCTTTTAGCAATTATTGCCTTCTAGTTACTTATTTTCATGTCTACTTCTCTTACTAAGCTGAGAGCTTATTGAAGAAGGAGCTGAGCATTGCTTTACCTACTACTACAATGAATCTATCAGCACGGTTGACACAGATAGTCAAAAATACTTACTGAAGAGATGAAGAAAATAAATGAATGAATAACAGTTTATTAGTATTTGATTTTATTGCATTCTCTTATAGATAGATACATTTAAAGCAAACTTGGTGTCAATCACCAAATTTAGAATCAAAACATTCTGATTTGACAATTTCCACAAAAGAAAGTTAAAAGGACATTATATACTAGGCACTCTTGATTATAATAAAATAATAAGAGTTTTTTTTAAAAGGAAATGATCTATTTGTTTTATAGTGTTATACATGGATATAGATAGACCCACAGACAGATACACGGATATATAGATTCATTCTGTTCTTGTCCTGTAATAATACCTTGTCTTGAAGCAGCTTGGCCTTGGTAACTCAAGTTTATGGCCTATATTTTAAATTGAAAAGTCAATTTGGTATTTAACTTGTTTTAAACAATATTAAAAATAATTTAAAAGTTGAAAATATTAATGTGTGAAGATAATGCAAAATCTTGTTGAGAAAGCAGCTTGCCTTACATTTTAAATAATGCTTTAAGTGTTTTATTTTTGAATGTTTCAACTGACAATGGGAGCACACCTCAGCATTTTTTTTTTGTTAAATTATGGTATGGCATACTTGATATAGTTGTACTGATAATGGCTGACTTTTATAGGGATGAGTACCATATATTTTGGGATGAGCACTGTATATATGTATTGTTAGTTAATAACAAGAAAACGAGTCCAGATAAAGTTTGACAAATCAAGATATGCTGTATTTATTCAAACAGCATATAAAGCAACATGGTATCATTCATAGTACAAGAAAATTTAGAAAAAAGCATTTCCACATTTTAATATAAATCTCCCTCAGATCATGACCTTAGAACAAGTAGAACTTGCAAGTAGTTTAGGCATCCTCATCTCTGGAAAGGCTGTGTAAATCTCACTCTTTTAGGGAGCAGCTCATGCTCTTTGTAGACTTTCCTTGTTTCTTTTATCGGAACTAATTTTGTCTGTATTTGTTGCAACTCTTACAGATAGAAGTCTGGATATTAACAAAATAAACACATATCCTTAATGAAAATGTTATCGAATTAGGATACCTGTTCAGTGGAAGGAATAAAAATAAAAATATGAATAACATAATGGAAAATTGCAATTGAAAATGCCTTTAAGAAATGTTTCAGTAATAACTCCACAAACCATGATGTTTTGAATAAATCTTCAGGTTGCAAATGGTCTTGATATTCTGAGACAATGTGTCCTTGTCTAGGATCGAACTGAAGGATTATTTTGCTGGAGGGCTGAAAAATGCTGCAGAGATATTTTTAATAGCACAGCATTTTCGGCAGAAGGAAATGAATAATTTTCTTTTAGACTTAGGATTTAAACTATTGTTTTTTCTCCCTTAAAAGCCCTTTGTAAAATATGCATAGTATCTTAAGGGATTATTTTATATGCTTTTATTATGTATGCCCAATTCTTAAACATTGGAATTGTCTTTCATACTTCAATGCATTTAAACACAAATATATACAATAAAATGCATACAGCATGAAATTATTTTCTATATTTAGAAAGTTGGGAGTATTCTATCGTTCAATATAATAAAAGCCTTTTCTCTCAGAAAAAGAGAATATTAATGCAATAATTGTTTGACACTCAAGTATGAACTGACTGGTGCAGTTAGTATCAGGAGTATAAGAAAATCAATACACTTAGCATTTCATCTATTAACACCCACTTTTATAGTGACCCCTATACTCCTCTTTGTTCTTATCCTCCTTTTTTCTCCTCTTCCTTCTCCTTCTTCTTCTATCTCATAAACTTAATCTAGATACAATCTGGATAAAAAACACACAAATTTTAATATTTAATAGTACGGTTTAACACATTTTACAAAATGGATACACCTGTGTAACCAACACAAAAGTCTAGACATAAAATATCTCCATCACGCCAAAATTTCCCTCATATCCTTTGGATGCTGTATCCACCAATATGGTCCAATAGATTATATTTGCATATTTCAGAATATCAGAGGCATAGAATTATATAGTGTGTACAATTTTGTGACTTCCTTTCACCTAGCCTAATGGTTTTGAGATTCATCCACGGTTTAGTATCATTTTTATTGCTGAGCCATATTTCATTATATGGATATACCCCAGTTTGTGTATCTATCCACTTGTTGATGGACATTTGGGTTGTTCCAGTTTTTGTGTTTTCTGAAAAAGCTTCTAAGAATTTGTGAGTGGATAAAGAACTGCCAAACTGTCTTACAAAAGTGATGGTATCATATTACATTTCCTATAGGAGTGGAGAAGTATTCTGATTTCTCCTCATCCTCATAAATACTCAATGTTGTCACTTTTTTTAAATTTTAACCATTCTAATGGCTGTGTAATACTATCACATTGGAGTTTGAATTTAATTTCCCCGATAATTAATTATATTGAGTTTCTCTTCATGTGTTTATTTGAGATTCATATAACTTTTGTATCTTTTGTGAAATGTTTATTTTAGTTTATTTTGACTATTTTTAATTGCATTATTTGTCTGTCTTATTATTATTTATTTATATATCTGCATACTGAATGAGGAATGCTGAACTGGCAACTATAATAGTTCATTTGTCTACTTATCATTTCAGTTCTATCAGAATTTGCTTCAAGTGTTTTGAAGCTCTGTTATAAAGTGAAAACATATTGAGAATTGCTATCTCTTTTTGAAAATTTATCCCTTAGGATTGTTAAGAAATTCCCCTTATTATGGTTGAATTGAGTACTTCCAAGAAGATACTGATGTCCTAACCCCCAGTACTTTACAATGTGACCTTATTTGAAAATAGGGTCTTTACAGAGGTAATCACATTACAAGAAGGTAATGAGGTCAGGTTCTAATCCAATACGACTATTTTCCTTGCAAAAAGGAGGAATTTGTGCATACAGGGACACATACAGAGGGAAGACAATATGGAAGCACAAGGTGAATGCCATTTGAAGATGGGGGTTATTCTGTCACAAGCCAAGGGTGCCAAAAATTGCCAGCAAACTATCAGAAACTGAGAGAGTCGTGAAACAGATTCTCCCTCCCAGAACTATGAAGCAGCCAATCCTGCTGACACCTCGATTTCAGACTTCTAGCCTAAAACTGTGAAACGATAAACTTCTGTTGTTTAAACTACCTAGTTGTGGAACTTTGTGGAACTAATTCACCTTCTCTATCTCTGGCAACATTCTTTGCCCTGAATTCTATTTTGTCTTATACTAACATAGTCACTCTAGCTTATTAAAGATTATTTTTGCATAGTAACTTTTTCCCATCCTTTTACTTTTAATCCACCTGTTTCTTAATATTTAAAATGTTTTTATAAATAACATATGGATATGTTTTCCTTATTTAAGCTGTCTGCAATTCTCTGCCTTTGAGTGTTGAAATTATTTATATTAAATAAAATTTCAATATGGTTGCAATTAAGCCTACCCTCTTGCTTTTTGTTTTCTTTCTGTCCTATCTGTTTTTTATCCCTCTTTTTCTCCTTTTCCTATCTTATTTTAGATTATTTTTATTTCATGTTATCTCCATTATTTGATAATTAGCACGTGCATGCTCTCTGTCTCTCCAGTTTGATTAGAATCAAGTACGTACATTTTTTATTTATCAGACTCTATCTTCAAATAATATTATAGCACTCTACATATAATTCAATAAATGCAAGACTTATCATGTCCTTGACTCTTTCATTCTCTGTACTCCAAATACACTGACCTGGAATTTGCCAGGTTTCCTCCCATACAAGTGTGTTTGTATGTGTTGTTCCCTCTGCCTGCATACCTCTCCCCTGCGCACATACCTAGTTAACTCGTGGATTAAATATATTTACTGATACTAGTACACAGAACATTTCAGTTAGAGATGATGACAATACATCTATATTTGTTATTGTTGTTTTCATTCCTTGGAATTATGTTAGCATGCCAAGAGAAAAGAACACAAATACAAATGCTTTATTGAAGGAGAGATCTAAACTCTCCCTCTTCCTATGGAATGGGAACATATTTTAAAAGACTGTATGGTATCTTTAACTAATCCACCAAAAGTTTGAGAGCAACATTTTTTTTTAATTTTTTGTTTATTGCAGTAACATTGGTTTATAACATTGTAAAAATTTCAGGTGTACATCATTGTACTTCTATTTCTGCATAGATTACATCATGTTCACCACCAAAATACTAATTACAACCCGTCACCACACACATGTACCGAATTATCCCTTTCACCCTCCTCCCTCCCCCCTTCCCCTCTGGTAACCACCAATCCAATCTCTGTCCCTATGTGTTTGTTTATTGTTGTTATTATCTACTACTTAATGAAGGAAATCATACGGTATTTGACCTTCTCCCTCTGACTTATTTCACTTTGCATTATACCCTCAAATGGAGAGCAACTTTAATGACTAGCTTCTGAATTAGATAGATTCCCTGGAATTTACCTTCCAACTATATTCTAAGAATTTTGTGTGTGTGTTTCTTTCTTTCTTTTTCTTATTTTTTCAGGTAGCCTCTAAATGACATTTATTTCCAACCTAGATGATCGCATTCTGGAGTGTCCGAGTCCGTGTTCTTTTTCCTTTCAATTCCGTAAAGACTGTACAAGCAAGTGGTTTCTTTCTCTTAACCTACTATTTCTTTTCCTGAGGTAAAGCTTTAATGGAAGATGAAAGAATACTTAAAGAAACTATATTTTCCGAAGTATATTATTTTCTTTAATTTTCATAAATAATAGACCATCAGAAATTGATACATCCTAAGAAGATATTTAGTATTAAACTATTTAATTGGAAATTTGTGATATATAATTATTTTCCTTAATTGTTTTCTTCGGTTAAATGTGTAATGTATTCTCACATGTATCAAAATCTTTCTGTCTATAAATAGACAGAATGTTATATGTTATATTTTGAAAGTGAAAAACAGGAGTTTGACAGAGATTCCCACTTATTTTCTCTTCTTCCTTCTTCCCTCCTCTTCTTCATTTATAATATAATCCCCTTCAATGTTTAGTAGATTACATGGACACCAAAATTGAGACTACATATCATCAGCAGCTAAACGAGATCAAATGACTAATTTATGGCCAATGAGATCTGAAAGGATTTGAAATACGTAACTTCTCGACCAGGCCCTTAATACAATTAGATGTCTGCTTCTTCTACTTTATGCTTCCCATGGGCTAGAACACAGCACTAGCTGTCACAACTTACTATGCAGCGGAGGGCTACACCTTAGCGGCTGATAGTGCAAAAATAAAGAGAGGCCGTGGATGACATCGTGGGGCTAAGCCACCTACCTATTCTGAACTCCTGATCTGTGTCTGGCTTATTACATACGAGGAGAGTCTCATGATTGCACTACATACTTTTGGTTACTTTTATTACTACAGTTTTGTTTATTCTCTAGCACAAGTATTTATCCCGTATTTGATTTTTCATTTGTCAAAAGCTAGAAATCTAAATGCCAAATACGCTTAAAATTTCAAACACAGAATGAACAATCTTTTGTACAAACAAATAACATCTTTATATTCCTTAGTTTGCTATTTTAGTACATATTTTGGCAAACCATTCCTGCTGAAATTACTAAGGACTACAAGTAAAAGGTATTAGTATACTTCAGCAATCGTTTTTTATGGAAAATTACTTATTTAATGATTATAGTGAATTTTTTTTACTATTTTGACATATTTTTTTGTTAATGAGAAGTAAATGAGGTGTACTTTGTGGTATTTTTGTTATTTTATTTTTGTACTTCTGACTATAATTGTAAACTAGAACTGTCAGGCTGAATTATGAATTGGGTTTGTTTGCCCTGGAAGTTGTTTCTTAAAAAGACAAGCTATAAAATTTTATTTCATTTGTAGACAGAGAATTTATAATTTAATTTACACATTTAAGAATCACCACCCAAATGATTTAAAATTAAACGTTTGTAAGTATATTTTATGACAAATATAGATTTATATTTTGTTTGTCGAGAGAGAAAATTATATCTAGTCATATCAATACATATCTAAATTTTTCCTCCATATGTATTGATCAGTGTGAATATTTTGTAAAAATAAAAGTCCAAAAGATAATCTATTTTCAATATAATCATATTGCTCTTAACAATATGTCATACATTTGAATGCATCTAAGATCTGTAAGTAGTCTCATTGTATTGTTTTCTATTATTTTGTGAATTATTAAAAGCTTTTATTGTAAAACGTAATATCATGATATGCATTTAATTGTGAAATAATTATTTCATTAGTCCTTTTTTTCTTTTTTTTGGTGAGGAAGATTAGCCCTGAGCTAACATCCGTTGCCAATCCTCCTCTTTTTGCTGAGGAAGATTGGCCCTGGGCAAACGTCCATGCCCATCTTCCTCTACTTTATATGTGGGAGGCCTGCCACAGCATGGCTTGACAAACGGTGTGTAGGTCCACATCCCGAATCCGAATCTGTGAACCCCTGGCCGCCGAAGCAGAACACACGCACTTAACTGCTGCGCCACCGGGCTGGCCCCTCATTACCTCTTTTTTTTTTTATAACTTTCCTCTTTTGCCGTGATCTTACAGCATGCCTCTGAAGACAGCTACATCCACTAGAAGCTATTCAACTAAATCAACGTTGGTTTTATCAGCCCTTACTTAATATATTTTCTCTCCAGCATTAATTAAAGCATGCTCATTCTTCGGAGAGTGATAAAGTCTGGGTCTCTTGTAATGATTTTATATTTAATGGAGGACACAAACACAGCTTTAGAAAAATATAGCAATCAACGTGGAAGTTAATTTCTAATAAAAGAATAAGTATAACGTTAACAGTTCATCTGACTTGGCTTAAGCAATTGGGTAAAAAGTATCCAGTCATTTTGCTTTTCAAGTTTATTCAGTTAAAAAATATTGTCTGCATGTATCATCAACAGGGAAACTAAATGAGCACATAAAGTATGAAACTTGCAGTCCTTCTATTGTCCTCTTAATAATGTGGGGATTTTTTCTGATGTTGATATATAAGTTAATTTTTCAAGTCTTTTAAAAATTGAATTAATTCATATGAAAACATTTAGTAAACAGTAAAGCATGTAGTATATAATTTTGTGATGATTTATTCAAATACTCTCTCTTCTCCTAATTCCTTTACATTCTATTGCAGGTATACAAACAAAAACCATCGTAAAGTTGAAAAATCAGTAACTCAAACCATAATTAAGTTGGGAACTGTCTGTAGTTATATGCCCACTCACCTCCAATAAAATGTCAGAATTAATTAAATTTTGAATTTTCCTGCATAAACATCCATAATAGAAAATCTCTTCAGGAGGTTCTCCCCTTTGTTTCTCTTGTACCAAACTCCAAATTCTGGCATCATTTTTAGTTCCTTGCATTCTGAGTCCCAGAATTCCCACTTGATGAACAAAAAGTTTCCTACCTGTGAACCAGCTCACTGAACGTTCTCGATGTTTTCATGCCTTAATAAAATGTAGCCCACCTATGAGGTGACAATATCTTCTCCAGTTCTTTTAGACGTAAAATGCTCATTCTTGCTCACCTTCTATTTGAACTTAAGTAAACTTGGTCGCTTCTTACTCATCAATTCTACCTCCAGACAATAATTATCTCACTATTTGAAAAATTACTCTTCCTTTTAGCTCATTCTATCTACCTATTTCACTCTCTACCACTCCTCATCGCTATAGAAGTCAAGCAAGCACATCTTTTCATTCATTGATGTTTGGCTCTTGATTCATAGTATCTCTCTCTCTCTGATGCAATTTTTGCCTTTATCCTGGATGAATTCAACATCCATGCTGACCAATCATATAACGACCTGTCCTCTCAGATCTCTAGTCAAAGATCCTGTGATTAGATTCAAAGATTCAAAGATCCTCTTCTTCACACTTTATCAGTTACCATTTCCCTGGTCATACACTAGAACTTATTATCATTCAATACTGTTTAAGCTCTGATAGCTCTATGTCAGATGTCTCACTGTCCGAGAAGATCCTTCTATCCATCTTGCTCCCACGCTCAACTACTCCCATAACAACTGTATTTTGCAAGTTACTCCATTTTTCTTGTCCATTAGGCCTCTCTCTTTGATTCAGGTAAGAATTCGTGATTTACCTGAAAGCATCCTTTGGTGATCAATTAAATCTCCTCTGTCCTTTGTCCTTTTACTATCCCTACAAGGTAAAACACCAATCCTATCTCTACACCTGATTTTCCCTACTCTCTTTTGAACTTTATCTATTCTTAACCAAATATCTGACATTTTTATTTTCTCTCCCATTCTAGCTGATGATCTCCTTATCTAGTTAAAATTAAAGAAGCTAAACTCAAGGAGAAAGCATCAGAACAAAACCCCTTTAAACTTTTACCACCACATGAGCAAGCTACAAATACATTGCATCAGCCATTTTTTTCTCTTAAGTGACTTCCGTTGGGTAAGGTGACAATAAAATTTCCTGAATTTCGTCATCATCTTTGGTTAGTGCCCTTTAATTTTTTCTGCTGGCTTCCTTCTCTAGTCAGCGATTATTTGTTGGAATTCTTCAGTAATCTCTAATGTGTATATTCTACTCTCAATTTATGTATCATCTTTAGGTGATTGTATTCACTCCAGTTGTCTCGAGTCTTGATCACCCTTCTTACTCTCAGATTTACACATCTGCCTTGCCACTAATTACCCCAATTTGGCTGGCTGTTGGGTATCTCATATTTCTAGATTTATAGATGATATTATATTAACATCTCTTTTCCAGATTTGCTTATTAATTAGTCTTCCCTATCTCAGTGCGCAGTACCACTAACCATGCTTACACCAAAAAAAAAAAAAAAAGGCAGCCACATTTTTCAAAATGCAATCTTTTTATAAATCTAAGTAGTCAATCAATCTCTAAATCTGATCAGTTCTACTCTACATATATCTCTCTTGCTTCTTTCATTCTCTCTCTACTCCCACTGGCACTACTGTAGTCCACACCAGAACCATCCCTCCTCTAGACTGTTGAAGTAAGTTTCTTTCTGGTCTCTCAACTCAATTGTTAACTAATGGCAACAAATTTACACTGAAATTAGAGGGTTATCATTTTAAAATTCAAAACATATTACTGACCATGCTTACTTAAATGTGTTTTGCTTTATCTTTTCCTTAGGGTAGTGTCCAGAAGCTTTTCTATGCTCCATATACCCTGCATGATGTTCTACATGTGTTGATGCCCAGTCTCAACTGTAACCACAACCCTTCAAGCTATTTTAGCTCCAGCGATATACTTATTTTTTGAAGATTGTGCTCTGTCCTGCGTTAGAGGCTCCACGATGCTACTTTTCCTCTTTCCCCCTCCTCCATTGCAATATCTAATTCCTATTTGTCTTTCACGGCTCCTCTAAAATGCTGCTACTCCAGACTAGGCTCAGTCATCCATTTAGCTGCTCCACAGCTCCCTGAATTTCTCTTTATTATGTTGATCATGCTTAAGTTATTTGTTTTCTTCCAGATGGCGAATACCTTATTGGGCAGGAATGCGCTTGTCTTATTCACTTCAGTGTCTTTGGCATCTGTTACTGTAAAATATTGTTGAATGGTGCATCTCTTGCAATAATGTCTAATTGTGATTTTATGTGTTTGCTTGCATTTTACATTTTTGTGGTAAGTTTGTGTGTGTGTGTGTGTGTGTAGTCTAGTGTATATATGTATTATTTTATTTTCCTTCTCTCCTTGTATTTGAGTTCTAGCAAATGGTGGTCTAATTTATCTCCCTGGGTGATGCCAAGTATATCCTTCTTCTAATCGTTTTTCCCCTTATTTACATTCATGGCAAAAACATTTAAACCACCCATTTGAACTCTTTATTATTTAAAGTAAATTCTTAGTAAGAACTTCATATTCATCTTTCTATATTTGTGATGACTTGAACATACCAGGTACTAAATGGATTTTTAAAATAATTCAATAATTAGGATTATATATCCTGACTGTTTTGCAATTGCATTTCCTCTGTCTCTGTAGGCCTACTTTATAATGCCAGTTATATATATACTAATATTGAAAAAATGAAATAAAGTAAATTCTATATGGCATGATGTGTATTTAATTGCACATGATAACAAAATTTGGTGATCTTTAATTCATCTATAGATTGTCCTGATGACAGGTGTATGGTCAAGACAGTATATCTGGCCTCATGTCAGGGGCAACAGCCATATTACTAAGCTCCTGTGAAGCAAATGGACCAAATATTTCTCAGCTATTTGGTTAAGACACCTTTAAAGAGATATAACTAGACACGTTTTTCCTCCTAGATTTTACAAATATCTTCAAGAACTATCTTCAGAACCGTTTAAAATATTATCTATTTTCTTATAAAAAGAATAAATCTGCATTCTTATAGCATCGCTAACTTCTTAAACTTAAAATTTTTGTTTGTTTTTTGGTGAGAAAGATTGCCCCTGAGCTAACATCTGTTGCCAATCTTCCTCTTTTTGCTTGAGGAAGATTGTCACTGAGCTAACACCTGTGCCAGTCTTCTTCCACTTTTTGTATGTGGGACGCCACCACAGGATGGCTTGACAAACAGTGTGTAAGTAAACGCCTGGGATCTGAATCTGCCAACCCCAGGCCATCAAAGCAGAGAGCGCAAACTTAACCACTACGCTACCAGGCCGGCCCCTAAATTGTTATTTTAAATTGATTAAATAGAAAATCCAGAACAAATGCATGGCTTTGATTTTCCTAATTTTATATGTGAAAATGACTGAGCTTAAAAATTATCACTTAGTTTTCTAACAGCTTTTAAGTGAAGTTTTATGAATTTACAATATGAAGTTTTTCAAGTATATTAAAATGCTATATCTTAATGTAAAATTTAAATTATAACCTGTTCTCATAGATGTGCAAGACATTTAGAACAAAACACAATTTAAGTTTAGTCATTGAGCTACCAATGAATAAAAATATGGACTGCATTGCTGGTGCACAGCCCTAACTTAATAAGTTAGTGCATCTTTAATAAGTCACAAGAATGTTGGTACCTGTTTTGTCATAGAATAACATCTGATCTTGCTCAGCTACATGCAATAAGACGCTTCCAGATTCAGAGTCATCCCTGCCCAGTCTCTGACTTTTCTCTGATCAAAGCATCCACTACTTAGTGGAATATGAAATTTTTGAATTGATTGAAGCCCAATATCTGATAAATTTGAGGTGAGAACTGAGAACTGCTTGCCATGAAGCCAAATTCTTGTACATACTTCCACATTATTTTCCTGTTCCACAAGAGTAGATTTTGTTTTGTTTCTTGATTTTTAAATTTTTCCTTAAGATAATCCACTTATGCAGGAATCAGCTCTAAATCACTTTTTATCTGGTCATAGCCTTTCTACCTACACATTCCTTTCTTTGTTAGTGAATATGCTCGAAAATATTAGGACCATCTAGAGTGATGATAATACTTCTGGATTAATTCCGAATATAAGTACTTCCTAAAGCCCTTCTGTCCAAGTCTGTCAAAATTCTACACCATTTCTCTTTCCTTGTGAACTCATAACTAGTTGATACCTCCTAGCCTCCCTTGTGGGTAAATATGGCCAGCTAATACAGCTCTAGTCAATGGATATGGGCATACGTGATGTACACTCTGTCCAGGCTGGGTACATAAAAATTCCCATGAGGTGATCCTTTCTCTCTTTCATATCTACTACCTAGATGTCAACACACACAATGACTTAGGACTTTGCTAATTAAGAAATATCTAGACTGCCGTTTTGTTAAGCTATTGTGATTTCAAGGTTCTACCTGTTACACAGCTAGTGTTATTTTAACAAATACATCCACCCACCAGTTAAGTTCCTTCCTTGGAAATCTTTTGCCTGAGCTCATCTTCTTTTCTTTCTTTCTTTCTTTCTTTTTTTGGTGGTGGAAGGGGGGCCATTATTGCCATTTGGCATGCTACCAAACATGGTTTGCATCAGCTTTGTCTTGACCGTGTTTAGGCCTAGATTAATCCCATTTGTCCTATGAGTAAGCCCACAAATTCTCAGCGTATCTTGAAGCTGAGCCTGCTCAAGACATGGTGGAACATAATTTAACACATTTCCTTTCAGAAGATCTTAATAATTAATCACTGATGTAAAAAATTTGGTTTGGGATTTAGGACTTGAACAAGGCAGGTGAGTTTTAATTTGTGACTACTAATGATTAACATATTTTCGGTAGTTAGTATGTGCTAGGCGTTGTTTTAAACACTTTGCCTGTCAACTCATTTATTCCTTAAGAGTTACTGACAATATAAAACTATTTTGAGGTACAGAAGTACTGGAAAAATATCTTAAAATGAAACCATCAGACTTCTAAAAGAGTGGCACATCAAAAGAGAATTGCAAACTCTTATATCTGTATTTGATATTCAAGAGCAGTCACCAAAAACGCCATAGGAACTTTGATCATAAGAAATCTTTAAAGAAATGAATAAACAGGCTCTTGAATATTGTCCAATATCACCAAACAGCACATTGGTTTTACGTGCTTGTGCTCACTCTTGCTCTCTCTCTTACACATTTGCACATACACATTCTCATATTTTCCAGAAAGTTAAATTTTCATTCTTTTTAAAGAAAAATTTAAAGTAAACTTTTTATTTTGAAATAAGTTTAGATTTGTAAAAAAACTTCAAAGACAATACAGAGAGTTCTCAAATACCTTTCACCCAGCTTTCCCAAATGTTACCAGCGTGCGTTACTATGTACATTTGTTAAAACTAGGACACCGACACTGGAACATTACCATTAGTTAAACTCTACACTTTATTTGCATTTTACCATTTTAACGTTAAAGTGTTTTTTTTTTTTCTCTTCTAGGATCCAACCCAGAATACCACATTATATTTAGTCATCTTGTATCTCAAGGCTCCACTGCTCTGTTATGGCTTCTCAGTCTTACCTTATTTTTCATGACCTCAACAGGTTTGAGGAGTTCTGGTCAGGTACCTTTTAGAATATCCCTAAAGCTGGATTTGTGTAATATTTTTCTCATGATTAGACTGCATTTAGTTTGAAGAAGAATATCAAATTTCATTTTATCATTATCATGCCAGAGGTTTTCTGTAATTAATATGATTTATCATTGGTGATGTTCGCCTTAACCCCTTGTTTAACGTATTTCTGCATGTTTCTCCACTGTAAAGTTACTATTTTTCTTTCTGTACTCTGTTCTTTGGAAGGAGTCCAGATCATACTGAAGAGGTGAGTAAGTGGGTGAATTAAGCTCCCCCTCTTAGAGGGAAGAGTACCTACCTATATTATTTCACATTCTTCCATATGGAAAGTTTGTGTCTTATTTATTTATTTATTTATTTATTTACTTATTTTCATATCAGTATTGTTTTTTATATTTATTTTATACTTTATGTTGTAATTCAAAACTATTCTATCTGTTTTGTTGTTCAAATTGCCCCAGCTTTGGCTATTGGGAGTTTTTTCAAATGGATTCTTGTGTTTTATTTTTTTTTTCTAAATTTTATTTTATTTTTGTAAGAGCGTTTAACATGAGATCTACTCGCAACAAATTTTTAATTATATAATACATTATTGTCAGCTATAGGTACAATGTTGTATAGCAGATCTCTAGAGCTTATTCATCTTGTTTAACTAAAACCTTGTGCCCATTGATTAGTAACTTCCCACTTACCCCTCCCACACCCAGTGGCAACCACCGTTCCACTCTTCGATTCTATGAATTCGACTATTATAGATACCTTGTAGAAGTGGAATCATGCAGCATTTGTCTTTCTGTGACTGGCTTATTTCACTTAGCATAATGTCCTCAAGGTTCATCCATGTTGTGGCATATTGCAGAATTTCCTTCTCTTTTTGAAGGCTGAATAGTATTCCATTGAATTTATATACTACATTTTCTTTATCCATTAATTTGTTGATGGCTATTTAGTTTGTTTCCACATCATGGCTATTGTGAATAGTGCTGTAATGAACATAGAAGTGCTAATATCTCTTTGAGATCTTGATCTCAATTCTTTTGGATAAGTACCCAGAAGTGGGATTACTGGATCATATGGTAGTTCTATTTTTAATTTTTTAAGGAACTTCCGTGTTCTCCAGAGTACTGAACCATTTTTCATTCCCACCAGCATATGGTTCCCATTTCCATATGTTTCTTGCACACTTGCAAGAGATCCAATTTATCCTCATCCTCATCAACACATATTGTCTTCTTTTTTTTTTTTTTATAGTAGCCATCCTGACAGGTATGAGGTGATATCTTACTATGGTTTTTATTTTCATTTCCATAATGATTAGTGACATTGAGAATTTTTTCATATGCCTATTGGCCATTTATATGTCTTCTTAGAGAAATTTCTATTTAAATCCTTAGCCCATTTTTTAATCAGGTTATTATTATTATTTCTTACTCTTGAGTTGCTGAAGTTTTTTATATATTTTGGGGATTAACCATTTATCAGATATATGATTTGCAAATCCTCTCTCCATTCTGTAGGCTGCCTTTTCACTCTGTTGATTGTTTACTTTGCTGTGCAGAACCTTTTTAGTTTGATACAGTCCCATTTGTTTATTTTTGTTTTTGCTGTCTGTGCTTTTGGTGTCATATCTATGTGATCATTACCAAGACCAATGTCATGAAACTTTTCCCCTATGTGACTGCTAGGAGTTTTACAGTTTCAGTTTATGCTTAAATATCTTTAATCCATTTTGAGTTGATTTTTGTATTTGGTATGAGATGAGTTCAATTTCATTCTCTTGCATGGGGATATTCAGTTTTCTAAACACCTTTTGGTGAAGAGACTATCTTTTCCCCATTGTGTATTCTTGAGTCTCTTGTTGAAAATCAGTTGGCCATATACGCCTAGATTTACTTCTGGACTCTTGATTCTGTTCCATTGGTCTATATGTGAGTCTTGACTCCTGTAACATATTATTTTGATCACTGTAGCTTTGTAATATATTTTTAAATCATAAAATGTGATGCCTCCAACTTTGTTCTTGCTCAAAATTGCTTTGGATTTTTGAGTTTTTTTTGTAGTTCCATATGAATTTTAGAATTCTTTTTTCTATTTCTGTAAATAATGTCATTGACATTTTTATAGGGATTGCATTGAATCTGTAGATTGCATTGAGCAGTATGCATATTTTAACACTATTAAATCTTCCAATCGATGAACATGAGATGTCTTTCCATATGTTTGTGTCATCAATGTATTGTAGTTTTTAGTATACAAATCTTTCATCTCCTTGATTTATTCCTAAGCGTTTTATTCTTTTTGGTGCTATTGTAAATGGAGTTATTTTCATAATTTCTTTTAGATAGTTTGTTGTTAGTGTATAGAAATATACCTGATTTTTGTATGGTGATTTTGTATCCTGAAACTTTACTAAATTTGTTTATTTGTTCTAAGAGATTTTTTATGGAGTCTTTAGGATTCTCTTTTTATAAGGTGATGTTGTCTGCAAACAAGAACAATTTACCTTCTCCCTTTTCAATTTGTATGTCTTTTACTTCTTTTTCTTGCCTAGTTGCTTTGGCTAGTACTTCCTGTACTATGTTGAATAGGAGTGGCAAGAGTGGACATTCTTGCCTTTTCTCTGAATTTAGAGGAAAAGTTTTTAGTTTTTCATCTTTGAAAATGTCATTAGTTGTGGCCTTTTCCTACATGGCCTTTATTATGTTGAGGTATTTTCCTTCTATTCCTAGTTTGTTAAGAAATTTTATCATGAAAGTGTGTTGAACTTTGTCAAATGTTTTTTCTGCACCTATTCAGATCATCATGAGATTTGTTCTGTTAGTAGTGTATCATCCTTTTTTCCATTAGTGGTGTATCACATTAATTCATTTTCATATGTTTAACCATCCTTGCATCCACTTGGTCATGGTGTATGATCCTTTTAATGTACTTTTGAATTCAGTTTGCTAGTATTTTGTTGAGGACATTTCCATCTATGCTCATCAATGATGTTGGCCTATAGTTTTGTTTTCTTGTGGTATCTTTGTCTGGCTTTGGTATCAGGGTAATACAGGTCTCCTAAAATGAGTTTCAAAGTGTTCCCTTCTCTTCAGTTTTTTGGAAGAGTTTAAGGAAGATTGACACTAAATCTTCTTTAAATGTTTGGTAGAATTCATCAGTGAAGTATTCTGATCCTGGGCTTTTCTTTGCTGGGATGTTTTGATTGCTGGTTCAAAATCCATACTGGTTATAGTTCTATTCAGACTCTCTATTTCTTCATGATTTAATTTTGACAGATTGTATGTTTCTAGGAATTCATCCATTTCTTCTAGGTTATCCTGTTTGTTGGTACATTTGTTCATAGTAGTCTCTTATAATTCTTTTTATTTCTGTGATATCAATTGAAGTCTCCTCTCTCATTTTTGACTTTATTTTTGTCTTCTCACTTTTTTTCTTAGTTGTATATTTAGGTGCTTTGATACTGGGTGCATACATATTTATAATTGTTATATTTTCTCAGTGGATTAATCCCTTTATCATTATGTAATGACCATCTTTGTGTCTTGTGACAGTTTTTGACTTAGAGTCTTTTTGTCTGATATGAGTACAGCCACTTGCTCACTTTTGGTTATGATTCAAATGGAATTTTTTTTCCATCCCTTTATTTTCATCCCATGTGTGTTTTCAAATATAAGCTGAGTTTCTTGTAGGCAGAATATAGTTGGTTTTGTTTTTTTTCATCCCTTCAGCCAGTCTGTGATGGTTGATTGGAGCATTTAATCCACTTACATTTAAAATAATTATTGCTAGAGAATGATCTGCTATTGCCATTTTGTCAGTTGTTTTCTATTAGCCTTATAGTTCTTTTCTCTGTCTTTTGCTCTCCTGCTAGCTTTTGAATGTGTGTGTTTTATTGACTTTTTACATTGATATGCTTTGATTCCTTTCTGTTTTTCTTTTGTGTCACTTATATAGGTATTTTTGCATGTGTGGGGGTATATTGTGTCTTACATAAAATATCTTATAGCTATAACAGTCTATTTTAAGCTGTTAACTTAATTTCAATTGCATACAGCAACTCTATATTTTAATTTCTCCCCTTCACATACACTTTATGTTATTGCTGCCACAATTTACATCTATTCACATTGTTTATGTTAATATATTTTTAGTTATAGTTATTTTACAATATATATTTTTTAACTTTTATACTACAGTTGAAGGTGATTTACCCACCACCATTGCAGTAATATAGTATTCTGTATTTATCTATGTATTTACTTTTACTAATGAGTTTCTTACTTTCTTATGCTATTATGTTGCTGTGTAGCGTCCTTTTGTTTGGATTTGAAGAACTTCCTTTAGCATTTCTTATAAGGCACGTCTAGCGGCGATAAACTCCCTCCACTTTTGTTTGTCTGAGAAAGTATTTCTCTCTCCCTCATTTTTTGAAGGACAATTTTACTGGGTGCACCATTCTTGGTTGGCACTTTTTGGTTTTTCAGCACTTTGAATATATCATCCCATTCCTTTCTGACCCTCAAGGTTCCTGTTGAAAAATTCACTGAAAATCTTATGGGGGTTCCCTTATTTGTGAAGTCTCATCTCTCTTGTTGATTTAAAAATATGCTCTTTCTTTAACTTTTGGCAGTTTGACTATATAATATGTCTGTGTGTGGTTATCTACATATTTTCTTCTTTGGTATACTCTAGGTTTTTTTGGATCTGGATATTCATTTCCTTCCCCAGATTTGGGAAGCATATCAGCCATTATTTCTTTGAATAAGTTTCTGATCTTTTCTCTCTCTCTTCTCTTCTGGGGCTCCCATAATGCGTATATCGGCCCACTTAATCATGTCCCACAAGTCCCCTAAGCTTTCTTCGCTCCTTTTCAATCTTTTTTCTTTTTGGTCCTCTGAATGTGTTATTTCCAAAACTGATCCTTTCTTCTGCTTGTTCTAGTCTGCTGTTGAACCCTTCTATGTGAAAATTTCAGTTCAATTACTGTATTCTTCAGCTCCATTATCTCTATTTGGTACTTTTTAATATTTTCTATTTTTTTTGTTGAGATTCTGACATTATTCATACATCCTTCTTCTGACCTCAGTAAGCATCTTTGTGACAGTTATCTTGAATTCTCTGTCAGGTAAATCATATAACTCCATTTCATTAGGATCAGTTTCTGGAGATTTATCTTGTTCCTTTGTTTGAAACATCTTTGCCCACTTCTTTACTTTCCTTGATTCTCTGTGTTGTTGTATTCACATTAGACAAAGCAGGCATCTCTCACAATCTTCGTGGGCAGGCCTCATATGGGAGAATACTTCCATCAATCATCCTGGCCAGAGATTCTGGGGCCTCTACTAACTCTTTCTTTCCTCAGGAAGAAGCAGGTAACTGTGATTTTTTGTCTGCTTTCTCCATGCTGAGCAGGAGGGAGGATCTATGGTATCTATCAATCCAAGCTGCCATCTACATTCTCCTTCAGTTGGCTAGACTGTGCCAGACATGTCAGAGCTTCAAGATTGTCTAATCTGATGTCAATTCTTTTGGCAGCCCCAGGAGGATTGGAGTATTAGATGCACAAATAAACTCCCTCCCTCCCTAGGGGGAAGCTGAGAGCTGGGATTTTTCATTGGCTCACTCTGTGCTGGAAAGGGGAGAGGATGTATAGCATCTACCAGTCCAAACAACCATGCTTGATCTCTCCCAGGCGGTTATATTGTGTTCAATCCATCAGAACTTCAAGACTGGTAAGACGGATGGTACTTCTTTGGCCATCCCCAGATAAGCTGGGGTACCAAATGCATAGATCAAGGCTTTCCCATCCCAGGGGTAGCTGAGAGCTGGGATTTTTCTTCTGCTCTGTCTGTGCTGAGCAAGGGTGAGGATATATGGCTTCTATCAGCCCAAGCTGCTTTTCACATTCTCCCCTGATAGCTAGACTGTGCTTAATCTGTCAGAGCTTCTAGACTGGCAAGACAGATGGTAGTTCTGTGCAGCTGTAGAAGTTGGAGTGCAGGATGCATGGATTAACTCTTTGCCTCCCCAGAGGAAATCTGAGAGCTGGGGTTTTTCGTCAGCTTGTACTGTGCTGAGCAAGGAGGACGGTCTATGGCTTCTATTGGCCTAAGCTGCCATCTTCATTGACCCCCAAGTGGCTAGATTATGACAGACCTATCAGAGCTACAAGACTTTCAAGACAGAATCCAGTTATCTGGGAAGCTCCCTCAGAAAAGTTGGGACACTGGTTGCACAAACTGACCTCTTCCCTTTCCTGAGTAAAGCTGGAAGCTATGGGGTTTATTCCTGATCATATGGTGCTGTGCCAGGGCAGGGACTTCTGCAAGAAACTGTTCTTAATGTCCCTACTGGCTTCAGTGAGTCTGGTTTTTTGATCTCCTAGGGTTCAGGAGCCTTTCAATTAATTTCTGAATTTCTCACAAAGGGAATTTGTCTATGAATCACTGCTGAATGGTGTGTTTATGGGGGAAGGAGGGTCCAAAGCTTTCTACTCTGCCATATTGCTGATGTCACTCTCCTTAAATTTTCAAAAATATTTTGAAACTGATGATGAATAAACTTAGATACATAGCAAATTAAAGTATATATCTTACAACATTTTTTATTAAAATGCATTTGTCAGTTACAAAGTATATGTGTATTTTTGATAATTATTTTATAATTATAACTATAATAATTTTATATGTATTTGGGTGTGTATATAAAATTTCAGACAAGTATTTGAATAATCACAAATATGTGCATTTTTTACTTATTTTACATTAATTTCATGTGACACAAAAATAAAACTGAATAAAATTGAAAACTGGGAAGAAATTTTCATCATAGTGAAGCCAACTATTGTAGTGTATCTTCAGCTAGCCTAATTTTTCATATTTTTCTCTGTATCTAAAAGCCTTATTATGATTCTCTCTCATATATTTCTCATTCATTCAATTTTGTTGTGCATGAATTTGCTAGACATTCCAATTCCAATCCAGCGGTGTAAAAGAAATAAATCAACCTATTGTCAGTCAACTCCTACAGCCGATGTGGTTGTACAATGCACTTGAAAATAACTGTCGTTATTCTCTACCAGAGGAATACATGCTCGTACTTTGAAATGCAGCTGACATTTGAATTGGAAAATTAAGTTCACAAATGTAAGTCACTGCAAGACCTTAGATTTAGAAGTAGTATGATCAGATACTTAGTGTGAGACAATTTTCCCCCAATGAAAGATTATCATTACAAATTGAGGTATCCATTCTAAATAATAGGGGAAGAATGCATCCAGCAAATGGGGTGAATGCATCAAGCAAAAGTGAAATGAAAAGTTCACTAGAATATAAGTCTTGATATACCTACGAAATATACCAAAACAAATTTAAATTAGTTACAGCATAATTTTTTAATTTTGTAATCATATTTTTCATGTACAAAAACATAGCCGTATAACTGAGTAAATCTGAGCAAAGAATTGGGAAAATAGGGAGAGCTTTATTTCTTACTTAGTAAGAAGCCAAGAGATAAACCCCATGGAGTCATGAGCTGTCATCATCATTGGCTCCTTTGTGAACCCATTAGATTATATGTGAAGGGAGACTTATTTATACAACCACAGAAATTAATTGAGAAATTTTCTCTCACAGAGCTATCTTCCTTAAGTCTTCCTTCCTTCCATTCTTCCCTCTTCTTTCCTTCCTTCTTAATATCTTTCCTTCCTTCCTTCTTTCCTTTCTTTTTTTTTTTTTCTATTTATCTTACCTTTCTTACACAAGAATGTATTGAATGCCTATTTGATAAGGCAAAGCAAAGTCCAGATATTGACATACACATCCGTATATTCATATGAACATATGCTATTAAATATATAAGCTCTATCTTATGAAAAGTGATGAAGATAAGAAGAAAAAAATCCTTGCTTAGATGCAGCCTTGTACTTGGGAAGGAAGAAAGCACCATAATTTACAGACAGCCATAACTGCATAGATTATAATAAAAAATGCCCAAAGGAAAGGAAAGATATATATTACTAGAAGAGTCAAAAGTGAAAGTTTGGGGGCCGGCCCGGTGGCGCCAGTGGTTAAGTGCGTGCACTCCGCTGCGGCGGCCCGACGTTCGCCGGTTCGGATCCCAGGCGCGCACCCGACGCACCGCTTGGCAAGCCATGCTGTGGTGGTGTCCCATATAAAGTGGAGGAAGATGGGCATGGATTTTAGCCCAGGGCCATTCTTCCTCAGCAAAAAGAGGAGGATTGGCAGATGTTAGCTCAGGGCCGATCTCCTCACACACACACAAAAAAAGTGAGCGTTTGAATAAATAAAAAATACCTAAACATATGTACTGAATTTACTTTATTTGACTCTCTTACTGCCCAATATGTGTTCATTTCATTTCACATATAAGGTATATTCGATTACCATAATGTTCATGCCTAATATAATGCAGGGTTTGTACCTGCAATGGAAGTTATATCTGTCCTTTCCCAAAGAATGGCAGGCACATTTTTATAAAGCTCCAAGTATTTTAAAACTGTTTTTCTGTTTTGGTGCAAGTTGTGACTTGGGCACATCATTCTGAGGTTAAATGAAGACTTCTTCCTACCCAATGCACCCAAACACAATGGTAGAGTGAAAAAAAAATCTGCCATGGCAACTCTCCTTTGGAAAAAGAATGAAGTTGGGGGGTAAAAGCCAATTCATAGCATATTCTCTATCAAAATCTGAGAAAAAACAACAAAATAAAGCACCTCCATGCCCAATAGAAGAGTCTTGCTTAAGTCAGTGAATTTAGCTGTCTCCAGACTTGCTTACTGCGATTATATCTCTTGAATGTTTACTTTTTATGGGGATGAAAAATTAGGGACTGTCTTAGTCTGTTTGGGCTGCTATAACAAAAGTAGACTGGGTAGCTTATAAACAACAAAAATTTATTTATCACAGTTCTGGAGACTGGGATGTCCATGATCAAGTTGCCAGCATGGTCATGTTCTTGTGAAGGCCCTGTTCCTTGTTCGTATCTGGAAACTTCTCATTGTCTCCTCACACAGCAGAAGAGGGAGAGATCTCTCTGGGGTCTCTTTTATAAGGACACTAATGCCATTCATGAAGGCTCCACCCTCAAGACCTAGGTACTTCCCACAGGTCCCACCTCCTAATATCATCTTCTTTGGACATTAGGATTTCAACATATGAAATTTGAGGGGACACAAACATTCAGACCATAGGAGAGGCAGATGTTTGACAGTTTGGGGTTTCTCCAGCAAGGCACCTCCCTCAGAATCTCAGCAAGCTAGATTTCTTTCAAGTTCTAGAAATTATTTTTTAATAACCAACACCAGAAACTTGATAACGGGACTTTGTGGTTTTATCTCTAATTATCAGACTTCATGGTTTACTGGCTTCTTTTTGGGGTCCAGGACTAAAGTGAATTGGCATATGTCTCCAGAAACCATGTTATAAGCCAATTGATAGTAATTTAAAATGGAGCAAATCTTTAGTTATGTTAGATTTTCAACAGAAGATATGTAATTTTGTATTGTTCAATCTAATAGGAAAATCTAAAGTAGTACTGTATAGTAGAAATATGATGTGAACCACAAATGTGAGCCATATATATAATTTTAAGCATTCTAATTGTCACATTGAAAACAGTAAAAATTAATGGTACAATTAAGTGATATTTTATTTAATCCAATACATCCAAAATTCAAAAATATTATCATTTCAACATGTAACTAACGCAAAAATTTTTACTGATATATTTTACTTTGTACAAAGTTTTTGAACTCTAGTGTGTTTTGTACCCTTAAAGCACAATTCAAGTGTTCAATAGCCACATCAGTAGAGTACTGGACAGCGCAGAGAGATCAAACTTTTCCATTTCTTTGGATCCCATTTTTATCCTCTGCTCTCATTCAAGATTCACACTCAATTTTGCTGTCACTAACTTTATCTTGCAGCAGAAATACCAATCTTTTTGTGATTCTATAAGGCACATAATTATCTGGTCTGCTCCCATTCTAGATTCTTGGCCATAAACAAAAAGAGGGATACTGCTGTGTGCTGTTTATCCGCTTTCATAAAGACCATTTTATATTGCAACATTTTGGCTGCAAGAAGTGTTCCACCAAATACAACAGTTTCACATATTTCTTCACAGTGTTCTAAACCTCAATCCTCAGTCACCCCTATATCTCAAATAAAATCAGTTATATATTTTAAGTCTGTCACCTGCCACGTTCTGTGCCCATGTACCAATTTTCTATATTACATAGAGTGCTTTCAGTTCAAAGTGAAAAATCCAACTCCAACTTGGGTCGGTAAATCGTGTGCACTAGAACAAATAACTTCAATACCCAGTGATAGGGCAAGCTGAGGAAAGACTTGATTCCAGAACAGAAAATAATTACAAAAATAATTGCCCTTCCCTCTACGTCTTGATTCTGCTTGTCTCGTCAGTTTTCTTCCTAGAAATGCTCTGTGCAAGGACAAATAAAAGTTTAAGAGCTGTGCTTCCCAGCTTGCCTATCCCTGTGAAGGGGATCTTGTCTTCTCAGCATCCAAATATCAATCTGATCCGTACTCTATTTAGTTGACTGTGAATCAAGGTATCAGGCAAGTGGGTATCCAGCCTGCCAGGTACTCACTGAATGTGGCCACTCCACAGCGGTCCTGTAGATGTAGGAAACAAACAAACAAGCTGAGAACTTCCCAAACCTGAGGAAAGAGCTGGAAATACCAGTGAATGAAATCAATAGATCTCCTAAATATATCAACATGAAAAGACCCACTCCAAGACATGTAGTGATAAAGCTGGCATAAGCCAATGACAAAGAAACAATATTAAGGGCAGCTAGACAAAAAAAAAAAAAAAAAAAAAAAAAAAAGGTTCAAAGGATTTCCTATCAGGATCTCAACCGTTTTCTCAACAGAAACTTTATAGACTAGGAGAGGGTGGAACGATATATTCAAAATTCTGAAGGACAAAAACTTTCAGCCAAGAATACTCTATCCACAGAAAATATCCTTCAAATATGATGGAGAAATAATAACTATACGAGGTAAACAAAAAACTAAGGGAGTTCATTGCCACAAGACCCCCACTACAAGAAGTGCTCAAGAAGGCCCTCATGCCTGAGAAAAAAAAAGAGAAAGGGGATTCAAAGTTTTGAACAAGGAGGAAAGTAGGTCTACAAAACCAGTAAAATTGCAGCTCTCTATCAGAATAGATTAGTAAACACTTAATTATAAAACCAAAGATCAAAGGAAGGTAAGCACAAAAAATAAATGTAGCCTCATCATGTGAAAAGCAAACTCACAACACAAGAAGGAATAAGATGTGATAACAATAACTTAGAAGGAGAAGAGGAAAGGAATCGAATTGACTTAATCTAAGAGAATAAGGGGTTCTGGAATGCTGCCGGGATCTGGTTAGCGCAAGTTCCAGGAATGAAGTGGCCAGTAGGAATGGTGCCAGTGGCATCAGCCAACTTCAGCACAGCTCGCTGGCTAGTATTCCTGGAGGATATGACACTGACATCAGCCAGGTTTTCAATGGCAACAATGGCATGAGCAGCCATCAGAAGCTTCTCCCAGGTTCTCTTCAGCTTTATGAGGTGATGCCATCATTTTTCCCTTTGTAGATGTACTGTTCCATTTCGAAGTCAAGACTGGTGCCATCTAAGAGGGTTCTTGCTGCAAGGAATTTGAGGACATCTTTCTCCTTCATCTGCAGGACATCAAGGGCTCTGAACACTGTGAAAGTTTCCCCTTAATTTATGATGGGAATCCCAGAGCAATGCTGTATGGACCCCACTGTGGGAAGCACAGAAAGGCTTGGTGGCATTTATCTTGAGAGGCTTGGTCATGGCAGTTATTACTATTGTTCATCAATATTCACTTCTCCTCCACTCCTGGAACAGAAGAGGGTTGTATTTATACACTCTCTTAGTGTTAGATGCGGCCTGCGAAAAAATAATAGTAAAATTAAAGAGGTTAAAATAAGGGTTAAAAAAAACCCTTGACTTGGGCCAGCCCCGTGGCTTAGCAGTTAAGTGCGCACGCTCCGCTGCTGGCGGCCTGGGTTTGGATCTTGGGTGCGCATGGACGCACCGCTTCTCTGGCCATGCTGAGGCCGCGTCCCACATACAGCAACTAGAAGGATGTGCAGCTATGACATACAACTATCTACTGGGGCTTTGGGGGGAATAAAAACTATAAAAAAAAAAACCTTGACTTGCATTTCTTACGTTTTTTAACTTCAATTACTTTTTTCTTCTATTCCTTTAGAGACTCTAATTTTTGTCATATTTCTTCAGAAAACTTAAAATATTCCAATATCAGAATACAATGACAATGACTTTCTAACTCCCTTATACTCAACATATGTTATCATCAATATCTTCAAATTTTGTCTCCTTTCCTTTCTCCTAATCAGTCTCTCCTGAATCTTTTTCCTTCCCTAAAGTAGCCTAGATTGCACTTTTCAACTCACTCTCTCTATTATCTTAGCTTCTTTGCTCTCTTTTCAGTAAACACATCTTTCCAAACAAACCCCAAGCCTAGTAAAAATTTACCCTACAGAAAGTCACTTCTATGGGAAATCCTACTGAAGAAATATAATAACACACTCACACCTACACTTACCAACACCCGCTGCCACCGCCCCCTCCCAAACACATACATTGTCCAATGAAGTGATACATTGAAATAATTTTCTTTAACTTGCAACATCATTTAGCACTTTTTTATATGACACTGGTCGGTTTTCCCTACCATACTCCAAAAAAGCCAGTCCAAATGTTTAACATTCTCTCCTCAATCCCTCTGTCCTACCATCAACTCCATCATTCTAACACCTCACCACTTTGTCAAAAACAAAAAACAACAACAAAAAAGTCAATCAATTGGAGCTGCATGTAAGTTATTCTCTTTCACTCACCAAACAAATTTCTGTTCTCTCTGATTCTTCCCACCTTCCCTCCAGTTTTGTTAGTGGTTAATACTTCCATCTTCCCTCTAAATTGCATGGTTTCCTGCATACATTCTTAAATTTCTCTAACTTAAAACAAAACAAAAAACCCTCAATCTTATGTCTCTCTTTAGGAAGGACATCCCGTTGGTCTGTTGCAATTAAATTACAGATACAACAGAAAATAGTGATCCTCAGAGTCTAGTGGTAGATTGGAGGAACCTTGAGTGGATTGGATCTTCTGGGCTAGTTGCCTCTAGCAATAAACCATTTTATTTGGGTTCCATAAGATTCATCAGGTTCTGTAAACATACTCTAGGTTGTGCATGATGACATCCAGGAGAAATCACACCAAAGTGATAAAGGAGAATTTTATACAATGTTATAGACCAATGTTAGTGCGATAAACAAAAAAATAAAATAAAATAAATAAATCACCAAAAAAAAAAAAAGACTATATGTTGGAAACTTACCTCAGCAGCCAACTGCAAGCAGCCCTACTACTGATGATAGACAATAGGCCCACCATGAAGCTGCTGGAAAAGTTTGTATTCCAGATGCCAAGAAAAGTGCTCTGTGGTCCATGGTAGCAACAGATCTGGGTGGAAGGGCATGGTGAATAATTTCCAGTTCATGATTAAATTTTTAACCAGAAATTAAATATACCCTTTTAAGAAGAAAATACAATGCTAATAATACATTTGTGTAAGCAATTTCCCATTTTTCACTTCCTAAAATTAAATATTATAATAATTTTGTAGGTTTGTTTGACCCAAGTACAATTTTTAATATTTTTCCTGTTATATAATTTTTAAAGATAATTGTATAACAAAGAAAACATGATTGATATTTTTCCAACATACATATGTCCCTATATCCTCCACATTTAGAGGATATGTCCCTAAATTCCCCCCCAGTTTTCTTCAGTGTACCAATCAAACATTATCACTTTATTTGTGTGCTATGATGTGAAAAAGTTGGGAAACACTACTCTGGTATCTCATCTCTCACCTTCCCTTCTTAGCTGAACTTCTCAGAAAAGAATCTTGACAATCAATGCATTTATACCTCCACTTGCCATTCAGTACTCAATCTACCATAACTAGTCATTCGTAACCATTACTTCAGTACAAAACGACTTCGGGTGATCAATAATCTTCTGGTTGCCAATACAGCAGACAATTCTCAGACAATATAACGTGATCTCTCTTCGACCTTTTGCCCCATCTACTACTCCATGCTTTTTCAAAAATTGAAGCCTTGATTTTTTTGACACCATTTTTAACCCCTAACCTCTTTGCTGTTCCTTATCCAGCTCCACTGTGGACCTCTTTTCTTTAATCTGCCCATTGAATGACGGTATTCTCTAGAATTTCCTTCAGTTATCTTGTTTTGTGCTACATGTTCATATCTAAATACCAGCTGTGTGTTGATGATTTTACAATCTCTTTCTCCAACCCAAACTTTTTTCTTGATTTCCAGACCTGTTAAAACTGCTTCTTCTTTGACATATTAACCTGTCTGGATATCGTTGGCTCAAAGTATTCAAAAGTGAATTTGTCATCATTTCTTTCTGATTAAATATTCTCCTATTTTACATCCTCTGGCAAACCAAAGCCACTGGTTCCTCCTTGACCCCTTATCTCCTTCACCTTTGATATTCAAATTCATCCAAGTTTGTCAATTCTACTGCCTTACTGTTTCCAAATTCCTTTGGTCTCCTTCAAAATAATTCCTTTGCTTCTATTCGGGCAATAATTTCCTTTTGTTAATCTTTAAGCCTCAGGATCTGTTTGCCATATGGCTGCACAAATGTTCTTTATAAAACTCAAAATTCATCATGTAACTATTCTCATATTTCTTCATGAAATTTTATTCCCTTTATCCAACCTCCTAAATATATTATATAAGACTATTTATAGACTAATGATTTTCAAACTCTTTAATGTGCTATAAAGATGATTTATCCTCAAAACGTATGTCTTAGCTATATACAACTAATTGAAGATAAGGAAGTGTTTAATAGTCTCTGATGTCTCTGGGCTCTCAGTCAGCCTGGAATGACCTTAGTGACTAACCTCACTCTCAGCTTTACCTGGTTATCTCCTGTGCTATAAAACTTCAGTTGAGAAGCCACTTCTCGTGACTTGAGGAAATAAAGCCTTTAATATTTATATAACCTTTCTTCCTTGTGTTCCTGATGCTTTCTTGACCATTCGGCATTAAATGTCCTTATTTCCTTTAGTTTCTTGAAATCAAGAATTTTTGTATTTCATCTAGGTATTCTTAGCAAAAGCATATGGCATAAAATAAAATAATCATGAAACATTATTTATTGAAAAAAATGAAAGAGGGTGTCCTGTTCCTGCCAGAGTCGGGTGTATGACTTAAGTGGGTGGTTGTCCTCTGGTTGATTTTTGCTGACATTCTTATCGTTTTACTTTTGTCATCTTACTATTTTATGTCATCATAATAACAAAAATACATTTGAAAGAACAGTGAAACATAAATATATTAGAAAATGAATAGATAAAGCATCACCAACTAAGATAAAATATTTTTAACATATGGAAGTCTAGATTTTGTTCATTTTAATATACCATGGAGTTTTACATTTTCTCCAGTGACAAATGTTGGATTTTTTTAAGTTGGCTTAAATTTGGTACTTAAATAACACAGCTCAAATTTTATAGCTATAAGGAAATATAAAAAATGTAAAAGTTGTAATGATTAAGGTATCTCTAACGAATAACGTATGCCTAAAAATGTGTTTATTACATAAGAGGAAGACCAGCAGCTCGCTTTACTAAAGGGAATTAGTAAAAAACTAACCACATAATTTGCATCTTTCTTTGCACATTTTGTGCCAAGAGAAAATGCTTAAAAGGCTATTTCACTTACTTGAATATTTTAGTGTGCAATGAATTATGAATGGTAATAGAGCCATGATCTCCTTAGAACAAAAATAAATATAATAGTAACTATTAATAATATATATAATTAAGATAACAGAGTCGTTTCCTCATTGGATTATTATAGTTAAATATGTAGAATTTAAATAACAACAGATATCATATTATGAAATAAATGCAAAAAGACATTTTTAGTAGCATTTATAGTTTTCATCATAATGAAGAAAAATAAATGTTTTCTAGTGAAATTTTGATATGAGCTGTATCAGTCAAAGCAACAATGAGAAAAACATGTCATTAAAATATACATTGCCATATATTTCAGAGAAAAAGATATCAGTTCTAAATCTTCAGCCTAACTTTCTTAATAGAGCCATAAATTTTAAATCTAGACTAGATCAAGTCATATTGAAAGGCATATTTGATCTTTAGAGCTCTCTGAAGTAAAAACCAGAGGAGATGATAAATTTCCCAATGCAGTTTGTTTTGACAATGAATTTTGCTGTCAAGCTTGAAAGAGGCTATTTATATTCTGTTACAGTGTGTGTATATATTTAGATTATGAATGTACATATACACATATATTTTGATCTATATATATATACACACACATATATATATATATATATATTTTTTTGGTGAGCAAGATTCGCCCTGGGTTAACATCTGGTGCCAATCTTCCTCTATTTTGTATGCAAGCTGCCACCACAGCATGGATACTGACAGACAAGTGGTGTAGGTCCACGCCCAGGAACTGAATTTGGGTCGCTAAAGCAGAGTGTGCCAAACTGAACCACTAGGCCACCAGGGCTGGCCCTTGATCTATATTTTAATTGTAATTTAAAGACATACTTTTGAAGAGAAATGTATCTGATATACCCATTTAAGTTGTATGTGGAATTAGTTTATTTTTACCAGATATTAGTTAAATAAGGAAGTTATTCATGTTAAGAAATTGGATAGAAATCAGCAAAAACACATTACCGTCAACACTAGAATCTTAAAACCTTGGAAGAGTTTGATTGAAAATATATTTCAGATGTTTTTTCAGTTTTTATCAAAGTAACATATACACAAGATTCAAAAACCAAATGATACAAAAGAGCTTGTAATGAGAAGCAATAGACCAATACCTTATGTCTCCCCATCCAAGCTCACACACCAGATGTAACTACTTTTAATGTCTTTTGTTTTAGGTTCTCCTGATGAATTTTTTAATATATCTACATAAAGTGACTTTTGTTATTTATTCATTTATAAATTTTAGAAAATGCCTTTAGTTGTCTGGGTATGATAGAGAATTCCCAAGTCCTTCTTTCCTTGATAATATAATAATGTTACACATCCTTAATAATCCTCTTTGCATATGAAAAGAATGTTCATAAATCTTCATTTCTTGTCATAGCATGCATGGACTCTTATCTTCTATTAGAAGATGTTAGTAAACTGACCCTTCCCTCCCCCACTCCTAATTCATTTAATTCTCCTCCTTTGTCTGCTGTATCTTTGCTTTCACATTTTCTGCCATTACTTCATAATTATGCAAATTTTGTTCACTTCAGAACCAAGGCTTATTGTGAGACTATATTTTCTCCTATAATTATTCAATTTAGAAATCTTTATATCATACAGTGGAAATGTTTCCAATATTGAGTTCAAATGGATTATCTAGTTTAACACTGTTTCAGATCTTCTTCCAACCTCCTTATCACCACAGCTACTGTACAAATTGCCCCCCACGCTACTCACTTCCATGGTATTCTACCCATTGGATGAAATTCAAATTCAGAGTCATTGATCTCCAGGCTGCCTAAGCAGATGTTTTCGAATTTCTTCCCTTCACTTTTCTTCTGTGCTTGATCTCTTTTACTGAACACAATTTTATTCTCTTTCTTGTTATAACTTCAACTTTTACGACAGTACATTTTCAAGTAAACTTTAAGAAATTATACTTGGGACATAACTTTATGAGTCCTTCAATGCCTGAATAAGTCTATTCTGTTTTCCTATATTCTTTGATATTTTGGCTTGATATATAATTCTTAATTTAGAAATAATTTCTTCCAATACATTGAAGGCAATATTATATAGTTTTATAGCAGCCTATGTTTTGATGAAAGGTCAAATTACAATCTGATTATTATAGTTTTGTAATGATCATTTAGAACTCTGTGTGTGTGCATGCACACTTACACATGGATATATTCTATCTTCAGTGCAGTGAATTTTTATAATATGTTTAGTCGGATATGTTGTTGTTTCTAATTCATTGTGTTGGCTCTCACTGGAACCTTCTAAACTAAAGATTCAGCTTTGTGGAATATTCTTCTGTGATGTAACATCATTCATTCCATGTTGTCTCCACTCTCCTTTGTAGATGATGATTAGATTTTATGTAGATCTTCTGCATCTCTTTTTATCATCTATTTTTCTCTATGTTTTTACTTATTTTTATAGTTTATTTCTTCAGCTTGCATTTCAACATTTAATTTAATGAATTTGGACATTAAAAAATGCCCAAGATTCGTTTTCTTTTTCTGATTTTTACTTACGTTATAACATGGTGGAATTTTTATATACACTATGTCATTGATCTTTCTAAAGATATTAATTAAAGGCTATATTAAAAATTATGTTTTGTCCCTCGAATTATTTCCCTTAGTATACAGTGACATACATTGACTGATGATCCTTGACTATTTAAGAATGAGGAAACACAAAAATTGACTCTTGGCCTGTCTTCTTTTTTTTTTTTTGACATAAGCTTCTTTGCTAGCAGGCTTAGGGATAACAGAAGTAAACAAGGCTATCCAAGAAATTCTATCTGTCAGTATATTTGTGAATATAAAAACTATATTACCATATTATTTCCCTAGAACTTTGACACTTTCCTCAAGCTGGGAAAGGCATTGGAAGAGCCAACAGATGTTGATTTATTTATGAGTTTCATGAACTAGAATATATAGATTGTAAGCTAAAAACTAAAAATTCTAAACATAATCATTACTAGAATTTAAACAGACCATGTGCATTCCAAATTACTTGCACTGTATGATCAGGATAGGAAGAGAAAGGGGAAGAAAAACACATCAAGAAAATGGGAAAGAAATGAAACTAGAAGGAAATATGACAAAAAAAATGTAATGAGAATATTTTTTACAAAATTATTTACATAAGATTAAACTTATGAACTCATATGCTAAATAAAGTGATTCTCAAATGAAGTCAAACATTGAAGTCATCTCAAAGCTATTTATAAAAAAAAATTAAGAATACACAAAACAGAGCAAAGAGGATTTTTAGGACAGTGAAACTACTCTAAATTACACATAATGGTGGATACATTTCATTATATATTTGCCAAAACCCATAGAATCTACAACACCAAGAATGAACTCTAATGTAAGCTATGGACTTTGAGCAATAATTGTGTGTCAATGTAGGTTCATCTGTTGTAACAAATGTACCACTCTAGTGGGGGATGTTGATAATGTGGGAGGCTATGCATGTGTGGAGGTAGGGGATATATGAGAAATCTGTGTATCTTCCTTTTAATTGTGCTGTGAACCTAAAACTGCTCTGAAAAATACATTTATTTAAAAAAAAATTTTTAAGACACAGAAAATGTAAAAGCCAAAGTAGAGACTTGTGTATCATCCGAGTATACACAAAGAAAAGAAATAAAGACATGTGATACTAGTATAAAATTTTGTTATATCTACAAACTGATCCATTTAAGAATATAAACCATGCACTTTGCAGAGCAGATGAATTCCATGTGGAATTGACATAGAATCAAAAGACATAGAGCACTGATATCTCCACATAAAACAATACTAGAGGGATCTGTTAAATAAAACAAACAAATAAACAAAAAACTTAGGTATTAAGCAATTGTGTGTTTGTGTGTCTGTGTGTAGTATGTGTATTTAGAAAGACAGAGAGAAAAAAGAGAGACAAATTCTAAAATATGCATTTATAAATCTCCAAACAGTGAAAAAAAGTGGCCACTTCTTTATTCGAGGTACACATGGCCTGTTTCCTAAAATTTATTCTGTATCAGGGTAAAAAATTTTTCCATAATATTGAAAAATTATTCCTCAATGAAATATTATTTTACGTCTATCTCTCCATTTCTCCTAACTACATTAGATAACTGTGTTATATACTCTTCAACAATTCCTACAAAGGATTTGTCACAATCTATACTTACTTTTGTTTGCTTAGGTGATGGGTGTATATATCTTGTAATTGGCTATTGGATCCAGGAAAGTAGGGGTGGTATTGGTTTTCTAGTCATTTTTCCCCAGAGTCTAGCATAGTCTGGCAAAATATAGACCTAAAGACATAGTTTCAAATGAACACATAGAAAAAAAAAGGAAAGAAAATAAATTTGATTAATATAATATTTACAAATAAACAAACCATTAAAGAGAAAATCAATAGTTAGTCTAAAGAAATTAAGAAAAAGAGACAGAGAGACAGAGATGGAGAAAACAATGATAAAATTAGTAATGTGAAATATGAGAAAATAATTAGAAAATAACCAATAGTAGAAAATTGACACAGTTATAAGAATGTTTTGTACATGCCTATGTTAATATATTTAGAAGCTTAAAGTAAATATGTTACCAAAATGTTAAAAACACATGTAATTGTGGGGGATCAGAATTTGCCACCCCAAAATGTGTCTCTTTGGCTTGATTATTTTTAAGAACAAAAGACTCAGGAAGAAACTTTGACCTTCCCCCAACTGCCTAAAAGAATTTAAGACAGAAGGCCTCTTCCAGGAAGGAGCTCTCACCCAGATAACTATAGTGTAATATGAACTAGGTGTGGTAGACAGGGAGGAACCTAGCAGGGCCCATTTGATCAGAGTCCTCCTCATGTCCCATTGTCTCTGCAAGGCATGGCAAACATCTGTTTACCAGACATTTACTTTTCCTTCTCCATGTGAGTTGCCTTCCTCCTCTTTGGAGTCACAAACCACTACCCCAACATCCTCCTTTATCTTTAGCTGAAGACAGTATTTAAAGTGGTGACTTTGGCCATTTTGGCAACTTAGTTTTCCTGGGCTTCTCCTATGTATATATGTTATTAAACTTTGTTTAATTTTGTCTTGTTAATCTGCCTCAAATCAATTTAATTCTTAGACTAGCTAGAGGAACCTAGAGGATAGGGAAATAGTTCTTCCTCGCCTACATAATCTAAGGAGACCAAATCACAAAAGGAATTTTAAAAATGTCAATACATGATAACCTGATTACTCCTCTCCTTCTCCAAATAAGAAGATGATAAAATGTTATGCCTAGATTAGTCTGTACGTGAATACTTACAAGTCTTCAATGGATAATATTATTTAAATTATTAAAGCTAGATGAAAATATACTGTCCCAATTTTTTACAAGAGAGTATTCACATGCAAACATATCATTCAAAAGAAGTAATAGACTAAGCTCATATTTAAATATTGATTCAATTATCTAAAATATTGGCAAATAATATTTAGCAGTATGTTACTAATATAGCATGACCACATTGTATAGTTTTAGGAATGTAAGCAGTTTGATATTAAAAGATTATTATTTACATTCCTTATATTAATAGGTTTAATAGTTTAAATAATGCCAGAATATTTCTAATAATCTTTTAAAATTTAGAATAGTTTTAGATTTACAGAAAAGTTGTGAAGATAGTACAGATTGTTCCCATATTCCTCACACCCACTTTTCTCTGTTAAATCATCTGATGTTAGTATGGTATGTTTGTCACAATTAATAAACGATTTAACTAATGAATGAATCCAATTCAGGAGGAATATTTCAAGTCAGTAGGAACTGGAAGGCAGTTTGTGGAGTGTGTGTGAGACAGAGAGAGACATCTTTCATTATGGTAATACCATTCTAATGCTAAAAAAGTCATACACAAATAAAATAATTAAAAATCAATTTTAGAGCCGTATCTATCTCAAATAGTTTTACCTTGGGAAATCACTCAGACTTTCAGAGGGGTTTCTACTATGCACACACATGCAAACACAAGTTGATTAAGTAGAGAATTTGTTATGTGTAAAATGTTTGTTTAAATCTACAGACCAGAGAAAGCTTCTGCGTAATACTGATCTGCTACTTTTCCCTTTGGTATGTTCAAGTGAGCGTTGCTGATTGATCATATAAGTTAGATATACTCTTTGCCTTTTCTGGTTTACTTATAACATCACTACCTAGAATGAAACATGGAGTAGAAAATATGGAAAATCATTCTGTTAGTGTCATGTGAGCTTAAGCAAGATGCTAAAACAGTGGAGATAAGCTAATGTGTACTGACTTTCCCTGTTTATCATCATCCCAAAGAGTTGATTATGCCTGGAAAGAAGAGTAAAATAAGAAGCAAATATGCCTTATATCTGCTCGTTGGATCAGAATATGTCTATAAATGTAAACTTATATTAAAATTGACAGAAATTGAACATATTTATAACCTAGTATGCTAGTTATCTATTGATAATATTTTAATTTTCATTTGCAAATATTCAATTTGTGTTAAGTTCAACTAACCTTTCAATTCTCAGATTAATCCGTATTCCTTCTGTGAAGGTGTATCTTTTTTTTCCTGGGCAAATATGGTTGTTTAGTTTTAATGGAAATTTAATATGCCTCCATTATTGTTTTTACACTAACTCGTAGGTTACTTCTTTTTGAGGGGGATGAGAGATGCATATGTTCTTACTAGGTTGTAAACTACTGTGGCAGGAATACTGAATATCCAGCATCTGGTAGAAAGTGTATAATATACTAGGCTTTAAATTTACATATAATAATTGAAAGAATAAATGGGAAATGGAATAATAGAGTAACATTAACAGGTGATAGAGATAAAAACAAAATGTTACATAAGGTATTACAGGAAAATCTGTTAAATTAATGAAACTTTACATATGGTAGAGTTATGGAGAGTAGGCAAATTTATCCACATAAGAGTTTGGACTTTATGTGAAATACTCATTTATCCATAAGATTATTTAATGCAACTTCTATTCTTTTATCCTCCTCCACTTCTTGACTCCTTCCCTTCCCAATTCATGAGAAATTATTAACACTAAATAGTTAAGAATTGCTTGAAGTCTTGTACATTTCATTGGCACAGATGGATGCTCTCGGAGAGTTACATTACGGTGATTTGACTTGAAAGTTCTTGTCAGCCCTTAAATCAGGATATAATCTCTGGAGATCTTGGGGACAAAGAGTTTAAATGGGCTTTTAAAAAGCTGAGGAAGAAAGCACACACACACAAGACACACACATACACACACACAGTCATTTCTTTTGACCTTAGAAAAATCTTTGGAGGTTGCATAATGAAATCTCTTATAACATGAACAACAGTTAAAAGGGCACTTATGATCACAAGTGACTTCTTTTGTAAAGGGGATTCCATTGTCTGTTCTATATTAATTATCTTTTGATTTACTTACTACAGAGATGTGCCTTTTATGCTGTAGAATTTCTATGCTTGAAATTGAACATTTTTTACAAAATCTGGGCTTCAAACATATTTGAGTTAAAATAAAACTTTTAAAAGAAGAAATTGATTATGTAAAGAATGTTAATGAGTACAGACTACAGCCATATATTTAACCAGATGTTTGATTAGCGTCGTTAAGTTGAAGTCTTTGTTTCCCAGACTGCCACCTATTGGATTTATACTAAATAGGATTCCATTTTCTGTACTTAGTCATGGAACTGTCCACGGTCTATTAATATTTCTTTGTTCTTAGGGAACATCTTTGTCTGGCTTCCCTAGAAAAGAGAGCTTGAAACAAAACTTAGTGTTGATGCTTTATTTGTTGTGAGATACCGTCTCAGGACAGGAGAAAGGGAAAAAGGAAGTAAAGCAGAGGCAGCTGAGAAGCAAATACAAAATGGTAGGTTTCTGAGCTTTTAGTTATTGAGGCAGGCAGGCTCTGAGGCTGTAACTGATAATCATCAGCTACTTTCTCTACCACCTATCATAGCATCCCGCTGTCTTTAACCAGAAACTTGGTTGGTTTGGGTTGTTTGGTGGTGGGGTGACCCAGAGCTTCAACTCTGAGTGGTCTTCCCTTCGTTGGATTGTGGTTCCTGCAACTGTCCATTGACAATTACTGAGCATGACATACTAAGTGATAGCCCCAGGGAATCCCCTGGGCTCCAGACATATTCACCCTTGCCCCATTTTGTATTTAAAATCCTAGATATATTTTGCGTTAAAGATGAGTACCCTAGCCAATGATGTAATTCCTTTTACCTATTGATAACTGGAGTCCAAAGTGGCCAAATAGTAGTTACACCTTCCAGGTAGTGTTCTTTACTGTGTCTCTTGCCAGAAATGTTCGCTTCTGGGAGACAGGACTCAAAATCCAGCACAACCTAATGTTGTGAGGATGAGAATCACAAGAGGAGAAGTGAGTCTTTAGGTAACAAGGTCCTCTCCTTTGATATTCTCTCCTGGAGACCACTGGGCACAAAACACCATACATTGGCTGTTAGCAGTTCAATGCATATTCTGCATTCTCGAGGGCAGTGCCTCAACCTTGTATGAAGATATTCCAAAGGTGATGTCTTAGCTGAGTCTTCAGTAGGCTGTTCCATCATTCTATCAGGGAGGCTGCTTCTGCAAAAGGTGAGTGAATCCTGTGTCACAAACTAACTGTCATACTTTATTTTTCCATTACTCTAGTTAAAAAGTTTGTGTCAAGGTAGTCATAGATAGTTTATCCTTTTCCACTTACTTTAGACCAGCCACCCATAAAGCTTTTTAAAGTGAAACTAATCCTAAAATTGGTTCGTTCCATGGTCTCCTAATACTTCTAGTCCTTTTCATTCCAACAAAAGGATTATCTTTCAAAGATTTCAGAGCCTTCTCACTTATCTACCAAAAAAAATTGCACTGTTCTATTTTTTCAAGAGTTTGCTATACATTAGTGATATTCATAGTTTTAGGATTGGATTTTACAACTCAACAAATATTTATTTTTAGTCTGTCCTGGAAATAAATTTGATGTTTTTTTTTTTGTTCTTGTTTTTGCTATTCTAAAAACGAATAATATGATTTCTATTTGCTACACTGCTCTTTACTCACATATTACATCATATCTGCTTAGACCAGCTAGGAATTTGAGTTTAATACTCTCATTAAAATAGTACTACCCATCTCAATATTTTTAGAATCAAAGCCTTAAATTAGATGTGATAAAGCAGTGATAACAGACTATTTGGGGGAAGGGCAATGAATATTTCTCTTTCCTAGTACATTTAAATAAAACATCACTTGGTTTAGGTTTCCTCCAATGCCTACAAGTAAATTCCAATCTTTAGGTTTCTATTTATTTTTATTTTTTGTGAGGAAGATCAGTCCTGAGCTGACATCCATGCTAATCCTCCTCTTTTTGCTGAGGAAGACTGGCTCTGAGCTAACATCTATTGCCAATCCTCCTCCTATTTTTTTTTCCCCCAAAGCCCCAGTAAATAGTTGTATGTCGTAGTTGCACATCCTTCTAGTTGCTGTATGTGGGACGCGGCCTCAGCATGGCCAGAGAAGCAGTGCGTCGGTGCGCGCCCGAGATCCAAACCCGGGCCGCCAGTAGCGGAGCGCGTGCACTTAACTGCTGAGCCACGGGGCCGGCCCTTTAGGTTTCTGTAATTCAAAATTTTTTACAGACTCAATCTGAATTAAATTAGCTAACATGTTTTGTATCATGAATAACTAAGAGATTTCTAAAACTACAAATGAATAAGGAAATAATGTGTGCCCTAAAATGCATTTTCTTATGCATTAGGCAAAGTAGCCATGAACTTAGTTTTATAAATATTAAAGAGTGAAAACTCCATATTAGTAACTTTGGGGAATATTATGCTTGTCTTTCCGGTACTTACATTTTAAATAAGACAATATGAAATCATTCAATTTTTATTTAATAACTTTGAACTCTTCTCCTAAGATGTAAGAAGCTTAAGTATTTAATCAAAAGAAATATTTGGGAAACTTTTGGGAAGAATATTTTCATAAGAAATGAATTTGGGAATCTGCTGATAATATAGGACTTAAGAATTTTATTAATTTAGAAGAAACAGCTTTGAAGCAACCAGTGTTGTTTCTAGAAATGTCATAGGAGTGTTTAATAATTATATACATTTGTGGTAAAATAATAAATAATGATTTTTCTGTATTATTTAAGTAGGTGCATACACTTTAATGAAACTGGAATAAATGAAGGGGAAATATTTCCTAGTTATTTGTCATTTTCATCAAAAGTTTCCTGATATTTCATATTTAACTTATACTTAATTATGCATGCTCCTTATGAAAAATGGTATATTGAAGATTCCAATGGAAAACATAAAATAATCACATAAATATATAATCCAAATACTTATAAGTTATAGAAAAAGTGAGACTAAAATAATGCTCAAAGGTGCTCATTCTGAACCTAAACTTTATTGAAACAGTGTTTCCATTATGAAAGGGAAGTCAATTTACCCCTTTGTTGTGATACAACTGGGCCTAAGGAGGTTTTATCCCAGCCTTTGATGTATCTGCACAGTTAATAGAGACTTAGGTAAAACTGCGTTGACAGGAACATCCTAACTACGTGCAGTAAATCAATGATGTTGATTTCAATTATGTCTGATTTCTGCCTTGGGATTAGTGACTTAGAGATAGGGCCCAAGTTAACCATTAAATATGATTTCATGGCTCCTTGCTACTCTATTTCTCATATGATTCCTATTATACAGTTGTGATTCCACTGATTCCTCAGAAAATTTTGTTAGCTTGGTTATTTCCATTGAACATAGGAAGCAGGTAACTCAAAGACATGCTGGCCTTATTTGATGGAGGTTTACATGAAATAATCAGGGGCAGAGGAATACATTCCATAGCATCTGCCTTCCCTGCATATTTCTAAAATACATGATTTTACAAATACGTGATTTTAGATGTATTTAGAGCACAACTCAGGAAGCTTGGGACAGGTAAACTTTCTTTGTATGATTTCAAGGTTATTCTGCTGTGAATTGGCCTGAGTCAATTTAGTATACAAATCATGCTCACGTAACGGGCGTTTCAGTCAAGCACAGACCACGTATACGATGGTGGTCCCCTAAGATTAGTATCATATAGCCTAGATGTGTAGTAGGTTACACCATCTAGGTTTGTGTAAGTACACTCAATGATGTTCACACATGATGAAATCGCCTAACACACACTTCTCAGAATGTTTCCCTGACGTTAAATGACGCATGACTGTATAATAGGAGCAGCCTGTGTTTAGAGTTATAGTTCTCCAGAATCTCTTCCAGATACTAATGAATGGAAGTTCAAGACAAATCCTTCCACCATGCTAATATTTATTAAGCACACACTAATTTTCCTAGTGAGAGTATAAATTACTAAATACATTCTGTTCTGGAGGCTTGATTTAAAAAAAAAAAGGACTCTGTACTTTTATGGCTCTGATCAAAACTTACTTAAATGGTTCATTCCAAAAAGAGGAAAAGTTCTAGAGGCAGAATTCTCTTATCCTTAGGATCAATATCAAGCCACCAATACTTAGATCCAATTGTTAGACACAGAAATAAGTAGTCAGCAAGCTTTGTGTTTCATCTCTAAAGTCACAGGCTACATGGCTTGTAAGATGCTTAAGGTCTGCTCACTCAGAGATAAGGAGGATTTCTAAATATTTTAAATGATTCACCTATACTACTAATCTCAACGAAGAGATCTCATTTTTATAACCCATATTGTTATTTAGCAAGCCACTAATTTCATAATTGGATATCCATTCATTATGTTAAGCCTACTAGCAAATCTACTATCAATCAAAAAAAACACAACTAAAGCACGTGAAGAAGCCACATCTGAAGCATAAGCTTTCTGCTTAGAATATTCTCCAGAAATATAGATGGAGCTAATACATACATGGTGGCACATAATATATCCACAACATGGGCATATTTTTGTAATTGAATATTTGATCTCTTGTGATTCACTCAGAACAGAGTACAAATGAAATCCTGTTTTTTTCCCTTTTATTTGACCTATATGAGGGAAAACAGTCGTTGGGTGTAAACATTAGACATTAGTAAGCAAATTAGTAAGCAAATACAGGATTGAATGCATTAGGAAAAAGTATATATTCTAGGGATGCTGAATTTGGAAAACAGTTTCTTCCTTTTCTCATTTCAGAATGAGGTAATTATAAAACTGGTCAATTAAGAGTATATGACTTGGGGGGCTGGCCCGGTGGCGCAAGCGGTTAAGTGCGCGAGCTCCGCTGCGGCGGCCCGGGGTTCGCTGGTTCGGATCCCGGGCGCGCACCGACGCACTGCTTGGCAAGCCATGCTGTGGCAGCGTCCCATATAAAGTGGAGGAAGATGGGCACAGATGTTAGCCCAGGGCCGTCTTCCTCAGCAAAAAAAGAGGAGGATTGGCGGATGTTAGCACAGGGCTGATCTCCTCACAAAAAAAAAAAAAAAAAAAAAAACAGTATATGACTTGGGCCGGCCCCGTGGCTTAGCGGTTAACAGCACGCGCTCCGCTGCTGGCGGCCCGGGTTCGGATCCCGGGCGCGCACGGAGGCACCATTTCTCCGGCCATGCTGAGGCCGCGTCCCACATACAGCAACTAGAAGGGTGTGCAACTATGACATACAACTATCTACTGGGGCTTTGGGGGGTGGGGGAAGAGTATATGACTTAAGTGGAACTGGAACTAAAGTATTCACTTGAGGCCTTGGAGATAAAAAGAAGTCTTGTAAGGGAGTCGCAGATAGTTCCCTCTTGGAGACTGCATTATTCTCTGCATTTCTATCAGAGGCCAAGGCAAAACCCACAGTAAAGGGAGAGGGGGAATTGACATTTTGGAGAGATAAACATGAAATACTGAGTTTCTTTCTATGTGGTTAATCCAATTCATCAATTTAATGAAGCAATTAGGAATTTAGATTCCAAACACTTTTAAGGAAAACACAAATGCATGTGACTATAATAGTCAATGTTCTGTATCATTACAGAAATTAAGCATGCTTCTTGTTATCTCCATGAGTTATAGCAGAAGGAGGAAGAGAAGAAAGTCCTCAATAAGGCAATGCTATTGATTCATTTCTATATACAAATAAATATAAATATATATATATTAATTGCATATAATATATGTGTACATATACACACACCCATATGTATGTGTGTGTGTATATACATACGTGCATATATATATATATATTTTGATGTGTGTGTATGTACATCTATATATAATGACATATATATACGTCATTCTTTCTGAAAACTGAAGATGTATTGAAGAAATACCGCAAGGAGACTCCAGGGTCCTGGTGACATTACCTGACCTTGTCAATGGCTATATATTTTACCTCAAGCAAGATATTTAGACTCCGTGGGCCACGATTTCCATTTCAGTGAGACTGCAGGACAGGAAGCCATGGGTCTATAAGGTCACTCAGGTTCTAGTATTTTTTGACTCTCCTTATCTTCAATTTAAAACTAAAATTTTCTTTTCAAACTTTGTGCTCTCTGCAGATTATCATCACTGGCTGAAACTAGGAGAAAAATGAAGCTTGGAAGTCTGGAATTCTTGATAGCTTTGAAAGTGTCTGCTTCCTGAAGAGTTGCGTTTCCAGAAACATGCAGCAGGCAACGATCGTGCTGTAGGTCCTGCTTTCAAGCAAGATAACACTTTGTTACTCAAAGAAGGTAGGAAAACAAAATATGAAAGTATATGGTTTTTCTTATCAATTTCTGTTCATATCCTCAATGACAAATGTAATTTTTATATAACAATACTTTAAAGGAACTGGCTTTTTTTTTGTGACTACACTGTGTGTGTGTCTTGTTTGTTATGTGTGTGAACTCGCAATTTATGAGATGTTTACTAAACATTATCATTAATGTTTTGGATCATTAAGAAGTAACAAAAATGAAAAATTCACGAATAAAGAAAAATGTCCCCAATTTGGCCTATAACTGCAGTTTATTCTTGACATATGTTGCTTTTTACTTAACGTTTTAAAAGGATTTGTGGCCGTCGTCTACAGAGAGCCTTAGGTTTTATGGAATGGTGAATTGAAGGGAAAAGGCAGTGGAATATCGGCCAGTGTCACTTCTTCCTTTGTCCTCTGTCACTAACACACTGTCAGCCCTTCTTTACTCTTAACTGTGTGCATGTGTGTTTGTTAGGAATGGGACTGGGAGGACTGGTGGATTTATAATACCGTATTCCAGATTACAGTACTATATGCTAAAGACGTACTTGCTTTGCACACTGAAATTACCCTCTTACCCAGAGAGTATATTTCTGCTTCAAGATACAATCTAAGCAGGATATAATTATCTCATAGGAAATGAAATGAAAGTGGAAGTTAAATGGACATTTAAGGAGAAAGAAACTGTGATTCAGAACGCACTCATGCATTTGTACTATTCTTGTGGTTAAAGAAGTGGTTTGTTAACAGCTTAAATGCCCATCAATGTAAGGTTGATTAATACATTATGATACGTGTAATTATCGTGCTGGTCGTCTTAGGGTAGTTTTTGTCGGATAAATCATACTGCTAAAAACACAAAGCCATCTTATTGGCCTGAAAAAAAAAGACTATAGAGTTTGAGAATGCCCAAGTGTCAGGAATTTAAGGGAGGGATCTTAGAGAGAAAAAATTCTCAAAAAAGTAAATGCCAAAATCCATATACAAATCCATTCACTTTATGTATAATTCTTAAGCTGCATGTATGTATGCTAAGAACCCAAGACACTCAAAACCAAAAACTTCTGGGAGACTTAGGAACTGAACAGAGATCTCAGCTGCTGAGTAGTGGGGAGAAGGAGATTTGAATTCAGGCTCCACCAATGTTTAGGAGTCTTAGGTCTTGGTAAACATCCTAGGCAATCAGTTGTGATGCAAGGCCCATAATTATTCTGCAAGGGCTAATTAAACACTCCTGACCTAACACATCCTAAAACCAAGTCTCAAAAGCATGAAGCGCTCTGCCATCCACCTGCCACGAGAAAACAACTCCAGAGAAAAACAACTCTACAGAAGGATATCATCATGCCGAAACTCTGCATTTTTCATTCAAAATATCCATTGTTCAATCAAACATTATAAGGCAAGAGAAAAAAAAAGGGCCAAGGAACAATGTATTAAAAACAAAGAAAAATTGGAAAATAGAAACAGCTCAACAGGTGTATTTACATATTGAAGTCACCAAATAGAAACTTTAAAATAACTATGATAGGGGCCAGACTGGCGGCGTAGTGGTTAAATTCGCACGTTTTGCTTCGGCGGCCTGGGGTTTGCAGGGTCGGATCCGGGGCATGGACCTACTCACCACTGTGGCAGCACCCCATATACAAAATAGAGGAAGATAGGCACAGATGTTAGCTCAGGGCCAATCTTCCTCACCAAAACAATAAATAAATAACAACTATGATAAACATATCCAAGGATGTCTACTGTCACCATGTCCCTTCAAGTGTACTAGTATATCTAATCCGTAAAATAAAAATGATTAGCAAAAGATATAGATATAACAAATAAGAATCTGTCATTATTTGCAAATTATTTGATTGAACATGTAGAAAATTTAATAGTCTATAAACAAAACAGTAGAATTAATGTGTATTTATCAATGCCACTGGAAACACAGTAAATATAAAAAAAATCTATTTTCGTGTACTAGTAACCACACTTTGGTAATTAATTGGAAAATATGCCATTTAAATGACATTGATATTACCAGATACCAAGGGATAAATCTTGCAAGTCCTTGGCACTGAACACTGCCAAATATTATTGAGATAAATTAAGGAGGAACTAAGTAAAATTATAATTTACTTAATAATGTTACACTGTGGCGGCTGCATTGCTGTGATGCTGAAAGCTATGCCACTAGTATTTCAAATACCAGCAGGATCACCCAGGATGGACAGGTTTCAGCAGAGCTTCCAGACTAAGACAGACTAGGAAGAAGGAGCTGGCCACCCACTTCCAGCAACAAAAACCCTATAAATAGCAGTGGAGTGTTGTCTGATGTAGCGCTAGAAGGTGAGAGGATGGTGCAAAAAGACTGAGCGGGGTTCTGCTCTGCTGTACACAGGGTTGCTAGGAATCAGAATCCACTCACTGGCACTAACAACAACAAAGTAAATGGAGTGCTAAACCATTTTCCTTGATTGGAAGACTCAATGCTGTTAACATGTTAATATTCTCTATTGAACTATTGATTCAATGGATTTCCTTTCTAAATACCAACAGGCTTTTCGAGAAATTTGACAAAACTGAGGCTAATACAAACACACACACACACACACACACACAAATACACAGGACACAGAATCGTCTGGATAATATTGAAAAAGAACATATTTGGTGGACTTGCATTACAGACATGTGGCAGTGATAGACAGATGGACTAATTAGACAATAGAGTCCCAAACATTCCCATACAAACACCAGAGGACCAATAAAAGGGCCACCCATTTCAGTAGAAAAAAGATGATCTTTATGTTAAATGGTACTGGAATAATGGGATACATCTATGAAAAAATAAACATAAGAAAATATTTCATGACATTGAAAATTACACAAAAGCACCAACCATAAAAAATTGAGTCATTTGACTTCATCAAAAATAACAGTCTTGGGGCCAGCCCAGCGGTATAGTAGTTAAGTTCGTGGACTCTGCTTTGGCAGCCCAGGGTTCACTGGTTCGGATCCCCGGCATGGACCTACACACCACTCATCAAGCCATGCTGCGGTGGTGTCCCACATACAAAATAGAGGAAGATTAGCACAGATGTTAGCTCAGCAACAATCTTCCTCACCTAACAAACAAACAAACAAACAAACAGAATTTAGAAGGGAACAAGTAAGCTATACACCAGTAGAGTGCATTTCCAACACAACTATATCCAGAAGGTATATAAAATTCCACAAAATGGTAAGAAAAATATACGAGACCCATTATCAATGGGCAGAAGTATAGATCAGGCACTACTAGGATGCTCCAATGATCACTAAGTAAGTAAGATGCTCAAGATTATTTGTTCTTAGGAAAATGAAAATTAAAAACACAGAGATAAAACACTGCAGATGTACTAAAATGGAGAAAATTGGTAAGACTTGGAACTACAATTGTTGATGAGGATGTGGAGCGACTGGGATTTCATACACGTTGGAGAGTTTATAAACTGGCACACCACTTTGGAAAAATGTTCAATGGTCTACAATACAACGAATCATGCTCCTATCCTACAACTCAGCAAGCTAACACTTGGGTCTATGCTCAAAAAAATAAGTGCAAATATGCATCAAAATGTGTTCAAAAATGTTTACAGAATAAAATCAATAATGGAAAGCAACTCAAAAATCTGCCAACAGTGCAACGGATAAATAAATTGCACTGTTTTGTAAAACAAATTATACATTGCTATAAAAATTTTTTAAAATCCTGCTACATGTAACAACATGAATAAATCTCACAGACATGTTGAAGGAAGCCAGAGATAAAATGACGTGTCCTGTATAATTTTATTCATTTGTGATTCAAGAACAAACCAAATTAATCCATGGTGGTAGCAGCCACAAAAAGAGTTACATTGAGATTATTGATAATTACCGGGAAGGGGCATCCTTTGGAGATTGTAATATTCTATACCTTAATCTAAATTGCTGTTCCAAGTGCATAATACATACGTAAAAATTCATTGAGCTGCATGCTTAAAGTCAGTGCCTTTTAGTTTTTATTGAAGGATGTTGTACTTTATAAAAATTCACTGAAAGCAGTGTTTGACTAATAAATATGAGACACATACCTGAAGGCTGTATGTATTATAAAATAATTCCAACATATGACAATAAGTCAGATTTTTGAAACTTGCCACTTTGGTAGAAAATACATTGTATAGTAATACTTATTTCCAATAATAAAAATCATAAATTATAACTATTCTAATGAATATTTTCAATTTTCTAAGGCAATTTCACTCTTTTCCCAGTATAGGAACAGCATTATTGATAATTAATAAGAAAGCACTGCCCGTTCATTTCCTTTAGAGAAATTATTATCAACATTACCATGCATTTGAAAAAATACAGTTTTCTTATTTCTCAATCTGACTGTGCACATTGCTACCTGAAATGGTCAGAAGACAGATAAAGGGGGAACCTTTCAATATTATCAACAAGCATCTGTGTTTAAAAGAGCTCAACACACACAACCAGAGCTATTTTCTACGATATGCTACCCCACTAACTGATTGTATATTTATGATATACAGATATAAACTTGATGCAATTGTTTTATTTTGTGAAATAATCAGTTAGTCTACTTTGAGACACCATTTGTAAAAAATTTGTAGGAATTAAAAGAAAAAAAATTGGGGTGAGTCATTTAAAATATTCGTTGGCTTCCAATGGCTTAGCAGTTTCCTTCAATAAAATATCTTATTGCTTTATCATTACTATTTCAGTTTTGGGTAAAATTTTAGGTGCCTGAATTATTGAAAATCTAACCTTTGAGTAGTCAGGAAGTGACTGCTACATTACAGAAGAATATATCTGTGAAGCTGGGCTTTAGGTGTTACTTTCCAAATCCTGTCTTGAGAAGGCATCGCTTTTCTGAATATTCATATGTAAATTTTTATGAAGTTGTAGAAGCAAGAGCTCCTGTGTGATGAGAGATCAGAGAAATAGCCTTTATGGTGTTTGGAGACACAGCCACACTAAGATCATCTTACTCTTTATAAATGTCAATGCTTGGTATTTTGTCATAAGTCCATTGAAAGTTTAATCCTTTCCTGAAAGCATTACATTTCACTCTATGATTGTCAATAATGTATATAACACAAAGATTTTTCTGACTATACCAAAGGACACTTTATGATTTATACAATTAAGTTTTTTTGTTTTTATTTGCCGAGGAAGATTTGCGCTGAGCTAACATCTGTTGCCACTCTTCCTCTTTTTGCTTGAGGAAGATTCGCCCTGAGCTAACATCCGTGTCAGTCTTCCTCTATTTTGTATGTGGGTCTCCGCCACAACATAGGTGCCAATGAGTGGTGTATGTCCGTGCCTGAGAACCAAACCCGGTTGCTGAACTTAACCACTAGGCCGTGGGGCTGGCCTCCCTCCGATCCAATTAAAATTTTTATTGCTGTTGGCAATGTAATTGTTGAAAAAGAAATAAAGAGATCCATGCTAAAAGTTTTGCAAGTATGTAGATTAGATAACTGAACTCTTTAATTACTGCAATGACTTTTTTACTATTTTATTTTTAGTATAGAACTTTACCATATATTGGGTCAAAATGCAGCAAATATTTTGAACTGCGCCAATTCCCAAAATATCTGTTTTTGTCCAGTGGAGCTTATGTTTATGCAAATAATGAGACTTTGAAATAAATACAGCAGAGTAAGTAGACGGAATTGTCTTAAAACTTGTTTCTTAAATAATTCTGGTCAAAATTCTTATTTATAATATGGATTGCACTTGGAACTTGAAGAGAATCTTGCCTATTGTTATTTTTTAGTAAATTTATAGTTTATCATGTACATATGTTTCATTCATTGTCAACCATGATACGTAGTGTTTTATGTCTTGAAAATTCTCCTCAATACAGCTATATCATGATACTTTTGAGAAATATTGTTTGGTGAATTGTGGCTGTGATTCCTAGAATTGGAGAAATAAAACTAATTTATAACTGTGTTGTTACAGAAAGAGAAGGGGCATCCATATGTGACTTTAACTGTATCTAAACGTACTAAAACAATGGCATTTTCTGGAAAAATTTTTACTCTGTATGGATAAATTCAAAGACCAAATAATGTTTGAGATGTTAGATTCCTCGAGACTATGTCTTTCCAGTTCCTAGTATTTATTATTATACGTCACGTACTATTCAGAAGAAGATATTGAGAGTAACGTTATACCAGAGGGAAATTGACATGTACCAATTTCTTACATGTATAAATCACGGGAGTGAAATTCTGGGGCAATTTCAAACGCAGTCCTCTTGGGTCAGGGAACCAATATAAAGACTCTGCCAGTTGTCTTTTATGTCAATTTCCAGTACACATTTATGATCTGGAGAAATAAATTCGAATGGAACCCTGGCATTTTAAAGTCCAATTATCAGATAAATCCAGGCCAGAACTTCATTTATCAATTGTTCTCTCTCTGTTAGAATTATCGCCTCTCTCTGTTCACATAGCACAGTGGAGTTTTAGTTGCCAGGGATGTTTTTTTTTTCTTTATTCCATTTAACTAAGGCTCCAGTAGACCTCTAGAAGTCTGGTTTTTCTATTTCTATTAAATGACCTCAGATTCCTGTGGAGAAGACGAGAAGAAAATATACTGTTTGGTGGTTTACAGAGTCTTTCCTCAATGAGACACAGCTTCCCGTTCATTCAATTGGTCTATGACTGGTTCAAGTCAGGAAATGATTTTTCCAGTGAAATTATTTGTCAGTCACTGATCATTAGACATAGGGATTTTTACCTATACAGTTCAAGTAGGATTTTTTAGGCACCCCGTCTGTTTCAGTCTTTAGTACATGGTGATCAATTAGCCACTGACAAAAATGTTTGCTGGTGACAACATTCTGCTTACTGAGCCAGCCCCATTTTCCATTATGCTGAACACGCCTCTCTTGTCTCCAGTGTTTAAGATTTGCTCCTTGCCCTCTGCCACTTCTTCCATTGAAATCAGGGAACCCATTTGAATAGCGGCAGCACTCACAATTATTCCCTGCTTGCAATGGGCAGATATTGCTAAATTTTTCAAAGATATTATGCCCACACATTACCCACCTCCCAATGCATTTCTGAATGCCTTTTTGAAGAGAGTTTTTTCTGTGCAATCCAAGTGAAAATGCTTTTTCAGATGTTACACACATCAATAGTTCTACCCCACAAGATTTGTGATTCCTCCCCACATATTACATGGAATTGTGCTATTTCAAACTCATTTAACGTGAGCCATGTTTGAACGCACGCTTTAGTCAAAAAACCAAACTAATTGTTAGAGCCACTTCCCGCTATGAAGCTAACACAGTGAATCCAGAATCCTGAATCAATATATGTAAATAAACCCATTTTGACACGTTGAACCTGATTCAATGTTATGCTCCTTCCCAGATCTAGCATCCTTAAAATCTATTCTTGCATGTATTCCCACGATTTTGACAATTTAACTTGTTAAAATCATACCAGATTTTTGGTGTGTGTGCCGTATCCCAATGCAAACTTTGTACTTGCACCCTGTCAAATGAGATCTACTTGGATTTAAATCTAATTATGGGTTTTATAGCAATGAGAGATGCTAGAGGTAGGTTTTGAGGAAAGATGTTTACAAGACAACTCCTCAAGTAGGATCATTAGAGAGATTTAAACAAAGGGCAGCTAACTCCAGAATGGGAAGGAGGGATTGCTTCTCTAGTGAAGAGGTTGAAGGGAATTAGGGTTCAAGGCACATAGATTGATCAGAATCCCCCATATTGTCCCACTGCTATCAAGACTCTGATTTGTTAATTATATGACTGGCAAGGCTGTGAACTGTAAGGCAACAAGCATAGGCTCATAATCTGTGTCTAATTTTCTGAAATATTTGTATTGTGGTTAATAATACAAGCTACAATAATACAACAACTAAGGGAGTATTTCAGGAAAGTCATAGAAGCTCTCTCATTCTCTGATCATGACTTGAAATGGAAATTGAAATTCATGAGATTGTCCTTTTCTTTCTATAATCTCTCCAATGCAGTCAAAAAGAGCTAACTGAAAGTATTTTAATCATTATTTATGCCATAATATCTTATTGCACTGGTCACTTGTCTTTTACTACATGGATTTCAATAGCATCTTCATTTCATTTACCTACATGTAGAAATTTGTAAAAAAAAAAACACTCTTTGTTCCTGCACGCTGTGTTCTTCAAGAGACCCATTTTTCACTGCTCATTTAATGCCTGCCTTCGAATCTCTTCAGGTCAGATAACCAACCCCAAATTCCTATCCATGCAGTTCTATTTTCCTGGAACTGCTTTCATTACTAAATAATGTATCAGTCTGGGACTGCTCAGTAAAACAGAAGACACTCTATTTTGAGTGCCTTATATTTTGATGTCAGAAGCCGACATAATTGAGAAGACTCTTTGTTGATTTCTGAAAGTAGGGAATTGTTTTTTATTCCGGATACACGGTATGTCCAGCACACAAGGCAAGCCCCACCATCTTCAGATTTCTTCAAATGTGAAAACAAGCAGACTTACCTAGATTTAAACAATTGCAAATTGTATTGAAATTCCAGTTTTGTCTCACTTCAAAGCTTATTTTTTCTCTGATAAAATTGAGCCTCCTGATCATAACGTGTTCTAGTTCATTGTCTTCTCATGTCCCCTATTCCTAGAAAGGGACTGCAATTCTCAGAAATGTTAAGATCTTTCAAATTGTTTTTAATGATTTGGAGCAACATGGAGAAAAGATCAAGGCAAAGACTAGAAATAACCATTGAAACTATAAAAATATACAACTCAGAGACAAAATTAAATGCAGAAGGTCAGAAACAGAGTCAAGAGAACTGAGCCTTGAATCATAGAATTCTTAATGGATTGAGCTAAAATGAGTTTGGTTTGATATTCTATAGCTTTCTTCTTATCCTGCAGCTACAGAGAAAGAAAACGTTTCTGATTATAAAATTATGCATCTCAACTGATGAATATTTGGAAAATACAAAAATTCACGTAAAAGTAAAAGCATACACAAACAACAAAGGACAGAAGAATGAATATATTTTTCATGTTCCATGGATTAAATTAATTTGTAACCATTTTCCCTGAATGTAACATTTATTAGAAATTTTAACATATACGTATTTTTGCATCATATGGTTGTAGAATGCCTGTTACATTCTTAACACTCATGTGGAGTTAGTGGAATTATGCTCCATTACTTATTAAGCTATATCATTAGTCTAAATATTTAGGTTGTTCCCAACTTAATCATATGCAACTATGATCATTTTAGATGTAAAAATATGTTTCAATTCCCTACACCAATTATTTATTGTTATTAAAACTCCCTCCACTGAAAAAAAGGTTATAATAATTTACACGTCCATACTCTGAATATAATCTCTGATGGAATAATTCTGCTGCAAATTTTATATCCGAAAGAAACTCTTACATATGTACACTGGAAAACTTCAACAAGAAAATTCATAACAATGTTGCTTATAAGAGCAAAAATTAGAAACAATCCGTTACTCCTTAGCAGATATATAATAAATCCATACAATGGAATATTATAAAACAGGAAAATAAAGTAACCATAGTTATATAGTTATAGTTAAACATAGTTATTAAGGTATGGTCTTCTAAGTCAGGGTGACAACACTCTCAAATCAGAACAATTCCAGGCAGATGTATTTACGAAGCTGGGAAAGTGAAGAAATTAACAGAAGGTGATCACCTGGGATTTAGCAGGAAGCTACTTCCTTTAGAGACAGCTTCTGTCACTTGTATTCAGTACCTACTAGAAGCTTCTGTCTTGAAATCTAGTGATAATTTTCAACTTCCTTTTTAACTAAATAAAATGATGATTTAGAATACCTAGCCCTAACACCTTTTATTTTGATTTAAAGAAATACCTTTTTGAAGGTACATTACGAAAATTGCAGAGAATGCTTTGGAAAGAAAGAAATATTTCCACTCGATGTTAACTATTTTGAAATTTTTTTTGATTTTTTTCTTTTTTTCCAGTGAAAATAGAGATTATTTTACAGATTTGGAATATGAAGGCTTAAGAAAAATAACTGAGCTGCTAACGTTACATATGACAAGCAGAGAGATTTAAATTTAGGGCTCTTTTCACTATGACATCAATATTCAGTCTGCATAAATCACCAGCAAAATTTTACAAAACAATCTCAAGTTCATGGTATTTTAACCAACTTCTGATATTCTTAAAATATTTTTAATACACTATTTTGATAAATGCACTCAGATTCAGAGGTGATCAAATTCATTTATTTTCTTGCTGTAAGGATATCTTAGTCATTCATGTGTAAAAAGTAATTCACAGCTTTTGTAAACCTAACAGAAAAAGAAGGAATTCAAAGAGAGGCAATGAAATCAAACCTGTGATTATATGTTTCGATCTAACTGTATTACATGCAAAGCCTAAATTCCATACGAAAATGGGATTTGTATAATAAATATAACATACGCTTAAGATAGTTCAAGAAATATCCTTTTCTACTTCATCATCTTACACATTTTAATCTTTCTTTGAAAAAAATCTTTAATGACATGTACTCAAACTGTAGACCACTGGTATGAACAGCAAATGAATTGGTCAGCATTTGGCAGTTAAATTAATTTCCTCAGTATGGTTGCTAATATTTACCCACCCCCAATCCACAGTCTGTAGATTTATGTTTTCTAGATATACACATAACTAATAATTCAGTAATCTGTATGGTGTTATTCCTAGAACTCTGGACTACCACCCCAGATTGATCTTCGCACAGTACTATCGTTTCTGGGATAATGATACAGATAATTTTCAATTAGCCAGTGAGCTTTTAGAATATTTGCCACAGGGAATCTGATTCTTTGGATTGAATTACATTCCACTTTACTTTGATCAACCGAATGAACAAAGAATATTTGCTCTACCTTTCTGTAAATAAGGGTACTCTGGAATGGTTATTTTGTTGGCTTAAAGAAAGATTTTTATTCATAGCCCTGCTGACAATTAAGCATTCTCCTAGCCCATTACCCCAAAAGAAAAATACCTAAGAGCAGTTTCTGCTTCAAAATTGACAGATGAAGCCAAGACTAAATTTATTTACAAAACCATTGTAAATTATATGCATACATGTGGATATACATTTATATATATATTCTTAACTATATATATATGTATATATTTACTCAATCTGTTCATTTACTCCCTCCTAAATCCTCCTAAATGCATATTCTTAACTCATCCTTCTTTATTCATATGTTGGTTTCTTCATTATTCAGCAGTTTTCTTAAGTGTATACTATGTTGTATACATATGTTAAGCATATACTATGTGTCATGAAATGTGCCAATTATTACAGATACTGAGGTGAATAAAATGCTGTCTTTGTATGTATTATGACAAACAGATAAACAGTCACCATGGTGGCCTGTTAAGTGTTGTAATGCATACTTAGCCTGGGTGAAATGAGTACAGAGAGAAAAAAAAAATCATAGTCCTTTTTGATAGCTTTTCCTGTACTAAAAACTACTACTACATTTTAGGTTTTTGTTAGTTAATGGCATAAAACAACACATTTATTATCTCGACTTTCCACAGGACAGAAGTCTAGGCATGGCATAGATGGATTCTCTGCTTGGGGCCTTGCTAGGCTGAAATCTAGGTGTTGGCAAAGCTACATTTGCATCTGGAGATAAATATATTCTTCCAAGATCACTAAAGTTTTTAGGAGAATTAATTCCTTGTGGTTGTAGGTTTGAGGGCCCCAGGTTATTGGCCAAGGGTTGCTCCTAGTTCCTAGTGATCCCACTCAAGTACTAGCCATGTTGCCCTTTTCCAAGATTCCAGCTTACTTTAAGGACAATGGGAGAATCCACCTCCAGTTAGCTGCAAGGGAAAGTTATATAACCTAATCGTGGAAGAGACTGTCCCATCATGTTTGCCGTGTAATATAACTAAATGAAGGGAACTTGTTCCATCACGTTCACGGGTACCAAGCAAACTCAAGGGGAGAGAATTATACATGTAGTTAAATGAATCAATATTTTCCTTTATGATTTGAATTTCTGTCTTATTTTAAGAAATTCTTCTCTCTATCCATATCTGCTTAATATTTTGTCAAATTTTCTTCTAATATGTTTTAAATTTTACTTTCACATTGAAGATAGTATTCAACTTGCTTTGTGTATGGTGTGTAGTAGGGGTTAATTTTTTCCCACGTAAATAATCAGTTTCCCTCCATCATTTATTGAATAATCCATTCTTTCTCTATTTATCTGTAATTTCAGCTCTTTCATATATAAAAGATGTCTGTGAGCTCTCTATTCTGTTTCACCTATTCTCTATTTCTTTGCTAATAGCATATCTTTATTGCCACAGCCTTATAAAAAAGTATTGATATCTAACAGACTTGTCCACAATCATATTTTTATTCTTCAGAGTGTTTTGTATACTGTTCAATCTTTACCAAATATATTTTAGAAATAAATTTTCCATGTTCTACCAAAAAGATGCTGTGATTTTGATTGGAGTCATGTTGAATCTATGGGCTAACTACAGCAGATTTGACATCTTTGTATGATTGCCTGCTCATCCATAACATTGTTTTATCTCTCCATTTAGAAGCCTCTTTTAAAGTACTTAATAAAAAATTTATAATTTTTTGTATAAGTTCTTTGTACATATTTTATGATTACTTCTGCTAAATTTGCTTTCTAAAATATTCTCCTGGGAAGATATTTGCAAACAATACATCTAATAAGGGCTTAATCTCCAAAATACATAAAGAACTCATGCATCTCAACAACAAAAAAATTAACAACCCAATTAAAAAATGGGCAAAAGACCTGAACAGACATTTCTCCAAAGAAGATATACAGATGGCCAACAGACACATGAAAAGATGTTCAAAATCATTAACTATCAGGGAAATGAAAATCAAAACTACAATGAGATATCACCTCATGCCCATCAGAATGGCTATAATTAACAGGACAGGAAACAACATGTGTTGGAGAGGATGTGGAGAGAAGGGAACGCTCATACACTGCTGGTGGGAGTGCAAACTAGTGCAGCCACTATGGAAAACAGTATGGAAATTCCTCAAAAAATCAAGGATAGAACTACCATATGATCCAGCTATTCCACTGCTGGGTATTTATCCAAAGAACTTGAAAACACCAATGCGTAAAGATACATGCACCCCTGTGTTCATTGCAGCGTTATTCACAATAGCCAAGACTTGGAAGCAACCTAAGTGCCCATCAAGGGACGAATGGATAAAGAAGATGTGGTATATATACACAACGGAATACTACTCAGCCATAAGAAATGATGAAATCCAGCCATTTGTGACAACATGGATGGACATTGAGGGTATTATACAAAGTGAAATAAGTCAGAGGGAGAAGGTCAAATACCGTATGATTTCCTTCATTAAGTAGTAGATAATAACAACAATAAACAAACACATAGAGACAGAGATGGGATTGGTGGTTACCAGAGGGGACGGGGGGGAGGGAGGAGGGCGAAAGGGATAGTTCGGCACATGTGTGTGGTGATGGATTGTAATTAGTATTTGGGTGGTGAACATGATGTAATCTATGCAGAAATAGAAGTACAATGATGTACACCTGAAATTTATACAATGTTATAAACCAATGTTACTGCAATAAACAAAAAATTTAAAAATAAGTAAATAAAAAATAACATAAAATATTCTCCTGAAATTAGTATGGAGGTTGGACTAATGTATTCTACAGTGGAAGCAAGGAAACCACTTAAGTAAGAGGTTATAGTAATAATCTTAGACTAGTGATGGACTTAAGTAATATTGATAGAGATATAAAAATTAAAGGATGTTTTCAAAACAAACCACTTTCTTTTCCATAATTTTCTTCCACATCTAAATATAATTAATCCCAGATTTCTCTTAACAAACCTTAACAACTCCGTTTTTCACATTTATTAACAATGTACGGGAAGGTGACAAATGAAAATGTCAACATATTTGTGTGTATAATTGATATATAATGAACAGAAAATGTGTGCTAAACTTACAAAAATTTACTTAAATGTTCCTAAGAAATTAATAATACAAACAAATATAGAGCATTATGCCTAACACTGGAAAATTTACTGTAGACCAAAAACTAGTAGGGAAAAAATATTGTTTTTATAAAGACATTAAGTTTTAGAATGATAGGCCTCAATATTTCTTGTAGGTTGTTAAGCCCCCCAAAGAGAATATTACAAGAATTTTCATTTTTGTTGTGCTACAATAAGACACACTGAACTTGGGCCGAGATATCAGAAGCTTCAGGGTGATCTGTGGACATTTACTCAAACGTCTTAACTCCTAAAGGTTTGCTCCTATCATAGTTTAAAACCTTTTAAAACAGTTTATATTATATAAAATATACTGCATGACTAAATACAAATATTAGTTTATATATTTTTAAAAATTATAGTGTATTAGAGTAGGAGTAGAATAAGATCCAGAAAAGTGGTAACAACAACAGGAATAATAAATAATAGTTATGACAATAACAGCAATTATGGCTATCCTATTGAGTGCTTAGTACCTGTAAGATACTTTTCAAAGTGTTTTACATTACTGCTATTTGTCTACAATGTGAAAATGGCTTACTATAATATCTTATTATTTCCTAAAAACAATATGCATTGTTTTATTAAAACCCTTTATGCCAGGAGGGTAAATGAGGGTCAGAGGTGCAGCATAATTTGGTCAAGTTTTCTCACTATAACATAGCTGCTCAAATTATGGGCTTTCTGGCCAGAAGACTGTTATTTTGCTTCTAATGTTCACAAATGTAAAATGGAGCTAAAAATCCAGATCTCATTGCATTTTAGAATTTTTTAAAAAACATAATGATAATAAAATTTATAGTGTGTAACAAAATGTAAGGAATCAACCAATATTATTTATTTTATAATATAGTAACATATTTAAATAATATATTATCTGTATGATACTGAATTTCACATAGATAAAGTAATATAATATGTATAAATACAATGTATTGGTATGGCATATTCACAGCAATATAATTATGAATATATAATTATAAAAATATGGGGATATATGGTATATGCATGTTGTAGTTCATAGTGTATTATCTAATATTACTTATTAATTATCAATATTATTAACCAGAGTTAAAATGTACTCTTTATAACTCCAATAATATTTACTATTTTCATAATGACATTATAACTTTCATGAAATCTAACACATATTTTAAACTTTCTTTTATTTACTTTTTTCTATCTTTAACATGAGAGAGATGAATTATATCACCTTTGAAGCTACATTTTGCTATAAAATTTGGTGGTATTTTTTATACAGAATATATCACATATTTTGATTTGTCCTAACATCCAGGATTTTTAGTTTTCCATTTACTTTCATTTAAATTTTGAAATACAAATTGATATTTAAATGTTTTTTATAAACTTTAATTTTATATTTGATGTACACTGTGGTTGACACATTTCACATTGACACTATTTTCTGGAAAAAAATTTATGTGAAAAATTGACTTGGCTATTCATAAATCACTATATTTTCAATATTTCTACTTTTCATTTTTATTTAACTTGAAGGAATATATTATACATCTAGCATTCTACATTGAGACTTTTGGTCATACTGTATAATTTTGAGTCAATGAAAATATGAATTTCCAATTCACTTGTGCATTACTAAGGCTAACTTTTTAACCTCTAAAATATGCTAAGGGATTAAGCTTTGTGATGAGAAATATATTTTATGTCTCAAAGGTTTAATCTTCTCTCCTGAATTTATTTTTATTCAAGACCACTAGGCAAAGTCTAAATGTTCTTTTCATGAGCTGTCCATCATTTGCATTACATGACTAGATAAATAAACATAAATCTGGAAGAATGTACAAAATCAATTAACCAAACAAGTCATGCATAGAACTCAAAAGATGTAAATTCTAAATGCTAAAAAAGCATTCAACCAAGAATTCTAGCAGCTTGCTAACAGAATAAATATTTTATTTTTATTTAATATACCTTATTTTTATTATGACCTTTTAACCTAAGATTCAATTTGACTGTAAAAGGAGATAAAATGTAACAATTCTGGGTAATAATTACTCTTCATTTTTTAAAAGCGAAAAGTATCAGACTTTCTTAGGTCAGTGGTTATACTAATACATAGCTCAAACTTCTCAAATCTAAGGAGAAAAATCACTTTAAAATGAGTAAAATATAAATGTAATATCATGTGTTTATTTCTTCTTTATGATTCTCAAGTACAACAACTAAAAAGTAAAACTTTATCAATCACCTATACATTTGAAACTATTTAATACAATAGAATGATTACTGATAAAAAGGTAGAGTTTTGGCTATTTGAACCTTTATTAATAAAATGAATTCTTTACCATGATTCTCTGCACAGAGTAATATTATTAAAACCAGAAATTTTAAATTTGTCTAAAATTTAGCATCAATGTAATTATTTACATTGTAAATATGCCTTTGTCTTTGTACTATGATCTTGTCTCAAACTTCTCGTTGTTAAATTTTGTAAATGAATAAATTAAGGAAAATCATATGTCAACTCTGACCTCAAAATACTCAGCTGTTTTCCCATTTAGCAAACTGTAACTATAGCTCAGTCTATAGAGGAGGCAATTGGAATATTTAAGACTTTCTTGAGTCTTCACTTCTGTACTTTCTTGGCCTATCCCCACCACGACTGAGTTCACTGTTGTACACTGTATGAGTCAGGGCCTTGAATAAACATTTTTTATCTTAACTCTCCTCTAAGGTACTTGCTCAGCAATTAGTAAGTGGCCTCTGCCTCCAGCTGACTTACAGAGGTTGTTAAGTAGCCGTGAATCTAGTAAGTTGCCAACAAAGAGCCCCTCTACACTCTTGAGAATTTGCTCCCCCGCTGAACTGGGATTTGAGTTTCTGAATAATATAGTAAGCTCTCCATTCAATAAATTATTAATAAGAATATCTTATTAATAATAAGAATATCTTTTATTTGAGACCTCTTTCAGCCAACACAGCAAGAGTTTCCTAATTAAAAAAAATAAAAGGAAGTTTTTACAGTCATGCCTTTTATATTATTTCATTTGACCTTTGCAATATTTTACAGAAGGCTAGATAAGAGTGACTATCCTTACCTTTAATTTCCCTTTAATATAATAATTAAACCAACTGATTTCCATGGCTGAAACTAATTTCTGCATGTTATTTCTCTATCCCCTTCTTTATTGTTTTCTTGGAGTAAACAGGTTTACTTCACTCTCCATCATTTTATCTTGTCATCACTTATGTTCAAGGTCTGCTGTTGATGAGCTCTGAATGATCATCCGACAGATTAATCCCACTGAAAGTTCTAAGCTGAGTCCTCAGATGCGGGTAAATCTACAAGAGGCAGAAAAAATAAACAGGCTTCTGAACCTATGATTCATCTCTTTGAACATTTTCAATTTTGTTGTTTGTGTGCTGCTGATAATATTTGTTCTAAATTTATAACCAGTTGTGCATATTTGCTTGGTTTTTTTGATCAAATCTCTGCCATATATGCTTGTTATTTTAATACATTTGTGTCTTATCTACCCATACCTTAGCGTTGACATTATGCTTAGTTTCCCTTGTTGCCCATCTCAAGTCTATTTATTACTGCCTGGCTCTCTTGGATATTAGTTTATTATGATTTAAGTTATGCAATAATTTGTCAACTACTTACATCAACAACTGCCAGGCTACCTGATTTCAGATGTCTTTGATACCATTTTTGATCAATTTATTTAGTGATTCAATTATTCCAAATTCCAGGAGTAATTATTAGCTCAAACTTCACCAAATGACTGAAGACTGCATCCCAATGAGTTTTATGTATGTCTTCCTATTGTCTGGGACCTTCTTTGATGTTCTGTCCAGCATCAATGTAAAAATGATTCTGTTTACTTAATTATACCTTATCACATATTATTTTAAAGATTTTATTTATTTATTTTTTCCCCCCAAAGCCCCAGTAGATAGTTTTATGTCACAGCTGCACATCCTTCTAGTTGCTGTATGTGGGACGCGGCCTCAGCATGGCCGGAGAAGCGGTGCGTCGGTGCGTGCCCAGGATCTGAACCCCGGGCCGCCAGCAGCAGAGAGCGCGCACTTAACCGCTAAGCCACAGGGCCAGCCCTCACATATTATTTTAAATGTACAAAATAGAAATATGTTTACGTACTCACACTCAAGAGGAGGGGGAATTAAGCTCTACATCCTGGTGAGAAGATTATTAATAATATGTGGACACCACAGAAATTAGTATATCTTTTGGGAGAGATACTTTGAGGCTATGCAAATATACTGTTTCTCCTTAAATATTTGTCCACAAATTTTATCATTCATCATTTATTCTCTCACAAATTCCATGTGTGAGAAGTCTGGGTATAATGCAGCTCATCTTGTTCCTCTGCTTGGAGACGTTCAAGACAGAAAACAGGTGGATACAGGGCTGAATTTCTTTCTGGAATCACTTCCAAGTTCACTTAGGTTGTAGGCCGTATTCAGTTGCCTGTGGTTGTAGGGCTGAAGTTTACTTGCTGGATGTCAGTCAGGTGTCATTCTCTGCTTCTAGAGGTGACCTGCATTCCCTGATTCAGGGTGCCTTTCTTTTCTTTTTTTTTTTTTTTTACAGTTTTTTATTTATTTATTTTTTTGTAAGGAAGATCAGCCCTGAGCTAACATCCATGCTAATCCTCCTCTTTTTGCTGAGGAAGACCAGCTCTGAGCTGACATCTATTGCCAATCCTCCTCCTATTTTTTTTTTCCCCAAAGCCCCAGTAGATAGTTGTATGTCATAGTTGCACATCCTTCTAGCTGCTGTATGTGGGACGAGGCCTCAGCCTGGCGGGAGAAGCGGTGCGTCGGTGCGCGCCCGGGATTTGAACCCGGGCCGCCAGTAGCGGAGGGCGCGCACTTAACTGCTAAGCCACAGGCCGGCCCCAGAGTGCATTTCTAAGCCAGCAAGGTGGCACAGTCCTTCCCATGCTTCGAATCTCTCCTCTGCCTTCCTCTTCTGCTGTCTCTCTCTGACTGAGCCTAGGTGGAGAGACAACTCTCTGCTTTTAAGGGCTCAAATGATTAGATTGGGCCCATCTGGAGAACTGAGGATAGCGTTCTTATTTTAAGTTTCGTAACCTTAATAATATCTGCAAAGTTCTTTTGCTATGTAACATAATATATTCCAGGCAACAAACATCAAGAAAGCCCAAAACCTCCCTACCACAGTTATTTATTTTTTCTTTCAGGTTATAAGCAAATACTTTTGTACATACTATGTTTTGTTGCTCACATTCTTCCAGCTTCGATCATGGGAAGCTCTTTCTATATCCTTATGTCATGCTTCTCTTCCTCCTATTTCTAAGCACTGTCTCACTTTGGGGCACTACCGGATGCCCCAGGCTCCTCTAGTATTATCCCCGCCCCAGCCCTAGAGTCAGCAATGTCTGTAAGAAGCCACGGTTTCTTCTGTTTTGAATTCCTTAACACATCCTCAAAAATCAAAAACAAAACCAAACAGAAAAACAGATCAACCATGAGAAGAGAGAAAAAATCCAATATCTATAGCTAACACAAAACGAGGAGACAGAGCATCCTATGATTTCACATTACATGTAAACAGGTAAATGAACACTAATCCTTCAGAGTCAGCTCTCGAGTCTCCATCTGATTTAGGCTCTAATGTTATCCTATTGCTACCTCACGACTTTCTTAAAATCTAGGTACTTCTCTGACATTATGTCCTTGAATATTGTCTATCTCCTATTCTCTCAATTTTTCTCCTTCTGGAACTCTATTGGACATCTTGGAGTATCGTGTCTCTTAGCTTCTCTTTCATATTTTCATTTTTAAATATTCTATAATGTGTTTCAGGTCATTGGTTTATTGCTACCTTCAGATTCAACTATGCTTTATCTACTGCTTAGTACATCCACTGAGATTTATTTTTTGTTTTGATATTTATATTTATTGTCAGAAATTCAATTTTGTTTTTTATCGAATATCAATAAGGGCAAAAACAGAAACAGCAAGTTATGTGCTGAAAACTTAATAAAATTAGTTTACCCCTTGGTCACAACTTCTATCGGACACATTTGTGCCAATTCTGGTAGGAAGAAAAGTAAAAATTCTTTTCCCTAAAACACAATCTAGCCAATGTCACAGAGTAAAACCAAATACATTATAGTTTTTAAATCATGCTTTCCCTCACTTTTCCACACGAAGTTTTGTTTGTTTTATACAATTGGTCATACTTTATACATTCATTCAATATAGAATAAGAATGTCTTACTAATCCAGAATATTAATTTCAAAATTGCTTAAATATGGCTTCCCTAAAATGAAAACATGCTTTTTAGAGTTTTTTCCCCAACATTTCTAATGAAAAATGCACCTTATAAGCTATATTCTGTGAGAATACCACACATCAATAACATTTGATAACCTTAGAATTTTAATTACAGAATAATTTGACTATAAATTTAGACTTTACCAAATGCTGAGTCCGACCTAGCTGAATGTTTGGTAATTCTCATTTTATAAACAAGAATGCTGAGACATGGAGAGCTTAACTTTCCATTCATTAAAGAATAAGTGAAGTGGTAAAATTAGTATTCAAGTCCCCTGGAATCTGAGCTCCTAACCACCACTTATTACTACCTCCACTGCAGTGCATCGATACTGAGAGTTTCTGCTAGATTTTGTATCATAAAAAAAAGCCATCGCGGTCCCAAAGGGAACACAAGAAAATAAAGCTTATGATATCTGCCTTCACAGAATTTGCATCTTATTCAGAATATTTCTGGCAAAGTCTCTAATTAACTCATTGAATCAAATAGTATTATGGAGGACCAAATGTAATATAAAATCCATATCCTATCATGTGGACAACACAAAGATGGAATCAATGTTCATTACCATCAAGACATTTACAGCAGGCAGATTATGGACTGTACCTAAAAAATAAAAGCATGAGGCAGAATGAAATAATAGTTTAAAAGAGAGATATACAGTGGTCCTATACTGTTTTCAGGTAACAATTTAATATGCTTTTAAACTTTTGTTTTTGAAAAATCCTCTGTTATTTGTGGATATGTAAAACTCATTCAATTTATAATCTTATAGCCCTTATCAACTCCTCAGATTGTTTATCAAAGTTATTTAATTGTGGGGAGGTCTGAAGAATGTCTATACCCCCAACTACGCTATAAGCTCCATAACAGCAGGAGTCACATTTACTGTCATATTTAGTTCGTATATCTTTTCTCATGACATTTAAATACCAATAAAATGATTATTTCAAAAAATAATAATAATTCTTTTCCCTAAAACCCAATCTACCCAATGTCACATGAGAAAAACCAAATACATTATAATTTTTAAACCAAGCTTTCCCTTTTCCACGTAAAGTTTTGTTTGTTTATGCAATTTGTCATACTTTATATTATCATTCAATATAGAATAAGAATCTCTTATTAGCCCAGAATGTTAACTTCAAAATAATAATTCCATAATTTAGAGTGGTCATCCTATGTCTTCCTTGACGAAAAACTTATTTTTGAGTATTAAGGGATAAATTCCACTTTATTAATACAAATGAAATTTAAGAATATTGGAATGCATGAAGCTGTTCTTATATTTAGGATTATTTTCTTGGGCTAGATTCTCAGCATTGTAATTGCAGAAGATGAGAGGGAACGTTGGCATATTGAAATAGGATGATTTTCAGATTATATAAAATGTTTCCTGAAGGTACCTCACATATAATATTAATAAAGCAGATAAGGTTTATAATAATAGTATTTTGCCATGGGAAACATGGAAATGCTTTATTAGAGAAATTACATTTTTTTAAATTATATATTTTATTGCTGTTTTCTTGTGTCTGAATGTAGTGTACAGTAATATATATATTTTTTAAGATTTATTTATTTATTTTTCCCCCCCAAAGCCCCAGTAGATAGTTGTATGTCATGGTTGCACATCCTTCTAGTTGCTGTATGTGGGACGTGGCCTCAGCATGGCCGGAGAAGCGGTGCGTCAGTGCGCGTCTGGGATCTAAACCCGGGCCGCCAGTAGTGGAGCACGAGCACTTAACCACTAAGCCACGGGGCTGGACCTACAGTAATATTTTTAAATTTATTCTAGTATTTGCAAAAGCAGGTCATTCAAAGGAGAATGATTTATGCTTATTTTTTATGCAATCATGAAATGAATAGCCATTCAGGTTCTTGTCACTATGTCTCTTGTACTGTTTCTTTTCATACTACATCAAAGTTTAGATTGGAAAGAATTTGCTGAATTTTGAGGTCCAATATTTGTATACTTAAAATTTTTTTCTATAATTATTTCTGTTATACGAGCTCCTCCCTTGTGCATCAGTGTAAATGAGTGGTAGGAAACAAATATTCTAGGTATAAAAAGCAGAAATAGAGTTAATACAGGGAAGTATAAGTCTTACAAAACCAACATATGGTCTGTAGGAGTGAGAATCAAGATCCATCGCTGGAATTAATGAGTTCAGGAACAGATGACCACAAAACTATGGAAACAAGAAAAAGATCAGTGGTTGCCAGGGGTGGAGATGGGGGGAGATGAAGAGGCAGAGCACAGGCAATTTTTAGGGCAGTGAAAATACTCTGTATGCTATCATAATGATGGATGCATGTCATTATACATTTGTCCAAACCCACAGAATGTATAATACCAACAGTGAAACCTAAAGTAAACTACAGACTTTGGATGATTATGATGTGTCAGTGTAAGCTCATCCTTGTAACAAATGTACCGTTCTGGCGAGTGATGTTGCTAATAGGGGAGGCTATGCATGTGTAGGGGCAAGAGGTAAAAGAGAAATCTCTGCACCTTCCTCTCAATTTTGTTGTTAACCTAAAGCTGCTCCAAAAAATAAAGTCTTAAAAACATTTTTAAAAATGAAAAAGAACAAATGGTCATTGCTATGATCCAGGTCTCACAGCCTCAATTGCTTCTTCCAAATGAACTAATAACTGGCTACTAAAATGCTGGCTTGCTTGCCAGAAGAAACAGTCAGCAGAAGATGGCTCCACTTCCTCTTAAACATTTCTTCTGTATATCAAACAAATGCTTCCTATTCTAGAATGTAATTCCTATTCAGATACAAGGAAGTAGAAAAAACGTAATTTTGAGCTTTTCAGTCTCCACAGTTCAGGAAGATACAGGAGAGGAGAAGAACGGATACTGAGAATTAACAAGGCATATCTTACACTGGTTTCCTGCTGAAGATCTACACAGCATTCCACGTATACATAAAAATTCCAGCCATTTGTGACAACATGGATGGACATTGAGGGTATTATACAAAGTGAAATAAGTCAGAGGGAGAAGGTCAAATACCGTATGATTTCCTTCATTAAGTAGTAGATAATAACAACAATGAACAAACACATAGAGACAGAGATTGGATTGGTGGTTACCAGAGGGGACGGGGGGGAGGGAGGAGGGCGAAAGGGATAATTTGGCACATGTGTGTGGTGATGGGTTGTAATTGGTATTTGAGTGGTGAACATGATGTAATCCATGCAGAAATAGAAGTATAACGATGTACACCTGAAATTTATACAATGTTATAAACCAATGTTGCTGCAATAAACAAAAAAAATTCCAGTAATAAGAGAAATAACAACTGTTTCCACGTAATGTATTGCACTTACTTCTAACATGTGCACACAAACACACAGACACATGCACACACATGCATTAAACAGTTTTCCAAAAGATATCCAAATATCCCTTTATTTACTTTATCCAGCTGTGGGTGATTATTATTATTGTAATTCAAAGATCATCAAACGACCTCTAGTACACAATCTCTTTATACGGTGAGGAAGGGTTGGAGAGGAAAGAGGAACAGATTACTGCTACAGTCCTCATTTATGCAGCTGGCCACAGTTAATATTGTGAACCTCTTTTTTCCACTCTACTTCCTATGTTCCATTAGTTTTTCAAATGACCAGAGTTGTTGATTTGGGGGTAGGGGAGATCAGATCTCTGTGTCTGAAGAGTCTAGCTCTCTTGATATTACGCCCACACTGGGTTCTGTAATGAGTCATTCTCTTTTACCACTGGGCGTGGCAGTTATTAGGAAGTGCCTGAGAGTAGTGCTCACCAAGTGGTGTTGTCCAGGCACATTATAGAAGGAATCTGAAATAAAATATGTTGTTTTAAATTTGACATCCCAAGCTTTTCACAATTAAAATAATTCCAAAGTCTGTAGTTTCTGAGATCCTGTAATTACTTACAGCACTTCTGTTTTTCCTTGGGATATAGTCACAAGAGAAATCTCTTGCATCCTAACAACAGGAACATAACGTCTGACAGCGTAGTGGGCAAAGAATCTAATTAACCAAAATCCAAAATGTGACAAGTCTATCCTGGGGAAGGAGGGACCCACAGCCGCTTTTGTTCTTGGCCGAGCAGCAGGAAATAGAAGGAGCTGCCATGGGTGCAAGTGAGGGCACTGATAAAGCTGATCAAACTTGTAAAATCGGAGAGTGGTCTGGCATGACAGCTCAGAATCCCTGGGAGGCGCAGACGCAACAGGAATCTCCATGCAATTTCCACTTTTTACTCAGCCTTTCTCAGAGAGCTCGTGAGAGTGACTGGCTTCATAGCAGGAGACTGAAGGAGACCTCCTCTGAGCAAAGAGTGCTGAAGGACAAGGGTGGGGCAGGAGAAATGAGGGGCATTTTCCAGGCACTTCAAACCTTACAACTGAGAGAAGGCAGCAACTGTCCCCCTTTTGGGGGGCGGGGGGGGGGGAAGAAAGCTGAGTCTCCCATGGATGAATATTTAAGGATTCTGTTAAAATCTGATGTTAGAGAGGCAACTGAGAGAAACCCATGAACATTCTAGGCCAAATGCTGAACAAAGATGGTCAAGGAAGTTGAAAAAAAATGTATCCACTACAGATTAAGCACAGAGTGTTTGCTGAAGTCTAAAGGTAGAGGCGAGCAAAGAGAGAAATCACACAGGTGTTCTGGGGCTTACACTGAGTACTGAGCAGTGGCACTGTGCATTGGGGAGGGCAGATGGCCCAAAAGAGATGCTTCTGAGGTGCAGGTGCAAGTGTCTGCTGAAGTCTGAAAGTAGGGTAGGAGATCTGCAATTCGAATCATGATTCTGCTGAAGGGAAGCTTCTGCTCCCAAACCGCAAAGCCCAGACCTAGCTCAATTCCAGATTAAATCAACTTCATCACACATGCTAATGGCCTGACAGAAGGACAGGCATAACACTTTCTGGGCATAAATATTTATTATTATTATATATAATATATCAATATTATACTTCATTCTCCATTTTTCTTTTACTTACAAAATCTTACATTCAAACCAAATACTAGAAAATTTGTGAAAATGTGATACAGGATCAAGAGAGGAAGGAGTCTGTGGAACCTCATCCAGAGATAGAAGAGAGTTTGGAATTGTCAGGGAGAGATATTAAAGAAAAATAAAGTAATATAAGTATATTTAATGGTACATTGCAAAAGGTAAACAACAGACATGCACAGATAAAGAAGTTTATCAGTGAGATAGAACAATAAAATAAACCAAATTAAAATGCTGATATTGAAAATTATGTCATCAAAAGAGATGAAGAATACTTTGTTAAGCTTATTAGTGAACTGAACAAAATAGAGAAAAGAGTCAGTACAACTGAAAAACAATCAACAGAAATTATTCCAACTAAAATACAAAAAGAAAGTGAGTAAAAATATAAATATAAAAGAGGGGCCAAGATCGTGACATAATGTAAAATGGTCTAATATATGTGTATTTGGAGTGCCTGAGGAGAGGGGAGAGAAAATGGAACAAAATAAATCTTTGAAGAGATAATGTACAATAATTTCCCCAAATTAAGAGCATAAACCCATATGGGCTGGCCCGGCGGCATAGTGGTTAAGTTTGGCATGTTCCACTTTGGTGATCCAAGTTAGCGGGTTCAGATCCCAGATGCGAATCTACACCATTCATCAAGCCATGCTGTGGCAGTGACCCACATACAAAATAGAGGAAAGATTGGCACAGATGTTAGCTCAGGCCCAATCTTCCTCATCAAAAAAAACAAAAAGCACTAACCCTTAGATCCAAGTGGCTCAGAAAACCACAAGAATAATAATTACAAAACACACATGCACACACACACACACACACCCCTAGGCACATCCTTGTCAAACTGTTGAAACCAATATAAAGGAAAAATTTCTAAAGCAACCAGATAGAAAAAATGAATTACACACAGAAAGACAACAAGAAAAATGGTAGCTGAATTCTCACCAAAAACAACGGTGATCAGAAGGCAATGGGAAAATATGTTTAAAGGACTAAGAGAAAATAAAAACTATCAATCTAGAATTCTAAAGCCAGTGAAAATATTCCTCAAAAATAAGACCTAAATAAAAATACCACAGGCAAATATTGAAAAAATTCATTTCCAGCCAAACTGCACTACAAGAAATACTAATAGCTGTTCTTCATAACAAAGGGAAATGTTACTAGATAATGTTGCAAAATAGAATGAAGATTTTCAGAAAAAGTAATCTCTCTTTCTCTCTCTCTAACACACACAAGTGCAAAGATACACTCATAGTTCTTATAATGACTCCAGATATATTCAATGCAGATAATTAAATTGCTTAAAGGCCATGTTGATTGATTGGTATAACAATAAATAGCTATGTGCTTATTCACATAGCTTTAGTGTTCACATATTCACATGTGCTTTAGTGTCCATACATATATTTCCTAGCACTGTTCACTGAGAAGGTTTAAAAGCAGAAAAATCTTACTCAATGAACCCACCTTATGCTCAGATCTTTGTTTTTAATTAACATTCTCCAATGAAAGTTATCAGGGCTACTTGAAGAAATAGCAAATTCTAGGACTGGAACAGGTGAAATGCAAGATAAGCCTGGAGCATCATATTGGTAGAACATAGAGAATTTCTCAAAAGAGAAAAATGGATGGAGCATGTCAAAAGGGCAAGAGAAAATGTGGAAACCTCTCAATGGTGAAAGCTGGAATAATTTGAACAACAAAATAAAGAATTGTAATATTGGATCACAACCCAAATAATGAAATATTTGACATTTTTACTGTTTAAAATATTGCTTCTACATACAGGGAGAATATCAGACAGTGTTATAATTTCTTCTTTAGCCATCAAATATAATTGACTCAGAAAATTAATATAAAAACTCAGAAGGAGAAATGATGTCTGTTGCATTTATTGTATTTTTGTATCTTTTTGACTCAGTTATTTATCGAGGTGTTACTTAGTTTCCACCTACTTATGAATTTTCTAAATTCCTCCATTACGTATTTCTTGTTAAAATTTTTTTCAAGCTTTGTTGAAATATAATTGACATATAAGATTGTGTAAGTTTAATATCGACAATATTAATTTGATACATTTATCTATTGTAAAATAATTACCACCATAGCATTAGTTAACACCTCCATCCCATCACATAATTACCATTTCTTTTTTGTGGTGAGAACATTTACAATTTACTCTCTCACAAACTTTCAAGTATATAATCCAGCATCATTAGCTACAATAACCATGCTGTATATTAGATCCCCAGAACATGTTAATCTTATAACTGGAAGTTTTTACACTTTGACAAGTATCTCCCCATTGCCCCCACCCCTTGGCCTCTGGTAACCATCACTCTACTCTCTGTTTTTCTGAGTTTGGCTGTTTTGAATCTACATATAAGTGATATCATACAGTATTTGTCTTTCTCTGACTTATTTCATTTAGCATAATGCCCTCAACTTTCATCCAAGTTGTCACAAGTGGCAGAACTTCCTTCTTTATCACGGCTGAATAATATTCCATTACATATATATATATATATATACACACACACACACACACATATAACATCTTTTTATCCATTCATCTGACAGACACTTAAATTGTTTCCATACCTTGACTATTGTGAATAACGCTGCAATGAACATAGGACTGCAGATAACTCTTCGAGATCATGATTTCAATTCCTTTGGATATATACCCAGAAGTGGAGTAGCTGGATCATATGGTAGTTCTATTTTTTTTAATAATATTTTTATTGAGGTATAATTTGTATTTAACATTATATTCATTTCAGGTCTACAGTATAATGATTGGATTTTGGATATACTGTGGAAAGCTCACCACAATGTCTAGTTAATATCTGTTACCATGTATAGTTACAAATGTTTTTCTTATGATAAGAACTTTTAAGATTTACTCTCTTAGCAGCTTTCAAATAGGCAATACAGTATTTTTAACTATAATCACCATCCTGTAAATTACATCCCCAGGATTTACTTATTTTATAACTGGAAGTTTGCACCTTTTGACCCCCTTCATCCATTTTGCCCACTCTCACCCCCCCACCTCTGGCAACCACCAATCTGTTCACTGTATCTATAAGCTCGGTTTTGTGTTGTTGTTTTTTTTTTTTTTTTTAGATTTCACATATAAGTGAAATAATATATTTATCTTTCTCTGTCTGACTTATTTCACTTAGCATAATGCCCTCAAGTTCCATCCATGTTGTCACAAATGGCAAGATTGCATTCTTTTTTTATTGCTAGTAGTATTCCATTGTGTGTGTCTGTGTACTTGTGTGTATATACGTATACATATATATATATGTATATATACATACCTGTTGGCCATTTGTATGTCTTTTGGATAACTGGACACTTTTTATTTCACTATGTTGCTAAAACCTCTTAATTGGACTGGAGGGATCTCCCAGAGCTGTTTTTGTTCTTGGATAGCTGTCTGTTGATCTTTGTGGGGGACGGGGAGGCTGGGCTCTCCCACAGTGTTGCCATTTTTTCCACTATTTCTGTTATTTATTGCTAATTTCATTCCATCGTGTTTACTGAACATACTTTATTTGATTTTATTGTTTTCTAAATACACTGAGACTTGGTTTATGGCGTTGCATGTAGTTTATGTTGGAGGTGTTCCACGTGTGCATGAGAAGAATGTGAATTCTGCTATGGTTGTGTGGAATGTTCTATAGATATATGTTAGGTCTAGTTGGTTTATAATGTTTTCAAGTTTTCTGTACCTTGTTGATATTCTGCGTAATTGTGTTATACATTGTGAATACAGGGTGTTGAACTCTCCAAATCATATTGTTGAACTCTTTCTTTCTCCTTTCAGTTCTGTCAGTTTGCTTCATGCATTTTGGGGCACTGTTATTAGGTGAATATGTTTATAATTGTCATTTCATCCTGATTGATAATTTTATTATTATAAAATGCCTCTATTCAAGTAACTTTTTATTTTTTTTAATATCAATACAGCCATTTCAGTTTTTATGTTTTCTGCATACATGGTTCAATCGTTTTACATTCAATCTATTTGTAACTTTGCATCTAAAGTGTGCCTCTGGTAGTCAGCAAGTAGTTGTCCCCTTAGCTACGCCTCCCTGGAATAGTTTCTGCACTGTCGAGCTGGGGTGTGATGAAAGAGGCATGTGGCCTGCCCCTGCTGGAGTGAATATGTAACCTTAGCCTGGGAGCTTGGGGGTGAGGATTGTTCTTAGCCACATTTTTCTGGAGTAGAGCTCCATCATGCTGAAAGCAAAGCTGAGAAAATGACAAAAAGCTTAAGGAGAAAGGTAAGACACAATATCAGGCTCATCTTTCAGAGGCTCCCATTTGTTTGGCATCTGGACCCCTGAAGTCCTGTGCACCTTCGTATCCCTGATCTCCAACGTCTGCCCAGCCATGTGAGACTGCTGTAGTTCTGATCTCCTTTTTCTTGACCTCTAAGCTGAATACCAATTAAGAACCAGCAAATGTCTCAAAGATAAAGCAGCAGAGAATATCAGGCTTGCCTCACTGCGTTTTCTTTGTCTGTGCTACCTTGACCCTTAAATCTCAGCTGTCTTGGATGCTTTCTAGGACTTTCCAGTGTCAGCATGTTTTATATTTCATCTAGCTTCTTCAGTTGTTCTCATTGTGTGTTTGTGTGCTACCCAGTCATAGTCAAAGTTCACCTACTGTCTAAAAATTCTTACGTTAAAAAGTGCACCTTGAAGCATGCCTAGGGAGAAGCATCTGAAACAGGCCGTGTCAACTCTATTAATGGACCTATTATCCTTAGAACAGAGATGTTTTTTTTCTTTGAATAGGTCATTTTATAATTAAATGGTTGCTTGATGTTTTGTGGAGAGTTGTTTCAATAGTCACATTCTGTTTCTGGTAATTTTTTTAGATGGGTGCCTACTGGTGTTATGATTATCTCAGGTGTTTGGAGAATATTGGAATTTGGGAAAGAAATGTAGCAGGAAGCAGATATTTTGTGTATTTCAGTTTAGTTTAATTTTATATTTGACGATCATGTGAATCATGCACGAGTTGGGTTAGACCTCTTCACATAGTCCTCGTTCAACTGAATTATGTGCACTGTTGTCAATCAACATGTTAAATTGATTTGCCACTTAAGTCTTCAATGAGATTGGACTATTTCAGCATTTTCATAGAAAATTATTGTATAAAAAGTCAGGAAAACAGAGCAGAGAAGCATAATTTGATAGAATCAAAGCAATCATACATCTTCGGAAGAATGACCAGAATCCATGTTTTTTGAAAAGCAACCACCAAGGGCTCTGTAGTGACTAAGAAAGGAAAACACTCACAGGTAGATAAAGCTGGGTTATGTTTTGTTACTGAGGTACATGCACAGAGATTGCCTGTCACATGTTAAGCAATGCAAATAAAGCAAGGTGAGTTAGAAAGTCCATAGAATAAATGAAAAAAATTCATAAGAATGAAAGACAGCAGCAACGCATTAGTTGTATTCTTTGTATTGTATTATACTTTAATTGCAGGATTTTTCTAAGTTGTATAAAAAATAATGGTGCATCTTAACAATAGATGACATCCTCGAATATATGATGTGGTGTTGATCTATAATTTCTTCTATGTGCTTACTACACAGTGCCTCATATATACCATATACCAAGTAAATGTTTGTGCATGTTTAAATTGTGAGATTTCTTGCTTATATACTCAAATTATGACTTTGTACTTGCTGTTTTGAAATAATTTGTTATGTCAATTTGAAAAGTTTAAATGGTTAAATTTTTACACGTGAAATTTTACGTAAAATTTGCATTCTCCATTTTATAAACATTATGATATCTTGAAGACTATTAAAGGTTTAGGACAAATTCAGTAATATATTTGAGGTTTTCAGAAAAAATATTTTGACTATTTATTGACAACAAAACTCTGATTACTTTTGGCTCTTTTTAGAGTAGAGACATATCACTAGAATATTCTTTAAATTTCGGTTGATAAAATGCTGAAATGGAAACTGTCGATCAACTGGGGTCTGCCGTTGGAGAGTCAACATTTTAGAAACAATGAATTTTCTCCTCTCATTGATTTTATTTATTTTTATTATTTTTGTGTGTGTGTGAGGAAGATCAACCCTGTGCTAACATCTGCCAATCCTCCTCTATTTTTTGCTGAGGAAGACTGGCCCTGGGCTAACATCCATGCCCATCTTCCTCCACTTTATATGGGACGCCGCCACAGCATGGCTTGCCAAGCAGTGCGGCTGTGGGTACCCAGGATCCGAACCGGCGAACCCCGGGCCACTGCAGCAAGCGCGTGCACTAAATGGCTTGTGCCACCAGGCCGGCCCCACCTCTCATTGATTTTAAATGAGATCCTTTTCTATGATATTTCTTCATATCTTATTTGGAAAACCTCAGCAAATGTGATGGAATTTTCCTCAGTTTATGATTTGGGCAACTTGCCTCTAAGAGATGTAGGTATAAAACTGCCCTGGAAATAGAGAGGGTGAGGTTCTAGCTTAAATTATCCACTTAGTAGTGAGGTGATTTTGAACAAAAGCAGCATCTTCAGGATTTCATGTGCTCATCTAAAAACTGAGTTAGCTGATAACTAAGTTGTCAATAAATTTGTTATATTTGCTGCTCTTTTATTAAGATCAGAATAAAATTATTAAAATTCTTCTTATTTTATGTCAAGACATAATTTGTTTTTAGTAATTATAATGTTTTGGGAAAAAGTGTCCCTGAATGACAAGTAATTGTTTTTGGTAATCTACGTGGAGAGCTATCCATGACTATGTGAATGTGGTAACAGCAAATAATTTTTAGACCAAAGATATGCCTATTGTAAAATTATATGATATTTCTATTTTCGAAAATATACCAATATTAAAAAATTCAAAGGACATTTCACTTACAATACGCTATGCAGGGACCCTTGTTATATTTCTCAGCAGAAATTTATATATAGTGATTGATCAAAATTTGCTGCAAAATCCATTTTAATATTTTTCATTCCCGTTGGCTATCTTAATTTATACTTTTGTCATAAAACAAACTGATAAAAATAGTCTTTGTTCTGTCCTAAAAGATATTCATCTCATTACTAGTCAGCATCTGCTTTTGATATAGAATTAGAGAAACACACAGATCTTCAGGTAATGCACGTCAATCATTAGGAGCCATTACATTGACCTAAACGGGCTGCTCTAGAAAGCTGAGAACAGCTTTCCTACAGTGTCTAATACAAAGTTTGTCTACTCACCATAAATAAACCAAATAATTTGAGGAATCATTTGACTACAAACAGCCAAATACCTTGCACATTGTACTCTTTTATTTCATTTCATATTTGTAGATGTAAGTTAGCCTACCACCCCCACTCTTTCCATTTTCTTTTGTGTCTAATATACTTTAAATCCAGAAGGTATAATTTGAATAATTTGTCCCTCTTCCAGACTAAACCAGATCACTACTTGATAAAACAAGAATGTAACTCCTTAATCAATATTGCATACAGCTGAACATGCCACAATGATTTTGAAACGTCTGGTTATGTTGCATTGCCATGATGCAGTTGATTGAAATAAAATACATGCATTTTTGCTTTGGAAATTAGAAGTTTGCTACTCTGTTTTTTCTTTTTTTTAATAATGTGTCGGGTTTAGCTTAATGACATTTATTTCAGTAAATGGCAAATTGAATCATTCATTGCTGCCATCAAGTATTTGATTCATTTTAATCAAAACATGTTTCTTAATAGTCTTGATTTCATAGTCCCCGTGATAATGAAAAAACTAATAAAGAATAAGTGATTAAATGAGCATATCATTTTTGAAAACTAAAATAATATATGAAAATAATCTGTAAACAGCACAATTTCACTGTATTTACTAAAAATAAATCTCTGATTAAGACTTCAGATTAGGAATAATAACCAATGATGGCTAAAAAGCTGTAAAAAATGCTCTCCTTTTACAGTGATATCTTTCAAATGCAGAATTGAGCTCTTGATTGCCTCTAATATACCTTTGACTATAAAGCCTGGTTTTTATTCATACATCAAATTCCAGTGAAACACTACTAGATACAGTAAATTGTATGGAAGTTTTCTTCATTATTTTTATGGTAAGAAATAGAAAAGATGTTGATAGATGAGATTTGCATTATGCACACTAATGATTGCAAAGACAATGACTGGAGTGTGGACACTCTCAACCTCTGGCTTCCAGCTGTGTGCCCAGAGTGGCTGCTTGACACCCTCTGATTCCCCAGCCAGGAGGGAAGCTGCAAGAGACCAGGGATGCAAAGCCAAGGATTTTAAAGGCAAAGCCCGTATTACGCACTAATGGTTGCTAGCCACATAACTGAATGGCCAGCAGTTAATCTCATAAACATATTTAGCTACAAGGAAAGATGAAAAATAGAAAAATTAATGGTTAACCAAAAGAAATTTGCCATGCTAAATTTCTTTTGTTACGGAAGAAGAAGAAAACAGATATGGCTTGGGGAGTATGTAACTGTCTGCATCAGGGACCAAGAGAGTGCCTTCAGTATTTTTCTTACAGTTAAAAAGTGCACAGGAGGGGTCAGCCTGGTGGTGTAGAGGTTAAGTTCGTGCGCTCCGCTTCAGCGGCCAGGGGTTCACAGGTTCGGATCCCAGGCACAGACCAACGCACCACTTGTCAAGCCATGCTGTGGCGGTGTCCCATATAAAGTAGGGGAAGATGGGCACGAGTATTAGCCCAGGGCCAATCTTCCTCAGCAAAAAGAGGAGGATTGGCAACGGATGTTAGCTCAGGGCTAATCTTCCTCACACACACACACAAAAAAAAAATGCACAGGAAATCATATCCCTAACTCCACTGGATAAGTTTGAAGGAATAACAGTATAATAAATATCAAATTATTTCTTTAAACAATTTTGATATTTGAAATATCCAAAATAACTTCATATTAGAGGGATCTTCAATCAGACCTTATCAGGATTCCACATTAGAGATGCAGTGTCACAAAATGGGACTTTGGACACATGGACTCTGGAGACGGATTGCCTAGATTTGGTTCTTGGCCCCTCCGCTTGCTACTATAGGAATTTATTTCTTAATCTCTTTCCTCACCTACAAAATTTAAAAACAATACTAATGTGCCATTCTAGTTTTTGTAAATATTAGATGAATTAATATTTACGTTAGTGCCTGGATCATGGCAAGCATGATGTATAGGTTAGCTACATCTATACCATGCTATCATTAACATCTTTAAGTTTTGATACCTGTTCTAATTGTATACCTTTCCAATAATATAAATTGTTCATTAATTTTGAAAATAACATTATTTCGAAAGACATTTTTTAAAAAGTGAAAACAAATAAATAAGTGTGAAATAAAATTCAATGTCCAGAACAGTTTGTTTATACCTACGTGTCTGAATCCAGAGAAGTATTTGCTATATGAGAAAAATTTTTCATTCTCACAATAGCAGCTATAAAATATTATTTTTAATGCATTACATTATAGAACATTATTGAGCATTTGTCCACCATTTTACTGTAACAGGTCAGGGAGAATTGTGAGTTAAGTAGAATCAATACAAGTTTGGGTTTTCTCCTAGAAGAAAGAAAGACTTAGTGAAGACATATCGATAATAATTGAAGTATTTATCTTCAGTAGAGAAGTTGAGAAAGAGATACACTGGTTCAATGATTTCATCCATTAAAATACATTGTTATAGTGGCAACGTAAAAACATGCTTATAATATATACTGGTAACACCTGGTGTTTATATATCATGTGGAAAACTTAAATACCCTCTATTTTTTTCCAGCTTTCATAGGTACAATTGACAAATAACATTGTGTAAATTTAAGGTGTACAATGTGATTGTTTTACAGATGTATATATTTTCAAATGATCACCTCAATAATGTTAGACAGCACATCTATCACCTCACATAGTTATCATTTTTGTGTGTTTGTGGTGAGAAAATTTAAGATCTATTCTCTGAACAAATTTCAAGTATAAAACACAATATTGTTAACTATCATCACCATGCTGCAAGTTAGATACCTAGAACTTATTCATCTTATAATTGAAAGCTTTTCACCTTTTAACAACATCTCCACATTTCTCCCACTCCAAGCTACTGGAAACCACCAGGCAACTCTCTGTTGCTGAATTTATTTTTTTTTTTAAGATTCTTCATATAGGTGAGATCATACAGTAATTATGTTTCTATATTTTACTCATTTCATTTAGTATAATGACCTTAAGTTTCATTTATGTTTTTTGCAAATGGGAGGATTTCCTTCTTTTATATGACTGAATAATATACCAATATATATATATAACATTTTCCTCATCCATTCATTTGTCAACAGATACTTAACGTTGTTTCCATGTCTTGGCTATTGTAAATAATGCTTCAATGAACATGGGAGTGTAGATATCTCTTCAAAATAGTGATTTCATGTCCTTCAGATATACACCCAGAAGTGGAATTGCTGGATAATACATGGTAGTTCTATTTTTAATTTTTTGAGGAACCTCCATATTGTTTTCCATAGTGGCTGCACCAATTTATATTACCACCAACAGTGCACAAGCGTTCCCTTTTCTCCATATCATCACCAACACTTGTTACCTCTTGTCTTTTTAATAACAGTCATCCTAACAGGTGTAAGTTGATATCTCATTGTGGTTTTGAGTTGCATTTGCCTGATGATTAGTGGCGTTGAGCACCTTTTCATGTACCTGTTGGCCATTTGTATGTCTTCTTTGGAACTGTATCTATTGAGGTCATCTATCTGTTTTTTATTAGGATTATTTATTTTTTGTGCTATTGAGTTATAGGAATTCCTTATATGTTTTGGATACTAAATCCTTATCAGATATATGGTTTGGAAATATTTTCTCCCATTCCGTAGGTTGCCTTTCATTTTGTGAATCATTTCTTCTGCTGTGCAGAAAGTATTTAGTTTGATGTAGTCCCAATTGTTTATTTTTGCTTTTGTTGTTTGTGGTTTTGGTGTCATAACAAAAAATCACTGCCAAGACCAATGTCAAGGAGCTTTTTTTTTTTAAAAATTTTTTGTTTATTGCAGTAACATTGGTTTATAACATTGTATAAATTTCAGGTGTACATCATTATACTTCTGTTTCTGCATAGATTACATCATGTTCACCACACAAATACTAATTACAACCTATCACCACACACATGTGCTGAATTATCCCTTTCGCCCTCCTCCCTCCCCCCGTCCCCTCTGGTAACCATCAATCCAACCTCTGTCTCTACGTGTTTGTTTGTTGTTGTTATTATCTACTACTTAATGAGTGAGATCATATGGTATTTGACCTTCTCCCTCTGACTTATTTCACTTTGCATAATACCCTCAATGTCCATCCATGTTGTCACAAATGGCTGGATTTCATCGTTTCTTATGGCTGAGTAGTATTCCATTGTGTATATATACCACGTGTTCTTTATCCATTCGTCCCTTGATGGGCACTTAGGTTGCTTCCAAGTCTTGGCTATTGTGAATAACCCTGCAATGAATGCCGGGGTGTGTGTATCTTCACGCATTGATGTTTTCAAGTTCTTTGGATAAATACCCAGCAGTGGAATAGCTGGATCATATGGTAGTTCTATCCTTAATTTTTTGAGGAATCTCCATACTGTTTTCCATAGTGGCTGCACCAGTTTGCACTCCCACCAGTAGTGTATGAGAGTTCCCTTCTCTCCACATCCTCAAGGAGCTTTTTCTTTTGGTTTTCTACTGGGCGTTTTGTGGTTTCAGATCTTATATTTACGTCTTTAATATCAGGTTAATCTTTTTGACTGGTGTGATATAGTGGTCAAATTTAATTCTTTTGCATGTGAATATCCAGTGTTCCCAACAAAACTTATTAACGAAACTATTCTTTGCCTATTTTGTATTCCTGGCATTCTTGTCAAAAATCAGTTGACCATATATTCACGGGTTTATTTCTGGCCTTTCAGTTCTAGTCCATTGCTCTATATTTCTGTTTTATGCCAGTACCATACAGTTTTGATTACTATAACTTGGTAATATAATTTGAAATCAGAAAGTGTAATGCCTCAAGATTTGTTCTTCTTTCTCAAGATTGCTTTGGGTATTTGGTGTGTTTTGTGGTTCTGCATGAATTTTAGGATTGTTTTTTCTACTTCTGTGAAAAACATCATTGAAATTTTGATAGGGATTGCATTGAATCTGTAGAGCGCTTTGGGTAGTCCGGAAATTTTAACAATTTTAATTCTTCTGATCCATGAACTTAGGATATCTTTCCATTTATTTTTGATTTCCTCAGTTTCTTTCATTAATGTCTTATAGTTTTTTCTTTTCTTTTCTTTTGTGAGGAAGATCAGCCCTGAGCTAACATCCGTGCCAATCCTCCTCTCTTTTGCTGAGGAAGTCTGGCCCTGTGCTAACATCTGTGCCTATCTTCCTCCACTTTATATGGGACACCACCACAGCATGGCCTGACAAGCAGTGCCTCAGTGCGTGCCTGGGATCTGAACCTGGGCCACCAGCAGTGGAGTGCACACACTTAACCGCTACACCATGGGGCCGGCCCCAATCAGATTCTTTTCTTAATTTCTCTTTCCAATAGTTCATTGTTAGTGTATGTATAGAAATGCAACTGATTTTTGTATATTGATTTTGTATCCTGAAACCTCACTGATTTTGTTTATTAGTTCTAAAGGTTTTGTGGTGTGCTCTTCGGGATTTACTATATATAAGATCATGTCATCTGCGAACAGAGAAAGTTTTACTTCTTCTTTTCCAATTTGGATGATTTTTATTCTTTTTCTTACCTAATTGCTCTGGCTAGGACTTATAGCACTATGTTGAATGGGAGTGGTGAGAGTGGGCACCCTTGTCTTGTTTTTGATCTTAGAGGAAAAGCTTTCAACTTTTCCCCATTGCGTATGATGTTAGCTGTGGGCTTGTCATATATGGCCTTTATTATTCTGAAGTACCTTTTTTCTATAGGCAATTTGTTGAGAGTTTTTATCATGAAAGAATGTTAAATTTTGTCAAATGTTTTTTCTGCATATATTAAGATGACCATAGGATTTTTATCCTTCGTTCTATTAATGTGGTATATCACATTTATTAATTTGCATATATTAAGCCATCTTTGCATCCCAGAGATAAATCTTGCTTGATCATGGTGTATGATCTTTTTAATGTGCATTGAATTTTTTTGCTAGTACTTTGTTAAATGTTTTGAATCTATATTCATCAGGGATATTGACCTGTAATTTTCTTTTCTTACAGGGTCCTTATCTGACTTTGTTATCAGAGTCATGCTGACCTTTTAAAATAAGTTTTGGTTGTGTACTCCTCTCTTAAATTTTTTGGAAGAGTTTGAGGAAGATTGGTGTCAGTCTTCCTTACATGTTCGGTAGAATTCACCAGTGAGGCCTGCTGGCCCTGGGCTTTTGTTTTTTGGGAGGTTTTTGATTACTGATTCAATTTCATTTGTTACTGATCTGTTCAGATTCTCTAGCTCTTCATCATCAGTCTTGGTAAACTGTATTTTTCTAGGAATTTATCTATTTCTTCTAGGTTGTCCAATTTGTTGACATTAAATGTTCATTGTAGCATCTTATGCTCCCCTGTATTTCTGCAGTATCGGTTGTAATGTTTCCATTTTCACTTATAATTTTATTTATTTGAGACCTTGCCCTTTTTTTCTTGGTTCATCTAGCTAAAGTTTTGTCTGTTTTGTTTGTCTTTTCAGAAAACCAACTCAGTTTCATTGATATTTTCTATTGTTTTTGTATTCTCCATTTCTTTTATTTCTGTTCTTATTTGAGATCTTCCTTGTTTCTTAATGTAGGCATTTACAGCTTTAAATTTTCCTCTTAGAACCACTTTTGGTGCATCCCATATGTTTTGGTATGTTATGTTTCCATTTTCATTTATCTTAAGATATTCTTTTGATTTTCCTTTTGATATCTCCTTTGACTTTGTTGTTCAGGAGTATATTGTTTAATTTCCATGTATCTGTAAATATTTCAATATTCCTCCTGTTCTTGATTTCTAGTTTCATACTACTGTGGTCAGAAAAAATAGTTGACATAATTTCAATCAATTTGAATTTGTTAAGACTTATTTTGTTGTCTAACATAGGATCTACCCTAGAGAATGTTCTGTGTGTGCTTGGGAAGAACACGTATCATGCTGCTGTTGGATAAATGTTCTACATGTCTATTAGATCCATTTGATCTGTAGTGTTGGTCAAATCCGCTGTTTTGTAATTGATTGTCTGTCTGAATTATCTATCCATTGTTGAAAATGGGGTGTTAAATTCCTCACTATTATTATACTGCTGTTTATTTTCTCTTTCAGTTCTGTTAGTATTTGATTTACATATTTAGGTGCTCTGATGTTGGGTGCATAAATTTTACAATTGTTTTATCTTTTTGAGATGTTGACCCATTTAGCCTTATATAACACATTTTTTGTCTCTTTTTACAGTTTTTAAGATAAAGTTGGTTTTGTTTAATGTAAGTATAGCTGGGTGGGGCTGCTGGCTTGGCACCAAACTCAGGCAGGGCCACTCACTGGGCTCCACAGTCACCCCTGGTCAAGTTGGGCCTCATGGCTGTGCTGCACAGTTGGGGAGAGCTGCAGGCTGTGCCCTGCAGTTGAGTGGGGCTGCAGGCTCAATTCCACTATTGGGCAATGATGCTGGCTGGGTCCCTATTTATTTGGGGCTGCCAGCTGTACCATCAGTCAGATAAGGCTGGAGGTTGTGCTCCATGGTCAGGCAAGCTTGCTGTCCACTCTTCCTGGTGGAGTGGCACTGTAGGCTGTGCTCTGTATTTGGGCTGGGTCACTGGCTGTGTTCCCTGCCTGCTCTAGACTTCAGGCTGTGCTCAGCAATAGGTGGAGCTGTGGGCTGGGCTTCACGGCCAAGCAGAGCTGTGGGCTGGGCAGAACTGTAGATTGGGCTCTGTTGCCAGGTGGGATCACTGTATAGGCTATATGGTCAAGTGGGGCTGTAGACTGTGCCCTTCAGTTTGGTAGGGCTGCTGTCTTGGCTCCCTGCCTGGGCAGAGCCGTAAGCTGGCCTCCGAGGTTGCCCAAGCTCACTTTCCAGGCTCCCTGGTCAGGTGGGGCTAGAGGCTTTGCCCCTCAGTTGGGCAGGGCTGCTTGCTTGATCCCTGCCTAGATGAGACCATCAGATGGGCGCCAAGGATGCCTGGGGTCTCTGGCCAAGCTCCCTGATTGAGCAGGGCTGTAGGATGGGCTCTGTGCTTGGCCAGGTCCTCTGGCCAGACTCCCTGCTCAGGTGGGGCTGCAGGCTGCACTCCGGAGTTGGGCATAGCTGCTGGCCTTCTGCCTGGGCATGGCCATGGCCGATCTCACTGGCTGCCAGGAGTCTCTGCTCAGGCCTGCTGGTTGGATACGGCTGAAAGCTACGATCAGCTGTTGGCTGGAGCTGCTGGCTTGCCACCCTGCCCAAGTGGGATCATAAGATAAGCTCTGTGGCCAGGCTGGACCACTTGCTGAGGAAGAAAACTGGGCAGAACTGCTGACAGCGCTCTCTGGCTAGCCAGGGCCACCTGCTCAGCTCTGTGTGTGGGCAGAGCCACTGTCTGCGCTCTCTGGTCAGGCACTACTTCCTGCAGGAACATGGTCCACCAAAATCTGCATGCTGGTTTCTGTGAGCCCACTCCTTCTTTGTTTCTAGTTGGGCTTTCTGTGAAGGAGTATGAGCTGAGGGCAACTTACTCTACCTTCTTGCTGATACCATTCTCTAAAATATTTTTAAAAGTCCAGTGCAAAGCACTGATGAAAAGTGGAAATATCCCAAATAGTTTATTATTTTAAATATATTTTTAAAAACGACCAAGTCAAATAGAAATAATATCATAAAAATGAAGGTCAGTTAATCTACAGCTATGTTTAAGTGCTATTGCAACATAAAAAGGGATGAAACCAAGGCCTGCCCGGTGGCATAGCTGTAAAGTGTGTGCACTCCACTATGGCTGCCCAGGGTTCGGATCCCGGGCACGCATCGACGCACCGCTTGTCAAACCATGCTGTGGCAGCATCCCATATAAAGTGGAAGAACGTTAGTCCAGGGCGAGTCTTCCTCAGCAAAAAGAGGAGGATTGGGGACAAATGTTAGCTCAGGGCTAATCTTCCCCACCAAAAAAAAAAAAAAAAGGATGAAACCAGATTAGAACAATTTGTTAATGAAAATATTCATAAGATTCATTTCATTGATTATAGCTAGCACATGAATAATGCATTTTAGTATTCAATGCAAAATTCTCTAAATGTGTTTACTCAGCGATTTGGGCAAGACAATTATTGATGAAGTTATTTGGATGAAATATAAAACCATGTTTTAGAGGTGTCATTTTAAAAAATCTGCAAGTACTGTCTGGCATATGTCTTCCACTGGAAAGCCTGTAGTATCTAAAATTTAAGAGTTCCAAGTCTTGTTCCCCCAGTACTTCTTTTCACTGTATCTTTATAGAATCAGCTCTCAAACATTACACCAAGCAAGAATATTTAGTCCCTCAGGTGTCACACATGCTCATAGCCATCAAGGCCTCTGATTTCACGTCATCAATTTGTCTCATATATCTCTTCCACTATTCTCTTGTCCTGAAATGCTGCAGTAACAATGTAATGGATCGCTCTTTATTAGTTTCATCCTTTAGAAACTATCCTTCATATTGTTATTAGAATCATTCCAAATCATAAAATTAATCAAAATTTCCTGATTGTTTAATGGATTTTCCCATTCTTGACTTTTAGAATTTCATTTTCACTATATATATATACTATATATATATATATAATGTATATATACTGCACACTATATCCTTTCTTTTATCTTTCATGCTTTCTAATCTTTATGTCAAATTGTATAAACCAAACATGTTTGGTCAATTGAATTACTTCTAAAATTTCCATTTCGGATTTTTAAAACATGAATTATGTTACCTGTGCTCTGGATCATCGTGCATTCACTCCCAAGGTTGGCTGCTTTACTGAGGACATTTACCTTTTAAAATTATGCAACCAAAACATGATCACAACATAAGAGGTGGAACTAAGGCTACAGCTCAGTTCTTCTGATTCTAAACCCATTCCTTTTTCCATTGCTAGAAAGGAAGAAGAAGGGCACAGAGTTTACAGCCAAAAGAGTATGATAGTCTAAGTCTGGTTCTTAAATATTCGAGTTTTGTTACTTGGGGTAAGTAATGTAATAATTTAGAGCTAATTTCTTTGTTTATAAAACAGTAGGTTTGTTGTAATAATAATTGGAGTACACATTATCAATTCAACACTAGATGATAGGCATATTTTAGATAATGACTAATATGAGAAAATCATCATCGTCACCTTCAATAAGGACGTATAATGCTATCATAAATAAATTCAACTTCATTGACATTTTTCCATATAGTTATATAAAATATAATTACATAATTTATTTATTCTTTATGTACAATTCTTTATTATTTACTTATCTTTCCATTTCCAAAGACATAAATAATTCCAGAATAAGTTTACCATTTATAGCATGTTTCATAGCCCATATCAGTACTGTTGCATTTCTTATATAAAATTTCTTCCTTTAAATTACTTATTTTTTAATTTTAGGTTTTGTTTGTTTGTTTTTTGGTGAGGAAGATTTGCCCTGAGATAACATCTGTTGTCAATCTTCCTCTTTTTGCTTGAGGAAGATTCATCTTGAGCTAACATCTGTGCCCATCTTCCTCTATTTTGTATGTGTGAGGGTCACTGCCACAGCATAGCTGCTGATGAGTGGTGTAGGTCCACGCCTGGGAACAGAACCCAGGCCACTGAACCAGAGCACACTGAACTTAACCACTAGGACTCGGGGCCAGACTCTTTACTTCTATATTTTAATTTTTAAATGTGTTTATGAATTTGTAAAAAATACCTGATACAGAAATCCAAAAGATAAATATTATACATAAAAATTAAATCATCTGTCCTCTCCTGAACATGAACCACCAAATTCTCCTCCACAAAGACAACCACTGTTGCTATATTTGTGTATATAGGTGACGTGTATTTGCTTTTCTGAAGATATTCTATGAATATATATATGTATAAATCAATAATAGCATGATATGTATGTTGTTAGTACCTCTATTTTGTCAATTACATATAGGTTGGTGATCATTCTGTATCAGCACACATAAAGCTAATTTTAAAAAATTTTTAAAAATTACTGCATAGCATACATATGGATGTAACATAATGCATTTAATCAGTCATCTTTGAAAAACTTTAGTAGGCTGTAATATTTTTATATATTAATTATTCAAGCATGTGAATGAATTATTTCAAGATTAAATATTATAAATGTGATTGCTGGACCAAGTGTATAAGCATTTATTTTTAATTTGGAAACAGTTTGTTAAATTTCCCTCCATAGATGGTGTACCAACTTACAATACAAAAAGCCTTAAATTAGTTTTTCTTTTACTTAAGAATTTTAAACAGTTTGTCATAAAATTTTTTGATTCTCAAATTCTGATAAATGAACTATAATTGTAAATTAAATTCAATTATTTTCTCATACAACTGAGTTTAAGAATCTTTTCATATATTTATCATTTTATCATACAAGTTACATACTTTTTCTATCAGTTGTTGGTTTTCTTCTTATATATTTGTATTATCTAATATATTTTCCTTTTAAGCCAGCAGCTTTAAATCTCATGCCTTTGGATTATATTGCTCTCTAACCTTGGATCTCTAGACACTTTGGGGCACTACTTTTGGTTCCCTGAGTAACATTTCCTCTATTACTCCCTCTAACAAACACTCTGTCAATGTTCTTGATTATTTCAACAGGCTTGTCAATACTTGGGCTTCTCAGTTCCTTAACTTCCTTTTATTCAAAAATCCGGTCTTATAGTTTACTTTATCACCTACCCTCATGGCTGTGAACCAGTGTCCCACTCATTGTTTTGACATAATGATCTCCTCAGCACTTGGGAGAACATAAAACCGTCAAGTTGTCTAGAGTATACAAAAAATCTCCTACAGGACTCTTTAAGAGGATGGTCTAAGCAGAGCAAGATTGATGCTGTTAACACAGTTCCAGGAAGTAGCCAAGAGCATCCATAGCCAGCGTTACTTATCCAGTTATAATTGTGAGTGTGGCTAAGAGAATGCTCTATAACCTGGATATCTTCAGTAGACACCTGCAGAACAGACAACTGTTATCATGGAAAAGGAGCCTCTGGTAGGCTAGATTAATTTATGTTCTATTCACTTAAGAGAGAACAATGCCCAGGATACAACCTGCTGGGATGGGGGCTAAAGAAGTGGCGGTGAACAGGTGGTTAGTACAGTCCCTGATCTCTGCTTGCTCTGGCATCTGATATTTCAGTTTGGGCTTTAGCGACTTTATATGACTTCTGAGCTACATATAAGACTATTGCTCTAAATTAATTCTCTGTAAATTTCAGAGTTATTATTTTAAAATGTTTGATGTGAAAATATTCAATCGTTTCCAAATTCACTCACATCTTCAAAAAAAAAATTTTAAGTTACACTTCTCACTTTAAAAAGGAAATAATTATAGTTAAATATTGTAAAGTCATTTGAAAGTGTTTCAACTGTTTAAATTTTTTGAACGGTAATAAAATCATTTCACATTTTGCTCTCTGTCAAAATAATATTCTAATGCATGAAAATTGTCAAAAATTTCAGGTGATCATGATTACGTTATTGTTCAGTAACATTAAAGGGTAAGAATCTTGACGTGGAAATGCTCATGAAAACAATTTCAGATTACAACTAAATTTTTTTTTTCTTTTGCAGAAGATCAGCCCTGAGCTAACATCCGTGCCCATCTTCCTCCACTTTATGTGGGACGCCGCCACAGCGTGGCCTGACAAGCGGTGCGTTGGTGCGCGCCCAGGATCCGAACCCAGGCCGCCAGCAGCCGAGCACGCGCACTTAACCACTATGCCACGGGTCTGGCCCTACAACTAAAATTTTTTAAAATAATTTTTGGGAGTATATACAAATTCAATATTTAATAATGTTTAATATCTTCTCTTCTTCCAAGTATATAGAGCAATTTTCAATATTTAGCTAAGTCTACACAACACAAGTCCCCTACAGTTTGTCCTCTGTGCTCTGTAAATATTAACATCATCTATGTTTCCTACATCTGCGAGCTCAGGAAAGACTGCCCTTGGCACATCATTGCCAGCAGCTGTCCTTGTTCCATAGTCTCACTTTCAAGTTGCCTCCTATCTGACGATGAGCTCCTACCTCTCCTTTTCAGTGTTTGTAGCACCACAAATCCGAAAATTCTAAAACTCCACTGGGACCAAAAATCCATTGATATAACAATTTATTAGAACCATTCATTCATTCCACATAGCCTCACCTCCTCCCTACCCAGTTTAGATTGCATGTTCAATATTATAATTACTCCCTTGAATATACAATCAATTTTGTTGATCATTACCTCACATTCTATAAAAAAAAAATTTTAACTCTAAATAGGCCATAAACCTAAATGCGTGACGTAAAACATTTAGTGACTTTAATTTTGGCAAGTGTTTCTTAATGCACGGCACAAAGCATGAAGTATAAAATTAAAAAATCAATGAATTTTTTATAATCAAAATTAAAAAATGTTTGCATTTCATAGACTCTGACAAGAAAAAGAAAGAGGAAGTCATAGACTGGGAAGAAATATTTATAAAACATATATCTGGCTTTGTATCTAGGATGTGTAAAGAACACTTAGAACTTAATAATAAGAGTACAAACAACCCAATACAAAAACAGATGAAAAATTTGAAGAGACCCTTCACCAAAGAAGATATATGCATGGCAAATAAACAAATGCAAAAATGCTCAGTGTCATTAGGGAAGTGAAAATTACAATCTCAATATGATAGCACAAAACACTCACTAGATGGCTAAAACTAAGAAGAATGACCATATGTTTTGAACATTTTATTTATGCTTAATATGACTATCAGAGTGTCACTAAAGAGATACAGGTTTTCTGGGATCAATATGATAGTTTTCTTTGTTTTTATTTTAGGAAAATAAGGAACTAAGGTTAATGTGGGAATAGTTGGTAAGCAAAAGTTTCATATCCTAAGAATAAATGAGTTTATTTTCTGAAGGTGTTCGTGGATGAAGACTTTATGCACTAAAAAGAAACTTCAATAGTAATGAAATTTGTGACTTCTTGATGCTACCCTTCATTCAATATATGACCATAAGAATAGCATGATTTATCAGTTCATTTACCTCCTTAATTTCCTTGTGGACAAATTAAGGAGTCATTACAATAAAAAAGATTCCCAGTCCTAGAAAGGAGCAAATTAACATTATTTTCATTCCTGCCTCTAAGTATAAACATTGGATTCATACCATTTCAAAGTTTCAAAGCCAAAGTTTTTAAATAGTACGTCACTTGCCAGAATTGATTTGGGAAATTAGTAGGCATGAAAAAAAATCACCTGCAAGAAATATCAATAGAAGCTTTTAAATGAAGTCAAGTATCATTTCAGTGGCAGCAATGGTGTGTTTAAATCTTAATAGCAGCTATATAATACTACACAGTATCCCAAATTACGTTCACTCCAATAGTCCACATTTTTGCCAAAGAATTACTCTTCTCTAAAGAAAGAAAATGTGACTAAAATTAAAAATATCTTGAATAGAGTGGAATCTTCATACGTTGATGGTAACGAGTAAGATGTCAATGATCCAAGGCATTATCACAATATGTGTAGATTACAGGTGATTTATATTTTTTTAAGAAGAAGAAAGCCAATGATGTTCCTTTTCTGTTTAGATGCCAGCATCAGAAATCCATTTATTATTGAGTTTTCGTCTCCTGATCTTTAGGGATTAAACTTCAGGGATGCTGAGAACAATCACAGTAGAGACGTGTAACATCTCTTATTGCTTGACTGATCACAAAAGCTTTAGGAATAACCCTATGGGGGAATCCACTCTTACTGTGTACTTAAAATCATTTATGCTCCCTGGATTCAACACTCAAGCAGGCCGTGCTAAGACAGCAATGCAATTAACCCTTCCTATAAATTAAATGTGCAAAGGTGCAATGTAGAACTTGCTTAGAATAATTTTCCATCATTTGCAGAATGTGTTAGAAAAATAATTTTCTATCAACTGCTAGGCAGTTTGATGATTAATTATAGACTTATTTTTTTTATTTTTTAACAAGTTATTTGTTTTCAGGGGCAAAAGAATAGCAACATATGTGTGTGTGTGTGTGTATATGTGTTACTGTTTCTCTCCTTTATCACATTTCAAAAAGCACACAAGTCCTTCTCAAGAAAAAGAACATGAAATATCCATATATTTTTAGAATATATTTATATTTTTAATGATAGTTTCATTAATGTTATTTTTCAAAGTAATTTGTCTCTGTTAATGTAACATATATTTCTGAGTACCTTCTTTTTTTATTATATTATCGTGGTAAGAACACGTGAGATCTACCCTTTTAACAAATTTTTAAGGGTACAATAAAGTCTCGGTAACTGTAAGCACAGTCCTGTACTGCTGATCTCTAGAATTGACTCTTCTTGCGTAATTGAAACTTTATGTCCTTTGGTTAGCAACTCCCAACCCCCACCCCCACAACTCCTGGTAACCGCAGTTCTACTCTCTGCTTCTATGAGTTTGACTATTTTAGGTAGCCCCATATAAGTGGAATCGTGCATTATTTGTCCTTCTGTGACTGGTTTATTCCATTTAGCTTAATGTCTTCAAGTTTCATCAATGTTGTAGTGTATTTCAGGATTTCCTTGTTTTTAAAGGTTGAATAACAGTCCATTGTGTGTTTATACCACATTTTCTTCATCTATTCATCCATCCATGGACATTTAGGTTGTTTCAACATCTTGGCCATTGTGAATAGTGCTGCAATGAACACGGGAATTCTAATACGTCTTCAAGATCCTGATTTCAATTCTTCTGGATAAGTGCCCAGAAGTGGAATTACTGGATTATTTGGTAGTTTATTTTTAATTTTTTGAGGAAGCTCCATATTGCTTTCCATTGCTGCTGCTGCACCTTTTTGCATTCCCACCAATAGTGTACAAGGGTTCCAATCTCTCCACATCCTTATCAACATTTATGTTTTGTGGTTTTTTGATAATAGCCATCCTAACAGGTGTGAGGTGATATCTCATTGTGGTTTTGATTTGCATTTCTCTGATGATTAGTGACATCCAGCATCTTACATTACAGAGCAAGAGCATAGTACTGACCTAAAGAGAGACATATAGAAAGTTGAAGTGGTTGCCTCTAAGGAGTAGATTTGACTGTGGCGAGATGGGACAAGGGACCTTTGCTGTTGTCGTTATATGTCTTATAGTATTTTGACTTTTTTTCAACTTTTTAAGTTGTTTATTCTGGTTTTTATTTCAATATATATAAATACTGTATTATTTTTTATTTATACATTATCTATTGATTTTTATTTTGTTAGGTTTGCTTTTCCTGCTCTCCCCTCTTCCCCCAGCACATCCCCTCCATCCATATGGATATATCCCAACATAGGTATATTAATATTATACTTACTCAAGTAGTGTGCTACGATTTTGATTACTATTCAATTTTTTTTTCTTTTTTCCCTTAAGCTCTGTAGTCTCTCTTTCTTGTATATGTCTCTCTCTCACTTTGGTGTGCTTAGTTTTATATGTATATAACCATTATTAATTTTTCACAAACTCCCCCATACAATTGCAAAACCCTGTGGAATGATGTTTTCCACAAGATCAAATAAATCAACTCATCTCTCAGGTTTTGTTTTTCTTAGGAACATACTTCTGGAACTTTCTGTCCTTCCCTTTAACTCTGGACTAGTTGCTCTCTTCATCTGCTTCATACATATTCTCTCAGGATCTCCACTTATCTCTCTTTGTTTCCTGGATCCAATGTCTTCCTCTTTGGTTTGATTAAGCATATTCTTCTGTAACTTTCTGGGAAAGTGTACATGCCATATATTTTTTGAGATAGTGACCATCTGAAAATGTCTTTATTCTAATACATGATCAATCTCTTGGTCGGGTAGACAATCCTCAGTTGGAAATAATTATCCTTAGAGTATTTCTAATTTTTTTTCACCTTTTCTATAACACACACACACACACACACACACTTACATACCCATACAAAAAAAAAAAAAAAGACAGCCATATAGACTGTTGGAACAGAATAAAGAGCCCAGAAACGAATGCATACGTATTTGACTAACTGATCTTTGGCAAGGGTGCCAAGAATACACAATGAGAAAAGGACAGTCTCTACAACAAACAGTGTTGGGAAAACTGAGTATCTACATGCAAAAGAATAAAAGTAGACTCATATCTTACACCATATTCAAAATCAACTAAGCATCTTCTATGCTCACTGACAGTGGTAAATACAAGAATATATTCTCCTCACCCTGAAAAATAAATATGTGTGTGTGTGTTTAATCTATTGAAAATATTCTATTTAGGATAGAGTGACTCTTGGATATATTCGTGTTATATATATTGATTTTGCTACATGAAGCTACAAAAATGTATATAAGTATGCAAAAGAAACATGTTATACCCATATAAGTAGACATTATTTATATTCCTTAGCTGTTTGTTACTCCCCACTCTACTTTTAACCCACAAATATACTTTTTCTAATAATTGATATCATAATGCAAAAAAAAACAAGACTCTATTAACACATTTTAATCGATAATCTGGGTTCATTGTTCTAAATATGCGAAAATAAGGAAGCTAGATAATATTAAACCTTTAGTGATAAAGGAAGGCCTATATAACTGCTAATCATATTTTACTTTTCTACATGAAGTAGGAGCAGTAAAAGTTTACATAAGTAGATAAACAAGGGAGGTTACATAGCTTATTTCAGTAGATTAAAAGAGTTTTTGTGAAGTAAATCTAAATCAAAACATCTTCTCAATATAGTGTTGTGAAAATAAATCCGTTAAACTTCATCATCATTAATCGCAAAGGAAAAAGCCCATGAAGGGAAAGAAAAATATTATAAATTCCATCGTAACGATACCTTTTGTGTAAAAAGCATTCTTTCTTATACATCAGGAATTAAATAAAAACCGCTTGTGGAAATTCAGAATACTTATTGAGACTGCAGCTAGAAGTACAAAATTTTATCTCTGGTTAACATGGCAGTGTAAATCATGAAGTGCTGTGGAACAGTAATTAACAATTGTTAATCGTGCAAGAAAAAACTCACTGCATCGGAAAATATTGAATCTTCAAAGGATTGAATTTTGATTTCTATTGCTATGGAAAATATATACTGTGGAATAAGGGATTATTTATTAATTAATGTATGCAACAATTAACATAGAAAAAGCTAGCTCATTCTGTTATTAGTAATACTTCTCTAACCATGTTAAAATCAGGCAATCTCAGAAATATAAAAAAGTAGCACCATAGAAGGATGCACTCTACAAATATAGTATTCTGACCTTCACACGAGAACTTAATGTTTATTTTACATAAGATATTTAGTGCAACATGTACTCACAAACCTGAAAGATAACACAGGGATATTTCCAAATTAATATTTATTTCATCAGGGCTATTAAAAATACATTTGTTCCATTTCACTTCATTCATTATTTACATAGATCTTTCGAGTATTACATTTTATCCACTTTTTAAAACTGAACACATCCACTCCTAACACGAGGAGTTGATAGCAGTGGACATCTGGCCTACATTGATGATTGTTGAAAATAAGAGAATGCATAGATAATGGGAGTAAGATATCTCATTCTAACACAAGCGAGTTAATTTTCTCTCTCTGGAGTTAAAATAGATATCTAGGTTGATCATAGGAGAAAATCAAACAGAAATGCAATGACTAATCTCTGCTATATTGTCTTCAAGTTCCACCCCATATTTCCTTTTTCACAAGATGTATATAGAGAAAAATTTTCTTTTACTTAGACTTGTTTTATACTCTTCTATTTGCTTTGTCTTCTCATTCACTCTTTCTTTTACCTTCCAAAATGCCTTTTCTGTCTTCCTTGGGGTTTTTTATTTTTTTATTTATTGGTGAGGAAGATTGGCCTTGAGCTAACATCGGTTACCAACCCTCCTCTTTGTGCTGAGGAAGATTGGCCCTGGGCTAACATCCATGACCATCTTCCTCTACTTTCTATGTGGGATGCCTACCACGGCATGGCTTGATAAGCGATGCATAGGTCCGCACCCAGGATCTGAACCTGTGAAGCCCGGGCCACTGAAGCAGAGCGTGCAAATTTAACCACTACGCCACTGGGCTGGCCAGGGATTTTTTAATTAACAGTGTGTGTTTTCTTATTTTACAGCACATTCCTGTGACACTGCTTGCCACTTGCAGTTAGGTAGCATGGTTTTATACTTATATATATATAATATTTCAAGTAATTACAATATTTCATGGTATCATATAGAAAGCAATATTTACCATTATCTGGAAATAAGTGAATTCTTAAAATTAAGACCACATATACTAGCCTACCAACTTAAACATATCATAAAACATGGAACATGTTCTTCTAGTAACTTGGAAGAAGCCTGTAATAAGATCAATAAAAAAACATCTCAGGGAGGGACAATAATATTTATTTCACATTAAATGACCATTTTATTCTTACTAAAAATAAAATAAAGTTGCAATTTGGAGTAAATTATTAGCTCCTAGCTGAAATATATGTTGATAAAGAATAACAATAATTAATATATAATTGACTAAGTAGTCTTTTTTTACCAGATCTTCTTATTATACAAATATATCTATATTTTACATTATGAATGAGCTCTCAACTATTTGATCTTCCTAGGCAAAATAAAGTTCAACAGTAAAGTAATTACTAGAATAATTAGGCTCAGCATTGTCTACTCAGATAATTTTAAAAAGCAACTTTTTATTCTAATTAGCTGGATAATTTCATTAATTCTAAAATTATATACTAGATGTGCTATTGTCAAAATAGTCTGAACTCAACTTCATTCGAAACAAAGAATGGGAGAGTTTTCAGGTGGAATAAATCATAGGACATGTGCGTTTGCTAATTGCTCTTACACAAAGGAAAAGTAAACTTTCTCAAGTCTTTATGACAGAAGGTAGTTTTTCAAGATTGAGTAAGGCACTCAATTGGAGAAAAGTACCAAGAGGGGTTCTAGAGGAACAGAATTTTAAGAATAAATTTTCAGAATTGGTTCTGTGGTTTCTGGATTTGGCTCTGACAAGAAATTTTTACATACTGAGGTATATGGAGTAACTATTCTGGTTTAAAACTGATTCACTTAAACTAAAGAAGCCTGACCTATGGCCTATCAAACATACATTGTACATCTGGTTTAACCATTAAAGTAAAATAATGCTCTCTCTTAAGATAAGAATAAATACTTCCCCTCCTACAATACCAGTATTGGGAACACAGGTATCAGTACTGCTGAAGATATGTTCTCTTTCCCAGCCATCAGGGTCATGTTGACCTGCTAATTTGCAACTGAATACCTCTTTGAAACTTGATGAATATGTATCCTGGGCATGTTTAATGTATGTTCTTTGTTCTAAAAAGGTATAATATTGTACTGAAAACCTTGCTTCTCAGGAACACTTTCTTTCCTTGTGGTGACTGCCATCCTGGGTTATAATCCTCAGCTTGGCTCAAGTAAAAGTCACCTTATCTCTCTTATCCATAGATTGGTTATTGATTATTTACAGTGACACTTCTCTAATCTGATTAGATATTTTAAAGCTAATAATTCTATTTCCAATAGTAAAGAGAGGCTGATAGTCCTTTATATGAACTGTTTATAGAGATACACAAAATATCAGCATTGAACACTCCTAATCAACCACTTATAAGAAGCAGGGAGCTAAGTGACTCTGTATATGACACTTTTGTACATTGTTGGAAAACAAAGGAATATAATGACTCTGGTTGGTTGCTCCTAATATTGTTGGACAAAGTGGTGAAAGAAAAAGATAGGCTCAGGGGTTTGAATTCCCTACTCAAGAGCCCCGTAAAAACCTAAGAGGTTCTAGGTAGGCCCTAAAGGCCCTTATCTCCTGTAGCCCCAGGGCTGAAATTGCTGAAAATCAAACTCAGAACTTCATTCTGCAATTGGCTGAGTGACAAGGCAAATAGAAATCCCAGTCTTGCAGAGTGTCTACTGTTAGTGAGGGCATTGATTGGGAAAGAATGGGTCCTGTAAGTTGGAATAAGAATGTGTGAAAGACCCTGATGAAGCTGGGGATATTGAGCTCCTAAATTCTGATGAGTCTTCTTTGCCAGGAGAAGAGGACTTCTCACCCCTAGGGAAATTGGCATCCCCAACCACAGTGATATCAGCTTCCCCAACCACAGTTGCATCTCCGCTCACAGTGGTGTTGGCTTTTCTGCTTCCATCTGAGGGGATTAACCTTGCACACCCTGAGGAAATAGTAATGGCCTCCCTAGTTATCATGCAAGACAATGCTGATTCTCCATAGGACCCACCCTTATTATGCCTCTTTGCTTCTCGATTCATAACTAGATTCAAGCTCTCACTGGTGAGGGACAAAGTGTGACTCATGAGGCGATACCCTACACTCCAAATATACAAACATAAATCTGGAGAACATGTGTGGAAATGGACACTAAGGGTATGATGGATAATGGTGAAAGTTATATAAAGTTGGATCAAGTAAAATTTATTGATATGAGCACACTAAGCAGAGATTCTTCATTTAGTGTTGTAGCTCAGGGAGTTAGGAAAGGGTCTAAGGGTGTTTTTTTTGTTGATTGGCTGAAACATGGACCAAAACATGGCCCACGATGAGGGAATTGGGATGTCTGACTTTCTTTTGTTTAATGGAGAGAAAGGGATTCAGAAGTTTAGGGATATAAGAATGTTAGAGTGGATTTAGTATTTAAGACTTACTAGCCCACAATGGGTGAGGATCCAGAAGACATACTTTTCACCACTATTTTGAGAAATAACTTTGTGAGGAGAGCCCCAGCATTCTTAAGAGCTCTGTGATCTATGATCACTCTTCTCTGTAGGCTAGACCTTACACCTGGAACCACAGCCACTCAATTTGAAAACATAAATGCAATGGGAGTAATTGGATCCTGGGGTGGCACAGGTCAAGGATGGCATTCAACCACAAAAGTCAAAGTGGGTATGGTAACCACACTGGACAATAGAGTCAAAGCAGCAATAAAAATAATCTGACTTACAGCATTGGCTGGTTAATCACAGTGTTCCCAGAGGTGAAATAGTTAGAAAGCCTATTAAATTCTTACTTGATTTGTATAAGCAGAAAAATTCTAGGTCAAGTCAACAAAAGTCTAACTCAAATCATAAAAACAGAGAGTCATGGCCCTTCAATCAATTCCCAGACTTGGGCTAGTTTATAGACCAAGAACCCCTTGAAGGAGGACCATGGTACACTACTGAAAATTTACAGTGTTAATTTTTCTCCCAGCTTTTCCCAAATGGATCTATTGCTTTCTTCCAAGGTAAGTGTACATGGGGGAAAAGAAAATAATCAGACCTTTCAAAGACTACTGGATACTGGCTCTGAACTGACACCAATTCTAGGATACCCAAAACTCGCTGTAGCCCTCCAGTCAGAGTAGGTGCTTGTAAAGGTCAGGTGATCAATGGAGTTTTAGCTTAGGTTCATCTCATAGTAGGTCTAGCAGGTCCTTGAAGCCATCTTGTGGTTATTTCCCCAGTTCCAGAATGCACAATTTGAATAGATGTACTGAACAACTGGCAGAATTCCCACATTGGTTCCCTGACCTGTGGAGCGAGAGCTATTATGGTGAGTAAGCCCAAGTGGAAGCCATCAGAACAGCTGCTCCCTAGAAAAATAGTATCAAAAGCCATACTACATCCCTGGAGTGATTGCAGAGATTGGTGCCACCATCAAGGACTTGAAAGATGCTAGAGTGGTGATTCCCACCACATCCCTATTGAATTCTCCAATTTGGCCTGTGCAGAAGAGAAAATGATGTTGAAAAATAGCAGCAGAATATCATCAACTTAACCAGGTTGTTACTCCAGTGTCAGCTCCTGTACCAGATGTGGTTTCACTGCTTGCATAAATTTTTACACATCCCCTGGTACCCAGTATGCCGCTGTTGATCTGGCAAATGCCCTTTTCTCCATGCCTGTTCATAAGATCCACAAGAAGTGCTTTGCTTTCAGTTGCCAAGGCCAGCAATGCACCTTCACAGTCCTACCTCAGCGTATATTGACTCTGCAGCTCTATATCATAATCTGGTTCACAGGGACCTTGATCACATTCCCTTCTAAGAGATATCATACTGGTCCACTATATTGATGATATTATGCTGATTGGATCTGGTGAGCAAGAAATAGAAACTACTCTAGACATATTGGCAAAATATTTGCATGTCAGAGAGTTGGAAATGAGTCTGGTCAAGATTTGTAGGGGTCCTGTGGTGTGGGACGTGTCAAGATATCCCTTCTAAGGTGAAGGACAAGTTTTGCTCCTCCCTAAAATCAAGAAAGAAGCACAATGGCTGGTGGACCTCTTTGGATTTTGGAGGAAACATATTCTTCATTTGAGTGTGTTACTCCAGCTCATGTATTAAGTAATCTGAAAAGCTACTAGTTTTGAGTAAGCTGCTCTGCCACTTGGGCCATATTATCTAGCATATTCAGTGATGTTTGAAGTATTGGTGGCAGATAAGGATGCCATTTGGAGCCTTTGGCAGGCCCCTAAAGGTGAATCAAAGTACAGGCCTTTAGAATTTTGGAGCAAGGTAGCATTTGTTCTTCCTGGAATAGATTCTCACTCTGGATACAGATTTGCCTTCTCTGCACACAATGCTTCTGCCAAAACTACCATCTGTGGGCTTACAGAATGCCTTATTCACCATCATTGTATTCCACACAGCATTGCTTCAGATTGAGGGACTCGTCTCACAGCAAAAGAATTGCAGCAATGGGCCCATACTCATGAAATTACTGGTCTTACCATGTACCCCACCATCCTAAAGCAGCAGGCTTGATAGATCAGTAGAATGGCCTTTTGAAGACTCAATTATAGTGGCAGCGAGGGGTCAGTACTTTGTAGGGCTGGGACAAGGTTTTCCAAAAGGCTGCATATACTCTGAATCAATATCCAATAGACGGTGCTGTTTCTCTGGTAGCCAGGATTCACGGGTCCAAGAGTCAAGGGGTGGAAATGGGAGTTGAACCACTCATCACTCCCCCTAGTGGCCCACTAACAAAACTTTTGCTTCCGGTTCCCACGACTTGATTCTCTGCTGGCCTAGAGATGCTAGTTGCCGAGGGAGGAATGCTTCCACCAGGAGACGCAACGAGTCCATTGAACGGAAAGTTAAGACTGTCATCCAGCCACTTTGGGCTCCTCATCCTCTGACTCAACAGGCACAGAAGGGAAGTAAGGTGCTGGCTGAGGTGGTTGATCCTGACAGCGCAGGGGAAATTGGACTACTTTCCCAAATGGAGATAAGGAAGATTATGTCTAGAATACAGGAGATCCCTTAAAGATCCCTTAAGGCATTTCTTAGTGTTACCATGCCGTGCGATTAAAGTCAATGAAAAACTACAACAGCCCAATCTGGATAGGACTATTTACGGCCCAGACCCTTCAGGAATGAAAGTTTGGGTCATCCCAACAGGTAAAGAACCACGACCAGCTGAAGTGCCTGCTGAAGGGAATGGGAATACAGTATGGGTAGTAGGAAAGGTAGATATAAATATCAGTTGTGATCACATGACCAGTTACAAAAATGAGGGTTGTAATTATCATGCTATATTTTGTTATGAATACCTTTGTGTGTATATATATACATATATTAAGCAAATATCTTTGTTTTCCTTCCTCTCATTCCCTTATCATGTAACATAAGATGTATTTACTTTATATCGGTATTTAAGTATTGCTAATTTTACATCATAGTACTTAAGTTACAGGATATCAGAAGAGTAAACATCACTCGAGGACTTTACCTTCTCTTCTGTGGAAGGAGTTAGTGCGTTTTCATTTGTTCCCAAGGTAGTTGTATCATGTTATGCAGAAATATGACCTTGTTATTGTCTTTATTTGAAGATTAAGTTGGTTTAAGGAGATGCATATGGATGCCACATTGACAAGGGGTGGACTTATGATGGTTAATTTTATGTCAACTTGACTGGGCTAAAGGATGCACAAATATCTGGTAAAATATTATTTCTGGGTGTCTACGAGGGTGTCTCCAGAAGACATTAGCATTTGAATCAGTAGACTGAGTAAAGAAGATTTCCCTCACCAATGTGGGTGAGCATCATCCAATCCATTTAGGGTCTGAACAGAACAGAAAGGTGGAAGAAGGGCAAATTCACTTTCTCCTCATGAGCTGGGTCATCCATTGTCTCCTGCCCTCAGGTATTGGAGATTATGGTTCTCAGGCTTTAAGATACAGACTGGTACTTATAGCAGTGGCCCCCCAGTTCTCAGGCTTTAGGACTCAAGCTAAATTATACCACCAGCTTCTCCGGTTTTTCAGTTTATAGACAGCAGATCATGGGACTTCTTTACCTCCATAACCACACGAGCCAATTCCTATAATAAATCGTCTCGTATATATATATATATCTCTCTCTCTACATATTCTCTTTGTTCTATTTCTGTGGAGAACCCTGACTAGTACATCTCTCCTAGAGACTGGGAGATAGGGGTACTATCTTCCTTGGTGATTACATTTCAAAGGGATGGCTTCTAGACTCTTAAGTAAAACATTTTTGAATATTAAAAGGAGCAAAGTCTTTTAAAATATTTACATCTCTAAGTGGCAAAGAAAGAAATAACAATTACAAGTTTTCTAAAGTAAATGCTCTAAGAAAAGAGATCAGAGGCCTAGAGGCATGAAGAAGCTTGTCTAAAGTTTAGTCAAGCTTAAGAAAACATTGAAGCTGTCTAAGTCACTAGATATGGCAATGAGATTGTATACAATAGCTTTTCAATTATAATTTTAATATATTAACTATTTATTATAAAATATTTGCATAACAACTTTTATAATTTAGCTTAGGTCAACTGTTTGTTTTCACTAAGTTGTTCAATTATGTCTCTATAAGTGCATTGACATCTATATATCTACATATATATACGTATGTATCTATACATCTCTATTAAATATATTCACATCACATGTCACATCTGTTTATTTAAAAACACTATAATTTGATACTTGACTGTTATTGTTAATAAAGGCTTTAATGATTTACTTAAAATATCTATAAAAACTATTCATATTTTCCTTTGACCCAATAAGTTTTCCACTTTGCATTTAATAATATTGCCTGGTAAAACTAACATTTTGTTTATATTTTCTACATAGATATTTAATTAAGCATATCACATCCATCAATAAAAATGTGCTAATTTTTATGCATGTTTGATTTACTTTTCTTCCACTTGTAGGGGAGGAAGAACTACTCCTCTACCCTTAGGTCCTTCTGGCTGGTCTAAGAATCAAATTGACATGAGATATAATAACAGGAGAAAATCAAACTAAGTTTAATAACATATATACACAGGAGAAACCCAGGAAAACTGAGTAACTCATCAAAATGGGTGAAGCCACCACTTTAAATACCCTCTTCACCTATAGACAAAGGGAAATGTTGGGGGCAGTGGTTTGGGACTTCAGAGGGGAGGAAGGCAATTCACATGAAGACGGAAAAGCAAATGTTTGGTAAACAAATGTTTGCCATGCCTTATGGAGACAATGGGACATGGAGAGGACTTTGATCAAATGGGCCCTGCTAGGTTCCTCCCTGTCTACCACACCCAGTTCATATTATATTGTAGTTACTTATGGTGATAGCTCCTTCCTGGAACAGACCTTCTAAAACATGTTTAAGCAGTTAGGGGGAAGGTGAAAGTTTCTTCCTGAGTCTTTTGTTTTTAAAAATAATCAAGCCAAAGAGACACATTTTGGGATAGTAAATTCTGCTCCTCTACACTCTTCTTGAGTGAACTTCAGAATGTATATAAATTTTTAATTTACTATTCTTAATTCTTAGCTTATTTGTATTAAATTTATCAATTGAAAGTAATATGCTCCAATTTATTGTGTGAATCAAATTTTATTAGTTTTTCTTCTCACTTATATATCTTTTCCTGCTGCATGTTAATGATTCCACTCTGCTTCACAGTATTAATATATAGAGACAATCAGAAATTTACTCGTGCCCTTAACAGCTGAGCTGACATAGGTAAATATTCATGACATACATAAAATGTTTGTTGTATTAAATTGAATGTGCCATTCTAAAAACTATGATGAAATTCTTAGTTTCTAGAAGAACGATATAATCAAATGCATTGTACTCTGTGACTCACTTGAGTTATTAAACAATTTCTTTTGAAACTTCATGGTTGTAAAAGTTCTCTAGATTAAAATTGCATTTTATTTTATTCAAGATCCCTAAGCTGATTTTTAAATCTTTATATAAAGAAAGGAAAAAATATGTCCAGTATTGTTAACCTCTATTCTTGGTTTTGTATCACACTCGAGAGTTAGAATATTTTCCTTATGTGTATAACATTTCACTGATGTAAATCATGTAAAAAAATAGATACATTGGCTTCCTTCTGTATATAGGTGTTGAAAAATTTTCTAGAATAGCCCCAATATTATGAGACCCAATATATCAAGGGCCTGAATTGATTAAGGTTAATTTCTAAATAATTAAAGTTAATCATTAAAGGTTTCTTGTTGAAGATAATCTTGACATTTCTGACTTGAATCAGGGAAAAGTTGACTTCAGGACTCTGATTTCCTTGTGTTTACAAACTTTAGCGATTCAACGAAAAAAATAAATTAGCTTGGGCTCATGGTTTAACAACTATATTCACAGTGCAGCTTTGACATTTGAGTTTCTGAAGTCTAGACTCTTCATCTTGTTTTAGTATGATTAGCTTTCTAATAATCAAGTTTTAGCCTTCTGCCTTAATCACGACCCTTTGCTTTCCTGGTTTCCTAATTTTGTTAAACCTCAAATGCTTTTTTGGGCTACTCATTCTGACCAGTCTTACACACATGGCAAAAATGATACTTGATATAAAGCCATCTGTCCATTGGTACACATTCATCCACTTAATAAGAACTGCCGTCATTGGATAGGGGAGACTGGACCACAAAAATGGAGATGGGAGACAAGAAACTGATGAAATTTATTTGCGTTAACAAATCACTTGTTTTTTAAAATCGAATATGACTATACTCTAAACATATCAGAAAATAATAACTTTGTAATTACTTTAATATCTAAAAATAGTTACATTCAATTATCAAAATCTTATTAATATGTATTTCATGCTATGCTAAGTAATTTACAGGCATGGCTTAATGTATTTCTCATAAGTAACATTTAATATATGTATGCATTCATTTCTTATGTATGAATTCAAATATAATTCATACAATATGAATCACATTTTCATTTTGCTTTTCTGTTTGTTTGGCAAATTACTTAAATTATCAGAGCCTCACTTTACTGACTAGAAAAGGATAGTAATGTCATGTCTTGTAGGATTGCTGTAAGAACTAGAGGTAATGTAAATAAGTTGGCTAGCCCTGTGCCTGGCAAATGAGTAGGGCTTAGAAATTAATCTCTGGGAACAGGATTTCTGAGATAGCATAGTGAGCAGCTTGACAAATGTACTCCCCTCAAAACAATAATAAAACTGGACAAACTATTTTATGACTCTGGAAATCAACCAAAGGCATACAACTATTTGAAAAATGGTTATAAATCACTACTGATACTTTGAATAAGAACAGTGGAAGTCTTTGGTTTTTTTGCCCAAAGCTGCTCCCATTCTCCACCCCCAGCCTGGTCAGCACATTTGTTATATCAGAGTGGAGCAAGACATGAGAACCCGCAGCTTCACTGTGGAGGGGCTGTCTTTATTTGGAGCCAAACATGTAAACCTCCACGCCCAGAAGCATCAGTAATTGTAGAGACGTAGGTGGCAAATGAATCGGTCAACCAGCAACTCAGCGGACCCAAAGTTGCTGTCTTGGTTGGGACAAATAACTGACTGGAAGACTAGCCAGAAATTTGATTTATCAGGGATATATGAGAAATGAGACAGCCATAAAGGGCTTGGACAAGCTCTCCATGTAGCTGCTTTAGGATGGCTTAAAAGCTGCCTGAACTTTGAACACGCTCCCTAACACACATACACCTAATTCAGATTAAAGAGGACAAAATTTACGTTGGATTTAGAATTATAGAAAAAAAACATATTATTGTTTTATGGTGCATTAAAAAGTATCTACATATCTCTCTTACTTTACAACAAATTACATTTATTGAGGCTAATTGATAAGCCCAGGGTTCAAAATGAATAGTCAAAAAACTTTAATATCTGAAAGATTATATGAAGTAGAGGATGAAACTAAAGTTTTCTAAACACAATCTTAAAATAGAAATAGAATATCAAAAAATCACTAAGAGAAAAAAGAAAATAAGGAATTTTGACTTACAGCTATACATATTGTTTTAAGTACTACATCTTTTGGAGTATAAATAATTTATGATTACTTTCCACGACTAGTTCTGAAATTTCTCCAAATCATGTGGAGCAATAAGCCTTTGATCCAAACACTTAAAATTAAATAATGTTTAACGAGAGTTCAATATGAATAATAGAATATAATTTTTCATTCTGTTTTCTCAATCTCTCTAAATCTTTTCACAGAAGTAGTAACAAAAGGTTCACACTCAGTTCTTTTTCTCCAAGGTTAAAGAGTAGACAGATTGAGGCAAAAGACAGCATTTTATAACGATACAAAATTTTGAAAATAAATCCAATACAAGGAAATTAGCATCTTGGGAAAGATGGAATTGATATAAAATCCATTATATCACAAAATAAGATCAAGATTAAAAATGCAAAATAGTGTATAAATTGATGATTAATATATATCTTGAGAATAACTTGTGAACTTCATATTTCTTTGGGAATAATATTATAGTTCCCCTATAGGATTGTCAGATAAAATATAGGCTATCTAGTTAAATTTGAATTTTAGATAAACAACAAATATCCTCTTTTAGTACAAATATGTCCCAAAGCATTCACAAGGCATACTTATACTAAAAGAAAAAAATGTTGCTTATCTGAAATTTAAATTTCACTGAGCGTTCTGTATATTTATTCCCTGTAATCTGTCAACTCCATATTCCCTGCCCAATTCTACTGGTGCATTTATACTTTATCAGCTCAGTTCCGGAGTAGTTCCTCTACAGAGCAGCAGATATTCTACTGTTAACCCTCAGAGACAGCTCTACCATATATAAATCTGATCCTGTTTGCATCTCCTTTTCTAAAGCTCTATGCTAATTTGATCTCATCTTCCTGTCTGCTATATCTATCTAAGCAATGGTGGAACTTCTTTTTCCAAGGCAAAGAGGAAGGTCTATCCTCAAACTTCATATCTGGACTTAACTCTCTTCCTAAAGAGTTACATATCTGAATTAATTGTCTTAAATTTTTAATGCTCTAACATTTTTCCTGTGCTAAAAATCAGCATAGATTCTATTGTTTTTTTTTTTTTATTCACTTATCCCATTGAGTTCAATCATGGCCACATTTGAATACGGAAAGACTGAGAGGGAGAACTAATTGTGAATATACAGTTTCATTTCAGATTAAGTATTATCATGTATTAAATGTTAATTGCCAGAAACTAAGTGAAATATTTTATGTATATAATCCTAATAAATCCCAATTCAGCTTTGTGGAGTAGATATTATTTCCGTTTTAGTGATGAGGATCTGAGAAGTTAGATACATGGCCCAAGGGCACGTTTCTAATAATAGGTTTGATATTTGAAACAAAGTGATCTAACTGTATAGCTCATGTTTTAGTTTTTCACATCGTGCTGCATACATTGTAAACTTGACATATCTAGAGATAAAGGCATCTGGAAAATGAGGGCGTTAATTATAATAAATAACTTATTTCAAGGTTGAAAACTGTAATTCAGACTTAATTTGCTCTGATTTTATTTTCAGAAAAAAGTTTGGATTACTAACTAAATTTCCTAGTTAGCAGTTAGTAACAGCAACTTTGTGGCCAGACCATACTTAGGAATTCCTATAATTGAAAAGATATATCATGTTAGGTGAAAGCATAAAAATGAATCAAAAGTAGCAAAGATACAGAAACCTTGTGAAAATTTGTTGCAGTATTGAAGGAGCCTTCTTATTAGAGATTTCTTTTCAAGTTCACTGCTATGATAGTGTTTAATACTCAACAAGAATATAAATTAAATATTTTGGTATTACTAGCTCTTTTCTGTGAATTAAAGAGTGGCATCTCATCCTACCAATTGGTTATTAAATTTTGTAGGTAAAGTATTTTTAGACATGAAGGGAGAAGCAATCTATTATAAAAACAAAGGTCTACAAGTGCAGTTGGAAATCACCAAATTAAAACCCTGTCCAGTTTTTCAATTTCCCTTTACTGGGATATCTGTTGGATTTTTCTTTTTTTTCCCAAGGGTTTTTTTTTTTTTTTTGTGAGGAAAGTCACCCTTGAGCTAACATCCATGCTAATCCTCCTCTTTTTGCTGAGGAAGACCGGCTCTGAGCTAACATCTATTGCCAATCCTCCTCCTTTTTTTTCCCCCAAAGCCCCAGTAGATAGTTGTATGTTATAGTTGCACATCCTTCTAGTTGCTGTATGTGGGATGCGGCCTCAGCATGGCCGGAGAAGTGTTGTTTCGGTGCGTGCCCAGGATCCGAACCAAGGCCCCCAGTAGTGGAGAGCACACACTTAACCGCTAAGTCAGGGGGCCAGCCCTTCTGGTGGATTTTTAATATTCATCTTGGTTAATAATTTTAAGAAAAATTATTTAAAATAATTAAAAAAAATTTTAAGACAGATGAATGTTAAAAACCCAACAGAAACACTGGAACATTACAACATTTCTGCCAAGTGGTTGTCCTACTTTGATTGAAGGTTTCCAGTGGTAGTCACTAAGCTATTTTGTAAAAACAGTCCAACTTCATTCTTAAAGATTATGAATCTATCCTACTTAATACTTTTAGAATAATCACCCCGAATATTAGATTTCAATGTAAATCATCTTAAGTTTATTTGGGATAAACTAACACAATTTCTTCAATTTAAAGAAAGTTGAGAATCAGAGTTTAGAACTCTCAGTTTATGTAACTCATGTGAAAGGGATAGAAATAAAACAATAGTCCTCTTAAATTAAATGATCTATCAAATGTACATAATGCCTACATGGAGTGATTTTTTTTTTTTTTTTGGTTTGTTGCAGTAACATTAGTTTATAAAGTATGAATTTCAGATGTACATCATTATACTTCTATTTCTGCATAGATTACATCATGTTCACCACCCAAATACTAATTAAAACCCATCACCACACACGTGTGCCAAATTATCCCTTTCGCCCTCCTCCCTCCTTCCTTCCCCTCTGGTAACCACCAACCCAATCTCTCTGTCGATGTGTTGGTTTATTTTTGTTATTATCTACTACTTAATGAGTGACAACATATGGTATTTGACCTTCTCCCTCTAACTTATTTCACTTTGCATAATACCCTCAATGTCCATCCATGTTGTCACAAATGGCTGGATTTCATTGTTTCTTATGGCTGAGTAGTATTCCATTGGGTATATATACCACATCTTCTTTATCCATTTGTCTCTTGATGGGCACTTATTGCTTCCAAGTCTTGGCTATTGTGAATAACGCTGCAATGAACACAGGGCTGCATGTATCTTTACACATTGGTGTTTTCATGTTCTTTGGATAAATACCCAACAGTGGAATAGCTGGATCATATGGTAGTTCTATCCTTGATTTTTTGAGGAATCTTCATAATGTTTTCCATAGTGGCTGCACCTGTTTGCACTCCCACAAACAGTGTATGAGAGTTCCCTTCTCTCCACATCCTATCCACCACATGTTGTTTCCTGTCTTGTTAATTATAGCCATTCTGACGGGCGTGAGGTGATATCTCATTGTAGTTTTGATTTGCATTTCCCTGATAGTTAATGATTTTGAACATCTTTTCATGTGTCTGTTGGCCATCTGTATATCTTCTTTGGAGAAATGTCTGTTCAGTTCTTTTGCCCATTTTTTAATTGGCTTGTTAATTTTTTTGTTGTTGAGATGCATGAGTTCTTTATATATTTTAGAAATTAACCCCTTATCAGATGTATGGTTTGCAAATATTTTCTCCAAATTTTTAGGTTGTCTTTTCGTTTTGATGATGATTTCCTCTTCTGTGCAGAAGCTTTTTAGTTTGATGTAGTCCCATTTGTTTATTTTTTTCTATTGTTTCTCTTGCCGGGTCAGACATGGTGCTTGAAAATATATTGCTAAGACTGATGTCGAAGAGCGTACTCCCTATGTTTTCTTCTAGAAGTTTCACAGTTTCAGGTCTTACATTCAAGTCTTTAATCCATTTGGAGTTAATTTTTGTGTATGGTGTAAGGTAAGGGTCTACTTTCATTTTTTTGCATATGGCTATCCAGTTTTCCCAACACCATTTGTTGAAGAGACTTTCTTTTCTCATTGTATGTTCTTGACTCCTTTGTCAAAGATTAGCTGTCCATAGATGTATGGGTTTATTTCTGGGCTTTCAATTCTATTCCATTGATCTGTGTGTCTGTTTTTGTGCCAGTACCATGCTGTTTTGGTTACTATAGCTTTGTAGTATATTTTGAAATCAGGGAGTGTGATACCTCCAGCTTTGTTCTTTTTTCTCAGGATTGTTTTAGCTATTCGGGGTCTTTTGTTGTTCCATATAAATTTCAGGATTCTTTGTTCTATTTCTGTGAAAAGTGTTGTTGGAATTTTGATAGGGATTGCATTAAATCTATAGATTGCTTTAGGAAGTATGGACATCTTAACTATGTTGATTCTTCCAATGCAAGAGCACGCAATATCTTTCCATTTCTTTGTGTCTTCTTCAATTTCTTTCAGCAATGTTTTACAGTTTTCGGTGTACAGATCTTTCACCTCTTTGGTTAAGTTTATTCCCAGGTATTTTATTCTTTTTGTTGCAATTGTAAATAGGATGGTATTCTTAATTTCTCTTTCTCTTACTTCGTTGTTAGTGTATAGCAATGTAACTGATTTTTGTATGTTGATTTTGTATCCTGCAACTTTACCATATTCGTTTATTACTTCTAAGAGTTTTCTGGTGGATTCTTTAGGGTTTTCTATATATAAAATCATGTCATCTGCAAATAGTGAAAGTTCACTTCTTCCTTTCCAATTTGGATGCCTTTTATTTCTTTTTCTTGCTTGATTGCTCTGGCTAAGACTTCCAGTACAATGTTAAATAGGAGTGGTGACAGTGGGCATCCTTGTCTGGTTCCTGTTCTTAGAGGGATAGCTTTCAGTTTTTCACCATTGAGGATGATATTAGCTGTGGGTTTGTCATATATGGCCTTCATCATGTTGAGGTACTTTCCTTCTATCCCCATTTTATTCAGAGTTTTTATCATAAATGGACGCTGTATCTTGTCAAATGCTTTCTCTGCATCTATTGAGTTGATCATGTGATTTTTATCCTTCATTTTATTAATGTGGTCTATTACATTGATTGATTTGCGAAAGTTGAACCATCCCTGCATTCCTGGAATAAATCCCACTTGATCATGGTGTATGAGCTTTTTAATGTATTGTTGTATGCAATTTGCTAGTACTTTGTTGAGGATTTTTGCATCGATGTTCATCAGTGATATTGGCCTGTAATTTTCTTTTTTTCTGTTGTCCTTGTCCAGTTTTGGTATCAGGGTAATGTCGGCTTCATAGAATGACTTAGGGAGCTTCCCCCCCTCCTCAATTTTTTGGAAGAGTTTGAGAAGGATAGGTATTAAGTCTTCTTTGAATGTTTGGTAGAATTCACAAGGGAGGCATCTGGTCCTGGACTTTTATTTTTGGGGAGGTTTTTGATTAGTGTTTTGATCTCCTTACTGGTGATTGGTCTATTCAAATTCTCTACTTCTTCTTGATCCAGTTTTGGAAGGTTGTATGATTCTAAGAACTTATCCATTTCTTCCAGATTGTCGAATTGGTTGGCATATAGCTTTTCATAGTATTGTCTTATAATCTTTTGTATTTCTGAGGTGTCTGTTGTAATTTCTCTTCTTTCATTTCTGATTTTACTTATTTGTGCCTTCTCTCTGTTTTTCTTGGTGAGTCTAGCTAAAGGTTTGTCAATTTTGTTGATCTTTTCAAAGAACCAGCTCTTGGTTTTATTAATTTTTTCTATTAGTTTTTGGTCTCTATTTCATTTATTTCTGATCTGATTTTTGTTATTTCCCTTCTTCTACTGATTTGGAGCTTTGTTCGTTCTTCTTTTTCGAGTTCCTTTAGGTGCATTGTTAGATTGTTTATTTGAGATCTTTCTTGTTTGTTGAGATAGGCCTGTATTGCTATAAACTTCCCTCTTAGAACCGCTTTTGCTGTATCCCATAAATTCTGGCATGTCGTATTTTCATTTTTATTTGTCTCCAGGTATTTTTTTATTTATTCTTTGATTTCTTCATTGACCCATTCATTGTTCAGTAGCATTTTGTTTAATGTCTATGTATTTGTGGCTTTTCTGATTTTCTTCCTATAGTTGATTTCTAGTTTCATACCGTTGTGGTCAGAAAAGGTGCTTGGTATTATTTCAATCTTCTTAAATTTATGGAGACTTGTTTTGTGGCCTAATATGTGATCAATCCTGGAGAATGTTCCACGTGCATTTGAAAAGAATGTGTATTCTTTGGTTTTTGGATGGAATGCTCTGTATATATCTACTAGGTCCATCTGTTCTAGTGTGTCATTTAAGGCCAATGTTTCCTTACTGATCTTCTGTTTGGATGGTCTATTAATTGGTGTACGTGTAGTGTCAAAGTCCTCTACTATTATTGTGTTACTGTCTATTTCTCTTTTTATGTCTGTTAATAATTGCTTTATATATTTAGGTGACCCTACATTGGGTGCGTAGATATTTACAAGTGTTTTATCCTCTTGTTGGATTGTTCCCTTGATCATTATGTAATGCCTTTCTTTGTCCCTTTTGACAGGTTTTGTTTTAAAGTCTATTTTGTCTGATATGAGTACTGCTACCCCAGCTTGCTTTTCATTGCCATTTGCATGGAGTATCTTTTTCCATCCCTTCACTTTCAGTTTGTGAATGTTTTTAGATCTGAAGTGCGTCTCTTGTATGCAGCAAATATATGGGTTGGTGTTTTATCCAATCAGCCACCCTATGCATTTTAATTGGGGCATTTAGTCCATTGACGTTTAAAGTAGCTATTGATAAGTATGTATTTACTGCCATTTTTTAACTTTTTTTTCTCAGTGTTTTAGTAGTCCTTCTCTGTTCCTTTCTCCTTCTATACAGAATTGATGGTCTCTTTAGTTTGGCCTCTGTCTGAAAGCTATACTCTTTAACTCCCCTCCTCCCTCATTTTATATTTTTGATATCATATTGTCTTGACATGAGTACAGCCATGTTTGGCCGCTCCATTGACCTACAGCCACCAGCACAAAAAGAAATATAAAAGCTGCTTTCTGTTTGGTGGGAACTGGCCTTTTCCCGGGAACTGGCCTTTCTCCCACGGAGAGAGTTGCAAGTTGTAACATTTCAAGGCTCTTGGAGCGTCGTAGCAAGGGATGGACTGGCCATCTGTGCCGGCTGAGACGATAACCAAAGAGAACAATGCACGTACACAACTACTGGACCGGGATGTTAGCCAGGGGGCTCAGTGCACGTACGCCACTGATAACCATTTTGTACATGGGAACACTAAATGCTTGCTCTGCAAACTCTGTAATTGCTTACTCTGAAAATTACTGATGGTATAAAAACTGCTGGAAACTGAGCCCCGGTGAGAGTTCCACCTGTGGAAGGGACACCTTGCCCAGGACATGTGATCCTTGCCCAGCCGCGGCGATTGACAGAGCTCTCCCGGCAGTGGGGCGTGGATGTTGTGAGTAACTGATTTGATGTGAAGTAATTGATTTGATATGAAGTAATTGATTTGGTGTGTTCTCTTTTCGGTTAACCTGGTGTTTCTCTTTCTGGTTGATTTGTGTCATTTCTCTTCAGCCGATGTGGGTGTTTTCCCTTTCCAGTCGGGCTGATGTTTTTTCCCTCTTAATATTTGACCTATTTGGATCTGTTTGCAGACTATCACCTTTACTATCCTCTATATAATAAAATATGCCTTCAGTCCATTTGTTTGGAGTGGAAAGTGTCTTTTACGTTTCCGATCGAATCCCCGAACCTCTCATAACACATATCTAACCTGTTTTTTGTGCATTTGTATTCGTTACCCTCTTATCATGGAAATTGATAATTTTTCCTGTTTGTGGTCTTCTCTTTTCCCCTTAAATCAGTCCCTTTACCATTTCTTGTAGCACTGGTTTCTTTGTGACAAACTCCTTTAATTTGTGTTTGTCTGGGAAATTTTTGATCTCTCTTTCCATTTTGAATGATAACCTTGCTGGGTAGAGTATTCTCGGCTGTAAGATTTTTCCTTTTAGCACTTTAAATATATCGTTTCACTCTCTTTTAACCTGTAAGGTTTCTGCAGAGAAGTCAGCTGATAACCTTATGGGGGTTCCTTTGTATGTAACTTGTCTTTCTTTATCTTTAATTCTGGACATTTTGATTATCATGTGTCTTGTTGTGGGCCTCTTTGGGTTTATCTTGTTTGGGGCTCTCTGTGCTTCCTGTACCTGGAAGTCTGTTTCCTTCCTTAGGTTAGGGAAGTTTTCATCTATTATTTCTTGAAATAGATTCTCTGCCCCTTTGTCTCTCTCTTCTCCCTCTGGGACACCTATAACATGGATGTTAGTGCACTTCATGTTGTCCCAGTGGTCCCTTAGACTGTCCTCACTCTTTTTAATTCTTTTCTCTTTTACCTGTTCAGCTTGGCTAATTTCTTCTAGTTTTTCGTCCAGGTGGCAGATCCATTCTTCTGTATCCTGTACTCTGTCTTTGAGTCACTCTAATGAATTTTTCATTTCCAGTGTTGTATTCTTCATTTCTGATTGGTTCTTTTCTATATCTTCCATTTCTTTGTTGACATTCTCACTGAGTACATCTATTCTTCTCCCCAGATCAGTGAGCATCCTTAACACTCTTTGTTTGAACTCTGTGTCAGGTAGGTTGCTCATTTCTGTTTCACTTAGTTCCTTTTCTGGGGTTTTTCCTGTTCCCTTACTTGGAATGTATTCCTTTGCCTTCTCATTTTGCCTCTTTCCCTGTGCCTGTGACTACGTATTAGGTAGGTCAGCTACATCTCCTGTTATTGCATAGGTGACCTTATATAAGTGATGCCTTAGGAGGCCTACAGTGTGCTTCCCTCAGTTCTCAATGTTCCAGGGGTGATCCCTATGTGGGCTACGTATGTCCTTCTGTTGCGGTCTGTTAATCTCCCTGTAGGCACCCCAGGAGGCCAAGTTATGCTCCTGGCCAGCTGATGTAATGCTCAGCTGCTTGTAATTGTTGTGGGCCCTTCAGTCTATTTATCAGGTGTGGGGAGCCCCAGCACAGTTGGCTGCAAGTTCTAATACAACATTTGTGTTGCAGTATTTCTTTTAAGTGAGTAGCCACACAGCATGGCAGGTTGTTAGGCTCAGGGGTTTACATTTCCTTTAAGCCTCCAGCCTTCAGGTCTCTTTTCAGCTCTCTGAGGATTGCAGCTGTGTGGGGCTGGCCTCAGGCACAGGAGAACCCAATTGTTTCAGGCTTTGGAAGCTGGGGCAAAGCCCCTATATGGGTCTTTGAGAAGCACAAGTCTTTTGCTGCTGACAAGCCCTGCCACCCACAGGTCCCCACACACAGTCAACACAGTCTTGCCCAGTGTGCATGCCCTGACCTCCTGATTTGGACCCAGTCTCTCCACTGAGAGAGCCCCACACACTCTACCACCAGCCCACACTCTCCACCCACTCCTTGTGCATTCCCTGCCCCACTGAGGTGGGCTCAGTCTCCAGGCTGCAGAGAATCCAGTCACCAATCTATGCAGGCCCATAAGTTGCCTGAGGGCTTGTTGTTGGGTGGGGCCAGTCTCTAGGGTGGGCTGTCTGCCCTGGCTAAGCTGGATTAAATCAGTGCTCTAGTGGGTGGGGCAGACCTGGGGTAGCAGGCCCCAGGCAGAACTCCAATGGGGTCTGTGTCAGCACGCCCACACCAGGCCACAACAATGGCCCCATCAATATCCCAGTCTCTGGTGAGGTCTTACCTCTCACCAAGATGCACTCAGGTCCTATCAGGTGAGTCTTTTCACCAAAGCACTGTGAACATTTCTTTCTGGTGTTTTTAGGTTGCTTCCTGAAATGGGTGAGTTTGCATGTGGGCCCTTTAAGAGCTGGTTTTAATTTCTTTGTGAGCCAGCTTTTCTGGGGGTGCCCCCCAATGTTTTAGTAGCAGGCAATATCATATATTATGCCACTCGTCTTGATTGTGCTGGGTCCACAAAATGCCACAGCGGGTGCGCTCCCTGGCTCAGGGCCCCGCTCCTCCAGGGAGGGCTGTGTACCTTTGGGCTGCTCCCGGGCGGCCATGAGGTGCTGCGGCTTGTGTAGGGGGCATTTTTCCTCTCCAGAAGGGACTTTCTGCCTCTTCCACCTCAGTTAGGATTTTCGTTTGTTGCAGGAGTTCCTCTTATCCAGTTTTCAGTTCTGTCTCAGTGGTAATGTCTCCACGAGTAGTTGTAAATTGGCTGTGTCCGCAGGAGGAGGTGAGTTCAGGGTCTGCTTATGCCGCCATCTTGACTTGTCTCTGGAGTGATCTTGATAGGGAAAAATATTTATTAATAAATATACACAGATAAATATATCTTTATTAGTATTTTAGATACTCACCCTGGCTCATATACAGTAATATTTCCATTTTCTTTTCTTATATGGCATACTGCTACCCCCATTTTGACATTTAACCAGGTACTATTTTAATATTTTTGAACATTGAATTATTTCTAATATTATTATTTAACTTCTATATATCTTTTCACTTAAACCAATTATAAATTTCTTTAGGATAAAGTCATGAGGGTGCTGGCCCTGTGGCTTAATGGTTAAGTGCGTCCACTCCACTATTGGCGGCCCAGGTTTGGATCCAGGGGTGCACCGCTGCACCGCTTGTCCCGCCAAGCTGAGGTGGCATCCCACATACAGCAACTAGAAGGATGTGCAGCTATGACATACAACTATCTACTGGCGCTTTGGGGAGAAAAAGGGGGAAATAAAGGAGGAGGATTGGCAATAGATGTTAGCTCAGGGCTGGTCTTCTTCAGCAAAAAGAGGAGGATTGGCATGAATGTTAGCTCAGGGTTGATCTTCCTTACCAAAAAAAAAAAAACATAATAAAGTCATGAATTATATGATTTTTTATTGCTCCTGATTCATGACAATATTCAAGACAATCTCTGAAATTAAAAGATGACTGACCCAGAAAATCTTAAGTGATAGATGACACAGTAGTAGTAGGAAAGATATTGTGGAAAAATAAAGTTTCCTGGATTTTTAATGTTCTTAATGAAAGCCCTAGTTTTCTGGGATGTGGAAAGATATGTGCTATCAAGTTAGAGACAAATTGATTTAACTTCCCCTAGAAATATCTTGATATGCCATCAGAATTAGATCTGTAGTAATTATCTGGTCAATTGATCTGATCCAAAAGGATCAGATAAGAATTTCTCTCTTCTTAAAAGGGCCAAATGTTTGCAGCCTGGTTGGACAGGGTTCCTAGGTGCCAGGAAGACTGTAAGATTATTTATCTAAATATTTATCTGTCAAAAGAGATGAGGCCCAGAATTTAGAGACATGATTCAGTTGTAAAAGCCAGAGAAGCCTGGGGCTATCTGGCTCCTGGAGACACTTTGTTCATATACCAAAGGGTTGGAGATGGGATTCAGACCCATTAGTTTCCAGGGAGATTCTCTCAGGAAGGAAAGGAAACAGCTACCTCCTTCCTCTTTATAAGCAGAGAAGAATCATTTTCCTTTATCCCTTGCCTATGGGGTATCCAGTTACTTGTATAGAACAACTGAGTTGACTCTCATCATGTCACTCTATGGGTAAGGAATAGGGCAAAGGGAAGCTGACACATGTACTATGTACTATGAATTGTTTAATACAAAATTCATATTTGATCCAGAACACTGCATGAGTGCATTCAGGATAAAATTAATTAAGGTGACTATTAAACACCCAACAGATATAGCAGAAAAAACTGCAAGAAGGGCATCATGCACAGAACTTAAAATATGGAAACGTTTCAAAAAATGAGTAAAACTACAAATATAAAAATTTCATATGGCTAAATGTAAGGAATTTAATTTATCATTGTTCAAAATTTACATATTTCTGTATTTTGTTTTTAGATTTGTTGATTTCCTTTTATAATTTCACTAGGTCACTTCATTAGGGGTAAATTGGAGAGTGTAGAAATATAAAATGATACAATGATTAAATAATGCCCTCACTAATTACCTAAGAACACTGAAATAACTTCTAAAATATACACAAGCAAATTGAACACCATAAAATTAAGGAAAAAATGGAAAATAAATATAAAAGATCTATTAGGAAAGAATTTTTACATCTAAATTAATACCTTGTACTATTATTCACTTACAGTTTAGCTCTGTGTTCCTAAATAACATCAGTAAATAAAAAACATTTTCAATTGTAAGATTTATTTTGTTGACAATTTTAAAAATACACTGGATTCTCAAGAGAGGAAAATATTTTCTTCAACTGAAGATTGTACCAAGGAAGGAGACTATATAGTAAAAAACATACAGCATTTCCCTCTTCTTTGTGTTTAAAATTTATGAGTGTCTTCTTAATACCATGGCAGACAGAATTAAAAATTGAAAATGCACAAAAAACAAACACATAAATCAATAAATAAGAGGATTTTAGATATTAATAAATTGTCTGAAGAACATAAAGTTGAGTAATGGAATAGAGAATGTCTTTGGAGGTGTCTATTGGCAAGCAACTGAAGCTGTCTCTCATTTAGAGAGAAAATTTGTGTAAATATTGGGGAATTCAAAGAATTACTTAGAAGCCTGGAGAAATGGGCTCTGAAAATGGAGCAGGAATGAAGGACACAACACAGCTGGACCACAGCCAGAGAGAAGACACTGAACTAGAGCCCTGATGCCTTGCTGCTGGGGCTGTGACAGAATGCTCTCACTGACCATTCTGATACTGCTGACCCATAAAACTTGATGTTGCTGCTTCTGCTATGCTTCCCAAAATGCATTTTCCATTGTCCTGAGAGTCACTAGATTACTTGATTCGAAATGAATGAATCTAATTAGCTGAAATTAGATCAATGCAGACTGCAAATGGGAACTGACAAAATAAATATCTGAATTTTTCAGCTGTTATGTTAGGAAGCAGGCCCTGTCTCCAACCAGGACAGAGGAACTTCAAAAATCACTAACCGATTTCAGATTTTGGTCAGATCAAAACAGAAGGAGGACATGGAGGAAGGAAGGGGAGGGTAGTGGGGAGGAGGGGAGGAGAATAAGGAAGGAAAGAAGGGAAAATGCATGCCTAGATATATGGGAACACTTGACTGAGTGGAGCTGAGACCACACTGATAAGTAGAAGTCATCCACCAACCTACTGGAGATAATTGCTTTTCAGGAATCTTGAACAGCAAATACAAAGGACCTGAGAAGGAAGTAAGATTGGTGCATTTAAATAACAGAAAAACAGCATGGCCATTGTGGCTGAAGCAGAAAGAGTTGGCTCTTCTTTGATGCGTGATGTGGTTGCTGAGATAGATAGGATCCTCAGACTATTCAGTCATGTATGCCACAGTAAGGCTTTTGGATTTTATTTAAGGGAAGATATTGAAATATGTTGTTTCTTTGTTGTTTTTTATGCTTTAGTTTGTTTGTCTTTTAATTATTTTTGTTAGGAGAATGGTTTAAAATGATTTAATTTAATATATCACTCTATAAGCTTTGTGGAAATTGACTATTGGGACACAAGAGTGGATAGAGGTAGATTAATTAGGAGCCTTTTGAATTATTTAGAGGCAAGTATATGGTGGCTTGGATTGGGTTAATAGTAGGAACACTATTGAAATAATAAGAGTGGACTCACAGACCAAAAGATTAGCTGGGTAAAGAGGGCTGAGAGAGTGAATAGAATATAGAATACCTTTGAAGTTTACGTCCTTGTAGATGTATAGATAATATGTACTCTAAATTTAGGTTGGGACTGGCATTACAGCACATTTGCAGGGGATAGGAAAACATAGGTTCTGTTTTACTGGGACTGGCATTACAGCACATTTGCAGGGGATAGGAAAACATAGGTTCCATAGGAACATTTGTCACGCTTAGATAGACATCAAAGTGAATATGTAAAGTTAGTATTTGGAGATAGAAATTTTGAGCTCAAAGATCAAATTAGCATTAAAGCCATACATTTCAATATTAGATATAAATAGCTTTATTTATATTTATTAGTCTCAGAAAGAGCATGAGTAGAGAAGAAATACACTCTCTCCAACATTTAGATGTCAAGTGAAAGCATATCCAGAATATGAGACTTAATTAGGTTCCTGGATCCAATTCCAACGTGTATGTGTGTGGAGTGGTAGGAGGCTTCCCACACAATACCAAGCAATTCATAGACACCAGCGGGGTATCCAAGAATTCAACTCAACTGAACTCAATTCTGACACTGTCTACCCAGAGACAGCATCAGATTCCACAGATTAAGGATTCAGACCCAGAAGACTGCCTCCCACCCCACTTCAGTTGCCAGTCGCAAGCCCAGGCTGTTACTTGTGCTTCTGACTGACTGACTGGCTATAAACCAGAGGTTCCCAAGACTCCCTCCTTGCATTCAATTAATTTGCTAGAGCAGCTCACAGAACTCAGAGAAACATTTTACTTACTAGATCACTGGTTTCTTATAAGGGATGTAACTCGAGGCCAGCCCCAGGGTGTAGTGGTTAAGTTTGGCATGTTCTGCTTTGGAAGCCTGAGTTTGTGGGTTTGGATCCCGGGCGTGGACCTACACCACTCATCAGCCACATTGTGGCTGTGACTCACATACATAGTTGAGAAAGATTGGCACAGATGTTAGCTCAGGGCTAACCTTCATCAGAAAAAAAAAATAAAAAAACGCTATAACTCAGGAACAGCCAGATGAAAGAGATACATAGGACAAGGTGTGAGGAAAGTCTGTGGAGCCTCAATGCCCTCTCCAGGCACACCATGCTCCCCAAATCTTCATGTGATCACCAACCCAGAAGCTCTCTGAATCCAGCCCTTTTGAGTTTTTGTAGGAGCTTCATTACATAAGCATGATGGATTAAATCATTGGCCATTGATGATTGAACTCAATCTCTAGCCCCTCTCCCCTCCGTGGAGGTCGGGGGGTGGGGCAGAAAGTTTTAACCTTTTAATCACATGGTTGACTCTATTGGCTATCATCCTTAGATGCTTTCCAAAAGCCATCTCATTAATGTAACAAAAGATGTCTTTATCACTGTCAACACTTAGGAAATTCCAAGGGTTTTGGGATCTGTGAGTGAGGAACCATGGAAGAAGACCAAATATATATGAGAAATATGTTTTTGGTCATCTGAATGACCCAATAAGTATTTATTATAAATCACAATATTCCAGAAGCTTATCAAAAAGTATGAGTGAAATTCATGACAAACAAGTGATACTGAACCTCTTAATCTCAAGTTCATGTGCCTGATGCCCAATAAGCCAATCATTGAGACATTGGTGCTTGGAGATCGAGAAAGTTTTATACAAATTAGGAAAAATGAGAAGGCAGGAGGATAGGTTCTCTCAAATCTGCCTTAACAAAAGAAGAAAGCAGGAGGTCTTTATAGAATGAAGAGGCTTGCGAGGAGGAGTTTCAGAGAAACAAAGGGGAATCTGTGTTTCTTTCACTCCAGATAAGCCATTGGGCAATCAGACATTGGGCATCAGCGGCAGCTGGGGGCTGGTTATCTGGTGATTGCAACTTTCTTGAAGACATTCTTTTTCTTCTGTAAAATGAGCTCATAAATCCTTGCTACCCTTTAGTCACCCGTCAGGTTAAACAAGAAAACAGCAAATTAACAAGATTAATTTCTTTTCATCTCTGTCTGTGTTGGGAACAAGGTCGATCATGTCTTTATAGAGTATTTATAGTAACCCTCAAGTACCTGGCTTCACAAGGAAGAAGCCAAGAAGAAAATGAGTTTTCAAAAAGAAGTAGTGGACAATGGTGCCAAAGGCTTTTGAGAGTCTGAAAAAGATGAGGACATTGGATATCCAGTGGATTTTGAAAATACAATGTATCTGGTTATTCTGTAATAATGTTAAGGGATGATATGTGAATTGAGATGCTCTATTCAGCTAAGTTGAAGAGGGAAAATGTAGATTTGGCAGGAAATTCTTTGTTCATCTACATAGTCTAGAAATATATGAGCCTAGTTAATTGAAAAATATTTGGCATTGTTAATTATAGTTGTTTTTTTTCAAGTTTTTGTTTATTGCAATAACATTGGTTTATAACATTGTATAAATTTCAGGTGTACATCATTATACTTCTATTTCTGCATAGATTACATCTTGTTCACCACCCAAATACTAATTACAACCCATCACCACACACATGTGCTGAATTATCCTTTTTGCCCTCCTCCCTCCCCCACTTATTGGTGTTTTGACAGCAGAGCATATCATAGAGCACAATGTTATTTTCACGCTCAGACAATCTTGTGAGGTAGCTGGGACAAAAGCAGAACAAATTCTTATGCAAACTTATTTTCACACATGGACAAAAGATTCAGAGGGGAAAGTGGTTTAGCCTGTTTTTCATATCCAGTAAATGGCTGAGGCAGAATTCCAACCTAGTGCTGTCTTTCTAGGTCTAAAGTTCTTTCTACAGTGCAATGCCTATTCTTCTTAATATACTCATCATTTTAGATTATTATCCCAATTTAATGCACTTTTTCAAGAGGCCAAATGAAGTGGCCTGATTAAGAGCTTGCATATTGACACCAATCTGCCATATATGATTTCCAGATTAGCCAGTAAATTAGCTGTGTGACCTTGGAAATTTGCTTGACCTCTGTAAGGGTCAGTTTTCTCACCTGTAAAAGTAGATTAGCAATATTTTCTTCATGGTGTCACGTTAAGGTTGAAATGAGACAATGTCAACCTTATGCCATGCTAGATTTCTCAAAATCAAAATTTAAAAAATGATGAAACGATAATTATTTAATTAATGAATTGGGTCCCTTCTAAATGGTGCTAACATCTTCTTATTTTTTGAAAAAATATTTGACAAAGTAATAGAATTTTAGGAGATCATTTCCAATTCAAAACCTAGTCTCCAATTTTGGTTATTTCAGCACTGATATTATGAATATTATTGCAATCACAAGCTCTTCAAAAATGCATTTTTTTTTTTTGTGAGGAAGATCAGCCCTGAGCTAACATCCATGCTAATCCTCCTCTTTATACTGAGGAGGACCAGCTCCGAGCTAACATCTATTGCCAATCCTCCTCCCTTTTTTTCCCCCCCAAAGCCCCAGTAGATAGTTGTATGTCATAGTTGCACATCCTTCTAGTTGCTGTATGTGGGACGTGGCCTAAGCGTGGCCAGAGAAGCAGTGTGTCGGTGCACACCCGGGATCCGAACTCGGGCCGCCAGTAGCGGAGTGTGTGCACTTAACCACTAAGCCACGGGGCTGGCCCCAGAAATGCATATTTTTAAAGAAAAAATTCCAAGATTGTTTTACTGAAATGTCTTTGTAGACAGTTACAAATGAATTTGGAATAATTACAATTCTTAAGATGTCTCCTTACTTAGGAACCCAGAAACATTTGTTTTATGCCATAACTAAGCAATAAAAGCTGAACTGTAACTATTTAAGTTCAAAGGTTATACTCTTTATGGTAATTGACTTGCATTGGTTCAATATTCTGAACATGAATTCTAGCAATTAATGAGACTATTTCTCTGCTCTCTATATTGGGTGATTATATAATGGCTACCACTTACAACAAACTATTTAGAGAATTCCTAGAATTTATTTTCAATTAGGATTTTTTGAGCTAATCAAAAGTTTTCCTACATTCTAGAATTAAATTAATTGATGGCAGATGTGAATTAAGAAACTTTGCTTTTCCCCGAAAATGCTGCAACAGTTGTCTCAATGGGAATATGCTATGTCAACTGATACTTGGATTGATATAAAATTACAGCATATCTATCTCCCAGACACCATAATGAATATTGAGTCAAAAAAAAATAATCGTTTTTGAAATGCTATGTGGAACAAATTCTCCAGGAACATCTAAGCAGGTAAATATGGCCAGGTGTGTGGGACACTCAGATTATGACTTTTCTGTTACTTAAAGTTATGTGGGGGATCAGAATTTGCCACTCCAAATGTGTCTCTTTGGCTTGATCGTTATTATTATTTTGGGGGGGAGGTGAGGAAAATTCGCCCTGAGCTAACATCTATTGCCAATCCTCCTCTTTTCGTTGAGGAAGATTATTGGTGAACTAACATCTGTGCCAATCTTCCTCTACTTTATATATGGGACATTGCCACAGCGTGGATTGATGAGTGGTGCATAGGTCTGTGCCTGGGATCCAAACCTATGAACCCCAGCCACTGAAGCAGAGCATATGAACTTAACCACTATACCAACGGGTCTGCCTCTGGCTTGATTATTTTTAAGAACAAAAGACTCAGAAAGAAATTTTGACCTTCCCCCTAACATCCTAAAAGAATTTAAGATAGAAGGTCTGTCCCAGGAAGGACCATATCACCATAGACAACTCTAGGTGTGGTAGAGAGGAAGAAAGACCTTTGTTATCAAAGTTCTGTCTTGGATCATCTTGTCTATAAGTGGCTCAGCAGACATTTGTTTACCAAACATTTGCTTTTCCATCTCTGTGTAAATTGCCTTCCTCTCCTTTGAAGTCTCAAACCACTATCTCCAACATCCTCCTTTGTCTTTAACTAAAGATGGTCTTTAAGGTGGTGGCTTCAGTATTTTGGCAAGTTACTCAGTTTTTCTGGGTTTCTCCCACGTACATATGTTATTAAACTCTGTTTGATTTTCTCCTGTTATGCTGTCTCATGTCAATTTAATTCTTAGACCAGCCAGAAGGACCTAGAGGGTAGAGGAATTGTTCTTCCTCCCCTACAGTTCCTACATATACTCTGAGAAAGAAGTCCAGGGAAGAAAAGAGTGATTCTAAATGTCATCTCTTGAGATTATGTGTTTCATATCTGTACAGAGCACAAACAAAACTGGAGTAACAATGTGAAGTAAAGCATATCACAATCTCTTGCACACACACTTGCAAGGGATTTTCCATAACATCCACCGTATAACTGCCAAACACCCTCGTGTGTTTGCCCATGTGACCCCATATCACAACATTGTCACCTCCATCCCACCACTGCTGCCTAATCGTGAGATTCCTGTTCAATCTTTGCTCAACCATGCTGCCACCATTTACCCTGCATGGAATTGCTTTGGTCAAAGGAAATAAAAATCATAGCCTTGCATTTTTTTCAATACTTTCACCAGAAATATATCACAATCTTCCCCAACATATTGACATTCTTCACCATATTACTTCTATTTCTGCTTTAGTTGAATCAATGGTCAAAAAATAGAATATTTTAACATAGCCAAAGGAAGGCCAAGAAAATCGCAACATAATGTACTAGAAATAACACCAAGTATTCTTGTCTTTTTGCAAGTTATTTAGTCTTCCAAAATATCAATTTTTATGTTTATGAAATGTAATTGTGTTAAATTTTTTGTAAAAGCTATTATACGAAATCTACTAGCTCAGAGCTACTCCTCAATGAATATTCTCCAGCTTCTTCCTTTTCCCCCTACCACCACCACCTCCATGTTCTTCCATATGCTGAATGTAAAAGGAAGACTACTAGAAGACCTTGGGGAACTTCAAAGATCTTAGATCCTTGATAAGTAGCATGAGGAGTTGAAGATACGAATCTACAAGTTATCAGTAACATCTGGGAGCTTTTATATCCTTTACTGTCCAATGTATTAAAAAACTAAAATTGGTGGTGGGGAGATTAATTTCACTACTTTAAGAAAGTATACTACTTAAATATTTTGAGATATAAATTTTGCTTTTAGTGTCTATAAGACTGCATTCTTTGAGCAAATTAAAGAATTATGACTTATTACTTATATAAAAAAAGCAAAATAAATGAGGAGACCGTGCCTTCAAATATGAATTATTTTCTAGAGAAATTTATTAAACAGAATTAGAGAAAAGTCTGTAGATCCCCCATATTATTACACTGAAACAAGAGAAGTAGGATCAGGGATAAGCACAACTTAGCTTAGTGGAATTAATGTCATTTGATTTACATTAACATGAGTTATCTCTTTCCAGTGTAGAATTGGAGTTTCACACAAAATAATTCACTTCCCCGTCTATACTAACACTCTTAACTTAAAGCAAGATAGCCCAATATCTAAAATTATAGCAATTTTACAACTATATCTTATGCCAAACTTTATTAATTAGTTCTGAAAAAGTTGTGTTTACCTCATAGAACTCATAATAGCTATCAGATGTTTTCTTTCTTTTTTGTGACTTACCTTGTAAAATAATTTTACAAGATTCTTAAACATATAAATCACAAATAGATTGTATATATTTGTAAATGTATTTCATTAGAAATTCGAAATAGTTTGATCTGATAAGCATATTACTAAAAGTGAAAGTAAAGTATATTTTGAGCCACTTTTATCACTTTCAGGAAATGAACACGGTGTTTGGTAAATCAATACAACAGTTTATTGATCAAGGGGTACAAACTTCTAGTTATAAGATAAATAAATTCTGGGGCGCTAATGTACAGCATGATGACCATAGTTAACAATACTTTATTGTATACTTGAAAGTTGATAAGAGAGTAGATCTTAAAAGTTCTCACCATGAAAAAAAAAGGTAACTTATGTGAGGTGATGGATGTGTTAATTAACCTTATTGTCATAATCTTTTCACAATATAAACGTATATCTAATTGCCAATTTTATACCTCAAACTTGCATAATGCTATATGCCAATTATATCTTAAAAGGAAAAAGGAGAAAGAGAAACAAGTGTATGGGACAACATCCATAGAGAAACTCTGCTCATAAACTCTGAAAACATTCTAAAGGGGGTGCTAAATGATGCTTTGGTTCTGTTCACCATTTAATAACAGCTAGCAGATTATATATGAAAGAAATTCCACTCATATTAAGACAGAAAATATTATTTGATTAAAATTGGAAAACAAAGAATATTAGCCAACAGGAGGGTTAAAAACTGATTGCACTCTATCCACAGAACAATTGACTTTCTGCTTTCATACAACAGATATGTGAGCTTGGTCAACATAAAAAATATATATTTTGTAAGACACCCAGTACAAATTGATTAATATATAAAATATGTGAGAAATTCTACAGATTGATGAAAATATCAACAAACTAGTAAACTAACTGGCAAAACTCATGCACAGTCATTTTACTAAATTATGACTAATATCCTCATGAAGAGACATAGTTAAGGAAACGCAAACCAAGGCTACAATAAAATCTCAACCACTAACTTGGTAAACATTAAGATATCTACTAATATCAAGAATTTAAAATATATTTTAGAGAGTCAAGATGGCAGCGTAGGCAGACTCGGAACTCACCTCCTCCCGTGGACACAGCCAATTTACAACTACTCGTGGAAAAATTACTCCTGAGACAGAACTGAAAACTGGATGAGAGGAACTCCTGCAACAACGGACAATCCTAACTGGGGTAGAAGAGGCAGAGACTCCCTCCTGGAGAGGAAAAACGCAGCCTTCACAAGCCGCCAGCTTCACAGCCGCCGGGAGCAGCTCACAGGTGCGCAGCCTCCCTGGAGGCGCGGGGTCCAGAGCCGGGGAGCGCCCCGCTGTGGGCATTTTGTGGACCCAGCACAATCGAGACCAGCGGCAGAATATCTGACTGTGCCTGCTACTAAAACACTGGGGAGCACCCCCAGAAAACCCCGTTCACAAAGAAACTAAAACTGGCTCTTAAAGGGCCCGCGCGCAAACTCACCCGTTTCAGGAAGCACCCTAAAATCACCAGAAAGAAAGGTGCACAGTGCTTTGGTGACAAGAGACTCACCTAATAGGCCCTGAGTGCATCTCGGTGAGAGGTGAGGCCTCTCCAGGGACTGGGACATTGACGGCGGCCATTGTTGTGGCCTGGTGTGAGTGTGCTGACACAGACGCCATTGGAGTTCTCCCTGAGGCCTGCTAGCCCAGGGTCTGCCCCACCCGCTAGAGCACCAATTTAATCCAGCTCAGCCAGGGCAGGCAGCCCACCCTAGGGACTGGCCCCACCCAACAACAGGCCCTCAGGCAACTTGTGGGCCTGCATAGATTGGTGACTGGATTCTCTGCAGCCTGGCAACTGAGCCGACTTCAGCGGGGCAGGGTGTGCACAAGGAGCGGGTGGAGAGTGTGGGGCAGTGGCAGGGTGTGTGGGGCTCCCGCCGTGGAGAGACTGGGTCCGCTTGGGGAGGTCGGGGTGCTCACACAGGGCAGGACTGTGTTGACTGTGTGTGTGGACCTGTGGGCAACAGGGCTTGTCAGCTGCAGAAGACTTGTGCTTCTCAAAGACCCACATAGGAGGTTTGCTCCACCTTCCAAAGCCTGAAACAATTGGGTGCTCCTGTGCCTGAGGCCAGCCCCACCCAGCTGCAATCCTCAGAGAGCTGACAAGAGACCTAATAGGCTAGAGGCTTACAGCAATTGTAAGGCCCTGAGCCTAACAACCTGCCACGGTGGGGGCCTACTCACTTAAAAGAAAGACTGCAACACAAATGTGGTATTAGAACTTGCAGCCAACTGTGCTGGGGCTCCCCACACCTGATAAAGAGACTGAAGGGCCCACAACAACTACAAGCAGCTGAGCATTACAACAGCTGGCCAGGAGCATAACTCAGCCTCCCTGGGCACCTACAGGGAGAGCAAACAGGCCACAGCAGAAGGATACATGTAGCCCACATAGGGGTCACCCCTGGAACATTGAGAACTGAGGGAAGCACACTGGAAGCCTCCTAAGCCATCACTTACATAAGGTCACCGATCCAGGAGCAGGAGACGTAGCTGACCTACCTAATACGTAGACACAAGCACAGGGAAAGAGGCAAAATGAAGAGGCAAAAGAATACATTCCAAGTAAGGGAACAGGACAAAACCCCAGAAAAGGAACTAAGTGAAACAGAAATGAGCAACCTACCCGACAGAGAGTTCAAACTAAGAGTGTTAAGGATGCTCACTGATCTGGGGAGAAGAATAGATGAGCTCAGTGAGAATGTCAACAAAGAAATGGAAGATATAAAAAAGAACCAATCAGAAATGAAGAATACAGTACTGGAAATGAAAAATTCATTAGAGGGACTCAAAAGCAGAGTAGAGGATACAGAAGAACGGATCTGTGAGCTGGACGAAAGACTAGAAGAAATTACCCGAGGTGAACAGGTAAAAGAGAAAAGAATTAAAAAGAGTGAGGACAGTCTAAGGGACCTCTGGGACAACATCAAGCGCACTAACATCCGTGTTATAGGTGTCTCGGAAGGAGAAGAGCAAGACAAGGGGTCAGAGAATCTATTTCAAGAAATAATAGATGAAAACTTCCCTAACCTAAGGAAGGAAACAGACATCCAGGTACAGGAATCACAGAGAGCCCCAAACAAGATAAACCCAAAGAGGCCCACACCAAGACACATCATAATCAAAATGTCCAGAATTAAAGATAAGGAGAGAATCCTAAAAGCCGCAAGAGAATGTCAAGTTATGTACAAAGGAAACCCCATAAGGCTATCAGCTGACTTCTCTGCAGAAACTTTACAGGCTAGAAGAGAATGGCACGATATATTTAAAGTGCTAAAAGGAAAAAACTTACAGCCAAGAATAATCTACCCAGCAAGGTTATCATTCAAAATGGAAGGAGAGGTCAAAATTTTCCCAGATAAGCAAAAATTAAAGGAGTTTGTCACCAAGAAACCAGTGCTACGAGAAATGTTAAAGGGACTGATTTAAGGGGAAAAGAAAAGACCACAAATAGGAAAAATTATCTATTTCCATGATTAGAACGTAATGGATACAAATGCACAACAAAGAGGTTAGATATGATATCAGAAACATGAAGGAGGAGGGGAGTTAAAGAGTACAGCTTTCAGACAGAGGTCAAACTAAAGTGACCATCAATTCTGTATAGAAGAAGAAAGGAACAGAGAAGGACTACTAAAGCACTGAGAACAAAAAAAGTTAAAAAATGGCAGTAAGTACATACTTATCAATAGCTACTTTAAACGTCAATGGACTAAATGCTCCAATTAAAAGGCATAGGGTGGCTGACTGGATAAAAAAACAAGACCCATATATGTGCTGCATACAAGAGACACACTTCAGACCTAAAGACACTCACAAACTGAAAGTGAAGGGATGGAAAAAGATACTCCATGCAAATGGCAATGAAAAGAAAGCTGGGGTAGCAGTACTCATATCAGACAAAATAGACTTTAAAACAAAAACTGTAAAAAGAGACAAAGAAGGGCATTACATAATGATCAAGGGAACAATCCAACAAGAGGATATAACACTTGTAAATATCTACGCACCCAATGTAGGTGCACCTAAAATATATAAAGCAATTATTAACAGACATAAAAACAGAAATAGACAGTAACACAATAATAGTAGGGGACTTTAACACTTCACTTACACCAACGGATAGATCATCCAAACAGAAGATCAATAAGGAAACATTGGCCTTAAATGACACACCAGAACAGATGGACCTAGTACATATATACAGAGCATTCCATCCAAAAACCGAAGAATACACGTTCTTTTCAAATGCACATGGAACATTCTCCAGGATTGATCACATATTAGGCCACAAAACAAGTCTCCATAAATTTAAGAAGATTGAAATAATACCAAGCATCTTTTCTGACCACAACGGTATGAAACTGGAAATCAACTATAGGAAGAAAATCAGAAAAACCACAAATACATGGAGATTAAACAAAATGCTACTGAACAACGACTGGGTTAACGAAGAAATCAAAGAAGAAATAAAAAAATACCTGGAGACAAATGAAAATGAAAATACGACATGCCAGAATTTATGGGATACAGCAAAAGCAGTTCTAAGAGGGAAGTTTATAGCGATACAGGCCTATCTCAACAAACAAGAAAAATCTCAAATAAACAATCTAACAATGCACCTGAAGGAACAGGAAAAAGAAGAACAAACAAAGCCCAAAATCTGTAGAAGAAGGGAAATAATAAAAATCATAGCAGAAATAAATGAAATAGAGACCAAAAAAACAATAGAAAAAATTAATAAAACCAAGAGCTGGTTCTTTGAAAAGATCAACAAAATTGACAAACCTTTAGCTAGACTCACCAAGAAAAAAAGAGAGAAGGCACAAATAAGTAAAATCAGATATGAAAGAGGAGAGGTTACAACAGACACCTCAGAAATACAAAAGATTATAAGAGAATACTGTGAAAAGCTATATGCCAACCAATTCGACAATCTGGAAGAAATGGATAAATTCTTAGAATCATACAACCTTCCAAAACTGGATCAAGAAGAAGTAGAGAATTTGAATAGACCAATCACCAGTAAGGAGATCGAAACAGTAATCACAAACCTCCCCAAAAATAAAAGTCCAGGACCAGACGGCTTCCCTGGTGAATTCTACCAAACATTCAAAGAAGACTTAATACCTATCCTTCTCAAACTCTTCCAAAAAATTGAGGAGGGGGGGAAGCTCCCTAACTCATTCTCCGAAGCTGACATTACCCTGATACCAAAACCAGACAAGGACAACACACAAAAAAAAGAAAATTACAGGCCAATATCACTGATGAACATCGATGCAAAAATCCTCAATAAAATACTAGCAAATCGCATACAACAATACGTTAAAAAGATTATACACCGTGATCAAGTGGGATTTATTCCAGGGATGCAGGGATGGTTTAACATTCGCAAATCAATCAACGTAATACACCACATTAATAAAATGAAGAGTAAAAATCACATGATCATCTCAATAGATACAGAGAAAGCATTTGACAAGATACAGCATCCATTTATGATAAAAACTCTGAATAAAATGGGTATAGAAGGAAAGTACCTCAACATAATAAAGACCATATATGACAAACCCACAGCTAATATCATCCTCAATGGTGAAAAACTGAAAGTCATGCCTCTAAGAACAGGAACCAGACAAGGATGCCCACTGTCACCACTCCTATTTAACATACTACTGGAAGTCCTAGCCAGAGCAATCAGGCAAGAGAAAGAAATAAAAGGGATCCAGATTGGAAAGATAGAAGTGAAACTGTCACTATCTGCGGATGACATGATTTTATATATAGAAAACCCCAAAGAATCCACCAGAAAACTCTTAGAAGTAATAAACGAATATGGTAAAGTTGCAGGATACAAAATCAACATACAAAAATCAGTTGCATTTCTGTACACTAACAACGAAGTAGCAGAAAGAGAAATTAAGAATACCATCCCATTTACAATTGCAACAAAAAGAATAAAATACCTAGGAATAAACTTAACCAAAGAGGTGAAAGATCTGTACACCAAAAACTATGAAACATTTCTGAAAGAAATTGAAGAAGACACAAAGAAATGGAAAGATATTCCGTGCTCTTGGATTGGAAGAATTAACCTAGTTAAGATGTCCATACTTCCTAAAGCCGTCTATAGATTCAATGCAATCCCTATCAAAGTTCCAACAACATTTTTCACAGAAATAGAACAAAGAATCCTAAAATTTATATGGAACAACAAAAGACCCCGAATAGCTAAAGGAATCCTGAGAAAAAAAGAACAAAGCTGGAGGTATCACACTCCCTGATTTCAAAATATACTACAAAGCTGTAGTAACCAAAACAGCATGGTACTGGCACAAAAACAGACACACAGATCAATGGAATAGAATCGAAAGCTCAGAAATAAACCCACACATCTATGGACAGCTAATCTTTGACAAAGGAGCCAAGAACATACAATGGAGAAAAGAAAGTCTCTTCAACAAATGGTGTTGGGAAAACTGGATAGCCATATGCAAAAAAATGAAAGTAGACCCTTACCTTACACCATACACAAAATTTAACTCCAAATGGATTAAAGACTTGAATGTAAGACCTGAAACTGTGAAACTTCTAGAAGAAAACATAGGCAGTACGCTCTTCGACATCAGTCTTAGCAACATCTTCTCAAACACCACGTCTGACCGGGCAAGAGATACAATAGAAAAAATAAACAAATGGGACTACATCAAACTCAAAAGCTTCTGCACAGCAAAGGAAACCATCAACAAGACGAAAAAACAACCTAACAATTGGGAGAAGATATTTGCAAACCGTACTTCTGATATGGGCTTAATCTTCAAAATATATAAAGAACTCATGCATATTACCAACAAAAAAACTACCAACCCAATTAAAATATGAGCAAAGGACCTTAACAGACATTTCTCCAAAGAAGATATACAGATGGCCAACAGACACATGAAAAGATGATCAAAATCATTAACTATCAGGGAAATGCAAATCAAAACTACAATGAGATATCACCTGATGCCCGTCAGAATGGCTATAATTAACAAGACAGGAAACAACATGTGTTGGAGAGGATGTGGAGAGAAGGGAACTCTCATACACTGCTGGTGGGAGTGCAAACTGGTGCAGCCACTATGGAAAACAGTATGGAGATTCCTCAAAAAATCAAGGATAGAACTACCATATGATCCAGCCATCCCACTGCTGGCTATTTATCCAAAGAACTTGAAAACACCAATTTGTAAAGGTACATGCACCCATGTGTTCACTGCAGCGTTATTCACAATAGCCAAGACTTGGAAGCAACCTAAGTGCCCATCAAGGGACGAATGGATAAAGAAGCCGTGGTATATATACACAATGGAATACTACTCAGCCATAAGAAACGATGAAATCCAGCCATTTGTGACAACAGGGATAGACATTGAGGGTATAATGCAAAGTGAAATAAGTCAGAGGGAGAAGATCAAATACCGCATGATTTCCTTCATTAAGTAGTAGATAATAACAACAATAAACAAACACATAGGGATGGAGATTGGATTGGTGGTTACCAGAGGGGAAGGGGGGAGGGAGGAGGGTGAAAGGGATAATTCGGTACATGTGTGTGGTGATGGGTTGTAATTAGTATTTTGGTGGTGAACATGATGTAATCTATGCAGAAATAGAAGTACAATGATGTACACCTGAAATTTATACAATGTTATAAACCAATGTTACTGCAATAAACAAAAAATTAAAAAATAAAAATAATAATAATAATAAAATATATTTTAACCTGTGATCTTTTCCCTAAATTCTTAAAGCAAATATAGTACGTCAAGTGACAAAAATAATAACATTTAGTAACAAGTTTGATATCCTTTATTTAAAGGAAAATCTATGGATGGGGGGAGTGTAGTGCCTCACAGGAAGTGGAGCGCTCTTTGCAAGGGATTTTGGGCAAGAGTGTTAGAAGAGGCAAAGGTAGCAGGGCAGGGGGTCCAGGATTGCCTGATGAGGCTGGTAGGTCCTATTTTCTAGGGTGAAGTAAGCTAGCTAAAGCTGAGTTGGAGGATTGTGATTGGTGTATGTTAGGTTTCCTTGACAGTGAGGTGTTTCCCATAAATGCAGGCTCACTTAGGTTTAGATTTGTGACATGGGCAGGCCCAATGGGACGGCCTCCATTTTGTGGGTCCTGAAATATGAATTAACTTTATCAATTGTGTTCTTGTTAAAGTTAGGGGTGAGTGGAGGATTGTTGGGCAGGATTTGTGGTGCAATTATAATCATTCTGTAATTGTCATAATAATTTCTAATTTGAATATCTGAAGAGAGACAATTTATAAAAAATTTATGAAGATATTAATATGTTATATCTTCCAATATCTTTTTGTATGAAGGTATAATCTCAGTGACCTTGTTCTAACTATTGAGGCATGATTTAGCCTCACAGAAATCATATCACTGAGACTTGCAACGTCTGTAATGTGAAAGACTAGGCATGATGTAATGCTCATAAAATATGTAATGCTAGATAAAATATTACCAAAATGTCTGCTAAAATGTATGCTTGGAGTTACAAAAGAAAAGGAAATTCCCATAATTCAGAAGAAAATAAAGAGCTGAAAACCATCACTTTGACTCATGAACTAATGCTTCCACAGCTACCCTGAAGAGTTATTGGATTCAAGAGTTAGTGGCTGGGGCTTTACTGCCCACACAGGGACTGGAGCAAAGGTTTTGAGGCTCAATCTAGAATTGTATACAGTGCTAAAGTATCATTCTAGAATGAGGGAAAAATAAAGTCCTACAGTAATTAATAACTATAGTTAGCGTCTGAAGGAAACATTTAAAGATATTCTTCACAAAAAAATTCAGGAGCGGAACGCAATTAGTGATGGTGAGAAAAAAGGGGAGGGGCAAATAACGTTGACAAAAATCAATAATGGTAATAATTACTGGGAGGCTGTGGTTAAAGACAAGATGTAAACAGTCAACAGTAAAACATAGGATTGGAGAGAGTGACTACAGGAACAGGCTTTTAAGAGTTGGCATTATTCAAGAGATGTTCTAATGGAGCTTAAATCCACCCAGCTTTATCTTGCATCACACTCTATTGATATCCAAAAATCAGCTGTTGTTTCCTTTAAGTTCTTATTCTCTTCCAGCCCATGGCCTTTGCACATAATTTTACACTGCCTAAAATATACTACCCCATTCTCTTACTAGGTACTTTCTCTTCATCTTTCCAATGTATTATTTTATAGATGAACTTTCAATGATGACATCAACCACATTTGATGCAGTATTGGGTAATTGTTAAGAATTCAGGCTCTGGCCCCAAATGTCTGGGATCTGTTCCCAACTCAGCCACTTATTAGCTATGTGGCCTTGGGTAAATACCCTAACATTTCTGTGTTTCCATTTTCCTTATAATATGGTTGGTGTAAGGTTAAAAAGAGTTAATGCATATAAAATACTTTGAATAGTGTTGGGAACATAGTTAAAACTAAATCATAGTTATTAATTATTATTATATATCAAATCTCTTTATACTGAGAGCACAGTTATCTCCCTCTCCTAGCACCTAGAAAAGTTATAATTACAGTTCTTTTGTTGGATAATTTGATTTCTCTCCACTTCACCCATCAGCCTTTAACCTCCATAAAGGCAGGTACTATGTTCTTTGTCACCATTTTGTCACTGCATACAGCATTGAGCAAGGCCCCATTAAATGACTAAGTTGATTAATGAATAAATGGATTATTTGTCTTTGTCATTATCTTTTCTATAATTATTTAAACATTTAGAAACTGAGTGACTGAGAATAAACATTATAGTCTACTGTAAAGCCATAAATACAAATTTGGGCTACCTCTGCATGTACAACAGCTACAGATCATGGAGCCCTGCACATAGCAATGACATACAGAGACTTCTGGACCCTTGCACTTACCAGACTGGACACCATGGATGGGAAGCTAATGCTCTAGATTCCTAATGACTGCTTGGAGAGGCCAGATGACAAAACCTAGAAATACAGAGATGTTAAGAACCATAAGAGTGGATTTTTTCATTTGGATTTATATTAGTTCTTTTATTGCTAAGTAAAAAATTACCACAAACTTAGTAGCCTAAAGCAAGACAAATTTATTTTTCAGTTTTAATGGGTCAGGTGTCTGGGCACAGTTTAGGTGAGTCCTCTGTTCCAATTCTCACAAGTTTGCATTCAACATGTCAGCTGGTCTGCATTGTCATCTGGAGGCTTGGCTGGGAAAGAATCGGCTTCCAAGCTCATTCAGGATGTGGGAAGAATTCATTCCATTGCAGTTGTATGACTGAGGATCCTCTCTTCTTACTGGCTGTTGGCTGGAGGCCACCCTCAGTTTCTAGGGGCTATCCTCATTTCCCTGCCATGTATCCCCTTTCATAAGCAGTTCACAATATGGTGTTTTCTTCTTAAGGCCATCAATATAATATCTTTCTGCCATCTACTAAGATTGAGTCTTATATAGTGAAACATAATCACAGGATTGACACTCCATCCCCTTTGCTATATAATGTCACTCAGTCTAGGAAGCAACATTACGTCATCTTTAGTTAGAAGCAAGTAACAGGTTCCACTTACATTACAAGAGATTTATATAAGGAGATGACTCACTGGAGCCACCATAAGGTGTGTCCACCACAAAGACAATAGATGAGAAGGAGCCATTCGATTAATTCTTCTCCTTTCCTATGGGCCTGTCCTAATACAAAGAAAGCTGTTGTATGCCTATCCAAAGAAGTCTCTGGAAATGGAGTAATCAGTTGCACTTGTTAAGAAGCTGTGGCAAGTTTAGTACAGCACGTTCTTGTTTTTATTCTCTCTCTTTCTCTGCCTCCAGTCCCCTTCCTTCTCAATCCTCCTTTTCTGGGATTGTATCTTCTGACAATATTAAAACATTGTAAAAACAAAAAAGACAAGCTGATGACATTTAGTTGTCCACTTCTGGAGTGTTCCGAATGCCAGGGAGCCTCGATGACGGTGTTAAAGGAGATGCTTGTCTCCTGAAGCTGTGGGGTTGACTTTCTCAAAGATCAAGTTTAGAAACTGATAATGAGGGTGACAGAACCACAAATGAGATGAAATTTTCAGACACAATAACCTCTTATGTCTAAGTCAAAGCTTTCATATGGGACCTGTAGGTTGCTGAAACATGGGATGACAATGATCAAAAACATTATGAATCCCCAAATTCCCCTGAATGCTTCTAGCTGGCATAAATGGTCCCCTCTACCTTTGTAGAAGAGAACAGACACTTTTACAAGGAAAAAGATAAAGCCAAGATATTTCAAGATGCTTGCTTTTCCTCTCCTCCACCAACACTGCCTTCTATAGGCCTATAACCAGGGCAGTTTTAACTGAACAACCAGCAGAGAAGTGCAATTGTTGTTCCAGAAAGACATACCTTACACACTAAACGAATTGTAGAACTGGGCTAATATTTACCATAAAGAACTGGGTTGCATGTGTGAGAATGTATCTTGATGGTGTTGGATGGGAGGGATGGATGAGGTATTATAAGTCTTTATGGGAAGAATTTGTTGATGTAGGTTATTCGACTGTCATTCAAAATTCAATGTCATGGCAAAAACACCTTGAGTGGTACTAATTGTGGAAAAAAACAGATAAAAATTGTAGCCCAACATCCATTAATTTACTTAACAAATTAATGACCACATACTATTGTAGGACAGGAAGACAAATCCTCTACCCACTCTAGGTCCTTCTGGCTTGGCTATGAATTAAATTGAAATGAGACAGAATAACAGGAAAAAATCAAACAAAGCCTTATAACATGCATACATGGGAGACACCCAGGAAAACTGAGCAACTCGCCAAAATGGCAGAAGTCTTCATCTTAAATACGATCTTCAGCTAAAGACAAAGGAGGGTATTGGGAGTAGTGTTTTGGGACTTCAAAGGGGAGGAAGGCAATTCACATGGAATTGGAAAAGCAAATGCTTGGTAAACAGAACTTTGATAAGACTAGGCTTAGCAAGGACCCTCCCAGTCTATTGATACCCAGAGTTATCTATGGTGATGGCCTGTCCCAGGGACAGGTCTTCTATCTTAAATTTCTTTTAGGCAGTTAGTCAGGGGGAGGTAAAAGTTTCTTTCAGAGTCTTTTGTTTTGGAAAACAATCAAGGCAAAGACACATATTTTGAGGTGGCCAATTCTGATCCCCCACATTATATGCCAGGCATTGCTCAAGACACATAGCAACATTACAAAATAGATTAAATTTGCCCTCATGGAGCTTACATTCTATAGAGAGAAATAAAATAAATCATATGAATAATAAATATATCCATTATATTGTTAAAGGCTGTAAGTCTTATAACACTATGGCAGGGGTAGGTACACTGGGAATGCTAAGCGTGAGGTTTGAAATATCAAATGAGTTTGTCAGGGCAGTACTCTACATGAGGTTAACATTTGAGGAAAACTCAAGGCAATGAAGGAGTTAAGCACTGAATGTCTGGAGAAAAACTTGTTCCATGAAGAAGTAAAAATACACTAAGGTTGGAGTGTTCCTGCTTGGTTAAGGAACAGCAAAGAGGCCAGAGTGCCTGGAGCAAAGTCAGCAAAAGAGAGAAAAAGAAGAGATAGGATCAGAGAGTTAATGGAGCTAGGCCATGTGGGGCCAGACCTTTGTAATGATTTTGGTTTTGACTCAGCATAACAAAGAGAGCTCTCTGGAGGGTTCCAAGCAGGGGAGAGACTTATGCGTTAAAGGAATCAATCTAGCTGCTAGGTAATAACAGATAATGTATGAATGGGGATGGGGATGTGCAGGGACAGTTAAAGTAGGACCAGTTAGAATTTTATCACTGAAAACCAAGTGAGGTATGATGATATCTTAGGTCTACAGGTAAAAGAAGTTGGTAAGAATGGTAGCAGGCAGACAAATAATTTTTCCTTGTATAATTTCTCAATAGCAAAAAAAAAAAAAGTAAGGACAACGGAACAATAGCTTCAAAATATTTGAATATATATCATTCTAGAATTCTCTACAAGGTGAAATTATCTGTCAAGAATTAGATCAAATTAAACACATTTTCACACAAACAAGAGCTGAGAAATTTATTAACAGTAGACTTTCACTAAAGAAACTTCTTAAGAATGAACTTCATATAGAAAAAAAATAACCCTACAGTAAAGGTCTCAGATACAAGAATTAATGTTGAAAAAAATGTAATCATATTGGTAAATCAAAACTGTTTTTGTGTATACAAAACAATAGTATTTATACATAATGCTTTGATTTGTAAATAATTGTAGAACTAAAGTGGAAAAAATAAGTCAGGGGGGCATATTCAAATTAATGAATGTTGAGTTTGTTATATAATTTGAAAGATAATTTAACATGTTATATTTTATAAGGTAGCCACTGTAACATGAAAAATAGAGTATGTAGTATCCAAAATAGTAGTACAAAATAGAATTAGAGTAATATATAAATGAAATCAATCCAAAATATGACAAGACACAACAAAACACACATTCACATACACACATCCAAACATACTCACGTACATGCTAACCAATAAAAGAAATGCTGAAAATCAGATGCATAGAGACTAAAACATCAAATGAGGAGATACAAAGATTGTAGGAATGGATCCTAATATATGTGAAGTCAAATGTGCAAAAGGAATAAATTACTATTAAACTCAATTAAAAAATAAACAGTTATATGCTTTTTGTAAGGGGGTAAGTTTTACATCTAAACATAAAATAACTTGGAATTTGAAATTAAAAGGATATGAAAATTTAAAAATATATGGATTTGAAAGAAAGAATGAATTCATCCTGATTTGCAAAGAATGTTATTGCCTATGTTGAAAATACAAAACAATCAATTAAAAAAATGTTAAGCAATATACCCAGATATAAGAAATATTGTATCTATATGCAATAGCAAGTAAAACTATAATCCAAAAGAAAATAAATTACCTATATAGGAATGTCTAAGACTAGATATGCACAAGATCTATGAAGAAAATTATAAATCTCAGTTGAAACATTAAAGAATATCCAAATAAATCAATAGGTTTGTGTATTCATGTATATGAAGACTGAGTATTGTTATGATGCCCATTCTCTTCAGTGGGTCTATTGATACAAGAAAATTGGAATCAAAATCCCCAAAGTATTTTTTATGGAAAAAAACCCAAAAAGTTTACTCTACAATATATGTCAAATACAAAGAATCCATTATAGGCAAGACAAAAATAAAGAAGTATAAACTATTCAAATAATAATTCTTTCTGCTATCAAGATATTTTATAAAGGAATGTAAAGTAAGACAGTTGGATATTTACCTAAGTCTAGGATATTACACCCAAGTCACAGAATAGTGAGCCAGATACTGATTCAGATATGGCAAGGATAGCACTGAAGATAACTGGAAATTGTATAGACTATTGAAGAGTAAGAAAATTGATTGGGGGAAAATGAAAATGAATCCTTCTTTTTATGTTGCCATACACAAAAACAATGAATTATTGATGAATGAAAGATTTGAATATAAAAGGGAAAATTCTAAAACTTTGAGAAGAAAATGTGTGAGAATGCCTTTATGATCTCATGGTAAAGAAGAATTTCTTTTAAAAGACCCATCAAATACATGGCAGAAAAAATAAGAACTTCTGTTCATCAAAAGACAGGAAAACAGGAATGAAAATGTTGGCACCACTCATGTAAATGGTAACCTTTACTATACATAGTAAAGATTTTGTTCTTATTATCTTTAAACTAAATCAGGATATAGGGCATTGCTCTGGTCTCTGATGCATATCCAGTGAAACAAAATATTATCAGGAACTAAGACCATATGTCTTCCCCACACAGAAACCAGCCTCTATATAACTGGCCTATAGTCTTTGTTCTGTAAGATGGTTCTTTACTCCACCCATATACTTTGCTAGCAAGCTATAATAAAAACTCTTTCTCTCCTACCACCTTGCCTCTCGACTGTTGGCTTGTCTTTTGGCAAGTAGAAGAACCCCCTTTTTTGGCGGTAATCAAAATACGATCCGCAGAACAGGAGAAGATATTTGCAAAATATCTAACCAAGCAATGATCCAGCAGATATAAAGAACTCCTATAAATTAAAAGCGTAACAAATAAAAGCAATTAGAATAGATAAAATACATAACAAGACTTTTCATAGAAAAGGAAACACAATTATCCAGAAAATAAGAAAATATTTACATCATTAGTAGTTAAGATAAAGGGAATTAAAACCACAATTTTGTCGTGACCATATTGGCAGATTATGTAGACAAGAGTCAACTTGAAGGGAAGAACAAGAGGAAATACTGTACCCTTTCATACTGTTACCTAGCTACAATATCAGGATTAGATAATTTATGTAAGAGAATATTCTTATTTTTTGGGGGGTGAGGAAGATTGTCCCTGAGCTAACATCTTCCTCTATTTTGTATGTGGGACACTGCCACAGCATGGCTTGAAGAGCAGTGTGTAGGTCCACGCCCAGGATCCAAGCCCATGAACTCTGGGTCACTGAAATGGAGTGTGCCAAACTTAACTACTATACCACCAGGCCGGCCCTACAAGAGAATATTTTTAATTTTTGAAATCCACAGGCTTTGGTAACTGTTCTGTCTTTTTAATCTTGATTCCTCTTATATTTTTCGAGAGTAAGGATGCTCCTCAAATTTATCACCCTCTTACAAAAGACACATACATCAAAAACTTTATACAAATTATAGCCTTGCCATAACCCAAATTAAAAATGAAAATGGCATGTCACTCCGTAAAGTTGAGATCACAAGGCCAGTTTTCACTCTTTTTGCTAAGGTGAACAGCCAGTAAAAGTTAAAATGTGCTCATTTGTATTTAAGAATTTGGGTAACAGATGCCAAGATAAGTGGAGCATATTAATAGTATGTAAATTTTTGAAAAACATAGTAAACACAATATTTCCAAAATATGGCCTCTCTGCAACTTCTTATCTTAAGAAGTTTTAATTTGTAGTTCAAAATCTAGCCTATTTAAAAAAAAATTCAAATGAACTTACATTTGAAAGTAATGGAATATGAAAGTTTGCTGGGTAAACATGATAAATGCAGAAAATTTATGCCTGGTGAATAATAGATAGTGACAGAAAATACCACAAAAAGAAGGTGTTATAGCCGGCAAGCCTACAACTGCAGAAGGAAAAAGTAAAGCTTTTCTACTGTCTACCCATCAACGCGTGTGCGGGAGCCAAGAGAAATCTGGCTGCTATCCCAGCTGAATATAAATGAAATTAAAGGAATTACAAGCCACAGGTTACTGCTCACCAATAGACGTGCACGCAGCGTCAATCACATGAGAAAATATGTAATCGCTCCTACTGGATACAAATTTATTCCAACCAATATGTTCCGACTCTCAGAGATGCGAATTATGAAGAAAAATTGAAGTTAAGCTAATTCGCATAGGAAATAGAATGGTAGTCACTTAATTGAAGTTTTAAACCCAGCAGGGATCAACAAAATCAGTCCAAGCAAACTTCTTATATTTGTAAAATGGAGTGACAAACAGGATGAAATGTGACCAAAATGCTCATTCAAGATTAACTGGTTTATAAATCAAGGGAAGCACATCATTTTGCCACAGTATCCTTCATGTTACTAAATCTATTTCTTCCTTTTATATCATGCCAGGTGTTGAATGGATTTGAAACTGTTTACTAGGTTACTACTGTTAAAAAGAAAACCACAGACCCAAAATGATGTCACACATGCTAAAGCCCATGATGTCAAACCTAGGTTTAATACCTGATCTAATTGCAGTTTCATCTTCTCCTAGAAATGTAATCTTAATCGACCAGTTTGGAATTTTCTGGTCAAGCACCAGTAAGGTAATCTGTCCTGTGGGCCCTCTCCATCCCCCAGAAGAAGAGGAATCTGCATGATAAAGATCCCTGCCATTTCCTTCCTGCAGAGGAGGTGGCCTGGCCTGAAAGTAATCCTTTTTATTCTTTTGCTAATAGCTCCCTCGCCCAACCCTCCTTCCTGTAAAAACCTTCCATTTTGTACAAGTCCTCCATGTGCCCTTCCACATGTTAGATGGGCTGCTGCCTGATTTGACTCATTTAATAAAGCCAATTAGGTCTTCAAGTGTACTCAGTTGAATTTTGTTTTTTAACACCATATCACAGAATGAGGGAATCACATGAAATAGATGACTTGAAGTGAGTACATTGCAGTGGATGTTATAAGTCGCCTAGAATAAGCTAATTATTACAGCTGGGCTCCAAATTTGATTTGGAGCTTCATGGCACTTGAGTGTGAACACCTTGAATGCAGAGCTAATGTAACATCCTTTTTTGCATCCTCATTACCACCCATGTTTCCTGCACTAAAAATATCTGAATTAAGGAATGCAATTAAAATTTAAAATGTCATGATAAATTTTATTTTTGAACTTAAAAATAATATTTATTCAACAAGTATTGAGTGTATATTTGCATCAAACATTCAGAAGTGACCAAAGCCAGACTCCTTTCCTCAAGGACCTTATAGCTCGATGAGCAAGAGAGTCAAGAAAATGGGTAATTTTGATACATTGTAAGAGGTTCTAAGACAGGACAAGTTCACATGACATATATACACATAAAACAGAACTAAACCAAGAGTGGGGGGCTAGAAAAAGTTGCTTGACACATTTTATGTGATTAAGTAAAAATTAACCAAATTATAAGACAATATTTTGATTAGATAGATTAATAAATTCATTTGCAAAAACAGTGCTTTCCAGAATCTTATTTGATGAGTGTTTCTACACAAAAAAATGATAATACATTTTTCCTACTTAATAAATTCTGTGAAAATAAATAACTTTAGCTAACTACAGGTACTTTTCTTGATTGAATTCATAACAGTAAAAAGACTTGGGACCATAGTGAAATTAGATCTAATTCAAGATATAGATTATCCGGTCAGTTTATAAAATAATGATTATGTTTAAGTAAAAATTATCTCGAGAGTTTATTAAATCATCAATATTGAATATGTTACTGAACCAATGCGAGTTTGCTTCTTGGTGAGTTGAAATCAAAGCCTTCACCAGAAGCAGTTGTCACAGAAAGTAAATTTTATTTGCAGCAAGTAAGGAGACCATGGGGAATCACTTCCAAAGCTGTGGCTCCCTGAGCCAGGGAAAGGAGGTGCCTTTTATTTTCAGTAGGGAATGAATATTCAAAAGGGAAGTTTTGTCTTTACATGCAGAGGTGGGTATATGCTGGCACAAGCACAGTCTGAAAACATACTTTTACATACATGGCATACTATGTTAATGAGACTTAATCTCCTCCTTAAGATCTCCTTGGGTGGAGATCTTAACATTAAAATAAGGTTAAGAGGAACTTCTAGTCACTCTTCACTCCATCTGTGTAGGCGTCACTGTTGTGGTAGGGTTTGGACTTTAAGGAACATTAATCACTATTTAGACTTCCTTTTGAGCTACTCAGGCCTGAACCAGTGACAAATACATGTCCATACTTATGCCTCACATTAATCCATAATGTGCTTTTCTTAATAAATCAACTCTATCCTCTTTTCCTTCGGTGTTGAAACCGATAAATTTATCTTAGTTTGAATATCAGATGATACTGCTGGCTTGTGTTTACAACCACAGTTAATGGAAAATGGCTTTTCTTAAACAAAAAATCAGTAATGCATGAAGCTCATTCTGTGCAAGTTGTGGAGAAAGTAGAACATCAGAAAGAAGTGGAATCATATCTTCCATCATATGTTCACTCTAAGGTAGAATCTCCCTGAGTAGAAGCAGACAGAGCTGGTCTGTTTATACTATTTAATCTGTCTCTCTCTCTCTCTCCTCTCCTTCCTCCCTCTCCTTCTCCCTCTTTCACTGTTCCTCTATATGCATGCAGTAGTTTTCTACTGCTGCAAAAACTATTGCCACATACTTTCTGATTTATAACACTCCCATTTAACATTTCACAGTTCTGTAGATCAGAAGTTCAGGCAGTGTGTTGCTGGGTTCTCTACTCAGGTTCTCATAAGTCTAAAATGAACATGTCAGCTGGGCAACATTTTCATCTGGAACTCAGAGTCCTTATGCAAGCACATGTGCTTGTAGCAGAATTCAATTCCTTGCAGTTTTAGCATTGTTATTGGACACAGCAATTTTAGGATTATTGCAAAATTTGAACAAGTCCATCAATTTTTTCATAAATAGACTCTATGATGATGAATATCCCATTGGCCTGAGGCAACAACAAAGTTACTGCTCTTTGATTTCGTGACACTTTTGAGTCACTTTATTGCTACCATACATTTTTCCTCTATTTTGCCCCCCCCATACACTATAACTATTGTTTAGATAATAATAATTTAAAGACACTAAAAATTACAAAATCTATCTTCTATTTGTCTCATTATTATTGCCAGTGCTCTTCATTTCTTTGTGTATATCTGCATTTATATCTGGTTTAATATTACTTTAGTTTAAAGAAGTTCCTTTAACATTTCTCTTGGTGTAGACTGATGGTGATGAGTTTGTTCGGCTTAATTTTGTCTGAAACACCTTTATTTTACTCCAATTTTTTAAAAAATTATTTCACTGGGTTTTGTTTTCTGGGTTGATTTTCCCAGATGTCACTCATTTGTTTTCTACCTTCCACAGTTTCTGGTAGAGTTCTGTTATTCTTATTTTTGCTTCTCTATATGTTATTTTCCTTTTCTTTCTTTCTTTCTCTTTCTTTCTTTCTCACTCTCTCTCTCCCTTTCTTTTTTTCTTTCTTTCTCTCTCTCTTTCCTTCCTTCCTTCTTCCCTCCCTCCATCCCTCCTTCCTTTCCTTTCTTTTCCTGGTTGCCTTAAGAATGTCTTTATCTTTGCTTTTCAGAAAGTGGATTATGACTTTCCTAATGTGCTTTTCCTTATATTTATCATGCTTGGGATTCTCTGATCTTTGTTGATCTTTTTTGGTTGTGTGTTTACTTGGCTCTAATTAATTTTAGAAAATTCTTTGCTATACCTTTTCAAATACTTCTTTTGCCCTGTTCACTTTATCCGTTCTGCTTATGGGACTCTAACTGCATAGATATTAGAAAGTTTAATATTTTTTCATAGCCCTTGATATTCTATGCCTTTTTTTTAACTTTCTAAAAATGTATGTATTTCAGTTTAGATAATTTCACTTCTCTTCAATTCAGTGATTCTTTCTCTGCTGTGTCCAGTCTGCTAGTAAACCCATGGAAGAAAATACTTTCTCTGATATATATATTTTTTATCTCTAGCATTTCCTTTTGAGTCTTTTTTAAATGTTTCCTCTCTCTGCTGAAATATAGCAAACTAATATTTTCTACTTGCATAGCCTTTTAATGTAACTTGGTAGGATAAATGTTGAAAAAATTCAGTGTATGTCACTCTTATTTTTTTGAAACAAATTTCTGAATTACTAAATCCCATTAGTCTTATTTCTTTGATGCAGTTCAACATTCTCTCATCTGTTTATTCACAACAAATGTAAATGCTTATTTAATAACTTTTAAATATCAGAAATACTGTTAGGTCTTTGAAAGTTGGTGGGAGCAGGCAGGGGGACACAAAGTTGCAAATGCTAAAAGAAATCTAAAGACATTGTGCAGTAGGAGAGTGCCTGCATGAAATTGGGGCTCAATATTTTTTGATAAATTAATAAATACATGAATACATTGTTAGTAATCACAGAAGAATAAAGAAAAGAACAGATCTTGAGTAAGGTGAAAATAAGGAAAACAAACTATGTTTCATGGAAGTGAGGGATGAATTTTTTTCTTAAATGGCAAGTAAATAGTTGAAAGGTGGAAAAAATGTAAAGGGGCACCCCATGAAGAGGAAAGATGAAGAGAAGAGTTGTGGTAGTGAGGCCATAATTAAGTTGGGCTTAAAGTGTTTAATAACAGAGACCAATACCACATGATCCACCTATCCTACACTGGGTATTTATCCAAAGAACATGGCATCAACAATAAGAAGGGATTTATGCACCCCTATGTTCACTGCAGCTGATTCACAATAGTCAAGACGTGGAAGCAACCCAAGTGTCCATCAACTGATGACGGATAAAGAAGATGTGGTATATATATAATACACATATATATAATTATTATATATATACAATATATAATATAATTAATACAATATATAATGGAATACTACTCAGCCATAAAAAAAGACAAAATCATCCCATTTGCAACAACATGGGTGGACCTTGAGGGTATGATGTTAAGTGAAATAAGCCAGACAGCAAAAGACAAACACCTTATGATTTCACTCATACGTAGAAGATAAACAAACACGTGGGTAAGGAGAACACGGGTAAGATTAGTGGTTACCAGAAAGGAAAGGTGTGGACGAGTGGGCAAAAGGGGTAAAGGGGAACATAGTATGGTGACGGATAAGAGCCAGAAATTGCACAATGTTATAAACCAATATGACCTCAATAAAATAATCTAAAAAAACTAAAAATTACAGATACCTGGTCATCTTTAGTGGAAACCAGATGAACACTGACCTGAGTCATTGACAAAACATAGAGCCAACATAATGGTAAGTTTTTGTAATCATGAAATTTGAAGAGGCAGCAGAATCAGGCACCCTGGAGAGATATAGCAGGAAGATCAAAGCTGTCACTTAAATGAGAAAAGAACTCATCCGCCTGACAGCGACCCTGCGACAGAGAGTGAAAGACATAGGAAGAAACCACAATGATTATATTTGGTAAGCTGGCTTCAACTAAAGTTTACTGCCATTGTGGCCTCCTTCACTTTCTATTTTTTATAGTGGACACTACTGCAATACCACAAAGTGGCATGATTTTCAAAATATGTCTTTCATATCAAGAATTTTTATTTCCTTACAATTTAGTGTTTTCTTAAATGACCTTATAAGATTCTCTAATTCTCTGCTTTTTAAAAAACTCATCCCTTTCTCAGCAATCAAATGTATTTCTTTAATATGAATTAAATAAAATTTCTTTTTCTCCAATAGAAACATACAGAGATTTGAAGGGCAGGAATGAAGTGAACGGAGCTGTGAATTAAAGCCGGAGAGGTAACACTTTCAAAAGTAATAACACATACTTTATTAGAATTTGAAATTCCGGACACTGGCTGAAGCACATATTGATATTTACTTGTTTAATCCTCTAAGACAGGTACTGTTATACCCCACTCCATGCGATGCAGGTGTCAGACGACGCGGCTCCCAAATGCAGGCCATATACCTCTGATGCTATTAACTGCTATGGTAAAATTATTTTCATACAATCAATAGCGGTGAAAAGAGTCAAGTTACCCACACACACACACACACACACACACACACACACACACACACACAAGAAAAGAGAGAGAGAATCTAGATTTTTAGTAGTAGAATAGATACAAATAGATTGTACCTTTAAGTTTCTAGAAACAGTTTCATAAATTGAATGGACTTTAAATCAAAATCTTGACCTCACATCTAAAAACACTGTAAATAGTGTGGAAAGCCTTTGTTTAAAGGTTAGTGTTTCCAAACCCTGTGAACCCATTTAAATAGCACTGAATTTGTCATTGATATTAAATAAGACAATTTATTTAAATTTTAACTAAAAATTTGCAAGCTACCATGAATGTAATCTAGCGAAACTTGAGATTTTGATTATTGTGTGGTATCAACATTATTAAACATTTATACACGCCTATATCTTATGATTTATTTGTCTTAAAATTCTGATTCATGATTTTTAGAGTGAGGAAAGTTCTACTTCATTTTTACATATTTTTATTAAGAATCCTTTATTTGTTTTTGCATTATCCCTTAATTCCTTCTTCAAAAAACTCCACTATGCAGAAACACATATTTATAATATAGAATACAATAATAGGGTCCAGCCTGGTGGCGCAAGCGGTTCAGTGTGTGTGCTCTGCTGCAGCGGCCTGGGGTTCACTGGTTCGGAGACTGGGCGTGCACCAACTCACCGCTTGTTAAGCCACGCTGTGGCGGCGTCCCATATAAAGTAGAGGAAGATGGGCATGGATGTTAGCCCAGGGCCTGTCTTCCTCAGCAGAAAAAAAAAAAAAAAGAGGAGGATTGGCATTGGATGATAACCCAGGGCTGGTCTTCCTCACAAAAAAAAAAAAGAATACAATAATAATCTTAATATTACCTGTAAGCAATCTATGTAAATTAATATAGATTAGAGTCCACACTATATAATTATAAATATAAATATTTGTATATATGTCCAAGGAACTTCATAAATAAGTCCAATAATTGTCATATTTTGTCTCTTATTTATAGCACACCTGTTCAAAATGGATTAGGTGGTTACGGATGGATTTAAACATACAAAAAATATATTTTAAAAATGAAATTTTTATATGAAGATAAAGGAAAACAATAGACAGCATACAATAATTGCATACATAGTCATACCAAGCCATTCAATTATTAGTTAGAAACAGAGAGTATATTTGATGTTAAGGTACTATTGGCTTAGTATGAACAGACAGTACTAGTCATATGATTTTTAATAGACTTTATTTTTAGAGTGGTTTTAGGTTCTCAGCAAAATTGAGCAAAGGTGCAGAGAGTTTCCCATATACCCTTGTCCCCGTACATGCATAGCCTCCCACATTATCAATATCACTCACCAGAATGGTACGGTTTTACCAAGGATAAATCTAATTGACACATCGTAATCACTCCAAGTCCACAGTTTACATTAGAGTTCACTCTTGGTGTTGTGTATTCTATGGGTTTTGGCAAATGGATAAAAACATATATCCACCATTATAGTATCATTCAGAATAGTTTCACTGCCCAAAAGTTCTCTGTGCTGTGTCTATTCATTCCTCCCTTCCTCCTAACCCCTGCCAAGCACTGACTTTTTTATTGCCTCTATAATTTTGTCTATTACAAAATGTCATATAGTTGGAATTGTAAAGTATGTAGCCTTTTCAGATTAGCCTTTTTCACTTGGTGATATGCATATAAATTTCCTTCATGCCATGACTAGATAGCTCATTTCATTTTTGCATTAAATAATATTCCATTGTCTGGATATACCACAGTTTATCCATTCTCCTACTGAAGGACATCTTGGTTGCTTCCAAATTTTGGCAGTTATGAATAAAACTGTTATAAACACACATGTGCTGGTTTCTGTGTGGAAAACAGTTCCAACACCTTTGAGTAAATACCAAGGAGAGCAATTGCTGGATCATAAGCTCAGAATACGTTTAGTTTTGTAAGAAACTTCCAAAGTGTCTTCCAAAATGTCTGTACCATATGCATTCCCACTAGCAATGAATGAGAATACCTGTTGCGCCACATCCTCGCCAAGCGTTGGTGCTGTCAGTGTTCTGGATTTTGCCCATTCTAATAGGTGTACAGTGGTAACTCATTGTTGTTTTAATTTACATTTCTCTAATGACATATTATGCCTTACATTTCTTTATATGTTTATTTGCCATCTGTATAATTTCTTTGGTGAGACAACTTTCAGGTCTTATGTCCATTTTTTAACTAGATTTTTGTATTCCTACGGTTGCATTTTAGAGTTCTTTGTAGATTTGGGATGACAGTCCTTGGTCAGATATTTCTTTGCAAATGTTTTCTGCGAGACCATGACTTGTCTTCTCATTCTCTTGACATTGTCTTTTCACACAGCAGAACTTCATAATTTTGGTAGAGTCCAGCTTATCAATTCTTTCTTTCATGGATTGTGCCTTTGATGCTGTATCTAAAAATTCATTGCCATAACCATAGTCTCCTAGATGTTCTCCTAGTTGTTTTATAGTTTTGCATTTTACATTTAGGCCTATGATTCATTTTGAGTTAATTTTTATGAAGTGTGTAAGGAGGTCTGTCTAGATTTGTTTTCTTGAGTGTGGATGTTGCAGTATTCCAGCACCATTTGCTAAAATGCTCATATGACTTTTGATACCCAAAATGGCAAGTGTTAGTTTTTTGGGCAAAAGCACAGCTGTTTTTGAACCTGTAACCTGAGAAAACACGTCTTCTGTGATTTCTTATAAGGAGAGTGCTGTAACCTGCAAACCAACATGTCTTTATGGTAAATAGAAATATTTCTGCTGTATAGTCCTCCTCAATTAATACCAGTGGGGGCTGATTCATAAACAATAATTTGATATGGTGCACCCAAATCTTGTTCCAGTACATGTTTCTTGAGAAGAGGTGCTAAATCCAAAGACATATTTCAAAACAAAAAATACCCAAATTATACTATATTTATCTGTCAGGAAATGTTATTAAATTATTTCTTCTGCAAAGCAATCCTTTGGTAAGTATTGAATAGCAATGAGTTTAAAGTTATCCTTCTAATAAATGTCTGGAATGAACCTGTTCTCAATTACTAGTTATGTGCAAACAGTCTTAAATATTCAACTAAAGCAGTGGTACGGTCCTTATTTCTAGGAATTTGTCCTTGTTAGTCACCTTTATGGAAAAGAAGGCATCTAGCAAGGACATATTACTAAGAATGAAGAACTTATTGTTCTGCTCATGGAATTCTTGGAAAGGACTCAGTACATAAGATATAATTTTGCAAACTAGTGGAAGAATGAATGATTGAGGCCCTCCAGTTCTATGACATGAAACAAAGATAAAATAAAAACACATTTGAAGCAAATGAAAAATGAATGTGATATTTGTTGCAAATTCCTTATACACTCTAGAGAAGAACATGGTCAAACACACAGGTTATTGAATACATTTTTGCTATATGATGCTCTTTATTTTAACTAATTCAATATTCTTTAATGACAATAGTCAATCTAAAGATGTTATTTACGGTATAAGTTTAATATTAGGGCCTATTACATATTAGGTTGCTACTAGAACGTTTCAAAAAGACATGGTATCCATATGAAGGAGGACATTATTTTTGAGCATACTTAAAGTTATTTCAATGTATTAATGCACAAATGTAGAAGAAAAGAGTCAGATTAGATTCCTGTTTTCTATCCTTGAAAATTTTTAGATTTATCAATTCATTAAGAACATTACACCTGATTATTATTAAAGCAGTATTAAAGAATAAATTCTATTAAAATATGTATAATGAGAAATTATTGCAGCAAAACTTACGACAAACATATGTCTTTGTCAAAATTTACAAAGCTACAAGTAATGAAATTTATTCCTAGCATATTTTACTGTGTTAGATTTTATATTTGAATACTTGAAGTCTAAAACCTGTTTTTTCTTTTTCAGAATATTTCCTTGATGACTTAATTTGCAATAATTATAAAAGGAAATTATATATATATTTTGTTGGAATATTTGATAAGATAATGTTTTAATTTGAGGATAAGACAGTATGGCATTTACAAAATGAACTATTATTTGAATCAAATTAAACTTGGCTATACTATTGGAGTTTAAAAATCACAAAAACAATTGAAAAATTGGAGCACATGACCTTGAGAAACTCTTGAAAGTCTGGGGGGTAAAAAATCTCCCCCAGACTATTTATGTTGTCCACTTTAACAAGCTGTACTATATAACAGAGTGTTAGAGAAACACCCTTATTCAAAATGAGCTTTGGAATTCACCATTTTAGGGACAAATGATTTTCCAGGTATTAAAAAGACACAATATTCATGATAAATTTTTTGCTATAAGAAAATATTTTTCACATGCAACAACAAGAATCATATGATTGTTAAGGCATAGAACTTATAAAATAAGTTCTGATCATAAATAATTATTAATACAACAGAGAAAAGAGGCAGTTTCCTTGAAGAATATAAGATAAGATATCAATCTTTTATTTAGTAAGGAGTCTTGAAAACACTTTGAAAACTCCTATTTTAATATTACTTTACTTTGCCTCTGATACTTCCAGTCTAACCAGAAACGGGCATTGTCTCTGAAACAGCATTGTCAAGGATTAAAATAAAGGTCCATAATAATGACCTTAAAGCTGGAAATGAGTAGAGGGGACGCTAACTGTGATATATAGGCACTCCTTGACAACGGAGGGAGCTGTTCTAGAAAAAGTGCTGAACTTAGAAAGCTTGTCAAAAGCGATTTTCCATATGAAATACTGGCAAAGGACTTCATTATATAATTTTCAAGACGCCAGCCACTACTACAGATAAATTGCCAGTCTGTGAGCTGTGATGAAGAGTTGCTGAGGTTGTCTCCGCCTCTGCCTACTATTAAAGGAAGAATTGATTCTGTGTGCTGAGGGACCTAAGCACAAGCCAGTCCAGTGTTCCCTCCATATTCACGTTCTTAGCTACAGGATGCTGGGGACTAAAAGCAATTGCAATGAATGGCTTTCACGGATTTTTGTCACCCGTTTCACAGTGAACTAGAATGATGTTTTCTTGACAGGAGGTAAGGACAAAAGAGCCTGCTTTAACCACTGCTGCTGACCATAAAGAACTATTCTAGGCACCAGACAAGGTGGAGCCAAGTGTGGTGAAGCTGCATGTTACCAGTCACTGGTGATGACCAGTTATCATACCTCAATGCCTTCAATACCTGTGTTTTGAGGTGCAGCCTATGATTACACCATCTGAAACACTGTGATTCCAAACAATGGTTAGCAGCCACGTTCTAGCTGAGATCTAGCAGTGAATAAAGTAGTCAAATCTTATTTTCAAGGGAATTACAGGAAATACAAACAGATAACCAAATAAACATGCAATATAAAATGACTGAATTCTTTGTAAGGATGATAAAGAAAATAAAGCATGGTAAGGGGAGAAGAATTGATAGAAATTACTATATTAGATAAAAGAGTCATGGTAGCCTCGTAAATAACACTTCTAAGAATGATGTAGTACAGTAAATGTAAAAGATAATCAAAACACATACATCAGGGTAAGAAGAGGATTGTGGTTAGTGAGTAGCTTGCCTACAGAAGAAATCTTTCCCCAATATATCTCTCTCAAACCTATCTATGCTTCTCCAGACTGATAATCTCGTGCACCATCATTTTTCACTTGAAGCATATTTTTATCTTAGCCCCTCCTGCCTTCATAATGCACACCTACGATCCTCACAGAATTTCGTCTTGTAACTTTCTGCCTTAACTCATAGAATTCACTCTGCCTGAACTATTTTATCCATCCATCTTGCTCCTTAAATTTAAAAGGTTAACCCCATGTGTCCCTTTCTATCTCAATCAACTGAGCATTTTCATTCACTGGAAAGCCATCCTTAACAGAGAGATGATTCCAATTGACATCCCTTGATTTTGTCCGCCCAGTTTTCCTTTCCTATTCTCTTCTGTGGTACAACACCTCTTTCCCATTTGTGAACTGTGCCTCCCCTCACTCAACTAGTGGTTGATTCTAGTGGATCCGTTAATAACAAAGTGATTCCTCCTCCACCAAGGTAAGCATATTTGCCAGGCTACCTTTAAAGAGTCCCTTACCTCTCTGAAGTCAATGATGGTTCCAAGAAAAGGTACCAGGTCCATGAATGGGCAATCAAAATCCTCTGTGGTGTTTTTACCAAAAGGATAAAGAAAATATTACAAAAATAAGCCAATAATAGAAAACAGGATGAAAAGGTGGAGAGCAAGTGAAAGACAGAATCCTGGCAAATCACATCAATCCCTGGATCCAGCCTTTCCTAAAACCAGTCAATCCTTACAATCTAGAGTTATATGAGGAAAAACAAAAACAAACACCATTTTTTTAAAAGCAACTTGAGGGTTTTAAAAATTAAATTTAAAATTAAATTTCCTAACTAATATTACTCTCCTATTTCTCCACCAACAATACACTTAAGACATTCAGTCATAATCTGCGTACTTATCTGCATTTCCCACTAGACTATAAGATATAGGAGAACAGGGATAATATTTGCTGGTTCACTGTAATATTCCAGAGTTAACTAAAATATCTTTTACATTGTATCATTTGGGAAATATTTATAAAAATCTAAATCAAAATACAATAATTTCTATCATATTTTCCATGTCAGTTTATATCCAAACCCTGAGGTTGACAACTGTGGGTCTATGTTAAGGTTTTTTTCTTTTTCTTTTCCTTTTATTTCAATGGGATTACAATATTTTCTTCTATGTGATCCCTATAACCACACACTATAGGGGCCACAAATTATTCTTCCTCAACTCCAGGGGTCTTCAGGGAAGCCTCAATAATCAGTGGGAATTTTCAATCATTTTATGACGTGTGTGATAAGAGCAAATTTCTGATTATTTAGATCACAACTAAAAAAAACCTACAGAGAGATCTAGTGACTTTCACTCACCCAAGACTTCTAATGGTTTATAAGTGCCAATTCGCTAATATTAAAGGTATTTTCGCTCGAAGTACCTAAAGTGGTTTTGGGTTTCTTTACACAAGTGCGAATGAAATAGAATAGGACACCAAAAATGTTTTCAAGAACTAGACCATCAACAACAGCAGCTGGGGATTGTCATCTCTCCGGGTTGTTTTTGAAGGTCCTAAACGGAAAATGTATACTGGCTTTCCATGGCATGGAGTTGCAAATAACTCTTTAAATTATCGTGTGAGCTTGAATAAAGTGTCTTGCCTTTGAAGACAAGACTTAGGGAGGCTAACTAGCTGCTAAAAAACAAACAAACAAACAAAAACCAGTAGGGTCTTATAAAAGTCCTTGTATTCTTGATCATCCCCATCAAACCATCTGGGACTTAATGTAATTTTATCTTTTAAAATTACATAAACAGAGCATATTAAAATTTTTAAGTTTATTTGAGCAAAAATCAATTCTATAGATGCAGCACCAAACCGGAGTGGTTAGGGGTGTTCTGCCAACAGGAGCCAGGGGAAAGACTTATACAGAGAAAGCCACTACAAGCATTGACGGTGGCCTGGTTGCTTTTGTCTAGATGCAATAGCCTATATAGAGAAAATTACTGGTTTGGGACTTTAAGCTCTCAGCCCAAGGATGATGAAAAGGTTTCTATGCTTACCCTTAAGTGACCTTTTCTATGTCATAGTTGCAGAACATAGCTATCTGTAAACCAGACCTTCCTAAACCTGTAGGTTCCAGAATTAAGAGGTGAGTGAATTCATAGCACAGCTAAGTCTCTTACACAAAATTTAGAGCATTAATTAGGAAAAAGTTTCACCCTTAAATTTCAATGGCATATATATGGAAGGATTTAGATTGATCTGAGCATTGAGACTAACTGCTGGATATTTTGGTCTTCATGGCTCTGAAACCAGCAGGTGATGGTGTGGGTTATTGTACTGGTCGGAGTGATTGATCCTACTACATAATGGTTGCAAAGAACTGTGGATCTGGAACCCAGAAGAATTCCAGGGGGTACTTCATGGTACTTCTTTGCTAAGTAGTGAAGACTATTGAATCTAATGCAGTCAGGGGCACAAGAAACTTCCACCAAGTAAAGAATCGTAAACAACTAAAATGATGGCTGACGGTAAAGAACAGACTAAGTAGTGGAAGAAGGAAATTAAAATCACCAACACCTCATGACTAGTTTCAGATATTTAGTAATAAGTAGCCATATTCTTCCCTTTCCTTTTTATTGGCTTGTACTAGCCACTACTTCCCCTCTTCCTAAATATTACATGTAAGATGTGTTGGTGTTCATTTACCTTATAATTTTGTCTCTGACTATCATAGAACAATGTATCTTTAGGAAAAAAAATATCCATCCCCCAGAGATGGCCATAGTAATTGATTCAACTGTGGATCTCTACCTTGAGGAGAGATTCAGGGCATCTTCACTTAAATGACGAATGGGTTGTGTTCTGTGAGACCAAAGCATACCATTGTTGATTTTACCATTGTTCAAAAGGTAAAATATAAGCCAATGGGTTGAACAGACAGAAAGAATGGGATTTTGGTAATGAACATCAATTCCAAAATCCTTCCATGCTCTCCTTTCTGGTGTAAGTACTGTAAGCCTGGGAAAGACATCTCAACTCCCTTGCTTTCAGATTTCTGGATGAGATTTAAGTCCCATCAATGAGATAAACTTGCATGAGGTAGAGAAGGTAGAAGGGAAGTGGATGCCATATTAATAATCTCCCTCTTGTAGTTGTGAACAGAGCAAGCGCTTTTGTAAAAGTGAGGTTTTGTTGTTTGTCCCCCCCCCAGCAATTTTAGGTCATTCCTCTGCCCTTCGCTTGTCTTGGTGCTACAAGGCAGGAATAATAATTGGTGACCGTATATTGACCTGGCAGGGAGGAGAGAAGCAGTGATTTCCTGATTCTCTGGATAAAAACTCATGAGGAAAATCTGAACACCACATCTCTGCTTGGCTTTCACTTCTTTAGTTCTTAGACAATGTTATAAGTGTCTGATTCTCTGTATTTAATAACTTTTTGCTTGAAAAAAATCTTTACTATTTCTCTCTTCCATAGTAAACCCTGATTAATTCAGGTAGCCAATTTACCACTAACTCAGCCCAAATCTCTTTCACTAGAGACTGATATGGTTTTGAAATTCTGAATATAGGACAGTAATGTGTCTAAAATCTATACCAGTTTCATGCATATATTACTGAATTACATATGAAAATACAACATATCTGTATCTGAATATTTAGTGTTACTAAATATTTTTGTTCCATGGGAAAAATTTAGTTTTTAGAAAATATATAGGAGCACATTAACAAGATCCTTAAAATGTCAAATAATGATTTATTTCTGTAGCTTACAATCTTTCTGTAAGCATTGCTCTCAGGGGAACAGTAAACTGTGCAATCTGGCCAGTTGAGTTTTTCAATGGCAAATCCCTGAGTGATTTGCATCAAACAGAAAGATTCTGAAAACCATCACTGGGGAAATTGTCATCTGTCAAAGAGTGATTTACTGGGAAAGCCAGAATGAAGTTCAGAGTTTCCTTCTTTTGTGACATTAATTGTCTTAAAAAACACCCTTCTAGCCTTGTTTCCTGACTTCTACTGTTTAAAAAAATCCCGGAACAGAAAGAGAAATAAGAAAAATAAAAATTGTTAAAATAAAAAAACATTAGCAAACAAAATGAAAGTAGACGGTTAGTCAGACATAGCAATATAAAAAGAATAACCAAGTGAAACAATTGAATGAAAAACATTAAAATAAAACAGCTGTATAGGTAAGTACATACATGCATTGACACATGGATACATAGATCTGTATATAGATGTATATACCCAAATACCTACTAAACATCTCACTTGGCTCTCTAAGAGACTTCTCAAACTTAACACCTCTAAAACTGAGCTTCTGATCTCTTCTGCTCCACTTCAACCTAAAATCAGCTACAACTTTCCCATATCCTTCCTTTTAGTGGCTCAAGACAAAAAAACTTGGTGCTATCTTTGGCGACTTATTAAAATACACACCTCAATCCGCCAACGAATCCTCTTAGCCACCATCCTCAATTGCCTGGAATGTGCAATGACCTCATAATAGATTTCATTGATTTGGCCCTTGCCCTTGTAAGTCTGTTCTTAAAAAAATTAAATAGAATCAAATCATGTCAGCTCCCTGCTCAAAATGTCAGCTTCCCCCTCGCGCAGAGTAAAAACGATAGCCCTGACAATAGCTTTACGGCGACCTAACTCTTATGAGCTCCCTAACTATATCTTGCTATCAGCCTCTTTGCTTGTTAGGATTCCTTCAGACTGCCCTATTGTTACTCAAATACTCGAGGCATTTGCACTTGCTGTTCCCTCTGTTTGGATACTTTTCCCTCATATTTGCCTGGCTAGTAAGCTCACTTACTCTACGTCTATTTTTAAATGTAATGTTTTTACTGATTCAACCCTGACCATACTTTTTAATGTTTCCATTTTCCAATAATAGCTAATTCAATTCCCTGGTTTATTTTTTACTATCACACTTATTCCTCACTAATGTGATTTGTTTTCTTAACTTATTTGCCGTCTGCCTCCTCTCCACTCCCGTCAGAATATAAGCATCATGAAGGCAGGGATTCCTGTTTGTTTTTCACCTTTCTCTTTTCTTTGTATTCCCAAAGCTGAGACAGTGCCTGTCACATAGTAAACACTCAGTGATGGGAATGAATGCTTGCATCACAGGCTTGGGGTGTACTCAGAGGACATCCCAGGCGTCTTCCCAAACCACTCTTCTCATCTTAACAACAGGTCCTAGCTGTCTCCTTCTTCCTTCAAGTTGAGCCCTCTCAAGAAGTTCCCATGAAGTTCTTCACCTGGGCCTACCACATCTTTGCCAGACGACCATGCCACTTAGACTCAACAATCATTGCCACTAAATGGAAAGAAACTAGAGATTTAAAAAATAATAATAAAGAAAGAAACTTCACCTAAGTCAGTATTCATTTAAGAAATCTTACTGAATCTTATGGCATCAGGCTACTCTAGTTGTGTCCCACCAGCCATGAAATTCAGAGCCTTAAGGAAGCAAAAGAAGTGTGGTGTCCAATGCTCAAGCTAGCTCTACTCTCCGCAATGTCTTGGTCCTTCCTAAATCCCAGTATCTCAACACCATCTAAGTGCCAAACCTCCTAAGGTGCTGTGCAACTTTTCTAACCTTAAAATAAAACAATGAAATGAAAATATACAAAATGAATAAATATTCCTTCAAAAAGGCCACCTTAAAATTTTCACATAGGAGATAATTTCATAGGAGACAACACAGAAGATCAAATTTCTTATCTGAACATGCAAAAACCCAAAGCCAGACTAGCCCTAGGAAAAAAAAACTCTTTTTTTTTGCTATTAATCAGCAAAGAGAAAATAATGATCAGAGGTAGAATTATCATTTTATGATCATATTTATTGATGGCAATGTTATTTCCTTAAAAACTGTTAGAAAACTATAAACCTTTGTTCTAAATTCTGAATTCCATTTTATTTTATATTTGAGTAACCATATATTTGTGGGCATAACCTCAAATTTTACAAAGAATGTCAATTAAAAAAATCAATATATATGAATATGCATTAGAGCTATATCAATATCATATCTAATAATTAATGAGATGAACATATCATCAGTATATACCTATATTGTAATAAGTATATATATAAAATGTTAATGAATGTGTGAGTATGCTTGAGGCAACAACCAAAACAATGTAAATCATATTAAAAATTTCCTAAAATGTGTCTACTAAATTAAATAAATATTGAGCCAATACTGGTAAAAAATAGATCTTATACTAGCTCCAGATATAAATATGTTAATAATTACATTAAATGTATTGAGTAACATTAATATGTTTTCTGAAGTGGAACATTATGGTAAACCACAGAATTAAAAGTTTGTTTCATTAAGTTTTCCTCTGATAAAGTTATGTTAGTATTTGCAGCAAAACAAAATATTAATTCACAATTTCATCTTTTTTTGATCTTTTTAATTACTTCTGTAGAATTGCATTTAAAATCAGCAAATACTGTGAAAAGATGAGATATAAGTGGCTGTTGGGCATTCAGATGATATTTTCTTTTTAATGTTCCTTTTTTGTATAGTTTTATGCACAATACAATATTTAAACATCCATTTTTGTATGTAAATGAGAAAGTGAAAGTAAAGGTCACATCCACTTTCAGTGTTTTCAGCCAGGACAGTTATTTGCATAAACACACAAGCATATTCTCATTTACTTTTCACATGATCAAGAGAACGACAAACTCAAAACACCAACAGCTCTTTGCAATAAAGTAAAAATTGATTGTGGTTTCACTAGAAATTTATTCAAATTTTTCTTCAAAATATTTGCTTAAATTATATGACACAGACAGAATGCTAAAATAGAAATTTCCTTTCTGTTAAGTAATTTTTACCAATGGTACAACCATTGTATTTTTAAAATTAAAAGTGAATGCATTAAAGAAATTAAAGCAGGAATTATACTGAGTATGTACAGTAGCTAATTATCAAGTATAAAGGACGAATTGGGTTATCCTTATTAATTAAATATTGCAGCATTATTTTTAATGGATTGGCAATTTTTAAAGTTGGATAAAATGAAGGAAAATAAATATCCTGAGGATTCAGAAAAACCTCAGAAAGACTATGCATTTATAAAAAAAATGGATTAGGTTTAAAATATCAAAGCCTTGGGGGCCGGCACCGTAGCGCAGCGGTTAAGTGCACACGCTCCACTTCTGGCGGCCTGGTTCGGATCCTGGGCGTGCACCAATGCGCCACTTGTCAGGCCATGCTGTGGCAGTGTCCCATACAAAGTGGAGGAAGATGGGCACAGATGTTAGCTCAGGGCCAGTCTTCCTCAGCAAAAAGGGCAGGATTGGCATGGATGTTAGCTCAGGGCTCATCTTCCTCACAAAAAAAAAAAAAAAAAAATCAAAGCCTTACAATGTAGTTAGTGTAAATTGATAATAGAATTCTCTAAAACAGATATCAGTGAATGCCATCTGGGCATGTGCTATTGATTATGAGCTAAATAAAATTTACTAAGCTAGTATCTGTCTCTAAAATAAATACAAAATAATAAAGTAAGCACTATTATTTGTTTTATGGAAAACAAATAATATAATTTGCTTTCCATAGAAGTTTTTCCCAGGTTGCAAAATTCTTTCCCAAACTTAATGCTTATAGCAGTATTGTTTCACATTGTTATTTCAAATATATATGTGAAAATTGAGATTTTGGTTAACTGACTTGCCCAAGTTTTCACAACAATTACTGGTTACCTAGTATTCAAATTTGTACCAATTCACATTAAAATGTATGCTTTTCCATTTTGTTTTCAGCCCTACTTCTTATTAGAGAGCTTGGATCATATTGGCCTCAGTAAATATGTTGGATTGAAGTGGACTTATAGGGTTGATTAAGCAGTTGCAGAATAAATATATTTTATTTACCAAGCCAATGACTAACAATGAAAAAGCAAGCAAAAAACTAAAACCTCTAGTAAAATCCTATTCTATGAATTTCATTTATTTATCTATTTATTTATTTATTTATTTATTTTAAATTTCAGCTTTATGGAGGCATATTAACATATACAATTTTAGGATATTTAAAGTGTACATCATGGTGATTTGATATACATATACATTGTGAAATGATTCTTCTTATCCGCTTAACACATCCATTACCTCACATATTTATCTTTTTTTAATCTCTTTGGTAAGAGCATTTAAATTCTACTCTCTTGGAAAATTTCAATTATACAACATGGTGCTATCAACTATAGTCATCATGTTTTACAGTAGATCCCCAGACCTTATTCACCTTACAGCTGAAAGTTTGTACCCTTACCCTTTTACCAATCTTTCCCTATTTCCTCCAGTTCCCCAGCCTCTGGCAACCATTTTTCTACTCTCTGTTTCTGTGTGAGTTTAATTTTTTTTTTTTAAGATTCCACATATACGTGATACCATGCAATATTTGTCTTTCTCTGTCTGCCATTTTTTCACTTAGTATAATGTCCTCAAGTTCTACCATATTGTCACAAATAGCACAATTTTCTTTTTTCTCATGACTGAATAATATTCCATGGTATATATATATATACCACATCTTTATCCATTCATCCTTCAATGGATCTTGAGGTTGTTTCCATTATCTTAGATATTGCAAATAATGCTGCAGTGACTGTGAGAGTGTGGATATCTCTTTGACATCTTATTTTTATTTTCTTTGGATATATACCCAGAAATGGGATTGCTGGGTCATACAGTAGCTTTATTTTTTAATTTTTGAGGAACCTTCATACTGTTTTCCATAGTGGCTACACCAATTTACATTTCCACCCGCAGTGCACAGGGTTCCCTTTTCTCCACATCCTTGCCAACATTTGTCTCTTGTCTTTTTGATGATAGCCATTCTAACAGGTGTGAGGTGATATCTCATCGTGCTTTTGATTTGCATTTCCCTGATGATTAGTGATGTTGAACACCTTTTCCTGGATCTGCTTGCCAACTGTATGTCTTTACTGGAAAAATGTCTATTCATTTCCTCTGCACATCTTTTAATCAATTTCTTTTTCTATTGAGTTGTATGAGTTCTTTGTATGTTTTGGTTGTTAACTCCTTATCAGATATATGATTTGCAAATATTTTCTCCCATCCTGTAGGTTGCTTTTTCATTTTGTTGCTAGTTTTCTTTGCTACACAGAAGATTTTTAGTTTGATGTAGTCCCATTTGTTTATTTTTGCTTTCGTTGTATTTGCTTTTGGTGTCAAATCTAAAAAGTCTTTGTGAAGACCAATATCAAAGATGTCAAAGTGCTTACCCTCTATGTTTTTTGTGCATATGTGTGTGAGGGAGATCAGCCCTGAGCTAACATCCAATACCAATCCTCCTCTTTTTGCTGAGGAAGACTGTCCCCAGGCTAACATCCACGCCCATCTTCCTCTACTTTATATGGGACACCACCACAGCATGGCTTGACAAGCAGTGTGTTGGTCCGCACCCAGGATTTGAACCTGCGAACCCTGGGCAGCTAAAGTGGAGCAAGCTTAACCATTATGCCCCCGGGCTGGCCCCCACCCTCTGTATTTTTTTCTGGGAGTTTTATGGTTTCAGGTCTTACTTTCAAGTCTTCAATCCATTTTGAGTTGATTTTTGTGTATGGTGTAAGATAGGGTCAAGTTTCATTCTTTTGCATATGGCTGTCCAGTTTTCCCAACACAATTCTGTTTTTATGCCAATACCACACTCTTTTGATTATTATGGCTTTGTAATATAGTTTGACACCAGGAAATGTGATGCCTTCAACATTGTTCTTCTTTCTCAAGATTGCTTTGGCTACTTGGGGTTGTTTGTGGGTCCATATCAATTTTAGGATTCTTCTTTTTATTTCTGTGAAAAATGCCGTTGGAATTTTGATAGGGCTTCATTGAATCTGTCGATCACTTTGGGTAATATGGATTTTTAAATAATACTAATTCTTCTAATCCATGAGCACAGAATATCTTCCCATTTATTTGTGTCTTCAATTTTTTCATCAATGTCTTATCATTTACAGTGCAGAGGTCTATAATTTCCTTGATTAAATTTATTCCTAGTTATTTTATTCTTTTTGATGCAATTGTAACTTAAAATCTATAGCTCAGGCTACATTTTTCTGCTGATCTTATCTTCCTTTTATTCGATAGGGCTTCTAGCTGTTTAAAACAGAGCACCATTTATCATGAGAGGCTAACCAGATATTGGTCATCCAATTTTATGACATTTTATGGTGTTTTGTTCAATATAAATACTTTAATAAGTGGGCTTTTTTATTAAGGTATAGGGCCAAATTTCTATAAATGTTTTGTTTTTTATTAAAAACAGAATACATATATAAGTATATATACATGTATTAATATATATATACACACACATATAGGAAGTTAGTTAACTAGTTAATTTCGAGAATTAAATGCTGTCCCTTGGCCTACTCATCGACAACACTGGATTGGCTACTAACATTTACTCTACATTAATTTCCCTCATCTTGGTAAGATGAATGCAATTTTTTCATTAATTCCCTCAAGTTAATTGGTGAATTTCTACTCTAGAACGTTCTATTTCTACATAGAAAAGTCATAAAGTTTTTTTTAATGCCCTGAGTCTGCTCTTCATGCATTCTTATTCCCTTCTACCATATTGAATACTCATAAAATTACTATAGTCAACCATGCCCCCAAAGAGGATAAAGTGTTATCGAAGAGTGAAGTATTTTATGTGAGTTGTCAGCTTTTCATAAAGATTCTCTCTGATTTTACATCTCATAAAAAGGGTAGAGAAGGAACTAGAAAACTGCCTGAGAAAGAGCATATCATTTGCCTAGTCAAGAAGGGAAATATAAGTTCTTACTAAAATTATTTAAGATTATGTATGGAATATTGCAGTTATCATAAACAATTTGATGACTCCACCCAACGATATTACATGTGAACGCAGCATATTTGAAACAAGAAAATCAAAGAATTAGCTATCTAATCACAATATCAAAGTGTAGTGTAAGCAATATTGTTAAGGTATTGTTGACTATTGTTACTGCTGCTGTTGTTGCTATTGTCGCTGTTACTACAACAACTAGTCAGCTCTCATATATTGAGCACCTAACATGTACTGGAACTGTAATTATCGTTTATATAAAATCTCATTTAATATTCAGAATGTTTATGGAAGTAGGTGATATGGTTAATTGTTTTACATATAAAATACTCATACATAGAAGCATTAAGTAATTTACATAATGTCACACAGTAACTAATAATTTTTAGATTTAAAACTGAGACGAAGACCTTTTGTTTACACTCTCTTAGCCAGCAAATTGTAGTATATAGGAAATTATTTTAATGAGAAATAAGTTATGTCAAGTATTCTTTATTATTGGATTTAGTTATCATCCTAATACCACGTAGCATAAACCATTATATTTTAATAAACTTCCTTCAACTTTAACCCAGGCCAATATGCTTGAAAATAAGGAATAAGCATAATTATTCCTAGCATCTGGGTGAGATCTCAAGCCAATAGACGGAGTCTGGCATGCCTAAATGTTATTTCCAGGCCCTCATGCTGTTACCATTACAAGAATAGTCATTATAATATATAATGTAATTATAATATAGAAAAACATCCAGAAGCTGTGATTTGTGGTCATTATTTTACTTATGCCTCATAAAAATGTAAAATTATAAGTCATATATTAATAGGGAGGTATTATAGGGAATATTTAGGGATTGTTTTTGCTACTTCATTAATGCCAATGTTCCTGATGAATAATCCACGAGGTAAAATGTTAGGCAGTGCATTTCTTATTAGCTCAATAGATTTTCTTTTGTTTAGTTTTGTCTTTCTCTCAGGTATTTATAAGCAAGAACAAGGACCTTACCAAAAGGGCCTTAACAGTCCTCTCAGCTTGATCAAACTTCAGACAGGTGTCTTCTTCATTTCTCTATTCTTAAAGCATTTACTTTGGAAAACTTGCAATTGTAAATTCTTCCCCTTTGAGATGTAAATCCTTTACAACTCAGGAATGTCTTTCTCAAAGACCTGGGAGCCCCCCTTTGAAATGTAATCATCAAGAAAGATAGGGCCCCTGTCTCCCAGTCTCCGTGGGAGGAGAGGAATCTACTTCCCTAAGTGACAGTCAGCACAGATGGCCAGCCCTCAGACTAATGTCCTGCAGTATTTTTTCATTAGCTCACCTCAGTGTTTAAAAATCCTCCCATCTTTTGTGTCAGTGCAGTTGAGTTCAATCTCTCTCCCCCTGCAATAGTCTTGATCATTATTGCAAGTCCTGAATAAAGTCTTCCTTGTCTATTTAACTGCCTAGTGCAATTTTTCTTTGCAAGACCTGCAACTTTTTTCTATTAATAATAATTAACCAAAGTAAGAAATCTTACTCTTAAAATCTATAAGTATAGCTGTCTTAGTCAGTTCAGGCTGCTATATCAGAATACCATAGACTAGGTGGATTAAATAACAAATATTTATTTCTCACAGTTCTAGAGGCTAGAAGTCCAAGATCAGGGTGCCTGCAAAGTCAGATTCTGGTGAGAGCCCTCTTCCTGGTTTACAGACAGCTGTCTTCTCCTTGTATACTCACAGGGAAGAAAGAGAGAAAGGGCTAGCTCTCTTCCTCTTATAAATACACTAATCTCACCATGGGGATGCCACCCTTATGACCTAATTGCTTTCCGAAGGCCTCGCCTCCTAATACCATCTCGTTAGGCGTTAGGGTTTCAACATTTGAATTTTGCACACAGAAGCAGTCCATGACAATAGTTGACATTATTTAGGGTCAGCAAGATTGGTTGGAATGTTCAAGGTGCTATGCATTTAACAAAGTAATATTCTCCAAGTTGGTTTTATTTCATTATTTTTACCTAATGTATCCTAATTAATTATTTTAAAAATTTACCAACTTCTTAAAACAGTTGCTAAATCAACTATAGGAAGAATTTTAGAAAACCAATATGTTGTTTGTTTCAAAGAAAATACCAATCTAATCGGAAAATTGAATCTATATTAAAACTCAATTAATTCACCCCTATTGAAATCGATAATAAGACATTTAGAAATTTATTTTAATCATGAATTTATTCAATGTTTTTTAACTATCATTTATTGAGTATGCTCCCCTTTCCTCAGCAAACACCAGTTCATTATCAGATGAATAGACACATCATAAATCTAATCTGTTCAAACGAGTGAATCATTGATGAACCATCATTATCACTTTCAAAATGTTCTGGGCTTTTGGTTTGTGATATAAATTACAACATGTGCTTTATAAAACACTCAAATCATTTTGTGAATGTACCAGGATATTTCTGACCCATATACTGTTTCTAGGAAAGAAGTTGTATCATTATCCTAAAAAAATTCATTAACCCCTCTTGATATACATCTTCAGATGTAGTCAAAATTGTTTAAGAAAAAAGTTTGTCTTGAAACATCTGTAGTCATTTTCCCAAATAGTAAAATCTGTTCTTAAAGGAGTATTTAACCCTTAATATGAATATTAGTCACAATACCCTCCCTCCTTTCCTTTCTCACAGCCAGAAATAACAAAAATATTTGAATTACTGATTAGTTGAAAATAAAATAAAATTTTTGTATGATATAGGTAAAAGTTACTGTAATAAAATAGACAATGACAAATTGGGAAAATGCTTGCAATGAATATCAAAAACATTAATTTTTGTGAGGAATAAAACTGAATTTATAAGACACTAAGTAAAGGAGCAGAAGTGGAAGTTAAACATGAAAATAACTATCCTCATTTATAATAAGATTAATATAAATTAAATTTTGATGAGATATCATTTTTAAGCTATCACATGGGCAAAAGAAGGTAAACCTTAGTAACAAGTAGTGATGGTAGGAATATGGGGAAAGAGGTGCTTGTACATTGCTGGTGGGAGTGTAATTGACAGCTACTTTGAAGGGTAATTTGATTATATCAAAATTCAAAATGCATATATTAGGGTCAAGTTTCACTAGGAACATCATGAAGGTCTGGTTCTGAATTTCTTCATTTTCTGTTTGGAGAATATCATTGATTTACACTGGAACTGGCAAGCTCTATCTTTATCTCTGGGGAAGTCTCTCTGACTTTTGGCCAACATAAGGGCAGTGGAACTTTGATGTGCTGTTTCAAGTCCAAAATTCTCCCGGTAAGTGCCAGGGTCAGTTGGTTCACAGATCGTTTTCTCTGGTCTAACCAATTAGGTAGAGAAAAACAGCCATGGAAGTTTCTACTTTGAGCTCTTTCAAGCAAAGATTCCTTGTCTAGATCTTTGGGGTCTCATCCAGAGACGGGCACCCGCCTTGAGTGAATAAGCTCCCTGGGGAGCTTGCACCTGGAATGCACAGTTCTTGCCTCCACTCTCTTTCTCTTTCTGCACCATATCCTTTGCCTTTAAATAAAATCCTTGTGTGTCTATGCGCTGTAGAATCTTGGGAGTTCTTTCAAATATGCAAGCTTGGGAAACCTTTACAATTGCCTAAAAGCTATTGAAGGAAAAATAGAATAAGAAACAAAACCTCGTAAGTGTAATTTCAATGAAATTAGGTGACAGAAAATCCACGGCATTGGAGTACTGCCAGATGGGCAGTTGGTAGGCTGTCTTTGGAAGGAAGTGGAAATGTTCAGAGGAGGTGAAGGAGCTCACAGACCTCAAATCTCTGTGGGTTTACTGAGAGAGGCCTGACCTGAGATGGAGTTTACATAAGCATCACCCAAACTGAGTAGGGACCCTTTTCTGGGGAATATGGAGGAGAAGGATCTGAAAGTGTTACTGGCACATGAATACATGATCATACATGATCAGATGAAAATGTCCAGAACCACACTCAAATACTAATGGGGATGTGTATTATAGAGGTAGCATTTCCCTTCAGTAGGGTAAATGTTAGTATTTTAAAAATGACAGTGGGAAAATTGAGTAGCCATTAGAAATAAAGGAGGGAAGGAAGGAAGGAAGGATGAAAAAACAAAGAAGGAAAGGGAGAGAGAGTGAGAAAGGTAAAATTGCATTCATATCTTACATCATAAACTAGAAACAAACTCCAAAATGATCAGAGATCTCAATGTAAAACCACACAAATATTAGAAGAAAATATGGGTTATGCATTACCTTAGATTGAAGAAGTCAATTTAAATGTGATCTAAATATGGTTCAAAATCCAGAAGAATGTAAAAGAAAAAGAAAGAACACAATTGATTTAAATATATATGTATATATTTCCACATGAACAAAACACCAAAGCAAAGCTAAAAGTAATGACAAACTGAAGAAAAATGCAAAACATATTATAGACAATAAAATCACTCTTTCTTAAATTTAAAAACTCCTTGTAATTAAGGTGGGGGCAGATAAAAAATGGCAAAAAATATAAAAACCAGTGCACAGCAAATGAAAGGCCAATGGCTTTTAAACATAAGAGAAATCATTGTTGATCATAATAAGAAAAATACAAATAATGACTACTCAGATATATCATTTTTCTCCATGCCATAGTAGCAAAAGTTCAAAACTTTGAAAATAACTTATTAACTTATATGTGGGATAACAGATCTTCTTTGATAACCATAAAACAATATCTTAAGTAATATCACCTAATAATGCCTCTCACTACATTTCACCTCCTGCTGTAGATATTAGGGAATGTGCCTTATTTTTTTTTTTTACTAGATATTAGGTATTTTAAAGACAAAAATCATGAAGACATGTATTTTTTTCTGATCCTTAAACATAATTTGCAGTAACTAGAAATTAGTTCATGAAATTCCCTTATTCTCAAGTTTTGATGATTCCTTCTAATTTCTATAACTAGAGTTGATATTTTCTATACCTGTGAACCATTTAGAGTGACACTGAATAGAACACATACAAAAATTGTTAAAGCAATTATAATAAAATCATTTTGATTTTTGATTAAGCAAACCTGTTTCTGTGTTGATGGCTTGATTGGAGGATAAAGGCTGAAATGCAGAATTACGGAAAAAAGAGACTGAGAAAGTGTGGGAGTGCATGAAAGGGCAGATTTCTCTGCCAAGGAACAAAAAGAAGAAAAATATAATGTTGTGGAGTTTGGTGAAAAGAATATTTTTTTTCACTAAAAAGTCTGAGATTTAATCTCAAGTACAGTAAACATATAAATTTGTGCTCAATCTCTGTGTTTTTCATTTATATATATATTTTAATAAGTATTTAAGTATTCGAATTATCTTTATGTCACTTATATGTGAAGGAAAATGAAATTTTAATAAATATTAACTTTTTCTAAAGTGCAAAGAGGAATTCTCCAAAGTAGTTACAGTTTACATGTTTATTATTACCCCTTACATGATGCTAGGGGATCCTGTTTCACAAATTAATTTTCAAAATGTAATTTAGTTTTGTTTGGTTTGAAGATTATTTCTGTTGTCTTTTCAGACGCTTAGTGATTGAATACATATATGCTTTTGTGACCAGCGTGTTTGTCTCCAATAACATTATGCACTTTTATAATTAACAACACTTTCTGAGCAGAAAACTAAACTTTTTGTTTGAGTTTCTCAGTAATTTGAAAATTTTTCTTCAACTAGGTATATGGTCATCGTCAAACAGAAGTACACAGCCACATCCATGAAAGGGTTTTGAGGATGATCGTGATACATCATTGAGAGAGTGTAACTACAAGTGAAGAAGGAAAATAAACTGTTTTTGTCTTGATTTCCTTAACAGTGTTTTAAATTTAGCATAAATTCTTATAAAAACATCCATTTATCTTCACTGTTTTACATATATTTTTGGCTGATTTGTTGATAGAAGAAGTTGAATTTGTTGATTCATATCAAGTCGTGTGGAAGAAGGAGATATTTCACTGTTTTGTCTGTCTGGTGACAAGCTCTGTTAAAGATCACAGGTAGTTAATTCCAAAGACGCTGGAAGAAAAGATAGAAGGAGAAGAGAAAAAGAAGCTAAAAAAGTAAAAGAAAGGAAAATGGGAGGAAAACAACAAAAGACAGTGGAAGGGTAAAAACCTGTACTCAAATTCACCAGTGTAGTGGAAAAAAAAATTTGAATTTTTTTAAGGGGAAATTTCATGTACGGCAAAATACACATGAGTATTCATTTTTAAATTCATCTTTGATTTTCTGCCAACAGATTTTTATATGCAGTTATTATCCATTTAGTAAATGTCAATGGCATCTAAAAACGGCACAAAATTGATTTTTTTTTCATTTATTTTTCTGGCTGGTTTGAAGAGAAAGTGTGCTAGAGATGTGAGGTCAGCCATGGAATCTTGAGGTATCAGTATGGAAAAAAGCCCTCCAAATTGGGAAATAGTTGTTGTTAACGAAAATACTTCTTAAACTGAACAGGTTTATAGATTCAAAAGAGTTTGGGGATGAAGTAGAAATTTTTAATAAAAATAGGCCTTTAATGAAATAGAAAAATTTAGAATCCAAGTGTCGTGGTACTTTATTTCAGAAGTTTGAAAACTATGACCTGCAGGCCAAATCTGGTCTGCCACATGGTAATTTTTTTTTCTTTTTTTTTTTAAATAAGGTTTTATTGTAACACAAACTTGCACGTGTTTACATGTGTTCACATAGCATCTTTGGCTCCTTTTGTGCTACAAACGCTGAGTTTAGTAGTTGTGTTAGAGACTGTATGGTCCACAAAGCCAAAACAATTTAGTGTTTGACCATATAAACAAAAATTTTGTTGACTTCTTTATTTATTTAAAGCATATGTGTCACTTTGGCTTCAACTTGAATACAATGTCTTCTAAGATTTGTTTTTTGCAATTTTGCCTGCCTACACTGTTCTTTGCATCTATAAATTGCTGTTACAATTATAGATATATCCATACCATTCACTGCTTATTTTTTCTCTATTTCTCTTACAACTATATTGCAAGAAGTATAAAGGTTGAAACTACACCTCTTTGATATTCTTTACTACAGATCCCATTTCAAATACTATGTCACTGAAAGATATTATTAGCCACAAAATAACATCTTCTTATAGAAGCAAATATATATGACAATTAAGATTTAATCATATATAATTAAGATTTCATCTTCAGTTCATAAAAGTTTGTCATTACACAAAAGCACCATTTAAAATTTTTACATATATGCTCTAATAATAGTTTTTGTCATTTGTTTTCATTAATTGAAATCAAAAGACATATTGGCTGTAAGCATAATCTATGCATTATTACTGATACATTAACCAACTAATGTCTTGGCTACTTCTCCATTAGGGTGATATAGTAGATAGAAATCCCATTCTTGATTAACTGAATTAATGTTGAAGGGTCTTCATTCAAGCAAACAGATAACATCTTAATTTAATAAATAAATTTGAAGAAAAACAAAGACAAATTATGAAAAGGGTAATATAATTTCTGAGAAGACACATGCTCGAGTAAAATTTTGTCAATTAAGAAGTACAGTAACAAAAGTAATTCTGCAAACTCAATAATGACATAACCATTAACATTTGGTGAAACTCATTCAATCCAAAAAGTGCATAATCTAAAAGATTATAGCATGCTGAAGTTTCATAAAATGAATCCATTCTAGCATCCAGCAGCACTCAGATGAAGAAATAAACATTGCAACACACCTAGAAGTTCCTTTAAGTCTCTTACCAGTCAATATCTCCCAAGGACAACCACTGAATTCCTGAATTCCACCAACATAGATTTGTTTTGCCTATATTGGAACTTTATATAAATTGAATCATAAAGAATATACTTTTTTGCGTTTAGCTTCTTTCACTCGACATTATATTTTTGAGGTTAGTCTATACTGTTAGATACTTTTTAGTGTATAAAATCTCACTGCTGTATAGTGTTCCATTATTGAATAAAGTATAACTGGTTTATATATTCTACTCATGAGAAGCATTTGCATAGTTTCCAGTCATTAACATTATAGATAATGTTCTTATACACATATGTGCATATTTATTCTAGGTAATTATAGGTCTGAGTATGTTTAATTTGGTAGATAATATCAAACAGTTTTCCAAAGTTATTCTACCAATTTATACTCCAAACAGTAATGTATGTGGATTCTAGCTGCTCAAAACATTCATCACCTCTTGGTGTTTTCTGTCTTTTAAATTTTAACTATCCTGTTGAATATCGAATGAATCTCAATTTTGTTTTAATATGCATTTTTTCCTGTTGACTACTGATGTTGTGCATATAAATTTTTGGTCATTCCTTTCTTTTGACAGTTTTTTGTTGGCAACATTTGCCTTTTATTATTAATATGTTGGAATATTTTGTATTTTGGGATATGAGTCTATTCTGTGAAAATATACATATTTCAAGTAATTTTATCCATTCTTTGACCTGTGTATTTTCTCTTATAAAATGTCTTTGATGAGCAAAAGTTCTTATTCTGAATATAGTCCAATTTATGACGTTTGCCTGTATGGTTATTACTTGTCAAGTCTGATTGAGAAATAATTCCTACTCTGAGATTTTTAAAGATACTTCCCTATGTTTTATCTTCTAAGAGATAATTCTTTTTTCATTTACGCTTAGATCTGTAACCTATCTGGAATATATTTTTGAGTTTGGTGTGAGGTAGGGGTCACAATATATTTTTTTTCTTTGTGACTATTTAAATGAACCAGCAGTATTTCTTACAAATACCACTTTTCCCTCACACTTCACTGCAGCGGCAGATTTGTCACACATCAGGTAATCATATAATGTGTGTCTGTCTGGTTTCTCTTTTACTCTATTTTACTGGTCGTTTTTTTCTATTCTTGCACTAATGCCTCATTGTCTTATATACCAATGCTTTATAAGAGTCTTGATACCTGATAGTACGTGATGATGATACCAACAATTGTGGTACCAAACATTTTTGCCTTATGCAATTTTACCTTATGTTATCAAGTGGAAAATTATTTTCCTGGTGAACATTTTATCATTAAATAGTGACTGTCTATCTCACAAGAAATACTTTTTGCAGTGAAGTCAATTTTGCCTTATCTGATTCTGTTTCCCAATCTTATACCAAGAAACAATAGAACTCAACTTTAGGGTGAGAAAGTTATTTGAGTGGAAATACTTTACTGAAAACACAGTGTCATGGGTCATTATATGTAACTAGGTCAAATTCTGGGGCGGTGAATGACTTTCCCAGATCTGTCCACTTACATCTGACATTTTTGATGCTATCTTCAGAACAATACCCACGGGATTTCTGCACTATATGAGATCTGTATGAGAAGAGCTCAATGGCACTATTGTACTACTTGGTAACAAAGGTATTAATATGCTTTCGATTCTCATCTTTGAGAAATTGTTCCTAGACTTGAGGAGAAAGGTAAAAGGAAACTCTGGGTTGTTCCTTTACTTATAACTATAAAGGACACTAGAAGTCCTGGTCACATGGAGAATTTTAAAAATTTATATTGAGAACCTGTTCAATATGTCAAAATTAGTACATACACACATTTCATTGAATTTAAAAATATCAGCATTACTACAAGTCAAGTAGAAAGCAAATTAAGATTAAAAGGGGGAATGTTTCTATATCACTTTTATAATTAGATAAATATTGACAATCAAAATATACCAATAATTCCAAGATGTCTCACCTTTCGCATATTAGTCACCAAGATCTTTTAATTTTGCATGTCAATGTACTTATATGGTCTACATTTTCCATTCCTATAACTTGGCTCAATGTAATTTCCCATCCTTACTTTCACCACATTTTGCACATATTGTACACATAAGTTACTTGCACCAACATAGCAAACAACTAAATTTCAAACACCTCATATTCATCCAAGACATTTGCGTTAGTTGCTTTTTTGTTTGCAATATCTTTCTCACCACAGCCACGTGGAATTCTTGGTTGCACTTTAAGAATCAGTGTGTGCTTCACTCTTATTATTCTCACATTCACGCTCCACATTTTTCTCTCTGGCACAAAAAGAAATTTCAGCATAAACCAAGCATCCATGTCCATGGCCTTTTGGATTCTGTTGTCAGATTGGGAGATTGGACTTGATCCTTACTTTCCATTATTACTAATGGGAAAATAATTTAATTTCTTGATTTCTAATTGTGTAATGGGAATGATAATAAAACCTACTTCATAAATGCATTGTGATAACTAAATAAGGTAGTGATTATAATAGGCTTAGGTTAGTGCCAGGAACACAAGAAGAGTCCAATGAGTATTGATAATAGTGTTATACATCTATTTAGTTCATTGTAATATGACTGTTGATTTTTTTCTCTTGCAATTCTAAGATATTGTGAGCTTATTAAGGAAGATTGTGACTTGTTCATGGCTTGTTAGGGACAGGTCAGTTTTCAAGTAACCTAAACCTAAGGCAATGCTTAGTGCAAAAATTGTGTTTGCTGATCCTTAAAATAAATAGAATCTTACTCAATCATATGGTTGTATTGAAGATTGAGATAATATAAGTTGATTTCTTTGCAAAATACAAAGTGCTATACAAATATAAGTTGGTATATATAAATGAATACAACCAAAACTTACCTTTGACGTTTTCCTCGCCAATCTCTAAAAAATATCCTTTTTTTTTTTCTTTATGAAAACCAGATGAGTAACTCTCTCAAATTTAAGACAAATTTTGAAAAAACTTTAGAATGGGCTCTCTGGAGAAAATATGCAAAAGCCACCATATGTTCTCATGTTTATACCTTTCATGATTCATGAGTCCAGAGACGGTTGTTACAGACATAAACTCCATATGAAACTAGACAAATTATTTATTCTCAGTAAGAAACATGGCTAATGCCTCACATTAGCAGCTTTGAAGACTTTGAGGAATGTTTTCTGCACTCTAACCTCACCAAATGCCTACACTCACCAGTAATATTAGAAAGAACACATTTGAATAATACCATAATAAGTACTCATAAATATTTGATGATTATAAAAGCCACATATCTATTTCAGTATACTAAATAGATAAATTCAAAAATTTCAAACAGATTTAAGATATTTACATATTACTGTTTATATATGACATTAACTAGTCTTTTATATACCAAGAAAATTATATAAATAGAAATTTTAATGACTATAATTGACTAACACATTTAAAGATATCCAGGGCAGCACAGCTGCCTAGCATACATAAAAGAGATTGTTGTGCCAAATCCTTTAACGTACTGTGGAACTACTGCTAGAAAAAGGCAGAAATCATAAGCAGGTGGTATTTTTACTGTTTATTATATTATTCTCTGAGTTCTTCCCTTTGGCTACCATTGCCTACCAGATGTGCCTTTTATCTTTCCTTTTAATTAAAAAAAATTTGTTTTTTCATACCCCAGAAAAAATGTTTATATACTATTTAACCACCATGGTAAGAGTTAAAAGAAATAGGACTATGTTAATAAAATACGTGGAAAATAACTCTTCAATAAGTATTAGGAACATTTTTAATTATTTAATAAAGAAGAATTTTTGGAATCACACACTTTAAAATTTCAGGTTATACCATATTTATTAGTTATATATTTCTAATAGTCAATAAAAGATAGTTATGTCACTGTATATCAACCTTCCAATGGTAGATGGAATATATTTTCAACATTAAAATGTTCTCAATATCTGTACATGATATGACTATAAATATGAAGGCTCAGGATTTTTATTCTCTATGGGGATTAGTTTCATGACAGAATCATAAAATAATTCTCTTTTCTCTTAAATAATAGAAGGTTAAGGAAAAATTAGAGAGAAGTCACAGCCCTGAATAGGACTTATTTTCTATTTAGATTAAACGTACTTAACTTAGTCATTATTGTGATCATACTTTAATATTCATATATTTATAAAATAGAAAATAAAATAGAAAAATATATAGTGAATATAACAGATGCCAACTGTGGTAGATCCCATAACTGTCTGGAAAAAAACAACCATTCATGCCCACAGGGGACTCAAAATATAAGAGAAAGGGCCAGAACAGAGTGAAACAGAGGGAGGGATTCCATATATAAAATTTGAATAGAATGATGATACATGCAATGTCCGAGTGTTATTGTGACCTAAAGAAAAATATGACCCAAACTAAAGGAATAAGGAAAAATATCCTGTAGAAAATAAAAATGGATTTTATCTTGAAACATGAGCAAAAGTTTTCTATATAAAGTAATGGAAAGGAGTGATCCATGAGAAGGTTCTGGAAGGGGGTATTCCTAGAAGAAGTTAGAGTATCTGTTAATGTCTAAAGGAGTTGGCATAAATAGGCAAAATAGATGCTAAAATTACAATGTGTTTTCCAACCCTTACACACACACATACGCACACACAGACACATGCATTGGTCAAGATCAATGAGTATCTGAGTAGAGATAAGGAAGAAGGCTTCTTGTGGTTCAGATATGGGATATATAGGAAGTTGAAGGAGGAGGATACGTGCTTATCTATTTCTGTGCAGTAGTTGCGATCTTATCAGACTAAAAAAAACACATTCTTCAAAACAATAAAAAGCATAGTTCTCATTGCACTGGAGATGCCATATTGGTTTCCAAGATGCTCAAAGAGCGTGAAAAATAGAGTCAAAGGCTTCTAACACAGCACAATAAACTTTGCAGAGCCTACAATCCTGTCTCCTTGCACAGACTCAACTTCTCCTGTTTCTACCTGATCCTTCAATGTTAGAAATACCGACTGCCTAGACCTGCACTACCTTGGAGTGGACCCATGGATCCCATATGGTGCATCTGACTTATAAGCTCAGTTTACAAAATATCAAAATTCTTTCATTATGTAGAATATCTCTTCCTGGGTCAGGCTTTCTATTCAATACTTTGGGTGTTCAGGATGGGAGTATCTGAGACAATATATATATATGAATTATCCCCTTATATTTCAAGACAATTCAGTTGATAAAATTATAAGCTTAAAATTATATTCTTTAAATATACTAAAAATATTATGCTATATTCCTATATCAAATATTACTATTGAGAAGCCTGATGTCTACCCGATTCTTATTTCTTTTAGATAATCTCCTCTCTTCTTGGAAGCTTTAGCATTTAATACACATTTTTTATTGGCTCAAATTTTACTCTGTAATTTGTTTTCTTTTTCTATTTTCCCTTTTTGTCTCCACTTTGGCACTCTATGTGCCTTTCCAATCTGCAGTTTTTCATCTCTCTCTAATTCTGGGTAAATATTCCTATTTCTCTACCATGATTTTCTCCTGCAGCTCCTACAGCCCCAAGTTTGACACTTCTACCACTATATTCCTTATCTATGAGGTTTTCTTTTATCTTTTCTATCTTTATATCTATCTCTTTCTGCTTTCTCTGATAAAGTTTTTCTATTTTTCAAGTTAAAAATTTATTCTTTATCTGTATGCAACCTTCTATTTGTGCCAACATTTTATTTCTGATTTAAAATACTTTTTCATACTTTGAATTTTTTTGATTATCACTTATGTTTTTCCACCTGCTTGATATTCCTAATACAGTTATCTTCTTAAGTGAATATATGCTTTAACAGGTTAGATAATTTTTATATTTCTGTTTTAGATAATATTTTATTATTTTTATTTTTAGATACAATCTCAGACGTCCTGCCACCCCTGTGATTATCAGCCCTGTTGTTTGCAGTTGTGGATATGGACACAGTTGTAGATGAGGCTCTAACTTGCATCACTTCTGGGTTATGTAAAAACGAGTGGCCGGTTTAAAAGACGTCTCCGTTATTTAATGGAACTCATAAAGCCATTTTTAATTACTTCCATGTTCTGCCACCTGACAAGGCAACTCCGTTTATAACAATTGGAGACGCATTTAATTCATGGTGATTTAGAAAGAGAAGAAGAGAATGAACGCCTAGGGACGTCTGGTTAGTCTACACCAATATTCATCTCTCTGCTATGGCCCTGTGGATACACAGACCAGGTGTCACTGCCATTTTGGAAGAAAAAGGGTGATGATTGGTCATGGGAACCAGAGAGAGACAAGAGGTCAATGTTAGCACTCTATAATCTTCCATTTAATGCGTATTCAGTTAGCTATTCATTGCAATGCTGATGTACAGTTTTAAGTTACTTGTTTTCCCCTGAAAGTTTCTTTTCTGAACATTCTTGTATTTATGTCTTTGCATAAGAGTAATATTAGAGTACATACATGGAAATGGAATTTTAGTGTCCTGGGTAACAGCATCTTCACCTTTAGCAGATATTGACTAATTGTACTAATCCAAAAGTACTATAAAATTTTGCTATTTATTTGCCTGAAGTGTGTTAGAGTTCCCTTTGCTTTACATCTTCATCAAAAATTTTTATTGTCAGACTTTTTATTTTAAATCGTTAGTATAGGTGGTATCACATAATTATAATGGTATCATATAATGCTTTTAACATGAATTTTCTTGATTATCAGTGAGATTGATTATCCTTTTATTGTTTTCTGACTATTTAGGTTATTCTTCTGCGAATTTCTGCCAACTCAAAAATTTTAATAATTGTGTTACAGGGCTTTTTTTTTCTGATTCATGTGTATACATATAATACGTATCTTTAGAACTAATATTTCTTGGTTATATACATTGAAATAGTTTTCACAGTCTTTCCAGGTCAATATGTTTTCTTCTACAATTTCTTTTTTATGACAATACTTTTAATTTTAATATAGCCATATTTGTTGATTAATTGCCCTTTATATCTTTTTGTTTATCTGTCTTTTCTTATAAATTGTTTCCTACACACAGATCATAAGTATATTATCATATATCTTCTGAAAGATTTAAAATGAAGATTTTTTGGGCCGGCCTCGTGGCTTAGCAGTTAAGTGCGCGCGCTCCACTGCTGGCGGCCCAGGTTCGGATCCCGGGCGCGCACCGACGCACCGCTTCTCCGGCCATGCTGAGGCCGCGTCCCACATACAGCAACTAGAAGGATGTGCAACTATGACATACAACTATCTACTGGGGCTTTGGGGGAAAAAATAAATAAATTAAAAAAATTATAAAAAAATAATAATAAAAAAAAAATAAATAAATAAAATGAAGATTTTCATTTTTAATGATTTTGTTCACTTGAATGTACTATTGTGTTGTATATTCATTAGAAATCTAAGTTTTCCGGCAGTGTTATTAATATTTATTATATTCTGGTTGATTAATAAATGTTATCTATCATAAATTACGTTTCCATGTTTTTATTGGTTGCTTTCTGTTTTTGTCATTTTTCTTTAATGTTCTCTTTTTAATTTCCTATATGAGTACTATAATCTCTTGATCACCATACTATATAAAACAAGTCTATATCTTGTAGGACAAATGATTAACCCCCCGTACTTCTTTCTTGTTGATTAGAACTATATTTATTATAGTGATTACTTTAGGGAAAATTGACACTATCATGATATTGTTATTATTTCACTTATCCCTATTGTTTTTCACTTGAACATATTTTTTCTGACAATATTATTGTTTCTAAGTTTTTTTAAATTAACATTTTGATGTTTTATGTTTTTTCATTCCCTCATTCCTTTTTTCCAGTTTTTTAATTCAGAAGTTATGGAGAACTAATCTGTCATACCTTTAATAAGCTTCATCTGTGGTGATTAATAGCTATGAAATAATTGGTTAAAACTTACCTAGGGTTTACTTCTTTTTATTGTATTTTTGTTAACTTTAATGTAATATATTTATATAAATGAATTCTGAAGCATAGTTAGAAAATGAACACCTACCAATAATTGTAAGAACTACAAAATTACCACTAGTATTGAATCTAGATGCTTGCTCTAGGATAATTTATAATCTCACTTTCCAGAGAGGTTCACTCTTTACAATAACGTGTGTATCATACTCTTAATGTTTTATTTTCATATCAAAGCATTTATAAATAGTGTAATATCATCCCTTTCATTAATTCATTTCCTGTTTTTCAGGTCTGTATTTATTTTCCTTCAATGACTGTTGTCAACCTTAAAAATAAAACAGCCTGTTATTTTAGCAGCAAAACGAGTTTGTTAGGGAAGAGCCAAAGAATTGGAGTTTGGGATGTGCATACTATGGTGGAACATAGGCAAACCGAAAAACAAGGGAGAGAAAGGTTATTTTATAGATAAAAAGGAGAAAATTGGAGGAGTTGTTTTGAACAAAAGTCCACCGGGGAAAAGCAAGACTTCAGGCTGGAGTGGTGATTGTTTCTCATTGGCTGAGTTGCCGTGGTAGTTGATTTCTGTTTAGGATGCAATGTACATTTCATCCTGTAGTTGATGATTCTTTCCTGTTGACGACTCCTGTTGGGGTCTGTAATTGGGGTCTGTAGTTGACCTCCAGTTCCCCCTTCTGGCCCCCTGACTCCATTTTAAAAGACATTTCCCTTCATTAATTTTCACTTCCAAAATTTGTACGTAAGAATTTTTTTTATCTGGATCTATATCAATATTCAATTTCATCTAATTTTATTTCACAATTTATTGCTCTTTTAAATGTAAATTATGCTTTCAGTTATAATTTTGAACATCTTTTTAACACATTTCAAGCTTTAAAGATTAATTTCATCATGAATAAATTAAATCTTTGGCTGTTCACTTTGTTGGCATTTTAGTATTCCATTTCTTCTTTTTTTAGTTTTTATTGAGAGTTCATTTTCAACAAGAAGTTTTGTTTCTAGGGGCCAGCCCCTGGCTTAGTGGTTAAGTGAGTGGGCTCTGCTACTGGCAGCCCAGGTTCGGATCCCAGGTGTGCACGGACACACCGGCGCACTGACTCACCGCTTCTCCCGCCATGCTGAGGCGGTGTCCCACATACAGCAACTAGAAGGCTGTGCAACTATGACCTACAACTATCTACTGGGGCTTTGGGGGGGGGGGGGGAAAGGAGGAGGATTGGCAATAGATGTTAGCTCAGAGCTGGTCTTCCTCAGCAATAAGATTAGGATTAGCATGGATGTTAGCTCAGGGCTGATCTTCCTCACAAAAAAATAAATAAATAAATAAAAAGAAGTTTGTTTCTCTTTCCCTCTGTTTATCATTTTTAATTCATATACTTCATGAGAAATTAAAGCCTTAAGATTGTGTTTAGTAGCATTTAAAAAATTTTTCTTCTTTTTTCATTCACTGATAGAAGTGGAAATACTGGCTTCAAACATTGAGCTAACCTCAGATCCTCAAATTCATAAGGAGTAATATAGGGCACTTACCAAGCAGGAGCAAAATTCATATGATAGACAAATTTTCTGTCCTCAGAGATCTATCTCATATATGAACCCAGCATGTCTTTTTTAGTTTTCTTCATATATACAGTTGTTCTAGGTTTAGAGCAAAGGGCAACATCCAAGCTTGAAATAACTGTGCCATATTGCCCCAGGTGTCAAAATGGTTGACATGAGTGTCAACATGGGTTGAGGGTGAGAAAGAACATGTGCTTTTCAATTATTGGAAAGAAGTTCAATATTTCTTGAGAATAGAGTGAGAACTGGGTGGTTGTGAAAAATAATAGGTAACCAAAGACTGTTTCCTAGGGGTGTTCTATGTCATATTGACTTTATCTTTATGATTTCACAGAAACTCTGAGAATTTTTATGTAGCATTAATAGCATTTTAATCCATGCTAATTTGATAACTTACATTTGAAAATTTTTTATTTTCTAGGTTTGTGGATAACTTCTCAATAATATTGTTAGTGTAACTGATATACTAATATGCATACTATATCACCACTTTCATCTTTTACTTTGAACTGTTTTTGTTACATACTTTTTATTTCTTTTTTCTTATTGGGGAAAGTTACAGTAAGTGACATAAAAAGAAATTTAATTAAATATGTTGCCTAATAGAAGCCACATGAGTGATGACACTTTCACTTTGGCCTGTAAAGACACCATTAGAGAGTCAAATGGTGTGATAAATGAATATTCTTGGGAAAGACACTACTTAAGCATTCAGCTGTCATTAGTGTTCATCTGATAATTGTATTCAATTATTCATGAATTCTGATCCATTTGTTTAATATTAAACACTATCCAGTCCAAATATCTTATCTTATAATTAAGAAAAACAAGGAGCAGATTTGTGATATTTGTTTATAAAGTCTCACAGCAAATTGGAATTCATTATTGAGACTCATCTAATAAAAATTTACAAATAAATTGACACTGTTCTTTGACATTAAACATTGTAAATAAACTGTAAAATTCCTTCATTAACAGTTAAAAATTACATTCAAATTTAAGTAACTTTGTTATAAATTTTTTTAACCTGATTATTTCTTACATAATACAGTATCCCGTAATTGGATTACTCCCATCAGATACCAGACTTTTAAGAAAATATAATTTGGTAAAAAGTAGAGTATATAATGGCTGTTTCTGTGTACTATTTTACTAAGGCATTTAAATGTCTCTGGGAAGAAAATCCACTTTATCAAAATGATAGCTTGATGGTACATAAATTCCTTTATTGACTACAGTGTTAGTTATGCTGACTTTGCTATAAACATAATTCTTCATTACTTACAACAGTGCTTTGTCTATGCAAAACAAATTACATATTCTGTTACCTCACCATTGTAAACCAATGTCAGCCATGAAGTCTCCTGAAAAACAACATTTAACTTTGTTAAGCAAATTAGGTAAGATAGCAGTGTAGAGCCGACTTATTGAGCAATAAATAATAACCTGTTTTATTTTGGTTGGGCTGTGTAATTTAAAAATGAAAAGGTTTAAAAACATTCTGTAAAGTGGTTGTTTTCTATATATAAAAATGTTCTCAATTAAAGGTTTAGTAGAAACTTTTTATACATATCAGAATAGGGAATATAAGGAGGACTTGCACTTAAAGGTGGCAGATTAAATATGTGAACTTAGTTCCACTTGCCCTCAAATCTGAATGTAGTGAACATAATGTAATTTTTTAATGCATAAACCCATAAGGACAAAAAGCATGGGAAAGGTAAAAAATATCAAAAGCAATAACAGCAAAAATTATCCCAGATGGAAAGCAGGACTAGTAACAATTATCAGCACATTACATGTTTTATAAGTAGGAATGATTTTTCTCCATTTATTATATTTCTTTCTGTGAAAATGAGATAAGTTATCTTAAAATCTTCAGTTCTTTGCCCTATTCCTTGCTCTTTTTCAGAGAATTAGAGTGGTTTACATAATTTCTCAAGTGGGTGGAGCTAACTTACAGACATTACTAGGCTCAAGGCACTTGGTCTCCCTCTTTCTCTATCTGGACCAGGGTGAAGCTTAGCCTTTTATAAAGTCTATATAGGCCCAGGGTTCTCCCAGCTTGTTTGAACTCTCATGTGAAAACATACTCTAACCAGCTTTGTAGAGTGATTCATGTGATATTTTGTTCTTCTTGATGACACCTTTGTCTTATTTTAATTGGTTTAGAACTTGAGTGATCAACAAAAGTGTTATTTATTATGCCTCATCAATTGGTTATTTTTCATAATAAAAATGGATTTAATTATAACTGAAAAGTTGTCTTCTCATATGTTTTCTATAGTGAACCTTTAATTCTGTATTGTTTCCCCTTTATATTTTCTCTTGTGTACAGAAATAACAAGTACTTGTTACAGCTGTTAAATGTACCAACTGTTTTAGACACATACAAATATAATTTATTCTTCTCAGCAATTCGATGAAATAGACGTTACTATATCCCATATTATGCAGATAAGATACAGAAAATTTAAATGATCTTTCCTATGTCACAGACCTAGTCAATAGTAGAGTAGAGATTCACATTCAAGCAGTCTGGTTCCAGATTTCATGCTTTTAAAGTTTCTTCTGTATCTCACATAGAGTTTTTATTAGTTTCTTCATTAAAATTGTATCCAATACAAAATAAAACAAAATGCTTTTTTGAACTACTGATGCTATACTTCCTTTTTATGAAAGGTTAAGAGTCAAAGTTAAATGATTCTCACAATATAAAGAAAGTTCAGAAACAGGCCTTATATATGAAATAATTCACAGAAAATGTTTTGTTTTTGTTTATTAACTGAATTTCATGTACACATAATAACAACTTTTATACAAATATATTTAGAAAACAAAACACATGGATTTAAAAATCTATCAAAAAATCACATTATTAACAATAATAAACATGTAAAATTCACTGAACTACTGAACTACTTATTAATTATAAGCTTCTGTAAGAGAAAGAGTTGGGGAATTGTTTTCTGAATTAACATACTAATTAAAATTTATGAACTAGACTTTTGCTTCTAACCATGATAGAGTAAAATGTCCAGACTTAACCTCCACCATAAACAATCAGAGAGTAGGGGGGGAAACACAAACAAAAGCAAAGAAACAAACAAAAATAGACATTGGACGACTGACAGAATGGGACTATGATCTCAGAAAATAGGAAAATCGGTAAGGAGAGTAATAAAATTACCTAGAGATGCATTATGGATCACAGTACAGAAACAGAGATCCCAGGTAGAACACTGTAATATTGCTGAGTAAGGGTATAGAGATTAAAGTTCTGGAAGGCTGAGGTAGTTGTAAGTTGCTGGACATAGTTCAACATAGGAAGAACCTATAGAGGAAAAGAGCACCATAATTCTGCAATACAGAACTTATTTTCAAAAATCTTGATGGTGTTTTGACCTGCCAGGTAGCTTCTTGAAGGATAGACTCAGGGCTTGCCTTTGTTCTGCCCACCTTGGGGCTATGCCAGTGGTGAAAAGGGCTCCTGTGCAACATTTGTTTAAACCATTTAAAGACAAATGTAGGAGCTACAGCCCTGTTGGGAAAGGGATGACAGTCTGAGCAAGCAATAGACAAACTGAAATGTCTGGGAAGGAAGAAGCTGGGAAAGGAGATATAAGATGGGAAAAATGGCTTTGAAAATCATCTGTTTATACCAGGCAATCTAGAAGGACACATACATGCATATGTTCAGAAAACACTGAGAAGATTCTAAGCTTTCAACTCTGGCTGACCTTTACACTCCACACAAGGTGGAAAGGAAGGGTAAGGCAAAGTCATAAACAGCCTGGCTAAGTGCTGAAGGATTGAGCCAACACAGAGCCTGTCCTCAAAGACTTGGAAACATATATTTATTCATTCATTCTGGCTGTAAGCATTTAAGGAAATCTCTTGAAAAATTACGAGATGATCAATAACCTAATGAGCAGAGACTTCAGAGGCCATACATGCCAAAGAATAGAGTCTTTACAAAAATAGTTGTTAAAAGTCAATAAACATACAATGTAAAACAAGAAGCAACAGCAAACTCTGGGAAGGTAAGGAATCTGATTCCCAGAGTTGCCAAATTATAATATTCAAAATACACAGTTTCTACAAAAATTCTGCAAAGAAGTAAGAAAGTATGTCGAACGCATATGGAAAAGAACAATGAATAAATAGTGTCCATACAGCAGCCCAGCCTTTGGACTTTCTACACAAAGACACTAAATCAACTTTTTAAATTAGTTTCAACAAACTAAAGGAAATTATAGACAAAGAACTAAAGAAAAATCTTATCAAATAGAAAACATAAAGAGAAATTATAAAAAATAAACAAATTCTCAAATTGTAAAGTATAAGTGAAATTTAAAAAATCACTAGTGGAGTTCAACAGCACATTTGAGAAAGTAGAAAAAGCATTTGTGAATTTGATAGGAAAATTTAGATGATAAAGTTTGAGTAAGAGAAAGTTAAAGCAATAAAGAAAAATGAACATAAACATAGAGACCGATGGGATACCACAAAGCCTACAAACATATGTATAATGGAAGTACCAGAAACAGAAGAAAAAAGGATGGAAAGAATAGAACTAGAGAAAGAATCAATGAAACCAGAAGTTGGTTCTTTGAAAAGAGCAACAAAATTTAGAAACCTTTAGCAAGAATGGTCCAAATTTGATGAAAGACATGAATCTACACATCCAAGTAGCTCCATGACCTGCAAGTGGGATAAACCGTAAGAGATCCATAATGGGACAAACTATAGTAAAATGCGGAAAGCCAAAGAAAAAAAAGAGAATCTTGAAAGCAATGAGAGAAGTGACTCATCATGTATAAGGGATCCCAAATATGATTAACAATAGATTTATCATCAGAAACCACTGAATCTAGAAGGCAGTGGGATAACGTATTTAAAGTGTTGAAATTTTGTTTAAAGGCAATCAAGAATTCTATATCTGGAAAAATTATTATTAAAAAAATTGAGGGGAAATTAATATTTTCTCAGAAAAACAAATACATTGGGAGTTTGTCGTTAATAGACTTGTTCTACAAGAAGTACTAAAGGGAGTTCTTCAGGCTGAAATGAAAAGGCACTAGACAATAATTCAAATCCATATGAAGATCTAAATGGTTCTGGTACACAAAATGATAGAGGTAAATTTTTTAAAAAGTCAAATAAAATATAAAATATTAAAAAACTCCTTTTTTTAACTTAAAAGACAAATAAAACAATTATGTTAATGTGTGCACGAAGCTACATAAGAGCAGAATTTTCATATATTGTTGAAGCTTAGTATTAATTCAAACCATGTTGTTATAAATTTAAGGTGTTAATTGGAACACTCAGGGTTCACTAAGAAAATAACTTAAAAATACACAGAAAAGGAAATTAAAAGGAAATCACAATGATACACTAGAAAAAAACACACACAAAATAAGGCAGTAATAGAGAAAGTGAGTAAAAAATATAAAACACAGAAGTGGATAGAAAAACGACAGAAGTTCTTTCTTATAATTAATTACTTTACATATAAGTGGATTTAACACTCCAATAAGAAGGCAGAGATTGGAGATGGGAAGAAAAGAAAAAGACATTATCCAACTATATGCTGTCTATAAGAGACTTACTTTAGATCCCAAGACACTAATAGTTGAATGCAGAAGAATGGGAAAGATATTTTACGCAAATAGTAACTAAAAGAGAGCTGGAGTAGCTATACTAATAACAGACAAAATAGACTTTAAGGCAAGATTTGTCGCAAGACACAAAGAAGGACATTATATATTGACAAAATGGTCAATTCCTCAAGAAGATATGATTATTATAAACGTATACACACCTAACAAGAGAATCCCAAAATATATGAATCCCAAACTGACAGAACTGAAGAGAGAAATAGACAGTTCTACAAGAACAGTCAGATACTTTGACATTCCACTTTCCATAGTGAATAGAATGGCACAAAATACTATTATTTCTATAAACTAGCAATGACCATTTAAGAATTCCATTCCATGTAAAATCTATTTAAAATATCATCAAAAAGAATAAAATATTTAGAGCAAAATTTAACAAATAAGTGCAAGACTTCACTGAAAACTATGAAACATCACTGAAAGAAATTAAAGAGGCAAATGAACAAAGTTATCTTGTGTACGTGGTTCAGAAGACTTAATTGTGTTCAGATGACATATCTCCCAAAATTGATATACAGATTCAAGAAAATCCCTACCAAAATGCCATTGGTTGTGTTTTTTCTTCTTTTTTTTTTTTTTTTGCAGAAATTGAAAAGCTGCTCTTAAAATTCATGTGGAAATTCAATGGACCCAGAATTGCCAAACCAATCTTGAAAAGAAAACAAATTTGAAGAACTCGCATTTCCTGACTTCAAAACTGACAAAAAAGCTATGTGGTACTAGCATAAGTGCAGATATATAGATCAACGGAATAGAATTTAAATGACAAAAATAAGACTTTACATTCACGGCCAATTGATTTTTAGTATGGGTGCTAAAATTTTCCAAAGGGGAAAAAAATGTCTTTTCAACAAATGGTGCTAGAACAATAGGATATTCACATGCAAAAGAGTGAAGTTGGGCCCCTATCACACACTATTCAAATTTTATCACAAAATGTAGCATATGCATAATAAATGTAACTGAAAAAATTAAACTCTTAGAAGAAAACACAATAAATCTTCATGATCTTTGATGAGGCAATGAATTCTTAAATATGACACCAAAAGCGAAAGCAAGAAAATAGATAAATTGGATTACATCAAACTGAAAACTTCTATGCCTCAAAGAACACTATCTAGAAAGTAAATAAATATCCAGAGAATGAGGGAAAATATTTGTAATTATATATCAGATGAGGCTCTAATATACAGAATATGTAAAGAATTTTACAACTTGATAATGAAAAGACAACCTAATTAAAAGTTGGGCAAAAGATTTGGAAAATCTTTCTCCAACAAAAATATACAAGTGGCCAATAACCACATGAAAATATGCTCAAAATAATTAGTCATGGGGAAATGCAAAGCAATGCTACAATGTGATACTCTTAATACAGGATGGCTATAATCAAAAAAACAGATGGTAAAAAAACTGTTCTAGAGGATGTGAAAAGATGGGAATCCTTATACCCTGCTGGAGGAGATAGCATAGCTACTTTATTTGGCAGTTCATCAAATACTTAATACTTAAGATAATTAAAACACACATCCACACAAAACTTGTAACAAATGTTCATAACAGCATTCTTCATAATTAGCCAAAAAATGCAAACAAGACAAATTCCCATCAATCAATGAATGGATAAATAAAATGTAGTATATCCGTAAAATGGAATATCACTCAGCCAAAAAAATGACGTACTGATATCTTCTACAACATGGATATAGATCAATAATATCATGCCAAGTGAAAGAAGCCAGTTGAATAAAGGCAATATATTGTATGATATTATTTATATGAAATGTCCACAATAAGCATAAAGAAAGAAACAAAAAATAGATTAGTGGTTACTAGTGGGTGAGGAGGGGTTAGTCGGTAAGGACTGCTAATGCATAATGAATTTCTTTTGGGGGTGAAGAAAATATTCTGAAATTAGATAGTGGTAATGGTTGCACAACTTTGTGAATATACCAAAAACCACTGGATTGTACACTTCAAAAGTGTGAATTTTATGGTATATCAAATTATCTCAATAAAGTGTAACCAAAAAAGACATTAAAAGAAAAGAATACTGCCAAGGAAAATTTTTCTTGAACTTAGTCACAAAAATCCATAACAACATATTAGAAAATTAACTCTAGCTATATATAAATGAATTAATTTTCCATGAAAAGACGTTTATTTCTAAGAATACAAGGTACGTTTCACTTTTGAAATCAATCAATGCAATTTACATATTAACAGACTATAAGTGCCAAACCATATGGTCATCTCTATAGAAAAAGATCAACCATCTGGTAAAATTTAACACACATTCATGATAAAACTTTTCAGCAAATTAGGACTAGCAGATAGAGTTGAATAGTGTCCCTCCAAAATCATGTCTACCTTGAGCCTCAGAATGTGATCATATTTAGAAACAGGGTCTTTGTTGATGTAATCAGTTAAAATGAGGTCATAGTAGACTAGGGAGGGCCCTAAATCCAAGTACTAGCATCTTTATAAGAAGAGATGATACACAGAGAAAAACACACACAGAGGACAACGTCACGAGAAGCTGAAGACAGAGATTAGAGAGGTACATGAACCAGCCAAGGAACACCAAGAATTTCCTGTAACCACCACAAGGTAGGAGAGAGCCATGTGATGATTTCTCTCTCAGCGCCTCCAGAGGGAACCAGCCTTACCGACATCTTGATATTTGACTTTTAGGCTCCAAAACTGTAAGAGAATCAATTCCTTGTTTTGAGCCACTTAGTTTGTGCTACTTTGTAACAACAGCTCTCGAAAACTAAGGCAGAAGGAAACTTCCTCAAGTTAATAAAGGATATCTTTTTTAAGACATAGAAGTATATTGATTTGAAATTCCAAAAAGGATCAAGATAAAACCCTAAAAGCTTCCTGAGAAATTAAATAAAATTTATCATCCATTATACCTGAAATTATAAATACAGTACTATTGACAGAATCTATGAAACTGGAACACAATGTAACAATGCTTTCAATTTTCTGAGAAAAAATTTGAATTACAATATAGAATTCTATATAACCTAAAGTATCTTTCCAGTGTTAAGAGTAGAAAAAAGATCTTTTTAAGTCATATAAAGTCTCAAATATTGTACTTCTCTTGCATTATTTTTTGTGTGTGTGTGAGGAAGACAGCCCTGAGCTAAATCCGATGCCAATCCTCCTCTTTTTGCAGAGGAAGATTGGCCCTGGGCTAACATCTGTGCCCATCTTCCTCTACTTTATATGGGACACCACCACAGCATGGCTTGACAAGTGGTGCGACGGTGCATGCCAGGGATCCGGGCCTGCAAACCCTGGGCAGCCCAAGCTGAGTATGCACACTTTAACCACTACACCACCAGGCTGGCCCCTTCTCTTGTATGTTTTTTCAAGGAAACTAGTTGAGAATGTGCTCTCATGAGACAGGTGAGTAAAGTATGGAAAAGGAAGGCATGTTGTTAACAGTGCACCAGACTCAAGAGAAAATGCTAAAAAAGAATTGAAAGTGTTATTTTATGGGCAGGGAAATGTGGGGATGCTGCTTGTCAGTATAATCCTGTAGTAAAATTTGACTCTTAAAAGTATATGAACATATGTTGTTTTTATAAAAATATATAAAATTTAAAAGTAAAGGATCACACAAATTTGAGGATAAAAATGTTATTTTATATTACAGATTCTAATGTGATTTAATTTAATGTTTAGTAAATATCTTCTACATTTAAAGCACTGTTTTAGAATGAATGGAAGAAATAAAATGTAAAATAGCTAATAGATATATGCTCAAGATATATTAGTGGACTGAAAGACGTGCTACTAGATTTGATTTGGGATAAGGTAATAGCTGGATAGCAGCTGCGTTTGGATACCCAAGTGAGAGGGGAGAATTTAGAACCTATGGACAAAACGGAATGGAAAGAAGTCAATATATAGTTCTCAGGGTAAGAGGAATAGACATAAAGAGAGAATTGATGTGAAACTGACAAACTATCACAAAATTGGTCCAAATATGAGATTGTTGTCCAATAGGCAAACCATTGCTATGGTTTAAGTTAGGGAAAGAGAGAAGTTATGAAGTTGTGAAAGAAAAGAAAATCATATTTCAGTAATGCTAACAAACATGGTTGATAAAAGTATTGGAAATTAAAAAATGAACTCTAAATTTCTATACTTAATGAAAATTTGAGCAGTGTATGATATCTATCTATATCTAGATACATTAGATAGATTTCTATATGATGGGTAGAAATCTATCTATCTATATCTAGATAGATTTAAGTATATGTGTCTATCAGAAGGGCTAGTTACTAAGTTACTAATGGGAATTCTATTAAACATGCCATTGGACTACTAACAATTACTTCTATATTGAAGAGGCACTCACAGCATCAAATTAAAACATTCTTCTGATAAAAAATAGTATATGACTTATAATTGATCAATAACTTCTGTAGTTAAAGGCATAATTCACAGAGTCATATAAGTTGTTATGAGAATGTATCTTAAGAATAGGTACAAGTTTAATTAGTTTTAAAGTAATATAGGAATGAATAAAAATCTGTATTGCTCACAACCTGGTGAATGAGCTCTGATCACACAGGAGCCTTTGCGTTGTAATTGGAAGGTTACGCTTTAATAGTTTCATTTACTGCCTGAGCCTTGTGCTATGCATCGGTGGATTTATCACAGTAAAAGGCCTTAGTGTCAAGATTTTCATATATATTATAGCTAAAAATTTTTAAATTTAATTAAATAAATGTAAATACAGCATAGGTAGATTTACTCTGTGGAACAGAAACAATACCAGAAGTTGTACACATATATTACTATTATTAAACTACCATTATTTTGATTTCTTTATAAAGATGCAAATAACTTCAAAACAAACATTTAATTATTATGTCACCCATACATAGAATTAGGTAAAACTGAAGATTTGGGGAAAGTCAACATTATTTGCCAAAAGTAAAGGAAGTTTCTTAGTAAATTCTACGGGAAATAGCTAGATGACAGAGAACTAAAATTATTGTTTGATTTCATGCATTTTTATACAGTATTTTTAGATTTCCTAGAATTACTCATTTATAATACAGAGACAGTCTCACAGAAGCTCTCTAATGGCATTAATCTATGTGCAAATAAATGGAAAATTCTGATGATTGTCATAGCATCACAAAATACATATTAAAACAAAAATTTAATATATTTTTATTTAAATTTTATTTATATGAATTTAAAAATTTAATATATATTTTGTGATGCTTATGACAATGATCAGAATTCAACTTTTCAGGAGGGATAAATATTCATTAAGACGATGTGATTATTGAAAATTGATAGGCTAAGTTTTAGCCCTTTGCCTGGTTACTTTGCCAAAAGCTTGAGTATTAATCAAACCAAGTCTAAAAGGTGCGTGGAGATCAGCCAGATAATTTATTAGGGCTTCAATTGAGCCGTCAGTCAGTTCAAAGGCTAATTAGACCAATCTGTGAATGTATCAATCCCATAATTACTCAGACTAATTATATTAATCATCTAAAATATGTTCATGAGAAACTGCTACTGTATAACCTTGTGGTTTTGCAGTGACCTTAGTTCAGCTAGGAAATGGTATCTATACATGATTCCCTAAGAGTGGATTATGGTAAGTCGACAGCATAGGATTTTTTAAAGCTGGTATAAGGATAAGTAGACATGAAATTGGTTAGATAAAATTCTTTCAAAAATCTTAAATTATCAGGAACTTGGCCAAAAGAACGAGTATGAGATACAGCTTCAGCTGAAGAGACTGAAAGAAAAGGTTATTTCTTGGTAATTTCTTTCTTCAGAATTCTGTGTACATGAATGTATGCACACACATGCGTGTGGGCAATTTGTATATATATGTGGATAATTATTATCAGAAATAATATATTAAATTCAGATGAATTCAATACATTTATTTAAACTGCCTACTATACACCAGGCATTAATGTTAGATGGCAGTAAACCATGGCTAAAAAAGTAACATCCTTGGGACCAGCCCAGTGGTGTAGTGGTTGGGTTCGCATGCTCCGCGTCAGTGGCCTGGGCTTTGTGGTTTCACATCCTGGGCGCTAACCTACGCGCTGCTTGTTGGGCCATGCTGTGGCAGGCATCCCACATATAAAGTGGAGGAAGATGGGCACAGATGTTAGCCGAGGGCCAAATTTCCTCAGCAGAAAAGAGGAGGATTGGCAACAAATGTTAGCTCAGGGCTAATCTTCTTCCCCAAAAAACAAAAAATGGTAACATCTTTTAGAATCTAGGAGCGCCCATTTGCTTGAGGACAGGAACAGATAAATACGTAATAATAATAAAATGAAGAAACATTTAAATATCCCATTTCTACTCACATATTAAGGCAATATTCATTAACATTGAAAGAATATTCATCATCAGGCTGAAGCTTAATGTCTACAAGCATGCAGTCAGAAAGGGAAGACCACAAGCAGACGAGAACCCCGTGGGCACTAGCTGAAGCTGCTCTACCACTTAAACCATATGAGCCAGCAAATCTAATGGTGCTTGAAGTATCACTGGCAGACAAAGACATTGTTTGGAGCCATTGGCAGTTCCCTGTAGGTGGATCACATCTCAGACCCTTAGGGTTTTGGAGCAAAGCCCAGACATCATATGTGAGTGACTAGTCTCCTTTTGAGCAACGACTTTTGGATTGCTATGGGCATTAGTAGAGGTTAAATGCTTAATCATGAACCATCAGATTATGAGCTGTCCATCATGAAGCAGGTTTTTCTGACCTACCAAGGCATAAAGTTGGGCATGCATGACAGCATGCCATTATCGAACAGAAGTGCTATGTATGAGACGGGGCTTAAGCAGGTACTGAAGAAAAAGTAAATTGTGTGGGGAAGTAGCTCAAATGTCCATGGCCCCTATTACTGATATATTACCTTCTTAAGCACAGTATAGATGGTACTATACAATATGAAGGGGCTACCCAAAAGCTGACAGCTGTAGCGCTAGAGTGTCTTTGTGGGGGCATCTCTAAAGAACGGTGGTGAAGGGGAAATCCCTCCAGTGGGCAGACCTTCAATCAATAAAACCGTTTGTTCATTTTTGCCTAGAAGGAGAGATGCCAAATGGCCAAGTCTATATCAATTTATGAGATGTGGCCAATGGCTTGGCTGAATGGTCAGAGACACATTTGGAAAATTCATGAAAAAAGAGTCTTGAGAAAAATATGTGGATAGACCTCTTAGGGTACAGGGTGTGAAGATATTTGTGTTTCATGTGAATTATCAAAAAAAGATGACCTCAACAGAGCGTGATCTTAATAATCAAGTGAATAAGATGGTCTATTTTGTGGATACCTGTCAGCATCTTCCCCAACCATTTCTGTCATTGCCGAGTGATTCATGAACAAAGTGTCAATGGCGACAAGGATGGAAGTTTGACATGGGCTTAACGACATTGAGTTCCATTCACCAAGGCTGACCTGGCAACACCCACCGTTGAATGTCCAATATTCTAACAATAGAGACTGACACTGAGCTCTGATATAGCACCTTTCTCTGCGGTGATCAGCCAGCTAGCTGGTGGCAGGTTGACTACATTAGGGCACTTTCCTTATGGGATGGATAACACTTTGTTTTTACTGAAATATAAACTTACACTGGAAATGGATTTGCCTTCCTTGCCCACAATGCTTCGATCCAAACTACCATGACTGCCATATCCACTGTCATGGTATCCCACACAGTATTGTTTCTAACCAAGAAATTCACTTCACAGCAAGTGAAGGATGACAATGGGCCCAAGTTCATGGAATTCATCAGTATTACCATGTTCCCCACCATCCTGAAACATCTAGCTTGATGAAATGGTGAAATGGCCTTCTGCAGTGTTAGTTATGACATTAGCTAGGTGGCAAAACCTTGCATGCCTGGTGTAATATCCTCCAGAATGCAGTAAATTCTCTAAACGAGCATCCAATATGCGATGCTGTTTCTCCCATCGCCAGGATTCACAGGTCCTGGAATCAAGGGTTCAGAGTGGGAATGGCTCCTCTCACAATTACTCCCAGTGTTCTGCTGGCAAAGTTTTGCTTCCTGTTCATGTGACTTGAGGCTTCACTGGTTAGAGAACATAGTTCAAAGAATGATTCCATTGAACTCAAAATTGTGACTGCTACCTGGTCATTTTGGTCTCCTCACGCCTCTGAGTAGACAGGCAAAGAAAAGGTTTACTGTACTGGCTGGGGTGGTTGACACTTATTACCATGGGAAAACTGGGTTTTTAGTACACATTGAACATAAGTAAGACATGTCAGGAATACAGGAGATCTCTTAAGGTATCCCTTAATACTACTTTGTCCTATGATTAAAGTCAATGGAAACTACAAAAACTTAATTAAGGTATGATTGCTAATGGTCCAAATACTTCAGACATGTAGGTTTGGGTCACTTCACCAGAGAACCTCAACCAGCTGAGGCACTTGCTGAAGACAAAGGATAGATGGAATAAAGAAGATAGGCATAAACAACAATTATGACCATGAGACTAGTTGCAGAATGAGTCTTTCTTTCTTATTTTGATATGAATGTGTTTGTATATCTATATGTATATCTCATCTAGGTCTAGATACCTGTATGTATGTATCTATCTACATACAAGTATGTACGCTTGTACATACTTGTGACTAGGCCACAAGAGATATACTCTTGTGAGAATTCAAGGAGGCTACAAAACAATTATTTTGTAATATAAACACGCATCTCCAAATGATTCAATCACATGCTTATCCACATACTGCTGTGAAGAGATTTTGCAGCTGTAATTCAGGTCCATAATCAGTTGACTTGACGTTTATTAAAAAGTATCTCTTCCTGGGTAGGCCTGACTTAATTTATCACAAGGCCTTTAAGAGTGGTTAGACCTTTCCTGTATCCAGAGATTTCAAGCTTCATCTCATGCTAGTGAGTTTCCAGCCTAGGCATGATTGTTTCTTTCTGACCATATGTCTTACCAGCCTCCGCTTGTTTACCTAGCTACCATAATTGTGTAAACCAATCTCTTGGAATAAACATATATATATATATATGTTAATATAATATAACTTATTTTAGGAGCTAAATAGCAATTATATATTTTTTATTATTTATTTTCCCTTACTATATTATGTTTTTATGTTTGTATATGGAATTTGAAAAAAATATTATAGTAGTTATGATAAGTGCTACTCTAATATCTAAAAGATATGATATACATTTTATTATATATCTGGAAAATTGACATTTTTAACAATTATTTTCTTCTTTAGTTAAGAGAGGGTGACAGAAGAATAATAAATATTTTGTTCTTTTTGGTGATCAAGAGCACAAAATTTTAAGACAATAAAACCTAGATTGGAATCCTAGTTTTGCTACTAATTAGGCATAATTAGTGTGAGTTACTTAAACTGTCTAAACTTCAATTTCCCCATCAATAAAGAAGGGATAACATTGCAATTGATCACAAAACGGATATAATATGTTGCAACTCCTTACATAGGGAAGTAAATTTTTGTCTCTACCACTTAAATCTCCACTGGCCTTGTGACTTGCTCAAGTCAATGGGAGGATTTGCAAGTGTGTTCTATGAAGAGGCATGGAAAGGACGTGTGCTCTGGGTAAATCTGCTGTGTTTGGGACCCCTGCCACTGCCACTATATGAAAAAATCCCAGTGAGCTTTATTGGAAGGTGAGACATACGGTCCCTTCACTCCTGTCACCCCAACTAGGAACTGACCAAATTCAGAGACAGATCCACTGACCAGCAGATGACTGCAGACATGTGAGTGAGCTCAATATGAAACAGCAGAACTGCCTAGCTAATGCCAGCCTTAATTGCCATCCTCCAGAATTATGATCTAAATAAACAGTTGTCATATTACACCATTAGGCTCTGAAGTTATTAATTATGCAGCAAAAGATAACTGATACAATAATTAAATGTCTTCTAAAGGTTGTTACGAAGATTAACCAGATATCATATTTGTAATGCTTAGGACACAATAAATAATATTGGCTGTTTGATTTTAAAAGTAGACAAAATGATATATCAGCTGTTTTTCTGGTCTTCACAATAATGAAAATTTACAGATATATAGAAATTTAAATTTTAACCTTACTTATGTTTCATCGCTGCTTGATCTTCATTCCGACGCTAGTTGGTGCTGCTATCTTTTTTTATTGATAAATATACTGAAACTTAGTTTAAGTGTCTAACAAAGAGCTAGTTACTGTCATAGCCAATCTTCAAGCTAAGATTTCCTAACTCTATGCAAAGAGCTCTTTCAATTACACTCTAAGTGAACAATGAATCAAAGTATTCAACTCTTGTAAGAAAGAATTCACACAAATACCATCTTCACAACATCCTGTTTGTTAAAAATTTCCATGTCGTAAAAATGATATTAAGGCTGAGGGCAGCAGCATATTCCAAGGGGAGAAATTGAGACTATATGAAACGTTGACAATAAGTTCTTTTCTTTGTTACCAGGCAAGAATTTTCTAAGTAAAAGAGGGCTTGAAATGGTGGAACAACTAGGATTGAAACTCAATCTATGTGTCTGAAAAGAAAGTGAAGGGAAGAACAGAGATAATTATACCTGTAATTGAGGCAGGAAAAAATTATCATAGGAAGATACATAGTGACTTGCTTATTTAGATTTGTTTTGATGAAATTGACTATGTGACAATTTTTTTTTTTTTTTTTTTTGTGAGGAGATCAGCCCTGAGCTAACATCCGCCAATCCTCCTCTTTTTTTTTGCTGAGGAAGACGGCCCTGGGCTAACATCTGTGCCCATCTTCCTCCACTTTACATGGGACGCCGCCACAGCATGGCTTACCAAGCAGTGCGTCTGTGCGCGCCCGGGATCCGAACCAGCGAACCCCGGGCCGCCGCAGCGGAGTGCGCACACTTAACTGCTTGCGCCACCGGGCAGGCCCCGAGACAATTTTTTATCCTCCAGTTTAGCACTTACAGTCATTGGTTTGCATGTCTGAGTCTTTAATTCACTCCTTAAGGGCGAAGACCAGGAATACATTTTTATATCATTCCACAATGTATAGCACTACCACAAAGTAATGACTCAAAAATATGTGGGCAGAATTGATTCAATGTCCTAATGTAATGTGCCTGGAAACCATTCATACTAGGAATAGAAGGTAATTTGGAGTTTTCACATGTGGAGTTCAAACAGGTCGAAAGTACAGCAATCCAAGACAATGATTTAAATAGCAAACTTCTCAATTGTTGTTTTTAAAATCTTGTTAGAAAACAATTTCTTATGCTCCTCATTAAAAAATTACAATGAGAAACATGATTTTGCATTTTTTCTTTCCTTCTAACATATTATTGTACGACTCTTGCACTTAAAAAATACACACACAAATATGTATGAAGAAGCAGCAATTTAAAAATATACATAATTCCAAATACTAATAGAATTGTTGTAATTATTTTTATCTTTAAATTAATTTTTATGAAAACTCATTCACATAATGGTAGAATTTGACTACTGCTGCACCATTATCATATTTAGCTTTCAGTTTAGTATTTAAATTGTAATTCAGTAACTTCACATCTGTATCCCTTTTTACAAACTTTTAATATTGAGAAAAACAACCTGAAGAATTTTAGTTTTAAGGTTCTTTTTTGTGGGGGGAAGAGTAAGTTTTAACCACCACTATTTTGTAATTTAGTTTGGTCATGACTTTGATTTCATGAAACTGATTTCAATGTAAAAAATGAAATTTCATAATGATGCAACTTATCTAGAAAAGAAAATATTGAATAATACAATTTTGTGATTACTCTTGAGTGAATAGATAAATAGAAGAATTTTGGTTATTCGTATTGGGTTGCAATGTTACAAAGTTCAAGTCTTTGGTCCAATATTTGTTGTTAACTATTCAAATGAACTGATGTCTTAAAATTTTAATTCTCTCCAGAACATGCTACATCTAAGCATCTTAATCTCAGTGTATGTTATTGTTCATCCAGTTCATTAACCAAAGAACTGAACTGCCTGTGGTCTGGCCATGGGACAGCACAAAGATCATAGACTTAATTATTACAACCAGTATGTGTTCTATTTTAATTTCCTAACACAGAACAACTCTGGGTCATTCATGCAAGGAATTGACTTAAGTTTCATGTCCTTGAACAATGTCGCCACCTCAATTTTAATTAAATGTCCAACGTTAGCTTTGACCATTTTTGGAGCACTCTCAGTAGTCATATGTACTAATTTTGACCATTTTTATATTAAAATTGTTAAGACGATTCAACACAGAACTAAGTTGTGATTGTCATAGATGCCATGTTTGAGTTTTTCTGTCACATCAAAATTTTCATTGACACCACCAAATGATAAGCTAATTGGATGGTACCATATATATCTGAGCTCTCTTCAGCTTCAATAGAAAATGCCATAAATGATTTAACTTTTTTATACGATTTGTCCTGTGAATTGTCAGCCTTATCTTTATTACTCTGAATAATGGTATTTGCCTTTGATAATGCTCTTTTTGGTTATGGAGTGTGGAGCACACATTTTCTCCTGCATTCAGGAGATAATTCTTTATAAATTCTCCATTTCTAAAAAAAGTTTTAATGAAGAGAAGTTATTTTTCACTTCATATGTAATTGCATTATACAGCATAACCATTTATTATATTTTTAGTCTTGACATTTTATAAATCTGAGGATTTTCCAATATATGTTGAGAAATACCACTGGAAAAGGATGAAGAAAAAAATAATAAAATAAAAATTCTCTGTACTACTCAGCCTTTATGTCTTAGCAGTAGAAAATATCTTGAAGAAAAGTGGTAATTTTAACAACTGAAATATCTTCAAGAAAAATATGGTCCTAAAAACTTGTCTTATCATAGAACCCTAAAAAAAGTACATACATAATGAAAAAGTAGTCAGAATTGTTTTCTAATTGATCAGAGACAAAAGGCCAGTGATTCTTTTTTAATATTGAACTAATACAAAAAATAGAGTGAAACATAACTTTGGGCTTTGAAAGTCAAAGCCATTCCTTAATTAATCTTATTTTTATTATATTAAATTAAAAACTCTAGTTTCCACATGATACTGAATGCAGAGAAATTAAGAAAATTTACTAACAACTTTTAAAGCCTTTTGGACATTTTCTTATAAATGTAAATATTCCGGTCACTCCACTATATTTCACATTTTTTAAGGCTTGTTTTCCATAAAAGAACAACTTTGAAAAAGATCAAACAGTACCGATATTCAAGTTTGCCTGCTCCATTGATCTTTAAGGCCATCTATGGAATTAAGTCATTGAAATTATGGCCTCTAGTGCTTTTATTAAAAGCCCTCAATGTGACAGAAGACAAAAGAAGATGATACAATTGGCAGAGGAAGTGATCAGAGATTTACCTGACATTTAACTTCAGAAAACACTAAAAAATGAGTGATAAAGGCATGAAGTGATTAAATGAAAATATTGCTGTTAGGTCTAAGAATTCTAAGGTAATATATGCATTATTTATCTTCAATTCAAAATATGTAGAAGAATAACCAATTTATTTCAGCATTTTAATTTTAATAATATTGGGGAAAGATTAAGAAAGAAAGTAATATGGCTATATAATTGTGGATGTTTAATGAAATTATATTTTACATTAAATAATAAAATTTGAATAAAATTTTTACATTATGAAATACATATATATGTATATGTTTAAGCAAAGTGTTAGTAACATGTATTGAATTTTGATTAAACTTGGTTCACATTTAAAATATTTTTTAAAATAAATATTTACGTAAACTTTCAAGTCACTGGAAGAATAAAATCATTAAAGAAATAAATTGTAAATAGTTCCACAGTTCACATTATGTAAAAACATCCAATGTTTGAAATTAAATTTCAAAGGAAAAATTAAGTGGTGTTTTGACTTTACTTTTTAAAGTTTTTATTTGCACATTAACAGATATAAATATTTGATTATTTCCATAAATGTATCCGATGACTATTTATTTAGCAAGTAATAGCATTAGGCACTAGTCTAGTCATTTGGGATCTAGAAGTAAACAAAACATAAAGAGACCCCTTCATCTCATGATATAAGAATTCTGAGTAGACACATACTTAGGGGAAAAAAAGTAAATATATGTTAGACTGATAAATGCTAGGGAGATGAGCATAAGTTAGGGTACAGGTAATTGTGATGGGATGTGGTGAGATGTTTCATAGAACAGTGTAGGGTGGCTTCTCTAATAACGTTACTTTTGTGCAGACATCTGAAGAAATTAAATGAGCAAGGCAAGCAGATCTCCGGGGGAGGAACTTGGCAGGCAGAGAGGACACCTCAAGCAAAGCAGGGGCCGTCATATGCTTAGTCTGTTTCAGGAACAGCAAGTAAGTCCATGTGGTGGATGTAGAGGATGTAAGAGGCAAGGTAGTAGGAGATGAAGTTGGAGGGGTCAACAAAAGGCTGAGTGGCATGACCTAAGTTACAATAATTTTGTTTTTCTCTTTTAGATTTCTTTCAATGAGAAAGAAGGTAAGGGAAGTAGAAGATGTGCATCTATTTTGTGTATGTGTTTGTGTGTGTTTATTCTTTTCTAATCACGGTGCTAAATTCTTTATCTGGGTTGTATGATTTAAGTCTTTTAAGAACACTTTGTAGTAGGAACTATTTTTATTCCTATTTTACAAGTGAAGAAATGGTCCTTAAATTCTGGTTTTTCTGCTTCCAAAACACATCCTCTTCCTACCTGCCCAAACAGTGATTCTGGGATCCCAGAGGAGGCCAACAGGAAGTGCTAATGAACACCTTCAAGGAGGCACAGGGTAGAAAGAGCAGGGACCTTGGCCTCAGACTTCTCTGGGTTTGAATCCAGTGCTGCTGCTCCTTGGCTATGTTAACACTTGCGAGTTATACAAACATTCTGGACAATCGTTGGTTTCATTACCTGTGAAATGAATACAATAATATCATGTATGCAAAGGTCAAGGTATGTAAAGTACCCAGCCTAGTATCCATAGTAGATAATAAATATTAGTTTCTTTCTTCTCCTTCCCTTCCTTTGGAAATGATGAAGTGGAGATTGACCTTGCGTTGGGGAAGTTGATACAGAAGAAGAGCCTGTTGTGTGGCACACGGCCTGTGAGGGCTCCCTTTGGGGTGGAGAGTTGAGGTGTGTGGCCTGATTCGGTTCTGAGTTCCTGATTCATGGTCTGAAAAGAACATAGGGTAAAGGATAAGAATGAGAGTAAGAGATGCAGCCGGTAAGTATCTATTAAAATAATTAATAGCTAATGCTATTAACATAACTTAGGAGAGAGTTGAATTAGAATTGGTAGAGATGAGAGTGTTGAGGAGTAGTCAAATTCTGAAGGTTGAGCTAGCAGGTTTTGTTATGGAATTGATGTGGGAAGTGAAACAGAGGAGTTAATCATGATTATTAGCTTTTTGGCCTGAAAAAAATGTAAGGAAACTATGGAATTAAGGAGAGAAGCAAATTGGGGCAGAGAAAGATCCCTTCTGTTGAGTAGACAGCTGAATATGACCCAGGTGTTCAGAAAAGACATAAATTCAGGAAACCCAATAAATTGATATTTGAAGCTTTGAGACCAAAAAAATGGCATTAATTGCTTACAAAACAAGATGAAATCATTTTCATTTTATATTTACTTAGACTCTAACAGAATAAGAAGTTAAGGAATGCTAAATTTAATTTTTTCATTTAAAAGAAAAAAATAATGTTCTAACAGACATATTCACCAAGAATAAGATTACCAGAACTTGAGGAAAGCAAAAATAAAATAAAATCTTATTTGAAAAATATTTTGTGAATTTTATGCAAGTGAACTTTCTCTAGAAGTTTTGCCTATTATCTTCTCCTCCTCCCATTTTCTCTGTTCTTAGATTAATAATGTGCACTACTGGTGGGAATGAGTTTAGTGCGTAGTAATTGGAGTTGGAAGTCCGAACAAAAACATGTAAGGAGGAAATAAGATTTATGAATATGTACATCATTTCACCCTTCAGAATATTTTACTTATTAGTCAATGCAATCTATTATAAATAGCTGAGGAAATTTAGATTCTAAGAGGTTACGTAACCTTTTTCAAGGTCACTGTTTTAGTGTGCTAGAGCTGCCATAACGAAATACCATAGTTTGGGTGGTTTAAACAACAGAAATTTATTTTCTCACATTCTGGAGGCTGGAAGTCCAAGATCAAGGTGTCAGCAGGGTTGGTTTCTCCTGAACCCTCCCCCCTTGGCTGTGAGACAGCAGCCTTCTCAGCGTGTCCTGTCATGGACATTTCTCTGTGTGCAAATGTCCCTGGCGTGTCTTCTTATAAGAACACCAGTCGTATTGGATTAGGGCCCTCCCATGTGACCTCATTTAACCTTCATTACCTCTTTAAAGGCCCTATTGAAAAATATAGTCACATTCTAGGATATTGAGGTTTAGGATTTTAACAAAAGAATTTTAGTTGGACACACTTAAGTCCATAACACTTACACAGCTATTAAATAATAAAACTGACATTTACTTACGCTGAGATTCCAAAATACATGCTCCTTGCACTATACCACACAATATCTGAGATCAGACCTCGGCCTGAGGCTAAAGACAGAGGTAGGAGTAGGGAGTGGATAGGGAGCAAGAATCATTTGAAGAAGGTCACGTAAGGGAGATATACAGTTTCTGATGTTTAAATTATTGCTCACTCTGCCCTGAATTAAATTATCTGTATTCCCTTTTTGGATTAAAATATAAATGCTTCTTGCAAAAATCCCTTGTTACTCTTCCAGGAAAAACAAAATATCACAGCATCAGTGTAAAGACCGCAAATTGACCATCATAATTAAGCTATAGTAATATTGAACTTCTCTTCATTCATACGATAATTCTCAAATATTTAGAGTAAAATTAAAAATTTGCAATAGGATAAATCCTCGTCAAAATTGTAAAATGTGCTTTGGGGCCTCCAGTATTCTCTTTTTTCTTTTTATGCTTTCATGACATTGCTTCTTATACTTCTCTGAACACTGGATTCCTCTTTCTGCTTTAATCTTTAAGATACGATCTGAAACTGTGCACACTAAAGAGTGTGTAATGAAGACTGGCCTAAAAGAGTATACATATACGTATGTGTGTGTGTGTGCTGGCCCGGTGGCGTAGTGGTTAAGTTTGCATGCTCTGCTTCGGTGGCCCAGAGTTCGCAGATTTGGATCTCGGGTGTAGACCTATGCACTGCTTATCAAGTCATGCTGTGGCGGCGTCCCACATATAAAATAGAGGAAGGTGGTTACAGATGTTAGCTCAGGGCCAATCTTTCTCAGCAAAAAAAATATATATATATATTTCTAGGTTTACTTAAACACTGCTTTAATTAAATGAATGTAGACCTAAAGGAAAAATTCTAGTTTTGTCCAATAGATAGCAGTAGGTATTTTGAGAGACATGAGGCCTTTAGTGACTTCCCAATATTACATAAAGTTAACAATAACTTTTAATGCCTGCATTCAATGGTCTTCTCCTCTTCAGGACATGTAGAGAAATAATATATATAATATACAAATATACTATATAATATATATAATATAATATACAATAAATATATATACACACACAGTAGTCCTCCCTTATCCATGGGGGGTATGTTGCAAGACCGCCAGTAGATGCCTGAAATTACAGATAGTAGCAAACCATGTGTATCCTATGTTTTTTCCTATACATACATACCTATGATAAAGTTTATAAATTCGGCATGGTAAGAGAATAACAACAATGACTATTAATAAAATGTGATGAAAATAATGAGAATAATAAGGAATTTCACATATTGAGGTATATGGCGAAGCCATTCTGATTTAAACCTGATTCAGCCTGAATTTGTTCTTCCCAGTGTAGCCAGACTTCTGGCCTGTCAACATGCATTGTACATCTGCTTTAAACATTATCCCAAAGCGAAGGATGTCCTCTTTGAAGATAGGGATGAAGGCCTCCCTTCTTCTGATGCCAATACCACTACTTCTTTGAAGATAAGCTTTTCTTTCCAGAAACCAGAGGCAGGTTGACCTGCTGCGTATGTGCTAAACTGCACCAAAACATGTCCTTGTGACCTTAAGAAAAATGTATTCCTGTTATGCTTGACGTATGTTCTTTGTTCTGAAACAGTATATAGCCACGCTGTAACAGCGCCTCTCTGGAGGGCTTTCTTCCCTGATGGAGACTGCACTTCTGGACTAGTCCTGAGCTTGGCTCAAATAAATCTCACCTTATCTTTTTTATCTATAGGTTGGTTGTGATTATTTGCATTGACAAATAGAACAATTATAACAATATACTGTAATAAAAGTTCCCATAGATCTTAGCAAGCTCAGCATATGATTTCTTTTCTTTCCTTATTGAGAACTTTCACTTTTCAATTAAAGGAAGCACTCTACGGCTTCTCTTTGGCATATCTGAATTGCCAGCATCACCACTCTTGTGCTTTGGCGCTATTATTAAGTAAACTAAGAGTGATTTGAACACAGGCACTGCGATACCACACGGTCAATCTGATAACTGAGATGGCAACTAAGTGACTACTAGCTGGGTAGTATGTAGCGTGTGCATCCGCTGGACAAGCAATGATTCACATCCTAGGCAGGACAGCGATGGATGGTGTAAGATTTCATTACGCTACTCAGACAACTCACAATTTAAAATGTATGAATTATTTATTTCTGGAATTTTCCATTTAATATTTGTGGATCATGGTTGACTGTGGGTAACTGAAACTGCAGAAAGTAAAACCACAGATAAGGGGGTCTATTGTATCTTAAAGGAGCTTCTTTTATTTGAGATGAAGATTATATGGTTAACTTAGAGTTTGTTATCTTTGGTGATATAATCTTCCACGTATAGAAATAAATAGTGTGGCTTTAGTAAGAGGATTTTTGCACAGCTTCATTACTCAGAAAACTAGGAGTCATCAGGGACCCATCAAATAAAATAGCACTCAATAACCGACAATTGTCACAGAGCAAATACCCTTAAGATAATCAATATTTTTTTAATGAGCAATGATAATAAGAAAAAAATGTTGAAAGCCCTTCTCTAAAGAAAATAAAAATACCTAATAGCACCCCTCCATTTCCCTAGAAACTTTAATGCTCTCAGTAGAAGGGTAAGAAATATTTTCTTTTGGCTAGAAGCCTAGAAAAAAGGGATTCCACAAAAAAGATTCAGGTTGTTATTTTTATTTTTAATTTTCCAATTGTACAGCCTGTACATCAGTGTTCTGGTTGGTTTTGAAAGTTCTTCTAATGTTGGTTTTGCTTTTTAAGATTAAAGAATTTGTGAAGCCTGAAATAGATGTTGTTCATTAGCACTGAATTTGGTTTGTTTAGAAATGTCACCTATACTTAGATCTGAGATAACAAATTCAAACCACTGTAATAGTAATGTTTTGGATTTTGTTTTAGAGAGCAAAATTGAAATAGTAGTCAAACCTAGGCATACAAAGATGCATGATGTCTTTTCAATGTTTCTGATGTTTATGTCCAATTTTATAATTAAAATTTTAAAATTACTCATTTTTAGGGCACTCAATTTTGCATAACATTTGCTTTATCTACTTTTAATTAAAAACTATGTGTTTTTTTTAATTTAGAAAATAAATATTTAAGACAAAAATTGAAATTCCTTCACTCCATTAGATTTCACTTCCCTCCCAGAGATATGCCCTGGGAGGAATGTGTTCTTTTAGACCTTTCTCTATGTGCTTCCATAAATAACTAACTATGCATAGACTTGTTATTTTCATGAATGTCGTCATGCTATACATACTGTTGTTATCATGCCCACTTAATGGCAATGTCATTAATGACATATTTAGTGTTCTACCTTTATAGAAAAAGGGAAAACTATATGGTATTGAAGCTGTGATATTTAAAATGCAGTAAGCAAGACCAGTGGGAGAGCGTGCTGGAGATCCAGAGCGTGCTGGGGATCGCTGCCCTGGAGGCTGGGTCTGGATGATGGCCCTAGGCAGTCAGGGCTGACACCAGGCCCTGGGAGAAGAGCAGTTCTTGTGGTTGAGATCAGAGATCAGGGAAAGAAGATAAACCCCATACCTTTTTCTCAAATTTATGCAATGAAGGCTGCCATTACATATGGTACCTTGATTTGAAAGCCTTTTTTACAAGGTTGTAGATACTGAGTTCTCATCTTCATTTTTGCTAATTTTGCGTAATTTTCTGTTATGCCAGAAGATGTCAAGAAACGGAATCTACAAATAAGCCTAGAATGATAAAATTTATTCTTCTTTCTTCCCAGATCTCTTTCCTCATATTTGAGAGCATTATTCAATAATTTCTACAAGTAAAGATTTGCTTGAGTTGATAGCTAGTCCTGGGTAAGAATAAGAGTATTCATCCATATATCCTTCAAATCATTTCTGATTAAAGCAATTCCCTCTATTTTCCACATAGTTTTTTTATTATTAAATTATCATCACAAATTAGGTTACAATGACTTAAAGAAAAGAAGTAAGCAAAGGCCTAAATGTGCTGGAGTAGACACTAGCTACCTCCATAGGCCTGAGGTTTAATCAAGAAGGCAATAAGTTAAGCGATTATTCCTAGGAATGCAATGATGAATTTCACACACGCTTTCCCATTCTTCACGCTGTGGAAAACTAACCAATACTGATTCAATGTGAATACTCTACTAGAGACTTTTCATATGAAATGAATTCTTAAACATACAAACATTCTGAGAATATTTAGCAGAATAAAGTGCCAAATTATCACTGCACAGAAACACAATTCTTCATGTCTTTAAAACATTCTTCTCATATGTGTATGATTTGTCTTTCTAATAAAAATTCTATTTTGTTATTTAACTCACATCATAGTATCTTGCCGTCTGTATTAAATTATAAGCCTTCCTTGTACAAGTTTGGAGTCACACCAAGAACAAGCTATACCTTACCAAGCTCTTTGAAGACGTGGAAAGCTTTGGAAATGAATAAATGTCTCTAGAGAAATGTTCTGACAAAGCAGTAATGAAAAGGTCATGCCCCTTTTCATGCAGCATTTGTCTTGTTTAATAAGAGCTGTATACCAGAATTAGTTGCAAATTACAGATAATTAGAAACATTATATTTAAAAAGGAAATCAGAACTACCTTAATACTAGATTAAGCACACTGGTATAAATTTTTTATCAAAATGACATCCCTTTAGTGCTGGCGTTCAGATTTATTCTCAAAGGTTTTTTCCTAAAGACCAAGGGCATAGAGTTTTGCAGTTTCTATTTTATTGTAACTTGAGGCGAGTTTTTAACTCTTATTACTTTAAGAATCATGGCTTATGTCTGAAGGCTGGAATAAGAACAGGTCATAAGCACACTAGAATATAAATTTAAATGGATACATGGAGAATATAAGAAGTATAGAGCTTACCATAAAAATACTATTAATTAAAATACTTCAACACATTTCTGTGAAGAATGAAATATTTAAGTCTTAAGTTGTATGAAAGAGCTAAAAAGAAAGTAAAAACCATCACGTGCTTTTCTTTGAACTTCCTTGCGAGTTAATTTAAATATTACAATATGCAGCTGAATGACAGCTGACATGGCAATGACATTCTTACTCCTGCTGAGGATTTATTCTGAGTAATATTCTGATCAACCCAAAACAATTTCAAACAATCAATCAGAAATAATTGCAAACTTCAAAATACAGCTGGATTAAAATCTCAGCAATGCTATTTGTTAGCGTGCTTACAAAGGTAGTCAATTTCTTTTAACTTGCGGTTCTTCACCTATAAATCAGGGAACATCATGTTTGCATTTCAGGATATTATGATGTGTAGAGGAGGTGATAGGCTCCTGCGTGGTGGTTTCTCAGTAAACATTATATTATTTTATCAATCTTGTCACTAGAGATTCTGGAAATTTCGAATCCTTGGGTCAAGGGCCTCAATGTCTTTTAATGACTACAAGTATATTTTGAGTGGCCCTAACACAAACTATTGAATAATAAGACACAGTAAACATTTTACAAGATTTGTCTAATGTGCTGATTGACTCTGAGATTGGAACAAAAGAATGGTTTCAGAATGGAACCATCTGTAGAAGTGAAAAGTAGTTTGTGGAAAATATATTGAACATCCTCTGGTTAAATGATAGAGGTTTTCATCTAGAAGATTAGTTAAATATAGAATTATTTAATTTTCATGTTGAGAGAGAGAGGAAGTAGGAGATACTATTATAGAAGAAATTGATTTTCCTGAGATTATTAGTTTATTAATTGATACTAGTAATTAATTCTTTTGAGTTTATATATATATTTTTTTCTTATTGTAAAGGAGGATATTAGTAAAAAACAAGACCTTTAAGTATTTATTATATATCTAAACTTATGTAATATATAAAAATGTATCCTAGAGAAAAATAAATACATCTCTGATATATACATATGTATAAGAAAATTATTACATGTCTTATATAGAAAGAAGACTTATTAGAGTTGAGAAAGTATTTAACATGTTTGGAACTATTTCAAAAATGATTTGAAATGACTTAAATGTTAGACGAAAATTGCACTTTGAAAATACAATACACTGTGTGTGCTTTTTACTACCGTAAGAAACCTACTGCTGTAGTAATGTAAACATGTAAGAATCCTTATTGTAAATTAATGTTTTAGACTGGATTTTACATAAAATATTGCATTACTGTGAATGATGGAGTCAGTCTTCCTGATTTCAGACAGATCTTGAATTCCATGGACTGAGGAATGAGTCGAGGAGGTGGAACTGAGAATTCAGAGATACTAAGACTAGAGTTCATAGGTTGGAGTAACAGACAGGAGAGTTGCACAGAGAAAGAATTCCAGACATCTGCAGAATGTCTCCTCCAGCATTCAGCTGAGCACTGCTCAGTGCTTGTGTGTGAGCTAACTACCTGAGACGAGGAAAAGAGCCATCCGAAGGATTAGATGTAACAGGGCATGGTGCTCACACAGGGCTGGTAATAGTGCATGTTCTCTCCACTCAGACTGGAAAATCTCAACATTTATGGGCTATTGGGTAGTGTACACAGAAGAGTCTTATCTCAGTAGCGGGAAATAATTAACCTAAAACAGAATACTGCAAAAGTACCAATTAGTAAATCTTAAAAACAAGACCCAGAGGATCAAAACATTTCCAAGGAATTTAAATAAATCTCAAAAAGAAGTATAAGAATATTTATAGAAATAAATATATCTAGTACCAACTATGGAAAATTCACAATGTCAGAGAATCAATGAAAAATTACCAAGCAAATCTTAGAAGTAGTATAAACTGACATTGAAAGAATTAAAATGGTATTACATATGTCCAAAAGGTAAGTAAAAACAAAGAGGATAAAAAATGCAAATAAAATTTCTAGAAATTAAAATTATGTCCGAGATAAAATATATTGATGTGATTAAAGACAGAGTAAATATGGTAAGAAAATGTTAGTGAACACAAAGACATAGCAATAGAAACTCTCCAAAATAAACAGAGCAAGAAAAGAGAATTTTAAAAAAGTGAACAAAATGTTATTGAGCTATGGAACAACTTAAAGCAAACTGGTAAATATATGCAGTCCCAAAAGAAGTGAGAAAGTAGGATCAGAAAAATATTTGAAGAAATAATGCCTGAAATCTTTCTCCAAATATGATGAAAACTATACATACTAAGATTCAAGAAGCTCAACAAACTCCAAGCATAAAAAAAGTGAAGAAAACTCCATAAGGAACAGCCTAATCAAATTGTCCAAAAGTAATAATAAAGAGAAAACTATTTTTAAAAAAGTCAGAGGAAAAAAAAAAGCCACGATACTTACAAAGGTCTCAAAATAAGAATTGAATCAGACAGTTTTCTGGAAATGATGCAAATAAGAAAACAAGAGAAGGGCCAGCCTCGTGGCTTAGCAGTTAAGTGCGTGCGCTCTGCTACTGGCGGCCTGGGTTCGAATCCCAGGCACGCACCGATGCACTGCTTCTCCGGCCATGCTGAGGCCGCGTCCCACATACAGCAACTAGAAGGATGTGCAGCTATGACATACACATATCTACTGGGGCTTTGGGGGAAAAAAAAAAAAGGAGGAGGATCGGCAATAGATGTTAGCTCATAGCCAGTCTTCCTCAGCAAAAAGAGGAGGATTAGCATGGATGTTAGCTCAGGGCTCATCTTTCTCACAAAAAAAAAAAAAGAAGAAGAAGAAGACAAGAGAAAATTTAATAGGATAGACCATATGCTTGGACATTAAAAAAATCTCAAAAATTTTAAGAGTGTTTATGTCATACAAACTGTGTCCTCCAACCACAATGGAATTATATTAGAACTGGATAAAAGAGAGTTCTCCATAAAATCTACAACTATTTGGAAACTAAGTAACAATTTCTAAATAGCATATGGATCAAAGAAAAAAATCAGAGAAGAATTTTTTGAAATAAGTGATATTGGAAGTACAACACATCAAAAGTTGTGGGAGGCTGCTAAAGTATTACTTAGGGATTTATATATCCCTAAACGTATAACTTGCATGAAAAGCTAAAAATATGTATGGATGAATTTACTGAGAGAAGGGTAGAGTTTTAAAGAATAAAGTGTATTTTTCAGAAAAAAATTCCAAGAAAGCACTGAACTTGGTGTTACATATTTTTGTTTTAATTCAAACTTTTTTGAGCTATGTGATTTTGGGCAAGTTATCTAATATCTCTGACTTTGGTATCCACATAATACTATAAAGCCTGTTGAATGATTAAAGTGCTTTCATTTTTCCCTTGTCCTAAACTTTTTGTTTGCAGAAAATCATATGTGAGGATAGGAAGAAAATATCTAAAACCGATTTTTTAGAAAACGAAAGAGCTATTTTCTGTGTCTAGCTAAAGAAGAAATAAGGGCCTATCTGCTCAGCTCTCTTCCTCCCTAAGGAGAATTCCCAGAAAGCACTTTATTATCCTAGGGAGAGGAAGCTAAACTAGATAATCTCCAATTCTAAAATTATGTAATCTAAGATTGCTTTTCTATAATTATGACTCATTCTAATTTGACCTTGAAATGTATTAATTTCAAGGTCAAATAAGTGTTATATTTATTATTATAAATATAATAAATAATTAAATATTTAATAATTAATAATAATTAAATAAACAAATATTAAATAAATGTATTAAATTTCAGTCCTCAAATATTATGCTGTTCTTATCCATTAGTCTCAAAAACACCTCAACCAAGGACATACTTCAAGGGAGTTCTCACGTTTCAGGAAGGCAGAGCTCAGGGTATTAGTTCAATGGTATCTTAAATACACTAGATTACGATGAAAATCATGTAAAAAAACTTATGACATTCACGTGGCTGTCTCATGAATTTATAATGTGTCAGAATATATGCTAAGTGAATTATTAAAATAAACTACTATTCCAGTGCATTGAGAACACTAATCTAAACAGAAGAATAAAAAGTGTCCTTGCTAGAGAGCTCTATGAGAATGCATAAACTTTGTAGTGTGATGTACGTATCCCAGGAAATGCTGCATGATCAGATTGAACAAGACACTCAAAAAAATGAAGCTATACACACAAAAAGTTATTTGTTATAAAAATAGTACAAAATATTTTATAATTATATGAAAGTATATTCATGGAATTAGATTAAATGTAAATATAATAATTTAATTTAATCTGAAATATATTCAGTTCTTTATTCAACAAATTATTACTGAGGCTCTTATATCTTCCAGGAATTTTGCTAGGTTCTACAAAAGAGAGAAAGAGAAAAAAAAAAACATGTTTCTTGCATTTAAGATGTAATAGTGTCATAATAAGACAGATATGTAAAAAAAAAGGTACACTGTAAAAGACTATAATTGATCTATGCACAAGAAATTATATACATACTGGGATTGCATAGGTAAAGGTGTGTCTACATTTGTGGGGAAGAGTCAGGGGAGTTTTTCTCAGATGGAGTTCTTCACATTGGATGACCAGGTCAACAAAACAGTAGGAAAAGTATGTGCAAAGATATAGAGTAACTGAAGTAGTTCAGGGCTACTGGAGCAAAATGTGTGTGCATGTCTGTGTGTGTACACAGGTACATGAGTGTAAGATGTGGAAGGAAGAGAAAATAAAAGCTCAGACTGAATTGGTAGGCAAATAAGGATAACAAAGAGTTTTATGTGCCATGATAATGAACTCAGAAATTTCCATATCCTATGGAAATCTAAGGAGCTATGGGATATCTGAGACCACAAGATCGACATGTTCTGGTCTGTATTCCAAATAGACAACTTCAGGAGCAATGCGAAGGTTGGATTGTAGGATAAGAAGTTTTGAATAATGAAGGAGAAATGATATGTAGACTATTGAGGTAGATAGAGTGAGAGAAATGTGCTTAAATAATATCAATAATGGTCTAGATAAAGAGACTAGCATCAGCCTGAAATAAGTCACGCGTAGTAGGGATTGGTGATTGGGTCTGGGAATGAGGAGAGAGGACATCTTCAGTAAGTCACAGGTTCCTGACGATGGTAAATGAATAGATAGTGGGTCCATTCACTAAGTTGGGAACACAAAAAGATGATTTATTTGCAGGACAGCTGCATTTGTGATGCTAGTAAAGAACATCACTAAAAATATACAGGAATAGTTGTATTAGTATGTCCAAGGGTTTTAAGACCATTCTGGAACAGAAATATAGATTTTTTTATGTAGATAAATATAGATTTAGAATATAGATGAGAATTAAACTTTTACATGGATGAAATTTTCCAGGGAGAAAATGTATAGATAATAGAGGATGGTGCACCAAGGAAAGCCAACATTTAGGGGCTGAAAAAAGAAAGACAAAACCACAAGACATTCTGAGAATAACCAGCTTTAAGATTGGAAATGATCCCGGAAAGAGTGGGGCTATGGAGAAAACAATATAGGAAAGAGATTTAAAATAATGCAGCAGCCAGTAGAATTGTGGAGAAAGAAATGTTTTATGGGGTCAGGCATGAACGGAAAGTGAGCAGCATCATCTTGAACTTTTTGTTTTTGCTGAGGAAGATTAGTCCTGAACTAACATCTGTGCCAATCTTCCTCTACTTTAGATGTGGGTCACTGCCACAGCATGGCTGACAAGTAGTGTAGGTCTGCACCTGGGATTCAAACCTGCAAACCCCAGGCTGCCAAAGTGGAACACACTGAATTTAACAACTGTGCCAAGGGGCCGGCCCCTGTCTTGAATCTTTTTTTAAGTAGACTGTGAATTATAAGTAAATTTAACTTACATCTACAAGCCAGAAAACATAAACTAAAGCTCTAAATCATAGAATTTTGTAAGTTTATAAGGTGAACCAATCTTAATTTGAAAATTTTGTACACTGACAGGTCAGATTAAACTGGAGCTTTAGTCTTGATTCAATACTTAATGGAGTCGAGAAGCATTAGTATCTGCAAGGTGCACACAACAGGGATATCAGCAAGGCACTTTCTTTTGTTTTCTAAGTACACAGAGGATGCTATGTATTTTAAAAATCAACCTTTGATTTCTTAGATAGCATCTCTTATTACAAATAAAGATATTTTTACTAAATTTCTGCTTGTTTTTTCCCCCTTAATTTGTGGCATCATTTTTCTACTCCAAAATCTATCACACAAGTTATTTTTATGACCACAATTATATAAGTAGAGGCAATATGCATTATAAATAATTTTAAAACTGTCAAATGAGTGAATAGCTTTGAGAATTTTTATAGAACCCCCAAATACCCTTTTATGATATCCAGATACAATTGGGAAATTATTTTGTGAACTTAGAATCCACTCTCCTCCAGTGTTGGGTACACAGTATAGACCTCACATATAGATGGGAGGGTTCTGGGACACCAGCAAACAGTACCACAAGATGATCATGGGTGGGGTTGCCCCTACTGGACAGTAGGCCACTGAGGGTGGCTATTTCTGAGAAAATACAATCCCCACCTTCACAAAGACTGTATTGTTGTCAGGTATAGGCCATGGATACTGACATGAAATTCCCCAGAAGGACCGATTTCAGCTGAGGAGAAGTCTGATTCAACATAGCTCCTAAGCATCAAACCATGACCCTCACAGCAGGCTCTCTCTCCCAGATCACTTCTCTGGTCTGAAGTCCTTGGCATTAAATGACCATCTCATTTGTTGCTTCTTCTTGAATCCTTGACAGATTCCTGTCTACACCTCTCTCATTTTGTTGGCTTTGTAAAAATTCTTTGTGACTAAAAAAGAGGCTTATTTGAGCTTTAAATTTATAAAAGCCATGTACGAAATCACTAGCAATGTTTAAAGGAAATTTGATTCCCCTTTCTGTTGGGCAAGAATGGATCTGGTTGAGGTCTTCCAAAAGCACAAAGGACAAGTGTTTGCTTCCTAAAAAAGGCGTCTATGAGGCAGATGACTTCTTTTGTTGGAGAAAGCTGCCCTTCTCCCTCAATAATTTTTATTATTATATTATTTTTTTCATTAGTATTTTATTATATTTTTTCCAGGAAATTCTTATTCAGTACCTATTATGTGCCATAAGCTCTTGAAGGCCATACAGATACAGTAGTCAACAAAACAAAGAACATTGGAGAAATTTACGTTTTTGTGAGGGAAAGGCAAATAATAAATGAGGACAAAAATGAGTAAATAAGACAGTGATAAGTGCACTGATAACTGATAATTCTCTGAGGAAAGAGAGGAAAACTCTCCTTCATAAGGTAGATGAGGTGGCCGGGACAGACCTCAATGGAGATCTGAAATATGAATGCCAATATGGAAATACAGGGCCAGTTAAGAGGAGAAGAAATAGCAAAAACTATTTTTGCGGGTCAGATGTTTGTGTTTGCAGAACAACAACAACAAAACCTATGTAGGAGCTAGGTGACAAGGAACAGAAGCCAGAAGAGTAGTAAGGGGCGACTAGATAATGTATTACTCTGAAACCTAGGGCAAGAATTTGCGATTTGATCCATCTAAAATGAGAAGTTCAAGGGTTTTAAGCATGGAGAATGGGATTTTATCAACCCTTGTATTTCAATCACCTTTACTGAGGTGTATTTTATGAAAACAAAATTTATCCATTTTAAATGTATAATTCAATAAGTTCTGGCGAGGGTAACTGCCACAATCAAGTTCTATATCATGATTTGACATTTTAAGAAATGATGAAAGAGATGAAAGTGAATGGATGCAAAAGGTCAAAAGTGTAAGACATTAGACTATTTTGAGGACTAGTACAGTAATTTAAGTGTAAATAATCTTGATTGGATAAGAATGGAGCAGTGAGTGGTGGAATTTTTCCATTCTCAAGATTTAATTTTTAGAGAAAATTGGCAGCTTTTACAAATGGATTGGATTTGGGTGAGTGAGGAAAAGGGAGAATTTAACAATGGCTCTGTGGCATCAAATGCAGATTGGCTCATCAACATCCACTGGAACTCCCTTCTAGAAAGTCTTCTTAGAGGATAGAAAGCTGAAAACTATATTTCTCAGACTTCCTGCATCTGATCTGTGTTCTGCTAACCAGGATAACCAGCAAGAGATTTATACTATAGCGTGAGCGGTGTGAGTTGGCAACCATAAGTGGGAAGACCAGATCTGTACTGGAGAAATTTTCTTCTTTGGGGTGGCCATAATTGAGGTTCTCCTTTCTAAGCATTTTGCATCATGGGACTTGCTGCTAGAAAAGACCTGGGTCATTTTCCAGGCTGTGTTGTTTCTAAGTATATAGTATCCATGCTTCAGTCCCTGATTTTTCTGGAAATTTTGAGCTCCCTACCGTCATTCTGCTTAAACTAGATAGAGTAAATTCTGTTATGGGAGATGGAGTGGCAACCATGGCCTTGAATAATATAGAGATAATATTGATTATATGTAGGATAGCTTGAATTATAGACTGAATTTTTTGCCCAAATCCTGGACGTCACCCTGTATCCACACATTTTTTACCATATGACTCTCCAGTTTATTCTAAAAACAATGAAGTGTACTATTGTACCTTTTGGATTTGGGTTGGCCGTGTGTCTTGCTTTGGCCAATGGGGTACTGATAGACAAGAAGTAAGCAGGGGCTTAATATGTGTTTGTGTAAATAAGGCTTGGTTTCTTGCACTTCTGACAAGCCATGAAAAGAGTGACCTAAAGAGTTTCTGTCTCTAGAGGCTGGGCTTCAACTTCTGGAATAGAGTCCTTTCAGCTGATCAATCCATCAATCTGTGTAAGAAGCACAGTCACCTCAGATGCCATAGCTTGAAGCAGATACGTTCATCATCCACCAGCCAACCCACAGATCCATGCAATTAAACAATTATTTTAAGCCACTGAGTCTGGGTTAGTTTCCTAAGAGGTACTACCATGGCAATCGTTAACTCATACTACATTTAATTGCATACTACATACATAATCAGTCACTGAATATATTTTTTCAGTCATTCATTCACTTGTTTTCTCATTCAACAAATATTTTGTAAATGCCAAGTACTAAAATAAGGAGAGAAGTACTGAACACAAGAGGCAATGTGCTTGCTGTCACGAGGCTTATAATATAGTGAATGAGGGAAAACATTAAACAAATAATCACAAAATTTTCAATCAACTACTCTTTAAGAAGAAAAATCATGAGGTCCTATGAAAGAGTAATATTTTAAAGAAAGTTTTTGGCAAGACTTTTTTGAACAAGTGGTATTTAAGATAAAAATCTGTAGAGGGCATCTCCTACTATTGAGGAGAAGGAGGAATCAAGCTTGTCCCCACCCCAGAGTGACTGGACTGCCCTGAGATTGTTTACCTGACATCCATCCCCAATTTTGTCCTTTCTACAGGAATCTCCCATACACCGTTCCAGCTTCTGATCACAATAAACCAACCAGCTAGTGGAATCCCTGGTAACTATTGTTAGTCCAGGGGTGGACACTTGACCTATCTTTCACACTGATGGGAGGATTTACATCCTGAGCTTTGAGGAAGACTTGTTTCCTATCTTTTTGCCTAAAATAATCATTGCTAAGAGTAAAAGAATAAGGGATGGAATTTGTAATCTGAGAAGATTAGAGAATAATTTTATATGGAAGGGTGAGATATTCAGATTATCCTTATCTTGGACTTTGTGTGGTAGCTGTACATTGATACTTTATGGTAGTATTTGGGGATGGGGAAAAGCCATGCATCTGATATTAAATTCATAATTCACTCTGTGCTGTAGGAATTATGAATATGAGACTGGAACCTGCACCTTCACAGTTATGTTTGCCTCGGTTGGTGCACTCTACTATTGCAACTTGCTTGAATTTGTTTACTTACACCATTTGAAGCTTAATGGTTCAAAGCTAATTTGTTTTTTCTGTGTAAGTTTTCTTCTCTTCTGTCACCTATGTTTCTTCAGCTTTTATTTGTATCAGAGTCAATAACTCGGCTGTTTTCAGTATTTGTATATTACCAGTAATTTATCATCTTGAAAGTGGACATTTAGAAGTACATTATGCAAAAGACAAAGGAAAAACCAGTAAGTTTTTTTTTTGAGCTCATCTTCCTTGACAAGAATCAAAGATAAGAATCAAAATAGAGTTAGAATTATTACTTATTTACTTTTCATAGAGATTGTAAATATCTTGACATAAGATTTTTAGAAAAGTCTTAGCACATAATTAAAGTTCACTGTATTCCCTTCTATGTGTCAGTTGTCAGGATATAGTTTGAGATTTAATAATTCAGTCATCAAGAAAAATAACCATGTCTTACATAGAGTCCTTCAATTTGAAGACCTTAAACCACTTTCATGGCTACATATATATCATCATGATATACATATCATTATATATATATTATTTTATATGTATATATCATGAAGCGATTTAAGGTTATCTATATATCTGTAGGATTTTTAACTCACCCCAATATATACACACACACACACACACACACATACCTACTGCTAGTTCTATATATATATGTAATATTTTTTGTTTAAATGCATTGATACAACATTTACACTTTTAGAAATCCATCCTGAGCAACTCATCTAAATTTTTATGAAAAGATTTACAAAATAATGTTTACTATGGTAATATTTATAACAGTAAACATTAGAAACAGATTAATATCAAAATTAATTTTTATATCAAATAGTTATTGAAAGCTTATTTATTTCAGCCACTATTTGAGGTTCTGTGTTACAGCAGCAAACAAAGCAAAGGCTCACCATATCTCACAGAATTGCGATTATAGGGAGGAAGAGAGACATAGACGGTATAAAATGATATGTCATGTAACGTACAGTAGTGGTAAATGTTTTGAAGAAGAATAAGGTAACTAGATATTTTTAAATATCATTTAATAAATTTGAGATTTTCTCTATAATAGAAACACAATCACAATAACTCTGTATTTACCACTGACAAATTTAGGGAAGAATATAGTCCCAAATCATGGTAAGAGGAATGTTATCCAACAGGATTTGACTGCATCTTCTTATGCATACCATACACCAGTGTCAATTTCAGAAGCTTGGAGAGAATTAGTCTTAGAGAGAAATATAAAGGAGCTAGTACATGAATTGAATGACCGTCACAGTGTTTAATTCTCAGATTATATTTGAAGGACACCAGGAGCTAGTGACAGGTTTAAATGAACCTAATCAATATATCTAATTCTCCAACTCACAATTTTTTAATCTAAGACTTTTATCATTATGTAAAAAAGCTTTGAGTGATATATTATTTATATCCATAATGCTTTCTCTCACCTAGTGAAAGACTATAGACTACACTGTAACTGGAGATCTAAATGCTTTATTGTAAGACGGATTCAGCAATTTGTTGTAGGAAGTATGTTTGTGTTGTATGATTGGTTACTTACTGCTTGTTTTTAATTACTGCTTTATATTTCTGTTATCATGATATGAGAGAGGTATATTTGGTAATGGTACTTATTTTTATTGAATAAATCTTTCAAATCTCTCACATATATACAATAAAAAGCCAAAAAGTTGTGAAAGAAAAAAATACTTCTTATTAGATTATATAATATACCAGTACAAGACAGGGATAGGGAAAACTGTCAATGGGGATACCTCAGAAGCTCATTATTATTCATTGAAATTTGAAGTAACGTACTCTAGCTGTGTTAAATGTTACTCTTCCCTAGATGAATAATAAAGTTTTAGTCCCATTAGTATCTCTTTCATTCTTCCATTATATGTAGATATTTGTTTCTTTTTTCCACATTTTCACTTATAAGAAACTCAATATTCTGGAATTAGCATTTTCATCAAGTCCAAAAAAATGGCCTTTATTTTCTCTCTCCATCCAGAGAAATTTTCCTGTTAGATCTTAGTGTCCCGTTAGATCTTTCCTGTTAATCTTAGTGTTAGCGGCATTTTCATTTCACTTGAATATTTTTCTATCAAAAACCAGAATTTATCATGCTTAGTCATCATACATTTTCATAACCTAGCCCTCTGTTTTGTTCAAATTTATTATAAAAATTGACCTTCTCTAACACACTTCCTATACTTGCGACATGTTTTTTAGTTTGTTTCTGTAGGAGCATTTACTGTTAATTTATTTTGTTTAGATTTTTGTTACATAGAAGAGGATATTCATTTATTTATTCTTTTGTTCTTGTGGTTTCATTTTGTTTTAGATTTAGGTGACAAAAAGAAACTATTTGAGGTCATGTTTTTTTCCTGAACATACGATTATATTCTATAAAAAAAATACAGATTATAGTCGTTAAGGGTAAGGCTTGAGGAATCAGACAACCCTTTTGTTTTAGGATTTTTAACTCACCCAAGCTGCTTTAAAGTGCTCTCTTGATTTATTCTTTGCTTAAATGAGGATACTTGTAGCACTTTCTTCAAAGAGATTTTGGGAGAATTAAATGATCATTTACGTAGATCCACAGCAGGATGTGCTCTTCATGGTAATCCTGGTCCTTCTTGTTTCCTTCTTTCTCTTCCTTCACATCTCTTCTTCCTTCACATCTCCTCTTCCTCCTCCCGCCTTTCTCTTCTGCCACCACCACCTTCTCATTATTATTATCATCGTTATTATTATTGCCGATATCATCATTGATATGATGGACACCTCAGGATAATTGGGGACCTCATTTTTTCAGCAATATGTATTTAAATATCAAAAGCAAAGTGTTAGATACTTGGTCCTCTATTTTAAAAGAACACAGGACATAAAATTATCAGTGTTTAAGAAGAAGCCTAAAACATATTCCTTCGTTGCTTGTCTGTATAGAGGCATAGAAGTAACTCTTTTATCTGAGATTAATACTAGAGTTTTCTAAGTGAGAATTTAGCCACTCGGTCAGGGAGGGGGGGCTTTCACAAGTGGATACACTGACTTTGCTCCCAGGAGTATCTCCTAGAAGGAATAGATGGCCACATTCTTGTTGTTCAGCTCTCCCAGAATGTCTTTACTTCTTTTTGATCTTTTTCAAGTTCCAGTGATTGTCTGGGTTTCTCCAAAGAATCAACAAGGACCAGTTAGCTAAATTAAAATCTTCCCTGCCACTTACCTCTACCACTTTAAACAAAATCACAAAAATCATGCATGTCTTTGTGATGAACCATCTTCTATGTTTACTGATTTGTTCTATAATAGTTCTATAATATTTAGGACCATATCTCCAACTGGCCTTAGGAAGTAGGAGTTGTATATTTCCAAAATATCAAATACTGTTCTGGGCTTTGTAACTGGTGCTCAATTTTTGTATATTATGTAACTCAAATCACATTGATCTGAGCTCATAAAGAAAAATAATAAATATGCATATAAAGATCTTTTATGCAGTCTTGAATGATAGATAATATTTCTAATCAAATCAATTTTGTTTTTCATAGGCCTTTGTATGTCAACTATAAGGGTTGGAAATGTGTTTTCTAGATATCATGGAGTTTTATGACTGTTATTCTGGCTTTATTTCACAGTTCTTCTGTGAATCCTTTTATTTTTTATTTACAGATTTACCTATGTAATATTAAAAACAAATCAAAACAAAAAAAAACCTCTGTCAAACACACTTTGATGAAAAAATTTTCATGGAAAGTTAAAATATATATATTTAGTTTTACCCAATGGTCACCTGTCATATATTGTTAGTAGAAGTATGCCTACAATATATAGTCATTTATGTTAAATGAAATTTGATGTGTGGAATTTTCTATATTAAAGTGACAGTGTTAATTTTTCAACTCAGAGACAAAGGCGTTATTGTAAGAGACAGGCAGAGATGTGTGATATTAGTGTCCTTACGTAGCAAATAGAGTAAGAAACATCATAGACTAGATAATATTATGCAAACACTCACCATTAGCAATAAAGTGCTCGACCTTAATGTTTTGCTGAAGTCTTGTGTTCTTTCTTCCTTGGCTCTCTGTCAGATATTCACAGAAATGCCTATTTCCTTACAAAATGTTCTCCTTTTTGCTCTTCATGTCTGCAGAAACAAATTAAAGTGAGCAGAATGTACTATACAGAAAGGCACAGTAGGCAGTCCTGTTGGAAGACCCAAGCCACACGTGGAGATAAAACTGAAGAGTCCTACAGCCATCTAATTAAAGTATCCATTCAGAAAATATAGAGCTGTTCTACACACACTTATTTTAAAGGACTTTGGGGAGGTTTTCTTTTTTTAAAAATTTTTCCTATGACATTTAGAATAACATCAGAAATTTTCCTTATAATATAGAGACTGGAAGAGAATATCAAAAACTACATGAAGGAAAGTTTTAGTAAAAGAGATCTTTGTGGCACGGGATTTTTCTACGGTTCTTTTCTCTTGTTTGTGTTATTTTTGTTTGCTTTGTTAACTTTTACCGTACATCAACTTTTGTTTTCAGGACTGTTAAGAGATAAATATTAAATTGAATATGGGCTTGGCAAGAGCAGTGTTTATAATCACTGGTTTTAGCATGAAAATGTCACTGTTGCAAAGTTATGACAAAAAAATTATAGAGAATCAATTCTACACATATTAAAACCCAGCTATATTTTATATATATTCCATAACATTAACTTTCAAAGTTTATATGATAAAGATAGGGATATATCATAAAATAGAAATAATAATTTTGTTTTTATTTCTATAGTGACAGAAAATCGGAGGAGATTACCAAATTGACATGTATTGGGAAGGCTATTTAGAAATTGAAATATAAATTGAGGTAATGAATATACAGATGATTTGCTTAGAAGTAACTGAACTTGAGCAAGTTGGCTAACGCCTGTAAATGTCAAGGCCAGAGATTAATTGGGCTTTTCCTTGTACATCCTGGAATAAGTTGTGTCTTTCCAGGAAAAGAGGTAGCGATGTGTCACTCACGGGCATTAGTCAACAGCCTGACAGCATGGAAATATTCTTTAACTGCTTTATAGAGGTCATCCAATCTGCCAAGGACTAATTAAAACCAGATATGTGTAAGTTAATAAAGTTATGATCCAATAGTCTTTTTCCACTTAGTAGCCTGCTGAATCCCTATTGCTCAGGGTGCCTTGACACCTGCATTATTATTTTCTTCTTCAATTACTACTGATGTAGCTTCAGTAGAGTGAGAATGAATGTCATTCTGCCTTCGAAGCTTTGAAAGTTAATTTGTTTTTAAATTTCAGACTTAGACTCCATGAACCAGAAGTGTCAGAAATAAATACACACATATATTCTTGTGAGATGATTCATCTCATTAACGCTGTGCATAAACATGTATAACTCCTCGAAAATGACTGACTTCTCAATTTCTCTCTACATTGTGTCAAACAGAAAAAGAAAAGAACCTAAAACTTTTAATAATCTAGGGATTTTCAAAACTCAGTTGCTTTGACATTATAAACAAAATTACCAAATGGATAAGAAATGTCTGTTTTTTAAAAAGTATGTTGTTGAAAATAAGACAGATGTGTTAACTTATTTTTAAATTTATGTTTATAGAAGGTTGTACTTTGTTTATATTAAACTATTTATGTGATCTCTTCTATGCAATTGTGTGAAAGAAAGTCAAATAAATGTAGAGAATAAGGAAGGAGCATCTTCCCACTCCCATGACAGATGTGGCTAAATGCTGGTTGAGAATTAGGAAACTTTCTGGCCAGTGCCAACTGCTAAGAGTTGGGAACTCAAATTTGTTTAATCATCACACTAGAAGATCTAATCACAAACCCAGTGTTCTAAGAAATGTTTTCTATACTAACAACCTGATATAAAATTACAGTGACCACTAAGACATCTTTTCTCAGTTAACTCTTTCCACTAATAAAAATCAGCACAAATCCTTGAAAAAGTAAGCATTTAACACATTTATAATTTGAAGAATCAAAGTCGACATCTTAAAATATGCTTTAGGTTAAATTTCTTTCTATCAAGAAGTTATTCATTTTTTTCAGTCTCTTTCAATTTCTGTTAATATATGGTATAGCTATCCTAAAAAGGAACATCGTTTCCACTTCACAATAATCATCTTGTTACAAACTTAGAAAACTTTTAATGTTCCATAAAATATAATACTTAATTACTAAATAGATTTTTAAAATAGTGTGCAATATTTTTGCATGTGTCATCATTAACATCCATCAAAAGGGGGTTATGAGGTGACTGATTCACATATCTTTCTATGATCTTTGGACAATATTCATTCATTCTCCAAATATCTTGAATATCTATTAAATATCAGGTACTGTCTAGGTTCAATGGATACAGAAATTAAAACAGGAAACCCTATATCTCACGAGTTTCTATTATGTGAGAGAGGAGGTAGACAATATACACATATCTAGAATGTCAGATGGTGTAATTGTCTTGGAGACAATAAAGGCAGGGAAGTTAGATTAAAATTAACCATATGGGAGCCAGCCCTGATTGGCCTAGTGGTTAAAGTTTGGTGCTCTCACTGCTTCAGGGGCCCAGGTTCATTTCCTTGTCATGGAACCACACCACCCATCTGCCAGTTGCCATGCTGTGGCAGTGACTCACATAGAAGAACTAGAAGGACTTACATCTAGGATATACAACCATGCACTGGGGCTTTAGGAGGGAAAAAAACAAAAGAGGAAGATTGGCAACAAATGTTATCTCAGAGCGAATCTTTCCTTGCAAAAAAAAAATAACCATATAGGTCAAGATTGATATTTTATATAAAATGTGGTCACGAAGCTTTTCTGATTAGGAGATAGAAACATACAGTATTTTGAACAGCAGAAGTTCAACTTTAAGAATTATTAACTATAGAAAGGGATTGGAATAACAAGGAATGGGCTACTAGGAAATAAAGGAAACTTTAAAGAATATAAGGGTTGTAGATGTTAGGAGCACCCCCTCCCCAGAGCCTAGAGGGAGCACAAAAGGACGACGCTTCTCCCAGCACCTAGAGTGCTGGGGAGAACTGTTCACTGAGAGGGGTCTCATCAGAGGTAAGTTACTGCAAAATCACCTGACGGGAGTTCTGTGGGAAGTTGCCGGCTGCTGAGTGTTGCTGGCCACCATGCTGGTGTATGGAGACGTTGCACGCACTGTGCAAGCTATGTGCTTCTGCATGCAGCACAACAGACCCGGGAAGCACAGGAGCACCAGGAAGAAGACAGCAGAGCACGCCACAATGGGGGAGCAAAACTTCTTTCCTTGGAGTCTCTCCAGGGCTCTGTAGACAACGCTTAACAGACTGCTAGCTAGACAAGGAGAAATGTTTAAAGGGCCAAGATCCATTTTCATAGATCAGGCAATAAATGACAACTGGCGTATATAGGAGAGTTAGGACAGGATTCTCTGATAAAGAAGAGAACCTGAAAGAAACAAGGGAGTAGGTCATGCAAATATCTAGAGAAAGAACATTCTAGAAATATGGAACAAGTACAAAAGCCCTGACTCAACAACATGCCCCACATATTACAAAGCCACAAGGATGCTAGCTTGTCCAGAGCAGGCAAAGGGAGGGGGTAAAACATGTCAGTGAAGTAGTGGGGGCAGAAGTTTGGCCAAATAAGGACTGTTTTTTACTTTCCTTCAAATGGAAAGCAATGAAATAGTTTTGAACAGAGAATTAATATGATTTGACGTCTATTGGTAAGAATAACTCTGGTTGATGTGTTGAACACAGAGAACAAAAGCCAAGAGTGGAAGAAAGGGCATAGGTTATAACTCTATTATAGCAATCCAGTGAGGGTTACTGGTTAATTTGTCTAGAACATTAATGGTAGAGGTGGTGGGCAGTGGTCAATATCACACACACACACACACACACAAGTTTAAAAAGACAGAGTTATTGTGTTGTATAAAAGAAAATAGATATTAAAGAGGACTCTAAGTTTTGGCCTTAGTAACTGGAAGAGTAGAGATGTCATTTCTGAGTTGGGAAAGACTGCAGGGGGACCATGTTTTGGAGGAAGATCAGGAGTTCTCTTTTGGATACTTTACGTTTGGGTTGCCTTCTTTAGATCTAAGTGGAGACATCCCATGGGCATTTGCATATTTGTTAGGGAGTTCACAGGAGAAGTACGGACTAGAGGTAAATATTTGAGACTCATAGGCATGAGATGGTGTGAAGCCATCAAACTAATAATAACATAAAGAGTATAGCTAGAGGAGTCAGAACTGAATTCTAGCTTCAGAGAGGTGAGGAGAAAGCAATCAAGATAAGAGAAAAAAATGGCATAAAGAGGAAAGTCAAAACAAAGAAAACTAATGAAGAAAATATTCTAAGAAGCTAGGAGTGATCGACTGCAATAAATTACTCTGATAGGTCCAGCGAGATGCATCTTGATGATTTGCCATTGGATTTAGCAATATTATAATCACAGATACCTTTAAAAAATTATTTTGGTGAACATGGTGTGAGGAAAAGACTTATTTTAAGGTAAATTTCAGGAGGAAGAGTACATTGGTGACAGTAATTTAGCAACTGCTTAACTGTAAATAGGGAAAGTAGCTCTAGATTATAATGATGGGCCGTGGGTGATAAAGCAGGTAGATAAGTAAGAAAGGATTCAAAGTAGAGGTGGAGGAAAAAAAAGTTAAAGATGGTTGGGGCCGGCCCGGTGGCGCAAGCGGTTAAGTGCGCGCGTTCCGCTGCGGCAGCCCGGGGTTTGCTGGTTCGGATCCCGGGCGCGCACAGACGCACTGCTTGGTAAGCCATGCTGTGGCGGCGTCCCATATAAAGTGGAGGAAGATAGGCACCGCTGTTAGCCCAGGGCCGTCTTCCTCAGCAAAAAAAGAGGAGGATTGGCGGATGTTAGCTCAGGGCTGATCTCCTCACAAAAAAAAAAAAAAAAAAAAAAAAGTTAAAGATGGTTGAGTCAATGGGCTGGTGGTCCCATGTGCTCAAGTAGTTTGTGAAATGAGAGGAAGAGAGGGATGATCTGGAAAGACAAATGATACTCATTGAAAGAAGAGATACTAGAAATTGATATTATGGAGAGGGTGCAGTTGTGGATAATAACAAGATTTCATGTATGACCATGGAGTGTTGGCTAAGTCAGGAGAGAGGACATAATTATTAGATGAGAATACATAAAGAATGAGAAGTTCATATATTGACAGGTTCATCAGTGTAGAAACCATCAAAAATTATGAAAAGAATGTTTTGAGATCTAGAATCTAAAAATTTCAAGGTCCTACATTACATGTTCTACATATAATTATATTAAAGAAGAGTGGTATAATTAATGTTATGAATCATAGATTTCTCTGGGGGTGAAGAATGACAACTTACATTTTTTATATGTAACTTAAATGATTACTATGTAAACCAATGGTCTTCTAGTATACATACTTCTATGACAATTTCTGAATTCATCTAAATGAATCAACAAAATATGGGAAATGGACGTGGTTACAAGACAAATCTATTTAATATCATAAGCATATAGATACAGATACACACACATGCAAGAACAATGAAGTTCTTTGATTTGTTGTTGTTGATACACAGAGCCAACTTTTCACTTGTTTTAGTTTCTCAGAAAAGTTAAATGCCATCAAGGCGTATAGTAGACGTGAAAACAAAGTGGAGGAGGAGGAATTCTGTGGCAGAATTTCTGCCTAAAATGACCCTTCGGTTTGCATTCACTAAATTTCTTCCTCTTAATTTTTATATTTTTGCTTTGACCAATTATTGCTGTTATGAAAATATTTTCCACTTAATATTTTGCCATTTAAGCTTAGAATCTTATCTTCCTTGTCTGAGAGACAATGAGATAATTGGGACCCAGGATCCAGATTCTCTGGATCCTGAAATCCCTTTTGTCACTTATGTCACATCAGTCAATTACCCCTCTTTGCTTCGGTTTTGTCATCTATAAAATGGAAATAACAATTATTATCTATCTCAAGCTGTTATGAGGAAAGAGTTAAACATACAAAACATTTAGGTTGCTTGTAATAGCAGTGCTATTAATTGTCATTTTATTAGTAATAATCCTTACAGCAACTTTGCCCATTAGGTACTTATTTTCTCCTCTGAATATATAGCGCAGTGGAGGAAATAACTTTACCTCATATTCAAATATTTTAAATATCAGAATTTGAATATATACACACTGTCACATAACTGTAGGTGACAGAGCCAAGATTCAACTTCCAATTCTCCCTGACTCCATCTCCTCTCTTTCACTGCATCCTGCATTTGTATTGTCCTATATTGCTAATATAATTTCACTTAGATTGCAACTCAGATCTGAAAAATAAAATCGTTGTATTGTGTTTGGGCAATTTTAAGAACATGAAGAAAGTTCTGGAAAAATTTAAAAAATAAAAAGAAGAATATCTTAAGATGTAAAAATTTAGAAATCGCAATGTGTGATATTTAAATTGGGAACAGATGGCACATATATGTTAATAAGTTTTAAATACTACATAGTGTTATTAAAGTTAGTAGGAAGATGTGCCAGATTAATCTTTGATTCATAAGACAGGAGGAGATCAGGTTAGGAAGTAAATGAGTGAAAAAATGAATATTGAATACTCAGTTCTTTTAAAGCAGGTTTTTAGGAACATATCAATTAAGAGGAATTGATGAAATTACATTTTCAGGGGGATCTGCATTCAGACTTTAAATAGAACATTTAGGTATAATCCTTGAAGATCTTAATGTACACCTAATTTCAAAAAGAATTTTTATGCTTTAAAGATAAGTGGTTTTTAAATAAATGAAAAACCAGAAACATATGATTAAGTAAATATGAAAATATTCCTCTGGGAAAATAGTCATTAACTCTATACAACAGAGCTAACGTATTTCCAAATTCAACCTCTCATGGAATGATAAGAAAACTAGCAATAAGAATGTGTTAGAATCAGAAATAGATGACAATGAATTTAAACATAAGATGCAGGTAAATAGTTCCTTTATAATAACAACAAAATCCTGACAAATTCTTATACCTGAGTGAATGGTATATAATAACATACAATATGTACCAAGAATAAGAGAAGTGTTTTAATAAAATCATGAGTATTTGTTATCTATTAGTTGAAAAACAAAAGGATCTAAGTGAGATTTTTGAGATGCGTTACCTCCTGTCATGGGCTTTTGAAAAGGACAGCATTTTTTAGCCCAGATATCTACTAGTTTTAACAAGTTGTAATCCTTTCAGTTATGATAAAAATGAAGGTATTTTGATAATACTTAAATTTTTTATGTAGTACCACACACGATCATGATCAACATGCTGTTTATACTAACTATTGTTATTTGTAATTTAATATTAAAAGAAGCCAACAATACCTTGTTGGAAATTCAGGAACTGCAGCCATGATGTCTCATCCCAGAATTCTTCTGGTTCCTCTTCCAGTAACGGCATGGGGTACATAAAGACATAACTGAAGGACTGAAGCCCGGATTTCTGTTCCTGCCAGGATGGAGGATGAGAGCTTGTTGAAGTCCTTCCCATTAAAACACAACTAAAAATTTCATAAAAGAAAATATCTTTTGTTACTGGGCCTTTACAAAGTAAGGTGAACCTCTTGAAGGGCAAGAAAATGAACTGAATTAAGAGCAGTAAGCATGACCTTGAAGATAAATGTTGCTATTATTTATATAATAGGTAAACTTGCTTTTGCACCAGTGACATGGTGGGGAAGCCGAATGTGAACTGATGTTTAAACTTGAGACCTACCTGATTGAAATATAATATTTATAATGGTTAAGTAATTTTGCTTTATGACTATAAAACATTTGTAAGGCAGATTTTCCAACTATTCTTAGGTTTGTCTCTGAGCTCTTTATGCTCTTCTATCAGTCTATTTGTTCTTTGATATAAAAATTTTAACTATTTTCCTGATTCGCATCTGCATATCCACAAGCAATTCTCACAAATACAAATACTTCCTAACGCTCAATAATAATGTGTCCGCTCTCCAAAATTAACATTGACTTTTCTGTGTAAATCCTTTTATATATGATTCAGGAAAGTGTAATTAACACATTAATTTATATGCAGATAACCATCTAAATGCCAAAACCTTTTTTTAATTCAACTCATTCCATCTGACTTTCAAATCAGAAGAGACATATGGCTCTAAATGTATATTAAACACCATGAAATGAGAACTCCATGAAATGAGAAGCATTGGAACTATTTCAGAAACATTTTAACTCGTTTGAAAACACAGACACCACTGTCTGTTTATTATGAACAGAAGACAAGGTTAAGATATTAATTTTATTTTTTTTGAACAATTTTGTTTAAGCATTGAAAGTGATTTGAAATTAGTTCAGACATAACTGTTCACACTCAAACATTTTTAAAATTAAGAAAAGACATGTGAATATCTACTGATAAACGCCGCAGTACTAAGCTCTGCTCTTTCGTGTCTGCTCCCATCCCTACTGCAGGTGCTGTGTGCATAATGTGCAAGCTCACCCTCTGCCAGTGTCACAGCCAGTTCTGAATACGCCTGGCATTGAGTTTGGCCTTGCCTCCAAAGAGGCATCTGGATGTTCGCTGGTGTTTTTCTAACTTTGGAGATGTTGAAGAAAATATTATTCATGACATTTGTTAAAACAAGAAGGCTGACTTTATTCAGGGAGACTATCGAGACAGGTGAAGAACTACCGTAATGGGATTTTGCAGTAGGAGATAAGATTGGGCACAACTCCAATTTCCTTCCTCAACAAGGAAAACTCAGACTTCATAGCCAAGGAGCAAGGTGGTGATGGTGGGGTTGGAAGGGTTGGTGGGTGGTCAGTGGTTGGAAAATGACTAAAAGGAAACATCAGGAGTACCAGGGCCTTCTGGCTAAACTGACCTAACAGAATTCTTATCGAAGGCACCAGAGTGATCAGATGTCACCTGGGGAATGGTCAGGGATGAGAAATTGGGTCGGATAGCAAGGGTGATGAGATGTTGAGGGTAGGGTATTCTGGCTAAACTGACTGAGCAGTATTCTCGCTAAAACTGGGCTCTTAAAGACATGCCCAAGAACAGGGCTTAGTCAAAAAAGAGCTCAGAGGAGCCTGAGTTTGATCAAAGAGAGGGTCTTTGTCTGAGACGCAAAGATCAATTTCATTCTGAGCTATTATCTCCTTAGAAATTCAATTTCTAATTACACTATTTCTTAAAATGTCAATAATTTGGACTATGATGAAAGATGTAATAGAAATAAATAAATCACTGTATCTCTTCAATCTGGCAGAAAAATAGCAGTTGTTCATTCATTTTATCTTGTGGTTAACTCTTCTTCATCCATCACATACATTTTATGTTGTTGGAATCATCAAATAGAACTGTATTTCAAATTCTGGATTTTTAAATTGTTTTCCTTCCAATATGCAGTTTTACTTGTCTGGATATTAGAAGGGGGGATGCAAAACCAATATAGAGTTTATCTTTTTTTTTTTTTTCGTGAGGAGGTCAGCCCTGTGCTAACATCTGCCAATCCTCTTCTTTTTTTGCTGAGGAAGACTGGCCCTGGGCTAACATCCGTGCCCATCTTCCTCCACTTTATGTGGGACGCCGCCACACATGGCTTGACAAGTGGTGCGTCAGTGCGCCCCAGGATCCGAACCGGCGAACCCCGGGCCACCGCAGTGGAGCGCGTGCACTTAACCGCTTGCGCCACTGGGCCAGCCCCTGGATCTTATCTTTAAGCATGATATATTCTATAAAACTTAAGTCAACAAAGATTGAAACAGCCAGAAAAATTAGAAAATAAAATATGAATTTTGCAGAATTTGGTCTTAACTTTATTCATTAAGAGATATTTGTAGTATGTCTATTATAGGTAAGCAAATGGAAAATGATCCCAGGTATTGTAGAAACTATATTATAATAAGGAGAAAGATACCAGAATCTCATACATACGTACAAAGTCAGTCAGTAAGTAAGCAAATAAGGCAAGTGTTTGGTATGTTACAAGGAGATAGCAACTCAGTATCTCAGGCTGGGGAATTTGTTTGGTCACGGTGTCGGGGTGCAGGCTGCAGCATTAAATACAGTCGGCCCTCCACATCCACGAGTTTTGAATCTGCAGATGCAAAACCTATGGATACCGAGGGTCGACTGTATTCATTGTACTATGCCCTTTTATATAAGGAACTCGAGCATCTGCGGATTTGGGTATCCGCGGGGGTCCTGGAACCAATTCCCCGCGGATGCCAAGGGTCGATTGCATAGTGGTCACGCAGGGCAGCATCATCCATTTTCTCAAAAGCTTCCAGGAAAGGACAAATAGATTTAAAGCTCCTGAATAAACTGCCTCGAAGCCTTCCAACGGTCTCCATGTCACGACGGTTGTCTCGCTACAATCTGTTCTTACACAGCAGCCTGATGGGTTCAGGACGCTGCCTCAAAATCTGGAACATTTGCATATTGAATATTTTCAACTGAAGGAATTTGGGAAAACAGCAGAAGCAGAAAGGTCACTCTGACCTTCCCCCCATCTTTCTCCCCTGAAGCTGATCATAAAATCCTCATGTGAGAGGTGCCCTCCCCATACCCAGAGAACAGGAAAATCCTTTTCTCCCAAGACATAGGGACTCCAAGAAGAATCCTGCCCAACAGGCCTTGCTAAGTGTCCCGCAGTTTACTACACTTACCTCATCCTCTCTGACCTGTTGTATTTCTCCGTGATGTCCACTATTCATGAACCCAGCATAAACATACCCACCGCTCTGTTCTTCCCGTTTTCATTTCCTTATGAAGGCTCCCACGTCACATGAAGAATATGTTAAATAAATTTGCGTGCTTTTCTTTTGTTAACTAGTCTTTGTCAGTTTAATTTTCAGACCCAACCAGGGATCTCAGGTTGAGGAAAACCTTAGGTTGAGGAAAATTTTCCTCCCTTAAAAGCCCAAAGGCAAAAATTTTCTTCCAATGTGGTATAAACATGATCTGGTACGAATGGGTGAGGCTCACAAAATAATGGCTAACTTCACTCCGTAAACCTAATTCACTCCATTTCCTCTTGTAAATCACAAAATTTTGCACAGATTGTGGTAAACTCTATTTTCATTCAGATAGATTTATCATATCCATTTGGATCTGATTGACATTGATGGCCTATTTTGAGGAAGAGAGAATTTACTGACATTACAGTCTTGGTTTTTATGAAGATTTCCTATTTCTTTCAATAATTTTGACACTTCTTTATTTTCCCCATACAATTCCCAAGTTCATATAGGTTTTTAACTCTTTTGGTCCAAAGTTACTTATCATATATATATAGTAAGGAAAATCAGCCCTGAGCTAACATCCATGCCAATCCTTCTCTTTTTGCTGAGGAAGACCGACCCTGGGCTAACATCTGTGCCTATCTATCTTCCTCCACTTTATGTGGGACGCTGCCACAGCATGGCCTGACAAGCAATACGTTGGTGCGCGCCTGGGATCCAAACCCAGGCCGCCAGCAGCGGAGTGCGTTCACTTAACTGCTACCCCTCCGGGCCAGCCCCTATAATATATTTTTAATAAATTTGATTTCTTCTGTGTCTAGAATTATATCTGGAGCTATTTATTTGCACATCCTACCTTTTTTCCTTGAACTTACTTGCCAAAATTGGCCTACCTTATTTTTGGTTTTTAGAACCAGCTTTTTGCTTTGTTTTTAAAATATTATATCCCTTTATTGTTTGGTTTTTAATTTTATCTGTTTACTAGTATATATTTTACTAGTTTACTAGTATATATATTTTACTAGTATATATTTCTTATTTTTTTCTTTTTAGTTGGAAGCTTAGTACATTGTTTTTCAAATTTTTGTTTACTAATCAAGTTACAAATTTCTTAGAAGGCCATAAATTACCTGTTGACGACTACATTGTCAAAATTAATATTTTGATATATTATGGTTTCATTTTCATTATGTTTATCAAAATAATATTAATATGACATTCCACATTATATTCCTTTGAATACTTTTTATATTTAATTCTATTCTATTTTTGTCATGATGTTAATAATGCTACAGAATTGAAAATATCTGGGCTACAATTTATTATATATCAATTAGTTTTCAACTTTTCTATGGCGCTTGTGATTTAAAATTATAGAAATGCATTGTATGTTGTGTGAAAATATATTTCTACATATCTTCCCACATTTGAAGAATGAAAAGTAGGTCTCTTTTAGCATGTATTTTATAACATAAGTGCAAAATATAGTTATCACATTGAATAGCTATTGTGTACTAGTATGTTCATTTTGATGCAGTTGCTTCATATTAGAATTAAAATTTACTTATTTCTTACAAACATAACAATCCTTGGTATTTAATACGTTTGATGAAAAAATGAATATGTGAATCAGATTAATAGTCCTTTCCATTTTCTTCAAATGTAAAGTTGTTAATTTACCATTACATATAAACAGTACCTTAAGTATGCAATAATAGCATTATCTCCATTCACTTCGCTAAACAAGTTAAGAAAAATTGTTATGTTGATTGGATTTTTTTCACAGTTGTCCATACGTTCTCCAAATCTCTGTTCTTCTGTGGAAAACCTTAAGTACTTCTACACACTCCTTGTTTGCAATTACACTACTTCAACTCATGTGAGTAACTGCCATTCATTCAACTTGTCCCTCCTGTTAGAATTGTCTTTTAGAGGCAATGTTTCAATATTGCCTCATGGACTATGTTCCAGAACTTCTTTCTGGTTAATATAAATAGTTGAAGTCAGCTGGTGAGGGGAAAAAGCAATTTCCAAACAAAGCATATACGCAAAAAGGCAATCCTCTTCGTCACATATCCAGACACAATTTTAAAAATAATTTCCTCAAAGGAAAAGGGTAAAGAGACTTCCATAAATTAAGGTATATCAACATTTACAGCACTATTTTTTCTACGCTTTACCTTTTTTAGTAAATGTTGTTGAATTTGTATTCTCACAAATTTGTATTTGTATTGATTTCTTTCTATCTTATTCAGAATGACAAAAGAAAGAAGCTATGTCTTTGAAAGCAATATTAATAGGTGGTTTAATGATATATGTTATTAGTTAAATAATATTGAGTTATACTGAAGTTAAAACTTAAGTCTGGTCTGCCCCTATGGAAAGAGATGTTTGAAAGACTATGCTGATTCTTTCATATTAGAGGAATTTGTTTTTATCATTTTCATCTAAATTATTATTTTCATCTTTCAATCTAAATCTAAAAGAAAGAGTCCATACATTTTCCAGAAATTGTAAACTCTTTTCTTCATCACTCTTTGGTCTGGTTAAAGTGCTTTCTAGACAAAAGCTATTACCTGCTTTTGGTGGAATCTCTTTCTACTTCTTTGGCTTCTGGGAAGCTATGTGATAAGATGTGAAGCAGAATTCCTTTTGCTCGCAAATTGGTCAATAAGCCCTAAAATGGACAAAGAGGCTTCTATAATGGTACGTTCTAATGAAAACTATAACAACTTCTGGACACATTTATTTTAGGGCTTATAGATAAGTGACCTAGAGTTTATTTAATTACTCTAGAGCCTTGTAGCAGACATTATCATTGATGCTTTGCCCACATCTTCTCTGCTCACTTAAGTATCGAGTGGTAGGCAGTTTGCAGTATGCTGACAGATTTCTGCTCCAACATCTTTTCCTCCTCTCTTCATGCCTGACTTCTTTCCCTGTCATCACAGAGCTTGTGGGGCTGTGAGCAGGACTAGCCCTGAACTGATGAGGAGTTACCATCCTTAGGGGGTCATTCTCAACTAATATAGAACTAGACTGGGAATCTTCAACGGATGCTTCATTCCCACCGTCTCCATTGGAATTGAGCCCTCACTGTCCGCAGCAGTAAACTTCTCAGTGACACCCATCTTTTTGGTTTTTCTCCTTTTCCTTTATTTTGTTCTTCCCTTCCTCATTTGTGTGCTTTGGGGTTACCTTTCAACTCAACTGCACCTAAATTCTTGCCTCAGGGTCTACTTTTGAAGGAAACACATGTTAAGACTGTTCCTATCTTCAAACTTATGTATAAACGAAATAGAAGAAGAGAGGGGAGAAATTGTGGAAACTGTGAATCAGCCATCTAATATGTGGGAGAAAGCTGTAGCTTATCTTTCCCCATTCACTTGATTGGAGTGCGTCTTTTTTTTTTTTTTTGTGAGGAAGATCAGCCCTGAGCTAACATCCATGCCAATCCTCCTCTTTTTGCTGAGGAAGACCGGCTCTGAGCTAACATCTATTGCCAATCCTCCTCCTCTTTTATTTTCTCTTTTTCTCCCCAAAGCCCCAGTAGATAGTTGTATGTCATAGTTGCACATTCTTCTAGTTGCTGTATGTGGGATGCGGCCTCAGCATGGCCGGAGAAGCAGTACATAGTGCGCTCCCGGGATCCGAACCTGGGCAGCCAGTAGCCGAGCACGCGCACTTAACCACTAAGCCACGGCGCCGGGCCTGGAGTGCATCTTTCTTTACTCAAGCCAAATGACACCAGCTCCAGGAAAACCCATGGCAAATATTTAGGATGTCTGAAAGACAGAGAGACCAGTATCTTATTGCTCTGTGAGACATCTGCTGAGGAAGAGAATTTCCGATTTTCCTTCAGTGCCCACATATGGAATGGGATAAAAAAATCGGAATGAGATGATAGAAAAGGAATGGAATAGTGGTAGAGCCATTTGCATTTCTGTTGTTTCCTATGAGACAACGGGCATCAGAGAATGTAAATATGCTTGAACTACCTTTTCGGTGCCCCATACAAGACAGCTTCTCTTGGACTATGGAACCTCAACAGGAAGAGGCTTTAAACTGTATCAACAGGGTGGAGTAAGTTTGGAAGACAAAAGGAGGTAGATTTCTCATGTCAGGGAGGTCCCTTGTAGGGCACATGAAGAATTTATGTGTGTTACCTGATTGGAGGACCAAGATTTAAATTTCTATAACCCAGGGGGCATTGATAACCAGCCAGTGTAGGCTAGAAAACAGGGACACTTAGAAGAGGACAGAATCCATGAGAAGCAGTGTGGAGTATAACAGTATACCACATACTCCACCTTTGCCAAATCCATTAATTCAAAGCCTGGCTCATTTTGGAGGAAGGGGAGGACAAGACAAGGCTGAACAATGGCATGAGATCAAGTTTAAAACTGGTCTGACTGTAATTTTTAGAAATTTGAAACTTTTCTGAATGTTGCAGTATGTCATAAAGTATTGATAAAGGAAATTGGACAGGGTTTGAGTAAAAGTAGTGCTTAGTTAAAAAATAAAGCTGTTTAATGTTTGTATTCCACAAAGTTCATACTCTTCATTAATGGTTATGTATATACATATGCAAACACACAGATATATACCAATTATATGTATATGTATACATATGGATACATGTATACATGCATATATGCATGTGCACATATCAAGATGAAATAAAGAACATATTGGAAAGAGAAAAGTAATCAGAAATTTTTGATATATTGACTATGCGATTTATTTGACAAAACATAATTGAGCACCAAGAGCCTGAAATGTGCTATGAATTAGAGATTTATTGGTAGCAGTAAAAAAACTTTAAAACAAGACCTTTTTCTCCTAGGGTGGGTAGGGGGGTATTGGGAAGCTGAGGTCTGAAGAATAAGATGATAGATGTGCAAAAACCAGTAAAGGTGAGAGTATTGGGCCATGGACGAATGTAACAGGGAACATTCCAGGAAATGGAAAAAGCAAGAGTCCTGGGCATCAGCTTGTTGTGTTTGAGTAACTTAAATAAGCTGAGTGAGGTTAGAATGTAGGGGATAAGAACAAATGGACTGCTGCCATAGATATAATGGGAAAGCAAAAATAAAACCCGATTATGCAGGATCTTATAAACCATGGTATGGAGCTTGATTTCTTTTCTAAATACAGATGAAAATCACTGAAGAGTTGACAAAGAGATCTAACAGCTTATAATTTTTATTTTAAGAAAATCTCTCAGACCTAAGCAGGGAATGTATTGGAAGAGGTCATGAGAGAATGGTTGAAAGAAGATTGAAAGAAAGGTTGGAGTAAGGTTGGCTATGATAATAATTTATGTATGAGATATTGATCACCTGAATTAGGATAACACCAGTGGATATACCCCAAAACAACTGGATTTGAAATATAAATTGGAAATGCTATTGAGAGGATTTGCTCATGGATTGCAAACTGTGGAAAAAAGAAGGGAAGGGATTTGTAATGGCCGCTGGAATATTGGCTTGAGGAACTGGATGGACTGCGTTGCTTGAGATGCAGAAGGCCTGTAGCAAGAGTCAGGTATGGGGTAGAAAATCATCATGCAGTTTATGTTAGCAATGCATGGAATTCTTAACTATTGTCCTTAAGGTAGATTATATTATAACTGTTTGGATTAGTTAAAAAAAATGTTGCCTGATTTTTTGGCTTTAGTCTCTGTTCTAAATAATTGTTCTCATTTTTTTTCCACTCCAAAACACCAGACTCACTAATTATGGAGGAATATGGTGGTGGTTGTTGGCTAATAAAGGAAAGATAAGGAGGGAACATAAAAATAATTATAAAATCTAGTGCAGCTCAAGAGAGATTATATAATAACAAGTGGTTCCTATCAGGAAGAGAATGGGAAGCATCTAAAACAAAGGTGGACAGAGGCTGAGTCCTGTGAATGTAGATTTTAAGAGACAAGTGTAGACAACATAGACAATGAGATATATAACTGAGGAAATATGCAGGAAGATTACATGAATAAATAATAGTATTGATAGGAAAAATTATGAGGTGATAAAATCTTGTTTTGATTACTTTTTTGTAAAACTGTCTTTGGGCCCTCAAGATAGCTAAGAAGGATAGATGATCTCTATTTTTAGGAAAATGAGGTAACATAAACAGATTACAGAAGGCAGAAATGTTCAGTTTGCCTATCGTTGCCCTCTTGCCACAAGGAAGAAAACAACAAACTGCCAAAAAAAGGTAAAAAATTGTTAACAAAAAAGAGGAACTTAAGGAAACTTCTATATAAACAAGCAACAGTGTCTGCTATAAATACATTTTTAATAAAAATACTTTCAAACATAAATAAAAGAACAAACTATGTCTATAAATTAGATAGGCCACATATCAATATCCAGAGTGAATCTGTGTAAATATTAAGAGCTAGTAATGATTCTAAGTTCTTTAATTTATTACATCACTTAGGCTTCATGAAACTGAAGTTAGGTATTATTTTTCCATTTTATAATGAAATAACTGGCAATTTTAGAAGTTAAGTTAATACTATAATTATCTAGATACCTAGGGTTTAGGGGCAGGGTTATGTGTATGATAAACTCCTATAGCCCTCAGCAATCGAAGTATGATGCACAAGATGAAGGAACAGCTTATATAACTTTAAATATAAAAGATTAAAAATCCAGAAAGCAATTCATGAGATATTTAATGAGGCTAAACAAATAAAACTGAACACATGTAGAGTCTTGTGTTGTCTTATGACAATTAGGTATGTGATTAAAAAAAAACTATTGACATTTTAATGTCATTCTAATGAACTACATATATACAGTAAAGATAATCTGCGTGAGAAAATTAGCACATATATTTTAGTGTTGTTTAGGTATACTGATAACACAGCTATTAGAATGGAAAATTTATGAAAGCTTTGATATGAAAATGTGCAAATGGCTTTATTTTAATTATTTTATGTTTGACAGTGTAGTTCTAAAAGAAGTAAATCCTGCAAACATTTCATATTAGTAGGTTACTTTATTGCCAGCAATATAAAACAAATATGATTAATTTAAAGAAAAAAGTGATTTATTGAATGGATTTGGAATATTTCACAGAAATCAAAGGAAAAGCTGCACAGATAGACCTCTGGAAGGATGGAAGCCAGACAGTTCTGGAAATCCAGAAACCCCACAGTAATGGAAGATCTCCCCAGGATGCCTTCTTAGGAGAAGTAACTTTGACTTTTTCCAATAACATATAAACACGCGTCATTCATATCTTAGAAGACTTCAATAGACTTAGTCTGGTAACATTTCCATTTCCCATCCTTGGGCCAGTGGAAGAAGAGTTGCTTTGAATGACCTTCTCACCAGGACTGCTTGCAATGGAGCAGGGCAGTTTCTCAAAGGGAAGAAGAGTGGAAAATAGGACTATACAAAAATGTCTAGTATATTTGATGGATTCTGGCATAAAATTCAGTAAGATGAACTTGTGCAATGCTTTGAAAGTAGGGTACATTAAGTTTAAATGCTTATATATTAGTAATTTAAAACAAAATGAATCAGATATTTTTAAAGTATTTCTGATTCTAATTCTAAATGTATAATTTCAGTCATAAAAACTTACATTTTTTCCTCATTAACATAAATATCTTTAATAAAGGTTATTTTACAAAATTTCATGATTAGGATCTCTTTTCATAGCTGTACGTTTTAAAGTTAGAATATTCTCACTCTAAACTCTGCCAAAGATTTGTAGTTTTCTCCATCATATTTAAGCTGATATGACTAATACCAGGTTATGACATGATATGACTAACTAATATGACATTTAAAAGAATGAACAGGGGGCTGGCCCCGTGGCTTAGCGGTTAAGTGTGTGCACTCCGCTGCTGGAGGCCCAGGTTCAGATCCCGGACGCACATGGACGCACCGCTTGTCCAGCCGTGCTGAGGCAGCATCCCACATACAGCAACTAGAAGGATGTGCAACTATGACATACAACTATCTACTGAGGCTTTGTGGAAAAAAAGGAGGTGGATTGGCAATAGATGTTAGCTCAGGGCCGGTCTTCCTCAGCAAAAAGAGGAGGATTGACATGGATGTTAGCTCAGGGCTGATCTTCCTCACCAAAAAAAAAAGAATGAACACGTGGAAAACACATCTGTCCTTAGAGCTGCTTGAAAATGACTTTTCAAATAACTTTTTCATCATATGTAAGATGAATGATAGCTGTCACTAATATTTCTCTGAAGACTTCCCATAACATTAACACATTCAAAATGTTTACAATAATTCTTATGCAGATTCCCATTATATGGTGTAAAATCCTTCAGAGAAGATTTATTTTAGGTCCTATGAACATAAAATCTAGGTAAACTACTGTATCAAGCTAAAGTCCACTGATTTTACGTTTCATGACATCAAGTAATAAATCTTTCAATTTACTTAAATATTTAACAATTAAAATATATTTTAATTACAAATAACCAACCACTATTGACTACAACACTGCCAATTTTCTGAAGCTTAATTTCTTCTATCTTTATTCTCACAAATATAAGATTTTAAATATTTTACTTCAATTTTGTATTCCATTGATTTTTCTGAAATCTTTGCCAATAATCTTTACACACTTCTTGATTTCCCACAATTTTACGAAGTACCGAACTATATTTGATTAATGAATTGGTCTCTGTCTCACGTCCATGTCAAAAACCTTCCCTTGACGTCTCAGAACTAAAGAGACAATGCATACAGGTGGAAAATGGAAAACTATTTATAATCTTACTTATATCGTCCTGTGAAACAAGAATTGTTTTTCCATTTAGGATTAAATATTTTAAAATATATAATGATGATTAGAGACCTGATTTAATGTATTAATCTTTTCTTAAGTGCCTTGTATATGCAGGTCATCTTCTGGGTACTATTTTCTGTTAGAGGCAAGTCTCAGTATCCATACAGACCCAATTACTTAAAAAAAAATGTGCAGACAAAAATAACAACTGTCAATTTAGGAATGTAACATTCTAAGTATATTTCAAAAGAGAGAGTGAAGGAACAAAAGTAGCTCAAAATCCAATAAATTCTAAAATAAATATTCAATGGAATAATAAGTTTATCATAAGAAAGTTTTTAAAAGTGTATACTACTTATTTTCAACACATCAATTGTTTGTTTTAATTATATAAAGTAACAACGTGATATCATATTGTAATTTAATAAAATCATTTTAATATGGACTTAAGCAAATAAAGCATATGTATTCAACATTTTTAGTGATCTGACTTATATCAAGAGGATAATTTTCCTAAAGTAGAAGAGTAATATTTTCATTTAATTGTTATCTTGTCAAGTAAAGATGATATTCAATAAGCAGTCATCACAGGCAGGTCAGATGGTATTTCACTGTGTTTCTGACATGTCTTTGTACACGTTGATTTTCAGTCTTAGTTCTCTATGATTCATCAGAATTCTTACTAACAGAAAGTGTTAAACCATATGAGACTTCTATACTCATTGTTTTTGAACTTCAAGTACAGCAATTCTATATGGTTCATCTTGATAACTGCTTCCAAGTTGCAAATGCCAGGGAAATTTATTTTTTTTGTAAAATTATTCTTCACTAAATTTCCATTAAGTGTGTATAGGGTTCCAGTACACATATATTTGTTGTTAAAATACATTTTCCATTTATTTCCATTTCCAATTATTTTAAAATATGCTTCTTTTTCTTATCAAATTATGATAGAAAGTACTCTAAATTGCATTTATTTGAAAATTTACTTGTGTTTAAAAGAAGCAACATTTGGGCTACTGAATTTTCTAGACAATAGAATCTAAAAAAATAAAAATATGCATAATATTTTTATATTGGAGAGGACTAGTTATTCTGTTAATTTTAAAGGAAAACGCTATGCATGGGGAAGAATTTAATAAGTGCTAGCTCATAGAAATACAGTGGGCAGTCATTATAATAATCATGTAACAATGGTGGGATAAACTCAACTGAAATAGAAACAATTATTTTGAGTATTTTCTGACTTCAGATAGAGAAAGATGATTTAATCCTATCATTTAGTTCATGAACATTTCCCATTTGGTCCTGGACAAGCCCAGCCTGATTTTATTTCCTTATTTATTCACATTTAATACGTTCACACTCTCATTTCCTTCCTCATCAAAAGTTTTTTGAAATAAATTTTAAAATTTTCTGGTTTTTATACTTGCTAAATGTATACTGTTGTTTCGAGACCTTGTGTTTTTAAATTTACCTAAATAGTGCTGGGTTATTTAGCCCTGATCTCTTCTCTCAGCTGTAGCCAGAAGTCCCTCTAATACAGTATATTTTTTTAAATTAAACTATGAAGCAGTGATTAATTCAGATCAGAATGACTTCATGTCTTTTTTTCCCTCTAGATTGCAAAGTCCTGGATTAATGCTTTCCATAACCATAAATTATTATTATTATTTTCCATGTCCAGTTTTGTTTTTGTTTTTTTGCTGAGGAAGACTAGCCCCGAGCTAACATCTGCTGCCAATCCTCCTCTTTTTGCTGAGGAAGGTTGGCCCTGGGCTAACATCTGTGCCCATCTTCCTCTACTTCATATGTGGGACGCCTGCCTCAGCATGGCTTGATGAGCGGAGCATAAGTCCCTGCCCTAAATCTGAACCTGCAAACCCCGGGCTGCCAAAGTGGAGTGCGCGAACTCAACCACTATGCCACCAGGCCGGCCCCCAGTTTTTTTTCATATAAAGAAGTAAACATTCACAAAATTTAAGGAAATATACCCTGAAAAATATAGGTATGGTTAGATATTTGTCCGAAGAGAACCAGAGGGTGCTTCATGAAAAGAAAAGGAAAAGGCCATACCCAAAGTGAAAGCCATTTTATGCTCCAATATACCACCACAACAAAATGTAAGAATTAGTAGAAATTTTGAAGATAGGAAAAAAAAGTTCAGGTGGTATCTAGACATTTAAGCACAAATTAAATTCAGGGGTAGATTAAATATATTACAGTTTTATTTTTGTTATTATTGTAGATATAAAAACTATTTAAGAGTATAAACTTGATTCATAATTCAGTTGGCTAGGGTTTGTTAGAGATCATTAAAATTGTAGCATGCATAACTCAGTGTTCATAAAATTACCGTGTTTTGCATATTAGAATTAGTTTGCTCAGACAATAGTTAAAAATTTACTAATTTAATTTTCTTTTAAATATTTTAAACTTTTATAATAAATGAAGTCAAACATGTCTGCTGTTAAGTAATCTGAAATAACTTGGCTACTCTTTGGTTAAAACTTGATAATAGACAACATCATCAGTATTATGGTAAAACAGTGTAAAGCATTATGTTTCCAAAAACCAATATTTTCCTCAAAATTAGGCAAGCAGTGTCCTTTTTCAAAAATTAATTCAGGTTAGGGCCAGCCCCGGTGGCATAGTGGTTAAGTTTGGTGCACTACACTTTGGTGGCCCGGGTTTGGTTCCTGGGCACGGACCTACACCACTTGTCTGTCAATGATCATGCTGTGGCAGCAGCTCACACACCAAAAGAGGAAGATTGGCAGTGAATGTTAGCTCAGGGCGAATCTTCCTCAGGGAAAAAAAAAAAATAATTCAGGTTAAAAAGTATTTTAAAAAATCAAATAATTGTCAATATAATTTTTTCACATGGAATTGATCTGATCTGTTCTACTTTTTAGCCTTAACTATTGGCTATTTTTGTATCATTTCATGTTTTATTAGTGTTTTTCTTCTGTTTCTAATGATTAGAAGTTTTCCTAGATTTACAATTTTTTTCTTCAACTCAACTTATTCATTTTTTCCTCTTTATATTATCCTTTTGTGTTTTTCTCTGTAAGAGAGCTGGAATCTAAACAAAGGGATACATTTATTTTAGTCCAAGTATTATAGAAGCTTTCTTTGGGGTATGCACCAACAAATAGTATGTTGTGGCTAATTTAGATAGCTTTGAGGCCCTTTTTTTCCCCTTTAGTCTCAATTTATTTATGTATTGTATTATCAATTTACTACATTTCCGAATATTTTTATTAGTTCTAACACTTATTTTGTAGAGTCTTTAAAGTCCTACATATAAGATAATGTCCTCTATAAGCAGAGAGAAATCGATTTCCTCCTTTCACATACTAAAATCAGTTGTGTTTCTATACACTAGCAACAAACTATCTGAAAAGGAAATTAAGAAAATAATTCCATTTACAATAGCAACAAAAAGCATAAAATAGTTAGGAATCTGCAAAGGCTTTATGATGGGAAGGAAAATGGTAAATTAAAGGCACGTTAATCGATGCCAGTTTATCTGAACAGAGGGAGGAAGGAGGAATTTGAAGTGATATAAGGCTGTACAGATAGGTAAGAGTGGGATTATTCAGGGCCCTAGAGCTTATTTGCATGATTTGTGTATTTTCCTAAGAATAATGTGAAGGCATAAAAGGGTTTTAAGTGCAGGGTGTGATGAGGACAAGGAGGGGGTGGTGGTTGTGGTTGTGGTTTCTGATGAGGGGGAAATATGATTTGCATTTTAAAAAGATAACTTTGGCTATTGAGGATGTTAGAAGATCAGTTAAAATATTATTTATTGAAGTTCAAGCAAGGTAAAGTTATGGCAAGAAAGATAAAAAGAAATGGATGAATTTAAGAGATATTTAGAAGGCCATTTAGACATGGATTGGTGATGGATTCAATATAGGGGTAGAGAAAGTGAAATAAATCAAGAATGATTCTGAAATTCCAAGAGTTTATTACTGGGTACAAAGTGGTATCAGTCACTGAGACAAGGGATAATGAAAGAAGGCTAATTTTCTTGTGGGGAAAAGAAGCAGATCATGTAACTCTGCTTTTCATAATCTTCCAATGTATTTCATCACATTTAAACAAAATCCAAAGCCATTATTGTGGTATGGAAGGCCTGAGGTGACTCAGCCCATCTATGTTTCCAATCTGATCAGATACCAAATATTCCTCTCATTCTCTCCATCCCATCCACGTTCATCTGCTTATCATTCCTCAAGCACATCAAGGTCATCACTTCTTCAGAACTTTTGTGTTTGTGTCCACTGCCTGGAAGGCTGTGGCCCCAGATTTGTACATGGTTCGCTCCTTAAAGTCATTCTGTACCTGAGATGCTTGACGTCATCCAAGAAAGGCCCATTAGAGGTGGAAACCAACAATATATTAACTTTTGAATGTTACTATGGTCTGAATTCTTATGTCCCCTCAAATTCATATGTTGAAATCCCAATTCCTAAAGTTGATGGTTTTAGGAAGTGAAGCCATTGTGAGGTTGTAAGGACATGTTATGAACGGGATTAATGCCTTATGAAAGAATCTCCAGAGATATCCCTAGTGCCTTCTGCCTTGTGAGGATACAATGAGAAATCTGTGACCAGGGAGAGGGTCCTCACCCAACCATGCTGGCACCTTCATCTCAGACTTCCAGCCTCCAGAACTATTGGCATTAAATTCCTGCTGTTTATAAGCTAGTCAGTCTGTGGTATTTTGTTACAGCAGCCTGAATGGACAAAGGCACATATTAAACAAAATAGGGCAGTTGTATAATTTTTATGTGAATGTTAAAATTTTGTAACTTACTATTTTATTTTTAAATTTTATTTATTTATTTATTTCCCCCCAAAAGCCCCAGTAGATAGTTGTACGTCACAGCTGCACATCCTTCTAGTTGCTGTATGTGGGACTCGGCCTCAGCACCACCGGAGAAGCGGTGCGTCAGTGCGCGCCCGGGATCCGAACCCGGGCTGCCAGCAGTGGAGCGCACGCACTCAACCGCTAAGGCACGGGGCTGGCCCATGTAACTTACTGTTTTTAAGAAACAAAAAAAGTTGACCTACACTTAGACGTCTCTGGTAATTGATTTTAAATATAATGATAAATAAAAAGAAATAAAAGTGTCCATTATTAAAAATAAGCTACTTTATAGAAGAAACAAATAAATGGGCTCAATTGTCTCCAGAACATTGGAGACTGTCAAAAGGAAAAGAATAAACATTTCTACAGAGTTTCTGAGCACCAGACATCATTCTATGTGATTTATGTGTGTTAACACATGTACTCCTCACAACTGTACTCTGATTTTTATGATTGCATTAAAGAAACGGAGGCAAATGAGTTTCAATAACCTACTCAAAGCCCTCAAGTCAGTCAGTGGCAGAGCTAAGACCTGAACCCAGGATCTCTATGCAGAGTCAATGCTCTTTGTCACAATTCTGCCTCTACAGAGGTTTGCCAAAACAATAATGTAGATTTTAAAATTTCCCTAAGTATTTGTTCCCTTGATCCATACTTCCTTTACGGAAGACCTGTGGTTAAAATACTAACCTCTTTCTGCCACCTTACTAACTCTGAGCCAAGATGGATTTGTGGAAAAAGACCTGTCCAAATAAAGCTGAGCACTATCTCTCTCTCTCTCCCTCCCCTCTCTGTCTCCTTCTCTCTCTTGCCCCGATTCTACCTGCAGAAGGAGTCTGTGTCTCCTCTGCTCTGGGTTCTGTGGTCAAGTTAGCAATAAGGTCCTACTTGCTGGAAGAGGACCGTGGCTTTGCAGTGCTGCCTGACTGTGTGGGTCAGTCTGTCTAATTTTGAAGTTCAGTATTAGGAACCCATCGTCGCCCTATGTCAAAGGCACATCCTCCAAGAGCTATATCAAAGTAAAGCAGAAACTCTGTTTCTACTTGCCCCAGTTCCTCGTTTTCTTATTATTTGGATAAGTACTTATTTGGGGAAAGAGGAATTTATTGACTTCATTGAACCTCAAGAATCAAGAGTAACCACTTTATCAAATTCCTGCCACCTGTGAAGGCAGTAAAGCATAGAGGTAAAAAAATATATATTTTAAAAATATTTTAATATATCAGTTGTAAATGTAAACAATTATCCTTGAGAGATAAGTTACATAATGCAAAAAATAAAATGAAATAAGAGTCAGTAATCTGAGAGGCTTGACTACCTGGCACCTGAACATTGTTTCCTTGTCTTCCATTCCCAACTCCAAACTACTTGACCCTCTTGATCCAGACAGCTGCTGAGACTTCTGGGGAAATAGATGTTGATGACATACTTGACTCATTTGAGATAACATGTGGAAAACTGAATCAATGCGCTAGCCCCTGTGACTTGGGAAATTAATTGGAAGGTGTCTCAGAACCAGCGAAGAAGAGGTCTTTAGAGGAATCAGACATTTGTGGAATATGTACCTCAAAGGATGACTTTAATGTCAACTCTGCATGATTTGGTCAGAATGTGTGACCCACGAAGGCCAGGTAAAACTGACTGGGGAGCTGAGAGTTCAATTCTATAAGGAATTCACCTCTATCTCATCTCCTCTCTATAGGGAGATGAGAGCAGAGTTGTGTCATGCAGCTTTCTTTGGAGAGGACTGATGGCTGACCTTTAAGTCCTAGGTCCACAGAGCAGGGACCACCGTGCTTTTCATCACCTACAGGAATCCCACTAATCGGGAAATTCCAATAACTCTACTTGACCCTGAATGAGCCAAAAATGAATAATAACTGCCCATCTGAAGTGATGCAAATAAAGGAGATTCAATTTGAACAACCAGAACACAAAACCAGTTAAATATATTTATAGACAGAATAAGATGAATATCTGGGGGTCGGGGGGACTATAAAAACAAGAGTCCTTTAGGAATGTAAGACTACCTAGTCTTAAAAACATAATTTACAAACTAAAACAAATATTAAATCTTAAAATAGGAGAGAGTCGTGTTATTTGTCAGCATTAAAGTGTCTGGAAGCATGATTATAAAAATCACCTTAAATAAAAGATAAGAGACTTTGAGGTACAGCAAATACATAATAAATGATTCTGAAGGAGAAAAAAGGAACAGACAGAAGAAAGACAAAAGTAAATACTTTAAACAAAGTAAAGTAGGGAGGAAAGGAAGAAAATGACTTGGAAACAACAGTGGAGAGTAATAGGATACTGAGACTGCCATCAGAATCAGTGGCAAAGAGGTTTATGGGATAAAATAGCCCCTGTTAAAGGGAGCTGTAGTAAAAGAAAACAGCCGTACTATCCTCAGGGAAACATTTGATTTCAGATATAGAAGAGAGTTGAAAAAAACTTGAGAGAAAATTGTTCAAGTTACAAGTATGGTGCTGATGGAGGGCCAAGGGTTTCAGGATGCAGTGTGAATGGTTGTTGAGGAGGGGGAGGGGGTGTGGTTGGCCTTCTTCATAAGTCATATCTCCACGTAGATGGAATAATAACTGAGGAATGGTCTGGGATTCTCAGTCTTCTTTGTGTGACTGATGTACACAGAAATGTGACAAATGATCGCATCAGCTTAGATGATCTCTTGGACACGATTGTCATGTTTTGTCTAAGAACACTGATGGTGGTGATTGTGGGGAAGTATTCTTGGAGAAGGCAAAGAGGAGGCCTGGGTCTCCTCTGCTGTCTGTCTGACGATGTCCAGGCCAGTGTCACTAGTAGCAAGGAGAACATTATGGGAACTTTCTAGCAGTCGTTCCAACATGTATGAGTTTCCCTTTTAGTAATATATTTATGTATGTCTATATCTATATCTATACCTCTCTGTCTCTCTCTATCTATCTATTGGACATTCTGGGTAAATAGATATATTACTGGATTTCGTTGTCAGTGATAGATAGATAGATGAAACAGATGCCTGTACATATACATATAGATATACCTATACGTACACATACACACAAAATAAGGTTATTATACATATTGCTATAATGGTTATATATGTCAATAATAATAATGTTGATTAGTAATATAATTATCATTATTGTTTTAACAATATTGTTATATTTATATGGTTTTAAGTGGGTGTAGTTCTTTCGATTTCTTTGGGGTCCGACAGTAATATGTCTTATTGAGAAACAAACCACTGCATGGGAGTCTTGCTCAATTTGATTAAACAATATATGTATTTCACATATTTACATGTCCACTTTTCAAAATACAAAGACAACAGTTCCAAATTCACTTTAAAAAACATTTTGTTGAAACTAATTTTATTAAAAAATACTCTTCTTTATAAATGTCAACTTTATAATTAATTACAAATGTTCTTTCAAACATCTGAAGATTACATTTCTCTTTAAATCTATTTTCAGATATATTTGTCACCCCAAATTGTTTTAGGCACCTGCCTATTTTCTTATGCTTTTCGCTACAGGCAAAATTTCATTTTGTTAAAGATGATACTTGTATGTTTCTTGTTTGGGAATGTTTTGACAATTCAGTCTCAAACTAATTCAGTCTCAAACTAATGTAGTCCTAAAAACTCTAAGTATCTTATATCACATACCTTTCTATTTACTGATGTAAATAAAAGTGGGAAACAACACAATCTGTTAATCTTCAGCCTTGTGAGTATTTTTGTGGCATACATATGCTGTGTGTGTGTATGTGCATGCGCATATTACTATGGAGGCCAAGTCGGGAGAGACTACGATCAACTATTTCTTTTAGCTATTAAAAAAATAACCACATAACTACTACCACATATAAAAATTGATAAATATTCATGTGTAACAGCTAAAAGCCAGTCGAAATACTAGAAGCAGAAATATTTATGCAAGGGAGAGTAATATTTTTCAGTGAGTACATATATATCGAATGTCACTTAAGCTGACAAATTATTAGGAGCTTACTATAGATAATTCAAACGTCTGAACATATTACATTTTAAAGCTTTAGTTGTTAACAAAGTTTAGTGGACACTCCGAATAAACCGGTTCTGGCTTATTTGGTGCACTATCTCTACTCTTTTTTTTTTTTTTTTTGTGAGGAGATCAGCCCTGAGCTAACATCCGCCAATCCTCCTCCTTTTTTGCTGAGGAAGACGGCCCTGGGCTAACATCGGTGCCCATCTTCCTCCACTTTACATGGGACGCCGCCACAGCATGGCCCACCAAGCAGTGCGTCGGTGCACGCCCGGGATCCGAACCAGCGAACCCCGGGCCGCCGCAGCGGAGCCCGCGCACTCAACCGCTTGCGCCACCGGGCCGGCCCCTCTCTACTCTTTTCATGGAGATGTAGACTACTGAGGTCCAGATTCCATTACGGTGATTAGCATTGAATGTGAAAATATTTGAAATGAATGAAGTACCCCGCATTTTTGTTTCTGTTTTTCATCAAATATTTACACTACCAAATTGTATTTTATAATCCACTTAGATATATATTCCCATTAAACAAGAAAAATGAAAAAGGTGAGAAATTTTTATTCAAACTATGACATTATTGGTTTTTCTTTATTGATCACACTTGATTCTGATTGATTTCAAAGGATAATATATTTCAAAGTCTATTTTAGATCAGCAGTGTGCAGAGTGGTATAAAACAACTTAATTTTCATGTTACACCTTTGGTTTTGACCATTTTTATCTGCTTTGGTGTGCTAAGTAATACTATTTCATTATGCATCATTTTACAGTTGAAGCAGCTGTGCCATAATTAGTACTTATATTCACATTTATATTAGAGTGAGTTACATTTAAGCAAACTGGAATTTAGAGCTCAAAACTGTTAATGAATAGGATAATATATTTACCAGTAATCATTAGTCCTCAATATCATATTGGTTTGCTGAAGACACGCACTGATACAGCCTAGTCTTCACATCCTTGAGAGTGTATGCAAGGGCTGACATTCAATCAAGAGCGTAAGTTTCTTTAGATAAATCTCATTGCCAAATCAGTATCTGACACCATATCATTGTGATAAAACTGAGCCAATTCCTTTGCAGCCGTGAGATAGCCAAATTCATAATACGTGCTTTGATTTCAAATGGCCATTCAGTTCCATCTCCATCTAATATGTACCCCTCCTCCCTATTCCCTACTGATACACCTAAAGCAATCTCTCACCATAGCATTGTTAAAACTTCTTAGGCATAGCAAATCACAAGACAATATATTCTCTTTTAAGTCCTACACACATTCAATGTGACTATGAATATAAACATATGTAGCTTTTGTCCTCATTTACATTTCTTTTTCTAATACAGCATATCTATGCAAATTATAATCTATTCTATATTTTACACTTTATATTTTGTTCATCTTAACAATCTTAGCAATCTAAGTAATCATTTGTGCATGTTTTAAATGTTTATACATTATATATTTATTGGTTTTCAGATATTATCATCATCAATCAATGTTATTCTATTCAGTTACTTGACTATGTCTAGTACATAAACTATCCTATGAGTTTTAGGGATGCAGACATCTAGGATTCCATAACAATGTGGAGCTTATAGACAAGTAAACGGAATTTTTTGTAATAATTCATAGCAAATTACAAGGTAGAGGTTGTGCATAGGAGGCTAACGTCATGAGAGTAAGGGCATATAATCTAGACATGTCTGGACAGAAAAATATCACAGAGAAGATAGTTCATGGCATGACTCTTGATTGATACGTGGGAGATACTCATGCAGATATGGTTTCAGGAGAGAGAGAAACCAGAAAGAGGGAAAACCACGTGATCAGACATGAAGAAATCATAGAGAATATGGCTTATTTGAGAGTCTTCAAGTATTTTAATGTGAATGAAGGGTAGTAAAATATGGAAGAGACGCAAGAGAGAAGCCTTAAAAGGTTTCCAAGAGTCAAACCATGAAGGGCCGTAAATGACAAAATGTTTGGATTCATTCCAGAGGTAATAAAAATTATAGAAAGATCATAGTGGTATTATTGTAAAGATGGATTAATGGAGGTGGTGAATATCTTAAATCAATATTAAATATAGAGTCTAGTTCATTATATTATTAAGGAAACATTGTGACAAATTATGAACCTGAAGTAATTCATTGGAAGGGGAGGAGTTGAGGGATAAGATAACTCAAAGATGGAGCATCTTCATGGAACAACAAATGTGAGGAGTTATTATTTCTTTTTAATTTGTGATTTTTGAGATGACTATGAAAAGCAAAGTCAATATATCACGGAAGCAGTTTAATAATTGAAGTGGTTCATACATACTGTCTTTGTCATTCAGCCGCTAATTTTACCCTCCTATTATGCTCTCCTCTCTGTCGGAGCAGAGATTTTTGCTTCTGTGGTTCTAGATCTAGCTTAGGAGGTGTCAATGAGGTACATACACTAAATTTGAAAGGTGGAAGGTGGTTGGAGGTCATTTCTCTTTCCAATGCAGACATGTGTAAGAATGAGATCTAGCAGAGGCCATTCTCCATTGTCTGGGCACTAGCTGTAGGCAGCTGTGATGTTACCAGTGTTTTTCTGCGTTTTGCTGGCCTCTGGGTGTTAATGTTTCAGATCTCTGGAGTGACATTACTGAGGAAGGACCTTGAACTACAGTTACAGAAGACCTGTATTTTTTACTTCTCCTCCTATCAGAAAATTGTATAAACATACACATTTCTGATGAAATCCTTTACATTCAAAATATCTAGAGTGATTTCTGTTTCTTGCATCAAATTCTGACTGATTCAACAGGGCTAAATCTCCAGAAAGAAAAATTCAGTTATAAGCAAAGTTGTTTCCGTGATGCAAGTGAAGGTTGAAGCCATGGATATAAAGAAAACCCCCTAACCAAAATACATATATTTCTTAAATTTCTTAAAATTTCTTATGGTCTAATATTTCTTAAAATTTAAGCAAAGCCTAATAGAAATTTCTGTTAAAGCTTAATTTGCATGACTAATTTTGACAGCATCATCTAGAAGTGTATGTCAATTGCATTTGCCATTTAATTTAAATTAACTTACACACAGAAATATAAAAAAATGTATTCCTCTACTGAAAAATTTCATAAAATAAAAATTCTGGAAAAGAAAAATGCCAACAGCATGCTGAAACATGAAAAATTTTTTTAAACTCTCTGGTACAAATATCATACTTCCGTGAATTTTATCATTTGATTTTACAACCGCTTACCTCTCTTATTGACTTTTTCTACCCAAATTCCTTATCATCCCAACATATTTGTTGAGGGTTTGCCTAGTGTCTCAGAATTTCCCCTCTATCCCAACAATAAGGAGATTTCACTGCTCAAGTCATTGGGCTCATCTAATTTACAGCCTCACAATTCCTTGACCTCCTAATCTATAGTGACTCATTTGTACCCAGTCATTTATTCCTGGAAGCATCATTGTACATTTCTATTATACAAATTCTCTGAGTTCTCATCTTAAATTCTAACAGTTTACTCTCTGACAATGTCTGTCATGATTTCCAATTATCCCATCCTCTGGTGCTCTTTATAGCTCTTCTATAAATAGGTAGAAACCATTAAATTCATTGTATTTTATCCCTTTATCCTTTTCCCGTTAGCTATTATTTTTCTCTCAACTTTTTAACTCCGTAAAAACACTCTTACAATTCTTCGTCTCCTATACAAAAATTTGCCATAGTAAGTTACCACAAATTTAGTGGCTCAAACCATGCAAATTTATAATCTCATAGTTCTGAAGATCAGAAGTCGAGTAGGCTGCACTAATTTCTCTTCTGTGGGTCCCACGAAGCAGGGAGCTTATCAGAAGATCCACTTCCAGGCTCATTCAGGTTGTTGGCACAGCTCAGTTTCACGTGGTCGTAGAACTCAGGTCCCCATTTCTTTGCTAGCTGTTGATTGGGTTCAACTCAGCTTCTAGCAGCTGCCTGCTTTCTCTGGCTCATGGTCCCCTTCCACCATATTCAAAACCAGCAATGGCAAATCAAGTCCTCATAATTTTAAATCTTTCTGACCTCCCTTCTACCTCATCTCTCTTGCTTTTTCTTCCCCCACACGTCTCTGACCGACTCTACTTAGAGTGTGAAAAAAACCCAAATATTTTCCAGGTGTAAAGAAAAGACTATCGTTGATATTTATGAAACTAAAATGGAAAACAAATGGAGCAACATTAAGATTCCACTTTTCATCTCTTTGATTGGAAAAAAAGCACTTTAGTTTGACAGTATATTCTGATATCTTGACTATCAGGACAAGTACTCTTTCATTATTTGAGGGAATATAAAAGGTTACTACTTATATAAAAATCGACTTGGCAATATCTTGAAAAAGTGTTTATGCATTTGACTTTTAAGGCAGCAATCCCAATTATAGGATCTCTCCAAATGATACCCTGGCAAAAATACAAAAGGACATATGCCCTCTGGGGGATGGGAGAAGACTCTCTAAGTCTTTATTTTTCTCTTACACACAATATCTAGCATGAATAAATTAAAAAACAAAACAAGAACAACAAAACAACATGTTCAAAGAAGCAGGAAAATATGCCCCATAATCAACATAAGTAAAAGTCCTTTGTAATTGACCACAAATAACCCATAAGCTGGACTAACAACAAGAACTTTAACAATTACAAATTACTAAAAATTGGCTAAAGATTTGCAGGAGGTCAAGAAGAACAGAATGGATAAACAGAAGGAAAATTTCAGCAGCAAGAAGGGAGTTCTTTTCGAATAAGAACCAAAGGCATTTCTAGAACTAAATAATGCAAAAGATAAAATGAAAAATTGACTAAAAGAAGTTATTGAGGCTGAAAGAAATTTCTTCCAAATGGAAGCTCAGACCAGTAGAAAGAAATGAAGAACAAAAGAAGGAGTAAATGTTAGGGTTATATAAACATTGTTATGTTTTTAATTTATTCAAATAAATGTTGGTTTTTAATGCAAACATAATAACAATGTATTACAGACTTTATAAACTATTTAGAAGTAGAACGTATGAACTCAAAAGTACAAAAGGTGTAAAAGCATTAAATGAGGCTGAATAATGTTAAGTTTCTCATATTCCTCTGGAATTTGTATAATATTAATTCAAAATAAAACTGCCTCAGGATCTAGCATGGGCCCAGTCCTGGGTCATTAGTTTCAGCTTTGGGATCCTTGGAAAATACAGGCCTGAAGAATGAGGCAGCGGCTGGCAACATTGTGTGCATACAATGCTCATCAGTGTCAATTTATTATATAGAAACTTCCCTTTGTCTTATATTTTTTTAAACTGATACTCATACTAAATGATACAGGAAGATCTCTTAAGTGTTACACAGAGGTGAATTGAGAAAGTTTTAATGTTTAAGTTTTACCAGTTTTCCATGTTTATTCTCATATTGCTCAAGAATGCAGATAAAATCTAGATTTATAGATTCTAATTGCAATGAAAACGACAAGCACTTATTAGTATCATTATGTACTAGACAATAAGAAATATATTCTCATTAGTTATTTAGATACATTATCACATTAAGGTTCAAAAGAACCCAATGAGGTAGAAATTTATCCTTAATTTTCCTAAATAGAAAATGAAACTAAAATGTAAAAATGTTAAGTAATTGAGTTATGGTCACGGCTGGTAAGTGGAGAGTTGGGTTAGAAATTAAATCCAACTAACTTGCATCCTGTGCTAACGTGCTCTACCAGACTGCCTCCTTCCTGTAGGCCAACACAGGTACTTTACTTTTGGATGAGATGGTACATCTTGTGTTTTGAGATTCTATGTAAGGTATAATGATTATTAATGGAAATATATATAAGTTTAGAGCAAATAAAAAATACAAGTTATCATTAGGGTCTATACCAGCATAGGAGCTCTGAATCAAACCTAGCCATAGACACATGCTCAGCACAAAAGGAAAAGTAAAATGATCAAAGACACAGGACCTCAATGGCGATTTGGCCTACAATGCAAAGTATTGGAAAAGTAGAAAGGTTATTTGTCATTTTTTTCCAGTCTCTCCATAGATGGCACCGTCCCATTCACAATTAGGAATTCATATGAAGCATTCCAATTCTTGGGAGTGCAGCTTCCAAGAATAAGACAAAAGAATAGAAACCAAAGCAGAATTCAAGTCCTTGAAATTAAGCTTTGTAATAGCACTGACATGGGTATGAATTCTGGTACAATCCTCCTTAACTGTGTGACTTTGAGAAAGTAGCCTAAAATTTGAGCCACAGTTTTGCCATTTATCAAGTAGATGTAATAGCACTTAACTCACAGGGATATGGAAAAGCACAGTGTTTTACATAAAAAGCTACCTCACCAATGCTAATCCCCATCTTCTGGCTCATCACTGGCATTTTATCTACATCCAGTCTGGGTTGAGTAATTAACATGGAACCCAACTGGATGAGTGCACTTAGGCTGTCAAACATTGTGTGTTCAATTCAAGCCTTTATGCAACAACTCTATATTGCTCTCCTATTGAGAAAAACTCTACCAGGAGTAGTTATTACTGTTCCTTTTTTGTACAAAGATGATATTCTCTATGCACCTGAAAAACAGTTTGTTTCTGGCAAACTGCAAATGAAACACCTGCTTGCAAAATACATATGGGAAGTCTGCAGCAGCTCATAGATTGGCAGCACATTTTGCCTGGCAGTTTCTTTAGGTGTAATGACTTGGGAAAATGTGTTTTTTACAGAAACTTAGTGACTTTTCATAGCACAAGTAGGAAGGAAAAATATGAGGAAACTGATCATTTTAGCACCTGTGTTTGTTTAATTCTAGCCAAAGCAACGACCTGATATGTGTTTGTGAGAAAAACTAGAAACATTGCTTGAGAAGAAATAAATGGGAATCTGCTTGATTTTAAATGCCAAATAAATTGCAGCAAGTTTTGAATGATTAAAATATCCCTCAAAGGCACTAAATGAATCCCACAATATCTCTCTTTGAAACATCATCTCGGTGACAATTTTTTTTCGGAGAATTCCTAAAACTTTCAACTGATGTGATTCTAGTCTATGGTACCTAATGAAACATTTTGGTATTTACATGTCAAGATTAAGAATTTTGAATCTATACAAGAAAGAATGTAGCAAAAAGAAAGAATTTAATTTCTTTAATGTATTCAAGAGTAGACAATATTATATTATGGTAATTAAAAATTCTTATTAAAGATTCATAGGGGACTGTGGCACATCCTACACAAAATGTGCACTTTAGAATCAGACAGACCTAGCTGAGCTATTTATTAGGTGTTTACAATTTGACAAGTTACTTATCTTTTCCAAGCCTCAAATCTTTAATTTCTTAACATCCTTGTTAAGATATACTTGATATACAAAGAACTGAACACACTTAATACGCACAATTAGATGAGTTGGGACATACGCAAATCGTTTCATTCTTATAAGGGCAGTTGTTCTTGCTTCATAGTTTTGTGTGTCTGGGTGTATGGACAGGAAAAATATGTTTTAATATAAAAAATGCAGATGTAAGATGCCTACCCAGACTAGGGAAACTAAAGAAAAAATAAACAAATGGGACTTTATCAGATTAAAGAGCTATTATAAGACAAATGAAACCAGAATCAAGATGAACAGACAACCAACCAGCTGGGAGAGAATATTTGCAAAACATACATCTGACAAGGGGTTGATCTCCATAATATATAAAGAACTCACACAACTGAACAACAAAAAAACAAACAACCCGATCAAAAAATGGGCAGAGGAAATGAAGAGACACTTCTCCAAGGAAGACATACAGATGGCCAATAGACACAGGAAAAGATGTTCAACATCACTAATCATCAGGGAAACGCAAATCAAAGCAACACTAAGATACCACCTCACGCCCGTTAGAATGGCTATAATCACCAAGACAAAAAACAACAAGTGTTGGAGAGGATGTGGAGAAACAAGAACCCTCATACACAGCTAGTGGGAATGCAAATTGGTGCGGCCTCTATGGAAAACGGTATGGAGATTCCTCAAAGAATTAAAAATAGAGATGCCCTATGACCCAGCCATCCCACTACTGGGAATCTATCCACCGAACCTGAAATCAACAATCCAAAGAGGCTTATGCACCCCTATGTTCATTGCAGCATTATTCACCATAGCCAAGAAGTGGAAGCAACCTAAGTGTCCCTCATCTGACGATTGGATTAAGAAAATGTGGTATATATATACAATGGAATACTACTCAGCCATAAAAAAAGACAAAATTGTCCCATTTGCAACAACATGGATGGGCCTGGAGCATATTATGTTAAGAGAAATAAGCCAGAAAGAGAAAGACAAACACTGTATGATCTCACTCATATGTGGAATATAAACCAACACATGGACAGAGAAAACTGTACTGTGGTTACCAGGGGCAGTGGGGGTGGGGGGGTGGGGAGTGGGCACAAGGGGTGAAGGGAGTCATATATATGGTGATGGACAAACAAAAATGCACAACCCAAAATTTCACAATGTTAAAAACCATTAAAACATCAATTAAATAAATAAATAAATAAATAAATAAATAAATAAATAAATAAATAAAAAATGCAGATGTAAGATACTCAATAAGTGGCAGCCGTTTTTTAATAAATCAGAAAAACCTGAAAGAAAAACTTAGATATTTAATTGGAATAAACATAATATCAGATATTTTGAACAATAAAGTTAATAATAACTGATTTTTCAGAAAACTCTATTTCACTTCCAAATATTTTTACTATTTATCTTTTAGTTAACCATCAAAATAAGCTATTTTGTGCAAGCTAGTGTGAGGGATGCAAAGGTTGCATAATATACGTTTTTACCTCTCAAGGAGATTATATTCTTGTTGAAAGGACAAGACTCATGAAACAATGAAATAGCAAGACAATACAATAAAGCACTGGGATGTTTGAAATACAAAATGCAGGCCAGAGACTAGCAAAATGAATCTAGTCCAGAGCCACCACGGAGGGCTGCTTTCAGTTAAAACTCAAATATTTGTAGTTCACCAATATATTCTATTGGCCTCTCTTTCCTCTTTGCTTGCTATTTCTTATAAAAATACATTTATTAAAAATAAATAGATTGTTAGAACACAACATGTAGCTTGCTGAACTTGGAATGGTTGTATGTGGTTACTGATGAGACAACTGTCAACTGAATATGGTACTTTTACTAGGAAAGGGCAATTTTGACAGTGTGCCTGTAATCAGAGAGACATTTATGGATCATAGGAGTGGATGCCCCCTAATAAAAGGGTGATGGCATATAAGAGTGTAACTTACACAGTATCATATGTCTCAATGAGCTCACTATTTGCAATTTGGATGAGATAATTCATGATTGTCCCTGCATTGCATGTCTTTGGCATCTCTGGTTCACATTCATGAATAATAGCGATGTACCCCATCATTGTCACAATCCAATCCACCTGACAGGGTTCCCAATATCTGCATATGATCCAGGGATAGACGAGGAACCTGTCCACACAGGCTTTGAGGACAGTCTTGAAGACAAACACATACACACACATATATTGCTGCTTTTGTGTGACATTTAATCCATCATTTATGGCCACATTTCCCTCTCCATGACACCCAAACATTAAAAGAATGTCTTTCAAATAGAAAAGATTCAATCAAAATACCTAATCTAAAATATTCTTATCTCTTGTTAGCCTTACTTATAATTTATAATACCTTAGGGCAATATTCACTTAATCACCGTGTTTTGACATAGAAAATCCCATTTAAGAAATATTGTTCACACAGTGTCTCCTATTTAATTTTCAGAATTTACTTTTTTATGTATCATTCATGGTGGTGTGTTTTTACTCATATGGTTTTAATTTTTTTTTTTTGAGCTTGTCTTTAACAAGATTTTTATTTTTGTTTTGATTTGTGTTTTTGTTTCTTGGTTTTTGCCTATATATCCTGGCGTATGGAAACATACCTGCATGGAAGTTTCTTCTATGCATCTATCAAAACTTTGAGGAATTTTATCACGGAAGGGTCGCTTCTTGTGTTAATTCCCCATATTGACTACCTTCAACAAGCAAGTGATAACAATTCAGACCCTACATCTCAGGATTCTCTTTTTAGAAACTCCAGAAAATGATCAGATTCTTTTCTTCCTCAGGAAGTTCTCTTAGGACCCTGCCTTTATATAGGACATTCACTTCAGCTTTGTATTACATTAGAAATGAGATATAATTTCATGCATACCGGAGTGATAAAAGTCTGTGACATATGTCAATGTATCAATGTGACATATTTCTATGTTTGATGTCACACTGACCACCAAACATTCAGCTTCCAATTAACTTCTTAATTTTTAGTTCACAAAAGCCTATAATTCTTCATTGCCTCTGATCATCCTAAATACATGGGTTTCAGTGTGATAGAGAACTCTAAATTTTTAGGAGAAGATAACTACTAACAAATGTTTTAATAAAAATTAGTTTTTGCCCCATGTGAAATATGTTCCTGTGATTATCCTTATTGGAGAAATTCCTCACCTAGCTATGGCCAATATAGTAAAAGTAATAAAGAAGACTTCTGCTTCGTTAGAATGCATATGAATGTTAAAGATTTCCACTCTCATGGTGAAAAAAAAACATATAAAATAAATTCTAATTTTTTATGTGGCCATTATAAAAGTGATTTATGATTGGATTTCAAAGCTTCTCATAGGCAAGTAGAGAGCCTTAGCTTCTATTCCAGGGGCGAATGCCTTCTCTGGACACGTGCAGGCAGAAGGGAGGTGCTGCCACAGATGGAGAGCCTTCGCAAGGATGAGGAGAAAGCAGCCGAGCGTTTAAGGACAGTTAGGCTGGAGAGATGGGCTGGAATCTGGAAAAGTGCAAAAGGCAAAGATAAGTCATTGGGCTTGACAATCCACCCTTCACCCCATCACACACACAGACACACACTCACACACACACACGCACACGCACACACAATGCTTAGAAGGCAGTAGTGGAGGAGTAACCAGAAAGAACTGAGAATTTAGAACCGTCTTACTGTGGACCATGGGTTCTGGACTCTACTAGAGTTTCATATAAAGGTGAACCCAAACTATCAAAGACAGGAGTCCAAACCACCTCAGCTCAAAAAACAGCAAATTAAAAGAGATAAAGTCCTCACTGGTGGTACGCTGGGAAGTTAGGGGTGGACTAGCCATGGATCAAACTCATTTTAGTTAAGTCTGTGACATAGTCCCAGCTTAACTCTACTTCCGGTGGATTCAGTGACCAGCACCTCAATTTAACAGCCAAAGAGAGGAAAGGCCTGCATCCTTTGTAATAAATGAGAACAAAATATCTATATTTTCAGTTTCCATTTTTCTTTTATACACATTTTTTTTAATATATGGTACATGCAAAGGAAACAGGAAAATGTGACATATAAAAGAAAACATAGTCAAGAGAGGCAGATATATAAATAATCAAGATATTGGAATTACCAGGTGATAATTATAAAACAAATATTTAAATATGTTAAATAATTTACTGGAGAAGACCTATAGAAATGGTGAGAGAAGGAGAAATTTCAAGAGAAAAAGGTTAACCTCTAAAAAATAAACAAATAGGAATTTTATTTTTGAAACACAAAACGCCTGAAATAAGGAATTCACCACATGAACTTAGAAACAGATTAGACATTGTGAAAATGAGCAATAGAAAACTCGAATAAATGTCAACGAAAATTATTCAATATACAGCACAGAAAGAAAACATTTTAAAAAGCAGAACATCAAGTCGCTTATTTGACAGTGTGGTCTAAGGCAAATGAAATCCAGAATAAATGGAAAGAGAGAAAAAGGGGAAGACACTTTATCTGAAGATATGATAGAAGAAAACTTTCCAAATTAGATTGAAAACAACAATCTATATCTCCAACAAGCTCAGTTCAATAAACCAAAAATAGAATAACTACCAAAAAAAGGCTATGAACATCATAGTCAGGCTTCTGAGTATCCATAGACTAATAGAAAATTTTATAAAGTCAGAGGAAACAATAAATTTTATGTTCAAAGGAACAATGATAAAAATTAGGTTACTTCTCACCAGAAACAATGGAGCCAAAGAAAATTTAAATATATATTTACATATTTAAAGTGATGAAAGAAGAAAAGTAAACTGTAAACTTAAAATTTTATATTTAGTAAAAAAATAAATAAAGCTTCAAAATGAAGGCAAAATAAAGTTACTTTCAGGAAAAAAAAGCTGAGAGAATTTGCTTCCATAAGACTTCCTCCTCACACCCATACACAAAATATAGTTAAAGAGTTATTTATGATAGAGAAAAATTATACCGGATGGAAACTTTGATATATTGTAAGGACCAAAAAGCACTTGATAGACAATATATGTAACAATATAAAAAATAATACTTGTTTTATTACTTAATCTTTTAAGAAGATTGAGGACTATTCAAAGTGAAAATAATTAGCAATAATTTTTAATAATAATTAATAAACAATGATATTCTTTTAACATAATATATAATAATAATAAGTAATTATGTTATTTTAAATGTTCAACATGCCAACTTTTGTGGACTGCATCTAAAGCAGTACTTAGAAATGAGCAAAATCACATGCACATATTAGAAAAAATATAATTAAATTATATACTCTTTTTCCACATCAAGAAGGAATTAATGAAATAATAAAAATAGGAATGAAAGAATATCAAAAAAGCAAAAATTGTTCTTTGGCATGAATATAATTGTTAAATGTTAGCAAATAAAGTTAAAGAAAAAACAGAGAATTTATAATTTATCAATATCAGGAATAATAGAGGAGGTACCACTGAAGATGCCACTCATAATATTGACATAATGAAGGGATAGTATGGAAACTTCATGCCAATTAATTCAATAAACTTAGAAGAAATAGACCAATTCAAAATCACTACTTTAAAAAACTGGCAAGAAAAATTTAAAAATGTTCCTTATCCTTTATCTGTTAAAAAGTTAAATCCTTAATTGAAAATATTTTCACAAACAAAACTCCATGTCTAGATTATTCCACTGATGAAATCTACAAAACATGTAAGAAAAAATACTAACAATCTTATAGAAATTCTTTTAGACTAAAGAGGAGGAGGAAGCGCTCAGAGAGAAAAAAACAATGGCACACTTCCTTCCCATTCACTGAAGGCACCAATATGGGAAGGGATTTTACTTAGAGACAAAGAGACAGCAGTCATTCCATGGCAGCTCTCGGTGAAAATTCCACCAAGTCAAGGGCTCGCTCATTACTGATCCCTTTACTGGCATTATGGGCTGTGGTGGCTACAGATAAATATTGAGTGATCAATTGGAATCAACACTCATTCTACTCCAGGACTTTGTTTTTCTATCTAGTAATAGAAGCAATTATGGAGACTACAAGTAAAAGTTTATAACACCAAATAATCCATCAATTTTGCCCATCTGAATATGTTTCCTTTGATTAAGGTACACATTTTATTGCTATTAATGTACAGAAACAAGCAAGGAAATAAAATAATACATGTAGACCATACATCTCTTATTGACCACAAAGCCATGGTTTCATTAAAAAAATAGAATAGACAATTTAAAATATGTTACTGAAAACAAGTGGTAAAAAGTGTTAAACAGGCTGGCTGAGTCAAATAAACAAATGTGTTTTAATAGAAATATGACAGACTGTACTGTGTGGTTGGGATCGAATTGGATAGATCTCTAGGATTGGGAGATGAGAATGAGTGATTGAGATTGTTTTTATCTTTCCCATCTCACAAAGGCTTTATATGTTTTCCCTGATCTGGATGTCCCAGATTAAGGATTGTATTTATGTGTGAAAATCAAAGGAGACATTGATGAAGTAGATATAGTATCCATAGAACTAAACATAATACTATGTATTCCTAAGGGGACCTTGGGTGTGTCAAAACCTCATTCTATAAATCCAGATTGTCTAAAGGCAGGGGAAGTCCTATAATTCTTTACTCATCAAATCTTTCAATATCTTCCAGGGATGGGGCAAAGGAGAGGTCTAAGAAATACTGATTATACACCTTTCCTTATGTGTACACGGTATCGTCAAATCAAAACAGCCTACCACAGAGGGAAAATATAAGTTAAGATGGAAACTCAGTGGAAACCAAGAGAAATCACGGCAAATGGTAATGAAGCTTTTATGTGTGCTTAATTCATGAAGAGGATGCAATAATGAGAGCATTTAAAAGCAAGACATCAATGCACCACATTTGCTAATACACACTACATTTGCTCAAATCTGGTGCTAACTCTTAGCTAATGCTAAGAGAAACCACTGGACGTATTTTCTCCAAAAATGGGAAATTGAACTATGCTGACTTATGGGCAGTGACTAAAACTCTATCCAAATAATCTAGAGAAAAGATATAACCTGCTACCCACTGATGACTCAGTTGTTTAGTAAATCAGTTGGCGTGGTCATTTAGTGCATGGTTTTTGGTCTATATTACTATCTTTTTTCAAATAACATGAGAGAAATATGATGTTTGAATCACAAATTTTACTGTGGTTAGTTATAATGCTTTCAAATAAAGTGGAAATGTCACCCAATTAGTCTCAGGGAGTGTTATGAAAACTACTATTCACCAGTGATGCTCCTTTTGGGGGCACTTATCAGAAGTTGACACCCAGACTGTGGAATATGTCAAATAATGAGCTTCAGGGAACTTACCATAACTTTTGGTGAATACCATGTACCTAAATTTACCAATGACAAAATTGCTACATTATATATGTAATGTCACGATGAGAAGAATTGTTAAACCAATTGTGGAGAATAAAGAGGGTACTTTTCTAGCACACTGTTTGCAAATGGAAGTCAGTTCAAGAGGATGATGAAGGATTTGTGAATTAACTGGAGAAGCCACATATCTGATAGAACATCACATGCGTTAACAAGGATAGGAGAAGGTTTGTACCATTTCTCAGGGAATGTGATCGGATAATCCAGTCACTATGGAATCTCATCTCCTTAAGGGTCAGTGGCCAGGTGTGTTAGAGGTCTATGCCAGGGAGATGCATTTATGGGGACAATATTACAAGTCTCAGCTGCAGAATGGCATCAGGCAGTGTGGTCTTTATTACTGTTCTCTAAGTAATAAAGGTACTACACATAAAAAACGAAATTACTTCCTTCATGTTCCTATTGTCAGGATTAAAAGAATCATGTTAAGAATCAACACCATGTCATCACAACTGGGAAGAAAATGGGTAGTATTACATAATGTTACCCGAAAGCTTGTGTTAGTAAGAACTTGCACTATGATATGAGAAATATGGTTATGGTTATGTCTAAACACCAGGTGGAATCCAGAGGTTTTTTTTTTTTTTAAATGTCCTCTACTAACCACCACAGGTGTTGGAATTATGTGTACATAGGATAAGTAGATGAAAAAGAAATGTATACTGTAATTTTAATTTATGCATGGTATGTCAGATATTATGTTGAAGTCTCTATTTTCCTCTATTAACTTCAGTATTAAACAAAAATCAACTTCTCGTCCCAATAAAAATGAGAAAATATTTTGGGATTTATTTGAAGCTCTCAATTAATGTCATATATATCAACACAGTTTGGTTAGAAGAAGACTTTAGAAAAGTCACATATGCCTCCATTAACATATACTAACATGTTTGAATAATCCTTGATGATGGAGAAGGAGAATAATCAAGTTGATAAAAAAATGTCAAAAGGCCTGTGAAGGGATATAGTCATGACTAAAATGATTTATAATAAGAATAATTCCCATTTTCCATTAGATGGTTCAAATCTCGTGGGTCACTGCAGCATTTATAGACTTATTTGTATAAAATCTTGCAGGAAATATTTTCAGAAAATTTGTTTTAAGACAAATTATGAAAAGATACATAGAAATATTTGGCAAGAAGATATTGATCAAAATTGGGGGTGGGCTGGGAAGGAAAATTAACAGCCGGGCTATGATTTATTCCTTCCTACTTGGGACGTGCAGAGGCAATAACCGAACTAGCCCAGACCTCCTTGCAAATAAGCTAATAGCATTTACAAATGGAAATATACTTGAGAGTTTTTTAAATAAATGCATTTTGGCAAGAAATGACTTGTCTATCTGGCTCTCTTATTGTAAGTAAATCCAGAATTTAAGGATTTATAGAACCTGGCCAGCTGGAGAATGAAAGTTAGTCAAGCAGATGGAGTAAAAATACTAAAAACACTTTTATCTAACAGTAATTTTATGGACATATGGTTAAGTGTCCATGTTTTCGTCATCCTGGTGTGGGAGAAAGGAACACTTAGAAACTGTTTCTGATGGGTTTTGGCCTCTCCAGAAAGAAGCTGGTACTTTTATATTGTTCGAGTCCTTTGAGTAGTTCCTAAAATTTAGCGTTGGAGATGGTCTACAGTTTATGCGAGCCTGTTTTGGCAATTCAATCATTTTATGATAATACAGCAATGTTGGTCTAACATTTTAAAAAATCAATGTAAATTAGTACATTAATAGAACTTTAGAGAATAAATATATGATCATCTCAGTAGGTGCAGGAAAAGCATTGACAAAATTCAACACATACTCATGATAAAAACATGTATATCAGAAATATTGAAATAGAAAAGCACTTTCTCAATTAAATGAATATATTTTAAAAATCTATAAATAACATCATACTTAATGGTAAAATGTTGGATATTTTTCCCCCAAGATCAGGATATCTGATCTCACCACCTCTTTTCAACATTATACTAGATATCACAGCTATTGAACATAGTGTGAGAAACAAACCATAAAGACTGGAAAGGATGATCATAAGTAGAAAATCTAAAACTATATACAACAAAATTACTATAACTAATAAGTAAATTTACTTGTGTCGCAGGATTAAGGTCCATATACAAACATAACTGCATTTCCGCATACTAGCACCTAATCATTGGAAAACAAAATAAAAAAGAAAATAATACCATTTAAAATAGCATTAAAACATAAAAATATTTAGGAATAAATTTAACAAAAATTATCTTTGACATCTATTCTGATAATTACAAAATTTTGCTAAGATAAATTAAAGAAAGATGGATAGATATTTAGCTATATCATTATTCACGGAATTAAACTCTCAATCTTTTAAAAATGTCAATTCTTACCAAATTAATCTAGAGATTCAGCACAATCCTAATCATAATCTTTGTTAATTTTGTAGACATTTAAGTCTAATCTTAAAATTATATGGAAATGCAAAGAATATAAAAGAGCCAGTAAAATCTTGGATTTCAAGACTCACTATAAAACGGCAGTAAATAAAATAATATGGAGTTGGCATAAAGAATGACAATTTGATTAACATAAAGAAATACAAAATAGATCAATGGAACAAAATAAATAATCAGATTTGGACCAATACATATGTTATCTTGACTTTCAACAAAGGTCTCAAAGAAATAAAATGGGAATATCTGTTGAGAAAAATAAATGAACCACATCCTTATCTCATCCAACACACAAAATCTAATTCAAGAAGCCTCATAGACCCAAACGTGAAAGATAATGACATAAAGGATGCTATAAGAAATCATGAGAAAATATTTTCTTGACCTGGAGATAGTGCAGGCACAAAAAGTACTAACACAAAACAAAAACAAACAAACAAACAAATATCCTGATGAATTTGGCTCATTAAACTAAGTCATCAAGATTATAAAATGTGGACTCAGATAGGAATAAAGTATTTACGATGTATATCTGACAAATTATTTGTATCTAGGCTATATAAAGTAGCCACAAGATTAAAAAAAACAAGATACAAACACAATTTCAAAAAGGAATGGTCTAAGACTTGAGCTTATAATTCACAAAAATGTCATACAAATGGCTAAAATGCACATGGAAACATCATTAGTCCCCAGAGACATGTAACTTATGCTGTAATGAGATATCACACACAAACTATTATAGTTGAAATCTTTAAACTCTCACAACACTAATGTTAGTGAGGCTGAGGGACAATTGTAACTTGCATACATTTTATACAAGTCCTTTGAAAAAACATCTTGAGTGTCTCTTAAACTAAACATACACCTAACCTATGATCAAATTATTCCAAATCTAGGTGTTTACCAAAAATAAATGAAAACAAATGTCGATGATAAAGAAATGAAAACATAGGATCACAAAAATATGTTCACAAGAAAGTTTTTAACAGCTTTATTTATAATATATACTACCTGGAAATGCTCCAAATGTCCATTAATAGTAGAATGGATAAACAAACCGTGGTAGAATCATAAAATAAAATTCTAGACTGCAAGTACAAAACAAAACAAATGAATGATTCATAAAACGACGTGGATGTTTCTAAAACAAAGTAGTGTACACTGAATATTACTATTCTTATGAAATTCCAGAGAAGGCAAAAGTAATCTATGGGAGAAAAAAATATATATATACATATATAACCATATTACCTTAGAGGAGTGTGGATTATCTGGGAAGGGGCACGTGAGAAATTGCTGGGGTGATGTTTGTTATATATCTTGATAGGAGTTTGGTTTTACAGATGTATACATCTGTCAAAATTCATCAAATGGTATATGTAAGTTTGCTGAATTTCACTCTATTTAAACTTTTTTTAAGAAAACTGTAAACAAACATTAAATTCCTATCAATGATGTGTCTGCTGATCTGTTTAGGGGTAAACTTTATTGATTTCGTCAGCTCATGTTGAAATACATCTAAGTATAAGATGACTCCATGAATGGATGGATAAAGGACTGAATAGATGGATATAGACATGGTGAAGAAAATATAGTAAAATAATTTATTGTAGACTCTTGGTAATAGGTATATGAGTGTTCATTGGGAAATTCTCTCAAAATTTTCTATATGTTAATTTTTCTTAATAAAACGTAAAAAAAGGAAAGAGAGCAGCAAGATTATTCAATAAAAAATTAATGCCACATCTATTAATATAAGGAAAATACTGGAATATCCATTATAAATATTATAATTAATATTTTAGACATTGTAGTTTCTCATTAAATCCAGAAGTGCAAAAGGCCTATATATAAAATATGTATATATTTGAATATCACAAGATAACTTAATAGTTACTTAAATTAGTAACATAATCAGTAAAGTGGCCCTACCTAAAATAGCTAGTGATAAAACATAAATGCTTTCCCCAAAATCAGTGAAACCAATTAGGGAGCCTAGAAATAGACTCACAAGAATATTGTTAATTTGACAAAGAAGTTAAAGCAATTCAAAGGAGAAAGGGTGGTCTTTTCAACAAATAGCATTGGAACAATTGGAGCTCCACATGCAAAAAAAAAAACGAACCTAGATGTAGATCTTACACTTTTTACAAATTAAATCAAAATAGATTACATATTTAAATGTAAAAAAAACAAAACTATAAAGTTTTTTAAAGAAAACATAGTAGAAATATACATGATCTTGGTTTGGGAGATGAGTTTTTAGAAACACCACCAGGGCCTGCCCCCTGGCTTAGCCGTTAAGTGCACGAGCTGTGCTACTGGAGGCCTGGGTTCAGAACCTGGGCGTGCACTGACGCACTGCTTGTCAGGCCATGCTGAGGCCGAGTCCCACATACAGCAACTAGGAAGGATGTGCAGCTATGACATACAACTATCTACTGGGGCTTTGGGGAGAAAAAGGGGGGAAAAAAGGAGGAGGATTGGCAATAGATGTTAGCTCAGGGACGGTCTTCCTCAGCAAAAAGAGGAGGATTGGCATGGATGTTAGCTCAGGGCTGATCTTCCTCAAAAAAAAAAAAAAAAAGAAAAGAAACACCACCAAAAGCACCATCAATGAAAGGAAAAAAAATAAATTGGACCTTATTAAAATTAAAATTTCTACTCTGTGAAATTTACTGCTAAGAATATGAAAAGACAAGCAACAGAATGGGAGAAAATACTTTCAACAAACATATCTGAAAAAAAGACTTGTATGCAAATGTACAAACACCTAAAACTCAACAGTAAGAAAACAAAAACCCAGTTAAAAAATGGGCCAAGGATCTGAACAGACATCTCATCAAAGAAGATAAGTGACAAGCACGTGTCAAGATGCTCGCCATCTTGACACATGTAAAATGTGCCAAAATAATCAAACTGTAATAGAAAGGGGTGAGAGAAAAAGGTGCTGATCTGATTAACTTCGGATATGAGTGGAGTCTGTAAGACTAAAAGGATACTATACATAAGGACTGCACTCTGGTTGATGGAGATGCTTGCCATGGCGGTATGAGCTAACAGTTCTGAGACCATATACTGAAATTGAACAATTAAGTAAACAGATTTCAGATCATGGGTGATATGTTTCTCACTGTCAGGGTGGAAAATTACAGAAAAGAAAGGCAAAGAGACTAAAATCATTGAGATGTTAATGGATTAGAGTTGAGGACATCAGTATGAGCTTATGTTTAGCTTAACATAGACACAGATGGAAACACATAAAATTATTCAGAGATATGTATATGGATACTGGTTACTATACAGGTATAGTCCTTTTTTTGTCCTTGGAGAAGGTCTAGAAGCAACAACATCTCAGTAGCAATGAGTCCCCAGATCTCGGTTTTTAAACCCATTTTCCAATAAAAGGAACCAGAACTCCTTAGAGAAATTGCTGATTCTAGGACAGTGCCATGAAATATACAAGATGAGCCTGGAGCATCTTGTAGTGCCAGAAAGTAAGAAAGTGCTCAAAAAGAAAAAATATAAAACAATAAGAAACCAACAACCTACAAGGATGGGAATATATCAAAGGAATACAACACGCATCTGAAAGAGCTCCCAATAGCCAAAGCTGGAATAATTTGAGAAGCAAAATAAATAAAGTAGTACTGGGTTATATCTCAAATTATAAATAAATATCCATCTGCCCAAACAGATATTAATATCAATTGAATAACTAAGCTGAGTGAAGAGACAAATGTCCCCTGTGGAAAAATTCCAAATCATTTGTGTAAATACTCTGCTCTCAAGGAAGGAGATCCTAACTCCCAACTCACTTAGTGTGGGCTGCACAGAGTGACTTCCTTCCAAAGAGTACAGTATGAAAAGGAACAAAAAGAGTAATTTTACAGTGGAGAAATCTGCCAAATCCTACTTCATTCAGGTGATCAAGATGAATATCAACAGTGATAACACATGTTGATAGCATGAACTCTTGAAATGATGAGCAGGACACAACCTCTGTGTTCTTTCTCCCAAAACACATAATCTCAGTCTAATTATGAGAAAAAAAAAATCAGACAAATACCAAGTGATGGGCAGTCTTAAAATACCTGACAGATACCCCTCAAAACTGTCAAGGACAGAGGCAGCCCTGATAGCCTAGTGGTTAAAGTTGGGCGCTTTCACTGCTTCCGCTGCCCCAGTTCAGTTCCTGGGCGTGGAGCCACACCATTCGTCTGTCAGTAGCCGTGCTGTGGCGGCAGCTCGCATAGAAGAACTAGGAGGACTTACAACTAGGATATACAGTTATGTACTGGGGCTTTGGGGAGAAAAACAAAGAGAGAGAGGAAGATTGGCAACAGATGTTAGCTCAGGGCAAATATTCCCCAGCAAAAAAAAAATCTGTCAAGGACATCAGAAACAAGACAAGTCAGAGAAATCATCACACCCAAATCTGCTTAAGCAGACATGACCACTGAACTTCATGTGGAATCCTGGATGGTATCTCAGAACAGAGAAAAGACATTAGGTAAAAACTAAGGAAACATAAACAAAGTACAGGGTATAGTTAATAATAACGTTATCAATGTTGGTTCATTAACTGTGACAAATGTAACATGCTAATATAAGATTTCAATAATAGGGGAAACGGTGTGGAGCATGTGGGAATTTTCTGTACTAATTTTGCATTGTTTCTGGACATCTAAAACTGCTCTAAATAAAAGTTTATTTAAAAATAAGGTAATAAAAATTTCATGTTCCTCAAAGGACACCAAGTCTAAATGTTTTTACGAATTTCTACCCAATTTTCAATGAAAGCATAATTCTAGTGTTATTTAAATTTTTCCAATCCATGCACAATAGGGGAACTGCCCGTCTGATTTTTCCAACTCCTATAAAGCCTTAACTAGACATGCATAGCTTTTTAAAAATATTACATGAAGCTTATGAGTTATGAAATACAATGCAACAGTATTAAAATTACTGTATTTGTTTCCTATTGCTGTTGTAATAAATGACCACAAACTTAGTGAATTAAATCAACACAAATTTATTATTTAATAGTTCTGGAGGTCAGAATTCTGAAATGAGTCTCACTAGGCTAAAAGTAAGATGTCAGCACAGCTGTATTCTCTCTGTAGGCTCTATGAGAGAATCCACTTCTTAGTTTTTCCAGCTTCTAGAAGCTGTTTGCATTCCTTGTCTCATGGCCACATCATCCAACCTCTGCTTTAATGATCACATCTCCTCTGATTCTGACTCTCATGCTTCCCTCTAATAAAGAACTTTGTGACTACATTGTGCCGACATGGGTAATCCGAGATAATCTTTCCATCTCAAGACCATTAATTTAATCATATCTGCAAAGTCCCTTTTTCCATGTGAGGTAACATATTCAGTTTCAGGGATTGGGATGTAGGCATCTTTGGGGGACCATTATCCTATGTCACCAAACACATAGGAATATACTGGTATGGAAATGTATACAACAAACATCCTACTGTGAAGTAATAAGTTGTTTTCTTACTAGATTAATTTGCTCTATTATTTGTTTTCAAATTATCATATTCAACAATTAGGTTATGCACTTAGATTTCTATGCCATGTATCATCAATATGTCTTTAATATCTATCTTTTAAATCATATTTTAAGCTCGTGTGTATATAGTCCATGTCATAATTTTTCTGTTCTTGTATTCTAGTACTTAATATAGCATCTGGTACATTTTGAACATTCGCTAAATAAATCCTATACATAGGATAATCTTTTATTTTATTGTTCAGAATTCGTGCTTAGTAAATGCATAATATTTTAATGCATAGCATATGATCTGGATCTTTGGGATGAGATGTTGGACTGCCTGGTTTATAATCTCACTTGCAGTCTCTACACATGTTGTCTTAGGCAAATTACATAAACTCTCCATATTTAAATATCTTTCTTTCTAAAATGGCACTATTAATAGGATACACCACATAAAATTTTGTGAGGATAAGTGTATACTGTATGTAAAACACTTAGAGTAGAGCCTAGTTCATAACAGACACTTTGTTGTACAACTACTATTTCTATTATTATCATTATAATTATATTGGAGCAAAGAGCAAGGTTTCTTTACATACATTGTTTAGTATTTCTTATAGAGTAATGTTTTTATATTACATATATCATTGATAAAAAAATACCAAAATTTTAAGGATAAAAATAGAGATTTCAAATGTTTCCAAAGTTTAAAGGAAGTCATGTGCTCCACCACAGTTTTTGAATTAATTGTGTTGAAAACTTAATTGATTTATGAACACTACAATATTTTGGCTTTCCTAGAGACTATGACTATAATAAAAAGATCTGGGGTTAAAAATGCTCTCATTTAATGTTAATCTCATCTTCACTTAAATAATAATTAATTTAGAAGTAAACATCAGAATATAAATGATACATGAATAAATAAGACTATTAATTTTAAGAAAGTTTATATTAGAATGAGTAGAAAATGTGGAAATATTATAAATTATTCTACAACAACTTTGCTGTATCTTACTCTGATACAGCTAAATTTCTGATGTTTAAAGACATTTGCTTCATCAAATTCTCTAAGCTTCATATCTACTATATTAGCAAAAGTTTGACACCCATTGCACATTTTTAATGCCCTAGATAAATTTTATTGTATCTGCTACTAAAAATATATTCCCCAAAGACACCAATACCAAAAACAAAGTCAAAATAAGCTAATACAAAATATTCAGCGTGCATTTTGGGTATCTTTTCCAAAAGTTTTTATTTTATTTTCAATTTCATGGGGGATGGTAGCCATAGTAACAAACACTCTACCACATATTTCTTTAATAGAACATTACTTAAAAAATAATGGTTAGGTTTTATGTGGTTGAAAATATGAGATTTTTACCACTCAAAGTTATTATCCATTATTTTTAAATATCATTGAGGTATTTATAATTCAACACCTGTGGGCACTTAAACCTAGTGTGGTGTATGCCGAAGAAACTTATCTCCTAATATTGTCACTTTGAAGGAGAATGTAGAGGACTTGCTGAAACTATGAATGGAATTTGTCTTTGTTGTCAATATTCACAGCAAAATGTATTGTAAAGGAAATGAACCTGCTGCTACAGCAGGCTTGAATTATGATGATAAATAAGGCTCCTTATAAAATGAAAATTCTCATGAATATACCTTGACTGTGTATTAAAATATGTATTGAGGCTGGCCTGATGGTGTAGTGGTTAAGTTCACACACTCCAGTGGCCTGGGGTTCGCAGGTTCGGATCCTGGGAATGGACCTGCACACTGCTTATCAAGCCATGCTGTAGCAGGCATCCCACATATAAAGTAGAGGAAGATGGGCACAGATGTTAGCCCAGGGCCAATTTTCCTCAGCAAAAAGAGGAGGATTGGCAACAGATGTTAGCTCAGGGCTAATATTCCTTACACAAAATAATAAAATGTGTATTGTTTTGCAACCCATTTTAATAGAATTGGAGTATAAATTTAAAGATAGAAAGATATATATACATATAATTGTTATTTATTTTAGAAGCTATTTGTATAATATACTGTGGTGTATTTACTTAGGCATATAAATGTCTTCAGTATAAACTCCCTACATATTCCCTTGAAGCTCTCTTTCTTTAGAATGTATATAGAAAACAGATGCTACTTTGGACATCCAAGAAAATATTTTAAAATGAATTCACTTCATTCATTTCAAGTCTTTAACTTAAGGAAGAAAACGCATCAATCATCTACTTGAAGTAATTTAAAGAGTATTTTTCTTCTTTTGTTTACATATATGTTAATATTTATCTTAATTTTTCTCCATCATTTTGGAACTCAAAGTCACCATGATAGAGATCATTAATACCAGAAATGAGGCACTGATTCCATAATAGATTGCTATTATTTTTGGCTACACATTCATTAATTCTGCAAATATTTATTGTGTGTTTTATTTTTTTATTTGGCATTATTCTATAAATACTTACACTACAATGATTATTATGAACTGATTGATTATTCTTGTTAATAAAATTTTAAAGATGGTTTGTGAAAATAAACAGAAAAAGAATGTAAAAATTCACGAGAAGAGAGAAACAAGGATATAAATGCATAGAAATGAAGAAATTTACCAAGAATCCAGAATGGAGTAGTAATCAGAAACTTATATGAGAATCCAGAGTACAGAATTATTAATTTCCTATGAAAAAGTAAAAATAAAAAAATAAAGTGAAACATAAAAAAATAAAATGGGTAATGAAACAATAATCATATAATATCTTCGTTGTAAATTAAGAAAAAATTTTCAGTATACCAAAGGACGTGATCATATACATTTTGCAAAGTCTGCCAGATTAAGGTACTGAAATAGACAACACAGATATAGATTCAGGCTCATACGAAAATTTTAGATGGCAAGTCACTGAAGGAAAGAAGAAATTGAGAAAAGTGACATGAAAAAGTCATCTTTACTCCTTATATAAAAACATATTTCATACTAAGAAGCTATTTATGGGGCCAGCCCTGTGGCCTGGAGGTTAAGTTCGGCGCACACTGCTTCCGCAGCCTGAGTTTGGTTCCCGGGCATGGACATGTACCACTTGTTAGCGGCCATGCTGTGGCGGCGACCCACACACAAAATAGAGGAAGCATAGATGTTAAAATAGAGGCACAGATTTTAGCTCAGGGGAAATCTTCATTAAGCAAAAAGAGGAAGATTGGCAACAGATGTTAGCTCAGGGTGAATTTTCCTCAGCAAAAAAAAAAAAAAAAGAGAGAAAGTATTTACACCATGATCAAAACAAAAAATGAAACAAAAAAATCACCAGAAGTAGAAAGGGTAAAAGAAAACGTTATAATTTTGTGTTCAGACATTTTTCTAAATATATCATAAAAATCAGAAGCCTTAAAAAGATGAATGATCCATTGAACAGATATAATTATAAAATTGTGTAGTACAAGATATTAGTAAAATTGACAGAAAAATGAAATACTGGGAAATGAGTACAGCAATAATGGCAAAGGGTTTAGTTTTCTCTTTTATTAAAACAAAAAGTTATAAAATAAAAAAATAATTTCATTTAGAATTGTCTAAAACAAATATTGGAAACTTTATGAAGTCAAAAGCAGAAATGCAAATCATAACTATTATAAAAATATGGTTATTTACATTTACTAATTACCACATGATACAAACAATATATTTTCTCCTTTAAGACAAACCAAAACTTAAAATATTGAAAAATACCAAAAGAAATTGAAAAAGACACAAAAAAATGTAAAGAGATTCCGTGTTCATGGATTGAAAGAATTAACATAGTTAAAATGTCCATACTTCCTAAAGCAATCTACAGTTTCAATGCAATCCTTATCAAATTCCCAATGACATTTTTCATGGAAATAGAACAAAGAATCCTAAAATTTATAGGGAACAACAAAAGACCACAAATAGCCAAAGCAATCCTGAGAAAAAAAGAACAAATCTAGAGGTATCACACTCCCTGATTTCAAAATGTACTACAAAGCTATGTAATCAAAGCAGCATGGTACTGGCACAAAAACAGACACACAGATCAATGGAACAGAATTGAGGGTCCAGAAATAATCCACATGTCTATGGGTAGCTAATTTTTAACAAAGGAGCCAAGAACATACAATGGAGAAAGAAAGTCCCTTGAATAAATGTTGTTGGGAAAACTGGACAGCTACATGCAAAAGAATAAAAGTAGAACATTATCTTACACCATGCACAAAACTAACTCAAAATGGATTAAAGACTTGAATGTAAGACCTGAAACCATAAAACTCTAGAAGAAACATAGGCAGTATGCTCTTCGACATTGGTCTTCGCGGTACCTTTTGGAACACCATGTCTCTCCAGGCAAGGGAAACAAAAGAAAAAATAAACAAATGAAACTACATCAAACTAAAAAGCTTCTGCACAGCAAAGGAAAGCATCAACAAAATGAAAAGACAACCTAACAATCAGGACAAGATATTTGCAAATCATATATCCCATAGGGGGTTAATATCCAAAATATATAAAGAACTCATACAACTCAACAATAACAAAACAAACATCCCCATTAAAAAATAGGCAAAGGATCTGAACAAACATTTTTCCAAAAAAAATATGCAGGCACATGAAAATATGTTCAGCATCACTAATTATTAGGGAAATGCAAATCAAAACTGCAATGTGATATCACCTCACACTCATCAGAATGGCTACTACCAAAAAGACAAGAAATAACAAGTATTGGAGAGGATGTGGAGAAATAGAACACTCATTCACTGCTGCTGGGAACGCAAACTGATGTAGCTTCTATGGAAAACATTATGGAGATTCGTCAAAAAATTAAGAATAGAAATATCATACGATCCAGCTATTCCACTTCTTTGTATTTATCCAAAGAACGTGGAAACACTAAGTTGAAAAGATATTTGCACCCCTATGTTCATTGCAGCATTATTCATAACAGCTATGACATGGAAACAACTTAAGTGTCCATCAACAGATGAATGGATAAAGATGAATGGATAAATTCCTATATATATATATATATATATATATATATATATATATATATATATATATATATAAAGGAAAACTACTCAGCCATAAAAAAAGATGAAATCTTTCCACTTGCAACAACGTCAATGGACCTTGAAGGTATTATGATAAGCAAAATAAGTCAGATGGAGAAAGGCAAATACCATGTCATTTTGTCCAAATGTGGATGATAAAAAACAACAAACAAACACACAAATACAGATATTAGATTGGTGGTTACCAGATGGGAAGGGGGTAGGGGGTAGGACAAGAGGAGTAAAAGAGCACATGTATATGATGACGGATGATAATTAGCCTTTGGATGGTGAACACAATATAGTCTACACAAAAACTGGAATATAATGATGTATGCCTGAAATTTAGATAATGTTCTAAAAACCAATGTTACCTTAAAAAAACATCATTCCCTCCAAAAAAAAAAAAAAAAAAAGCAACAGTATTTCCAGGGATATGTTAGAATGTATGTTCTTATGCAGTCTTTGTAGGTGTGTAAATTTATCTTTTTTGAGCATCTTGGCATTATCTTTTACCATGAGAAGCTGACAGTAATGGTAACAATGTTTGTGACAATAATAAACTTAATAAAGTAACAATAACAACAAACTATAATTCATTGAAAGCTTATGCACTAGGCATTTTTCCAAGTACTTTATCTTTATTAAGTCACTTAATATTCAGAAATATTTAATGAGGCAGGCAATCTTACAGTCTCCATTTCACAGAGTAGGAATCTAAGACACAAAGTGTTCAAAAATGTTTCCTAAGGTCACATAGCTAGTAAATGACAGAAATGAGATTCTAATCCAGGCATTCTGACTCCAAAGCAGTTCTGCAGACCACTATATCACACTGAGAGAAAGTAAGAGTGAATTAAAAACGAAGAACTGATGATTCACCTAAGTACAGTGGTAGACGTAGATCTACAGTGCATATATGCGTAGAGACTATTCACCAAAGTTTAAAAAGTGATTATTTCTAGATATTTTAGGCTGAGTTTTTGGCACGAATTAGAATTCACCCCAAATGTTTCAAATGATAAGACTTCAATGGAGAGACTTCTGGGCATGCCTTGTTAGGGGCAAAAACAAGGAATGAGAATATGCCTAGACAACTGCTATAATGGGAAACTATCACAGCCCTTTTGTGAAGAGACAATGGTAGTGATTTTTACCGGAGCCCAGTGAGCATTGGCAACACGAAGATGGAGCAGTTACTGAGAGACACGGCATTGAAGGGAGTGCAGAAGAATTACTCCAGTTTCTTGCGGTTTTGTCTTCCTATGTTCTCTCTCTCTCTCCTTTTTTTCCTTTTTGCTTCCTGTTGTTCTAACCTAGCCAGAAGTCCTCAGTGGGATTGGGGAGTGTGGCGGGACAGAAGATGCAGCCAGCGGGGATCAGTCTTTCTGAGAACTGTGCAGGGCAGTGGGGGGCAGAAAATTGTGTCTAGGAGCTGGGTGGGAGGGGATGTTTCAAACAGAATATCCAACACACCAGTAACTAAGATTTTCACTTTGTAAAATGTTCTCTTCTTAAATTGTTGATTAGATATTTATTTTAAAATTACAATAAGTAATATTTGGCAAAAGTCTAAATCCATCAGAGTGGAACCCCAAAGGTGAGGAACTCTGTATAAATATACTGTAAAATATGACTATATTAAAAATATTAAGTGACAACTTTAGATGTATTATTATCACTGATATAGGATTTTTCTGAGACCCACTTATAGGCATCGGGATCTCTTCCATGTCCTCTAGTATTTAGTATTATTGATAGCAGCAAGATTGGTCACATTGATGTTCTTAGCTTGATTATGAATCTGTGAATTAAAAGAATTTTTAAATGATTCTCAAATAAATGGCAAGCATTTGGAATCATCTCTTTGTAAGTTATGATGTTATTTTATTATCTAAGGGATATCATTTCTGAATTAAAATTACTTTATCTCTTTCTCCGTTACTAATAATAGTCTTCTTTCTTCTTATCTTTATAGTATTAGTATCAGTTTTTATCCATCTGGAATCACAACCTTTCCTGTTTACAAATTTTCATCAAAGCTCTTAGAAATATGAATTATGTCTTTTTTTAGGGATTTTCTTTTAACAGATACTTTAGTTGAATGGTATCATTTTCCGAAAGGGAGTGATTTATCACCCAAAATGTAGTAATCTACTTGGTTCAACAAGCACTTTTAATTATGGCTCACTTTTAGATGTCTTCCGCTACAATCTAGAAAAAGAGATGGTTGTCTATCAATTGTTTGTCAGAAAAATCTATTTGTACATATTACAATGACTAGAATGAAGAGTTAATCAAAACCTTGATATATTTTTGCATTCAAAATTGGCTATAAATGTAGAATAGCACTATTTTTTTTTGCCTTAAAATGCTTGTAACCTTATAATACATGTAATATTGTTTCAGTGCAGGTAGTGATTTTAATGAATGGTATAAAACTTAAGTATTTCTGTGGGTCTTCAAAAGAAATCAAATTATTAATTTTGAAAGTCCTTATTGTTCTTTTACACAGGCAAAACATAGGTTAGATTGAAAAGAGAATAACTAGTAAAAATGCTTAAATTAAAACATAGCAAAAATATTACTTACAAATATTAATAATTATAAGAATTACCAGATAACACTGGATATTATGATACTGTCACTAATAATATTTATATATAAGATGAAAAAGGAAGTTACATGGAGGCAAAAAAAATGGTTGAGGTGGTTTAAGAAGAAAGATGCTGAAGTTAACTGCTTGGGTTTGTTAGTTGTATGTGACTTTGAGGAAGGTAGTTAATACTCCTGATACTCTATTTCTCATCTTGTGGGAGGAAAATTCTTGTATCTACTCTGTGTAGTAATAATAATAACTTTATTATTATAAATAATCTTAAGGTTATTATACCCTGTATATTTTGATATATTATTATTATTTTACTAACAGTAATAATATAACACACATCTAATTCAGAACAATGCTGCTAAATTCAGCAAGGTTAACGCAAGTATGTTGTGTTTTCAAGTCATGTTATGGATTTATTTTTAATAGAACATATTTTTCACCTTGCTTTCCTTGAAATCAAATCTATTCCTAGAGTATAATGAATTTTGTGATTCCTTCAACAACAGAGTGAATGAAAACCTACTACGTTTCTTGCATTCTTGATGTATTACATTTGGTTTTGTGACATAAAAGTTCAGGGGTATATATATATATATATATATATATATATATATATATATACACAGGACCTTGCTTCTATCACAAGCTAGAATTTATTTTGCTTTTGTGAATACACCGCTGAGCATCTTTTACATGAACATTCTGCCTTTGAGAATACATGCAGATCTAGTTGGCTTGTTTTCCATTAGTGCTATGGTATGTACACCTATGTATATGACATCAAACTTGGCATATATTTGTGATGAAATAGACGAGTTATATGAAAGGAGTATCATAGCAGGAATTTATCTTGAAAAACGTCTCCCAGCAGGCAACACTACTGTGAAGGTAAAATGGTCAGTGGTTGCCAGGTGTTTAATGTTGAGAGGAAGGGTTGAATACGTAAGCAAAAGGGATCTTTTTAGAGCAGTGCAACAATTCTCAGTGATACGGCACTTGTGGATACGTGACACTGTGAATTTGTCAACACACATTGAACTTTACAGCATAAATCTTAATACACAAATAAAATATCTGGAATGCAGAAAGTGACAAAACAATAACCACATTACAAATGTATGGAACAACCTCCCTGAAGGGAGGAAACAGTGCTGACCTAAGTAACTTTGGAAATGAGTGGAGTCTGTCAAACTAAAGAAAAACACAGAAACTTTCATAAGCACTGTACTCTACTTAGTAAAATTGTTGCCCACAAGGGTACAGGTTTATGATTCTGATAGTGTTATGAACATATTCTGGAATCGAACAATTATGTAAATGGATGGCAGAGCATGGGAGCCAGGTTTTGCACAACTGGAGTGAGAATTTACAGATGAGCAAAGAGAAGAAACCAGAATAATCCTTGTGACAATGGATAAGAGTTGGAAGCATCAGTATGAACTTATGTTTAGCTTAACATGGATACAGACAGACACATAGAAATATTTATAGATATGTGTATATACACTGTTGCTTTATGTACACATACATTTCCTTGCTTTCTTAGCAGATAGAACCTAGAAGCAGTGCTCCACCGTGACAACAAGCACACTTTGTGCCCAAATCTTGGCTTCTAATACAACTCCCCAATAAAAGTAACCAGAGCAATTGGAGAAATGGCTGATTCTAGGACTGGGGCAGGAAATACATACCATGATCCTGCTGCATCTTATAGTGATAGAAAGTGCATAATTACTTAAAAAAAATACAAAACAATAGGAAGAAAATGATCAACAATGATGGGGGTATGTCAAAAGGATATGGGGGCAACTGAAAGAGCTCCCCAAATAAATAAAGTATTGGATTATAACCCAAAGTATAGAATAAATACCCATGAGTTCATACATGTATATAAATAAGTGAATTAATAAATAATGGGGGAGAAGAGACAAATTTCCTGTATAGAACAATCCCAAATAGCTTATGTAGGTATTCTGCCCTTAAGAAGGTGAAGCATAATTCACCACTCCTTAAGTGTGGGCTGCACAGAGTGACTTCCTTCCAAAGAATGCAGTCGGAAAAAGGGTCAAAAAAGGAAAACTTTACAGTGTTGAAACTTGTCTAATACTAGCAATTCAGATGATCAAGGTTAACCTCAACATTGATAAGTCATATTGAAAGTATACCCCCTTGATATGATGTGATGAAAATAGCATTTTACCTGTTTTCTTCCTCTCCAAAACACATAACCTACTCTAATCATGAAAACAAAAATAACATCAGAAAAATTTTATTTGAGACATTTTTAGAATACCTCACCAACACTCTTTAAAAGTGTCAAAGTCATCAAAATCAAGGCAAGACAGAGAAATTGTCACAGCCAAGAGGAGACTAAAGAGGCATGGAAACTAAATGTAATGCAGTAATATGGATGAGACACTAGAATAGTAGAATGATATTGGTTAATAATGCTTTATCATTGTTGGTGTATTAATTGCAAGAAATGTATCATGCTAATAGGAGATGTAACATGGGGAACTGCTTGTGGACATATGGGAACTTTCTGTATCATTTTTACAACTTTCTATGTCTAAACTGTTACAAAACATAAAATTTACTATAGAAATAACTCCTATCGTATGTTACATTAGTGCATGTTATTCACAAAGGAGCATATCCAGACTAGTCAGTAAAAATACATTCACACATTTCAGTATCACCAAATTCTTAAAATGTAGCTATTATTTTTTATAGGGGAGAAACCTGAAGCTCACAGAGGCTACTTAACTTACTAAAGATCAATTAGTATTGAAATCATTTATTATTACCTCAAATTAAATATTCTATTTTCTACAATACCATGCAATGGAAAATGATATTCTCAAAATGATTATCCAGAAGAATTGCACAATAAAATGTGCAGTATTCCCAGAAAGGGGAGAACAAAAGTACATTAACATATATTATAAAAATATTTTAAAGTATTCAAACCTCTACAATAAGACAGTTTAAAACAAGAATGGTTTAAATAGGAGAAATTACTTGACACATGGGCTACAATCAATAAAAAACTAAAATTATTCGACCCAAAGCAGACCTCAGAGAGATGGCCCAGTTCGAGAGCAAATAAATCCTATAACAATGAGAAAATTTGAGTCTAGCATAAGAGACAGAACTGTTTAGTATTATACAACTAGTTAGAAAGGAGTTATTTAGGAGTTGTTAATAGGGTTCAGGTATCCTGATTTCCATTAGTCCCAATATATCATATAAAGCAATGAAAATGTCACTGCCACTTTTACTAGAAAAGTAGAATTTTCAACTCTATTATACTATTATTCCTGGAAATGACATGGCAAAGTTTATGAAGAAGTATATATACACACACAAACGTATGAATACATATATATACACACACACATACATATATATGTATATGAATACATATACAAGTAAAAATAAATACAAAACCTGACTCATTTTTAAAGGAAATGACAGAAAAACAGCATGTGTGTTTGTGTGTGTGTATGTGTGTGTGTTTCCCAAACCATAACATTTTTTTAAAGCAATTATAGGATTGTGCCAATAATTGTTTGAATCAGGTAAAAGAGCAGTTTTTCATGATAAAGTATTTTAGTTGCCAACCATAGCAAACTGTTTTAAAAATAAACAACATTTGGGGCTACCTGGTGGCATAGTGGTTAAGTTTGCACACTCTGCTTCAGCGGCCCAGGGTTCGTGAGTTCAGATACTGGGTGTGGACCCACACACTGTTCATCAAGCCATGCTGTGGCAGTGACCTATATACAAAATAGAAGAAAATTGGCACAGATGTTAGCACAAAGACCATCTTCCTCAAGCAAAAAGAGGAAGATTGGCAGCAAATGTTAGCTCAGGGCCAATCTTCCTCACCAAAAAAAAAGTAAACAACTTTTGTTTTATTCAAGAGTAGCAGTAGTGCTCTGCTTGTTGTAGTAAAGCACACTGCTAAGATTTCCAACTTAAAAATTTTTCAAGATTCAAATGTATACTTTGCCATGATGCTGAAAAAAATCAGAATTTCATAGAAGAAAAAGATAGTTATTCCTTCACTGACAATTTGAAGCTCTCAAGATTAGAGAAGTACTATTATAAAGCACCACCAGGATTACTAACAATCTGAACCCTCTTGATGAACTGTGTTATCTTTCTATAACTTACATCTCAGGAACTTCAAATACCCACATCAGTGAATCATGGTCACGTGAAACATTCCATGTGGATAAATTTGAAAGTGCACTTTGAATATCCATCCTATGTCAACAGTGTGATTATAATGTATAAATAAATGTATTATTGGTAGCTAGTTGGTGATTAATTTTCCTCCCTAAGAAAAAATTTAAATACCCTTTATTTTATTATAATTCTGGCATAATTGGGACTACCTCCAGGTAACATATTGAATTAAAAAGTCAAAGAGGCAAATGGTACTAAAAGTACATTGATGATTTCTGTTTAACTTCCATCAAGAGTTCTTAGAGCTTCTCTCAGTGTCTAGCATATTGCATGTCTTCTATGAATTAATTTATTCGGAATAACTTCACAGGGGATTATTTAAAGCTAAATCTTGAAGCATGCTTAATGGCTCTGGCTTTGGAAGTCAGAGGGTCATCAAAGCCCAATTTCAAAATTTATTAAATCTACAAGGATAATTTAGTTTTTAAACTTGTTTAGCCTCTGTTTACTCAGTTGCTGAAAGAATCCTACCTGAGGCAGAGACTACCAGATGTTCATCAACCCCATTTCTTCTTCCTGTAAGCACAACTACACTCCTTTTCAGACTTTCTTGCAGTTACATACGGCACTGAACTGAGTTCTAGCCGATGGACGGTGACCCAAACTGATGTGCAACACTTATAAGACTGAGTCACACACAAACCAAACAAAACAAAACAAAAAGCTTTAGGCAATCCTTCCTGCTCTTTCTCACTCTATTGGCTGGATGTCACACCTCGGGGTAAACTGGAAAGCCACTGACACAGTGCGAATGGCAGACTCTTCACCACTTTATCTCTGAATAACTGTGCAGACAATTGCCGTATGCAGCTTATGGTCAGAAATTTTGAATTACTTTGGTCTTTGTGCAGGAACAAGAAACACCTTTCTATTCTATTTGAATCACTATTTTTGGTTGTTTTTGTTACGGCTGTTGTCCTACTCTAAGAAATGCAACCAATATGTTAAGGTTACTTTGGGTATGGAATAAGAAAACTCAGATAAAGATTTTAGCACAGTAACTTGCACAAGACTTCAATAAATGATACCAAGGTCTGAGCTAGCACACACAACACCTGTAAGTATACACAAAACTATCCATGCTTGGACAGAAAAATTGCCTATCTGGATGAACAAATTAGAAAAACTTCCTCCATACTGATCTAGTTACTGTACTTGGTTTAGCAAAGGAAGCCAAATTTCACTCACCCTTACACCTCCATTAGGTGTCTGATTGAAGTAGAAAAACTCTACAATCATTTGGAGTTGTCATTAAACAGCAATAAAAACAATTGAGGGAGGATTGGGCATGAGAACTCTAGATGCAAAAGTGTGGTTTTTGAAATAAAGTAATGAGGTGTCTGAGGGATGGTGACAGTGAAGAACGAAGACACTTAAGAAACAGATCAAATACATCAAATTGTGCTGGGAGATGACATATAAGGCATAGAAGATACTGTACCAATGTTCAAGTGATTAATAGTCCAGTGCTCAATGTAACTTATAGGGAACATGTCTGATGATTTAAAAATCAGACTACAAATAGAATGCTCAAGAATCATTGGGGAGTTTGCTCAAAACAGATGATCTTTCTCCACAAAAGGAGATTTTCTTATAGAAAGCATGTCATGGGACACACGAGTCTGTACATTTTACAAATACATCAGTTATTTGTGGGGCTGGAGATTCTAGAACCACACTTTGAAAAAACTCCTTACAACTCTTTTCTTATCCTGATTCTACTTCTCATTAGGAAGCTTTGTGTTCAGTAAAGTAACTGGTTATTTAATATTTACCCTTTGCTATAATCTACACAAGATGCCAGAGATATAATAACAACTAAATCATGATTTTACCTCTCACGGTGACTATTGGGAGAGTGATAAACAATTATAAATATTACACTTTTGTGATATATGCAAAAACAAAAATATAGTCACAAACTTATGAAGCAAATCAGAGGAGGAGTGATTTAACTTTGTTTGAAATAAAAGAGTAGTCAGAGAAAACTCCCCAGAGAAAGAGAAACCAGAAACCTGTTAGAGGAGAAAAATAAGAATCTGCCATGTAGACAACAGGAGAAAGAAGATTCAGGCACTAGAATGAACTTGGGGAGAAAATGGGTATTTGAAATGCTTGGTGTGTTCAGCAAACTAAATATAATCCAGTTTTGCTTGTGTTGCAAACACCAAGTGAGTGATGTAGTATACAGAACAAAGTATTGTTAAAAAAAGAACATATTTTTAAAATGTGATTTCCTGAGAACTCACTACTGCACTAAAGAGATAATAGTACTTTAGCGCCTTGGCCATGAGTGCATATCTCATAACAAAGACAAAAACGTGTTTTTATACATTCTTCACAATTAGATTGCTTGCAAAGTGTCAAACATACCTGTCTGACTTATGGCATTTATGTCACTTAAGTCATATATGTCATCTTCACCATAGAATTTTTAAGCCAGGTCTTACTTTCTTTGTCTGTAAAATGGACAATGGTAATAGTACCTACTTCATAGAACTATGGTGAGGGTTAAGTGGGGAAAAAAAAATTATCAAGCGTGCTTGGCATCATGGCCGCCACCAAGTAAACACGTGCTGATCACCATTTGTGTTTCTGATTGTCGTGTAAGTGATTGAAAGCTGATATTAAGCATATAGACTCATAGAATTTTGGAGCTCTGAACCTTGGACATCACTTTAGCATCTGCAAAAGTGTAACACGTACACATCCTTTTGAGCACACTGTGGCGCTTCCTCATTGCTCTCAGTACTCTCATAGGTGTTACCTTAGAATTTATCTCAAAAGAGCTCTCTGGGTGCCACAATTTGTCAATTGGGGTCAGCAAAAGACTACAATTTGTCTGTCATCTCATGCTTAGTAAAACTATTTTTCTTAGACATGAGGAGACTAACAGTAACACTACATTTTACCTACATATGTGTAAGAATAGTCTTGTCCTTATAATGACAAAAAATGATTTGTTACAGTTTAAAGGTACAAGAGAATGCAAGGAAGAAAAGAGTATTAAATGAAAGCAGTTAGCATCAGATTTATAATCCACATCTCTTTGGTAACATTTACTGCTAGATTTTTGAAACTGTTTATATTTGTCTTTATTCAAGTTTATATAATTATCTTGTATGCTACCCTAAAAAATAAAACACAAATATTATTTTTAGCTAAACAATAGACAAATTACAGGAACATGTGAGATTTAGGCTAAGTAGTAAAATCAAAATCGATGTAGATTTTTTTTTAAAGTGTAAAATGTCAGCATGTGAAAATCTAGCTTCTATAAACAAATTGCAAACTGTCAAATATAAAACATGTAGATATATAAATATTAATATTTATATTTTCATGCTTTCTTAAAGAATATGTTGGCTTTCTAGATATAAGTTGCCTGACTTTTGATAAGATACTGTTAACTTTTTTATTTCTTTAAAAACAAAATATTAGCAAACCAAATTCAACAGTATATAAAAAGAATTACGACCAAGAGGAATTTATTCCAGGTATGAAAGGCTAGCTCAACATTCAAAATTAATTAATACAATTCATCATGTTAACAAGCTAAAGAAAAGACAATCGTATGATCATATCAATAGGTATAGAAAATGCATTTGACCTATAGACCATAAAAACTCTCAGCAAAATAGAAATAGAAGGTAATTTCCTGAACTTAATAAAGGACAGGTACAGAAATCTACAAATAACATCATACTTAATGGTGAGAAACTAGATGCTTTCCCAGTAAGATCAAGGATATTCTCTCTCACCACTCCTACACAACACAGAAGTAAAGGCAATTCAATAGAGAAAGGAGAGTCTTATCAACAAATGGTGCTGTAAAAACTGGACATCCACATGCAAAATAGTGAATCTAGACATAGACCTTACTCCCGTCACAAAAATTAACTCAAAGTGGATAATAGACCTAAAAGTAAAATGTACAGCTATAAAACTCCAGGAAGACAACATAGAAGAAAATTGGTGCCCTTTGCTTAACGTGATGACTTTTTAGATACAACACCAAAAGAACTATTCTTAAAAGAGAAAATTCATATTAGACTTCATTAAAGTTGAAAACTTCTGCTCTGTGAAAGACACTGCTAAGAGAATAAAAAGACATGCCACAGACTTAAGATAAAATCTTTGTAAAACGTATATCTGGTAAAGTACTAGTATCCTAGATATACATAGAAATCTTAACATTCAACAATTAGAAAACAAGCAACCCAATTAAAAATAGGCAAATGATTTGAACAGGCATCTCACCAAAGAATGAATATACATGTATGTATATATATATATGTATATATATACACACACACATATGCACATTAAAGATTGTCTAAAAAACATCTTCAGATCAATATCTACACTTGTGTCTGACCAAATAACTGAGCCCCATAGCCGAGCCAAATTGACACATAACATTAACCATCACACCTAAGTTAGATATTTTTGATGTTTTTCCTGCTTAGTGTTCTCTGAGCTTCCTGGATCTACGGTTTGGTGTCTATCATTAATTTTGGAAAATTCTCATTCATTATTGCTTTAAATTTTCTTTTATCTTTTTATCTTTCTTCCACTTCTAGTATTCCCATTACACATATATTACTCCTTTTTTAATTGTCCCGTGGTTTTTGGCTATTCCATTCCATCTGTCTTATTTGTTTTCTTTGCATTTCAGTTTTGGAAGTTTTTACTGACATTTCTTCGAGTTTACTTCTTTCCTCAGCCGCATCCTATCTAATGATGAGTCCGTTGAAGGCATTCCTCATTTATGTTACAGTGTTTTTGACTTCTAGCATTTCTTTTTGAGTCTTCTCTTAGGGTTCCCATCTCTCTGCTTACATTACCCATCTGTTCTGCATGATGTCCACTTTTTCCACTAGTGCCCATAGCATATTGTAGTTGTTTAAATGCCTTGTCTGATAATTCCAACATCTCTGGCCTTATCTAGTCAGATTCTGATGCTTGCTGTATCTTTTAAAACTGTGCTTTTTGTCTTTTACTATGTCTTATAATCTTTTCTTGAAAGCCAGATATGATATACTGGAGAAAGGATGTGAGGTAAATAGGCCTTCTGTGTGAGGTGTTATGTTTGTCTGAGTAGGAGTTAGGCTGTGTTTACTGTTAAGTGTAAGTGTCAGAGGCTTAAATTTCCTCTAGCGTCCTTGTTTTTGTCTCCCCTGTTGTCTGTGGGTTTCCCTAGAAATTTCTTTTAAATGTGGTCTAAGACCTGCAGTTCTTCAGTGGTATTCACTGTTATTATACAGGAGCCCTGTTGATGTGATGGTAAGGAGTGGAGGGAGGGGACACATCGCATAGTCCTAAGATTAGATCTCAGTTTGAGCTGCAACCTTCATAAGTGTTTCTCAGTCTCCACTCTCCCACTCTCAGGTGAGAAAGGAAGGCTAGAGGGAGCTGGAGTAATGTTATTTCTCTTACCCCAGGTCTGTGAGGCTCCAGTAAAATTCCAGTGGGTTAGGCTCTGGAAAAATAATTTCCCTTGAGGCAGCCATTGTTGAGAAGACAAGATGCTCTGGGTGTATTTCAGAATGGCTACTTTCCCTCTCTCCCTGCTGGAAGTCAAAGCATTAGGGGATTTTTCTCAGATCTTTACTGTGAGAACCTAGTAGAGATCCTGGGGGTAAAAGTGTGTGCATTGGTGGAGGGTGGGGAGGTGCTAAGAGTGGCTTCTCCTTGGAGGTTTTTTTTTTTTTTTTTTGGTGAGGAAGATTGGCCCTGAGCTAACACCTGTGCCCATCTTCCTCTATTTTATATGTGGGACGCCTGCCACAGCATGGCTTGATAAGCAGTAAGTAGGTCCACACCTGGTATCGGAACCCACAAACCCTGGGCCTCCAAAGAGGAGTGTGTGAAGTTAACCACTATGCCACTGGGCCAGCCCCTCCTTGGAGTTTTTAACTCTCTAATTCGCCCACACTGAGCCTCCAACAATTTCATCAAATGCAGTTTAAGTGTTCCTATCCTAGTACTAGTTCCTACAGAGGATTTTGCTCCTGGGCTTCTGCTCTGATAAACTGAATTTCTGTACCCAACTCTGTCTCTCCAATTCTGGGGGCAGCAGTTTTCCCTGTGACCTAAATTTTCTACTAAACCGAGTTGTTGATTCTCAGTTTGTCCTTGTTGTGATGATGAGAGTAATGGCGTCCGAGCTCCTCACATTCTGGTCTAGAAACAGGAAGTCTTTCCCCTTTACTTTTAAACCAAATCAATGTAAAACCTAACAAACAAACCAACAAACAAGAAATTTCTTTGACTCCATGTTCACTCCAAGTGCTTTATTTTCTACCTGCACTCCCTCATTTTATTCATCATCCTCTGCCTGTTATCTTCTGCCTATGGCCTCAATCCTCACCCTGGAGTTAAAATGTTCTTGCTAAGGTCACACTTTCCTAACTGCTAAACCTAATACAAACTACTTTTTAGGTCTTATGTTAGTTAACTTATCAATAGCCTTTTAAAATATGGACTATTTTCTTGAATATGCTTTTCTTGATTTCCAAAATCCTATTTACTTTTCTTCTTCTCTGGTTACTTCTCAATGCCTTTTATCAGGTCTTGGTTTTAGTTTGTTTGTCTCCTTAATTTGTCATCAATGCTGGGGCTTTGTTCTAAGATGTTTTCCCTTTTTATTTTTATATATTTCCTATAGGTGATGTCACACTCTCCTAAAGAATTATTTACTAAAACCTCCTCCGCCAAATCACTCATCAGTTCCCCCACGTTTGTTACTTACCTCAGAGAATGACATCATCAATCACCCATTTGCCTTAGTTGAGAATCCAAATTGATTCATTCAAGTGTCACAATAATGTATATGTATGTGTTTATAAATATAGAATATTAATATTAATAAAAATAATTGAAATAAATATACATTTATTTTATATAATATATATTATTACGCATATATAATAAAAATTCAAGTCCCTAGCACAGATGCAACAGTACAGAAAATATACAAGAATGCTATAACATATTTTATTCAAGTTTTTGATTGTTAAATTCTCTTAAGGACTTCAGATCCTCCAAATAATTTGCATCCGTGTGAACAAATGTCATTTCTTTCTTTATGTGTATAATATTATGGAATTATTGTCAATAATTCACCTAAATAATAGCATATGGATGCAAAAAATGCAATAGCAAAAGGTAGAATTCAAAGAAAAGCAATAACAGACCTACATAAATAAAACTTTTAATGTTAAGCCAAACCTCTACTGTAATAAATCACAAATCATGCACATATTCCCCATGATATAGACTTTTCTTAGAGAAGAAAAGCCCAATTTTGGCTTCTCAGACATAATTCAAATATTAAAATCTAGTTTTTATTTTTCTGTGGAGAAAAACCTGTTATGAATCTGAGAGATGTTTTTACGTAGAATACAAATGGGACACTAGTGTAGCATGCAATGTGGTGGATTTGACAGATTTTTATCAAGAAAATCTGCATTCTTTATTTCTAAGAAAAGGTAAGCACCATAGTCCGTTGCTATAGGTTATGTTTGAACTCCTAATAGCCTGAAATAATCCACAACAGAGAGACTAACAACAAAAACAGTCACCAGTAAAATAATATATCTCATTGTGAAAATATTTATTATAAGTGCAAATTATAAAAGTAATCATGTTAGACACCTTGGTATATACTTCCAGTAAACCTGATGATTTGGTCTTCTCTTCTACCAGCATCTCTATCTGAATGTTCTTTTTCTTCTTTCTAACCCAAGAAGCATAGAATTTGAAGATCTGTGAGAGATCATTTGCCTCTGAAGAGTTTCTAAACAGTAGATAACAGTAGAATCAGATCTTCCATATAGATGGTGCCATATTTTCTCAGGAAGCATCAAAACACTTTAAACTATATTATGGTGTATGACATTATTACCTTGAAGATGCTTTGGGCACAGACATAGTTGGGTTTTGGTGGTGAGTGGGGATAGAGGATATTGAAACACTCTCTGCAGTAAATGCAGAACCCATTTTTAGAAGTTCATCGACAGTGTTATGGAGAACAGTTTCAGGAAGAAGCTATTGAAACCACAGCAGTGGACATGGAAAACGTTATTTAGAAATATTTTTAGGAGACAGCAATGTGGAGACTTCACAGAGTAGAATTTGGAGGTGCAAGAAAGAGAGCAGTCAAGAATGATTCACAGCCTCTTTTCCAGCTGGAAACATAGAGTGAGTTACAGAGAGCTAAAAGAAGGTTCTAACCATGCCAGATACTCTGAAGTTAAAAACAACTCAATGTTGTAGAACTGAAGGCCAAGCTTATAACAAATTTGCCCAGAAGTTATTTTTTTGTTAAAAAAAAAAAAAAAGAGGCAGATTCACATGTCAGGGAAAAATAAGCACTATCCTGAGGAATACAGGTAAATATTCTGAAATGAATCAGGTGGCTAGAACTGCAATTTATGAAATCTAGCAACTTTGGTGCACTTGTGGAACCCACATCAACATTTGTCATCAGGATGAGGGTATGTGTGGTGTGAGGTGAAAGGTCTAGAAGTCTCCACGTCGCCTTTGCTTTGCCAAATAGTCAATGGCACTTTGTTAAGTTCAACGAAGCTTTAGTTAACATGCTGAAGAGTGTGAAATCATAAATTGTATGGAGTTACCCAAGCCTGAAGACAGCAAATGAACTGATCTACAATTGTGGTTATGGGAAAATCAGTTAAAGAAAATTACCCTAAAAATTATTATGTGTGTCACCCAAGACCTTCTCAGCAGACTGATAGAAAAATCACATGTATTCCTTATTTTATCTATATAACTCCAGTGTTTTTATTGAGCCAGCACAATATTCTAATTTAAAAAACTAATGTAATTATTTTCATGTTATATTGCATGGTAGCATAAAATACTGAGTTATTCTGTAACATTACAGCGTCAATTAATTAAAATTTTATTTCAAATAGATATTGTAAAAAAAATTGATTTTCATTAGCATTTTCAAAAGCCTTTCAAAAGATGTTACTTTCTAAAGCATTTGGCTGCTAATAGTTGTGAACAGTGAAGATGGCGCCCATAGCTTCCTCTTTTATTTTCAATTAGATTTTGATATTGTATTACATAAGTCTTAAAATGAAATAATTTGGACCCTCTTTCCCTAGGAGTTAGCCTTTTTACAAAGAGATATTTCTCTTTCACAGATTGCTTTAATATAGTTTTAAATCCCTGTCTTACTTTTTTCAAAAAAAAAATGCTTTGTTTATGCAATAAAGATGTGAGGCCATGTGTTTAATTACAGAAATATAAAGGGTGAATCGTGGAACACCAGCAGTCATTCTAGAGAATCATAAAATAACCAAGTGAGACTCCTAGGTTAATTAAAATGTCACATGTTATTAAGTTTGATGGCAAGTAGATAAAAAGTACACACGATCAATTTGTATTTTCGCCCTAAACCTCATTATTGTTTATTAAAGTGTCAAATCAACATGCTTCTTGTTTGCATTGTACGCAACTCATGAGTTACTGATAATTTTAAAATGCCTTAAAGGACTGGGCCTGTTACTGAAATAGTATTCTTATCATATATTAATAAAAAAGATAAAATATTCAGAAACTTCTTGGTGATCTGACTCTATTGACATCTCACCCTTGTAAAGTTGTAGATACGGCTTTGCTAGAACTAGGCCGGTGCTTCAAGAATATTATCTACTGCAATCCAAATGCGATCCCATAAATCGTTGGAAACCCAGGAGTTCATTCCAGCCTTACACTGTGAATAGTTTAACATACTTGCTTTTTTAAACAAGTAAGAAAAACAATACTTACCAATCCTTGAATATATTTCGTGGCCTAGAGCAAATGATCTATACTAATGGTATTTAATACTACCTTAGTGAATATTGGTTCATTCATTCATTAAATAAATTTTAAAACATTAATTGAACTCCTGGAATACATACTGTGGTTCAAGCTGAGAAACTTTCCTCTGGGAGAGAATTTCAATGTGGAAACATAATCATTTGATGGAATAAACACTATACTGGAGACATGACTGCAGTTACTGAGGAAAAGAAAGGGAAGCAGTTAAATTTCTGTGAGATGCAAAGGGAGTTCCTCCAAGAAAATGATATTTATAGTTTATAATAAAATACAGCTAAACTGTTTTTTAAAGTTACTCAATATTTTTCTCCTAATTAATTTACATGTTTTAAAAAACATAAATGAGTTTATTAATTTCCAATTTTGCTTATTCAGGAAATGATTACACATGTGACATGAATATAGACTGTGGGAGTGGACTAAACTTCTCCAGAACCTGGGCTTGACAGGGATGATTTCATGTCAAGGGCAAAATCTTCTGGAAAATGAGTGAGACAGATCAGACAGCTCTGAGGGAGATGAAATTCTGAATGCCAAAAAGGTGACAAGAGCCACCTGTGGGTCATATTGAGCAAATCCCTTCAATCACAACTATACCCCAGATCTTCAGCAAATTCATTTTTACAATATGATTATATTTCCTGGCTGAAAAGCACAGAGCTTCATATCTGGGTCTGTTGAGAGGTGGACTCAGGAGAGACTCAAAAAGATCCTTGAAATGATAAGATTTCATGTATTTTTTCTGAAACTGTGGGAAGAGAAACGGTCTCATCCCAGTTGTGAAATCAGCGATTTGGGGCAAGCTCCTAAATATGAAGGAGCACAAAATTTCTAAATGGCATGTTACAAGTAGGGTGACTTTCTCACATCCTTTGACATAAGGTGCTTATCATATAAAATCATTTGCATTGATGTGAATCAGCAATGCTCTTCTCCCATGCTTTCCAAACCACTGGACTCAGTCTAACAACAGCACAAGAATTTGAGAGCAGACATCCATATAGAAAGTCCATTGTACACAGTGTAACGTGTCTTTACTAGAGAGAATTATCCTTTGAAAAGTAAACTGTCTCTTGAAATTGCATTGTAGACATAATGATAGAATCTGCTGTTTTAATAAATTATAGTTCTTTCTGGAAGCAAAAAGAGGTAATAATATAATTACTAGTTAACGCAAAATAAATTATTGAGCAGTTGGTATGTGCCAGTCACTCTTCTAGGTTCTAAGAATACATTGTTGAATGAAATCAGCAAAAATCCCTATCTGTCCACTTGGAACTTATATTCCAGTGGGAGGAGACAGGAAGTAAAAAGTGAAATTCTTACATAAGTAAACTATATAATAAATTAAACTGTGATAAATGCTTTACAAAAAAATAAATACTGAGAATGCAAGAGGTACAATTGATAGAGTTATATAAAGTAGACCACATTGAGGTAATATTTGGACAACAAAGAGAAATAGCCATATGTATATATGGAGAAAAACCACTCCAGTCTAAGGGCACAGCCAGTGAAAAAGTCATGTGGCAAAAGAGTGGTTGGAGTCTTTAAGAAACATCAAAGAGGAAGATTAACTGGAGTAGAATGAAAGAATCACAGAGTTAACGTGAATCCAGGTTGTGTAGAACCTGGTAGGTCATTATGAAACCTCTGGTGTTTACTCTGAGAAAAATAAAGATTCACTGAAGGAATCTGAGAAGTGACTGGTATGATGTAAATTAGTTATTAATAGGATCACTCTGGGTGATATGTTGAGAATAGGCTCTATGGAGACAAAAGTAGAAGTAGGGAGAACAGTAGGAGGTTGTTGAAATAATCTAGACCAGAGGTGACAGTAAGTCAGACCATGTGGTAGCTATGCAGATGGTGGGAGGTGATCAGAGTCTAGATTGTTCTGAGATAGAATCAACAGGATTTTCTGATGGATTCATGAGTGTTGTGGGAGAAAGAGAGGAGTCAATTATGATTGCAAGTGTTTGGTCTACAAGGACAGAGTTGTCAATAACTGAGATGCTGAAGGTTGCGAGTGAGGGATTTGGAGAGACATGTGTGGAAAGAGATGTTGAGTAAAGTTTGATTTGACATGTTAAGTTTGAAATATCTACTAGACATCAAGGGGAAATAACAAGTCTGAAATTTCCTGGAGAAATGTGAGCTGAAGCCAATTGTAAAGCCTGTCAACCCAAAAATCTGGCTGAGATCACCAACAGAGTCATTGCAGGTAGAGAATAGAAGTGTAGCAGTTGAGCACTCTGCTGTTAAGAGGTCTGGGAGAAGAAGAATGAGCAAAGAAAAGGTAGAAGGCATTAGTGCAAACCAAACTTGTTCCAGCTTCTGTTATCACTCCAAACCTTTGTGTTGCTCACTGAAGGCAGAGGTTGTTGATTCTCCTTTGAGTTTTCTTCATTAAGGTCAATAATTGTGGGAAGAAAGATGGGATGCCCTGGAAGCCATGAGAATTTCTAGGTTTCTAGGAAGAGCCACTTATCTGCCATGTTGAATGATACTTACTGATGGCTCAAGTAAGATTAAGACCTAGAATTCAGTGTTCGTAGGTTTACAGTGGTCATGGTAACCACAGAAAGACAATTTTCAGAGGAGTGTTTAGAAAAATCCCAAGAGATAATTTAAGAAAGAACATGAGAATAAAATTTGGAGACAGAGCAATTAGGCAACTTTTTAGGAGGTTTGCTGCAAAGGGGAGCAAATAAATGAATCAAGAGCTTGGGGGGAAATGGACGTAAAAAATGTTTTTTTCTTGTAATGGGAGAGAAAATAAATTACTTGCATGCTGATATATATCATAAAGTAGAGAAGTAAAACATGATGGAGAAAAGAGAGAGAACTACTTGAGCAACATCCTTGACTTGGCATAATAGAATGGGACTCATTCACAAGCAAAGGGGATGGCCATGCATCGGAGCAGGCACAGTTCAGCTGTAGTAATAAGAGGAAAGGTAGGTAGGTAGTTTGATAAGGTGGCTAATGGAAGTGCTCTTAAAATTGCTTCAATTTTCTCCTTGAATTAGGAAGCAAGGTCATCATTTGAGAGTAATGATTGGGGAGTGATGTTAAAGATTTTAGAAGAATTGAGAATATGAGTTAGAAGAGTGGGAGAGTGAATGGATTCGAGAAATAAGCCATGATTGACTTGCAATGTCAATGGTCCTGCTGATGTTCAAGGCAACATATTTAAACAGAAGTCACTCTGATGTTTTTTATTGCTTTTTCAGCCACACCTTTTTCAGCTGCACAGGCACAGGTGGGCTAGGCAGAACACTGGATTTATCCAAAGTTATTATTTTGTTAAGGAAGTGCAATGAAGCAAGAGTGGAGGAGGGGGTAGAGAGTATATTAAAAAAAAATGGTTTTAACGAATGATCATTCTTGGCACGTTTGAGTGGGTTTTTTCCCCTGCTTTATCTGCCAAGGTAGAATTTCCTGAAGAGAAGACCGCTATTATGTGGCTGGCTGTCAAGCAAGAGCTAAAACTCTATACGGAAGAAAGAAACCAGAGGCATTTGTAGGAACAGGAGAAGAGGATTTTGAGTAGTGATTACTATATGGGGCTGAAACATTTCCAACAATCCAGCATTGGAGAAAGAGAATTGAGTGAGTCTAATGCTAGATCCTACGTTAGTAATTATCTATGATAGCAAATCAGTAAATTAGCATAGAATTCTTGACAGCATTTGAATAGGTATATGGTAATTTAGATAGAAGCTAATATACTATTCACCTTGAGATTCTTCATCAACAAGAATAAAAAACCATACTTATATTCATGGATCATAGGGGATATATTTCAGTCATCCACACAATTTGCAAAAATAGCAAAACTGGCCCATCTACATCAAATCATTTCAGGAGTGGCTAACATGGAAATGTTCCTGGAAAAGCTGTATGGGAGACATGATTCATCCATCTTGTCCTCACCTCTCCCTTCCCACAATTCTTGCCCTCAGTGAAGAAAAAAATCAAAGGAGAACCAATTCCTTCTGCTCTCAGTGAGTAATGCCACATGGTTGAGGGAATAAGGGACACTAGAGAAACTAGCTTAATACGGTGAGGCAAAGGTGACGCATGTACCACTAAGTCACCTGAGGACGGAAATAGATAGTCCTTACCCCTTTTATTAGAATTGTCATCCAGGACAATTTGGAATTCGGATTGAATGACCTTTCGAATACATTTTTTTTTCTACAAGAACAGGTGTCACCATAAAAAGAACTCAGTGTTACTACTCCTCAGAGTCAAGAAGATCACATATATATGGGGTAGGTTTCAGAAAAAAAATCAAGGGACTAACTGGAATTTTCTGAGGTTAGCATGTGTTTTTACTGCAGCAAGAACAATAGTGATGATTTTACAGGTTATGGTTTTGAGATGAAGAAAGAGTAAATAAATTATACGGGGTCACATAGTAAGTGAATGAGTCTGTAGTCAATCTTGCATAAAAGAGTTTGCTATCCTGAAGTTGAATTCTAAGGAAGAAAATATTAACCTGCTCCAGTAGAATTTACTGTCTCAACAAGGCAGGAGTGAAGTGCAGAGCAAATCTGACCTACCGAGTATAAGCGTGCACTACTACCAATTTCCCTCCTATAGAAGGCACGTGGTCTGGGGGGGGATCCTAGGGAGGCCAGGCTCCCACCTGAAGATGCTACTGTCTAGCCAATAGGAGTCTGAGACACTCGATGGGCTCTGTCTGGGAGGATGAAAGAATTATGATAGACAACTTACACTCAGAATTTGTTCTGCCTGCCGGGCAACATCTAATAATGACACTGCTTTTTGTATTTGACCCTGTACATTTCATAACTACTCAGATATCCCTAAATCCTTCTTATAATGCAGGACAAGAGGGAACTAGTGCTCTAGAACACAGACTAGAGCATTTCAATTCACGAAAGGCATGAGATCAAGCCAGGAGGCAATCCCCAAGAAGGAATTTAGGGAGAGGAAGATTTTTCCTAATTCTTGGGAAAAAAACAAAAATGTAATCCTTAGGAGGAGGAAAGATAAGCAGGATGGGTGGGCTTCTAATGATGAAGTGCCTGGATTATACAAGTAAATATGTATTATATACTTTCTTCATATTCTCTGCTTCTTGCAACAGCACAAGATGTTGGATGAGGAGGCGACAATTTCTTGGCTTGGCTGTGCTTTACAGGGGCTCAAATAAAGAAAATGAATGTGGCAGCAAAATGGTGGATAATTCCAAGATCCAAGTTGTGAAACCCCTCCCTTTTCTTTCACTTACTCTTCAATTATAAACTATTTCATCACAAAAGCCAAATGTTATTGAACTGTTTTTTGGAAATAGGTGAAGGGTTAGTGCTTCTGTCTAACTCTTACAAAGGGCAGGGTCAATTGACTTACAGGACCAGGGAGCACAGTTGGCACATAATATGAGGAAATACGAAATACGTTGGAGCAATTCGCAAATATAAGGTGGTGATTACTGAATCCACCGAGTTGTGAAAGTAGAGATTCTATCTAGGTTTACTAATATCCTAAAGAAGCAGGCAAGATTCAAATAAATTTTACGTTATATTCAATTCTGTAAATTATTCAAACATCTTATTTTTCTTCCTTCTATTTTTTCATGCACTTTTGGGCATTTCTTGCTCGTGGTCATTTAAATTAAGGGATAAAATAGGAAAGAGAGAAAGTAAGATTCAAGTAAACCATTTCTGCTATTGCTAATAGCTCCATTAATAACTTTCTGATTTAAAAGGTTTCTGAATAGTAATTATTACCCCAGGGTACTGAATAATTTTTAGTGACCTAAGAGTAGAAATGTAGCAGTTAAAGTTGCCTAACTTATAATTTGGTGTATAAGATAGGTTTTAGAATTCATATTTGTGATTATCTAACCTTGGCTGCAAAAAAGTTGTCAAAGTAAATGTTAATCTTTATAGGAAGAATTTCTCAGGGCAGAATAGTACTATGTGGCACCCATGAAGTATCTAGAAAAAGAGAAGCAAGTGGCAAAAGAATGTTCAGAGTTGTGTACGGGCATGTTACGAGTTTAACTGTGGTGGTGGTATCACTATGGTATCACTGTGATGCATCTCTTTCCTTTTTTGTTGATGTTTTAAGACTTAACTCAATATTCTTGACTTTTCAAGACAGCAGAACAAAGCAAATGAAAATTCGTAACAGTAACAGTTAATTATTGGACTAAACTGGCTGTTAGCGTTTTATTTGTTCTATTTTAGTCATTCCGTTCCAACTACTTCCATTCTGTGGAACAATCAACTTAACTTTAATCTACCTCAGGGTATGTGGAGCAACGGGTGCAGATTCTATGTTTTCCTTTGGAGTTCTTAACAAAAAATGGGCCCCTTTTCTTTTGTCCTTATCAAGGCTATTGTGTAAACAAAAACAAGATAATCAGGTTAAACCATGAAGATTGTTTACAGAGAATGCAATAAAGCCATCTGTAACATAAAGCTCCCAATTCATTAAAGTAATATAGGTTTTACTTTAGGTCTCGAGAAATTCTAGGTTACTTAAAGAGAGATATATGTTCTTAGGACAAAAAAGAAATTTATTTATAAATACCTGATTTGCAATTTCTATAACATTTTAAAATCTTTGAGCCATACATATTTCAGGGAAAATAGGAAAAAAATAGAGGGAAAACAGTGGAACTAGTTGTACCTTATTTAACCCTTTGCTCAGAATAATTTTATTATTTAAGCATTAACTAAATATTATTGCAAAGACATTATTTTAGCACAGTATGACTGAAGCTATTCTAATGTTTTAACGATTTCTTAATTTGAAATGGTTAAGACTCGCAAGCTGCAAAAAGCAAAATAAAGAGTTCTTATGAGTCTTTCGCTCAGCTTTCCCCAATGATAGCATCTCTTGTAACCACATTACATTGTCTAAACAAGAAAATGTGTGTTAGCACAATTCTATTAACTCAAGTACAGATCTTATTTGATTTTAAGAGTTTTTATATGCATTGTTTTTGTTTTGTCTCGGTTTGGTTTGGTTTGGTTTTGGTGTATAGTTCAACGAAATCTAATCACATACGTAGATTTGAGTAACCATCAGCACAATCAAGACATAGAGCCATTCTACCACCACAAAGAAACTTTCCTGCATCATCCCTAATGGTCATATCCTTCCTCCAAACCTAACTATGAAAACTGCCAATATGCTCATCACTATAATTTTGTCACTTTGAGTAAACTACATGGACAGAAACATACATGATGTCATCATGTAGAACTATTTATTCAGCATAATTCTCTGGGGATCCACCTACTTTGCTTTGTGCATGAATTGTTCATTCCTTTTTAATGCTGAATAGTATTGCCTTGTAGGGATACACCACAGTATGTTTACCCTTTCACACTTTGAATGATATTTGGATTTTTATCTAGTATTGGGCTATTATAAATATAGCTGCCATAAAAATTCATGTACATGTTTTTGTGTGAACATAAGGTTTCATTTATCTCAGAAAAATACCCAGGAGTATGATTTTAGGGTCTATAGTAAGTGTATATTGAAACCACCAAATTCGTTTCAAGAGGGGTCGTTCCATTACAACTCCCACCAATTATGTACAAGAGATCCAGTTTTTCTGCATCCCCACCAGCAGTTGATATTGTCACTAATTTTTATTGTAACTATTTTAAGAGGTGTGTAGTGATATTTTATTGTGATTATAAATTTGTATTTCCTGAGTGGCGAATAATGATGAACATCTTTTCATATGTTTATTTGTCATCTTATATATTCTTTAGACAATTATCTAAGTTCATTTTGACATTTTCTAGTTGAATTACTGGTTTTCTTACTAATGAGTTTAGAGAGTATTCTGGGCTGAATCATGCCCCCCCCACCCCAAATTCATATGTTGAATTCCTAACCCCCCTAGTACCTCAGAATGTGACTGTATTTGGAGATAGGATCTTTACAGAGGTAAGTGAATTAGAATGATGTCCTTAGGGTAGGCCCTAATCCGATATGACTGGTGTCCCTGTAAGAGGAGGAAATTTTTTTTTTTTTTAATTTTTTGTTTATTGCAGTAACATTGGTTTATAACATTGCAAAAATTTCAGGTGTACATCATTGTACTTCCATTTCTGCATGGACCACATCATGTTCACCACCAAAATACTAATTACAACCCATCACCACACACATGTACCGAATTATCCCTTTCACCCTCCTCCCTCCCCCCTTCCCCTCTGGTAACCACCAATCCAATCTCTGTCCCTATGTGTTTGTTTATTGTTGTTATTATCTACTACTTAATGAAGGAAATCATACGGTATTTGGCCTTCTCCCTCTGACTTATTTCACTTTGCATTATACCCTCAATGTCCATCCATGTTGTCACAAATGGCTGGATTTCGTCGTTTCTTATGGCTGAGTAGTATTCCATTGTGTATATATACCACAGCTTCTTTATCCATTCGTCCCTTCATGGGCACTTAGGTTGCTTCCAAGTCTTGGCTATTGTGAATAAGGCTGCAATGAACACAAGGGTGCATGTACCTTTGCAAATTGGTGTTTTCAAGTTCTTTGGATAAATACCCAACAGTGGAATAGCTGGATCATATGGTAGTTCTATCCTTGATTTTTTGAGGAATCTCCATACTGTTTTCCATAGTGGCTGCACCAGTTTGCACTCCCACCAGCAGTGTATGAGAGTTCCCTTCTCTCCACATCCTCTCCAACACATGTTGTTTCCTGTCTTGTTAATTATAGCCATTCTGACGGGCGTGAGGTGATATCTCATTGTAGTTTTGATTTGCATTTCCCTGATAGTTAGTGATTTTGAACATCTTTTCATTTGTCTGTTGGCCATCTGTATATCTTCTTTGGAGAAATGTCTGTTCAGGTCTTTTGCCCATTTTTTAATTGGGTTGGTAGTTTTTTTGTTGTTGAGATGCATGAGTTCTTTATATATTTTGGAGATTAAGCCCTTATCAGATGTATGGTTTGCAAATATCTTCTCCCAATTGTTAGGTTGTCTTTTCGTTTTGTTGATGGTTTCCTTTGCTGTGCAGAAGCTTTTTAGTTTGATGTAGTCCCATTTGTTTATTTTTTCTATTGTTTCTCTTTCCCGGTCAGATGTGGTGTTTGAAAAGATGTTGTTAAGACCGATGTCGAAGAGCGTACTGCCTATGTTTTCTTCTAGAACTCTCACAGTTTCAGGTCTTACATTCAAGTCTTTAATCCATTTGGAGTTAATTTTTGTGTATGGTGTAAGGTAAGGATCTACTTTCATTTTTTTGCATATGGCTATCCAGTTTTCCCAACACCATTTGTTGAAGAGACTTTCTTTTCCCCATTGCATGTTCTTGGCTCCTTTGTCAAAGATTAGCTGTCCATAGATGTGTGGGTTTATTTCTGGGCTTTCGATTCTATTCCATTGATCTGTGTGTCTGTTTTTGTGCCAGTACCATGCTGTTTTGGTTACTACAGCTTTGTAGTATATTTTGAAATCAGGGAGTGTGATACCTCCAGCTTTGTTCTTTTTTCTCAGGATTCCTTTAGCTATTCCCGGTCTTTTGTTGTTCCATATGAATTTTAGGATTCTTTGTTCTATTTCTGTGAAAAATGTTGTTGGAACTTTGATAGGGATTGCATTGAATCTATAGATGGCTTTAGGAAGTATGGACATCTTAACTATGTTAATTCTTCCAATCCAAGAGTACGGAATATCTTTCCATTTCTTTGTGTCTTCTTCAATTTCTTTCAGCAATGTTTTATAGTTTTCGGTGTACAGATCTTTCACCTCTTTGGTTAAGTTTATTCCTAGGTATTTTATTCTTTTTGTTGCAATTGTAAATGGGATGGTATTCTTAATTTCTCTTTCTGCTACTTCATTGTTAGTGTACAGAAATGCAACTGATTTTTGTATGTTGATTTTGTATCCTGCAACTTTACCATATTCGTTTATTACTTCTAAAAGTTTTCTGGTGGATTTTTTAGGGTTTTCTATATATAAAATCATGTCATCTGCAAATAGTGACAGTTTCACTTCTTCCTTTCCAATTTGGATCCCTTTTATTTCTTTCTCTTGCCTGATTGCTCTGGCTAGGACTTCCAATACTATGTTAAATAGGAGTGATGACAGTGGGCATCCTTGTCTGGTTCCTGTTCTTAGAGGGATAGCTTTCAGTTTTTCACCATTGAGGATGATATTAGCTGTGGGTTTGTCATATACGGTCTTTATTATGTTGAGGTACTTTCCTTCTATACCCATTTTATTCAGAGTTTTTATCATAAATGGATGCTGGATCTTGTCAAATGCTTTCTCTGCATCTATTGAGATGATCATGTGATTTTTGTTCTTCATTTTATTAATGTGGTGTATTACGTTGATTGATTTGCGAATGTTAAACCATCCCTGCATACCTGGAATAAATCCCACTTGATCATGGTGTATAATCTTTTTAACGTATTGTTGTATGCGATTTGCTAGTATTTTGTTGAGGATTTTCACATCGAAGTTCATCAGTGACATTGGCCTGTAATTTTCTTTTTTTTTGTGTGTTGTCATTGTCTGGTTTTGGTATCAGGGTAATGTCAGCTTCGTAGAATGAGTTAGGGAGCTGCCCCCCCTCCTCAATTTTTTGGAAGAGTTTGAGAAGGATAGGTATTAAGTCTTCTTTGAATGTTTGGTAGAATTCCCCAGGGAAGCCGTCTGGTCCTGGACTTTTATTTTTGGGGAGGTTTTTGATTACTTTTTCGATCTCCTTACTGGTGATTGGTCTATTCAAATTCTCTATTTCTTCTTGATCCAGTTTTGGAAGGTTGTATGATTCTAAGAATTTATCCATTTCTTCCAGATTGTCAAATTGGTTGGCATATAGTTTTTCATAGTATTCTCTTATAATCTTTTGTATTTCTGAGGTGTCTGTTGTAACCTCTCCTCTTTCATTTCTCATTTTACTTATTTGTGCCTTCTCTCTTTTTTTCTTGGTGAGTCTAGCTAAAGGTTTGTCTATTTTGTTGATCTTTTCAAAGAACCAGCTCTTGGTTTTATTAATTTTTTCTATTGTTTTTTTGGTCTCTATTTCATTTATTTCTGCTCTGGTTTTTATTATTTCCCTTCTTCTACTGATTTTGGGCTTTGTTTGTTCTTCTTTTTCCAGTTCCTTTAGGTGCATTTTTAGATTGTTTATTAGAGATTTTTCTTGTTTGTTGAGATAGGCCAGTATCGCTATAAACTTCCCTCTTAGAACCGCTTTTGCTGTATCCCATAAATTCTGGCATGTCGTATTTTCATTTTCATTTGTCTCCAGGTATTTTTTGATTTCTTCTTTGATTTCTTCGTTAACCAAGTCGTTGTTCAGTAGCATTTTGTTTAATCTCCATGTATTTGTGGCTTTTCTGATTTTCTTCCTATAGTTGATTTCTAGTTTAATGCCGTTGTGGTCAGAAAAGATGCTTGGTATTATTTCAATCTTCTTGAATTTATGGAGACTTGTTTTGTGGCCTAATATGTGATCAATCCTGGAGAATGTTCCATGTGCATTTGAAAAGAACGTGTATTCTTCGGTTTTTGGATGGAATGCTCTGTATATATCTACTAGGTCCATCTGTTCTGGTGTGTCGTTTAAGGCCAATGTTTCCTTATTGATCTTCTGTTTGGATGATCTATCCGTTGGTGTAAGTGGAGTGTTCAAGTCCCCTACTATTATTGTGTTACTGCTATTTCTGTTTTTATGTCTGTTAATAATTGCTTTATATATTTAGGTGCACCTACATTGGGTGCGTAGATATTACAAGTGTTATATCCTCTTGTTGGATTGTTCCCTTGATCATTATGTAATGCCCTTCTTTGTCTCTTTTTACAGTTTTTGTTTTAAAGTCTATTTTGTCTGATATGAGTACTGCTATCCCAGCTTTCTTTTCATTGCCATTTGCATGGAGTATCTTTTTCCATCCCTTCACTTTCAGTTTGTGAGCGTCTTTAGGTCTGAAGTGTGTCTCTTGTATGCAGCATATATATGGGTCTTGTTTTTTTATCCAGTCAGCCACCCTATGCCTTTTAATTGGGGCATTTAGTCCATTGACGTTTAAAGTAGCTATTGATAAGTATGTACTTACTGCCATTTTTTAACTTTTTTTTTTTTCCTCAGTGTTTTAGTAGTCCTTCTCTCTTCCTTACTTCTTCTATACAGAATTGATGGTCACTTTAGTTTGACCTCTGTCTGAAAGCTGTACTCTTTAACTACCCTCCTCCCTCATTTTATGTTTTTGATATCATATCTAACCTCTTTTTTGTGCATTTGTATCCATTATGTTCTAATCGTGGAAATAGATAATTTTTCCTATTTGTGGTCTTCTCTTTTCCCCTTAAATCAGTCCCTTTAACATTTCTTGTAGCACTGGTTTCTTGGTGACAAACTCCTTTAATTTTTGCTTATCTGGGAAAATTTTGATCTCTCCTTCCATTTTGAACGATAACCTTGCTGGGTAGAGTATTCTTGGCTGTAAGTTTTTTCCTTTTAGCACTTTAAATATATCGTGCCATTCTCTTCTAGCCTGTAAGGTTTCTGCTGAGAAGTCAGCTGATAGCCTTATGGGGTTTCCTTTGTATGTAACTTGACATTCTCTTGCGGCTTTTAGGATTCTCTCTTTATCTTTAATTCTGGACATTTTGATTATGATGTGTCTTGGTGTGGGCCTCTTTGGGTTTATCTTGTTTGGGGCTCTCTGTGCCTCCTGTACCTGGATGTCTGTTTCCTTCCTTAGGTTAGGGAAGTTTTCATCTATTATTTCTTGAAATAGATTCTCTGTCCCCTTGTCTCGCTCTTCTCCTTCCGGGACACCTATAACACGGATGTTAGTGCGCTTGATGTTGTCCCAGAGATCCCTTAGACTGTCCTCACTCTTTTTAATTCTTTTCTCTTTTACCTGTTCACCTTGGGTAATTTCTTCTAGTCTTTCTTCCAGCTCACTGATCCGTTCTTCTGTATCCTCTACTCTGCTTTTGAGTCCCTCTAATGAGTTTTTCATTTCCAGTATTGTATTCTTCATTTCTGATTGGTTCTTTTTTATATCTTCCATTTCTTTGTTGACATTCTCACTGAGTTCATCTATTCTTCTCCCCAGATCAGTGAGCATCCTTAACACTCTTAGTTTGAACTCTCTGTCAGGTAGGTTGCTCATTTCTGTTTCACTTAGTTCCTTTTCTGGGGTTTTGTCCTGTTCCCTTACTTGGAATGTATTCTTTTGCCTCCTCATTTTGCCTCTTTCCCTGTGCTTGTGTCTACGTATTAGGTAGGTCAGCTACGTCTCCTGCTCTTGGATAGGTGACCTTATGTAAGTGATGCCTTAGGAGGCTTCCAGTGTGCTTCCCTCAGTTCTCAATGTTCCAGGGGTGACCCCTATGTGGGCTACGTGTGTCCTTCTATTGTGGCCTGTTAGCTCTCCCTATAGGCGCCCAGGGAGGCTGAGTTATGCTCCTGGCCAGCTGTTGTAATGCTCAGCTGCTTGTAGTTGTTGTGGGCCCTTCAGTCTCTTTATCAGGTGTGGGGAGCCCCAGCACAGTTGGCTGCAAGTTCTAATAGCACATTTGTGTTGCAGTATTTCTTTTAAGTGAGTAGGCCCCCAGTGTGGCAGGTTGTTAGGCTCAGGGTCTTAGAATTGCTGTAAACCTCTAGCCTATTAGGTCTCTTGTCAGCTCTCTGAGAATTGCTGCTGGGTGGGGCTGGCCTCAGGCACAGGAGCACCCAATTCTTTCAGGCTTTGGAAGGTGGGGCAAACCTCCTATGTGGGTCTTTGAGAAGCCCAAATCTTCTGCAGCTGACAAGCCCTGTTGCCCACAGGTCCACACACACAGTCAACACAGTCCTGCCCCGTGTGAGCGCCCCGACCTCCCCAAGCAGACCCAGTCTCTCCACGGCGGGAGCCCCACACACTCCGCCACCACCCCACACTCTCCACCCGCTCCTTGTGCACACCCTGCCCTGCTCAAGTCCGCTCAGTTGCCAGGCTGCAGAGAATCCAGTCACCAATCTATGCAGGCCCACACGTTGCCTGAGGGCTTGTTGTTGGGTGGGACCAGTCTCTAGGGTGGGCTGCCTGCCCTGGCTGAGCTGGATTAAATCGGTGCTCTAGTGGGTGGAGCAGACCCTGGGCTAGCAGGCCTCAGGGAGAACTCCAATGGCGTCTGTGTCAGCACACTCACACCAGGCCACAACAATGGCCGCCGCCAATGTCCCAGTCCCTGGAGAGGTCTCACCCCTTACCGAGATGCACTCAGGGCCTATTAGGTGAGTCTCTTGTCACCGAAGCACTGTGCACCTTTCTTTCTGGTGATTTTAGGATGCTTTCTGGAACGGGTGAGTTTGTGCGCGGGCCCTTTAAGAGTCAGTTTTAGTTTCTTTGTGAACCGGGTTTTCTGGGGGTGCTCCCCAGTGTTTTAGTAGCAGGCACAGTCAGATATTATGCCGCTGGTCTCGATTGTGCTGGGTCCACAAAATGCCCACAGCGGGGGCGCTCCCGGCTCAGGGCCCCGCGCCTCCAGGGAGGCTGCGCACCTGTGAGCTGCTCCCGGCGGCCGTGAAGCTGGCGGCTTGTGAAGGCGGCGTTTTTCCTCTCCGGAAGGGAGTCTCTGCCTCTTCCACCTCAGTTAGGATTGTCCGTTGTTGCAGGAGTTCCTCTCATCCAGTTTTCAGTTCTGTCTCAGGGGTAATTTTTCCACGAGTAGTTGTAAATTGGCTGTGTCCGCGGGAGGAGGTGAGTTCAGAGTCTGCTTACGCCGCCATCTTGACGAGGAGGAGGAAATTTTGACGCAGCATATATAAAGAGAAGACCCTGTGAAGACACAGGAGAAGACAGCCATCTACAAGTCAAGGAGAAAGGCCTCAGAAGAAACCAAACCTACTGCCAACTTGATCTTAGGCTTCCAGCCTCCAGAACTGTGAGAAAATAAATTCTCCTTGTTTAAGCCCACCAGTCTATGGTACTTTGTTATGACATCTTGTGCTAAATAATACAGACTTACTTAAGTATTTTGAATGAAAATCATGTGAATATATCAAATCTATGTGGTTTGCAAATAGTTTCTTTCAATATATATATTGTCTTTTAATCCACCTAACATGTTCTTTATGAAGAAAAAAAGATTTTAATTTTGAGTAAGTCAATTTACATTTTTAAAAAATTGTATAGATCATGCCTTTGGTGTCATAAGTAAGAAAACTTCACCTTGTCCTAAGTACTAAAGGTTTTCTTTTATGTTTTCTCCCAAATTTTTATTCTTCTATTTTACGTTTAAATCTATTATGTATTTCAGTAATCTTTGAATAAGATGTGAAATTTAGGTTGAGATTCATTTATTCTTGTTTATAAATATCTAGTATCATTTGTTGAAAAGACCATACTTACCTTATTGAATTGTTTTTGCACATTTGCCTAAAATCAGTTGACTGTTTTTGTGTGGGTCAATTTCTGGCTTCTTTAAATTATTCCTTTGATCCCTGTGTCTATTTCTCTGCTAATACTGCACTTTCTTGTTTACTTTAGTTGTAGATTAAATCTCAAAGTTAGATACTACAATTCTTCCAAATTTATTCTTCTTTTTCAAAATTTTCTTGGTTTCTTTACTTTTCCTTTTAAAATTTGGAACTAATTTGTCTACATCTACAAAGAGTAGTGTTGGGATTTTAGTAGGAATTGCTTAAACCCATAGATCAATATGGGGAGAACTGATATTGTTACTAGTTTGAATCTTCCAATCCACAAACATGATACGTCTCTCCATTTATTTAGGTTTTCTTGGATTTCTTTCATTAGCCTTTGGCAGTTTTTTTTTTTTTTTCAGGGAAAGATTCACTCTGAGCTCATATCTGTTGCCAATCTTCCTCTTTCTTTTTTTCGTCTCCAAAAACCCACTGTATGGTTGTATATCCTAGTTGTAGGTCCTTCTAGTTCTTCTATGTGAACTGCTACCAGCATGGCTACTGACAGACAAGTGGTGGGGTTCTGCACCCAGGGAACCAAACCCAGGCAGCAGAAGTGGAGCGCACAAAACTTTAACCACTAGGCCATCAGGGCTGGTTCAGCAGTTTTTGACATTCAAATACTGTACGTGTTTTGATAAGGTTATCCCTACATATTTTATTTTTTGGAGTGAGTAATGACAAATGGTACTGTGTTTATAAATTTGGTTTTCCCAAGTATTTTGTTAGTATATAGAAAAAACAACTGCCTTCGTGTGTTGGCCATGTATCCTGCAGCCTTGCCTAATACTTATTTGCCTAGGATTCTCAATTTTTTTTTGGTAGATTTGTTAGTATTTTCTATTATTCTCCAATCTGTTACACTTTTACTTCTTTTTTTTTTTTCTTATTGCTCTGGCAATGTGAACATCCATTGCTATAAATTTTTGTCTCAACAGCACATTAATCAGCATGGGTATCAGCTCAGCCATGATGCTGTCAAAAGAAGAGAATTAGAATTGAAGCAAATTTACTCATTTGTTAGTATAAGAATAACTATTTCTTATGTAATAATAATGCCACCTAACCCTTCATACTTGAGATTTCAAACTGTAGATGTAGAAGAGATTATAGATTCTTAAAAAGGGTAACCAAATTAAAGAGACTATGTTAAATGTTATTTTCAGTGTCACTTAAAATATGACCATAATAACTATATTATCATGCTTGGGCTTTTTAGTAAACTCTTATGCATCACTCTGGAATCCCCAGCTCTCATTTTAACATGGCGTGGTATAGAAAAAAGACAGTAGAATAAAATACAAAGACAGAAAAAGACTCATGAATCCTCTTTTCTTTCTGCTCTTTCTCAGTTCTTTTTCTGTCTGCATCCAGAATGTTAAGCTGCCCCATCATCACCCAGCACTATCGTTCAACTGACATAACAGGCTGCTACAACACCATTCCCTAAGGGTAAATAAATACCAGATAAGGAAAAATAAAGATCTTCAATTTGTAAATAATCATTAAGATAATATGATTAACCAAAGAGGAACTAGGCACTACACAAGCACATATTCAAGTAGGATATTAAATAGTTTGTTTTTGTTTTGTTTTTGGTATTCTTTCATGTCAGTTTTCCGTTATTTTAGCCAAGAATAGTCTCAAGTTAATTTTATCATTTTTCCAGAAAAGCAACTTCTCTTCTAAATTCAATTTGTATAGTGCTATAGACAAAGTACAGACATTATGTCTTCTCCAATCTACTGCAATATACATTATGGGCATTCTGTATTTCTAATATAATTATCATCACAATTTAAATAATCACCTAATTTTCTTATTTACACAAAAGTTTTGGTCATTGATATTATGCTGAATTGGCAAAACTAAGCAGTTCTAAATTGAAAACACGATTTATATCTCAAAGACTCGGAAATGTTAAACTAGAAGACAGCTAAACATATCGCCTTGACTAGCTCTGGGCTTTGAGCAGTAGAAGTGAACATTGTTGTTGATTTCTGAAATTCAAATCATTCTAATCTATTGTTAAAAACAATTTTGGGTACCCTCTTTCTGGTTGGACCTTGATTATTGTAAGTCAATTATGGTTATCTGATGTCCCTTGATTTGTTTTTGTTTTTATTGTGCTTTGTTTTGTATTTTGTGGAGAATGTGGGCCTAATTTTATCCTTTAATGACATTCCTCTGTCAGCAGAAACTGGTCCAGGAATAGACACATAGTGCAACCCGGTAAATGAGATATGGGAAACTTGCCTCAGTAGCCAAAAGAATTAATAGTGCTATAGTCTGAATATTTGTGTCTCCCCATAATTCATATGTTGAAATCCTAACCCTCAAGGTCATAGTATTAGGAGGTGGGGCCTTTGGAAGATGATTCGGTCATGAGGGTGGTGCCCTTATAAAAGAGGCATGAGAGAGCTTCCTTCCTCCTATCATGTGAGGTCACAGCAAGAAGGGGCCATGTAAGAACCAGGAAGTGGGCCTTCAACAGATCCTGAATCTGCCAGAGTCTTGATCTTGGACTTCACAGCCTCCAGAACTGTGAGAAATAAGTTTCTCACAGTTTATAATTCTCCCAGCTTATGATATTTTGTTACAGCAGCCTGAAGGGACTAAGACAAATACTCTTAAAATCTGTGAATGAGAAATTTTGGCCTATCTGGTCCTAGTAAATATCCTATAATTATGAAGAGAATGAGACTTAGTATGAAGCCAACACTGTGAAAGGCAGAATGAAATGATGGGAAGAGTTGAAATCCCTAAACACATAACCGAGCTGTAACATGGACCAGCCGTGGAGCCGCTCATCACTCTAAACTTTCTCTTTTGGGAGACAAAATTTACTTAGTTTTTGAGATAATTTTTGTTGTTTTCTGTCCCATTTAGTTAACATAATCCTAACTGATACAGAAATTAACAACTTTAGAATGATACAGCAGGGAACAACTTAAGAATACATGCTAGTACATAAAAATGTGACAGATTGAAAACATCAAATTTTCAAATTCATAATACCGATATTTCTGAATTTTTAGATAATGGGATATTAAAAACAGGAGGACGTAGATGCCCAGGAATAACTGAAAAGCTGAAGAAGATAGGATTGAGGTGAAAAGCAGAAGGCAGGATTGAAATGAGAACTAAAGAACAGATACAATTTGAGGATTGGTTTGAGAATATAGTAAGTATAGACAAAAGACAATAGAATAAAATACCAAGGCAGAAGAATCATCATGAAAAATTAACCAGCACTAAGTTAATAGCTACTAATGGTATATACCATATAGTTTAGAATATATTCTATATTTTTCCTCCAATAAGAATTTACATAAATAATACAGATATAATCCAAATATTATAATTGGATTTTACTTTTTACCTATGTTTATTGTGGTGTAAGAATTATCCTCAATCCTGATATAGAGAAATAGAAATTATTTATCCATTGTGTGCTCTCTAATTTGAACAAATGAAAGATTTTGGGAGTCAAAATTCAATTACTTCTGATGAAAAAGAGAACCATGTACTTTTTTGTATCCAAATGTATAGCTCAGCACATAAAATATCCACAAGATATAGAATGAAAATCACCAGAAATAATTCTAAGATAAAGGCATTTTTTAAAAAATTACAGGTTATTGTAAGAAAAGTAGTTGATAAAATGTTTTTGTGTTTCATTATATATCTAACCTCCCTCTTAAATGCAACCATTTACTATTACATTTTAGTCTGTATTATCTTTAACAATTTAAAGGGAAAATTAAGTGTAATTATATCAAGGATCTTAAAATAAAAATTCAAAAGTAAAAAAGGAAATTTTCTTCTTAAATGAATGGAAAGGAAGACAGAATCACGCATATGGTTAACACACACTAATGAGCTCCTACTCTATTTGTGTCATTGTCCAAAGCTGTCACTCAATTACAGCTCCTCAGACACGTAATTGCAGTAATTGTCTGGCAAATCCTGATGAGGAAGTTATCTTTATCTGTAGCTCTAGGAAGCATATCATGTTAGAATTAAAGCAGATAATGACCTTTAAATCTCAGTTCTCACTACTCTAATAGTTACCATTCCGAGTTTTCATTTCAAGTAACAGATAAACCAGGTTAATTTAGGAAGACATAAAGAATTATTCTGAAGTTTTTTCCTTATAATAAGTTATGTTACTATCTATGCAGCTCTAGTTAACTGGCATCCCTGTTATTTCTCTTCATAATCACTAGTAATGGTTCACATTTGATTTTCTCTAGCTGTAATTAGTTTCCTTTCTTACAAACTTAATCCTATTTTGTATTTCTGTGGCTTTTCTCCTGGCAATCTCTGTCTGAATGACCTTTCAATAATTCAAGGTTCACCTTTCAAATAGGCTATTAATTGGTATTGCTTTAAACACCAGGCAATGCCAAGTGCTCATCTGTGCTCCCATAGAAGCCGGAACATATATCCACATTGCGCACTACATTGTCTTGGAAATAAATCCCTTTATGTGTCTTTTTCCCAACTACCTTTGAAGTTCCTTATTGAGAGAGATCATATATTATTAAATTCTATATCCTTCAAACTTTGTCCGCAAGAGTCTGTCCACCTAGGGAAAATTGAAAGTAATCATTGGGGTGTTCTGAAGATAAGCCTGGAGAGACGGACAAGAAAGCAACACTGGGACTCCACATTCTGAATTAGGGAATTCCTTAGATGTTAAGTAAACATCCTCTTTTCTTATACTTGTATCTTTATGTTAATCATCTAAGACTTTGGCATACAATGTGGAACTAAAGTAATGTTTATAAAAATTTTGTTTTATATTGAACAGATCCATGCTTATGCCTAAGTGAGGACAAGAGATTATAAACATATTTTTCCATAATCAATTTAAATGATGTGATCTGGCTTTCTATTTCTTTTTTGAATGATATAGTTACCTTAATGAAGTATGTCTAGATAAAATACTTCTGTAAGAGTATATTAGAAAATGTTGAAGATTGAGAAAAAAATGTAATGACACATATAGACACAGTCATACACATCCTACATAGATAGTAGAGAATTCATTGAATTTTCTTTCAAATTGTATTAGATGTATTTTTTGTGTGTATGTGTGTGAAGAAGATCAGCCTGAGCTAACATCCATTGCCAATCCTCCTCTTTTTGCTGAGGAAGATTGGCCCTGGGCTAACATCCGTGCCCATCTTCCTCCACTTTATATGGGATGCCACCACAGCATGGTGTGACAAGAGGTGTGTCAGTGCATGCCTGGGATCCGAACCTGTGAACCCCACACTGCCAAACCAGAGTGCGTGAACTTAACTGCTATGCCACTGGGCTGGCCCCATATTAGATGTATTTTTAATACTAAAAGTATGCTAGCAGCTTGTGCATGATGTCAGTGAAAATGGTGGGATAGGTAGCCTCAAGGGGCTGTCCCTCCACAAATATGGTAAAAGTGAGCAAAAAACCATCTGAATTAACTTTTTTGGGACTCTGGAAAAAAAGTCAAAGGCTTATCACAACCAAGTAAACACTGAATCAAGAAGGTAGCTTAAAAATAGTTGGAAAGCTCTGAGGTATTTTTACTTGCCTTTGTTCCATCTCTCTCCTGGCTCAGCAGTGGTTGTGAAGATGGCAGCCATGTTCCCAGTATGGCACCTTGGTCCCTGGTTCCAGAGGGAGCAAAGCAGACCTTGTTCTCAAAGAATGGTGTTTGCCTGTTTTAATCTGTCTAGTTGTGACCCAATGGACTGACAAAAGCATTTGCCTTTGTTTCACCTAATTCAGAACTCTCTCAGGGCAGAAAAGTGGCTACACAGAGGGCATTCCTTGAAAACTTTGAAAGGCAAATGAAGAACTCACTGCTGCTTGAAGCAAAAAACTGCAATTTGAGTAAAATAATAGACATGCCAAGAGCTTGAGAGGAAAATCTGTGAAAAAAGTCTTTAAAGAGTTATGACATTATAAATCTCACATGTATATTGGGGAATATGGAAAGTTATGTGGATGCCCAGAACAGGATGTGTGTTCAGGAAAGACCTGAGAAGATCCTAAGGTCTCACCTGAGACTGATCTTTAGGCTCTGTGCAAGCAGGAAGTAAAGACAAAGATAGGGCTGTAACAGCATAGATAAGTGTTAAAGCAGTGTTACAACACAGAGACATTGTGCAAAGACTAAGAGAATTTTTGTTTCTGGCTCCAAGCATTCAGAGAAATCTGTCAACATTAGCAAACCAAATGATAAAGGAACAGAAACCACACATAACAAAGAATACAGTCTTAACATACATAGTTTAGAAAAGCCACTAAACAAACAACCAATTACAAAGCAGAGAAAGCAACAACAACAAAAAATCCTGAGGTGGAAAAAGAATCTGATTTCCAGAATTAACACATTATAATATTCAAAATGTCCAAGTTTCAACAAAAAATTATGAAGCATGCAAAAAAAAAGTATACCCCACTCATAGGAAAATTAACCAAAACTGTCTTTGAGGAAGTACATAAATTAGACTTACTAGAAAAAGACTTTAAATCCACTGCCTTTTGTTCAAAGAGCTAAAGGAAACCATGGACAAAGAACTAAAGCACACCATAAGAATAATGCCTCAAAAAATATAGAATGTTAACAAAGACATAGAAATTATAAAAAGGAAACAGGGCCGGCCCCGTGGCTTAGCGGTTAAGTGCGCGCGCTCCGCTGCTGGTGGCCCGGGTTCGGATCCCAGGCGCGCACCGACACACCGCTTCTCTGGCCATGCTGAGGCCGCGTCCCACATACAGCAACTAGAAGGATGTGCAGCTATGACATACAACTATCTACTGGGGCTTTGGGGAAAAAAAAATAAAATCTTTAAAAAAAAAAAAAGGAAACAAACTGAAATTATGGAATAGAAAAGTAAAAATATTGAAATGAAAAATTCACTAGAGGGCTTCAACAGGAGATTTAAACAAGGCAGAAGAAAGAACCAGTGAATGTAACAATAAATCAAGTGTAACTATCCAGTCTGAGGAGAAGGTAAAAAGAATAAATGAAGATAAACATATAGAGCATAAAAGACCTGCAAGACCTCATCAAGTGTACATATAAGAGTAGGAGTCCCAGAGGGTGAAGAGAGAGAGAAAGTGGCAGATAGAATATTTGAAGATATGATGGCTGAAAACCTCTCAAATTGGATAGAAGACATGACACTACACAAACAGGAAGCTCAATGAACTCCAAGTATAATGAACACAAAGAGATCCACACAGAGATACGTTACAATCAAACTGTCAAAAACCAAGGGCAAAGAGAGCACCCTGAAAGCAGGAAGAGAGAGGCTACTTAACATAAAAAAGTGAATGTTGATAAAATTAAGAGCAATTTCTCAGCAAAATCCAGAAAATATTGGGATGGCATTTGTAAGTTGCTGAATGGGGAAATAAAAACAAACCTTTCAAATACTTTTATACTTGACACCTAAATTTCAAAAATGAACATGAATTTAAAACATTTCTAGATAAACAAAAGCTTAGAGGGTTTGTCATTTGTAGACTTACCTTACAAGAAATGCAAATAGGAGTCTTTCAGGGGGAAAAACAGGACACTATACAGTAACTTGAAGCCATACAAAAAATAATGAACATTGGCAGAGGTAACTACATAAGTAAATACAAAAGCAAATATTACTATATTTTTGGTTTAAAATCTCTCTGCTTTTTCCTATATGATTTAAAGAAAAAAATGCATAAAAATAGATGTAAATTTATGTTAATGGGTACACAATATATAAAAATGTAATTTGTGATGACAACTACAATATCAAGAAATAGGTATGGAGCTGTATAGGAGCCAAGTTTTTGTATACTATTGAAGCTAAGGTGGTATTAATCTAAAATAATTTGTTACAAATTTAAGAAGTTAATTGTAATCCCTAGGGTAGCCACTATAAAATAATTTAAAATATGTAGAAAAGAAAATGAAAAATGAATAAAAATGTACACTACAAAAAAATAAATTAAACACAAAAGAAGGCAGTAATTAAGAAAGTGAAAAACAAACAAAAATACATGATATATAGAAAAATAGAAAAATGGCAATAGTAAGTCCTTCTTTGTCAGTGATTACTTTAAATGTAAAGGATTAAAATCTCCAACATAAGGCAGAGATTGGTGAAATGAATTAAAAAAAAATACATCATCTAACTATTTGCTGTCTGTAAGGGGCCTACGTTTTATCCAAAGACACAAATAGTTGGAAAGTAAAAGGATGGAAAAAGATACTCCATTCAAATAGTAACTGAAAGAGAGCTGGACTGGCTATACTAATATCATAAGAATTAAATTTTAAATTACAAACTGTTACAAGAGACAAAGAAGAACATTATATATTGAAAAAAATGTCAATTTGTCAAGAAGATATAACAATTATAAATATATACCCACCTAACCACAAATAGGTATCCAAGAATAGCAAATTTTGACCTTTGACTTTTGAAATTCCTTTTCAGTCAGCACTTTTTGATATTTTACCCGTAATCCAACTATGTAAAAATACAAATTTTATCTTTTTTCTGAGTGATGAAATTCAATATTCTTTTCTGTTACATTTCTTAATACTTTTAATATGATCAAACCATATAAAATAAAAGTGTTGTGGTTAAGCATTGCCATGGACAGAATTGTGCCCCCCAACACAAATTCATACGTTGAGGCCCTACCTCCCATAGTAACTGTACTTGGAGACAGGACCTTTAAGGAGGTAATTAAGGTGAAATGAGGTCATAAGGGTGGGGTCCTGATCTAGTAGTATTAGTGTCATCCACGTAAGAAGAGGAAGAGACACCAGGAGCACACAATACAGAGAAATGGCCATGTTTTGACACAGTGAGAGGGCAGCTGTCTGTAGGGAAAGGAGAGAGATCTTACCAAAAATCAACCCTGGCAGCACCTTGATCTTGGACTTGCAGCCTCAGAATTGTGAGAAAATAGATTTCTCTTGTTTAACCCACCCAGTCCGTGGTACTTTGTTATGGAAGCCTTATCAGATGAATACAAGCATTCTGCCCTTATTCCTAAGATGGATAATATGTGTCTCATTGTGGATAATACGTATCTCATACATAACTTTCTTATTGAAAGAGCTAAGAATTTTTATGAGGTTGGTTGCTAGATTTAATTAAATGAATTTTTTTGTGATTTTCAAGCTGTATGTATAGCTTTGACTGGAGTAATGTATACTATTGACATACAGTTTATTCATATTCTAGAGAAAAACTTGGATGTAGATGATAGTTCATTTACAGGCATCTGAAACATATTTACTAACATTTTATAGGAAAACATTCATCTCCATTTATAAATGAGACTTACCTTAGTCATTTTGGGGTGAGCAAGCCTAGAATCAAGAGTGTTTAAGCTTAACGGAAGCCTATCTTTTTCTATGCTCTGGAACTATTTTATAAAATGAGAATTATTATTCTACATAGAAATAAGGAAGGGCCACATAAATGAAATTTGAACTAGACTTGCTTTTAGAAGCAATTATTTAGTGACTTTTTAAAAAAATTGGTGACAATTTACTTTGGATATTGAATCATTAAAATTATCTGTACTTCCATGGATTAATTTTGTGAAGTTTTGGTTCTGCCTGAGCATAATTTGTTACAAGATTTTCAAATTTATTGACTTATTTATTGCACACATCTAAGTCATAGACACACAAACACAAACACAGACACATACACATACACACACTTTAGCTACTCCATTTTAGCTACTCCTTTTCTTTTTATCTTTGATTAGATTTACCAGAAACCATTTTATTTCTTTTTAAAGCTGTCAGTTCCTGAACCAGTTAATCAATTTTACAGATTTGTTTTGTTTTGATTTTGGTTTATTAATTTCTATGTCTTTACTTTTTCATCTCTTACTGATTTATTTACATTTCTTATAATTTTTTGAAGTAAATCACTAGTTAACTTTTTAAAAATTATCTTGTTTAATGTTTAACATACTTCTCTTCATTTCTGACTGAGTATAGTCCATTTGTATCACTTAGGTTTCAATTTTGATTTAACTATTATTTAGTATATAAATTATTTAGTAAGTTCTTTTTTTTTTCTTTTTGCTGAGGAAGATTCACCCTGAGCTAATATCTGTGCCAGTCTTCCTCTATTTTGTATGTGAGACGCCACCACCGCATGGCTGATGAGTGGTGTGGGTCCATACCCAGGAATTGAACCCAGACCACCAAAACATAGTGGGCCGAACTTAACGACCAGGCCATGGGGCTGGTCCCAGTAAGCTGGTTTTTATTGTCTTATGTTTGAGGCTTTTATTTTACACTTTTGTTATTAAACTGTGAGATTTTTATTTATGTGTGTATACTTGTGTATCTGGTATGTATCAACATGACAAAGAATATTGTCTAAACAATGTATTTCATAGGGAATTTTTTCAGGCTTTCTCAGTAACCTAAGATATAAAATCATACAAACATACTTGTAGATACCCACAACATCCACATACATTTTATCTCTAGTGTTGTTATTTTGGTAGCTAAATACTGAAAATGGATGTCAGGGACCAATTTATTTACTGAAGGCTATGCTTACAAGGTATCATAGTCACAGAGATTGAAGCAACCTTTGGGTAGCTTGTGACACTGGCATCTAGAGCTCTCAGCGTGTAGACATTGTTCCCTAGAGCTAGTGTGAGTTAGAGGAAAGACTCTTCCTACATTAATGCTGTGGCTCTTGGCACCAACTACAGACAAAAAATTGATTAGAAAGATGTCTCTATTTTCTACTTCCTACACTTCCTTTAAGTACATCTGCACTTGTAGCAACCTCTAGAATACAATAAATATTGGTGAAATACAGCAAAATCAAGAAAAATGTGCCTGTGAATACGACCTGGCACACAAAAAGGTATCTCCACCTTAAAAGCCAACTCACCCCCAAATCTGCTCATAATCATACAATAAGTTATAGGAATTAAGGTTATATAAGATTGTAATCATCTCCCAATGTTTTCAGACTTCCTTATACAAGTCTGTCTGATGTTAGTTGATCAATTCGACCTATGCCGAATGAGCCATTTTTCAAGTCGGAAAGGTCCAGACATGCCAGCTCAGGTTTGTACACCAACGACTGAAGGAGAAACCATATGGTAACTCCAGGCAGTACCAACAACCATTTAAGGCATTTACCACTACACCACAGCTACTCATTTTCACGTTAAAGAATGGAAAGTGTTAAGGAAGCCCCAAGAATGTTCTATGATGAGTAGTAAACTAAAATGAAAAAAAATCTTGAAGAAAGTTCAGGTCTTTAAACTTACCTTTTTTTTAAGTTGATCAACACTGATGGAAAGAACTGAGCGTGTCAGTTTTCTGTTCTACAAGCATAGTCCACTCCCAATATGTCAACAGCAGATTTTGAGAAGTGCTGCACAGAGCTTAAACCGTGAGCCACAATCTGGCCTCTGAATCACTTAGGTATTGTGGATTAGCTGTGATGAGGAACGATTGCCTAATCACACTGCTGGAGTTTCTTGCTGCTGAATATTTATCACAAAATTTCAGCCTTTGTCTTTTCTTTTGCTTAATCCACATTCAAGAAAACTCTGGCTGACTAATTCTACCTTTACTATAGTACAATATTTTATAATATAATAAGTAGTCAGGGAGGGCTTAAATGAATATCTGAAATTGGCAGCAGGGGCTCGAGAGTGGGTAAGAATTCTTCCAAAGACTGTCATGAACCATCTCACACATCAATTGATTGGGAGCTTACATAAGAGCAATACATTTTTTAATAGTGATAAAATAGAAAGTCAATGTGTTTTACAAAAGGAGCAATTATAAAAAGTCAGTAATTGAGAGGGCATAACACTCATTCAATTTCATGGTGAGGGAATAAAACAATGGCCAAAGACACTTAAATACAATGTCAGAAAACATTAACCATTTAATATTTCATTTTTCCACATACTATCTCATTTTCCTTATGCATTATTTTATTGATAAGAAGTCAAACTCCTGTATGTAAAACATCGAGATGCATTTCTTTTCCTTTTTAATAAAATTTTAATGTGATTTTGCCTTGTTCTATTTGACACCTGGCTAGTCTAAATCCTTTTCCTTTTTGATTACAGTTTTGGACCTTAGCTCCTTCTGGAAAAACTTGATTTAAGTAATTCTCTTCATTTCTGTCCTTCATTTTTGTCACCTTGACAAAATTTGTACAAAGAAAAACCACATAGGATGCAATATAAAGCAATGTCATCAGAACTTAAATTAAGAATTGTAATAGATAATATATAAAATATTTTACAGTGCTCTAATAAAAATAATGGGAGACTGTATTTATCTCAAAATGATAATAAATGTACCATGAAGCTCTGTCAATTGCAGTACTTATATGAAGAAAATAAGGTGGTTATGTTACTTTTTATTCTCAAGTAACTTAATCATAGTTATAAGAAAAAAGTTAACAACAATTCAAATAGTCAACTTCTATTATACAAATGTGGAGTCAGAACTGAGTCTCGAATGTGATGCAAATTCATAAAAGCAAAATATAAGACAACAAAATCTTTCAGACTGTGTATGTACCACATTTAGCACTGCAAACACTGTGTGTATGTGTTTGTATATACATACATATATTTTCCGTAACACATCTTTGCAGATTTTTTTCTACTAGTAACAGGAAATTTTCTGAATACATACAAATGATGTTTCCCAAATTCACCGTATACAATGTTCTTGTAAGAAATTAAAAAAATGCAATTGAGTTTATTTTTATGAACTATTTTAATCTCATGAATTGGCTTGGAATTTAATCAATTTCAAGACTATATATCCTGCTAATATTTTTGGCTTTGTAAGAAAACCTAATAATTTTTAGGAGAAAAATAAAATAATTACATTAAAGTCATCTTCCAGAATATTGGCCATAGTATAATGTCCATATTGTGCTAATTGCAACACATACACATATATACATGCAACAAATAAAACCCACAAAGACATTGAAAGTCATTTTCCTACGAAATATTAATTTAACAGCTTTATGTATTAGCTTTTGGAAAATTTTTTGATTCTTGGTAATTTTATCCTGATGAAGTAAAATACTTGTTTAATATCCATGTATAAATTAAAGTGCGAAGAGATATAGAAATCATTCAATTAGAGATTTACATTTGATTTTTATGGGTGACAAGTACAAAAATATCAAAAAACTGATTAAAAAGAATAGAATTGCCAAATTATCAACTTATGATTTAGTTTCAAAGGATATTGGGAATAACTGTAGTTTTTCAGGAATTGGCCCAAAAAATGGATTAATATATAAAGAACTAGAAAGAAAGTTACTGACCCACTGGGACTCTACAAATAACATAGCAGGCATTTCTACCTGAACACTGGTAAATTATTCCTGAAAATTTAGATTTTGTATGTAAAAATACTAACTGGAATGCTGTATCCCAGTAGGTAATTAATACATTGACACCAAACCTCCTATTTCCCAAAAATACAATTAAAACAGCAAAACACACATACACACATACAAAACTATCTATTATATCAAATGTTTTGATGTAAAATGCTTAAACCATAATTCTCTGACCACCAAAGCATCAATATGCAGTTAACAATTGCTTTCTATGTTTATAATAACATTTCTCTTTGTCTTTGCTTTCTTCTCCACAAGTTTATCCAGCATAGTTTTGAGTCTCTTAATATTCATTGTCCACACTAACAGAAGTATGAATTAAATATACAAGGCAATAGAGAACCGCATTCTGAACAAGCACACGGTTGCAGAAAATCATTACACTGAGTAGGACGCTGTGATGCCTCTTGTAAAGCCAACAACATCCAAGACAGACAACCCTTTGTAGGGACATAGTGAGTTTTTTAAATAGCTACTTCCACTTACTGGTTGCTACCAAGTGAATTTGGAACACAATTCTATACATATTTAATATTTTCTTTATATTTTGACATAAAATATAAATGTTCCCGTGTGGACATTAGCCAAAAAACTGAACTGAGAGATATGTAGGGTTTATGATGTATAGTTATAAAACTCCAATCAATGGTCTACTGGATTAAATATGAACAAAGAAGAGAATTTGGGTCTACTCATAGTTGCTCAAAGATATAGAACTGAGATTACACACAGACATCCTATTAAAGAATAGAAGAAATAGGGTCAGAATGTTAAATTCTTGCTAGAGGACAAAAAAGTGTACATATGCTAAGAAATGCTTGGACATCCACAAAAATATTTTTCATTTTACACACAGGGATATCAATACCACCAGCTACCTGCTTCTGTTCAAGTTTGACATCTTCTTAAGCAAGATTTAAAAATACTTATTTTGCAAAGTAATTATTAGGAGCACTTCTCATAAATATGGTTATATATAGTAAAGTTCCTTTTCTTGAGTCAGACCATCTGGGTTGGCCTCCTATGTTACGTGACACTTATTAAACTATGAATTTACCATGGCTTGGTTTAAATAGACTATAATTCAAATAATATTTAGCTCTCAGGTGATTTTGAGTATTAAATTAGCTAATGCATAAAAGAGGGTCTGGTTTATAATTCAACAGGATAATAGATCTCCAAAAATATTATCCTCAATTCCATTTTTCCTTGTGCATTTTGGCTATGTTTGGCTTGGCAGTTTGCAAACAAGATTCACAATTTCTTCTACCAAAGTAAACTCTCATTCATCATTATTCTCCCAAATTTGTTTGGAGCATCAAATCTAATCCTATGTTAATAGATATACATCTCTTGAGTTTCTAATTTAGGGAATGAAAGCTTTTTTACAAAGATACGTTTCTATAATAAATTAAAAATATATTTTTTCAAAAGCCTATTTGAATTATAGCACTATTGGAATAAGTTGTTTTCAGTTGCTGCATGGATTATCTTTTTCTGTTAAAGAACAACCAATGGATTTCTGGCTTTCAGTTCTGCATGGAAGGAGCTTGGAAATTGTCATTCCATCCTAACAATAAGTTAAAAAGCTGAACAGACTGAAAAAACGACTCTTCTTGGATCCATAAGAGAAGGGAGGACACAGAGAAAACCTCCGTCCCCAGGATAGGAGAGAGAGACAAGCAAATACAGACAGGCACAGGTTACCAGAGCTGACTCAGGAGCAGAACCCACTGGAGGGACAGGGTAGGAAAACCTGCCCTGTATTTGATGAACTGCTGAGGCTCAGGGCAGACAAGCCTGGGAGTTAAAAACTCTAGGGGGACCCAGCCATAGTAGGCCTCCACAGTATTGTGAGATTTACCTTCAGGAGCTCTACCAGGTTCTCATAGAAAATGTCAGAGAAAAATCCCCCAGGGCTTCTGACAGAGGACAGGAGGAAAAGGAACCATTTTGAAATAGGCCATATGTCTGGCCGCATGCCTAGCTGGGTGAGCAGTGCCGGACAGGTTGCGGAGAGACCAAAGAAATGACCCGGAGATAGTAAAGGAGACGTAGAGGTTTATTGGGAGTTACAGGGAATGTCCAGTGGCGGCCGGCTGGACGGAAATGTGTGCAACCACGGTGGGGAGGGGGTTGCTTATATAGACAGAGAACACAAAGGCTATGTGCTTGCCAAGGGGCTGTCCCTGGTACGACCAGCTTTCCCAGGTACAGTGGCTCACGTGGAGGGGCTCTGTGTCTCTTTAAGACATAATGTTCTTTAAGTGAAATAAGGTAGGATTCGGGCTGGCCAGGTCGTGGATTGTTACAAATTCCGGCAGCTGGGCATCCTGCCCAGAAGGGGGCCAGAAGGACACATGGTTGCGATGGGCTTATGGGGGCTTGCGGGCTCTTGCTGAGCAAGCAAGACCCAGGCCCTACACCACAGTACTCTGTTCTTCTTAGCAAGGCCTGCCATCAGGGGAAGCTAGTTAACCAGAACCTAACCTCCTGGGGTATTATCAGCGCCTAACCAACCTGGGGAAGTGAAATACCCAACTCTAGCCCACTCTAGCCATCCTGACCCACCTAAGAGGGGAGAAAAAAACTGAAAAACACTTGTGAAGCTCACAGTCCAGGGGCATAGGCTCACTAAGAGACTGAGACCTAATCACAGGACTATAGAATGCTTCCCCACCCCCTACACCTCACCACCACATGACTAAAGGCCTATTGACAACAGTTCCTTCTACCCAGTGCATCATGTCCGGCTATCAAGAAAAAATAACAAAGCATACCAAAAGGCAAAAACCACAATTTGAAGGGACAGAGCAAGCATCAGAACCAAACGTGGCAGGGATGATGGCATTATCAGACTGGGAATTTAATACAACTATGATTAATATGCCAAGGGGTCTAATGGATAAAGTACACAGCATGCAAGAATAGATGGGCAATGTAAGCAGAGACATGAAAATCCTAAGAAAGGACCAAAAAGAAAATCTAGAGATAAAAAACATTGTCACAGAAATGAAGAATGCCTCTGATGGGCTCATTAGTAGACTGGGCACAGCTGACGACAGAATCTCTGAGCTGGAGGATATTTCCTTAAAAACTGAAGAGCAAAGAGAACAATGACTGGAAAAAAACCCAGCAGAAATTCCAAGGACTGTAGGACAACTACAAAAGGTGAACATACAGATGAATACCAGAGGAGAGGAAAGAGAGAAAGGAACAGAAGAAATACTTAAAATACCAATGATTAAGAATTTTCCCAAACTAACGTCAGATGCCAAACCAAAAATCCAGGAAGCTCAGAGAACACCAAGCAGTGAAAATGCCAAAAAAATTACACCTCGGCATATCTTTTTCAAATTACAGAAAACCAAAGATAGATAAAAAAAAAAAAATCCTAAAGAAGCCAGGAGAAAAAAAGTACCTTACATATAGAGGAACAAAGATAATAATTATATCTGACTTCTCAGAGAGCACATGAGCAAGAAGAGAATGGACAGAAATATTGAAAGTGTTGAGAGAAAAAAACACCTACCTAGAATTCTGTAATATGTGAACTTACCTTTCAAATGGGAAGGGAAAATAAAGACTTTTGGAGACAAACATAAATTGAGGAAATTTGTTGCCACTAGACTTGCCTTGAAAGAAATGTTAAAAGGAGTTCTACAGAGAGAAAGAAAATAATATGTCACAATCTTGGATCTACATAAAGAAAGAGCATTGAAGAAGGAGTAAATGAAGATAAAACAAAAACTTTTACTTCTCTTATTCTTAATTGATCTAATAGATAACATTTTGTTCAAAATAAAAATAGCAACAATGTATTCAATTATGTATGCTTATCTTAGGTATATATATGCTTCTGGATGCTTATATACAAGTGAAATGATGACAGCAATGACACAAGAGATAGGAGGAAGGAATCAGAGTTATTTTGTTATTAAAATCTATGTACACTACTCATGAAGTGGTATACAGTTGTTTGAGAGTGGACCTGAATTAGTTATATATTGCAAACTCTAAGGCAACCACTAAAAAAAATGGAAAAAGAAATATAGCTGATATACTAAAAGGGAGAGAAGATGAAATCACACTGTATGCTCAAAAAGTAGATCAGCAAGGAGAGAAAATGGAATCATATGAAACCACAAAAGCCATAAAAAGAGTAGAAGACAAAAATAAGAACAAAGCAACAAAGAGAAAACAGTAACAAATATGGTAGATACTAATCTGGCTATATCAATAATACTTTGAATATTAATCATCTAAATGCACCAATTAAAAGACAGAGATTGTCAGAGTAGATCAAGAAACATGACCCTACTATATGTTGTCTACAAGAAACTCACTTTAAATATAAAGACACATGTGGATTAAAAGTAATTGGACGGAGAAAAATATACCAAAGTAATGCTAATCAAAAGAAAGCAGGAGTAGCTATATTAATTTCAGACAGAGTAGACTTCAAAATAAGAAAAGTTATCAGGGATATAGAAGGACATTACACAATGATAAAGGGATCAATTCTCCAAGAAGACATAATTCTTAACATGTATGCACCTAACAGCAGAGCATTAAACAATGTGAGTGAAAAACTGACAGAAGTTTAAGGAGAAATAAATGGATTCACTCTCATTTTTGGAGACTTCAACACCCCTCTGTCAGAAATAGATAGATCCAGCAGGGAGAAAATCAGTAAGGACACAGTTGAACTCAACAATATCATCAGTTAACTGGATAGAATTGACATCTATAGATTACTTCATCCAACAATAGCAGAATATACATTCTTCTCAAGCTCACATGGAACATTCGTGAAGATATGCCATATTGTGGGCAATGAAACATATCTTAACAAATTTAAAAGAATATAAATCATGCAATGTCTGCTTGGAGACCACAATGGAATTAAATTAGAAATAAATAGCAGAAAGATAACTGGAAAATCCCCGAATACATGGAAATTAAATAACACACTTATAAATTACATATGGGTCAAAGAAAATCTCAAAAGAAATTAACAAATATTTTGAACTAAATGAAAATGAAAAGACAACTTATCAAAATTTGTGGTTTACAGCAAAAGCAGTGCCTAGAGCAACATTTATAGCATTAAAAGCATATATTAGAAGAGAATAAAACTCTAAAACCAATAATACAAGTTTCTACCTTAGGAAACTAGAAAAAGAAGAGCAAATTAAATTCAAAGTAAGCAGAAGAAAATAAATAATAAGAATTAGTGCAGGAACCAATGAAGTTGTAAACAGAAAATCAATAGAGAAAAATCATTGTAACCAAAAGCAGATTCTTTGAAAACATCAATAAAATTGATAAGCCTCTAGCCAGGCTAACTAAGAAAAAAAGATGGGGGACACAAATTACTAATGTCAGAAATGAAAGAGGGGACAGATACAATGGAAATGAAAAGGATAATAAAGGAATTCTATGAATAACTCTATGCTTACAGATTTGATAACCTAGATGAAAGGGACTAAATCTTTGAAAGACAATCTGGCAAAATTCACACAAAAAGAAATAGATGATCTAATAGGCATACACCTATTCAAAAAAATTGAATCAATAATTAACAATCTTTCAAAACAGAAAGCACAAGGACCAGTTGGGTTCACTGGTGCCAAGATGTGGAGCAACAAAAACTCTCATACACTGCTGCTAGGAATGCGAAATGCTACAGCCACTTGGAAGACAGTTTGACAGTTGCTTACCATATTATTCAGCAATTGTACTCATTGGTATTTACCCAAAGATGCTGAAAACTTTTTTTTTTTTGCTGAGGAAGATTCACCCTGAGCTAACGTATGTTGCCAATCTTCCTCTTTTTTGCTGAGGAAGATTCGCCCCAAGCTCACATCCATTGCCAATTTTCTTCTATTTTCTATGTGAGCCAGCGCCACAGCATGACCACTGTTGAGTGACGTAGGTCCATGCCTGGGAACCAAACCCAGGCTGTCAACACAGACCGTGCTGAACTTAACCACTAGACCACCGGGGCACAACTGGCTTGCACGTTTGACTGTTAACTGAAAACTTATGTCTACACAAAAACCTGCACACAGATGTTTATAGCAGCTTTATTCATAATTGCCCAGACTTGGAAGCAACCATGATATCCTTCATTAGGTAAATGGAAAAATAAGCTGTAGTACATCCAGAAAAAGGAATATTACTCAGCACTAAAAAGAAATGAACTATCAAACCATGAAAAGACATGTAGGAACCTTAAATGCATATTATTCAGTGAAAGAAGCCAATCTGAGATGGCTACATACTCTATGATTCCAACTATATAACATTATGGAAAGGGCAAAACTATGGAGACAATAAAAAGATCAATGGTTGCCAGGGGTGTGGCGGGTGGAGAGATGGAGATGAATAGGCAGAGCACAGAGGACTTTTAGGGCAGTGAAAATACTCTGTATATTATGATGATGGATGCATGTCATTATACATTTGTCCAAACTCATAGTATGTATAACACCAAGAGTGAACCCTAATGTAAACTATGGACTTTGGTTGCATCACTATAAGTTCATCTTTGGTAAAAACTGCACTATTCTGGTGAGTGATGTTGATAATGGGGGAAGCTCTGCATGTTGTAGGGGTTGAGATAACACAGGAAATCTCTGTACTTTCTTCTCAATTTTATTGTAAACCTAAAACTGCTTTAAAAAATAGTCTTTAAATATACTACATATAGTCTTATATAATAGTCTTTAAAAATAACATATAACAAAATATATAAAATATAAATGTATAATATATAAATATATAAAATAAAAAAAAATCCATGTCTTTAAAAATAACAAATTATATTTGATATTACAGTTTAGTTTAAAGTAAAATCAATCACATATTTGACTTTTATATTTTATTTTGGCATTTGTTAAATTTAGTTAATCATTTTACCTTTGTAATTATTACAAAAGCTGCCATTGCTTACGTCAGATCCATAATATGGACTTTATTATAGTAAACAATGCTAGGTCTTAATTGAAATACAATTAAATTTGCAATGTAACCTCCATAGACATAATCGTCTTTATTATGCCTAATTGTCAATTTAAAAAATGTTTCATAACAAAATAATATTGGATATTGTGTTTTCATAATAATTTAAACATTTTTTAAAAATATAAAATTTTACAAGTCTACCTGTAATAATTCATTGAAATTACAACAAATGGGAGGGGTAATTTACGGTACCCTTTAATATTTAAAGATTTTCCTCATTTAAAATAATATTTTGGTATGTTACATGCAATTCAATTCTTTTGACACAAAACTAATTCTGTTTAACATAAAACTGAATTCCTACGTTGAATAATATTCTCATTCCAGAGGGTAAAGAAGAAAAGAAACACTAATTTGCAGACTAATGACACACTGACAAAATAACATAAGGTAATGTGAACTGCAAAATGCTGAGACTTTAAATCAATCAAAAAGATAACACATTATTTAAAACCAAAATTTTCCAAGCATGATATTATGTGATCCTTTAACTTCATGGATTACATAAGATAAAATAATTTGTCAGTCGTAGAAAGTTTACAGTGCAATTTTTTTAATACTTGAGAGAAGATAGGCATACTAGCAATATTTCAGGTTTATGTAGGGCATATATGGAATGTGAGCAATTTCCGGCAAAAATTGAACTTCCGAAGCTTTTTCTTAGTGTAATGTCCATGATTGTCTAGAGATTTGCATCAAAAGATCAAAATGATGAGGTGATTATGCACAGATTCAAAATTTCAATCATACCATCTGTAGGTGGTCTCAACAATGAGATCCTCGTGTCTAAAGGGAATGAAAAATCGGCAGGCTGGTTTCTTGCAAAATTAGAAGAAAAACTACATTGAGGATAGTTTCTCCAATCATGAAATTAACTTTTGTTCTCATTTCTCTCAAATAATTAGCTCTTTTTAAACATGAAAATAAATATTTCGAAGATAAAACTAAGGTTTATTTGCAATATCACTTACACATTACATGATTATATAATTATGTATCTGAAGTCTACAAATTATATATAACGCTCACCTCCCAAATTTAATCTTGATTTACAAAAACTTTATAGACATGTTTTAAAACAAGTGTAGAGGAAACAGCAGCCAGAGTGCCCACTCTCATTCACTTTCTCCTATGTTGTTTAGCCAGCAGAATAACCATGATTGATTGATCATTAGATTCTGCAGAGGAAATAGATAATCCTCAGGCCTAAAGTCCTTGGGAAGATGTTTTGTTATGGATTATAATTTGTTGTACTACAGTGAAGACTAAGAACTCAGCATATTGTTAAACAAATTGTCAAGCTCGGGTCTCTTAGGGCAATGATCATCAATCAATGCATTTAATGGTTAAAATGAATATATGCCCGGGAGAAATGATGGGAGACAGTACCAATATAAACCACTCAGATGATTCAGAGTTCGTAAGATTAAAAAAATCATTAAAAATATTAGTATTGGTCACAGGTCAATAATACCCTCAGAGCATCTATCATACTAAAATTCAGAAGCACTTTGGAGGAACATTTCCAAAACTTAGGTAACACCACAATCCTGTTGAATATATGTATGTATTCCCCTGAATACATGTTTATTTGTCATAAATAGCAACAATTGGTGATTATAGCACGTGGAAAATGAAATGAATGACAGCCATGCACAAGAGATGGTAGAGAGAGACTAGGAACATTCTGTTAAAAGGTGTCTACAGTACACATAAATGATATAATGTTGCATGAAAGAGGCCTTAGATTAGTAAAAAATAATATTGTACACTCTAAGGCAACTGATATGCTAAAAAGGAGATACAATGGAATCATAAAATGCTCAATTAAAACCAGAGAAGACAGAAAAAGAAGCCTCTGTCAATGAACAGAAAACAATTACAAGCATGGTTTATGTTAATCCCATTATACCAATAATCATTTTAAATATGAATGATCTAAAGACAGAGATTGTCAGAGCAGATTTAAAAAACCCAAGACCTAACTGTAGGAGGTCTATAAAAAACCCACTTCGAATAGAAAGACTCAGGTAGATTAAAAGTAAAGGGATGGACTTCCGCTTCCGGAATGATGGAGTGTCATACTTTTTCCTATTCCTTTTCAGAAGTACAATGAAAAACCCTGGACACTATATATAAAACAAACATGAGAAGACTCTGAAAGGTGGAGGGGCCTCAGGGTCTAAAGAATGACATGGTTACGAGTTCTTTGGGTTTTATTCTTTTTTTGTGTGAGGAAGATCAGCCCTGAGCTAACATCTGATGCCAATCCTCCTCTTTTTGCTGAGGAAGATTGGCCCTGGGCTAACATCCATGCCCATCTTCTTCTACTTTATTTGGGACGCCTGCCACAGCATGGCTTGACAAGCAGTGCGTTGGTGCGCGCCAGGGATCCGGGCCTGCGAACTCCGGGCCACTGCAGTGGAGCACACGTACTTAACTGCTGCACCACTAGGCCGGCCCCTCTTTGAGTTTTCTTTTGACTTCATGTATTCCCGACTTGGGGTTGAAGAACCCAGCAACCTGGGAATGCCAAAGGTCACAGGCCAAAAAAGTTCCAATAAAAATCTGCTCTTTCTAGCTAAAGGAACAAGAAAAGAGCAGCCTAGCAAGACAGAAATATTGGACAATAACTGCTCTGTTTCAATAAAACAACATGGAAAACACTGTGATCCTCACCTCCACCTATGCCAGCAGATACTGAATGAGGAGCGTAGACTTCCACCTTCATGAAGCTGTAATGAGTTTCCTCAACACAATTGCTAGAGTGTTGTCAGAGAACCCCCAGAAGAGAAACTGGACTTCCATGTACAATTGTCAGTAATAAGATTCTTCTCCCACTGTGATGGCAGTGGAGACCATGTGGGGAGCTTGGACTTCTAGACCCACCTGGATATAACATGGTGCCCTTCACCCTCACCATTGGGGTGGTTTCAAAGGAGGCCTAAAAAAGAACCGAGACTTTAAACATCACCCAGGGAAACAAGTTCGCCTCCACAGTGGTGACAGTGGAGATCATGCAGGGAGCCCAGATTCCCACACCTGCCCAACAGTAACGAGGGGCTCACTCCTCACTGGGTATCAATTGAAACCAGTAGTGAATCTGGAATTCTAGCCCCACATCGGGGAAGTAATTGGCAGTGCCTCCCTTCCCTTGCCAAAGTGCTGTCAGAAAAAAACAGCTTAAACTATCCAGAATCTCACAACCTAATACAAAATGTCCAGGTTTCAATTTTTTCAAAGAACCAGGAAGATCTCAAACTGAATGAAAGGAATCAATCATAGATGCTAACACCAAGAAGACAGAGATATTGAATAATTTGATGAAGATTTTAAAGCAGTCATCATAAAAATGTTTCAAGGAACAATTATATAAACACACTTGAGACAAACTAAATAATATAAAGACTTCACATAAAATAGAAAGTCTCAGGAAAAAAAGAAGATATAAAAGAACAAAATGCAAGTTTTAGAATTGAAAAATACAATATTTGAAATACAAATTTCAACGGTTGGGCTCAGGAGCAGAATGGGGGGACAGAAGAAAGAATCAGTGGCATGGAAGTTAGAAAATAAGAATTTCCCAATTTGAACAGTAGAGAATAATAGCTTGAAAAAAGTTAAACAGAACATTAGTGACCTATAAATTTTTTTTTTTAAATCTAACATTCATATCATTCGAGTCCTAAAAGAAAAGGAGAAAAAGGGCAAGACTAAAAAAGTACTCAAAGAACGGTAGAAAACTTCCCAAATTTGGGGAAAAAACACCAAAAAAAACAAAGAACTATAGGTTTAAGAAGGTGAGTGAACCCAAAATAGAATAAATCTAAAGAAATACTTAACAAGACACTTAATAATTAAGCTTCTGAAAACTGAAGACAAAGACAAAATCTTGAAAACAGTCAAAAAAAATGACACTATAGGGACAGGAAATTAGAATGACAGTGGATTTCTCATCAGCAACCACAAGGCCAGAAGGAAGAGGCACAATGTTTTTTAAGCACTGAAAGAAAAGAACTATCAACAGAATCCAACCTCCAGTGAAAATATCCTTCAGGAATGAAGGGGAAATCAAGCCATTCTCAGATGAAGGAAAACTAAGAGAAACTAGAGTACCAGCAAATGTACTCTAAAAGAATGGCTAAAGGAAGTTTTCTAAACAGAAAGAGAATGCTCAAAGAAGAAACACTGGAGTATCAGGAAAGGAGAAAGAACACAATTAGCAAAAATATTGACAAATACAAAAGCTTATGTTTCTCATGAGTCTTCTAAATTACTTTTGATGGTTGAGGCAAAAATTATCATACTACTTGATGTGGTTCTATGTTTGTACAGGAAATATTTAAAACAATCATAGAAGAGGGAGGATCAAGGCACATAAAGTGAAGTAAGGCTTCAACTCTTCAAACAAGCTGGTAAATGACGACAGCAGTAGACTGATAAGTGATATGTATATAGTGTAATACCTAGAACAATCGTTAATAAAGCTATACAAAGAAATACACTCCAAAACCATATAAATGACACAAAATGGAACTCTAAAAAAAATTGCTCAAGTAAGTAACTCACGAGCAGTCAAGAAAAATAAAACATAGAAAGGAGGAACTAGGGAACAATATACACACACATATATACACATATATATGCAGACTTAAGTCCTAATATATCAATAATCACATTGAATGTAATATGGTCTGCATGTACCAATTAAAAGATAGATATTGGTAGAGTGGATTAAAAAGTATGATCCAACTATATACTGTTTACAAGAAATTCTCTTCAAAGACAATTACATCTCAGGTTGAAGTAAGACAATGGGAAAATATATATTATGCAAATATTAATCAAAGGAAAATAAGAATCGTTATATCAGTATCAAATAAATTAGAATGCAGAGCAAAGAAAATTCCTGGGGAAGGAGAGAGAGAGAGAGAATGAGATAAAGAGATGTTATTTCACAAAGATGGGGTTCTCCTACCTGATGTGCATAAAAAGCCAATTATTATGGCATTGGCTTTTGAGAAAAGAAATGGCTTTATTGCAAGATCAATTTGCAAGGATATAGGAGGAGTAAGCCCTCAGATCTGTCTCCCCAATTCAGGATTACAGGCAAAATTTAAGATGTTAGGGAGAAGATGCTGGTACTCAGAAATGCTAGTGGGGCAGGTTTTGATTGGCAGGCTTTAAGCATTTATGGTAAGATTTTAAATATTTATGGTAAGGTTTTAAACATTTATGGTGAGCTGTGGAAGGGGTTTTAACACTGGATATTCCTAGACAATGGATCCCTCACCTCTGATGAGTGTCTGACTTCCAAGTTCCCGTCATGTCCTGGTCCTTTGGTTCTGTGGCAGTGGAAAATCTGTGGTTCCGGCATCATTTCAGGTCAAGATTTCCTCTTCTGTGCATATTCTGGCTATGTGACTACAAATTTTCTGAAAAACAAATCTTAATCACTCCGTTAATAAGAGATGGGGTCAGTTCGAACCGGTCTTGGTGGGTCTGTGGTTACAGAGAGAGAGAGAGATTGCAAATGATAAAAGTGTCAATCCATCATAAAAATATAGAAAATTTATATGGACATCCGTCCAACAATAGAGCTGCAAAATATGCAAAGCAAAATCTGATAGAAGTGAAAGGAGAAATTCAGATGTCCGCATTTAAAGATTTCAACACTCCTTTCAAAACATTTACATGAAAAAGAGCAGAAGACACATTGTTTTCAAATGTTCACAAAACTGCTGACAAGATACACCATATCTTGGGCCATAAAGCAACCTCAACAAATTTAAAAGAATTGAAATCATAAAAGTAGAGAACACACTTAAAGGGAATCCTTTGACATATTAATGCAGTGGAATTAAATTAGTAATCAATAACAAAAGATATCAAGAAAATCCCAAAACATTTGAAATCTAAATAACAGATTTCTATTTCATTAATGTATTAAAGAGAAAACTTTAAGGGAAATATAAAATACATTCAAGTGAGTGACAGTGAAAATACAACATACCAAATTTTGAGGACAAAGCTAAAGCAGAGTTGAGAAGGATATTAAAACACTAAATGCACACATTAAAAAGAATAAAAGTCTCAAGCCAATTCTCTGGCTTCTACTTCAAGAACCTAGAAAAAGAAGAGCAAAAAAAAAAAAAAAAAAAAAGAAAGAAATCCAAAACTAGCTGATGGAAGGAAATAATAAATATAAGGGCAGAAATCAATGAAATTGAAAGCAAAAAAGGTGATGGAGTAAGTCAATGAAACAAAGAGCTGGTTCTTTGAAAAGATCCATGAAATTGACAAACCTCTAATAGCACTGACAAAGGAAGGGAAGAGAGACACAAATCAGCAGAATACAAATCAGCAGAATTGGAATAGGAGATATCATATGAACCTGTAGGCATCAGGAGGATAATAAAGGAATACTATGAACAACTCTGCGCACACATATATTTGACAACATATTTGACCAAGTCTTCCAAAAACATAAACTATTATAAATCCCCCAACATGAAAGAGATGAATAGTCCTAAACCATTAAGGAAATTGAATTTGTAATTTTAAAACTTGCCCAAAATAAATTTCCAGTCCCAGATAGTTTCACTGGAGAATTCCACTCAAGGTTTAAATACAAATTAACACTATTTCTACACAATCTTTTCCAGAAAATAGAAAATAAAGAATCACTCCTCAATTCATTTTAGGAAGTTAATATTACCCTGATACCAAAAGCAGACGAAACAGCACAGAAAATAAAAAGTAAAGCCAAATATACCTCATAATTAGACACAAATATTCTTAACAAAATGTTATCAAATAGAAATCAACAATATATAAAAAGAATGATTCCTCAAGACCAAGTGAGGTCTATTTCAAGGATGCAAGGCTGGTTCAACATTGGAAAAATATCAATGAAAAAATCTACCATATCACCAGGATTAAAAAAAAAAAAACAAGTAGGGAGAGGGAGGATGTAGCCATAGCCAACGCATTTCAAAAATATTCTTTGAAAGGAAATCCTTTAACCTACATTCGAAAAGAGTAATATCTGTCTACGTATTTTAACAAAAGAATCTCCTCTTTTATTCATGCTTAAATTGACTTGTTTTATTATATTTGAATTTCAACAACTCTTTGAATGTTTTGGATACAGGTCCTTTATCAAATGGATGTTTTGCAAATATTTTTCCCAGTCTGTCTTATCTTTTCATTCTCTTAGCAGAGTCTTTCACAGAACAACAGTTTTAATTTTTTTTAAAGTCCAATTTATCAATTTTTTCTTTCACGGATTATATCATGCTTTTGATTTTATATCTAAAATCTCATTGCCAAACCCCAAATCAATTATTTTGTTGGAGCTTTAATTATTTTTTACAACTACAAATATTCAGTGCTGTCTTATTTTGGAATGCCTGATTTTTTTCATCTGAGTAAATGGAGAAAACAGGCAGATTCATTACTGAGTAATAAACTAAGAAAGTAAGAAAACTGAATGCCCTTGTTAAAGTAACATCTCATTCTTGTAGGCGTAAAAGATTATATACTCTTTCAGGTCTGGTTATGTTCAGCTGGAAATTAGTCCAAAGTGTCCTGATAAGGAGGCGATATCAACATTAATTTTTTCCAAAATGTCAGAGGAAGTTTGGCCAATTTATAATAGTTAAAGGGGCCTTTTAGTGAACCCCCACTCCAAGACTACTGTTTCTAAATCAGTTGGTGACCATATATGTTCCTGGTTGTATTTCAGTTAAAAGACAGAAAGGTAATATTGTTTCATTGAGCTTTGCCTCTGGAACAGTGGACCTTATAGAGAACTCAATCTCAGAATTAGTACTTGCTAACATCAACTGGAAGGTTAAGCAAAGTAAATACCAGGTGGATCAATACTAGAAGCAATGTTCTTTCATTTTTCTGCTTTTCTTTTATTTAATTTAGGGTTACTTGGACCTATGGATATAATGATCTCAATCCTACTTGTTCCTACAGAATAATAGTTGATCCTAATTAGTTGCAGCTTACCTATTTGCAAATTCATCTACTTACTAAAATTTATTTGTAAAACAGGTCAGTTCTTGAGGTGCTTGCACAGTTATTCATGGACATGCACGGAGGGGAAAAAAATTGAGTCACTCTCTGCACACACTCCTAGCTGAGGATGAACAAACCATGCTCTGCTTCCTGTCTCAGCTCTTATACTGTAGCAAGTGTCCCTTTTTTGGTCTATTTAGTGCCAGTTTTTCACATTTTTGTGCTTTTTGTTGGTGATTTCACTGTTTAAAATGGTCCCTAAGCCTAATGGTAAAGTGCTGTCTAGTGTTTCCAAGCACAAGAAGGCCACTATTATTGTTACCTAACCAGATGGGCTCGCCTTCTGGTGAGTTAAATAAGACTCTACACCAGTGGAAATTGTCTCACAAAGTAAAGTGTATTTGCAGCAAATAGGAGTCCATGAGGAATCATTTCCAAAGTCATGGCGTCCCCGAACAAAGGGAAGCAGGAACTTTTATTTCAGTTGGGGAGGGAATATTCAAAAGGGAGAGGCGGGTATTCGCTTGCACAGGCTCAGTTGGAAAACATGCTTCCACATAACGAGGCGTAAGCTCCTCCTGGAGAGATCTTTGCGTTAAAAATCAGGCAAAGGTCACGGGCACAGCTCTTGTGGTGAGGCAGTTTCAGGATGGCTGGTGGTTACATCTCCCTAACATACAAAAGGAAAAGAAAGAACTTGTAAAAACAGTTAATTGCTTTCAAACCCACCTTTGAGTTTCTTCAGGCACTTAGTCGGTGACATTATGATGATATATTTTAGATATTCATTGATAAAATCCATATCCATGATATCCATGGATAAAACTGAAACAGAGAGTTTAAATAACTTGCTCAAGTTACACAGCCAGTAACTGGTAGTGTTGAGCTATAAATCCTCTTACACTTTCAACCACTGTGTTGTGCAAAATGTTAAATAAAACTCAGCGAGAGAGAGAAACTGCCTTCTTGAGTGGTAAATTATGTCTATAATTCTAAATAAAATGAACGAAAGCAAAAACTAGAAAAAAAAATCTTATCTTTTTGCAACTCAAAATGCATCTATTGTCACGTCAACAATTCACTTTAGGGGCAAAGCATTACTTTTAGAAGCAAACGGTAAATACAAATATGTACGTTTTCAGAATTATTGGGATAATTTTTTTTTATGTATAGTTGATTTTAAATAGATTTCACTTTAAAAATCTGCATTACAGAAACAGTTTTACTATTTTGTTTTCTTATGTTAACATTAGATGTTTAACATGCAAATCTACTAAAGAAATTAGAATTGGGGAAATTATTAAAGTATATTATTGCATTTAATTTAACTTCACTAATTTTACTATGGCACCTTAGATTAAACACAGTAAATAAAGATCTAACATGCTATATTCATTACTATAAATTAATTAAATACTTGCTAAGATATAAAATGTGATTTTGAATATTTTGAAAGCTATTCTGATGATAAATCAAATTTGGATCTACATCTCTATTCAGTCCTGATAAAACCTTACTTAGCAACTCTAAGAATAGGTGAAATGGTTCACCAGCAGAATACAACAGTTATAAAGTTATTTCACTTATTGAGAAGACAACTTTGCTTTCTTGCATGAAAGTAATTTTGTGGGTATATGGCTGTGAAATGATATATTATATTCCTCTCCCAGTAGAATCACAAAAGGGAAAAAAGATACGTTAAATCAATTTTAGTTTTCAGTTGTGCAAAAATGTTTTAATGTTTTCTTTAATGAAATCATGATCTTTTATTTCCATTACTAATGAGTTCCACTTTGGAATGAGTCAATTCTCTTTAGAAATTACGTTTGATCTCCAAACATCTTAATCTGTAGCTTAAGCCAAAATATTACTAGCATATGACCTAAATTGCATTTCATGATCTTCTAATTTACGATTGATTTCAAACAAGCTTAATCATGCTAAGGACCCTTAAATTATGGATATAAATCTCTACTTCTATCAAAATTTACCTTATGTGAAATTACAAAAGTATTTTGAATTTTTAGGCCCAAACCATGCCATAATGTTTTGATTGGCCTTTGAAAAGGTGAAGACATTATACAAAACTGTTAATGTCCCACCAAGTAGTTAAAGAAAATCTCATATAACCCTAAATTCTTCCTACATAAATATATATTTTTAAATTTTATATGTATATATATATATGTATACATACAATCAAGTGGTAAACTCCATTTATTCCACCACCTGACAGTGCTGCTACTTTTTGAGAACAAGAGAGGAGGTTGTCTACTCATTCTCAGAAAAGTGGTGGAGCTTTAGTTGATTTCTGGGGTGAAGGATCTTGGTGTGTATACGAAGGAAGGGGCGCAGGGGGAGAGTAAAGAAAGACTATGCATAGTTTAGAAAGCTAAGTTTCTCCTGGAAGTGACCTATATTTGGTCTCACCTAAAACTTTGAAATAACCCCAAATTTCAAACTGGAGTTAACTGACCTCATACAAAGTAAAAGATTAGATGTGAAAATCCCTAAATGTAAGGTCAGCTGGGTGCACAGTAACCACTGATTATCTGCGGTGTCTGATATTATTCAGAAGCACCTTCTTTGTTTTGATGGTGAAACCTGGAAGTGAATTTAACATACCTGAACCTCTTATTAGGAACAAGGAAATGCAAATCTGACTTTTCTTTCCTTGTAAAATGTGTTTACTGAATGTAAACAACAACCATTATTACAACAGAAGTGCAATGGATCTCAGCAGGAAAAAAATTGTCTCCTGAGGTGCACTTCAGAAATCTGTAGGGATAGTTTGGGGATATCACTTGGATTTTGTAGTCAGTCTGAGGACAGGGATGCTAGAAAATTTGCAAGATATGGAACTTTCCCCCAAATCAAAGATTTGTTCTAAGTCCCACATGACATTTAAATACCTGACAACTATTCAAGATATTGGCCAGGCCTACTTAACCTAACTCCATTTGATATGTAGACACAAGACATTTTGGCACAGTTTTAATAGACACTGAATTTTCCAAGGCTGCGTGCCCTATGAAAATTGAGGACAGATTTTCCTATTTGCTACAGAGTACATAGTACAAATTCATTAAATATTTAAGTAATCGATTGAATAAGATACAAGAAAAACAAACGGAACAGTGAGGTTTCTTGGCAATACCATAACATAAAATAACATAGAGCAGTAAGAAGTAAATGTGTACATAATCTGTTAAAGAACATGCCATATGTTATCATGCTAATATTGTTTTTAACCCACCCTGGAAATTGAGCAACTTGAGGGTAGGAGTATTCCTTACGCAACTTTTGGTTCCCAGAACTTAACATATATATGATCTATCTATCTATACATCTATCTATCTATCTATCTGTCTATCTATCTATTTATCTATCTATCAATCTATCATCTATCTATCTCTATATATGTATATATCCATGTTATAAGCATTGAAAAAATACAAAATAAATGAGGAGAGATTAAAATCTAGACTCTTCTGCTTATGCTATGCAAGCATATGACCAAATATATTAAGCTGTTTGTTCACATTGTGACCTAAAATATTTATATACATTTTGTTTTTATACTGTTTAGACTCAGAAAACTAGCTGAAAATCTTAAAAATCTTATTCACTACAGTTTTATTCTCAAATTATTCTTTGGTTCTACAAAAAAAAAAAAAAAGAGGAAAGCATTAATGGTAGCTAAAATACTGTCATGTAGACCACATTACTGAGATCTGGCAGTTTTTCCGTCCCTAGGAAGGGAACAACTTCTTCTGATTTATACTACCAGTATGCTGGACATACTAAAATTTTAGGTGTTGTATTAAAATATAATTATCTTTCCACCAGATCTCCTGCATTGTGTATGGTTCCAGAACAGCTGTTGCTAAGGAATTTTGAAGTTCACATAAAAATTATAAAGATGATGATGATGATAAAACTGCATATTAATTGTAAATGTTCCTGTTGTCTCGGAATTTTGGTTGACATTGAAAAAAAAATGGTATATGTATCGCCATCATTCCTAAGAGAATACGAGAACGCCAGAGATTCGTTAGAGAGAAGCATTTTTTAAAACGAATGTATAGGAGTAGTGACTGCTGTACGTATCAACTGCCTCCTACTTCAGCCAAATGAGTATGAAAACAAGAGAATCCCTGGGAGAAATTGTGTGTGTGTGAGTGTGTGTTTCTGTGTATGTGTGGTGTACCTCTTTCACTTTCCCTCTCTGCCTGACCCTGAAGCAACATAGGCAGAAGACAGGGAGAGGGGCAGAGGAAGTGGAGTGGAGCAATTGGATAGACAATACTCCATCTTCCCTAGAGTTGATTCCCATAAAAGAAAGGGCTTGTGCATTACAGCTCTACTCTGACACATATAAATATGGTGGTGACCGGGCAGATCACTAGGAGTGTGCTGATTTGACAGAAAACTGCTCATCTATCTTCTTGAAAAAGGATTTGATGAGAGCCACAAGGTTTTTCATAACATAAATGTGCTTAAGCAACTAACAATTTCAAAACAGAACACTTCAAGAAGCAACAGATCCTGTAAATAAGCAAATAATCAACATAGTCTTCTTAAAATCCAACAATTAAAAATCGATTTAAATTTATAATTTAAGGTTTCTTTTGCTCTACACTTTTAGTCATGGAAGAATTGCATGAGAATAGAGGTAAATGTTTTAAAGAGACTCTCTTGATAATTCAGTATAATTTCCACTTTGGCAAAGAACAAGTAGGTATTATATATCTCTTGTTGATCTCAAAAGTGGTTCCTGCAGTCGCACTGGTGGATACACAGGCAACGTAACAAGCATGATATAGCCGAGACAAGCTGGTTGAAGTTCCATTGGCCACTGGAACCCAGCTGTATTCCTACTTGAAAATTCTGATCCCCTTCGTCCATCACAACAACAACAAACTGGATTTGTGGCAACTGGACATAAGTTTTTTTCTCAGTTTCATAGTGAATACTTTGGTGTGATATTTTGTAACTTGTGACAAATAATAATGACCCAGTAAACTGAATCAGTTGCTTCTCTTCTTCTTAAACCACAGGGATGTCATCATCATCATCTTGTCATCAAAGCAGCGTCTTATATATCTTGTAATATTCCACATCATGTCAAGCTCTATAGAAATAATAGAAAGTGTTTGCCTGGAAGTGTATGTGTAATTTTGATGATATACATCCCATCAATCCAAATACAGGTCTGTTCTAGAATCATCTCAGAAAATGTAAGCAAAGAGTTCATAAAACTGTTGCCCTAAAGCTTCGGCTTGCCCAAATACCAGATTGCAGGGCCTCAGGAAGGAGAACACCACTGGCACCTGTTCCAACGATCTGAAGTCAAAATCACTAGGAATGATGGGTCCAAGAACAAGCGCAGGGATCTCCACCAGCAGCCTGCACCAGGTGTGAGGCCAAACCTGCTTTCAGGCTCGGGCTGACCCAGCTGGAGCACAGACACCTGACGTGTGAGTTGCTGATGGGATTAGGACAACAGATATGCCACCGTGCTATCATTATCATCTTCCACCTAGTAGTTTTCCAACATCATCATTTGGAGACTGAGTATAAATAATACTGGACTCTAAATCAGCTACACATTGCATCGTCCTAAGATAAATCTTGATGGCTTCATGGAGAGCTCCATTTTGTTCTACTTTTCGGGAGAGGTCCTCCTCTCTCTCTCTTTTTTTTCCTTTACTAGTTCTTGCTTTCATTTGGTATCTTCGGCTTCAGTAAGGATGCTTCTCTGCATGATGGAGTTTTTAAACCGTTAGTGCTTACACCAGAATCAGATGCAAACATCCGCTGAGCCCAGAATCCTTGGAGTTGTGCCGGCATGGCATAAGCGTTTCCGTAGTGATTTGAAAGCTCTCAGCGCTCAGGGGAGGAGGAGCTGGGGTCCGGAGAGTCTCCCGTAGCCTGTCTGCAGCACAGGGCTTAGAGGAGTTCCGACCAGAGAAGGGTACGTGCAGACGCAGCATCTGTGGATTCGGCCACCAGCTGCCTTCTTGGGGCGCAGGGAGCTGGGGCGTGAGCTCAGCTCTGCCGGGGATCACTATATTCCCAACACCACCTGTAAAGTGGTGAGACACATCTATGTCTAGATCCTCTCAAAGGGCAGACAAAGAGGATCCAACAGAACACAGTGGTGGAGGAAAGATCTTTTGTTATTTTCTCTTATTGAGTTTAGCCAGTTTAAATAGACTAGTGTCAGTAGTAACAATGACCACAATAATTATTATTTTGGAATGCTTACTGGATAATTTCCATCAATTTTTAAAATGAATGAGGCCCAAATGTTCTGCGTTCCTATTCCAGTCATTCTGTTTATTAGCTACCTTGCTTTGGACATATGACTTCAACCATTAAATTCCTCAGTTTCCTCATCTATAAAATGAGAATAATAATAGTACCCACTTCACATGAATCTTGTTAAAATATAATTAAAGGAGATCATATAAGTTCTCAATTAATATTAACTATTGTTAATCCTCAAAACAACACTGGGAAAGGTACCATGTTTACAAATAGAGAAACAGATATATAGAAACAAAGTATCTTTCTCTATAGAACTCAGTATTTGAACTCAATTCATGCTATGCTTGAGGAAGTTCATAACCATTGAGTTATAGTCTCTCTCTTTCTAGGTCAGGTACTCCTTGGACGTTAAACAACTAAATCCTGATCAGAAGGATTCTTTCTAATGCTACGAAACTATCGCGTCAAGACAGATCTGAAATACCAAGGAAAATAATCTAGAGTACAAATAGTGTTTAGAGCACTGATTCAGAAATGGATCCACCAATGGCATATTTTTAAAAGCAAACAAATTTCCATCCAATCCCTTACTTAACACATCTAATTCCAGATATGCCAATTAATCTTTTAAATTCTCCTATTTCCTAAAACAGGATGATTCTACTCAGATATATTGCCTTGAGACTGGTGTGAGTAATAATTCAGAAGGGATTGACTAAAATAAATAGGAAAATATTCCTGATAGACTTTGTTATCTGATATTTCCATAGGTTCGTAATGAGTTGTTAAACAAATTTTAAATTTCCTAAGGATATTTATATAGTAGAAATTTAACTATAGTGTCAGCATGGGAGATATTGCACCTGTGTCAAATTGATTGAGGTCATATCATTGATGAATATTCTTTTCCTACATTTTATAGTTATCTAACTGTTTTATTTAGAAAATATTTAATGCAACCAAATTTCAACAGAACAAAGAAATTTTAAAATAGTCAATATATACTATATTTTAAAGGCATGTTTTCATTATAGAATAAAAAATAATTGTTTTCTTTTATCTAATCCTCATTATCATCATGAAAATTAAATAGAAACAGTATATTTGAAACAAAAAACAAAAAACAACCTTCCAAACTTCCACCAAAATATGTGGAATCATACTCTGACTCATGATGGTTGAATTTCTAGCAGATTTTCTATAATGTTTAAACAAATAATCCACTAATACAATGACTAGCCAAATATTTAGTGAAAAGTTAAAATATTCCCGGAGCTGTAATAAGAACCAGGGTACTAAGATCAATGAGAAATGACTCTTGCCTTGAAGAGATCCTTTTCTAGTTGTTGAGAAAGACACTTGAAGGAATAATTACAGTCCATTGTGTTAAAGGATGTGATTAACTAAAAAACAGTTCTATGGGAAGACAGAGAAGAAATTGCCTGACTAATTATGGGTGTACTTTATCTTTAAGATAATTAGATCTCTTCTAAGAAAACAAGAGGAAACAGAACTCCAAATGGAGAACAGGAAATTTAAAAGCACCGCATGATGATTCGGCATTTGCTGGGAAAGTTCGTTAGAGCCCCAGGAAGCCTGTGTGACAAATACAATACAGTTGGAAGTGGCAAGAGGGTGAGGGACTTCAGTTTTGTGGGTACAGGGATATAAAGCAGGCCTGAAATCTTTCCAGGGTTGCAAGTGTCAGATTCCAGTAATGCTTGGAGATGACCTGCAGCAAACCAGCCTGTAGTCTTTGCTTTAGACTAGGCTAGGACTGATTTGGACAGTTGTTCATGTAGGGGAGGAGAATAGATGTGAATATCTCCCAGGCAAGAGGTGCTCATGGTGAACAGTCATGTCAACTGATTATGACTTGCACATTCCCACACCAGGCTGGCAGGTAGTGAGAATCCCTAAAGGCCTCTCACAATAATAGACCAGGAGTACAAAGCCACTCCTCTCTAACACTTTAAGAATGACACAGGGGGCGGGTCATGTGGGTAGTGGTTAAGTTCATGCGCTCAGCTTTGGTGGCCTGGGGTTCACCGGTTCGGATCCCCTGCTCAGACATACACACCACTTGTCAAGCCATGCTGTGGCAGCATCCTACATATAAAATAGAGGAAGAATGGCACAGACATTAGCTCAGGGACAATCTTCCTCAAGCAAAAAGAGGAACATTGGCACAGATGTTAGCTCAGGGCCAATCTTAAAAAAAAAAAAAAAGAATAACACAGGTTGAGTTTCTTATAAACGCCTGATGGAATTCTCATTCCACTCAATGTGTGTGTGCTGTCAAGGGAATTTAAGGCGAGGGGATCTTGAGCCTTCAACAAAGAAGACATGTGTCTACTGAACTACGTTACCACTTATACAGACAAATGGCATTCCTTACCAATGTTTTCTCCTCTAGGAAATGCAAATACTACTACTACTATTTCTACTACTACTACTGCTAATAATAATTATAATGCACACTTCTAGAGTTATTTTGAGGTTTAAATATATTAATCATTAAAAATGCTTACATTAGTGTTTGATACAGAGTAAGCACTACATAAATGTTGGCTGGTATGACTGTTCTAATTTATCAATATTATCATTATAGTAAGGGAACTTTTATTTTTTCTTATCTTCTGCTGTCTTTCTGTCATTTTTCATCAAAATTTTAATCATCATTTGAGGCAGAAAAGTGGTTCAGATCATAAAATATCTTTGGACATTATCCTCTGATAGTAGACACAGATGAGTTTTAATTTTAAGAAAATGACCCTTGGAGCCTGCAAATGGAATTATATGTAGGAGTGACTGTGATCAGATAGTCTAGTCAGAAAAAGTCTAGTAAAATAATGATTGGAAACATGATAAAATTCTAAACAGTGACAGTGGAATCGAAACTGCAGTGGTTGGAACAGATTTGTCAAGGATGGGGGACAAAGGCCGAACCAAGGAGATATGGCAGATGATGCTACTGAGGGGGCCTGGCCAGGTGGGAACTCTCTAGATTAAGGACTTTTTCTTCTTTATCAAATATGTTTAAGACATATAACACTCTTGCATATAGTAGTTATTCACTAAATGTTTCTTTCAAACTGAAATTTTAATGAAGTCATTAGTTTATATCAAATATAAGCAACAGATAATTTGAAATAATGAGATATTGAATTTGATTTTGGATAATTTGAACATGAGATGATTTGGGGTAAATACAAAATAAAATCTAAAATAATAAAAAAGACTACAGATAATTATCAATATAGATTTTGACATCACTCTTCTAGATGTTAAAGTAATAAAAATAGGTGATATAAATCAATATTTGGAAATTTCAGAATTTCCAATTTGAAGGAATTCACTATGCAAAGCTTAGTGTGCTCTTTATATCATCTACATATGGAGGAATTAAAATTCTTTTGCCATAGGCCTGAAACTGGATTCGTGAATCGTTTAATTTGAAGTATGTCACTTAACCTCTGTGGAACTTGTTTTCCTCCTTTGAAAATAATATCCTGTCTAACTCACATGTTGTAGAGACGACATGAGATAAAGTTTAGGAAAAAAGTTTTAAAAATGAAAAGAATATTAATAAGTGATAACATCATACAGTTAAATATTAACATTTAGCCATCCAAAATCAAACCCAACTGGGTAACTTGCGATGAATCTCATATGGTACCTTCCTCAGTTCTCCTTGCTTCGTTTTCTTATGCCCTCTGTCCAACCCAACATTGAGTCTATATATACTACATCTATCTACATCTCCATATATTAATAGTTCAATTTATTGAACAATTATTAATGCAAACTGTATTTTGTTATGTTCCAATGATGAAAAGTTTTAAATATCTTTCCCCTTATATGACTTAGACTTTAGTAGTAAACCTTGGGTGTGGGTTTTGATTTTATCCCATATACAAGGTATTAAATTAGCCTATTACTGTTTCAAGGATGGTGGCAGAAGGCCCAAGGCTTTGAATAACTGTATTAGTCATGGTAGAGTAAGTGCCATTATCATCAGGTGTGCATTGGCTGCCTTCATCTCCTGTGTCCTGTGGGACCAGATGGATGCCTGCTCACCCAGTGGGTTGCATTATAGGAGCAAAGGGCGGAGCTTGGAGAACTTGCCCTTTATAAGAAGGAGTAAACAAAATTGTTGCTTTTTCCAGAAAGAGACAATACTTCATTCCTCAAGGTTGCTCACTGTAAACTCCAAGAAATGGCTTAGATAAGAAGCACTCAAGGCCTTACCTTCTTAATATACCCAGAAAACCATATAGAACTGTGAGAGAACAGTAGAGAGCTGCCTCCCAATGGTAAAATACAGGGAAGTAAACAGGTATTTACAAATGATTGTGATTAAGTTCTGTGAATGGGGCAGGTTAGTGTGCTGTAGGTCTATAACTTGAGAGTTGGGTATGTCAGTTTTCATGAAGGAACTGATTTCTAACAGGGAATCACAAGTGTGAGTAGAATTAAATTAATTTACAGACAGAATATTACAGACAGAGGCATCAGACAAAACTACCTGAGATAGTGAAGAAAAGTGAAATATTATTTTAGCTGAATATTAGAGTGCCCAGGAACAGGGATATGGGAAAAGAAGGCTAAAAAATAAGCAAGGGCAGAATCACGTAAGAATTTGTAAGCTATATTCAGAAGTTTGGAGATTATCTTAAAAACCTTAGAAAACCACTATAGGTTTACATCTATCCATCCTTCCATTTTATTTAGCTACAATAGTTTAAAGACAAAATTGAAAAAATCTTTCAGTAACAATATTCATTAGGAGCCTGTTTTTCTTAATTTTGTCTTTAATAAGTTGAAGATGGAAAACTGTTCCATGTTTCAACCCTGCAAATTCCAAATTTGGGGGGCCTTCTATGCTCCTTCTCAGTTCTGATTGCAAACGGCAACTCTTTTTTGACACGTTTCTTTTAAAATCTTTTTAACTAAGACAATAGCATCCAATGTATGTTCAGTTTCCCTTCTTTGCCTAAAGCAACAGATTTATTAGGCCTAGAATCTCCTTTCCAAGTTATTCATGAGAGTTTTAACAAATGTTTCACAAATTTATAATATGGAAAATTGTTTTCTTAGCCTCCAATAACAATTTTCTCCTTCCCCACTGTCAGGCCCTGAAGTCAATGCCACCTATTTTAGACGTTTTGTTATTGAAAGATTCCCTCTTGTAGGAATCAATTTTTGCACTAGTTAGTTTTTACTAGATTGTGCCAGAATAACGCATAACAAATGACTCCACACATCTCAGTTTACTTCTCATGCACAACAGAAGGGACATGAAGCTATTTGGGACAAAGTATTCTTTATAGGGGATAGACTGGAGATGGCAGAAACATGTGGTTCCTTCTACATTTCTCCTTAGTACTGGCAATTGCCATTTCACCCAAGTATGGCTAGTCCACACAGGACACTACCAAGGGACAGTAAGTATACTTCACTCCAGCAATTCACACGGCAATGGGGTAAGATGCATAATTCTCTCACAAGAAAGGGAGTGAATAGCTGGGGGCAAAATTTAATTTCCACCAGTCATCATATTGTTTTGTTCCTCATCCTGTCCACATTTATGTATATATTTCTCATTAACACATATATCCAGAAGGTTTAAAATTCCAAAGATCATGCATTACATGAAAGGGTTTTTTCCAACATAACTTTGTCTTTTCCAATCAAAATATCATTAATCATTATTAGAAATTACTATTGTTGCATGCACAGTTTCCGCCCTCTGCTGTTGAGATTCTTCTTGAATGGATGCAAATGTCTGATTAAGACTGGATACCTTGTTTTAGTTTGGTTTAGAAAGTTGCACATCCTTAGTCAAGCTTCTTGCACATGATCTGGTTATCACTTCTTTTCTTCGGGGTTCCTTGATTCATCATTTACAACCAACATAATTACAATTGATAACACCCATATACTTTTCCAGCACTAATAAATTGATTAGCTAAAAGAGATAAGAAAATGTAGGAAACTTAAGAAAAAATCCAGTGGCATATATAAGATATAAATACCACTGAATTTCTCAAGCTTTTAAATGTACTTTTATAGTATTTAAATTATTTCCTGGCACCAGAAAATTCCAAGTCTGGTTATAACATGCTCATGTAATCACAATTTCCAAGCTACATTTCACAGATTAAATAGTTACTACCAAATAGTGAAAGGCAAGTATATCCCCGGGTGAAGCAGAATATTCAAAAGTTCTCTCATATTTTTCATTCATCAATTTTTGTTAACTATTGGAAAGAGATGGGCATCATGCAATTTAAAGACGTGTGAATTCAAGGATGTGTATGTAAATTCTTGGGTTTGGCCGTTATCTAAAGCAATGTGAATGAAGGGGAATGATGTTCATCTGTTTAAGTAGCATTGCAACACTTATGAAATAATGGAATCCAGTCCAGTGATGACGATGTTCCAAGGCCGCAAAGAAAAGCATTGTTACCCAAACACAGCAACTTCCATTCACAAGTTTTATTTGGAAATATATTTGCCTTGAAGTGGCATTTATGTTTATTTCCAACATCATGTATCTCAACTTTACATAGTACCAGATGAAAATGTTTTATTTTTTTAATTTATATTGAGATAATCTACAAACTGAAGTATGTCCAAATTTGCTTCAGCCCAATAAATCCAGGTATGATTTATATAATGTTATAAATCTAGCCTTTACATGTTGTAAGGGACGCTATTTTTCCTTCAGCCACTAAGTGGCTCTAACAATTAAGTTCTCCATAACTTTTCAAACCATGGCGATGATAGGGGTACTGGCAATTACATTAATTGGTTTAATTCAATTGACAAACATAATAACTTAATTCATTATTTCTTTACTATCATATAAGTGGTTTAATATGGTATCTGGATTCTCATGCATAGAGAGGTCATATATTTTTTTAAAACTTGAAAAGAAGAGGAATCCAGAGCTTAAAAACTGGAATAGTAACATCAAAAAAATTTGGCAATGGTATATACCAAGTAGTGCTGATAATTAAGGCAGTAAAATGTATACAATTGATTGGAAGAATGAAGGTGAACTGATATTTCTGAGGATGATATATGGACATTGTAAACTCCCAGACAGATCTCAGTTCTTGTTAGCAATTGGTTATCTGCAGATAGAACCAAAATACACTGTAACTGCTCTCAATGGACAAAGAAATTTATATTTTTTTCTAATATGTAAAAATGCAGTATATACTATCATTATTTTGAAGCAACATTTTTTCTCTTTTAAAGTCTATAAAAGCAAATGTAACTATCCTGTTGATTTTACTAAAATTATGAACATTCCTGTTCTTGGATTTAAAAAAAATAATACTTATAAAAGATTTATCACACTTCCTGGCTTTAGCATTGCCAGAGTTCTTGTTGAAGTATCTGTGAAAAACGATAATCTCAGGGTCTTCTATCTCTCAGTTTCTTTCAGGACTATAAAATAAATTTTCTAAATTCCTACTGTCTACATCTACTTACAAAGTAAATTGCAAAAGTTTGACTATTATGTTTATTCATTTTTACTTCTTTAACTTTTCAGTCTCCAATGCTAGTCCACTACTTTTTTCCCACATATTTAATATGGAATGTTTATATTCAACGTATTTATTTATGTGTGTGTTCCTCTCTTCTGGGTATGGATTAGTGAGAGTTTGGAAAAATAAGGCAATGAATATCTGGTCCCCATGATGATTTCACTGTAATTCTAAAATGCTGCCAAGGTCTTTGAATTGCAATGCAGTCATGTGTGAATAAAACAATACAACTAATTTATTGCATCCACTAAAAGAAGTATAAAAACTAAAAATGGAAATCCATGATATACGGGCAAATATTATCCAGGTTGAGACTCTTTAAAGTGAATGATATCAACAGGCAAGAGTTAAATATAGATAAAGGTAATTGAACATGTATATTGAAAACTCACCAGGTAATTCAGGATTATTGTCAGAAGCTGTCAAATCAAGGGCACGGAAAATAGATTGATGATATAGATTATTCTTTGTGTTTTGCATATGATTCTCACTCATACTTATTTAGGATTTAGTGAAGAGAATCTTGCCTACATTATTTGCTGTTTTCTTTCTTTAATTTGAAAGTTTACCATTGACTTAAGAAGAGCCTAGCTTTGCAAAAACTGCAGTACATATATTAGAGGAAAATAATATTACTTTTAATGTTATTTAACCTATTTTAATTCCTCTGATTATTGTGGAAGATAGAATTTTTTTAAGCCCTTTTTTACATATCCTCTATCTGTGTCTCTTCATTCTTAACATTCTGTACTTCTCTGATGTAAAATTCTACTGCTTTTTATTTTATTGAGGTCACATTGGTTTATAACACTGTGTGAATTTCAGGTGTATGTTATTATACTTCAGCTTCTATATAGACTGCACTGTGTTCAACACCAATAGTCTAGGTTCCATCTGTCACCAAACATATGCACCTCTTTACCCATTTTGCCCTCCCCCCACCCCCTTTCCCTCCGGTAACCACCAATCTGTTCTCCTTGTCCACGTGTTTGCTTGTTTATCTTCCACACATGAGTGAAATTAAAATCCTACTTCTCTCTGTCAGGGCATTTTATTGTGTTCTTTTGGACTCTTCTTTGTGATCAACAAAATTCCTGTATCCTCAACATTATCCAAAAAAATTGCCTCATTGTCTTCTTGTGTTAATTGGATCCTAGCTAGTTCTGGGAGTTACAGTCTCCCTTAGGACTCTTTTAAGTGGGTTCTTCTCTTTCTCTCACATTTCGCTTACTTCAGTGTTGGAAGCCAAACTCCCTGGCTGTTTTCCTCTGTAGTTCTTATTAAAATCTATTATATCACTATCAGCTTGCAAAAGTCCCCAGAAAGTCATGGCAGACTCCATATTCCTAGTGTCTTGTTCTAGGCTGGCAGAAAATACTCTAAATAAATATCTATCGAATGAATAAACGGTATACAGTTATACAACTTTCTAAAATTTTTCATAACTATCCCCAATTTCCAAAGTAGACCCCAAATCTAGCTCTCTTAATATTTTCGTGGCTTGAAGCCTTGTCAAAACCATCCTCTATTATCTAAACGATTGCAAAAAACTTTTAATTGGTCTGTTTCTTCCTTTCTTTGCCAGCAACCTAGAGATTTACCAGCTGGAAATATATATTTATAGCTTTTAAAGCTAAATAAAATAAATTGCACTTAAAGTATACAACTTAAGTTTTGATATATGTGTACACCTGTGAAACCATGACCACAGTCAATTAATGAATACATCCATCACTGCAAAAAGGTTCCTTGTGCTCACTTTCATCCCTAAATCCTGCATCCCAACATGCCATACCAAATCCCCAGGCAACTATTGACCTACTTTCTGTTACTGTAGATGAGTTTGCACTTTTGACAATTTCATATAAATGTAATGGCTTTTGGCTGTGATGGCTTTTGAATGTATCAATTTAGCTAATCTGAACTACAGTCCTCAGAAATTCCTTTCTAGTGTGTTTCTGATTATAGAGGGCTGCACATCATTTCTGGTGGTTCTTTCCCCAGACTTGGGACACACCTGAAAACTTGAGGGGCCCAGCCTGCACATCTCTGCAATTCTCTTTCTTTTCAGCTCCCTTCTGTCTGGAACTCTCCTCTGTAAGCTCTAGCCTCTTTGGCCTTCCCAGACTCATTTCTGTATTCTTGACTCAGAAAGTCAAGGGTTCCACCCACATTTCCCCCTCCTCTTGCTATATGCAGCCTGGATATTCTCTAAGGCAGTAACGTGCGGCAACTATAGGGCTCATCTCCTTTGCTTCCTATCTTTCAGAGATTTAAGACATGTGATGTCTTAAAAACCATTGATTCATATGTTTTTGTCCAGTTCAAATAGACTAACAGAAAAACTGAAATAGATTCTCCTTCACAAAGATTAAAATTAAGCCTCCACAAAGTGCAAGGTCTCATCTCCTATAGCAAGGGTGTAGAGAATGACATGGACCAGATAGAGTGTTGAAACCCTGGAGATGGTTAATGCCCAACCAAGGAAGGTCTGTTATATCAGTTTCAAAAGCAAGTTTAGAAAACAATGGAACCCTGATCCTCAAGATGGGTACATCTAGGTGGATGCCTGAGAAATTCTGAATCTCTAGACTGCTCTGAACCTTGGAGCTTGAAAAAGTGGCTCATCTCTCCCTTTTAAGAGCTAGCACTCTCCCTTTTAAGAGCTAGCACTCTATACTAACTTGAAGCATGAAGAGGCCCCTGTCCTATAAGGCAACACATTTCCCCTCAGCTCAGCCTCATCCTTCCCTGCTGTACACCAGGCATATAACTAACATTAAGTTGTGGCTAAACCCAGCTGTGGTTTGTTGAGCCTCTTATGTGTGGGAGATCAAAATTGGCCACCCTGAAATATATCTTTTTTACCTTGATTATTTTCTCTGAAGGAAACTTTAACCATTCCCCAAACTTACGCCTTAAAGTGACAGACTGGGGGGGTTCTTGCTTTGCCCATTTTTTTCAAAGTTCTGTTTACCAAATGTAAATATTTACATTTGTAAAGGTATCTCCCTCTCTGTACTGGGAAGGGGGGCAGGGGATGGCCTTATCTCTGGAAACTCTTATCAGGACGGAAGGAGACGACTTAAATCTACATACTCTTGATTACTGTGATTTCTGTCTCTCCCGCCACTTTCTCTATAGGTGGCTCTGCAAAGAATTGTCTGACAAACATTTACATTTCCCTCTCCATGTAAATCGTCTTCTTTCCCTCTGAAATCTCAAAACACCACCCCACAACATCCTCCTGTGTCTTTAGCTGAAGATAGTATTTAAGATGAGAATCTCTGCCATTTTGTTGAGAAACTCAAGTTTCCCTGGTTTCTCCCATGTATACATGTTATTAAACTTGATATTATTTTCTCCTGCTAATCTGTCTTTTAATTATTTGGGCAGCCATAAGAACCTTAAGGGAACGGGCAGAGGGGGATTCTCCCTCTTCCCCAACATAAGAAAGGAAAGGATGATATCATCTCAAAAGGCTTAGTCAGCCTGGACCAGCTGTAGCTGGGGGAATACAAGTAGGATTTAATTTTGAGAATTCTTGATACAGGGTACCAGAATATGAGATTGAATATGGCAGAATTTGTTTATTTAGGAGAAATTTTTGAAGCTATACATGTTAATACCCTGTTAAGGGCCCTGGGGGATGGTATGAACTGGCTATGAGGATTGCTCCTTGAAGCTGGAAAAAACAATGAACCTGCTAAGAGAAGTCAAAATGCTCAAGTCTGCATTGCAGGCAATAGAAGAAAGGATTCAAAGGCTTGAGGGAGTAGAACTGCTTGAGTGGTTTTACTATGTAAGGCAGGAATCTCACCAGAAGATTACATTCTGCAGGAAGGCCTGAAAGATTCAACATTTGCCAAGGTAGTCATAAATCTGATTGTGAGAGGGTCACCAGCATCATTCAAATGTTCCTTAGTTGGTCTCCTCAGTAACCGAGGGCTGATTGTAGGAGAGGCAGTTACTGAACTAGGAACAATAATAGAATTAGAGATGATAGAACCCCCAAACTATAGAGGCCTAGTAAATGTGCTTAACCACCAAAACCACGTGTATTCAATTATTATAATGAGCAAAGGGTTAGATTAGCAGCCAAGAGGACTGTCTAACCCACAGAACACATGGCTCATAGGTGCAAAATATATAAGCAGCCAAAAAGTGTACTACTTGGCTTATACTATAGGAGAAATCAGATAGATGACCTTTGATTGTAGTTTTCTAAAAAATTACAATTATCTGCCCAGGTTCCAGACCTGAACTTGTTTTCAGACCCAGAAGCCTTTTACCAAAAAGGAGGCCCAATCTTCAGGAGGAAGAACCCTGCAACACCACCACAAAACCACGCGCTAATGGTTCCTCTAGATCTCACCTACGCGGGACTCACGGCCATTTACCTGGATAACTGCCTTGGGGAAAGGAGAATACTCAAACTTTAGAGGATTGTTTTTCAGAGGGTCTGAGTTGATGCGACTACCTGGAGATATGAAGCATCATAGTGGTCCCCTGGATGGGACCAGGTAATATATTCCTTCACATGACTCAGCAAACAGCGCAATTGACTTACCTAGTAGTTGTTGAAATTCCCATAGCAGGCTCTTGGTCTGTAAGATATCTACTCTATCAGAAAGATACTCTACATCAGAAAGAGTGATACTAAATGGAAGCTTCTGTAGCTGATCCCCAAGAGAATAAGTCAAAAGTAGTATCTCCTCAGGGGGTGAGATGGCAGACATCAGTGCAACTCTAGGGTCTAAAAGATACAGAGGTGGTGGCTCTCAACATTTCTCTATTAAATTTACCATCTGGCCCCTGCAGAAACCAGATAAATCCTGAAGAATGACAATAGACTGGCCCAAATTTAACCTAGTCGTAGCCTCAATTGCAGCTGCTGTGTCATGTGTTGTGTTTTTTCTAGATTTTAGAAATAAATTATTTTCCATTCTGTTCAGAGAAGAGATCAGAGACAGCATTCAGATGAAGTGGACAATTATATACATCACAGTGTTTTGGTTCTCTCCCTCCCAACCTCTCAGGGCTATATTAACTCTCGGTCTTAAGGTAGTTAGAGAGACCTGGATCTTCTGGCTATTGCTCTGAACATCACATCGATACACATCACATTGCTGTAGCAAGAAGAAAGGAAATAGGGAATGTGTATATTTGGACTTTTTCTTCTCGGGGATATTGTACCATGTAAAGATTTTCAATAGAAAAATGAGTCAGTCAGAAAGTTTAAAGAAATCACCCTGGTGGCTTCATGGAGGATGGATTCTACCCCGGTATAACTTGAGATAAGATAATTGACCAAAGAAAGGCATTGAAATAGCCCCAGTGAGACATAATGGATGTTTGTCAGCGTCCTGGCAAGGCAGAGGATCTGATACACTCAATTGAGTTGAAGAGAATATAACGACATTCTCAACTTGGATGTGGAGAATTTAATGAAGAGAATTTTAAAAGGTGTGGGTAAGATTATGGAAACCCATAAGGGTTGCTGAGGCTCTTAAGGGCTCCTAGAAAAGAGAAACATTACCATATTTGGCCAGGAGGCAAGAGGAGGGAACAGTGTCCATGGGGCTTGGATGAGAACTGAAACTGTGGAGGAAGGGCCACTAGGAAGGAGCTCTAATTGTAGACAGCCAAAACCTTGGTCAGAACCATTAAAAGCTGGGAGAGAATACATACACATATTTTTACTCTCTATTCCTAGGAGAAATGGACACTGTAGGGGTGCTATGGAGAAACAGAAGTTTTTTCTCTCTTCCACGCTTATCTTTTCCTCTCCGACATGATGTATCTAGGAAGAGTCAGCAATAAATACTAACAGCTGGGAGAATACAGGAGGATAGACCTTGCCAAAGCCCTGAGGGCAGACAGTGTATCAGAGTTCTGGAAACAGAGACCATATCAAAGCCATTTCCAACTGGCAAGAGCAGGAAGCCCTGGCAGCTCTCCTCTGTCTCTGAGGAATGTTTGGTGTCATGTCAAGTGGGACTGGCTAGAGCAACTGGGTATCTCTCAGTGCTCATATGCTGATAAAGGAAATCAGGTTTGTTGACACCATTTTAGATTATCTATCCTATTTTTACAGCATTGTTTTGAGTGTTTTCAAACAGGAAATACTGAAATGTACCACACAGTGCCCTGGAACAATTGTTGAATAGGGTCTTAGACTAAGTTTTAGTTGATAGCAACCACACAATAATAGCTAATTTTAATCAGGTAGCTACTGTGTTTAAGGCACTGTAACAAGTGCTTTACATCCTTTATCTGATTCAATCTTCAACATACTTAGAGGTAGGTAATGTTAACTGTAGCAGTTTCTGTAAAAAGATGAAAGCCCGGAGAGAATAAAGAATCAAAGGTCACATAAAAAGTAAGTGTATGAGCCAGGGTCAATCCATGATTGTCTGATTCAAATAGTTAGGTTTAAACATAGGCAACAATGCTCTTATGATCAGATTATGTAATTTAATTAGAAAGATGAATATCCCACTCAGAAAAGAGTTATGCAAGATAGTATGTAATTAAGTAAAAACAGTTTTGCACAGAAATCAACTGTATGTGAGGGTAACATTGATAATAATTAGAAGTGATAATTGATAATTAACTTTGCTAGGAATAATCACTGAAGTGTTAAAGAGCAGAGATATTTATCTAGACCCTTAACAATGGGTAGATTGTGTAAGAATCTTCAAAGATGGAGTATTAGCCATCAGTTGTTTTCAAAAAACTATCTTTTCTTTTTTCTAAGGATGATTTGCCCTGAGCTAACATCTATGGCCAATCTTCCCCTTTTTGCTTGAGGAAGATTGTCCCTGAGCTAACGTCTGTGCCAATCTTCCTCTATTTTGTATGTAGGTCGCCACCACAGCAAGGCCACTGATGTGTGGTGTAGGTCTGCACCCAGGAACCAAACCTGGGCCACCAAAACAGAGCGTGCTAAACTTAACCACTAGGCCATGGCGCCAGCCCCCTCAAAAACTCTTTCTTAAAGCTGTTCTCAGCTGAAGCACAATTTCATCTCTGTTACTCCAGGTTTTATTGTAATGATATATCTACTTATTTTCTTGCCAAATTATTTATTTGAGCTTGTTAAACATGAAACTATTTATAATCTTGCAATATTGAGATTTTTTCCTAATTAGATATAAAAGAAAGTAATCTATTCTCTCCATTTCTACCTGTGCTTTATTGTGTGGAACTCAGTGAAATTTAGTATATCATAAGGAGTATTTTGGGCCAAAATAATCAGAAGGTTTCCCTAAATGGTCAATTGCAATAATCATAATAGACAACTTGCTATTTAAATGAGTTTATATAAGGTAAACGATAAGCTACAGCATTTAGTAATACAAGGTTTGATTCTGATATTTTTACAAGTAAGAGTGTTTTCAAAGTTGAGATTACTTTCCTATGCCTTTGTCGTCACAACTACCTGACAGCTGATTTGTGAGTTTGTGTCACAGTTGGATGGTGTGCACCCATCTAAGAAATAACAAAATAGGGACCTCTTGGAACAGATGGAAGACACTCATGGATGATTTCACCTGCTTAAGGGATAGGCAAATTAACTGAGGACTTTGGGTTCTCATATTGAAATCTTTGCTTGCTAGCATCACAGCAGAAGTCATCAATGACGGCTGCGATCTCTAAACTCTTCGTGATGCCTGAGTTCTCAAGACTCTTCATTTTATTTACATTTGGAAAATAAGCCCTGGTAATAGGTATTGGAATTTTCTTGCATGCTTTTTTGTTTTTTTATTTTCTTATGAAGTGTTTTCATAGCAAAGAGGAAAAATATTGGGTTATGGGTGGGACTAGAGAGACTGAATTACAGACAAGGAAAAGAAGAGACTATTTATAAAATAAACACCCAGTGTCAAGTGTTACAACTTCACAGATTTTTCCATTAAAAGTTCTCATCACATATCATTCCATTTCATTAAAAAACAATCAAATTTGACTGAAAATATGAACACCTGCCTGACCCATATTCCTAATTTTAAGTCCAGGGTATGTAACTTGGGATCTCTCTGCTTCTCACAATTTCCTTCCTTTTTTCCCCAGAATGTCAAAGGTTCTTTCTAGAATGGGACAAATTATGTTATGAGACACCATCCACCCTTGTTTGATTTTTTAAAAAATTTCCCAACCCTATGATTACATTCTGGTTTTCCTTTTCGATTATTTTTGTTGTATTTTTGGAGTCTCATTTTTTTTTCCCTTAATTAAGAAAAGTCATCCTTTGACAGCTGATTTATGATTTTAAAAGCAGTATTTTCACTTTCTTGAATTATTGTCCTATGAGCCACATTTATAGTGATACTCCATATGCATTTAAACCATATATAAATACTAATATAGAAAATTTTCATATTTTAGCTCTCTACTTTTTAGAGTTCTTAATGAATTAGAGTGCTGATAAAGGTAAGCATTTTTTAATAGCTCTTCTGCTACAGCTGCTTTCTTATTTGCCATCCAATTAATAATATGAATGCTAAATTACATACTAATTACATTCGTGGATAACACTAACTTGGGAGTAGTTGCTAGCTGAAGAAAGAGCAGCAACACAAAAGAGTTATAACTATTTGGAAATGTGAGAAGGAAAACAAAGTTTAAAGAACGTTCAACTTGAGGAAATGTGATTTCTTGGGTAGAGAAAGTTACTGGGCTTTTACTTGTCTTAGCCTTTACTAAACATGTTCATTCTTGTATAAATCCTGATTAGAACCCTACAAAGTCATGAACAGGTAATGACTGTTTACTGGAAGCTTTGAAAAATAGGGAACCTTTGGTTGTTGGTACATAACACCTTATCTGCAGAAGACCATGTGGAGAAAATCACAGCTACCCTTCACTACACGGATTGCTTGTTTTATTTTAGGTTGCATTTAAGGTATAATTTATTTCTAAGCATAACTCCATCTTTCTATTTGGGACAATGTCTTTAAGACAGAACCTGAATGTATTTTGATGTTTTAAAGACATTAAAACGCTCACAGCTTTTTAAATTGATTTGTGTTAATACTAATAACATTGATTTTTTCCCGAACTTTCCTATGGAAGTTGATTTAAGGAAATACTAAGGAAACTCATATTTTATTTATTAATTCTCCCCATCATAGTTATTTCAATCAAAAGCATTAATAGGCATCACAATGAGCAGCATAATCTTCTACAGTTATTGGGATAATAAAATGAGTAATAATATTGGAACATAGTAAGTACTGACATATTAAGTAATTATCATGAGAGAAAATGAATGTACACAGCACACACACAGCAAATATATATAAATTGAGATGATTAAGACTCATTCTTCATTTAAATATGAGTTAAGAAGTAAGTTCATGGAATGAAATGATGAGAAAGTCACGGCGTTTTACAAAGTAGGTGATTTTTAAAACCAAGAAATTTGAGAATTGAAAGAGCTATAGGGATAAATCATAGTATAATAAAATCTTCTATCAGTAAATAAGACATTATTTCTGTTTTGTGGAACTTTTAAGTGGGCTTTACAGATAAAAAACATATTCAAAAAAAGTACAATAATAATAAATATTGTTAAATGCTCTTTGAGTATTGATAAAATATTCTACTGCACTTCAGAAGAGAAAGAATTCACTGAAATAGAACTATTAGTTAAGGCTTTATTAGATGAATCAACTTCAAAGCACAAAAACCTATAAAATCAATAGAAAACAGGAGAAAAGCATTATACATGGAGGGATTCTTAGAAAATGCTCGGGTATGGAAAGAATGACTTGTGCAGTGTGGATAATTTTATGGAAATAGACATTGTTTTAGATATAGCATGAAGATAGTTCATAACACACTTTTAATTACAGAATCATTTATTACTTCAAATGTTCAGATAACTTTAAATTTTTGATATTTACAAGGCAATGTTCTAAGTACTGAAAGTAACGTGAGAATTTCTTTGTGGGAAGAATTTGGGAGTAAATTTTATACCTTGGTCAAACATACTACATGGACCTTTAGCATTGTGAATGGTTTCAACAGCACTGACTTCGAAACCTGGCCTGTGAAAGAAACTGAGCTCTTATTAGGTTGTGGCATTGCCACGGAAAATCTCTCTCTTAGAGCTTGGGGAGTTAAGTAGATATATAATCTGAACCTTTGGTTTTAATCTGATTGATTGCTACCATTAAGACCAAGCAGAATTCCCTAAAATGAAACTTGCAAAGGAAATCCATGTTGTTTCAATAAATTGTGGCCTTTAAGAGCAAGTCTCAATCAGTAAAACTCATTTTTGGAACATATATGAACTGTTGCTTCTCGTCATAATTTAACTAACTCCTCATTTTCTATCTTTCTCAGTACCATCCTTGACGTGGTGACACACTCCACTTATCTGGCTCTTTTTTATTGGCTTGTTTGGCTCCCATCACACTGAATGAAACTTCTGGTGCAACTGCTTTATGTATAACTATTAAATCTCAAATCCTGGTCCATTAGGCCAAGACTAAAAATCGCATTTGACATGTTTATTACTCATTTTCTTCACCTGCCTACAAGTTCAAGTACAGCTAAATCTGCAACCATTACTCATGATTCAGCCACTAAACTTGATTTAATAATGTGGAGTGTTTTCTTATTTACAACCGGCCAACTTCCAGCTTCTATTAGTAAATTTTCCTAGTTTGAACCTTGACATTTAATATAGAAATTAAAATTTTGTAGGTATGAGTATGGAACCAAGAAAATGATATTTATAAGATTAATGTATCTGAAACATGCAGAATGGATTAGACAAGAGCGCAAAAGGAACAAAGGAGACTTACAATAGTTCAAAACTGGGGTGGCATTGGCCTGAGTTGAGTAAATAAAGTGATTATACTAAGAGAGAGGTAGATGTAGACAAATAATAATTTGGAGAGAAAAATTAACAGGATCTAGTGGCTAGCTAAGGGAAGGACTAAAAAAGAAAAATTTTGCATCGTTTTAGAATCCAGTAATTAAGAGACAAGAGTATCACGAGAGGAAATTAGGAAACCCAGAGGAGAAGGTGATTACGGTAAACATGGAGTTGATTTTATGTTTGCTCAGTTTGAGGCTAAAACACCCAAGTGGAGACATTCTGCATGAAAATCCAAAATCAGAATTCTGAATAAAAATTCAGGACTAGATATTTCTATTCAGAAGTCATGATTGCAGAAGTGATACATGAATCCGTTCCGGCAGATGAGATCTAAAAATAAAAGAGAAGGTGATGAAAGGGAGCTGAAATCTAAAGGTTTTATTGACATTAGCGATAAGAATGGAGCCAGTAAAATAAAGAAAGAGGCCAAAGAGACAAAAGCAAAACAAAATAGTGTGATTTTAAAAAAAGAGAGACAGGGGCCGGCCCAGTGGCACAAGAGGTTAAGTGTGCGCTCTCCACTGCGGCAGCCCGGGTTTCGCTGGTTCGGATCCCAGGCGGGCACCGAGGCACCACTTGGCAAGCCATGCTGTGGCAGCGTCCCATATAAAGTAGAGGAAGATGCGTGCAGATGTTAGCCCAGGGCCAGTCTTCCTCAGCAAAAAAAAAGAAGCTCAAGGATGTCCAGTAGAGACCAAACAAGATTTGATTTACGTTAAGAACATGTTTTTTTTTCTATTAGTGCTTTCTTTTTCTTTAAAAAAAAAAGTGATTCTTAACAACAAGATTGTACCTTATAAGTTTTGAAATTAAATGTAATGAATTGGAATATTAAAATGAGCACATGGAAATATGAAATATATTAAATAATAAAGGATATTTTCACCTGGAAAGTAGCTAACCAGTTTGATATTGGGTTAAAATGACACCATCTCTAAAATATTTTGAAAAAGGGAAGCCATTAAGCCTTCAGTAAATAAAATATTATGGTGTCCTTAGTTTGAGAAAATATGTACTATATTTTGAAAATTATTTAGGATGACTAAAAAATTAGCTCTAAGTTGAACAAAATAAGCAAGTAAGAATAAGAAAAAAGTTTTATGTATTCTATTGAAGAATAGTTGTTATTTACACCTAATAAAGTTCCCACCCCCTACTTCATTCTCAAGCCTACCTCGAACACCAAACATACTTGTAAGAATATAGATAAGATTTAAAAGAGCAGAACAATAGAACAGGCTAAAATCATGTCAGAATTTGCAAATTTGATTACATCTTAAAAAATGATCATATAATTCTTTCTGATAATGAAAAAAGTCAAATTTCTGAGACATGCACAGCATGTATTATTCTCAGATGCATTATGCTAAGTGAAAGAAGCTTGACAGAAAAGGCTCCATACTGCATGATTGCATTCAAATGGCATTCTAGAAGAAAAATCTATGGGTACAATAACCAGAATGCTCATTGTCCAGTGATGAGTTTGGGGGAGAGGGGATGGAGTGCAAAGGAGCACAACGGAGATTTTTAGGTGATTGTCATATTTCATATCTTGATTTTAGTAGTGGCTGCCCAATTGTATACATTTGTTAGAACCTATTGAAATCTTTCTTTAAAAAGCAGTGAAAGTTATTGAATGTAAAATTTAGTTCGATAAAACTGATTTTAAATTAAAAATATAGGTCATGTGCTATCAGGCATAAATAAGAGTGGTTTATCTGAGTATTATTTAACTATGAATAATACTTATTAACGGTTATCCTTATCAGTGACCTTGAACTCATTAAGTTTTTGATGACTGTATAAGATGGAGAAAATATAAGTATATACTGTTTTATGTATAAGATTTGAATGACCCTTCCAAGATTAGAGGCTAGACTACATTTTATAATCATTTTCCTTAATAGCTAATGTGGTGAAAGCAGCTAATCCTTAAATTATACCCATATTCTAAATTATTGGCTATATATCCGAGGTTAACACAAATGACTGAACCTAAAGCTTAATATAAAATTCTGTGTTTCCTTTGCAAACTGTCTTTTCTTTTCTACATGCTCTGAAATTTCATTAATTTAATTTTCCTGTAATGTCCTATAAGTAGGAAATGCTATTAATTTATTTTCTTCTAAAGATGAGTATTTTGATATTGAAAATAGATTTGCCATTTATCCAGGGATTGTTACATGGCTAAACATCATTAATACTATTACAATAGCTTCATAAAGCAGATCAAGACTGAGTTTATTACCATCCACATAATTACATCAAAGACACTTCATTTAGTGCCATTTTCCACTGTGGGGGTTCTTTTATTATTGAGGCAGTGTGGGAAAGGTTTTTTCCTAATTTATTCCACATTTTATTTTCAACATGAAGTGCTAAATCTATTGAACCATAGACCTTTGGTGAATTGATCTCTTCACTTGCAGTATTTACCGCTCCGGTAAATTAGGTGTACATAATAACCAGCTGTCGACCTCCAGATGCAAGAGAGTCAAGCTGCATAAATTCCCATCCTTTCACACACATATTTCGATGCCTTTATCTGAGAACTTGGTCTACTGCTGCTGTAAATAATTTCATACTGTGGAAACTAATTTCATGCCATCTTTGTTTTTATTTATTTAAAAATAAAGAATATTCGTGATAAAAGTTAACCATAGTAGCAATACTAACAAAGTTTTTTAAAAAAGACATTTTGTCCAACAGAAGTTCACATTTAAAATTACTTCCTCTAAAATCATATATCTAATAAGTGAGGTCCTCCTTTACTTAATAAAATCATCTGTATCCTAGAGAGAGTACTGTCCATTAATTGAGTCACAGTATTGCTTATATTTTAATTTTAACTTTGGCAATAAACATATAACCAGAATTACTTTTTCAAAACGTTGGAAAGATCAGTCCCTGGATAGTGTTAGTTGGAAAAATGGATAATATAAATGACTATGGTAAGTTAACTCAATGACTAGGGAAAGAAAATTTTCTAAAATTAAAATTTCTTTGAGTTCCTAGGGAAAAAAAAACAATGCATCACACACATGCACACATGCATACATACACGGAATAAAATAAGAGAGTAAGTGCAGTTTAACCGAATCCAAAACTATCAGAAGATATACTCGTTTCTAAAGAGGAGCACAATTTAGTCTGCTGTAGCTCAGCTGACAAAGAACCTACCTAGCAAAATGTGAACAGTAGGAAAGACAAAGATCAGCAGAAAAAACTAAAGTAATTACTGAAAAGTCCTAACTTGCCATTTTGGAACCGTTTCTTAATTTGAAAAATTGATGATATTACAGTTACAAGTAGATTAATCAATAAATAGCAAAAGCTGACTGAGATAGTCAAGGGCCAGTTGGTCTTTCCTCAGTCAGACTGATAGATGGGGCACAAAACTCTATTGACAATCACTCCAGGAGGTTCATGATCGACAAAGACGGCATGCTGTGAAACACAATATCGTGGAGGTCTTCTTGGTGATTATAGAAAAGTTTTTTGAAGTTAGTATGGGGCTAACAGTTTTGAGAAAATTGAATTATTAGCACAGCAGTGATTAGCAGTGTCATTTTCAATAAGGGGTTTTAAAATGAGGACATTTTTTAAAAATCCCAATATCAATTCTAAAATAACAAAACTTAATAAAAAAGCAATGATGAAATAATATCTTTACCTACTTCAGACTGCTGGTGGAAGAACAGAGGTGGGCCATGGGCGTCATGCTACAAACAGACCTCTGTTTCCACCACAACATGATCTGTCCCAGGTGGACAGCACAGCATCACTGCCACACATCAACTAGCTCTAATCATCAGAGATCATCCCTTGCCTCACTGGCATAGTCATGAGGCTCGGAAAGCAGTGAGCTGCTTAACTCCCAGAGCTGCAAAATGTCTCCTGCCCCGGGTTGGAGCAGCAGCCGCCACTGCCTCTCAGGGATGAGGAAATCAGACACCTTCCCAATGGGAGAAAGAGCTAGACTCCCACTGGTCTGTCGTTCGCTGTGGCAGCTTCTTGCCCCACATTTTCCACGTTTTTGGTCAGGCCACCCATCAACTGACCTTTCCATGTCTCCGCTTCCCGAGCAGCACTCCACTGTGACTCAGGCCATGTCCACAGGGCTCCCTTATCCACGGAAGTCACAGAACCAGAGCGCTGGAAGGAATCTTGGACATTAGTCATTCTGACTCCTTTTATTTGCAATGGAGAAAACCAAAGCCCAGATAAGTGAAGTCACTTTCCCAAGGTCACACAATTAGAGGTTGAACTGGAACTAGAAGCTGGGTATCCTGACTACCATCCACCATTCTTTCCATTATACACAGAATAGAAAAATGGAAAAGCAAACAGACCTAGGAGTCAGCAGACCTGGGTTTGGATTCTGACTTTTTGCTTATGACCTATGTAATTTTGGGAAGCTCACTTAACCTTTCTAAACTTCAGTGTCCTCATCTGAAAACAGAGATAAATATTCAGCAAATATTGATCAAGCACCCTTTCTGGACTTGCACGTACTATTTGGTCCTGGGTACGCAGTAGGGAATGAGACAGGCCCAGTTCCTTGGCCCAAGACATAGAGCTTACATCTGAGGGCGTGTGAAGGATAAGACAGAGGTCCATGAGAAACAGTGAAAAGTAGCTAGTAAAAAGGATTACAGATACTTATGAGATCAAGTAATTCTTGGAGCCAAGGGATTACACAAAGTAGGTGAAAAAAAAAAGCAAAGTATTTGTTGAAGAGAGGATAATTGAAATTGAGATTGTTTAGGCGTTACGGCTAGCTCCGAGACCAGTGCAAGCACACGTCGCCCCATGCTTAGAAGGCCTTGAGCTTTTCAATGCTTTATTGTCATAATCTTAAAATCCTTAATAATTTTAGAGGAAGGGGTCTTGAATTTCCGTTTTTCACTGGGCCCACAAATTATGTAGCCGTTTCTAGTTACAGCTATTGAAAATGATGATTCTAGAATATGGTCATAGGCATGAATGACAGTGTTAGTGTTCAAAAAATAATATCATTAGAGAGAAGTGTTCAAACAACTGAGAGGCCAGGACATTGGATGGATAATCCACATGGATATTGAGGTCACCAAGAATTATGACAAAATTATTGGAAAGAGTGGCAGTAAGGCAAGACTTTGTTCTTTTTCAAGGTATGATGTGGATGATATAAAGGTCTGTGGATGATTGCCAGCAGGAGTGGTATGAGTAGTATTATCTGGTGAAATAAGCCTCAAAACTTGAGATCTTTAATGAGGAGAGAGGTATGGTGGTGTTAAAGTGGCAAGAAAGAGCAAAGAGAACACTTACCTCCCTTTAAGATGTAAAGACAGTGTCCTTAAGCGTCTTCAAGGAAATCTCAGTTTTGATGCAAAGCAAAAAGTCAAGGAAGATTCAGAGAGAGGTTGATGATATAAAAGATATGACTGATGAACAGTGATTCCTAGAAGGCACTGTAAAAGGGATATAGGAATTGGGGAAGAGTGTATTAAGTGGTCACATTAGGTGGATAAGTTTGTGTGATGAGGGATGATCTGTGAGTCTCAGACTTCTTGTGGTGACTGGCACAAACAGAGGTAAAAGACATGACATGACAAGGCTTATAGTTTTGGTGAGGCTATGAATATTGGGAGGAGATGGAAAAGGGTTCACCAAAAGAGTGAATCTAGGACTCGGACCCTTCATTTCTACGGATGATAGAGTGGAAGCCTCCTCTTAACTCTTGCAGCTAGAAGTTGATAAATATTACATTCTCTTTAGTATTTACAACTAAGTCTTATTGCTTTATCTACAAGTAGATTTTAAAATCTGAATATCAAAAATAGAATTTACATCCTTATAACTATTTAAATATTGTTTACTGCAAGGCCGTACAATGTGCAGTGTTTTTTTGTTTTTGTTTTCGTTTTTGTATTTTGCTGAGGAAGATTCGCCCTGAGCTAACATCTATGCCAATCTTACTCTATTTTGTATGTGGGTCGCTGCCACAGCATGGTTGCCAATGAGTGGAGTATGTCCGTGCCTGGGAACCGAACCTGGGCCACTGAAGTGTAGTGCACCGAACATAACCACTAGGCCATGGGGCCAGCCTCTTTTTTTTTTTAATTCTACAGATCCATTGTTGCAAACCACAGGACATTATACAACACTTTTAGCATTAAGATTAAATAATGCTGGGGCCGGCCCGGTGGCGCAAGTGGTTAAGTGCGGGCGCTCCGCTGCGGCGGCCCGGGGTTCGCTGGTTCGGATCCCGGGCGCGCACCAACGCACTGCTTGGCAAGCCATGCTGTGGCGGCGTCCCATATAAAGTGGAGGAAGATGGGCACAGATGTTAGCCCAGGGCCGTCTTCCTCAGCAAAAAAAAAAAAAAAGAGGAGGATTGGCGGATGTTAGCACAGGGCTGATCTCCTCACAAAAAAAAAATAAATAAATAAATAAAAATATTTAAAAAAAAAAAAAAGATTAAATAATGCTTTTCTTATATTCACTTAATTGCTTAAAACTATGTCACATTTTATTCTGCTTCATATTTAGACCATTGATTTCTTTGACTGTTTACTTGCCTTTTCCAGGAATTTCTTATTACTTTTCTCCTTCACTGAATTAAAATAAAATAAAGTGAGTCCAACATAGCCTAATGTTACCCAGAGTCTCCTGACTGGAGTCCTCTCTTTCATCCTTTAGAACTCAGTTAATGGAACACAATCTTATGGATCTGTTTTCATCCATTCTGCTGCACAGCTCTCTTCAATTTCAGATGTTTCTTACTGCCTGCCTGTGTTGTATTTACTTTTAGCTGCATGCAAAATCTTCTGCAGTCACACCATCTGTCATTAAATGAATGATAATATATAGTAATTTGATATGAAAAGTTAATGTAGGTAAACTTTCTGAATACACATTGCTGAACAATGTCCATCAATGATATTTAGACATCTTAAATTTTAGATTCCAAATTATTTTCCCTCATTATTTTAAAGTAACTATTCCACTGTTTCATAACAGGAGTTATGAGAACACTGGTGCCAATGTGGCTACATTGCAGAGTCCTTCTTCCAAAGGATTCTACATCCCTTCAATCAAGGGGACCCAGGTCTATAAGCTGGCTTCAGTTTGGGAATGAGATAAGAAAACATGAAATGCCTGTATAGACAACTGAGTCAACTTCCTCCAACAGACCTAGACTTTTTTTTCTGTTTATATATGTTAAATAGCACTTTAATATACCACCTACTACTTCTTTCCTGTGGACCCTATGGTAAATCATGCACTGCTACAGATTTCTGGCAAGGGTCAAGAGTCTAGTAGCCACCTCATCCATGTGTCTTCTTATGATAGGAACCAACCTCTCTCTTCTTACCCCTTCAGACCCTCAGTTTTCCCATTGACCAAACCAACCAGAAGGCAAGGAAGTGAGCTTGATGCAGAATAAAGAGACTTGTTTCTCAGGCCACATAACATTGAAAGATGGAATACAGAAATGCAAACAATACTATCCAGCCCAGATGTAGGACTCTCTTTGTAACTACATTTTCCATTTTAATTAAATACTTTTTCAGTTTTCCTTACTCTTATGCTTTGGTTATGGTGGAAGAGGTAAAAATATATCATTTATTTCATGCCGTATCCTGAGAGCTATTTTCAGATCTGTTTGATAGGAATGGACATCACATCAAAATACTAATATCATAGCTAGATATCTCATCCCGGATATGGTTTTAAATTGCAAATAGGATAATTGAATTGGGTTATCTGGGACATTTTTGAAATTGAATTTGAGAGGGAAATAAATTTATGTGAATTTATGTTTCTGTGCATGTGTGTATGTGTATGAATGACCAAAGGTGAACAGTGGTAGACAGCACTAATTTGATTGCTTTTCAGAAATTTAAACGCATACAAAATCAAGAATCCTGATCTGGTGATAAAAATATGGAAAATCTGAACCAAAGTGCTGCTGAGAGTATGGCTTCTACCATGTTGAGATGCTCAGTTGAAGAAGCGAATGAAGCCCAATGCAAACAGAGAAGAAACAACAGATGGAGAAAGTATGCTTTTTTTTTTTTTTCCCCAAGTGCTTGTTTCTGGTAATCACTGTGGCCAAACTATCCCCATGCCCTTGCCTGGGATCAGTAAGCATTCTAATTGAATCCCCTGTTTACTTAAGCCAGTTCAATGTGGATATCTGCCATTTATGTATTGACAGTAACAAATAATTTGTAGGAGGTAATTTAATCAACATTCCTAATTATAATTGTTCAACGTCATTTCTACACTTGTACGGATCTCACAAATTTATTATACGACTTCTAATAGATCTCCAAGGGGGTAGATGACAATTCATGAAGCTTTGCTTCTGATCGTTGAACAAGTGTTTTTAGTCTTTGACATGGTGCATTTTGTTAACCACTATTTCTAATTAAAATTAAAGATTATACCATTTTAAATTAATACTGAGTCATCAAAATGTATTTACAGAAAAAGTCCTAGTCTCCACAGAACTAAGTTTCACAAAGAAGCATACTTTTTCTTCTCTTTGTGTATGTGAATAAATGTTAGTATCAATTTCAACAGTCTTCACAGTAGGAATGCAAACAGCAGGAGAAAAAGCACAACTTCTTCCACTTTTGTATGTAGAAGATGATTTGTTTACCTTATTAGTAAAATCAACTGAGTGAAACCAAGCTGAATGTGCCTGAAAGATTCTGTTGGTGCATTTTCCAGAAATGGTACGTATGTGATAGCACAGTAGACTGAAACAATTAAATCTTTTGTTTATATCAGATTTTCTTACATGCATTGAGAACTGCATATAGATCTAACCTGAATCATTCATTTGGACCTAATGGAATCCTTCTCAACTTGTGAAAAATTATTACAATGTATTATAGAACTCTACTAGGAAACACAAAAATAAAACGCAGCATGTTCATTAAATAAAATTTATCAGAAAAATAAATCTTGAATATTTACAAATTTCGCAAATTTTCATACATAATTTTATTTCATATGCTTTTCAAATAGCAGTGGATTACAGAATGGCTATAATCTTCAATAATTAAATGAGATTTAATATATGTTTATGTGTGATATTAATATTGACTAAACTATTATAAGTTAACATAAATGCACATATATATGGGTTTGTTTGTTTATTTGTTTTTTGGTGAGGAAGATTGGCCCCAAGATACATCTGTTGCCAATCTTCCTCTATTTTAAAAGTGGGACACCGCCACAGCATGGCTTGATGAGCAGTGCGTACGTCAATGCCTGGGATCTGAAGCTGGGAACCCCGAGCTACCAAAGCAGAGCACATGAACTTAACCACTATGCCACCATGACAGCCCCTATACATGTTTTTATGTATACATGTGTTGTATTGCTATCTATGTGTGTATGTATGTGGGTTTATAGTAGTTTAATCAATAATTATGTCATTTAAATTGTATTTGTAACTTTCACTTCTGGCTAAGTGAGAGTATGCTGTATTACAAGCCTTCTAATGAAAAAAACAACACTCAGATTGTTTTAATTTCTATTAGGCCCACCTTCAGAGATGGCTGTGAAATCAACATTGCTGAATTTCATAGTTGCCAAACAGTGGGGGCAGGAGGTGGCATAGATGTGGGAGGGGGGTCAGGACACGATGTCTGTTATAATTATTACAGTGTCACCATCATTAACTATCAATTATTTAAAACATGTAAATAATGAAATTCTGACAAAGAAACATTAATCATACTTACTGACCCTAAGATAGATGAGAGTGGATTCAATTATGATTGTGAGATTTTGAGCATTCGTGACATCATTTAGAGAAATAAGAAAGAAAAACGAGGAGAAGATATTTAAGGACTTGATAAGAGAATAATTAGTTATTGGAATTTAGATGAGTTAATGCTGATTATGAGGTGATGATGAGTCATGTAGGGGCTAAGATATATCATGTAACACATATGTTGAAAATGCAGAACTGATGTTCTGGAAAAAGGTCAAGGTTGGAAATTTATTGTCAGAGCCAATAAAAAATACAGTGAATAATAATCACAGATTAAGAATATAGTTTATGGGCTGGCCCAGTGGTGTAGTGGTTAAGTTCACGTGCTCTTCTTCGGCAGCCCGGGGTTCGCAGGTTCAGATCCTGGGTTCAGACCTACACACTGCTTATCAAGCCATGCTGTGACAGGTGTCCCACATATAAAATAGAGGAAGATGAGCAGGGATGTTAGCCCAGGGCCCATCTTCCTCAGCAAAAAGAGGAGATTTGGCACAGATGTTATTTCAGGGCTGATCTTCCTCACCAAAAATAAAGAAAAATAGAATATAGTACAGTTCCATGGATAAGTAAACCAAAGAAGAGAGATTCAAGGAACATAGGGTTAGGTATCTGATAATATAAAAATGCCTAGTAAAATTAAAAAGAAAAACATGGATATAGCATTTAGGAAGTGACACATAATTTGGAGAGGGGGTTTATTTTTTTCTGTAAAATGGTGAAGATTGTGGTTATAGCTCAGTATAATGTATAGTTTTGTGGCAAAAGTGTAGAGATAACAGATATGTATATCTTGAGGTAAAGCAAATACAAAGTCTATAGAAATCTCACATTAAAGCCTTGTTTTAAATAGAGGTAACCTGGGAATATTTCATGCAGAGAACATGGAGGCAATGTAAGGAAAGTGAATGTAAAGAAAGAGGATTGAATATGTGGTCCTCGTCCCAGAGCAACAAAAGGAGATGGAACATTCAGGAAGTTTACATAGGAGAAATCAGATTGTTCTAACTGATAATTGAAACACATCAATGGGAGATGTGGTAGTGAGTTATTTTCAGAATCTGAGATTAGCATTAGGAAATCTATATAAAAAATAACAGAACTTAAGCAACAGGGCTAGATATCAGGGGGTTTTGACCTAAGAGTGAGGCATCTAGTAAACACATGGTCCTGAAAAACTAGTATTGTACACGAAATAATACTTAGAAACATGAATAGACTTCTCATTACATAATTTGAGCTATAGGATGCACACATAAAAAAATAAGCCCATTTGTTATAACTAAGTTGGAAGAACAAAATTGAAGGATAAATTTTTGCTCCCTCTATCCCAAATTCTTTCTGTACATAATTTAGTTCCCCCAACCTCAAAGTCTTACCCTCTAGAGACAGCATTAGTTGCACTGGCTAGCAGAGGCTGAGCCTTGAAGTCAGTAGGGAATGCCTTAGGGATTAACAAGAAGATTGTCAAACAACATTTACTTCTCTATCAAGTTAGAGAGAATAAATTTGTAGTGAGCCAGCTTTTAAAAACTTGTTTTTGCTGTTGTTGTTTGTTGAGGATTGATATCTGAGTTGCGGGCTAGATGTATATTTAAGAGCCAAGGGAGGGTATTTCTTGAAAAATGCAGCAGTGGTAGTAACAGTTTTAGATATTTCTGAGTACCACATTAAAATAGACACGTGATTAGGTAGCGAAAGCAAAAACTATGGGCAATATTTACAATAACCACCAACAGCCACGAGACCAGCACGCTGTGGGTGTTGTTGTGGGGGAAAGCAGAGGGAAGTGATGGGACATCTGATGAAATTAGGACAACCATAAAATAGCTAAAAGATAATCACAGGAAAATCCAACGGTCCGTAGGAAAATAGTAGCTGAAGCCAGATGTTTTGTCCAAGCTGATAGTAGACGAGTTTAATGGGTATGCCGTGAGAAAAAAGTGGGCTAGAAGAGTCTAGCACCCAGGAACTTTCAGAGTTCAGGGCTCCCATTCAGGAATGGACTCCATATAGAGGAGAAATTAAACCTCCTGAGAGCAAAATTAATATTGAATACTACAGGGCAAATAGAGTCAAATTTAAGAGAAGTCCCAGATAAAAGTGGTAGAGGGAAACCGTCATGACATCTCAGAAAGTAGTTCACCACATTATCACATACACACACACACACGCCCGCACATATGCACACAGACACATACATAAGAGGGTACTATGAAGTTAGAAAGGATTTCATCGCTAAAAGTTTGGGAAAAATAAATTCACATAAAAATGGGAAACCTAAAAGTATCACCATCAAATCAATAAAAAAATGAGTAAAGTAAAACAAGAATAAGAATGGGAAATAATGTCCCTAAAAACAATGAATGCACGTCAGAAAAACATGCTAAAAATAAAGATGAAATCTGTAGCACAGAATAGGAAAGTGAGTTCAAAAATATTGAGAAAATGATATGATATGATATGAAAAAATATGAATTATAACTAGACAATGTATGAAAAGATGTGGCAAAAAAATTAGATAGAGTTGAAAGAAAAATAATTATTTTGGAAATGAAGGCTAAACTAGAAGCATGTAAATACAACAGATAATGCACTATAAACAGTAAAGGTGAAAAGCAGAAAAAGTTTCAATATTCAAAAATAAAAAAGAAGTAAAAAAAAATTACATAGAAAGTGACAATAGAGAAAATAAGGGGGCCGGCCCGGTGGCACAAGCGGTTAAGTGCGTGCACTCTGCTGTGGAGGCCTGGGGTTCGCCAGCTCAGATCCCGGGCGTGCACTGATGCACTGCTTGGCAAACCATGCTGTGGCGGGGTCCCATACAAAGTAGAGGAAGGTGGGCACGGATGTCAGCCCAGGGTCAGTCTTCCTCAGCAAAAAAAGAGGAGGATTGGCAGATGTTAGCACAGGGCTGATCTCCTCCCAAAAAAAAAAAAAAAAAAAGGGCACCACTTCTCCGGCCATGCTGAGGCGGCGTCCCACATACAGCAACTAGAAGGATGTACAGCTATGACATACAACTATCTACTGGGGCTTTGGGGAAAATAAATAAATAAATAAAATTATAAAGAAAATTCAGAACAAATATAGAGGGTACTTGAAGAGAGGAAAAAAACATCAAAGGAACAGAACAAATACTAAAACTAATAGAACTTCCTCAAATAAAACATGATTTAAAACTGCATATATTAAAAAAGCAATATTTATGTGACAATATTGACCAGGAACAGCCAACACTGACACATTCTAGTACAATGATAGGATTTAAGAAAAAAGAAAAAAAATATTTAGGGCATTTTGGCAAAAAGTCTCAGGTGCCGAATTGAAGAGCCTCCTGTTGGCTGAAATTGGAACACTTTGAGCTTTAATAAACGTAAGAATTGCAATATGTTTAAATTCATGAATTGAAAAAATATTAGGAAAAGAAACTAATCAGTAACCTTTTGAGGATGACAGAGAAACAATTCATTATTCCTATATGGGTTACATTGTTGTATAGCCAAATAATAGATGAAGAAAGCATATCCTTATTATATTATTATAGCTAATAAATAGCAAAATAATAGAATCTGAATATAATAATTTTTATCTCTTCCATTAATTATTGGGAAACCTAGATATTACATGCTCCCAGATGAAAGAACACTATAAAACTCTTGCCACAGAGATGCAACCTGACAACCTGCAGGTTATACAGAGAACAGAGGGCTATGTCGGACTGCAAAATTGCTATAGACTCTGCAAAATCACCAACATGGAAAACTCCATGTGTCAAAAGTCTCAAATTCTTCTCCAGCTACAATTAAGGAAATAAAAAGTATGGGTAAGGAGAAATTCTTTAATGGAGATCATACCATGGAAGTAAAAAATAATAATAGTAATTTCTCTCTGAAGGATTATGCAATTTTTAGGTATTTAAAATATTATTTTCAAATATTAGTTCCTTGCTTCTCAGTAATTTGTTTATAGATAATAGAAAAAAAAAGCGCTATCATCTTTGAATCATTTAAGATAGATTAAGATTTTTTTAAATCTATATAACAAGAAAATTGACAGGGTATATATCTGAATGTGATTCCTTGATGAATGTTTCAGCTTCAAGATAGATTTAGAATTGTTAGAATTGTACCCTGTTTGTCAATTACTGTACTTTTACTTTTGATATTTACCTACAGGACTAAATGGATGAAATGTAAAATTCAAGATGATAAAACCAGGGAATAATTTCAGCATTTCTTTCTCCCTTTATCTCCCAAAAACGATGTCGGTCATGGGGAGGGTGGAGGATCTTAACACTCTAACCTCATTTTTATGCCTCTTTGATGGGTATAAGTATTTTAAGATACTGAGTCAATTTTCCTTGGAACAATATTATAGTGAGAATTGTAAATAGATTTTTTTCTGTGTCCTATGTTAAATTGCAATTTCATATTTGATATGGAGACATGGTAAGCTTATTGTAGGCTCAAACAACAACATCTAAATTACTTGATAGATTAAAGAATAAGAAATATGAAGGTAGTTAAGGGCTCCAAAATTAATAATCATGAACGGAAATCAGGGACTGCAAAGTTTTCAGTATTTTTTAATTATGGGAGTAACATTCCTATGAACCTCAAGTATCACTGAATATTAGCAAGTAACAGCTTACCTTTAAAGGGGAGGAGTTGAAAAAAGATAGAAATATATTAATTATCATAAAATCTGCAAAAATTTGCTGAAATAAGTTACAAAATACCTCGTAAGTCTTATGTTTTACCAGACCATCAGAGCTGGCTTGATTATAATTGTCCTAAAACTGAGTTTTGAAGGTGGAGTTTATATGGGAATGTCTGGCACTTTAAAGGCTATAATATATCATCTTACCCAAAATTAGCCTTACTGTTTTGCTGTTGTAATTTCTCACCAGTAAAATCTAGCTCTTCACATTTGAGGATTCTCTCTCTTATTAAAAATTGTGTATACCTCGAGATATACATAATGCATTATTATATAATATGCACATATGTATAATATATATAATATAATATATAATGAATATATGAACAAATATGCATTGTTTTGTATTTTTTGAAATTTTCTTAATGACTAAAAGTTAGTGCATGTTGCATACGTCATAGATAATTTCTTATTTTTATTTTTATATATGAGATGACTACAATTGAAAGTTCTATTTTAACTTTAATTTTGTGTAATTTAAGAAAGACTTCATAAAGATGATTCACCTAAATGCACAGGAATTCACTGGGATATTTGTATCACTAAGAACAAATTAGAATTATCCTTCAGGTGAATGTAATTTCCCAAAGAATGGGAAGTAGGTTGAATAGCTTTCCATGATTTAAGAACTCTTGGGAGTAGTTGAAGAAAGAGCATAACTTGGAAGAATAGAAGAAAATATTCTTTGCCTTGTAGAATTAGAGAGGAAAGAAAAATTGCTGCCTACAGTGCTGATTTTCTCATACTGGCTCCAGAGCAAACAACCAGAGGAACAAGAAAATCGGGTGGTTTTACAGTTTAATAGAACCAATTCATCAATAAACACCTTGACAAAAGAATAGTTGCAGATTTTTTAACTCAAAGTCATAGGCAGCGATTTTCTTACCCTTGGAAAATTTGAGATATCAAAGAAAGCAGTATCTGTCACTTTTAGAAGCCACTGCTACGATCATCTCTCTGAATCAAATCACGGAATAAAAATATTCCAAACGCAGTTTGTGATAATAATACAGATACACTTCCTGAAGCTTTTTGAAATATGGGTTAAATATATAAATGATATAGGATATGGTTAACTATTACCTTTGTCACATAACGTATACATATTTTGCAAGTATGCTTAAGATGTAAATTAATGATATTTTTGTCTTTTCTGATTATTTTCTTCCTGATACCTTCCATTGAGTAATTGAATAAATCTATTAATTTGTTTTTTCATGTGTTTTTTTCTTTTCAGTTCTGTTTTTGATACTCTCGATCCAATCACTCATCGTGCCCAAACTGCTGATAATTTCATTGTGACCTCTAGATCTGTACTTTCTCATTTTCAATCTACCTAACATATTTCATCAAAATGATCTCTTATATATAGTTGGATATAAATCCTCATCAACAGGTTTATTACTCTTGCCCAAGCATAATTACCAATAGTTCCGTGTTTCATTCCAAATGTTTCCCAATTTTGTGGATAAATTATACGGTCACCCTAATTCATAAGCAAGTATGTCATTCCCAAATCAGACTTCGGAAATTCCACCACATTTTTTCCAAGTACAAGATCACACAATTATATTCAGTAGCTGGAGTTTTTGTTAATGTTATTGTTGTATCTTCCATCCCATCTAAGAAAAATACTTGGATCACTCTGATCTCACAGTATTTTTCCATTCTCTAGCATCTGTTGTAGGTTACTCAAGAGCTGGATGAAGATTCTCCATCTAAAGGACTATTTAGTCATTAAACACTTCATTAAACCTTTCCTCATGTATAGCTCTTGATTTTCTAGAGTAGATATCCAATGGTTTGATAGCCAAGAACCCATGTGAATTTATCACCACTTTCCACCATCACAGTGATTTCATGTACACCTGTGCTACTATGACACCCATATCTGTGTTTCAGATTTCTTTTAGAGTAGGTATTTATTTTCTCTTAAATTTTACTCAGAAGAAATTTTAAAAATACAAAAAATAGAGAGAATAACAAATAGAAATAGCTACATTCATGTCACCTAGAATTAACAATTTTAATATTTATTTTTCTTTATATAACTATTTAAAAGGATAAAGCAAAATATTAAAGATACATTTGAAGTGATCTTTGACCATTATTTCTAATTATTTTCACTTCATCTTTTCCTCAAAACACCTTTTATCATCTTCTCAAAAAAAATAAATAAAACAACTAAAACTAATTTTGGGTATATCCTCTAGATCATATTTTTAATATACCATAAATGTATCAATGCAGAATATATAATATTATGTAACTGAATTTTTATGACTGTTTTCAAAATACAGTGGAGGAAATGTGCTCTTTTTATGCACAATTTCGTTTTTGAGCTATGTCTTTATTCAGTGGCAGGGCTGGAGCAGGCCAGTATTGGCTTGAAAAAGCTCATTGTTACATTTTCACATCGGTAGCTTGAAATCAGCCACAGTGGGAGTACCTACAACATGCAAATTGGCAAATGCTACAAACCAGGACTTTTTTTTTTATCAGATAGATTATAAACTGACTATATTTCTAATCTCATTTTCCATTTAACTTCCGTATATTACTTTTTATAAATATGCAAAAATTAAATTAGCTATTGCCTTATTTATGGAACGTCATGATTGTTCCTTTCTTCCTTCCCTCCTTCTCCCTCTCTCTCTCTCTAATTTGCTATTATAGACAATGTCAGTGTCACCACATATATATATATATTCACTGGGCACATGCACGGGAAGTGAAATTGCTGAGTTCCAGAGTGAGTAGCATTGGGCTTCAATATGACTATAGCTAAAACACTTTCACACGTTAGTTCTCGTTTCTCTCATCCTTGACAAAACATGACATTTTTGTACTCACTGTATTTTGCTAGTCTCATGGATGAAATACCATCTTATTTTTCTGTCATTTCTAGTTCCCTGATTATAATAAGGTTGATCTCCTCTTCATTCATTTATTTTAAATTTGGTTTTCCTCTGTTGCATGTAAGGAGAAAATAACTATCATAGTATCAAAAGAGTTTCAGTTTCTTTAGGCAAATACAATTTAAATCTTACTTTCTAAGATTGAAAGAATGGCTTGAAATCAAGAAACATATTTTTAGTTTTCTTTCACTTTTCATTAGGAGATAGTTTTAGTTCATGAAAAGTGCCTGCAATTCTCACTTGTTTGAAAATACCATCATAATTATTTATCCTTTCATCATTCACTTATTCATTCAGTGAATATTGAATGAGCATTTTCTATGTCAGGAACCATTCGAGTTGCTGGGGATTTGATTGAGAATGAAAACAGGAAATCTCTGAATGAAGCTTCCAATCATGTGGTGGAAGTCCATCTAAAAATAAGATGCGTAAGGAAAATACATTGAATCTTAAATTGTGGTAAGAATTTAAGAGAAACCTAAAGCAGGAACAAAGATGCTAGGGAGAGCTGCAATTTGAGATTGAGTGGCCAGTGAAAGTCTCACAACGAAGCTGACATTTGAGTTAAGCTTTGAAAGATGTAAGGGAGCAAATCACCTACCTGTGGTAGAACCTGCTAGAAAGAATGATCAGCGAGTTCAAAGGCACTGTTTGCAAATCTGTTTTTAGAGTTTTCAGCAGTGATAGTACAATAACTCCCTTTTGAGAAAAAAGTTAAAATAAGTCATAAAGAAACAAATAGAATTACTTCTGAGAGATCAAAAACCTAACCCTAAGAGGGAGAATTATTTATTCATCATTACTATGGACATATTTGGAAAAAATTACAATTCTTCTGTGCCCATGCCCATACTCTTGCTTCATATTGTTTTACCAGTAGATTATTCCTCTACGGGGATGTAGCTATTGTAGTAAAATTAATGTCAAATTGAAATATAATTTGGTCCATAACGGTTAATGTCAAGTGGAGAATGAACAGTTATTCTTTGAGAAAGCTCACATGGGTAGCTTTCAACTATCCAGAGTCAGACTTTCCAACACACTGTCTTGGCCTTAAATATATTGTTCCTCCATACCCAGAGACTCAGTCTGTTAGACACATCTAATTTTCAGGGCACGGTCCTATTTTTGCCTTTCTTAGATCAGATATAAGATATTATACTGTCTTCCAATAAATTGTAAGGCATTTATAAATTTAAAGAATAGTTAATGAGATTTGTTCATTTCTTCCCCAAACTATTATGAATTCTCTTAAAAAATCCCCATTATATTAAATTCCCTGTTTAAAATAAGAAAGTTATTCAGGAACAGAAAAAGTCTGAAATTAATATTTCCTTTATGAAAAAACATTCAACATATATTATTAATTTGCTTTTTTCACATGATATTAATGGTTGTAAAACACTAATTCTGGTGTTATGTGTGTGTGCACACATATATGAGGGGTTTGTATTGATTCAGTTTATAAATAACATTATATAATTTTTTTTTCAAAATTATTTAGAATAGTGAAATAAATTCTGGTAAAATATAATCCAAACAGTAATAGGATGTCTTCTCAATTTGCTTTAGAATGGTTCAGGATTAATGTGGGTTATTTCTTCCAGGCTCTAGCGGTAGCATGATAAAATGAACTGTATGGCTGCTTTATTTTAGAGGATGTAAAGGATTGGATCACTGAAAGTAGGCCACTGTTATTTACAAGTTGTTATGCAAATCAAAATTCAGCTTTAAAGATTATAGAACACTGTGTTAGCAAATAAATCCCTTCCTTACACTATATGAAGGTTCTCAACCTAATTTACTTTCATTTAGTAGGAAAATTCATAGAAATGACTTCAAATTCAACACAAAATTAAAGGTCGGAGTATTAAGTGCTGTGGTTTGCATGCCCAGTACCCATTCCCCCTGACCCTGGAATAAAGCCATGGATTTGTTTGTGGCTGCAATTTTTACATCCAAAAATACTCATCTTCCTAGTCCCCTTGCATCTATAGATGGCTCTATAATACAGTGTGGGAAGTTGGTTTACACAGAATTCCCTTGGAAGATTCTTGCTTTCTCCATCAGAAAAGCAAAGACTTCACTGGAGAGAGCCTTTTAGCCTTTGGCCCACCCTCCCCACTCCCTGCTTGCCTTATTAATCCCTGGAATGTGCACACGGTGCCTCCAGTACAGCAGTGATTTTGAAACCATAAGAAGACAAGAATCTTGTCCCACACCCTGAAGACATCCGAGGGGAAAGATTGAAAACACGTAAACCCTGAGGCTGTCACTGAGGCCCTATAACAGCCTTTGGTGACTTAACATAAGAAGTACACTCTTCGACATCAGTCTTAGCAACATATTTTTAAGTGCCATGTCTGACCGGGCAAGAGAAACAATAGAAAAAATAAACAAATGGGACTACATCAAACTAAAAAGCTTCTGCACAGCAAAGGAAACCATCAACAAAATGAAAAGACCATGTAACAATTGGGAGAAGATATTTGCAGACCATATATCTGATAAGGGGTTAATCTCCAAAATCTTTAAAGAACTCATGCATCTCAACAACAAAAAAACTAACAACCCAATTAAAAAATGGGCAAAAGATCTGAACAGACATTTCTCCAAAGAAGATATACAGATGGCCGACAGGAACATAAAAGATGTTCAACATCATTAACTATCAGGGAAATGCAAATCAAAACTACGGTGAGATATCACCTCACGCCCGTCAGAATGGCTATAATTAACAAGACAGGAAACAAGTGTTGGAGAGGATGTGGAGAGAAGGGAACTCTCATACACTGCTGGTGGGAGTGCAAACTGTGCAGCCACTGTGGAAAACAGTATGGAGATTCCTCAAAAAATTAAAGATAGAGCTACCATATGATCCAGCTATTCCACTGCTGGGTATTTATCCAAAAAACATGAAAACACCAATGCGTAAAGATCCACCCCTGTGTTCATTGCAGCGTTATTCACAATAGCCAAGACTTGGAAGCAAACTAGGTACCCAGCAGGGGACGAATGGATAAAGAAGTTGTGGCCGATATACACAATGGAATACTACTCAGCCATAAGAAACGATGAAATCCAGCCATTTGTGACAACAGGGATGGACAACGAGGGTATTATGCTAAGTGAAATAAGTCAGAGGGAGAAGGTCAAATACCGTATGACTTCATTCATAAGTAGAAGATAAAAACAGCAACAAACAAGCACATAGAGACAGAGACTGGATGGGTGGTTACCAGAGGGGAAGGGGGGCAGGAGGAGGGTGAAAAAAATGATTAGGCACATGTGTGTGGTGATGGATTGTAATTAGTATTTGGGTAGTGAACATGATATAATCTATGCAGAAATAGAGGTATAATGATGTACACCTGAAATTTATACAATGTTATAAACCAATGTTACTGTAATAAAAAAAAAACAGTCCACGTTTTGGCAAGAGAAAAATAAACCCATTACTTTCGTTAAGCTACTGTTTGTGGGTTGTCTAGTATTGGCAGTTAAAATGATTTGTAACTACCAAAGGTAGGCACTAAACTACTAAGCACTAAAGGTAGGTGGAGGCTACATCTTTTGAGTTTATACCTTGCCCTTATATTTCTCTGGGTTTATTACCAGAATAAAGAAGGTAGGTGCTATTTATTGGCATTACTCCAAGACCCCAACACCAGCATAGTGTGTGTTAGTTCTTGCTAAGTGAGGACAGTTACTTTTGGTTTTCCAGTCATTGTTAGAGTTCCAGTCATTAATGTTATTAATAATTAGGCTCTTATGTTCATATGATTTTTAAAAAATTTTCAAAGAGATTTTATATAGTATCATGATAGTATTCAATTAAAAGAGATTGAGCAGCCGCGACATGGCAACCACAAACTAGATACTTTAAAAAAGCAAATGTGCTAAATATTTAAGGAAGATACCAAATTCTTATTTGTAATTAAACTAAATGAAGTGGTGATGAAAAATGTTGCAACATCAACATCAAAACATATACTTAAAGAACACAAGATTAAATTCTAGATATATTTAATATAAGAAAATAGAACTCTTCAAATTATAGGAAATGGTTGTTATAAAGGTAAATAGCTTTTTAAGTCTCAGTCTTCACTTTTATCTTTAATTATCCAACTTTGAAAATTAACATTTTTATGCTAAAAATAGTGATAAGCTAAAAATTTCAAAGAATAACGTATCAAATATAATTAATGTACCTTAATACATTATAATAATCACCATATATAACTATATCTATAATAAAATATAAATGCAATTGGAAGTCTTATCTCTTTACTATCGATTCTCTTTCTACTCTCTTCAAAAGCAATCACTAATGTGTTTTTTTAATTCTTCATTTGAAAATAAATTTTTTATAAATACAATTTGGGGTTTTGTTTACGTGGAATCATATAATACTATTCTTTAATTTTTTTTGCTATACACTAAATTTTTGAGGCCTACATATAGGTATGGTTCATTTTGATTGTTGCATAGTAGGTCATCATATGGTATAATAATGTTTTTTCAATATATTTAACATTGATAGATTTTTAAACTCTTTTACACGATTTTCCTATTAAAATTTTTAGTGAACATTCAGATATGTGTCTCATTATTTGGTATTTTCAATAGTTTCTTGTCTGTTCTTTAAGCATTTTTGTTTTAACAAGAATTTCATTTGCTACAAAAAAATTCTGGGGATTTTCATTGAATGTGTTTCAGTATATAAATTATGGTTTAGATAATTAACATCCATATACTGTTAATTCTTCTCAAACATAAACGTCATATGTTTCTCTACTTATCAAGGCTTTCTTTTATGATCTACAATAAGTTTTCTCCACAAAGTTCTCACATTTTTTTGTTATATGCCTAAGCTATATTTCTATTACAGTTCTTAACTAGAAATTTTTGCATACAAAAAAGGCTATTGATATTCATGTATTAATTTTATATTCAACAACTTTGCAGAAATTGCTTTTTTGGTTCTAAGTTAGATTTTTTTGATATTTTATGTAGACCCCTATGATATCTTTAAATATTCATAATATCTTCTCATTCCTTCTAATTTTAATATTCCATTCTTTTTTTTTACTTTCCTTCTTTTACCAACTAGATCTCTATTCCATGTTTTATTGTTGCACTATGTTAGTCATGTTATTAAAATTTTAATTCACATGTGTTACAGGAACTTGGGTGATGTTTAGAGGTTGAAATGATAAAATAATAAGTAGCATTTGAAATTTCAAAAACAGAAATATTAAATCACTAATAATAAAATACATACTTAACACTATTTCTAATAATATAAATGGCAAATATGTATGAAACAAAACAGACGTAGACATGTAGGAAAATTCATTATTATATTGATTATTTGTAGCAAAATTTTAAAATCTGTGTTTTATGGCTATGATAGACCTTCACATAATGAAATTTAGTAAATATGGAGCTGTACTCTGTAAACTAGTGTCTCACCTGGACTGAAGAGGACCTTTAAATATGCACGAGATATATTTGTGGTTCAGCATGGAACGTACATGCATGATAGGTTATGCTTAAATGCTTAAAGAATTTGATATCTGCTTAATTTTGATACTAACCAGTTTTCTCAAGGCTAGAGAGTACCAGCTAGAAATTTTAACTCATTTGCAAATTTATCATTTTTGTCATTTATACATCATGTTGAGGAATCTTTTTTTATTGAGATGTAATTGACATATAACATTATCTTAGTTTGTGGTGTATTAACCACAATGATTTTATATATGTATACTCTGAGAAATGATCACCCCAATAATTCTAGTTAACATTCACCACCACACATAGTTACAAATTTTTTTTTTCTTGTGATAAGAACTTTTAAGATATACTCTCTTAGCAACTTGAAATATATGGTACGGTTATAGTCACCATGCTGGACATTACATCCCCTGGAATTATTTATTTTATAAATGAAAGTTTATACCTTTTGACTTCCTTCATCCATTTCACCCACCCCTCCACTCCCTGCCTCTGGCAACTACGGATCTGTTTTCTGTATGTATGAGTTCCATATTTTTGTTTGTTTTGTTTTTAGACTCCACATATAAATTAGATCACATGGTATTTGTCTTTCTCTGTCTGACATATTTCATTTAGCATAAGACCCTCAAGATCCATCTATGCTATGGCAAATGGTAGAATTTCCTTCTTTTTATTGCTGAATAATATTCCACTGATGGACACTTAGATTGTTTCATGTCTTGACTATTGTCAATAATGCTGCAGTGAACATGGGGATGCCTATATCTTTTTGAGTTAGTGTTTTCCTTTCCTTTGGATAAATATCTAGAAGTGGGATTGCTGGATCATATGGTAGTTCTATTGTTAATTTTTTGAGAAACTTTCGTGCTGTTTTCCATAGTGGCTGCGTCAGTTTACATTCCCAACCACAGTGCACAAGTGTTCTTTCTCCACATCCTCGTAAACACTTGTTATTTTTTGTCTTTTTGATAATAGCCATTCTAACAGGTGTGAGGTGATAGCCCACTGTGGTTTTGATTTGCATTTCCCTGAGGAATCTTTATACTATATGGAATCCAAGCGTACTATCAATGTGTTATAAAAATACTTACTTAAATCTATTACTTGAATTTTCCAGAATTCTATAATAGTGTAATATTATAGATAAGCGGACTCAATAACAGCCAATTCACAGTGAATGAAATTTCCCATAGATTGATTATTGTGCTAAAGTTTAAAAGTTAGTGAAACATCATTAGTTTATTCATGAAGATGATTAGATATAGACTGATTAAAATGTAGATGGCTAAATGAGATTATTCAATTTAACATGAAATAGCCAGATTAGTCTTTAACTTCTACAGGAGAAAAAGTAATACTAATTTGAATAAATATATTCAATAGTAATAATTGCATCTTATTATCCAGCTACTTATTTTAATAATATAGCCACTATAATTTAATACATATTATTAATTCAATATAAGTGAATGAAGTATACATTAAATTATATATTTCACAAAGCTCATTCTTGCATTTTAGCTTTAAAAATAAAAAATATTAATTACACTAATCAACCAATGGGTCGGTTTTGAATGTATGCAGCACTGGTTGGTTCTGTGGTATGAGATATAGCCCCTCTTAGATTGCAAATAATCTGGTTTATGAGATAAAAACTAGTGCATTAGAGACAATAAAAGAGCAATATAAGTCCATATACTATTTTGCCTTTTTGTATGCAGTAAAAATGTTGATTGACTGCCTATTATGTATTAAATATCTTTCTAGGTTTTGAAGTGACAACAAATAATGTCAGAATCAGCCATCAAGAAGCTTTGGATCTAAAGAGAGGAAGATATCAACAAGCAGATTCAGAATGGTGAGTTACAGTCAAATGATGGAGTTAAGTGCTGGATGCAAAGGGAACACACGAGACGAAGCCCTGTAACTAGAAGACTTTGAGGGGGTAAGGTTATGGGCAGACTTCTGTGGGAGATCAAGATTTGGCCACCATGAAATACATCTCTTTACCTTGATTATTTTCTCTGATGGACATTTGACCTCCTCCACTAACTGCCTAAAGAGTTTGACATAGAAGATCTGTTCCAGGAAGGAGTTACTATCTGATGGCTGTAATATAATGTGAAATAGATGTTACAATAGGAAAGTCACCAACAAGCCCATCTTCTTAAAAATTCTGTCTCTCTGGCCACATTCTCTGGATGGCCCTGCGAGGAGTTGCCAGACAAACATTTACATTTATAAGGGAAATCTCCATTTGTAAAGGTATCTCCCTCTCTGTATTGGGAAGAGGGGGGATGACCTCATTTCTAGAAACTTATCAATGTGGAAGGTGAGGCCTTAAATCTGCATAATAACCTTAATCTTGTTTACTGTGCTTTAGTGATAATCTCCTGTAACTGACTCCCCCCACCCCTAACATCCTCCTTTGTCTTTAGCTGGAGATGGTATTTAAGATGAGAATTTCTGCTATTGTGTTGAGAAACACAATGTCCCTGGTTTCTCTCATGTATACATGTTATTAAACTTGGTATTATTTTTTCCTGCTAACCTGTCTTGTTAATTATTTGGCCAGCCATAAGAACCTTAAGGGAAAGGGCAGAGGGGGATTCTCCCTCTTCCCCCACACTTCCCTGGGTAAGCATTGTCAAAACCAGTTTGGAACAATTTAAGACAAAGAGGGTTTCAAGAAAAGAATACGCTAAAAAATGGAGTTAAGTACATGTACATTTTCTACAAATCCTAAATACATGAATACATGATGCTTATTCGACCTTACCTTCTAGACTTGGCTCTGACTTTAATTAGATACATGAACTTGGGAAAGTCACTTGAACATTTCGAACCTCAACTTATTCAGAAACAAGTAGAGAAAAACAGATATTAGGACTCATAAGATTAATTTTAGCTTCTATATTGACCTCAGGTATCCTGACACAACTATAATGAAATAGTCTTCTCTGCTATCTGTCATTGTCCAATTCTGCACTTACCTCTCAAGTTCTGAACAAAATGTTTTCTTCCTCATGATAACTTCCCTGATACCAAAGTCAGATATAATGATTCCCGTCCTTGAAGCTCTATAGGTTTAATTCACACTCCTTTAAGACATTTCTCACATGCTCCCTGGTATGATAATTATTTCTTATAGGTCTTTTTTTTCCTAGGGGAGATTTAGTACATTACCAAGGACCTAATTCATCTTTACATCTTGTTGAACAAAATAGCCCTAAATAAGTGTTTGTAAGAATAATTGCTAACCACTTATACTCACTTCTTAATAACACATTTATATTTAATCCTTGAACAAAAAGTGAATTATAACACATATTTCTTGATAAAAAATATAACTAAAAAAGCAAAATAAAGCTTGTTCAGTTAATAATTTAATTAAATCTGTTAGTGCCACTGATAAATACTTTCATTATAGATTTTTTTTAAATTATCAAGATAATGGCTGAAAACAGGTTCAAGTAACACTGTAGTTAGCTGACTTGCATTAGAAAGATTATGTATTCAATGCCATTTTCCCAGCACTTCTTCAGATTAACTTTTCTCATATCGATGCATGTTGGTAATTCAAATCAGTTGTTCTATTGTTGCCTGGCTTCCAATAAAACTCTAGGGGTCACACAAATATAGACTGAGTGAATATGATTTTAAAACATTATGTGAAGCCATATTAAAAAGCAGGGGATAAGAGGAAAATGTTGATAATTGTACTCTACCCATTACAAAATTTAAATTGATTTGACATTAGGGTGAGGGCTAAAAGCATATTCAATGTATTAAAAAGCACAAAACTATACCCTATTGTTCAGCACACTGTTATTACTACTAGTACATCATTTTCCCTTCAGACTTTCACAGCAGAAAGTTTTAAGAAATGATTGCAATCAATCTTTTAAGAACTTGAGTGGAGTTCTTCTAAAATATACTATCTACATCTGAAGAAAAGATATTTAGTCTTTCTTTGCCTCAGTTTCCTTATGTAAAAAGTTAACAATTTTAAGTAGATCATTAGTTCAAAACTTTTTTTTTTCAGAGTTATCCCCTAACCCTTACAACCAACAAGTACCCACTGGTAGAGAAGAAGGAGCCAAGAGGGTAGTAATTGACCATACTCTTACCTTGTCCATTTCAAACCAAGATACTCTTGATACTCTTGTTTCATTGATACTTCTATTTCATTATTTCATTATTCATCCTCTGAAGTAGCTGCTAGGCGGAAACTGGGCGAAAGTAGTGTTCTGGGGGATAAACAGAATCGTTAGCAGTTTATCACTCCCTTCTCCTTCCTCATCTTGGTGCTCAGTTATTGGCAAATATGGCCGTAGTTGTTTGTGGCCACTGATTGTCCTTCTACAATGCAGGAATTTCTCGGATCCCTGATGTTTGAAAACTGTTGAGGAATGATTACATGGGTTGGCAGTATGATAGCATTGTGTCTGGTTGCCACAGGGGAAGCAAATTAGAGGACTCAGTATCCTATCTAAGACATTAACTAGGTCTTGGAAATAGATTTGATTTTCTACTATGTGATTTGACTTCTTTGGTGGGAGAGGAAGGATGAGGAAGGCCTGCTCTCCTTGAAGAGGTGGGACCATACCTGCATCACCTCGAGCTTCTCAAGTATGTACCTGCATCTTGAATCTGAAGACAGCTATATCTTGATGGTTTCTAAGTCTACCTCCTTTTCTTTTTAATATGTTAGTTTATTTAAAAGCAGATTTCAAATTGCAATATTGCAACATAGTCCAATATTTTTTCATAGTTGTTAATCACTCCCACACAAACACCATTATGCCTGAAATGTTCATTTTCTTTATTGTCTCTTGTTAGGTGTGGTAATAATTCCTCTATTAAAACACATTTCCCCATATCACTGATGATGTTTTATGAATTTTGTGTATCAATTCCTCCCATGAATTTCTTCTATGAGTCATTCTTATAAGTAAATTTCAGAATGTAAGATGTGAATCCTATGTAGCCTTTCTGTGGAAGTCCTGTATCAATGGTGCTATTTCTCTGCTATAAATGATATTAGCCTTTCTAGCATATGTAATTAGTAAAGTAATTTTCTATGCGCCTGAACACACTACTTTCTGAGAATTTCTCTAAATCTTAAGAATAATTAACTGATCCTTCCCTCCTCCCCCATTATCTGGTCTTGGTCAATAGACCCAAGTAGAAGACATGGAGTAATGTGAGACAATGAAGCACTGACCATCTCTTACCTTCAAAAAATGACTACACTTGCTTAGGGTACTAGGTGTCAATGGGATTTGGGAAATTAAAACAACTTAACAACAAAAAAGAAAACACAAAACAACAATTCTAGTCCTAAATATACTGTTTGCACGTCTCTGTAGTTTTCAGAGGTACTGCAGTAACCACCAGAGCCCAAGTGTTATTTTTCCCTCAGTTTTTATGCCATTGCTATATAGATGGCGTTATTTAAACAAAAAAATCTCTTCTAGCTTAACTATAGAAACAATTATTAGGTATAAAATTCCTAGAAACAATTTCAAATCCATAAAAATTTTGAATGGCAGATTCAAATAATTCAGAATTTGAATGACGTGCATATATATGTCTATACATGTAAATAAACATATATACAAATATATATGCGTATGTATATGTATTCGTGTATACACATATCTACCAATATAATATTATATACACACATATGTGTGTATATATACATATATATAAATATATGTGTATAATATATACGCATTATCTATCATTTAATTATTTGTCAGTATTATCATGACTTTAGCAGAGTGAATCAAAAGTTAACATATACAAGTTAAGCATTTTCATTTTAAAATTATTTGTAAATCCTTATGGAAGGCTAAAAAGGCCAACTTAGCCTTCTTAGTGATGCCCTTCCACAGTTTATTTTGCAATTTGTCTTTGAGATCATTTCTATTTCCAGATAGTATCTGTGGACTTCAAGCAGTCCTAAGAACCCCTATGGCAGACTTATCTTTAAACTCACTTACTCATTGGCATCTCCTCCCCAGACACACATGCTATATGTTTTATCCTATTCAGATTTTCTGTGGGTTAATATACAATTTTAACTAATATGCTAACCCTCTAGGTCTTGTCTCAGCTACTGTAGACATTATACCTTATTAATTAATATCTAAGATTAAGAAGTTGATTGCCTATACTTCTTCACTCTCTTTTTCCCATCCTCTTCTGGGTTAGAATGGGGCAGAATTTCTTCTATGTTTTCTTTGTTGTTTTAATCCAACCTCTTATCTAGGCCCTAACATTTAAAGTAGGAATTACCTCCAAATAGAGGGAAAACTATGATTTGTGTTTTCTAAGCTTATCCCTTCTATTTATTTCTGCAGTCTCCGTGGCCACGCAGCAATAAGTATATTTGAAGCCAAGGGCTGGATGAAACATAACTCAGGTGGGAAGGCAAATAAGTAAAATACATTAATTTATTATTTATTATACCAGAATCATTTCCCTAATTACATCAATATTACACTTTCCTCAGACTTGTGCAATTCCTTTGTGATGGGAATGGGAAGGAAGGGAGATGGCATCTCTAGGAATGGACAACAAAGTTCAAAAGTTTCCAGGATTTGTTGAAATCCAAACTTAAGAAGAAGTATATTGGAGCATTCAGCAAAATTTTTGACTCGATAACGTATTTGTCAGTAGTTTTAAAATATGGTATTGGAAAATGTGTTTTCCACGATCATATCTAATATATTGTGGAATATAAATTCCACTTGAAACCTAAACTATTTTAATGAACTTAGTGACAGTGTCTACATTCTACAAGTTTAAATTAAGAAATGGGAAAGATGTTCTTTTAATAACCGTATCTGCATTTCTGTAACATCATTTCTAACATTGACTCTAAAATATTGACATATGATGTGCTGTGTTTCTTTTTATCTGTTTTATTAGAAAATTATTTATTCTTCATGATCTTTACCAAGATTATATTTTCATAAAGGGCTATATCAAATTTTTATATTCCCCTAATATAAAATGTTCAATGATTAATTGAATTTATCATACTATCTCCATCGGTTTCCAGTGTAAATGTTAAATTCATATATTTTATGTACACTTTTAATATGAATGGAATATTTATTATGAACAGTGTTAAGATCATTCTTGCATTATATAATTTTAAATTATACTCCATCAGATTTATTTATTTTCCTTTATGCTTGTCTTTTGTGGTATAAGCTCCCAAGCTGATTTTTAAAATTCTAAACATTAAGGAACACATTTGCAATATAATGATGCATAAATTTTCTAATACACATATTATCCAATCATTTATAAAAGTTTATGAAAACAAATGCACAGTTCCCTTTTTGATATTACTGCCTTTTACCTGCTTGAGAGCAAAGAGCATGTTTTTTTCAAATCTGCAAACTGAATGTCTAGCTCCTAGTGGGTCGTCAATGATGTTTATGAATGAATAAACATTTCTCAAATCTCATTAACAAAAAAAAAGTAAGCAGAGCTCCTGTCTTTCAGAATTGTAAAATGCTGTCAAATATAATTTTGAATGAATGTATTAAAACAATATGGGTGTTATACGAATTATTTAATATTTTGAATAAAAATAATGCTTTTGATCAGTTTCATAGGAAGAAAAAAAATCATGGTGACAAGCTTCACTGTTCCCTAATAAACATCAAAAATATAAAACATTTGAAGGGTGACGTCAGCATCATGGCGGAGTGAGCTTTCCCGTGAATTCTTCCCCCACAAGATACAACAAAAGTAACAGCCACAGACCAACAACGGAATCCCAGACAGTGAAAAGCTAGAGCTGAGGGATCCACACTGCCGCACATCTGAGAGCGGAACGTGCTGGGCCCCCGGAGGAAGTGGGGAGAGGTAAGGAGAACTCCGCTCCCTCCCCATCAGATCAGCGATCCGGTCCGCGCGGCTCCCAGAGAGGGGGGAGGGGCGGCCCTCGGCGGGAAACTGTAGCTCTTCGGGCTCTCTCAGCCAGTGGGAAACTCCCGCACAGAGGGCTCAGAGGAGCCACAGGGCTACCATCAACATCTGAGCAACCCAGAGAGCGGACAAAGAGGGGCAAACGAGAAGCCTCCCACGTCAGGGACCCAGAGGGCAAAAGAGAGAGCTCCCCCCTCCCCGCAACCCGGAGTCTGCAGCTCGACCAGATCTAGCGGTCCGAGGCAGACCTGAATAAACTGGACTGGACCCGTGGATCGCAGTGGGGAAAAAAAACAAAACAAAACAAAACAAAACTGCGGATCGCAGCAGAAAAACTGGGGCAGAGCGCAGGGGGCTTAGACTACACAGCCCTTTACCACCAGACAGTGGCGGCAGGTGGAAATTGCAACCAGAGACTTCTAGGATGAGGAAAATCAAAACCAACACAGGAACCACAATGCAAAAATATATGAAATCACCAGACCAGAAACAAAATGACAAGCACCCAGAAATCAACCCCGAAGACACAGAAATCCATAAACTAAATGACAGAGATTTCAAAATAGCTATCATAAAAACACTCAACGAAATACGAGACAACACAGACAAACAATTAAATGAGATTAGGAGTTTCTTCACAAAAGAGATTGAAATCATAAAGAAAAACCTATCAGTGCTGATGGAGATGAAGAACACAATGGAGGAGATAAAGGAGAATCTGGAATCTTTAAAGAACAGAGCTGACAATATGGAGGAAAGAATTAGTACTTTAGAGGATAGGAATACAGATATACTCCAGATGGAAGAAGAGAGAGAACTAAGACTAAAAAGAAATGAAGAAAGACTCCGAGAAATATCGGACTCTATTAGAAAATGTAACATAAGAATTATAGGTATTCCTGAGGGAGAGGAGAGGGAAAGAGGAACAGAGAGCCTATTCAAGGAAATAATAGCTGAAAATTTCCCAAATCTGGGGAAGGAGCAGGAAATACCAGTAAGCGAAGCCAACAGGATGCCTATATATATTAACAGACAAAGGCCTTCACCACGACACCTAGTGGTAAGGCTAGCCAGGGTCAACGACAAAGAAACAATATTAAGGGCAGCTAGACAAAAACAAAAAATAACGTACAAAGGAACTCCCATCAGGCTCTCAGCGGATTTCTCAACAGAAACTTTTCAGGCTAGAAGAGACTGGAATGATATATTCAAAATACTAAAAGACAAAAACTTTCAGCCAAGAATACTCTATCCAGCAAAAATATCCTTCAAATATGATGGAGAAATAGTAACTCTCCCAGATAAACAAAAGCTAAGGGAGTTCATGGCCACGAGACCGCCACTACAAGAAATACTCAAGAAGGCCCTCAGGCCTGAAAACAAGAAGAGAAAGGGAACACAAAGCTTGGAGTAAGGAGAAAAGTAGGTAGACAAAATCAGAGAAATAGTAGATCTTTACCGGAATAGGTTAGCAACCACTTAAATACTAAACTCAAAGATCAAAGGAAGAAATTCACCAAAAATAAATTTAACCTCATCACTGTAAACACACAGCCACAACACAAGATAGAATAAGGTATAACAAGAGCAACTTAGAAGGGGAAGAGGAAAGTGACTGAATTGACTTAGTATAAGGAAATAGGAGGCTATCAGATAATGGACTATCTCATACAGAAGATTTTTCGCCCAAACCTCAAGGTAACCACTAAACAAATAATCAAATTAAAACCACATATGATAAACAAAGAGAAAACTAGAAGAATCATAAGACAGAACAACCAAACTGAATTGGCAGTCCAAAACAAATGGGACAAGAAACAAAGGAAATGCAAAAGAACCAGAAAATAAGTGACAAAACAGCAACATTCAACCCTCATATTTCAATAATTACCCTAAATGTAAATGGATTGAACTCTCCAATCAAAAGATACAGAGTGGAAGGATGGATTAAAAAGCAAGACCCACCAATATGCTGCCTTCAGGAAACACATCTTAGCACTAAAGACAAGCACAGGCTCAGAGTGAAAGGATGGAAGACAATACTCCAAGCTAATGGCAAACAAAAGAAAGCAGGTGTTGCCATACTCATATCAGACAAAGTAGACTTCAAGATAAAACAGGTTAAGAAAGACAAAGAAGGGAAATATATAATGATAAAAGGGACACTCCATCAAGAAGACATATCACTTATAAATATATATGCACCCAACATAGGAGCACCAATGTACATAAAACAACTATTAACAAACCTAAAAGGAGAAATCAACAACAACACAATAATAGTAGGGGATCTTAACACCCCACTTACAGCAATGGATAGATCATCCAGACAAAAAGTTAATAAAGAAATATTAGACTTAAATGAAAAACTGGACGAGATGGACCTAGTAGACATATACAGAGCACTCCACCCAAAAACAGCTGACTACACATTCTTCTCAAGCGCGCATGGAACATTCTCTAGGATAGACCATATGTTGGGAAACAAAGCAAGCCTCAATAAATTTAAGAAGATTGAAATCATAACAAGCATCTTTTCAGACCATAAGGCTATGAAACTGGAAATGAACCAGGAAAAAAAAACTGGGAAAGTGACAAAAATGTGGAGATTAAACAACATGCTACTGAACAACCAATGGATCATTGATGAAATTAAAGGAGAAATCAAAAACTATCTGGAAACAAGCGAAAATGATAACATGCCATATCAAACCATATGGGACGCAGCAAAAACGGTCCTGAGAGGGAAACTCATAGCGATACAAGCCCACCTTAACAAACAAGAAAAAGCCCTAATAGGCAACCTTAAATTACACCTAACAGAACTAGAAAAAGAAGAACAAACAAAGCCCAAAGCCAGCAGAAAGAGAGAAATAATAAAAATCAGAGCAGAAATAAATGATATTGAGACCAAAAAAACAGTAGAAAGGATTAATGAAACAAAGAGTTGGTTCTTCGAGAAGATAAACAAAATAGACAAACCCTTAGCCAGGCTAACTAAGAAAAAAAGAGAAAAGGCTCAAGTAAATAAAATTAGAAATGAAAGAGGAGAAATTACAACGGATACCATGGAAATACAGAGGATTATAAGAGAATACTATGAGAAATTATATGCCAACAAATTGGACAATCTAGAAGAAATGGATAAATTCTTAGACTTATACAACCTCCCAAAATTGAACCAAGAAGAAATGGAGAATCTGAATAGACCAATCACAAGTAAAGAGATTGAAATAGTAATCAAAAACCTCCCAAAAAATAAAAGTCCAAGACCAGATGGCTTCTCCAGTGAATTTTACCAAACATTCAAAGGAGATTTAATACCCATCCTCCTCAAACTATTCCAAAAAATAGAGGAAGATGGAACACTTCCTGAATCATTCTATGAGGCCAACATCACCCTGATACCAAAACCAGACAAAGACAATACAAAGAAAGAAAATTACAGGCCAATATCGCTGATGAACATTGATGCAAAAATCCTCAACAAAATATTGGCAAACCGAATACAACAATATATTAAAAAGATCATACACCATGATCAAGTGGGATTTATACCAGAGACGCAGGGATGGTTCAACATCCGCAAATCAATCAACGTGATACATCACATCAACAAAACAAAGAATAAAAACCACATGATCGTCTCAATAGACGCAGAGAAGGCATTTGACAAGATACAACATCCATTTATGATAAAAACTCTCAATAAAATGGGAATAGAAGGAAAGTACCTCAACATAATAAAGGCCATATATGACAAACCCACAGCTAACATCATACTCAACGGGGAAAGACTGAAAGCCATTCCTCTGAGAACAGGAACGAGGCAGGGCTGCCCACTCTCACCACTCCTGTTCAACATAGTACTGGAGGTTTTGGCCAGAGCAATTAGGCAAGAAAAAGGAATAAAAGGAATCCAAATAGGTAACGAAGAAGTGAAACTCTCACTATTTGCAGATGACATGATTGTATATATAGAAAATCCTAAAGAATCTGTTGGAAAACTGTTAGAAACAATCAACAACTACAGCAAAGTTGCAGGGTACAAAATCAATCTACAAAAATCAGTTGCATTTCTATATGCTAATAATGAACTAACAGAAAGAGAGCTCAAAAAGATAATACCATTTACAATTGCATCAAAAAGAATAAAATACCTAGGAATAAATCTTACCAAGGAGGTGAAGGACCTATACAATGAGAACTACAAGACATTATTGAGGGAAATCTACGATGACATAAAGAAATGGAAAGATATCCCATGCACGTGGATTGGAAGAATAAACATAGTTAAAATGTCTATATTACCTAAAGCAATCTACAGATTCAATGCAATCCCAATCAGAATCCCAATGACATTCTTCACAGAAATAGAAAAAAGAATACTAAAATTTATATGGGGCAACAAAAGACCCCGAATAGCTAAAGAAATCCTAAAGAAAAAGAACAAAGCAGGAGGCATCACAATTCCTGACTTCAAAACATACTACAAAGCAATAATAATCAAAACAGCATGGTACTGGTACAAAAACAGACACACAGATCAATGGAACAGAATTGAAAGCCCAGAAATAAAACCACACATATACGGACAGCTAATTTTCGACAAAGGTGCTAAGGACATGCAATGGAGAAAGGAAAGTCTCTTCAATAAATGGTGTTGGGAAAACTGGACAGCCACATGCAAAAGAATGAAAGTGGACCATGTGCTATCGCCATTCACAAAAATTAACTCAAAATGGATCAAAGACCTGAAGGTGAGACCTGAAACTATAAAACTCATAGAAGAAAATATAGGCAACACACTATTTGACATTGGGTTTTAAGGAATCTTTTCGGATGACATGCCTACCCAGACTAGGGAAACTAAAGAAAAAATAAACAAGTGGGACTTTATCAGACTAAAGAGCTTTTATAAGACAAATGAAACCAGAATCAAGATGAACAAACAACCAACCAGCTGGGAGAGAATATTTGCAAAACATACATCTGACAAGGGGTTGATCTCCATAATATATAAAGAACTCACACAATTGAACAACAAAAAAACAAACAACCCGATCAAAAAATGGGCAGAGGAAATGAACAGACACTTCTCCAAGGAAGATATACAGATGGCCAATAGGCACATGAAAAGATGCTCAACATCACTAATCATCAGGGAAATGCAAATCAAAACAACACTAAGATACCACCTCACGCCCGTTAGAATGGCTATAATCACCAAGACAAAAAACAACAAATGTTGGAGAGGATGTGGAGAAACAGGAACCCGCATACACAGCTGGTGGGAATGCAAATTGGTGCAGCCTCTATGGAAAACGGTATGGAGATTCCTCAAAGAATTAAAAATAGAGATGCCCTATGATCCAGCCATCCCACTACTGGGAATCTATCCAACGCACCTGAAATCAACAATCCAAAGAGGCTTATGCACCCCTATGTTCATTGCAGCATTATTCACCATAGCCAAGAAGTGGAAGCAACCTAAGTGTCCCTCGACTGACGATTGGATTAAGAAAATGTGCTATATATATACAATGGAATACTACTCAGCCATAAAAAAAGACAAAATCGTCCCATTTACAACAACATGGATGGGCCTGGAGCGTATTATGTTAAGTGAAATAAGCCAGAAAGAGAAAGACAAACACTGTATGATCTCACTCATATGTGGAATATAAACCAACACATGGACAGAGAAAACTGGACTGTGGTTACCCGGGAAGTGGGGGTGGGGGGTGGGCACAAGGGGTGAAGGGAGTCATATATGGGGTGATGGACAAACAAAAATGTACAACCCAAAATTTCACAATGTTAGAAACCATTAAAATATCAATAAAAAAAAATAAAAATAAAGGAACTTAAAAAAAATATATATATAAAACATTTGCTGGAAAGCAGAAGTCCGTAGGTTAGTAAATGCAAGTGGCATTGAATGTGCCTTCTAGAGAAGATTATTTTAGAGGCATGGGTTACTGGAATTATTGGAGTGGGAGAGTTAGAGACTGTTTCTCAGTGAGAGAAGGCTTCTCTACCATATTTCAAATCACTTTGGGATGGAAAAGAAAGCAATTCAAAGTGCATTTTCTTCTAAGATGGAGCTAGTTATCTCACCCTTGCATAAGAAGTAAATGAATTTTCCATTAATAGCATGATCGTTGAACAGCAGTGTCTAAAGATAATAACAACCAGCACTTAATTTCCTCCATTTTAGTATTCCTAGAAAGATGGATACGAACAAACAAGCAAATGGAACTAGATAATTAATAAGAATATTGTTCCAAACATCAGACTATATGTTTAATAAAGTCCATCATTAATTTATTTATATAATAAATATTTATTTAGCCTTTAATCTTGGTCAGGCAACGTGCTAGGTACTAAAAATAAGTAAACACACAGGAATAGAGTATGGTGGGAAAACAGATACATATGAAATAATCACACAAATAAATGCAAAATAGATATATGAGTGATACCATATATGAAAATAATAAGGTGTCATGAAATTTTAACAAGTGAACAGGAGATATTATATGATTTACTTAGCCAAAGGTGTCAGAACTAGTCTTATAAAACCTGATAGCATAATATATTTCACTCCTTAAATATGGTAATAGCTATGTTTATTTGCCTGTTAATTTGTTGAGTATTTCTCCAAGCCAAATACATTTGAGAAATAAAGATAATTTGAAATACACTTAACGTATCATGGATCACAATGGAGATAAAGCTTCGCCACTGTTGGAGTTCAGATGTGTGGGCCTGCATCCTTGTCAACAGATTGTCATGCTGGTAGAAATCTACCTTCATGAAAAACTTTTGATCCCCAAACAAAGCATTTGTTATCTCAGGATAATAATTCTAAAGGCAATGCCATTCATTTGTCTTCAGGCTAAATCTTCAAAAATAGACATGGGACTTATGACAGTGAAGTATGACAAACAGAAAGAAGCGTTCCACTAATAACTGTGAAACACGTGAGGTCGAGAGACATTTAATGACCCTGCATTGTACAAACCCAGGGGAGGAAATGATAGTGTGATTTTTCAGTTATCACTGAAAATTTTAGTTATAATACAAATATAGAGTAGATCTTTTTTTTTTTTTTGATGAGGAAGATTAGCCCTGAGCTAACATCTGATGCCAATCCTCCCCTTTTTTCTTGAGGAAGATTGACCCTGAGCTAACATCTGTGCCAACCTTCCTCTATCTTGTATGTGGGACGGCACCACAGCATGGCTTGATGAGCCATGTGTAGGTCCGTGCCTGGGATCCGAAACTGCAAACCCTGGCCTGCCAAAGTGGAGCCTGTGAACTTAACCACTACGCCACCAGGCCAGCCCCTGAAAGTGATTTTAAAGCAGCTCCAGCAAGCTTTCAGTATTCATTTTTATCTTTTATACAGAATGAAGCAAGTGTTGCTGTATTTTCAAAATTCATCTTTAACTTTCCATCCAGTGTCAATGTTTCTTTATAATTATGAGTACCAGATTTTATACACATTTGCATTACAGTTATCAAACTGAACTTTAACAATTACAAATTAAAACATGATCCTGTTACCGGTGTCTAGTAAGAATGTCTTGCCACGTGCAACTGTCATGTCGCTATAGAAGTTTCTGAATGATTACTCTCAATCTCCGTGCTTATGTTTTGCCATACAAATCACTTGTTGGCCACAATAATCCATCAACCACACTCTGAAGAGCACTGACCTAGAATACAACCTCAGCTTTAGTTTTTCGCTTTCTTCATTGGACCACTTTGAGTGATGGAGTGACCATAAAACTGCAGTTAAGAGTTTTCATTTCACCCCCCAACTTCAAATCCTTTGATGGCTCTGTAGAGAATAAGTAGCATCTCTTGAACGTGGAACGTAGATATAAAATTGGCAGAGCTCATGCTCTGTTAAAAAAGCTGCAAATACCACACGAAGAGTGTGCTTTAGTATACCTCAGCCACTCAGTTCTTGACCAGGAAGAGAAGTAAACACTTAGGACAGTAAGTCAATTTCTTGAATCAAGACATCCTTGGACTGTGCTGGTTTTTCCCTGGAAGTGGGGACAGGAGCAATCTCAGGATGAAGAATTTCTGTGCCATTGAGGGTTATGAATTCTCCACTCTTATCTGCATGCTTCGATTAGCCAGACATCCTACATTCCTCCATTCCTTTTTTATCCAGTCTTCAGTCAGTGTCATTTTAATTTTCACGTACATATTACTCAGAGGAAATGAGTAGAACACGGGCTAAGGGGTCAGTGGTGAGACTCAATAAATGAACCAATCATTCACTTCCATTGAATTGACGAATTAGCATAAGTCATGCTCAAATCCTTTTCCTTCGTGATCAGTTACTCACTGGAATGATCAGGTTTTTAAACTAAAACTTAATGGAAGTTTAGACTTAGGTGACATGTGTGATGCTTCCCTGAGCTGATGTTGCTCATATTTCGGTGTCGAGGAGAAATTACTGCAGACCTCTTATATAGTATCTGTGCTGGATAACTCCCATTTTCCCCATCAGATTCCCTCTCTACCCCTCTGCAAACCTGTACTGCTCCCCAAAGCAGCCTTTAAAGACTGGGTAAATAAGTGGCCCAGTGTTTCCTTGTGTTTTGTTCAGAGAAGATCACCAGCAGGAGATGAGAGAGGAGAGCGAGTTTGAGCTATGCATCCCTCTAGTTGTTATCTGCAATGTCCCCAAGCACAGGCTACATCAAATCATGGCCCCTGTTAAGCAACTTTCTTTAGAGAACTTGGTTTTTCTCCATGTTCCAATAATTGCTTCCTACTCTTGCCCCTTCAGGGCTAAAGATGATAAAAATGTCCTACTCTTAGTAGTCACAGAATACTACATTCATTCTTGTGGTTTCCCTATGCTCTGCCAACAATGTAAACATAGTTAATTGTTCCATGAATTCCCCAGTTTGATGCTGCCGTGTATGCCCTGGCAGGTCACTGACTGACACAGGAATCAGCTCGAACAGTGGCCTCAGGAAAACCATCTCAAAATTGGAGTATGTATTTGGGTTACGTACATATTTTAAGATCACACAAATTCCTTACGCATTATTTTAAAGCTATGATAATTAAAACAGGATAGTATTGGCCCAAGCATACAAAAATAGATCCATGGAAAACAGAGACAAGAAACTGATCAACAGATACAGTCACCTGATTTATGACTAAGAGCCACTGAAATTCAACGACGAAAGAATGGCGTTTACAGTAAATGGTGCTGGGTAAATCAGGTATCTTACAAAAGAAAATAAAACCTAACTCTTTCTTTACTCCTGACACAAACAGTTAATTTTACATGAATTACAGACTTAAATGTGAAAAGGTAAACATATTGGAAAACATAATGAGCTTTGTGTAGAAAAATATTTTTAAATAGGTCATAAAAGTACCATATGTAAAGTAAAAGAATAATGTTTGCCATTGGTAGAATGTGGTTGTAATGCAAAAATCAGGGAAAAAGACTCGGATAAAAATTATAAAGAATGCCTACAAATCAAAAAGTCAGGACTAGTGGTCTAGTGGTTAAGATTCTTTGCTCCCACCACTGCAGCCCAGGTTCCTGTCCTGGTCAGGGAACCGCACCACCCATCTGTCGGTTGTCATCCTGTGGTGGCTGTGTGTGGCTCTGATGCTGAAAGCTCTGCCACTGGGATTTCAAATACCAGTAGGGTCACCCGTGGTGGACAGGTTTCAGTGGAGCTTCCAGACTAAGAAGAAGGACCTGCCCACCCACCTCCAAAAATTGGCCATGAATAGCAGTGGGGCATTGTCTGATAGAGCACCGGAAGGGGAGAGGATGGTGCAAGAAAGACAGGGCAGGGTTGGCTCTGTGGGACACAGGGGTGCTAGAAGTCAGAATGACTCAACAGCACTAACAAAAAACAAATTAAAAATATGATGCCTGGCTGTGGTGATTAGTTTTATCTGTCAATTTGACTAGGCTATAGTACCCAGTGATTTAATCAAACACAAATCTAGGTGTTGCTATAAAGGGATTTTGTAGGTATGGTTAATGTCTACAATCTATTTATTTTAAGTAAAGGAGTTTACCCTCTATAATGTGGATAGGCCTCATCCAATCACTTGAAGGGTTTAAGAACAAAAACAGGTTTCCCTGAGAAGAAATTCTGCCTCAACCCTAGGGCGTCAACTCCTGCCTGAGTTTCCAGACTGCTGAGATGCCCTACAAACTTCAGACTTGCAGCCCCCACAGTCGTGTGAGACAATTTCTCTGGAGAAAACTTTCTTTCTGGAGAACTCTGTCTAATATAGGTTTTGTAGCAGAGATTCAGAATGTTGAACCGTGGACTGCCTCATTACCATCCCACCTGAGCTGCCCATATGAACTAGATGTTGTTTGAGCCATGAAGACATGAAGTTCAGCATGTACAGCAGCACTCCAGCATCATGTGGAAATGATATATACAAGATCAGACTCAAGCAGGCCTTGAAGGTGCAAGTAACTTACCTAAGGAAGTGGCCAAAATCCCCATAGCCCCAGCTCCTGCAATACTGCCTCCTCTCCCTCAGCCTGCACGTATGGCCTCATGGGGAGCTCCTTACAATCAGTTGGCTAGTTTACAAATGGTTCTGCACGTCATGTAAGCACCACCCAGAAGTGGACAGCTACTTTCTGGGACATCCCTGAAGGACAGCGGTAAGTATTTGCAGTCAGTTGGTTTTAAGTAAAGATTACCTTTGATAATATGGGTGGGCCTCATCAAAGCAGTTGAAGGCCTTAAAAACATAAATGAAAGTTTCATGGAACAGAAGAAATTTTGCCTCAAGACTGTAATATACAAATCCTGCCTGAGTCTCCAGCCTGCCAGACTATTCTACAGATCTCAGACTAGTCAGTCCCCACAGTCACACAAGCTGACTCCTTAACATAAATCTCTTAATATACCTGTGTGTGTGCGTGTGTGTCTGTATTGGAGTTCTGTTCCTCTGGAGAATCCTAACTGATAAACAGACAATCCAAAAGAGAGGGAGGGAAGAGGGGGCAAAAACTTAAACGCATAAACAGGAAGTTTAGAAAAGAGGATATCCAGATGGTCAATAAGCACATGGAAAGGTGCGCAGTCTCATCAGTTATCAGATAAATGCAAATTCAATGCAGACAAACAGCATTGCACACCCACCAGACTGGCCAAATTTAAAAAGACAACATCAAGCACAACTAAGGTTTTTGAACATCTGGAACTTTCATACATCACTGGTGGAAGTATAAATTGCTACAAACATTTTAGAAAACAGTTTGGCAGTATCTGAACATATGTATGTCCCAAGATTGGTTAATTTCATTTTTGGCACTAGATGTAATAGAATGAATGTGTATATTCACCAAAAGGCATGTAAAAACGTACTTGGAAGTTCATTCACCACAGCCACAGACACGACGCAACCGAAATGTCCATCAACATGATTATATGTTTGATATGTGTGTATACACGTGCACACACACAAACACACACATAGTGGAATACTGCACAGCAATTTAAAACAACACACTACTGTTAAGTGCAAAAACAGGAAAAAAAAAATGGTAAGCAAAGAAAGCCAGTCACAGAAGAACACATACTGCAAAACTCCATTTACTTGAAGTTCAAGAAGAGGCAAAATGAATCGGTGGTGATCGAGTTCAGAGCAGTGTTTTCCACAGCAATGTATTAAATGGGGGGCAGCAGGCATAGGGAAACTGACACTATGCCAGAAATGTTCATATTTTGATTTGAGTTGTGGTCTTCCTGATTTATAAATATGTAAAGTTCATCTAATATATGTAAGCTTTACTTATTATGTGTTTTATCTCAATTAAAAAAATAAAATTCTGGCTTGCCCTCCGACTTCTTGTTTGTGTTTGGAAAGTCAGTTTCGCCAGAAAGAGGTGAGAGTGCAGAAGGAGTTCGTGTTAATTCCCGCTTCCCAGAGCTGGGTGGCTGGGGGCAGACAGGCCCTTCAACCACAGGCCACAGCTTTCGTCAGTTGCCTCTCTTAACACAGGTCTGTCTCCCTTCCCTCAGCCTTCAGATCTGGGCAGAAACCTCCCCCTGCTGTTGCTGTGACTGGGGTACCAAACTATTCTTTATGGTTCTTTCACACTCTTCCCAAACCTTTGTAAATAATCCCTTAATAATCTCTCCTCAAATTAACCACTCTGAGTGTGCCTTATGCTTCCTGCCAGGACACTGACCATTATAACATGCATAAGGAGTTTCCCAAGTTTGAGCAGGTGCTTGAAACAGAATATTCCTGTGATATGTTACTCCAGATATAGCATTCAATTTTTGCCATTTTGCTCAAATGAAATAGATTTGGCAATCCCACTCTGAATGTTGCCTGATTTATAATCCACGCTAGATTTTATCTACTGTTTTAGCATTGGTCATTCAAAATGAGAAATTATTGATTAAAAGTTGATTAGTTTAGAACAGTGTTAGAATTATTTTGATTGTGGTGGCTTTGCTTTATTTTAAAACATGTACAGCTTTGAAGCTGGAAGAAAAAAATCATATATTTTATTAATTGAACTAATCAATGTAGAGAACTTCATTTCCTTCATTCTGTGAGGAAAAAAAATGAAGAGGAAACATTTCCCCTAAATCAAGTCCTCCAAAACATTGTATTATTATTTTTTTTAATTTTTATTTATTTATTTTTTCCCCCAAAGCCCCAGTAGATAGTTGTATGTCGTAGTTGCACATCCTTCTAGTTGCTGTATGCGGGACGCAGCCTCAGCATGGCCGAAGATGCGGCGTGTCGGTGAGCGCCCGGGATCCGAACCCGGGCCGCCAGCAGCGGAGCGTGCACACTTAACCGCCAAACCATGGGGCCGGCCCAACATTGTATTATTTAAAGTATTGTCACATGTCTTTATTTAAAAATTTAGCTTTAAGTCTATATGCTATGAAACAGAAGCTGAAGTTGTAAGACAATCATTTCATTTCTTAATGTAAGTACAAGATCCATAGCTTTGGAAAACAAGACAAAAAATGATCACAAATCTGGATGTCCTCAGACTACTGAATGTTAGATGCAGAGGATGAGAAGAGATAGTGTAGTGAGGAAGCCTCTTCTAATTGCCACCTGCTACAAATGTTGGCCCTTAAGCAGTGGGTGCGAGGATGGGTGGGGAAGGCTGAGTCAGCCTGTGACGACCCAGCAAGATAAGATACCTGCGGTCTTGTCAGGTTTCAGATATTAACACTGCTAAACTAAAAACAGAACTACCATATGATTTAGGAATCCCACTTCTGGGTATATATCCAAAGGAAATGAAATGTGGAACTCAAAGAGATATTTGCACCCTCACATTCACTGCAGCATTATTCACAATAGCCAAGATATAGAAATAACCTAAGAAGTGTCCATCAACAGGCAAATGGATAAGAAATGTCATGTGTGTATGTATATACATATATATATATACACACACACACACACACACACACACAATGGAATATTATTCAGCCTTAAAAAAAGAAGGGAATCCTGTCATTGGAAACAGTATGGATGAACCTGAAGGGCATTATGCTAAGTGAAATACACCAGGCACAGAAAGACAAATGCTGCATGATCTCACTTAGATGTGGAATCTAAAATAGTCAGACTCATAGACGCAGAGAGTAGAAGGGTGGTTGCCAGGGGGAGTGGGGGAGGGGGAAATGAGATGGAGGTCAAAGGGCACAACGTTTCAGTTATGCAAGATGAATGAGTTCTGGAGACCTAATTGTACAGCATGGTGACCACAGTTAACAATACTGAATCATATACTTGAAATTTGCTAATAGATCTTAAATTAAATCTTTTTTTTTTTTAATAATTTTATTTATTTTTTCCCCCAAAGCCCCAGTAGATAGTTGTATGTCATAGCTGCAAATCCTTCTAGTTGCTGTATGTGGGAAGCGGCCTCAGCATGGCTGGAGAATCGGTGTGTCGGTGTGCACCTGGGATCCAAACCCGGGCCGCCAGCAGCGGAGCGCACACACTTAACCGCTAAGCCATGGTGCTGGCCCCCAAAATTAAATCTTTTCGATACACACACACACACACACACACACACACACACACACACAGCAACTGTAGAGGTGATGGATATGTTAATCAGCTTGATTGTGGTGGTCTTTTCACAACATATACATATATCAAAACATCAAGTTGTACACTTTAAATATATATAATTTTTTATGTTAAAAAAAAGATATTAGCACCTCTATGGCTGTCATTCAGACCGTTCCCCACACTCATCACTTTTATAGTCTCTACATTTCTTAGGAACAATGAAAGTGTGTGTATGTGTGTGTGTGAGTGTGTGTGTGTGTTTGAGTTTGCCAGGCCCAATTTTTCAATATCTTCTCTTCAACTTGAATTTAATAGGCACAAAATTTCTGCGCTGGGCACTCCCAGCACTCATAAATTATAGGTATGTCAAGGTGAATGAGAAATGATCTCCACCCTACACAAATACACAAGCTTCCTCCCCTATACCAAGGCTTTGAAATCTCTTGAGTCGATAGAAAAATTAAATTTTCATTGACTGTTTTTAAATTGCTTTAGAAAGAAAAGAATCATAGAGTAGTAAACCAGCTAATATAATACAACCTAAAGATATGTTTTAATGCTACTAAAAATAACATTAAAATGATAAAAGTTAGAGAAAGATTATGAGAGAAATTATCCTCCATTTTCCTTAAATTTGAGCTTGTAACTTTTGTTGTCTAATTTAAGATGGTAACCTTTCATCTGCAGGTTTATTCCATCATAGCTATTAAAAACTTGAAATTCTAGAGAGCTGCTGTATAACATTGTACTTATAGTTAACAATAATGTATTGTACACTTAAAAATTTGTTAAGAGGGTAGATCTCATATTAAGTGTTCTCACCACAATAAAATACATTGTTAAAAACTCTCAAATTAATTACCTTTCCCTCTGGCCTAGAAAATTACATTCACTTTGCTTTTGATGTTATCTAGAAAAAATTAATTTTTTTAACTGTTTAATGGGAGGAAGAGACCAGTAGTTGTATATAACATTGATGTTCCTCTTCTGAATAATAGATTCTAATTTTATGGGAGGCAGTAATATTGTCACCAAACCAAGTGGGCTCACGTCCTGGTGAGTTAAATAAGACTCTACACCAGTGGAAGTTGTTTCATGGAGTAAAGTGTATTTGCAGCAAATAGGAGGCCATGAAGAATCATTTCCAAAGTCATGGCATCCCCGAACAAAGGGAAGCAGGAACTTTTATTTTGGATGGGGTATGAATATTCAAAAGGGAGAAGTGGATATTCACTTGCACAGGCTTAGTTGGAGAACATGCTTCCACATAATGAGGCCTAAGCTCCTCCTGGAGAGACCTTAGCATTAAAAATAAGGCAAAGGTCCTGGGCGCAGCTCTTTTGCTGAGGCTTGTTCAGTTTCAGGATGGTTGGTGGTTGCACCACCACCAAGGGAAAAAAATAATTTGGAAAAACAGTTAAATGCTTCCAAACCCACCCTTGAGTTCCTGGGGGCACCTAGTCGGTGACAATATTCCCAACTAAAGTACTACATTTTCCAGCCTCTCATTTCACCATGTGAGTATATTCTAACCAACGAGACAAAATCACGTAGGTTATGTGCTACAGCTCCTCAAAAGCAGGTGTCCCTTTCTGTTCCTAGTTTCTGCTGCCTGGAATGTAAGATTGATGGCTGGAGCTCCAGCAGACATTTTGGTACCTACCAAATATGACACACACTAAAGAGAGTAAGACAAGAATATAGGTGGTTGTGAATCCCTGATGTGTGTGGAACACTGCATTACTTCACACTAAAAGGAAAGCAGAATTATTTAAGTCACTCTTGTTTTGCTTCCTTTTTTTTTTTTAATTGTCCCTGAACTAATATCTGTGCCAATCTTCCTCTATTTTGTATGTAGGACGCCACCACAACATGGCTTGATGAGCGGTGCATCTGTCCCTGCCTGGGATCCAAACCTGCAAACCCCGGGCCACGGAAGTGGAGCTCACGAACGTAACCACTATGCCACCAGGCCAATCCCTTGCTTCTTTTTTTAAAATTAGCTAGCAAAACTAATCTAAACTCATATAAATGTAGTATTCAATTCCATATAAATCTAAGTTTATTCTCCTTTTATCAAAGGACTATTTAATTACCAAAAATTATGTCTCTAGTACTAAATAGATAAAAATTATGACATACCAGTAATAAATGAAGATAAACACCCATGCACTCACCACTCAGTCTAAGAACTGTCACCATTACTTTGACATCAACTGCATGACTCTTGTGACCATTTCATACTTCTGGTCCCCTCAGAGGTAATTGCTATCTTGACTTTTGCATTTAAAATTCATTTACTTTTAATTTAAGATTTACCAAATAAATTTGGAGATTTTATATATTTTTTCTGGCTTTTGACATATCTTCTTGTGTTACATAGACAAGAAGAGTGGGGCAAATAACTAATAATTTAATATCTGCATCATAGTGTGATGTTTCCGATGTTTTTAATTTGATTGTGCCAAAGTATTTTCCTTATATCTTAAACCACTATGCACATTAATGTTTGGAACATTAATGAGTATAACAGTTGCCCTACTTCCCTGCCTTCTCTTAGTGTGGTGTGACTTGATTTGTTTTACCAATTTGGTAAATGTAAAATGATATCTCCCTGTGCTTTCAATTTGTATTTTCCTTATCATTACTGATACTAACCACTTGTTCATATGTTTATAGTTCTTTTAAATGTTTCTTCCTGAACTCATGATCAAGTTTTTCCCCACATTTTTCCATTTTTAATTTTTCTTTCCTAATTTAAAATTTTTGTCCATATACTGTTGCTAAACCTTTGTCAGTGCTGTGAATTCTAGATAAATCCTCCCACTTTGGGGTACGTCTTTCTCTTTTGTTATGGAATTTTTTAAATGGTAATAAATCAAAACTTTTCATTTTAATTTAGTCAAATTTAGCAATTATCTGCCTTTTTTCTTTATGATTTGCATGTCTGGTATCTTTTTTTCCCTCTAATCCAAAGATGATAAATATATTCCCTATATTGTCTTCTAAAGTATTTTGTTTCTTCTTTCAAATATAATTTCATATTCACTAAGCTGATTATATTTTATATAATAGTTTATATTATAATATATAGTTTGTTATATATATTATATATATAATTATATACAATTATATATAACCTACATTGTATAGTATATAAATGTATAATATAATATAATATATATGTTATATATACTATATTCTCTATATTATCCATCTGTCACCTATCTATTTATCTATCTATCATCTGTCTACATACATGATGTGAACTGGTGCTGTAGCTTGATTTTTTTTTTGTTTTTTGTTTTTTTTTGGTATGTTGAATCAATTGCTGTAGCAATAGGTACTGAAAAGTCCATATTTTCTCTGGTACTCTACAATACCAATCTTATCTTTATTAAAATTTTGTATATGGTGAGTCTGTGTCTGGGCTTCCTGTGCTGTACCATTGGTACAGCATTTGGTGTACCAATGCTGTGCTGTACCATTGGTGCAGCACCATTGGTACCATTGTCCTATGGTTGCCCATAGGACAATGACGCACTACCTTAATAGCTATCATTTTATCTTAATTGCACATACCTAGTAAACATTTTCCTACGTCTTGTTTCTCTCTGTGAATATCTTGACTATATTTCAGCTTTTGGTCTCATATAAGTTTCAAAGTAAGGTTAAGTATCTCATAAAGCATGTATGAATTTTTATTGGAATTTCATTAAATTACGAGTGGATTTTAAGAGAATTTAAATCTTAATGCTATTCACCTTTTTAAATTATGAAGATGGATTATTTGTCCAATCATTTGGGTTTCTTCAACGTCTTTTGACAAAATTTTAGAAAATTCTTCATAAAGCTCTTACACATTTCTTTTTACATTTAATCCTAGGCATTCTCATTATGTATTGAGAATAACATATTTAACAAATTGTTTTCATTTGTTTGTTGTAATAACTATTTTAAGACTCTTGAAAGAATTCTGAATTTCAGATTACATTTCCTATCTTTATAGACATTATTTAACACCTTTATCACTGAAATCTCCTAAGAATTTAATAAATAAAAATACAAACCATCAAATGTTAATAATAGGATTTTTGTTTCTGGCCACAATGGAGTAAACCATCAGATTTACCTCTTGCCTGAGATAATTTAGGAAATGGAAGAAAAATGTATGAATCAATGGCTCTTAAAACATGGGCTATCAGGCAATGAAGGACAGTGATCTCTGAGAAATGGGAAAGAAATGGGATGGGCCCTGCGGTGGCCCACCCTACTGCTCTGCGAGTTTCCACACCAGAATTTTCCTTGACATAATTGCTAATTATGCAGTGTATTTAAATTACACTTATTATTATTATAATGTATCCCAGTTATTGGACAATACCATGTATTAATCAGCTTGCTATGTGCTTTATGCCTTATGCCCTTGTTCCTAATACCACACTTGCAAAGAGTGTATTATTTTTCTCATATCAAAGAAAGGAAATCACAGCTCACGGAGAGGGTTTACCCTATTTGGAAAGTCATGAAGAAGCAGAAGCTTGGTTTACACTTTGGTCAGTGTGGGGGATGTGTTTAGTGTTTGAATTTGCATGGAAATGTCATGTTTTTTAAGAATCTAAAATGATGCAATGTAAGCAGTTTGATTTTAATTATTTATAATATATCTATTTTTGTATTTTACCTAGCTCTTTTCCTAATTCTTCTCCTCCTGAATCCTCTCTTGTAAAACCCTATATAGCGACTTCTCATTAATCTTCTTAATCTCCTTTGAAGCAATCTAGCTCATTTATCTTCTTGCTTTACACTGTCTATTTCTTTCCAGACCCAGCTTTCCCATTCAATAAACGTGAAAATCTTCAATGAGGGATGATGAAGCAAAGCAATATTTATATATTGATAAAATATATACATGGTTAGTACTCACCTAAGCTATTGATTTTCTTTTTTGCTATCTCCTGTCCAGGGAGTGGGGAGGATTAATAAACCGCTGGGCTAGAAATTATCAATACAAGAATATTGTAAGTAGACTAAAATTGTTCAGAAGAAAGTAAGAAGAAAAATAATAAAATTGCTTAAGATTGTTAAACCAATAAAAAAGGGCTGAAAGATTTGTTTTTTAATTCAGAGAAAGAAAGAGCTGACTCTACTTTTTAATACAGCAAAATCAGTCCTCTTTGCCCAAATGCTTGTTCTCTAGTAAATGAGGCAGACAGGCCCCAAGGTAATTATAAACAATGGAAAGGGGTATGATGGAGATTATGGTTTACTGATGAATTACCTGTCAATTTTCCTAACACTTTTCTTTCTATTTTTGTTTTGAGGAAGACTGGCCCTGGGCTAACATCTGTTGCCAATCTTCCTCTTTTTCTTTTTTCTCCCTACTGCCCCAGTACATAGTTGTGTATCATAGTTGTAGAGCTGTAGCTCTTCTACATGGGTTGCCACCTCAGCGTGGCTTGATGAGTGGTGAGTAGGTCCATGCCCTGGATCTGAACCAGTGAATCCCGGGCTGCTGAAGCAGAATGCATGAACTTATCCGCTACACATTGGGCTGGCCCCCTAACAGTTTTCTATAATTCACTGGAATTAGAGGAGATATTGAATTTAAGAGATGAATGATCATTAAATGTGTAATCAGACACATTCCATCTTGAGCCCTTACTTACAACATAGAAACCAATGTTCTAAGTTGTTTTTTTCTTCAAATTGCCATCCACTCTGCTTTGTAGTCAAAATTTCCCCAACTCTGCTAATTCATCTGTGATGGCTTCACCTGGCCTTCTCTTCTACAATCTTAGCTAACTTCTAATGAAAATATAAACTTACTCCTCCCTTATTCTTTATTGTTTTTTCATGAGTAAATAAATTTCATGTTTCAATCTACTACTGATCCACGACATACAAGGAATAACTGAAGAATGAATGATGTTTAGCCTGACAGGGGAGAATGAATGGTTAGTAGATAGAGAAGAGATCAAGCATATTCTGTATGATTTTGAGAGAGACATCTAAAAAAATAAGGTTGAAATGTCATGATTGTAGGATTTCATTAATAGTTTGGCAAATACTGAAGGCCAGTCGTTGTACTACAAGCTTTTGAAAATAAGTTATTTATTAAAGACAGGTATTATTATCCACATATCATAAATGCAAGATTACTGCATGAACTGCTTTTTAAAATTAATTAAAGTAAACAAAGCTAAACAACTTAAAGATATTAGTAAGAGAATTAGTCTCTTTTCTAGTTGAAGCAAAGGTAGTTAAAAAGATAAATTTATAAAGATAAATATATGTTTAGTGAAGAAAGTGCATAAAATAAAGTTATATTTTTTATAATACTAAAATATGTTAGTCATCTGAAAATGCAATGGTCTCTTTCAAAAGATGAGTAATTCATGTCTCTGAATGCTTTAAAATAGGTTTATGCAAAATGTATCATGGATTAGTTGATATTTAAAATATGTTCTAATTTTCTATATGTATTATTACCTAATTACCAACATTTCTAGTTTCAGAAATACACATTTATTGATAATAAACTGTGTTCTAGATACATACAAGGTAACAAATACTAGATTCATTAATATAATCTCATTGCTTATATGAACAAACTTTTGGGACCCCACTCCCTGGTCTAACAGGCAAATCTTGCCAGTGGGCTGCATAGACTTAAAGTCAGGACAATAAAAATCCATGCTGTCCTGTGAAGCAGCAATGCAGGCCATCCTAAGCCTGTGTTAGAATGACATTGCAACCCCACACTTCATGACTGAAGATGCCAGCTGGACAGATGCACAACAGGAAAAGATAAAGGGTACCTCACTCTCACGTTTCCCAGCTGCATTTCTGAGAGATTGAGGGCAAAAATAATGACTCTGGTCCTTGCCTCCCTCCACACGTAGATAACACCAACACTACAAGCCTTGTTTGATGAATAACCAAAAAACTCTTGTTCATGTTATCCTTGAAGCATATGACTATTAGATGTGTAAGCCCTTGCCTGCACAGACACTGCTTTTTTAAAGAAAAAGTATGTAAACTGCATTCAGATCTGCAGACCTTGGAGCAGGCCCTCAGAATACTCTGTTGGACTGTTTCCCAGGACTTGAGTTCCTTACTTTGATTATCAAATAAACTCGTTCATTCAATCTTTGCCCAAACTCTTTATTTCAGTCGACACTTAGGAGGACTTGAGGTTTGAATTTTTTTGTTTTTTAAAGAGAAAATGAAGAATGATAATGACAAGTTTAATTTTTAAGACTGAATCTTTCAGATAAATACTGTTCTCATATTTTATTCCTCTTATAAGACTTCTTCATCTGGATAATTTTCCTCACGTCTCAGTTGATACAAGCAATGTATGCTTATCATCTTCCTCCTAAGTATCTGTCTTCTTCCAAGTTTCCCGTCTTAAGTTAGGAATTTCTCAGTTTTCACTGTAAATCAAGCATTCCCATAAATCCAATACTCTTATGAATTATACTGTGCAAAATATATTGAGTCTACCTTTCTTTCATGTCTAATATCTCTCTGAACTATTTAGTACATCAACCTGCTATTTCCTTTCCATGTTCATTGTAACATCTTATTTGATACGTATATTAAAGCAACTGCTTTCTAATTGATTTTCTTCCTTAGCCCCTCCTCCAACAAATCCATTTTAATATGCCCATTACACCATCATTTACCTGCTTAAATAATACCAATGTCTCTCTCTTACAAAGAAGACGCAGGTCAAAGTGCTTAACTCATCAATTAACACTCTCCAAAATCCAATCCACTCTTTTTAACCAATCTCTCACTATTCTCTAAAATAAAGCCTCCTTTCCAAGTCTTTCAGTTTACCCCATAAAAATGACCTATCTGAAGCTACGCCTTTCTTTAATGTATGGAATATGTATCTTGAATGTCTATTCATGGCCTTTTGTTTAAGTACAATCTTCAAGCTCTTATTTGAATATTACTTTAATTATCCCCAATTTTATAATATTAAACTATACTAATTTCTTTTACCCGACCTCAGGTTACATTTTTCATGTGTACCAAGCCTTTGGATCCTTAATTATATATTACTTAGGGTTATTAAATGGCTGATTTAAGTCTTACCTACCCTATCAGATTGAACAAATGGACCTATGTTCCTTTTATTTTATTTTCACTGTTACAGAATATAATTTATTTGGTATCTAATCCATACATAATAACTTGCTGAATCATTTTTTTAATGACAAAAAGAAAATTAAGCCTATCCATATTTAACACTGCATGTCATTACTCTTTTTTTCTCTTTAAACCACTTTATTGAGATATAACTGCCATACAAAAGGCTGTATATAGTTAATGTATACAACTTGATGAGTTTAGAGATAAGTATACATCCATGAAATCATCACCAAAATTTACACCATAAACATATCCATCTCCTCCAAAAGTTTCCACCCATGGACCCAGGCAGCAGGCCTGCCCAGGACCTGGCCAACCAGAGTGCCCAGGATCTTTGGCCAGGCTGACTGGTGAAGGGCTTACTCTTTTTTATCTTCATATTTTTCCCTAAAAAAACTTTCATTTGTAAGGGGATGTAAGATCATTTTAAGGGTAAATTTTATCACATAATCTAATTTGATAAATATTTATGTCATATTCAAAATGGTGTTAATCTGTTTTCTTGCACTTGATTATTTTTGTTGACATTACTTTCTAAGTCACATAGGCTTTTGAGCTCATCTTTGTCTCTTCCATATTCCACAGACTTCACTCACATTCAGTGAATTGCCAAGAATATAGTTTCTATCTTCATAATATTCTTATTTGCATGGAGCCCAAGACAAAAGTTCACCAGTCTGAACATCAGTGCCATGCACTTACTCTAAACTCTGTTCAAATGCCCCTAGTTGAGCTAGCCCTGATAGCCTAGTGGTTAAAGTTCAGCGATCTCACTGCTTTGGCAGCCCAGGTTCGCTTCCTTATAATGGAACAACACCACCCGTCTGTCAGTTGCCATGCTGTGGCAGTGGCTCACATAGAAGAAGTAGAATGACTTACAATTAGGATATACAACCATGCACTGGGGCTTGGGGAAGAAAAATAAAGAGGAAAATCGGCAATAGATGTTAGCTCAGGGTGAGATTTCCCTGCAAAAAACAAAAAACGCCCCAGTCACTGTTCTTTAGATATTTGATTTATATAAATATAAATATATGCTGCCGCTCATTCCATTTCATATGTCCATCAAATTTCTACCTATTATTTGGACTTTATTTGAAATTCTATTCCTATTGTATGCCATTTCTAATGGTTCAACCACATGAGAATAATCCAATATTTAATTTCTCAATTTGTGGTAAATCATAATAATGGCATTCAGCATTCTCACCTGGCCCTTTCATTCCCCCTGTATCATTTTATTGCCTAAATAATGTTGTTTAGCAAACAATCACAAAACCTCAGTGGCATACAGTAATAAACGTTTATTTTGCTCACAAATGTGTGATCTGATCTGGGCTTTGCATGGCTAACCTCTTGCTCACGTGTCTACAGGCAGATGCAGGTCATTGAGGTGGCTATGCTGATCTGGATGGGTTCATTCACGTATCTGGTGATTGGCTACAATTTTCCTGATGCTGGATAACCTAAAATGGAACAACTAAAGTGAATTGCCTCTCCTCCATATGTTTCATTCTCTAGTCTGTAGTCATTGTGCAAGTGGTGAAGAATTGAGGTCATTAATGTAATTTACCACATCATAGAGCCTAAAAAGCCAAAATCTTTATTGCTAAGCATTTTTAGTAATCTGGGTCTGCATCCTGGGTACAATTTAGATTCTCTGAATGAGACATTCTTTTCTGGTTCATATGCAGACAAGCAGACTCCAACTGATGTGCTCTATTGTCTCGTCATCAGTGAGATTTAAGATGTTTTTATAAACGTAGGAAAAGACTGATTGTTCCATGTCTGTGCTAACATGTAGCCCCCATGTAGTTCAATCAAATGATAACAACTTGCCTCAGTGAACACACTCTACAGTGTCAGTCCATCACTTTTGAATTTCAGTCAATCAGAAATAGAGTCACACCCATGAACAGGTCTCCAAGTACCAACCAGAGAACAACAATGTCTCACCAGAGTAACCACACATCTGCAAATGATGCCAACTCACACCTCTAAAAATCAACCAACCTCTGAACTCCACATGTCCCCAAATTCCTATATAAGATCTGCCATCTGCTCTGCTTAGAGCCACACAGCTGCCTGAGCAGTGCAGCCCTTCCTTACGAGAGTAAGCAATGCATTCAGCTTTGTCTTTTTATTTTAGATATTGAGTGGGGGTCTTAATATGGGTGAGACGTAGCTGTGTAGTATTGCTATGCCTCCAGCTGTACCAACATCAGTGTCTTGCTACAACTGGATAGCAACTAACTGTATGGATTTGAAGAGAGAATTCTACCATTGGCTTCCTCTCTTTGTTCTTCATTTTTTCTAAGCATGCGTAGTCTCTGCACAAAATCCCTTTCAGCCAGAAACAAGTAAAACGTTTTATCTTCCCCCTGCATTGAACTCTTAAGGACACATCATGGAACAGTCTTTGACTATCTGGTACATTTTATATTTTATCTTTTATTATAATTGGCTATTTAATTTGATCTGTCATAATAAAATATTTTTTTATTATTTATATTTTCATTCTGTAGATCCCAGGACAGTTTCCTACACCTGTCTGTATCAGGTGCTTACCAAATATTTGTTAAATTTAGACAATACACATGATCAGTGATTTAAGGATAGTAAATTAAGTAGTTCAGTATTATATTCATTAAAATAACTTTACATATTTTATCCAAAACTGTTCCATGTATGATTATCTTTACATTCAAACAAAAAGAGTACTCTTTGCAAATTTATTATTCTTTCCCATTTCATCACAGGGAACCAAATTCTCTGTAGGGGTTCAGCACTCTGTATCTCCTGAAAACTAAGCAAATTTATTATCTGGCTTCGGTTATACTTTATCTTATCTACCACTAAGAACCTTATCTAAAATGCCAGCGTGAACTTTAAAATGCTTTATCCTGAGCCAGAAATGCAGTGTATCCTGACAAAATACATGGATTTGAGTTGGTGAAATTTCTAAAAGACAATCTGCAGTGGTCATTGTCTCTCTCAGACTTTCATTAGAAAATTAGATAATGTTGGCTGTTCTAAGCAGTGTTTGATTGTCATTTCCACGCTTTTAAAAATTATTATCATACAGATTTGATTGACAAGTCAAATGTTATCTTTAAAAATTATTTTTATTAGGTAGCTGCTATTTATCTTTGCTTCTTTTCGTTTTCTATTATTCTAATCAATCTTACAATCAATTCTCCTAGCCAATCTTCTCTGAAATTCTAATGCCATCTTGCTGAATGCCCTAGCTTCAGGCCTCAGAAAAGTAAAATTCTGTAATTTAAGACATTCACGAACAGAATTAAGAAGCAAGAAAGTTGCAGTTCTCTCATCCAATTATAAAAATAAATGAATGAGATTCTCAATATAATTCTAGTCCACTTTATGCACATACGCCTTTCCACACAAGTTGTAATGTATCACAATAATAAAAAAATTAAATAAACATGTAAACTGCAGAACTCAATTCTAATTCTCATGAAGTATGAAAGAAAAACTTCATGATGATATTTTTCCTAGTATAAATGAATTTCTAGCATTTTTTTTGTTGAATTATAATTCATTTTATTTGATTTTCTAGCTAGTGTTATTACACGTGTACCTTACAGAGGTGTGCTAGGACAACCTCAATTAACCATGACATAAAATAAAGGCATAAATTTTGTATCTGTCAAAGATGTTAGAAACATGGGGTTTTATTATTTGATCTTAAATGAGATCTCTCATTCCCTTAACTAGGACCATAAGCAGTAATTTCCTTTAAATTTTTGAAAACAAATTTCCAAGTATCAATGTTATCTCCCTTATTAACTTATGGTTATAATAAAAATTCATAAATATATAAATATTTATAAATTTATGAAACATAGATTTGTAGCAGGTCATCCAGTGTGAATTACTGCTTTACATTCAAATAAAATGTGGTACCTAAAAAATATGTTCTCATTTCTTATTTATGATTTTGAGAAAATGGTATCAATGTTTGGAAGGTTATTGTCATAAAATATAAACGATTGGCCTCTTGCAGAGCTGTTGTATACTGCATTGGGGGTCAAGAAAAAGCAATTTAAAAAGATAACTATCTTTGGCGAAGTCACTCGGAAGGAGTAATCAAGGGCAAAGCATGAGGCGAAGTCTATCATTTTTTATAAAACAGGAGAAAATATTGTCCCCTTTGTCCCAGAGACAGCAGGAGCAGCAATGGTCAGTGAAGAAGCCCAAAGCAGACAGAGAGACCAATTCAGTTAGTGAGATCCTGAAAGGCAAGTAACTAACAGCAAAAAGATAGCTTCTCTAGTTCGAGAGAGAACGTGCTGTGAAGCTCCTCTTAGGCAAAGCTTGGTTTGGTTTCCTGTGGTGTGGAGGCTGAACTATGCTATAGGAAACTAACAAACCCAGTAAACAGGAAAATGTTTGACTCTCGGAATGATAAATATAAAACTAATTTAAGATAGTCTCTATATAGAGAAAAGGATAAATGAACTTCAACAAGTGGTCATTATGAAAAAATGTGTTTTCAGAGGATCAAATAAAGATCAATGACGTAGCAACACCAGTTCTACAGACTTCTATGTTGCAGAGTGTACAATTACAAAAGCGAATCACTGCAATTGTTTAATATGTGGTTAGACTGTCTCCATGGTAACAGTTTGTGTTTATTATTTACTTTCTGTAAGGGAGGGTGTGATGTTCAGATTTATGTTATATCTTAAGAGCAGCTGATGATAAATGATGAGTCTTCATTTTGATCAAAGTGTCTCTTATGAAAATAAGTAAAAAGATTGAAGGCATTTGGGAGAACAAAGAATGGACAATGAAAGCCCCAGGCAAACAATTTACTATTGAAAAAGGCATTTAACCATTCATTAAAAGAAGCAAGATTACAACTAGAGCACATACGTTATTTTTATCCAAGGCAAGTTCTAATGTCTTGAGTCAATATTTGAATCCAACATCACATGATGTTTTTATTTTTAAAAAGCTGATGATTTCGAGCTAGGTGATGTGCGATGCATGTTCTAGTCATTATGCTGTTGAATCCTCACATCAGTTCTATGAAGTTGTCACTAGAATTATGTCTACTTTTTCAATGAAGAATGTGATGCACAGAGAGGTTATTTAACCTGCCTGCAGCTACATGTTTGTTAAATGATGGAGTCAGAATCTGAGCCTAGGCAGCGTCCAGAGTCTCTGTTCTTGTTGAATATTCTATTATTGCTCAAAATATTCACTGATCCTGTACCCTTTTGAATTTAGGAGTGGACTTTAACTTGCCTTGGTTAAGGAATTTGAGTAAAAATGACATGTGCTACTTCTAATCAAAAGCTTTATGAGCTAGCCCATGAATAGACATGCATCTTTCCCCTTGCCATGAAACTGGTGAAATTACAGATAAAAGTCATTCAGTCAGCCTGATGCCAACGTGAAGGCAGTGTGGAGCAGAGTTAGTGTCAGTCTGAGATGAACCCATATGATAAAAACATTTTTGGTTATAAGCCACTAAGAATGTTTACTGTTGATTAATGCAGCATAACCTAACTTATCTCAACTGCTACAGCTCAACACCACTATACTGTTTGGCTTTTCAATACACAGTATGCATATACCTTGTGCCAAATCATGTGCAAGATTCTATTACTTGACACCTGTATCAGATAAGGAGGATGCTTGGTTGTTTCCTTTATTTGAGAAAACAGTATAAATTATTAACCAATATTAATTAGAGTAAACATCAAGACTCTTCTGCTTGATCTACTGATCAAAATTAGAGAAGGTTGAGCCAGCCCTGATGGCCTAGTGGTTAAAGTTTGACCCTCACTGCTTTGGCAGCCCAGGTTTGCTCCCCGGTTGTGGAACCACACCACCTGTCTGTCAGTTGCCATGTTGTGGTGGGGGCTCACTTAGAAGAACCGGAACGGCCTACCACTAGGATATACAACTATGTACTGGGGTTTTGGAGAGGGAAAAAAAAGAGGAAAATTGACACAAGATGTTAGCTCAGGGCGAATCTTTCCCTGCAAAAAAAAAAAAAGAAAAGAAAAAGAAATCTAAATGTCACTATCCTTAGCATTAAAAAAAAAAATAGAAGGAAAGTCAAATAAATGTGTTAAACCAAAAAAGAGAATTTTATGTTACATGGTAAAACAGAGAATGTTTAAATAACCCAAAGCAATCAGATCAGATTTTGCAGCTGAGTTTCATGAACAAATGGCTCATTCTTGCCTCTCATTGTATATCAATTTGGTTCTCTTTTATCTGGACATATATTACCTGTCTACACTATGGTTTTTATCTCCAGAGAGGCACTGGCTTTCTTTATTAGTTTTAGTTTGAAAAAATCCTTGGAAATGCTCCTGCTAGGTTCAGATGCACAACTCTGAACCATTCAATTGTGCTATTGAGGATGGAGTAGTCTAGGCAATGCATTTTAATGAAAGTCTTCTTCCCCTGCCACACTTACAGAGAACAACCCCCTGTGCCCAGAGAGAGGGGTCCACACAGAAACATTGCAGCGTTCACAGCAGTCACGTGAAGAGTGGTAAGTCCCAATCCCCGGTGAGGAGAAGACAGATCCTTAAGCAAGTAATCCACCATTGTGCAAATCCACCAAAGAATAATTTTGCAATGATTATCAGTAATTTAGAAGTTTTCTCATTAGGATAAAGAAGGATCATTTATAAAAGTGTCTTGTCATTAATTGGAACGCCACGATTTCATGTTGTGAACAGGCAATCATGGCAGTTATAACTAGTCTTCCACTAAACTGTAATTCTCCACTTCCCTCTTGCTAAAAAAAAAACACTGTATTTCTGGGTTATAATTCTTGTAGTTAGAAATATATTTGCAGATCTTACCTGCATCTAGAGATGATCTTGTGACACAGTTTTGGCCAAACTATGTAAGTGTAAGTCACTAGGAGGACCTTTGAAGAAAACATCTTAAATAGTATACATTTGGGACAGATTCTTTAGGTTTTTAGCAACCTCATTTTATTTTTTCCTAGAATGTAGATGGGAAACTCAGAGAGGCTGGGACCCCCTTGATACTTTGAGAAGGAGGAATGTGCAATGGAATTATGGTGGAATCCTAGACCATTAATGACAAACTTTCACTGCAGACCAGTCCTGATCTGCCTACTACTCATCCATTTGGAGACTTCTAATTGCATGTCACATCAATACCAATACGTTTAAGTCACCCTTAATTGGATTCTTTAACTTAAAACCAGATGTAAATCTTAGCTAGAACAGTCACCTACAAGGAGATTCTTTACAAATTATGATTGTGGCCATGGATCTTGCCTTTACATTTCAAACTGTATTTTAAAAACAATGTGTTGTTTTATGTAAATGATAATGCCACATTAAACTGAACACATGTTCATCTTTTTGACTATAGAAGACAATCTAAAGTCAAGTCCAGTTATTACATCTCGTGATGATTATATGTCTATTTTTCTCTGAGTTCATATTTGCCAGATGACATTTATCTCTCCCTTCATGTCATCATAATCCCAATTTAGACTTTAGTCTTTAGACTAAGTGTTACGTTTAACAAACTCCAATACATGCAACACAAAAAGATGGAGGGATTACAGGCTAATCAGAATAAACATTCCCATTTAAGAAAAGGGGAACGGGGCTGGCCTGGTGGCATAGGGGTTAGGATCATGTGCTCTGCTTTGGTGGCCTGGGGTTCATGGGTTCAGATCCCTAGCATGGACCTACACACTGCTCATCAGGCCACGCTGTGGCAGCATCCCACATACAAAATAAAGGAACATTGGCACAGATGTCAGCTCAGGGACAATCTTCTTCACTAAAAACAAAAAAGGGGCAAGCTTTTTACAAAGCTGAAGCCAAAGCAAAGGCTTTGAAGGAGAAGAAGGCAGTGCTGAAAGGTGTTCACAGCCACAAAAAAATAGAAGATCCACATAGAAAACCCACCTTCTGTCAGCCCAAGACACTGTAGCTCTGAAGGCATCCCAAATATCCTTCCAAAAGCCCTCCCAGGAGAAACAAGCTTGACCACTACGTCATCATCATGTTTCCTCTGACCACTGAGTCTGCCATGTAGAAGACAGAAGACAACAACACACTTGTATTCATTGTGGGTGTTGATGGCAACAAGCAGCAGATCCAGTAGGCTATGGAGAAGTTCTATAACACTGACATGGCCTAGGTCAGCATCCTAGTCAAGCCCGGTGGAAAGAAGAAGGCATATGTTCCACTAGTGCTTAACTATGATGATTTGGATGTCGTCAACAAAATCCTTTTTTAGCTTCCTGCTTATTTTATCAACCTGGGAACTAGGATTCTGAACTATCAATATACCTTAACATGAAGTGAGACAATCAAATATTAGTTGATTGTAATTTTTCATCTGAAAATAAATTTTATTTTCATGACACCGGGGATAAAATGTTCATAATTATACAACCTGCAATTATTGAGACTATAGTTTAAAGGCACAAAAATAGGTAGGCAAAATTGGGACTGAGGATAATCATAGTAATTTGTATTATTTGTTCACAATTACTTATTTCCTCTTATTCTTTGTCACGCTTCTCTGTAGGTATAATATACTTTGCATAACCATTGAAATAAAACTCTTGGAGATTTGACATGCTTTGACTAATGCGGTGGGAAAGGATGTGGCATTTGTTACATTTGAGCAAAAGGCCTTAATGTACTTTTGTAGTTTGTTGAACTTCTTGCTCCTTCCTTTCACCATAAAAACAAAATGACCCAGGTAGTTATTACTCCTTCAAATTGAGTTGCAGAATGAGAAGACACGTAGAGCTGAGTCTAGTCAAGCCAAGAATAACCAGGAGAGACCAGAAGTAGAGCTGTAGTTGACCCATATATTTCATGTAATGTGAGAAAAGAAAAAATTCCATTTGTAAGCCACTGCGCTATTGCTGATTTCTGTTATTACAGCAAAAAAAAAAAAGACTAAAATAGCAATCTCATTATTTCCTTGAACATTTAAAATAGAATATATAATGCTTCCTATTTTAAAAGGTAAATACTGTCTATTTTTGTTTTCATGTCTGTTAATAATTGCTTTATATATGTAGGTGACCTTACATTGCGTGCGTAGATATTTACAAGTGTTATATCCTCTTGTTGGATTGTTCCCTTGATCATTACGTAATGCCCTTTTTTGTCTCTTTTTAGAGTTTTTGTTTTAAAGTCTATTTTGTCTAATATGAGTACTGCTACCCCAGCTTTCTTTTCATTGCCATTTGCGTGGAGTATCTTTTTCCATCCCTTCACTTTCAGTTTGTGAGTGTCTTTAGGTCTGAAGTGTGTCTCTTGTATGCAGCATATATATGGGTCTTGTTTTTTTATCCATGCAGCTACCCTATGCCTTTTAATTGGAGCATTTAGTCCATTGACGTTTAAAGTAGCTATTGATAAGTATGTACTTACTGCCATTTTTTAACTTTTTTTATTTTCTCAGTGTTTTAGTATTCCTACTCTGTTCCTTTCTTCTTCTATACAGAATTGATGGTCTCTTTAGTTTGACCTCTGTCTGAAAGCTCTACTCTTTAACTCCCTTCTTCCTTCCTTTTATGATTTTGATATCATATCTAACCTCTTTTTTGTGCATTTGTCTCCATTACCCTCTTATCATGGAAATAGATAATTTTTTCTATTTGTGGTCTTCTCTTTTCCCCTTAAATCAGATCCTTTAACATTTCTTGTAGCACTGGTTTCTTGGTGACAAACTCCTTTAATTTTTGCTTGCCTGGGAAAATTTTGATCTCTCCTTCCATTTTGAATGATAACCTTGCTGGGTAGAGTATTCTTGGCTGTAAATTTTTTCCTTAAAAACAGAAATAGACAGTGACACAATAATAGTAGGGGACTTTAACACTCCACTTATACCAACGTATAGATCATCCAAACAGAAGATTAATTAGGAAACATTGGCCTTAAATGACACACTAGAACAGATGGACCTAGTAGATATATACAGAGCATTCCATCCAAAAACCAAAGAATACACGTTGTTTTCAAATGCACATGGAACATTCTCCAAGATTGATCACATATTACGCCACAAAACAAGTCTCCATAAATTTAAGAAGATTGAAATAATACCAAGCATCTTTTCTGACCACAATGGTATGAAATTGGAAATCAACTATAGGAAGAAAATCAGAAAAGCCACAAATAAGTGGAGATTAAACAAAATGCTACTGAACAACGACTGGGTCAATGAAGAAATCAAAGAAGAAATCAAAAAATACCTGGAGACAAATGAAAATGAAAATACGACATGCCACAATTTATGGGATACAGCAAAAGCGGTTCTAAGAGGGAAGTTTATAGCAATACAGGCCTATCTCAACAAACAAGAAAAATCTCAAATAAACAATCTAACAATGCATCTAAAGGAACTGGAAAAAGAAGAACAAACAAAGCCCAAAATCAGTAGAAGAAGGGAAATCATAAAAATCAGATCAGAAATAAATGAAATAGAGACCATAGAAAAAATTAATAAAACAAAGAGCTGGTTCTTTGAAAAGATCAAAAAAATTGACAAACCTTTAGCTAGACTAACCACGAAAAAAAGAGAAAAGGCACAAATAAGTAAAATCAGAAATGAAAGAAGAGAAATTACAACAGACACCTCAGAAATACAAAAGATTATAAGAGAATACTATGAAAAGCTATATGCCAACCAATTCGACAATCTGGAAGAAATGGATAAATTCTTAGAATCATACAGCCTTCCAAAACTGGATCAAGAAGAAGTAGAGAATTTGAATAGACCAATCACCAGTAAGGAGATCGAAACAGTAATCAAAAATCTCCCCAAAAATAAAAGTCCAGGACCAGACGGCTTCCCTGGTGAATTCTACCAAACATTCAAAGAAGACTTAATACCTATCCTTCTCAAACTCTTCCAAAATTTGAGGAGGGGGGGAAGCTCCCTAACTCATTCTACGAAGCCAACATTACCTCGATTTCAAAACCAGACAAGGACAACACAAAAAAAGAAAAGAAAAAGAAAACTACAGGCCAATATCACTGATGAACATCGATGCAAAAGTCTTCAACAAAATACTAGCAAATCGCATATGACAATACGTTAAAAAGATTATACACCATGATCAAGTGGGATTTATTCCAGGGATGCAGGGATGGTTTAACATTTGCAAATCAATCAACGTGATACACCACGTTAATAAAATGAAGAATAAAAATCACATGATCCTCTCAATAGATTCAGAGAAAGCATTTGACAAGATACAGCGTCCATTTATGATAAAAACTCTGAATAAAATGGGTATAGAAGGAAAGTACCTCAACATAATAAAGACCATATATGACAAACCCACAGCTAATATCATCCTCAATGGTGAAAAACTGAAAGCTATCCCTCTAAGAACAGGAACCAGACAAGGATGCCCACTGTCACCAGTCCTATTTAACATAGTACTGGAAGTCCTAGCCAGAGCAATCAAGCAAGAGAAAGAAATAAAAGGGATCCACATTGGAAAGGAAGATGTGAAACTGTCACTATTTGCAGATGACAAGATTTTATATATAGAAAACCCTAAAGAATCCACCAGAAAAATTTTAGAAGTAATAAAAAAATATGGTAAAGTTGCAGGATACAAAATCAACGTACAAAAATCAGTTGCATTTCTATACACTAACAATGAAGTAGCAGAAAGAGAAATTAAGAATACCATCCCATTTACAATTGCAACAAAAAGAATAAAATACCTAGGAATAAACTTAACCAAAGAGGTGAAAGATCCGTACACCGAAAACTATAAAACATTGCTGAAAGAAATTGAAGAAGACACAAAGAAATGGAAAGATATTCCGTGCTCTTGGATTGGAAGAATTAACATAGTTAAGATGTCCATACTGCCTAAAGCCATCTATAGATTCAATGCAATCCCTATCAAAGTTCCAACAACATTTTTCACAGAAATAGAACAAAGAATCCTAAAATTTATATGGAACAACAAAAGACACCGAATAGCTAAAAGAATCCTGAGAAAAAAGAACAAAGCTGGAGGTATCACACTCCCTGATTTCAAAATATACTACAAAGCTATAGTAACCAAAACAGTATGGTACTGGCACAAAAACAGACACACAGATCAATGGAATAGAATCGAAAGCCCAGAAATAAACCCACGCATCTATGCACAGCTAATCTTTGACAAAGGAGTCAAGAACATACAATGGAGAAAAGAAAGTCTCTTCAACAAATGGTGTTGGGAAAACTGGATAGCCACATGCCAAAAAATGAAAGTAGACCCTTACCTTACACAATACACAAAAATGAACTCCAAATGGATTAAAGACTTGAATGTAAGACCTGAAACTATGAAACTTCTAGAAGAAAACATAGGCAGTTCGCTCTTCCACATCAGTCTTAGCAACACCTTTTCAAGCATCATGTCTGACCGGGCAAGAGACACAATAGAAAAAATAAACAAATGGGACTACATCAAACTAAAAAGCTTCTGCACAGCAAAGGAAACTATCATCAACAAAACGAAAAGACAACCTAACAATTGGGAGAAGATATTTGCCAACCATACATCTGATAAGGGCTTAATCTCCAAAATATATAAAGAACTCATGCATCTCAACAACAAAAAAACTAACAACCCAATTGAAAAATGGGCAAAAGACCTGAACAGACATTTCTCCAAAGAAGATATACAGATGGCCAACAGACACATGAAAAGATGTTCAAAATCACTAACTATCAGGGAAATGCGAATCAAAACTACAATGAGATATCACCTCACGCCTGTCAGAATGGCTATAATTAACAAGACAGGAAACAACATGTGTTGGAGAGGATGTGGAGAGAAGGGAACTCTCATACACTGCTGGTGGGAGTGCAAACTGGTGCAGCCACTATGGAAAACAGTATGGAGATTCCTCAAAAAATCAAGGATAGAACTACCATATGATCCAGCTATTCCACTGCTGGGTATTTATCCAAAGAAATTGAAAACACCAATGCATAAAGATACATGCACTCCCGTATTCATTGCAGCGTTATTCACAATAGCCAAGACTTGGAAGCAACCTAAGTGCCCATCAAGGGACGAATGGATAAAGAAGCTGTGGTATATACACACAATGGAATACTATTCAGCCATAAGAAACGATGAAATCCAGCCATTTGTGACAACATGGATGGACATTTCGGGTATTATGCAAAGTGAAATAAGTCATAGGGAGAAGGTCAAATACCGTATGATTCCCTTCATTAAGTAATAGATAATAACAACAATAAACAAACACATAGAGACAGAGATTGGATTGGTGGTTACCAGAGGGGAAGGGGCGAGGCGGGAAGGCGAAAGGGATAATTCGGCACATGTGTGTGGTGATGGGTTGTAATTTGTATTTGGGTGGTGAACATGATGTAATCTATGCAGAACTAGAAGTATAATGATGGACACCTGAAATTTTTACAATGTTATAAACCAATGTTACTGCAATAAATAAAAAATTTTTTAAAAAATGGTAAATAATAAGAACATCGTGAAATTAAATGTATGAGAATTTGAAGTAATGGTGTATTTGAGTGCAGGTAAATCATAACTAAAATTGAGGTAAAATTGTTAAAGATTTCTATCTTATTGGCTTATAATCCTCTTACATAACTTTGAGGAAATTATAATGTTATCTAGATATCTATTCCATTTTTATTGCAGCTAATGATGTCACATATTTATATAGTCTCATTGGGGATTTGTACAATAAATCTAATAAAGCTATGATAATTAATCATCCCCCTGCTATTGGTAGAAATGACTTATACTTAAGGTATCTCTTAGACAGTGGAACAGACAAAGAGTACATTAGAAATACGAAGCAAAAAAAAATGACATATCTAAAGCAAAGTGTTTAGCTTAGAATATTTCAAGCTAAACATTACTCAGGCAGTATTACCTCAACTTTTTTGCTGTAGATCTTTGTTTGTGATATTGAGAAGCACTGAGACAGGCACAAACAGTTGCATTACTTAAGGACAGAAGAGAAGCTTCACAGTATACAGGAACAGGTTTTCGGACAAAATTCAGGGAATATAATTTCTCATCATGGCTCTGTCACTGCCAAGTTCATCTCTCTGGTTAGGAACAGATCTTTCTCCCCCCAAATTTTCCTTTGAAAAATTACAAACCAATAGAAATGATAAAATGTAAAAAAATCACTACAAAGTCACATATACGGTTCAACTTGATTCAACAATTGTTAAATACTAGCTGGTCTGCACAATTAAAATTCACAAAAAAATTTGAATGGCTGAGAAAAGTGGTACTACATATTATACAAAAGACTAAATATTTTTGGCAGTTATATAATTAAAAAGAAAAGAGCCTCTCTCATCTGATTCTCCACAGATATCTCCCCTACTAATAAAGGAAATAAATCTTATGATCCATTTGTATGCAGTTCCACAGAGGATTTAATGTCACATTCTCTAAACAGCGAGTACTCAAGGCATTTTGGAGAGAGTCTCATTCTCCGAGGGACTGTATCTGAGATAATTTTACCTGCACTGCATTATTTTTACAAATGAAGAGAAAGCAAGTAGCAACAAGTATTGCACTCTCCTCTGTGGGGTGGCAAATACAATAGTAAGAAAGTAAATTGCCTTCACTGTGCCATCTTTTGATGAACTGCTTAACTGTAGGTGGCCTTCCTCTGATTGTTGCTTGACTGCCTTTAGGAACAGTTCATGGCAGTTCAGAAGATGGACTCCTAGGAATTTTATAATTGGAGCTGAGTACAAGGACTCTACTAAGTGTGATACCCTGAGGAAAACCTGAGAAGCCTGGAGTAGTCAGACTATCTATTACGGGCAAAAAAAATGACTAAATAAACTGAGAACAACATAAAGAGATCAATTTCTAACATACTTTTTGCCCAGGTAGACTATATCATTGCGTGTAAACAAACTTAGCATTTTTTTATGGTCAGGCTATTATGACCATAATTTTATAATTTGTTATGTATGGGAAAGCTGCAAACAAGTTTATCCATGGTTTCTGCATATCCCTTAGGCACTGTTGAAGAATATCATATTCTTTCCTGACTTTTACTCTAAACTTCTTTTTTCTTCATAACCTCTTACCAACCCTGCCACTCACAAATTTGGGAGAATTAATCAGAAGATGATAAAAAACAATATAAAAGATAAACATTTTCACTCATAGGAAATAAAATATTGATATCATATATTTTTTGCTAGGTTCCTGATAGCAATTTTTAATATATCATTTTTCTGACTGTAAACCTCCTTTTTTAGTTTAAGAAAAATTAGAGCACAAGCAAGGTTGACCAGCTAGTAATTGTCATAGTCAAATTTTGACCTTTAATGTCTGACTATAGGATTCATACCATCGTCATATTAAACAAATTCTTTACAGGATGTAATATTTTAATATGTATCACTAAACTAGGAAGGAATTTGAAAATATATATGTATATGCACATACACGTATACACATATTTGTAAATTATATTGTACCTATAGCAAAAATAATCTCAAATTTTCACTTCAATTTAAACAAAAATTTTTGAATTGCTTATCGTTATAGTAAATATTGGTAAATATAGTAAACATTATGAACTCTAAATCCATATTGATTGATTGTCTTGTTCCTTCAAAGTATTAAAAGAAAAAACTGCCACCCAAGAATATTCTATCCAGAAAAGTTATCCTTCAGAAATGAAGGAGAAATAAAGACTTTGTCAGTCAAACAAAAGCTGAGGAAGTTTGTCACTGCCAGACCTGCCTTGCAAGAAATGCTAAAAGGAGTTCTCTTCAAGCTAAAATAAAAAAATGTTAATTAGTAACATGAAAAACATATGAAAATATACAACACACTGGTAAAGGTAAATATATAGTCAGATTTAGAAATCTCTAATTCTATAATATTATGGTGTGTTAACCACTTCACTGTAGTATAAAAGTTACAGAAAAAGAGTACTAAAAAAAACTATAGCCATTATAATTTGATAACAAATACATAATATAAAGAGAAGTAAATTGTGATATTAAAAACATAAAAGGGAGGGAAGTTAAAGGGTAGAGTCTTGGACGCAATCGAAGTGAAGTTGCTATCAGCTTAAAATGGACTGTTTTATGTTTAAGTAGTTTTATGTAAGCCTCATGGTAACCAAAAAGCAAAAATTTATAGTAGATTCACAACAAAAGTTAAAGAGGAGGGAATCAGAGCATACCACCAAGGAAAATTCACAGAGGTAGGTAGGCAAAAATGGAGGAACAAAGGAAGGACAAAACAGCCAGAAAGAAATTAGTAAGATAGTATTAATTAGTCCTTACATATCAATAGTTACTCTATTTGTGAAAAGAATGATTTCTGCAATCAAAAGGCAAAGAGTTGCTGTATGGATCAAAAAACAAGACTCAACTATATGCTGTCCTCAACGGATTCACGTCAGCCTTAAGGACACACATAGGCTCATAGTGAAGGGATGGAAAAAGATATTCCATGCAAGTGGAAACCAAAAGAAAGTGGGAGTAGCTATACATACATCAGACAAAATAGACTTTATGCCAAAAATGGTAACAAGAGAAAAGAAGGTCATTATAATATGTTAAAAGTTCAACTCATCAAAAAAATATAACAATTATAAATATATACACACCCAACATCACAGCACCTAAATATATTAAGCAAACACTAACAGATCTTAAGGGAGAAATAGACAACAATACTTTAATAGTAGGGGACTTGAATACCCTACTTTTAATGATGGATAGTCGATCCAGACAGAAAACTGACAAGGAAATGCTGAACTTAAGCCATACCTTAGACCAAAGAGATCTAAAAGACATATAAAACATTCCACCCAGAAGCAGCAGGATACATATTCTTCTCAAGTACACATAGACTATTCTCCAAGACAGAGAATATGAGAAGCCATAAAACAAGTTGTAGGAAATTTAAGAAGATCGAACTAACACCAAGTTATCTTTTCTTTTTTTTTTTTATGAGGAAGACTAGCCCTGAGCTAGTCTCTTTTTGCTGAGGAAGATTGGCCCTGGGCTAACATCCATGCCCATCTTCCTCTACTTTATGTGGAATGCCACCACAGCATGGCTTGATAAGTGGTGCATCTGTGCACACCTGGGATCTGAACCTGTAAACCCTCGACCACCGAAGCGGAGTGCACGCACTTAACTGTTGTGCCGCCGGGCCGGCCCCACCAAGTCATTTTTTCTGACCATAATGGTATGAAACTGGAAATCAACAACAAGAGGGAAGTTGGAAAATTTACAAACAGGTAGAAACGAAATAACACACTCCTGAACAACCAATGGAACAAAGAAGAAATGAAAAAGAAAATAAAAAGATATTTCAAGAGAAATGAAAAGGGATACACCACACACCAAAACCTATGAGATACTGCAAGAATAGCTCTTAGAGGGAAATTCGCAGCAATAAATGCATTTATTATAAAACAGAAAGATCTCAAATAAACAACTTAAGCTTACACCTCAAGGAAATAAAAAAGAACAAATTAAGCCTGAGGTTAGTAGAAGGAAGAAAATAACAAAGATCAGGGAAGAAATAAATGAAACAGAGACCATAAAAACAATAGAAAAGATCAACGAAACTAAGAGCTGATTTATTTTAAAAGATAAACAAAACTAACAAACCTTTAGCTAGATTAAGAAAAAAGAGAGAAGACTCAAAATCAGAAATGTAAAAGGAGACATTACAATGGATACTACAGAAGTATCAGAATCATAAGAGGCTACTATGAATAATTATATGCCAATGAATTGGATAACCTAGAAGAAATGGATAAATTTTTAGAAGCATTCAACCTATCAACGCTAAATCTTGAAGAAAAAGAAAATCTGAAAGACCAATAATGAGTAAGAAGATTGAATCAGGAATCAAAAATCTCCCAACATAGAAAATCCCAGGACCAGATGGTTTCACTGGTGAATTCTAGGACACATTTAAAGAAGAATTACTGTCAATCCTTCCCAAAATCTTCCAAAAAACTGAAGATGAGAGAACACTTCCAAACTCATTTTATGAGGTCAGCATTATCCTAATACCACAGCTTGATAAGGACACTACAGGAACAAAAAAACTATGGACCAATATCCTGACAAATATAAACGTAAAAATTCTCAACAAAATATTAGCAAGCTGAATTCAAAAACATATTAAAAGGTTTCTATTCCATGACCAAGTGGAATTTATCCCTTGGATGACTCAACATATGCAAATCAGTAAAGATGATGCACCACAGTAACAGAATGAAAGAGGAAAATCATATGATCATCTCAGCAGATGCAGAAACAAACTTGGAGAAACCATTTGGAGCACTACTGACCAATAAAGAGTTAAATATAAAGACTATATATCTCTCTCTCTCTTCTGAATTAGTAAGAAAAATATAAATAATATACTAGAAAATGAGAGAAAAAAACAGGAATTTTTAAAAGATGAAGCAAAAAGAACATTCATTTAGGAAAATATCTCATTAATCATTAAAGAAATGCAAAAAAAAAAAACCATTATGATGTATTAATTACTTTTTAACAAAAATATCCAAGTGGAGAAAAGAGAACTCTCATAAACAAGTAGAACCCATTTGGATACAGCATGGAAGTATTTAATAATTATTAAAACATTCATACCTACGAATATTAGTCTGTTGGTCCACATTTGTACAGTCTAGCAAGTTGTTGACTGTGGCCTCCACTCTGATGGGGCACTGCTCATGACATCACAAGTGGTTAAATATTTTGAATACCATCCTTGCCTAAGCTTTGCAACACAGAAAGTCTGTTCCCAAGTGAATATCTCATGTCTTGCAATCATCTACAGCAGTGCCTTAGTCCATTCAGGCTTCTGTAACAAAAATACCATGGACTGGGTAGCTTATACATAACAGAATTTATTTCTCATAGTTCTGGAGGATGGAAGTCCAATATCAAGGTGCCAGCATGGTTGGGTTTTGGTGAGAACCCGATTCCTGGTTCACAGACAGCACCTTCTAGTTATAACCTCACATGGCGGAAGGGAGGAAGGAGCTCTTCTGGGACTCTTTTATAAAGGTACTAATCCTATTCATGAGGGGTCCCCCTTCATACCCTAATTGCATCCCAAAGACTCCACTTCCTAATACCATCACCTTGGGGGTTAGAATTTCAACATATGAATTTGAGGAAGACACAAACATTCAGACTATAACAAGTAGACATGTTCAAAAATATTTACAGCAGTTTTTTTTATAACAGCAAACATTGGAAACAGATAAAAGGAGTGTCTAGAAAATAACAGAAAAATTAAATCATTGTATATTTATATATCATAACACTATACAAAAGAAATAAATCACAGAAAAAATCTACACAGTATGATATTTATATAAACTACTATAACATGGAATGTAGCCTGATACATTTATCATTGTATCATGAATGATAGCGTCATCCATGATGTGATACTTTTTCCTGAATTATGAAAAACTTTTGATAAAGATCCAAGTCAAACAAAGTACAAATTTATTTCAGTGGAAATGCACTTCTGGAAAACTCTGTGTATATTAAGGCTGTGCAAAAAATATGTTGTTTTTATAGGTGAAAGTAAGATTGGGGATCAATTTAGATATATATATAAAATATATGCTATTAGCTATATATATATTATATATAGGATATATATATAGCATATATACGAGTCTCCTGAGCACTTCAGGAAGTCTAAAAGTAGCACTCTTTGTCCTTGACAACTCAATATAAGTAGTGACCTCCAATCATTGTAACCACAAAAGGACACCTATATTTTGCAACATGACCTCAGATGGTGTTACCGTTCCCATGGAGAACCACCACACTCGTTACCAAATAAAATCTAGGTAATTTAGGATGTTTAATGAATAGAATATGGCAACTAGTGATTCAGCTAGAGTGAAATATCAACAGACAAGACAAGACCTATGGACATGCCAAACATTAGATGTCTTTCCTCCGGCAATTCTTATTTTGGGGTTGCCATGGGAATAAGACTGGAGAAGATATTTTAAGGTCTACAAAAAATATGTGTAAGTTTGCCTCTCTGAGACTAATTTGTACTGAGCATGGCTTGATATCCAATGGTTTGGTAGCTAGAATGTAGGCAATATTATATCCTGAGAATCTTTGAGTCAAATCATGTCTGTCTGCTCTATTTTATCCTGAGCCCTTAAGTTGCCAGGGTTAAAGGCTGGATGAGTGCTACTTCTGGCAACACCCAGGTTTTCTGCCCTCTGGGGTCCAGTAACACTGATCTAATGATTTCTAGGAAAGTGATAGGTTAATGTTAAAGGAAAAGAAAACACTATGATTTTGTCTTTTATCTTAGAAAACAAAAATTACTGAAAGAAAATACAGGCATGAAAATTATAAAAATGAACACTGAAACATGATAAAAAATGAGTGTTACACCCCACTGATGGCAGAATGGCAAGCCGGCAAGAACCGAAGTCTCTGGTGACTTACCGCTATACCAGCCCTGGACAGCTGCCTTCTGACTTTAATTGAGAGACTTAAACCTTATCAGTTTAAGCTTCTGTTATTTGACCTTTTATTTATTTTTGCAAAATCTTAGAACTAATCAGTTTTTAAACAGAGATGAAAGGAACATGTCTACTTAGATCTCTGTTCTACGATCTGAATTTTGCTATTTTAAAACAGTCTATATCCCAAATAGAAACAATAATAATTAGTTGTTCATAGTGGCATTATTAACATAACGCTGCCCCAGAAATATTTTAAGCACTTTCATAAGAGTTCTATACCATATATCAGGGGCCAGCATGGCAGCAAAAGTTAGATAGAATGCTTTTTGCTTAAAGAACCTCAAAAGAGCTACCCATCAGGTCGTGGTGGTGGGCATAATACTGAGCCCAGTAAGAAAAAGACCCAGGTCTTCAATATTTAACCATGTCTACTCAGCCTGTGGTTGCTTGTTTACGGAATTGACCAGAAGCAAAAAAAATTGAAGCCTATTAATTTTGTGGGAATTTATTGATACAATATATCTAACCTGAAATATTCTGTAATTGTTCAATCCCTGAAGAAACTCTTGGGCTCTTAAAAATATACCAGCAAGATATTAGTTGTAAAGCCTACGCAGCTTCCAAGACAAGCATACTGTTCAATGCCCACCCCAGATTCAGCCATGAAGCTTACTGAGCGATAAAGACCTTCCTCAAAAGCAGAGACACGGTCCCTGGAGGATGTTGGCGAAGGGATTTCTTCCCAGAAAAGAAGCAGGCAGTGCCAGATGGGCTAAACAAGGAACCCCTTCCCCTGCCGCAGAAAGAGATCTTTCCTATTTCAGTTCAATGGGATTGGATAAGTGCTGTGGACCACTGACTGCTCTGTTTCCCATATTCCTATCCTCCAAACAGGTCTTTCCAGGTGCGGTTATTCTTTTTCTCTATTTTAGGGGCAAATAACATGTCCTTTATTACATACATCACAAGACCATAAGGAGTTACACCTTATGACAGAGAAGGCTAAATGTCATCTTGAGATCATGAACTAGGAGCTGACAGTAGTAAGCGGATGGAGAGTCTTCCTTGGGGAAGACAGAGCAGGGATTTATGGCTTCAAATAGACAGGCAACGGCAGAGATTGCTAATTGTTCCACAATGTCTACTCTCCGCTTCTTCTTCTGTAATAAAACCCCGGAATATTTTCGGGGCAGATGGCTGTCCAAAATAAGAGTCCATTCCTTAGCTTTCTCAGCAGCTGGCTGAAGTCACGGAACAAAGTTCTGGCCAATGGTAGGTAAGCAAAACTGATGTCAGTAACTTCTAGGAAGGGCTCTTAAAAGGAGGGGAAATGCCCTTCTCTTCCCTTTCTGCCTTCCTGATGGATGGAGTGTGGATACGAAGCCTGGAGTTCCCACAGACATTTGAAGCATGAGAAAAACTGCCATCGCTTAGTCACGACAGAGCGGAAAGGTAGACAGTTCTCGGTTTTTTGACATATTTGTGTAACCGCCATAACCAGCCACAGAAAAGTATCTCTAGACACAAGAGAATTTACAAAGAAAAAGGGTTTTTCTGCAATTTCCAACCAAACAGTGGACAATATTCCTTTTGGTTTCTCATGATTCAGATAGGCTCTGAAGAAACTTGTTTAAAAATACCAGCAGGAGACAGCTACATAAACCGTTTGACATCGGTCCATATTTATAAACTTCAGCTACCAAATGCTTAGAGCATTTATTTGGGATATAGAAATCAGGTATGATAGAAAATCTGTGGCTATTATTGATAAGCAGTTCTGAAAAGCTCGTCTTTTCATTATGTTGTGCTAAACCACCAGAAACAGTGACTATCACTAAGATAATGTCTCATCCAAAATAGAAGCATAGTGTTGGGCTTAAGAGGATTTGTGTGTGCATTTATATTTTTCTCGTTTAATAAAATGTATGGTGTCCTTGCCATTAATTTTATGTGATGCATTTCAAAAAAGTCAGAATAAATAGAAATATATAACTAAGCAATGGTATTTTCATTAAAATATTTATCTACCTTTCAGAGGTAAACAAATAATTAAAGCATAGAACAATCCTTGCATCCTCTCTCCACCGTACTACTCAACTCTACTATATTTCTTCTTTTTGCCTGCCTGTTTATTTTTTAATTTTTCATTTCTCTAGACTCAGATTCTTATTGTAGCTTCAGGATGATAACAAATATATGACTCTAAAATAGTTCAAAAGGAACTGCCAATGGCAGTTATTAAAAAACACTAAATATAGTACAATATAAAATTTCATAAAAAACTCAAATGCTTCTCAACTGTTAATTTAGATCGCTCAATTTCAAATAGGACAGGGCAGAGCAGTTTAATGAGCAGCCTTTGGAGCAAATATACTCCATAATTTACTCTTTTGCTCACCCAGAAAATTTGTACTGCTGGTTTTCAAAGTTCTTCTGGTTCTCAAATAAAATTATTTTTGAAAGTTCAAGTAAGTCTTTTCACAACTCAAAGGCTTTAAAATAATGATGGGATGATGAAGAATGGGACAAGAAAAATTTAGGTATACCATTGTCTGTTCTTATTTCATTTATCTCTGCATATACTGATTGGGTACATATACTTGGTTCATAAACAAGCTCCTTCCCCTGGAAATTTTTGGTGGCCAAAAATGAATGTGATTTGTGATTTTTGAGATTCTCCTTGATGTAGTTTATAAAGGTTATAGTCACAGGGTATGGAAGTAGGAATTAGGAAGCCATAATTTTCAATTCATATACACTTAATATCAAAAATCGAAGGAAAAATCCCACAATTTTCAGTAGCAGATTCCTTGAGAGAATGGAAATCTTAATGGTTTTAATACAAGTGATTCAATACATACAAATAAGGGTAAAATCTGCAGAATCGCTCACCATAGGGACACTCAAATATGAACATTAACCAAGCAGGGTAAAAATACTTCCTTGTTAGATTTATTGTACTTTGTATCTTTACACAACAACATTCAGAAGTGGCTAATTTTGTTAGCAACAAGTTCTTCTCTAGATCTCTACATTAATTTTGTTGTTGTTGTTGTTGTCATGTAACCCTTATTCTTGAGACCATGATATTTATACATGTGTCCTTGTAAGAATTTGTATTTATCATTATTTTAAATAGGAAATTTATTTTGAATTTACTCATTAACTGTGTAGTTTGTAATCCCTGATAATTCTCAGATCTTTTAATAACTAAATCAATCAATCAAATATTGTCACATTATTTTGGTGTTGGGAGAAATGTCTACTGTTCTTCTATATAGTACCAATTGCAGTAAAAAATTTTAAAATTATGGTTACAGAAAATACATTTTTAAAACACCATACAGGCTTTCTACTTTTGCTTGATAAGTGGAGGGATGGGATTCCCATCCCCATCAGTACATATGTATAGATTATTATGGGGAGAGTCTCCCTCAATTGGGACACTGGTCATGGTCCCTGTAGATCATTTGTGGGGTCATGAGAATTTGGGAGTTTCTGTGTGCTCTATTGATTTCTTACTAGTAACATTTCCCGCAAATAAACCCATTTAAAATTTGTATTATGTAGTACTAGTAGTGTATGCTCTGACCCATTTCTACAAAAAAAAAAGATGAGCTTGTCTGAGATCTGCTCAGCCTAGCCTCCCAGAGCACAGATTATTAACCTCTTTAATGAGACTAGTCAGGATCTGAAACCCACAAGGTATAAACACTTAGGCTCCATGAATTGCCAAGCATTTTGACAGAATGCAGGGTAGTAACGCACGACTGGAGACTGAGATTCTAACGCACCATAAAGTGGCACCTCTAGGCAAGGATCCCAAGCCTTGATATATTAGAGAGGCAACCTGGAGCTGCCTCACTCAAGTAGATTGAATACCTGACAGCCTAAAGTAGAATTCTGGGTGTTACCCAGAATGCAATGGTTTACCGGCTGTGGCTCCTGTCCCTTTAAAATTTGCCAATAAAAGCTATGCCTGTAATGTGTGCTACATGACCATTCACTGTTGTTTGTTTGGCACAAACATCCAATAATTTATATACCAACATGTTAATTCAATCAGAACTTGTAGCTGTCAAAACTGAAATGAATGTCTAACAATGAAAAGCTAATACAATAAATAACTATGCATTCATTCATTAACATGCTATGAAGTCATTAAAATGATGTTACAGATACGTTCTTATTGGATTCTAAGTATAAACAATTCTATGAAGAAAAGTATTAGATGGAAAACTAGTATGTGTTTTATGAATCCATATGTATAAAGTAATTATGGAGAGTTACGTACCAAAACACTGACACTTGGCTATATGAAGATTTATGATTTATCTGCATTTTCTAATATTTTACAATAAGCATGGAATACCAGTAGAAATTGGTAAGATATGTATTTAATGATAATTTAACTAAATTTTGTTTTTAGGGCATTCACTTTCCTGGTTTGCCTAAGATCGTTCTTATTTTAGCACTGAAAGTCCCAAGAAATTTCATCAGTGCCAGGAACACTGGGTGGTTGGTTACCCTATATATGTAGTACATATGTATGTAGTATATATGTAGTGTCTCGGGTACATAGAGGGCACTTAATAAATATTTGTTGAATGACTAAATTAATAAATTAATCATCTCTGGAAACTGAAGTAACAGAATTGGAAGTAGATCCAATAAACCTCATTTAAGATCAGAAATTAGTGTAATTTCTGTGACTCAGACTACTATGTGTTCACAAGACCTCTTTCCAGTTTCTTCTCCCAGACTCATAGCTACCTTACATTTGCTGGCCTACCTTGCGGTGAGGTGTGGCTGTGTGACTGAGTTCTGGGTAACAAAATGTGAACATAAGAGATTGTGCCACACTGAGGCCATGACAGTACAAACCTTTCGTAAGTTCTGCCATGGTGTATCGCTCCATCTGTTGGCCAGATGCAGAGAATCTAGCCCCAGCAGAGAGCTTTCAAGTTCTCGTGATGGCAAAGCCCAAGATGGAGGGAGCATGGGTGCCTGAACACTGTGTAAAATGCCATAAGCAAATCAAGAACAACAGATTAGACCAGGCATGAGGAAAAAATGAATGTTAATTAGTTTTAATCACTGACTTTTAGGACTTGTTTAACTCAGAAGCTAAAGTTATTTACCTAGAAGAGTAACCATGTTACATATTATCTATAGCTTGTTATATATGTTATTTTACATAAGTCAACTTTAGCAAACTATAATTTTCACAAAAATGTGTGTTCACCCATTCTTTATAAGGCTTTTTTTTTTATTTTTAAAAGTATTTTTCCAATAATTAAGGATAAATATTTTTTTATAAAATCCTGGTGAAATCTTAATGGTCTCAGTAAGTAGGTCAGGAAAGCATTACTTCTTGCCTCTACAAACGATGTTTCATAAGGACTATTAACTACTGGGTATGAACCAGCTTACAAACACACAAATATGTATGTGCTCACTCACAAACACAATCTCTTTCTCATGTAAATATATATATATATTAAATCTAGTTTAATGAAGCAGAAACTAAGGTCAGAAAATAAACTGAAAACAAAAAAATTAAGTTTTTGATTCATATTGCAGCTAAAGAAGTTTCTGAGCTTTCATTGAATTTGTACTTATAGGATCATTGGAACTTGCCATTGTCTTAGGAACAAACTAGCTTTCCTAGCTAAGACAGAAATTTTTTTTTGAATCGAAACATTTATGGTTATGTGATCTATGACAACAGTTTACAAGTAATGAGAGTTAATATTTCCCTTTTCTGCTTGTCCTTTTCACAAAAAGTAAAAATAATTGGTCTTATATTCATATTTCCAGGTGCCTAAAAACTGACCTTGTAAATGTACTTTTATTTAACAATCAGAAAATTAATTCAGCCTTATTTTCAGAGGTAGTCTGTCTACAGAGTGTAAGAGGAGCTGTTTACAACTTATCCGTCCAATTAGATCAACGTAAACAGGCTGGATAATTCATGCAATTTTTATCTAATAATACACAGAAATCCATGTATTCTCAGCTCTTCAAATGTTTACAACATGGCCCATTTGAAAAGAGCAGCTATATTATTAAGGTCATAATAAATTAAATGAGACAGTTTTAAATGTTTTAAATGACCCACCTCACTATCCATATATCCTAATACAGATGCTGAACGACTCAGCTTTTTCTGTGTTGTTTGAATTTAATTTTAAGATTTGATTTCCATAGAGGCCAGCCATTTTGACCTTTTTCAAGTTCTCTAGCCAAAAGGTTGTCTGCTTCATTTCCATTAATAAAAGGAACGTGCTTTTAAAGTTTAACTAGATTATCTTAAGGGCAAAAAGTGAATATAAGTGAACTGTGGTTTTCCAAGAAGCTAGATTTCCAACTCAGAATGATTCATTGCTGAACAAATACAAGCATTTTTATATTATTTCCCTTTTTCATTAATTTTTTATTGTTTTTGATTATTGAAATTAAGGCAAAGGTATAATAAGTAGTAATTTTCAAATCTAAGCTCTAATCAAATGATTTAATTAAGCAAAATCTACCATAATGTAATAACAATCAACATGAATAACTTTACAAGTATGTCTATTGTTATGTTTATTGTTATGTAAATATATATATCTTACACTTACCAGTAGGAACAACTGAGTTGAGTTGTATTCTTTAATAATAAAACTAAATTTAGAGAAAAACTTAAAAACCTTAGGTCAAGACTTTCTATATAGAGTTTAATTTCATCAGATATATGTGTTCTTAACTGTTTCTTCATTACAAATAGATTTAGTCTTACACCACTACCCTATTGGTAAGTACATATTGTAAATACTTATTTTTGAATGATTAACAAGTATATCATTTATCTTGGTTGTCCTGGTATTTACAATATACTTCTTTAACTTATCATACTTCCCATACTGCACATGGGACCTCAGTCAAGGTAACTAATCTGTATACCTGCATATGGGCATTTCTATCTGACTGTTAGGGTGATGGTTGAGTCAATATAACCGGAAGTTGAGCTGGGTTTATATCATGTAGTCATTACTGTTTCCTTCAGTACAGCACATATTTCAATGTCCTCTGACGGTTAGCTGTTCCTGCCTTGTGTTTAGGGTGGGAGCTGAGGGCCTGAAGTTTTTCTCTCCATTTTAGCTGTCTCCTCAGCTTTCAGCTGCTACTGCTCACCGGTACCACAGATGTCATCTTTTCTCACGTGGTTGGTCTCCTCCACGAGGTAGATAAGCATTGTTTGTTACTCCATGCAAAGCTTGTGGTGGGGACAGAGGTGTTCTCTGTTGTCATGGTACAGCTACAGTTTCAGGGGGAGAACTTGGACTGGGGGTGACATTATTTTTAGCCTTTCCCTTCCTCCAACCCACGGCAGTCAAACCCTTCCTTGTATTTGTGTTTAGTCTTGGGCATGAGATTCCTGCCTTTCCTACAGGGATGGAAAAACCCTGCTTGGTTTAGGTACAGGATCCTTTGTCCAACATCCTTTGCTGTCCCTTCCGTAGGATAGGCATCTCATTTTCTTTCTTCCTCCAAGCTTCAAAGGAAGTTTGACTTTGTCTTCGGTGCCAAGGATTGCCTATCTATCCTACAGAAGTAGAGCAATTTTGTTTTTACTCATCGCCTAGAATTCATTGATTTTTTTCTTTTCTTGGCTTCTGAAAGACAGAGAATTTGCAGGTTCCACAGCTTAAGAAATTTACTTCCCAGGAGTAAAGGTCACAGATATCTGAGCTGGGCCTTGTGCTCATCCCCTAGCAACCGCCAATCACCGACCTAAACATTTGTGCCATCGAGGGAGGCTCTCTATGGACTCCTACACCATCCAGTCTTTTTCATGAGCACTCAATGGAAACCCATAGGAAAGAGCTTTATGAGTGTTGGGAAGTCTCGTCTTGTTTTCGGTATCTCCAGTTTTTGCAAACTTACATAACAGTTCAACCTTGACTTTAATGTGTCTTTAAAATTTTAGTTGATTTCTTCAAATCTGCTTTTAAGATGGCTACCACTTTCTCCCTTGCTCCGGCAAAATTGAAATGCACCCTATTTCAAGAAATTCTCCCTCTTTGGAATTGAGGGTATTTGGTTGTCCTCTGAAGTCCTCTCTCTGATGCGCTCAAATAAGTTATGATTTTATAGGTTATATGTATTTTTTTCCGCAGTTAGGTTGGAAGCAACATTATTTACAGTACTCTAAGCCTTCAGTCTGTGGTTGCCTTTTAGTTTTGTTCTTTTTCTCTGATTTTAGTGATTTGATTATGATGTGCCTTCATGTGGTTTTCTTTTCTTCTGCTTGGGGTATGTTATGGAATCTGTAGGTGTGGGAGGCAGAATAATGGGCCCCCAAAGATATCCAAGTCCAAATCCACAGAAACTGTTAATATGTTACATTACATGGAAAGGGGGAATTAAAGTTGCAGATGGAATTAAGGTTACTAATAATCTTACTTTAAGATAGAGAGATTCTTGTAGATCATCCAAGAGGGCCCAATGTAATGTTAAAATTAAATACAAAATGGAGACTAGACTTGAGACTTCCCTGAGCAGACAAAACTCTTTAAGCTGCATAAGCAAAATTAAATCTAGCTTATTTTATGAACATAAACAAAACTCAACTCGGGTTATTTCTTGTAAATGCCTCTGATAATCATAAAAGAAACTTAAGTCATCTTCCTAAAAATGGTATGAGATAATCACTTTTAACCAATCCCCTGCCATCTGGAAACCCCCATTGGAATAACCAATCGTAAAGATTTCGCTTTATAAGCCACCCTGTAACTTCATGCCTCTGAGCCACACAACAGTTTTTATTTTTGAAAGCTTCCAGTTCACAAACTGTTCTTATATGCACGATAAACTCTTGTCAAATGCTATGTAGTGATTTGTTGGTTTTAATTTTGCTATTTCTGGATTTTTCACAGTAATTATAAGGGTTCTTAAAAGTGGAGGCTGGAGATAGAAGAGTCAGTGTCAGAGTGATGCAATGTGGAAAAGATTTGGCTGGCCATTGTTGGCACTGAAGACGGAAGGTAGGCACCATCCAAGGAAAGCAGGCGGCCTCTAGAACTTATCCCCTAGAGCCTCCAGAAAGGAATGTGATACTGTTGACACCTTGATATTAGCCCATTGAGATCCATTTCAGACTTCAGATCTCTAGAAATTTAAGATAAATTTGTGTCATTTTAAGCCACTAAGTTTGTGATAGTTTGTTATAGCAGCAATGTGAAACTAATACAGTGGTTTTGTATTTTTATTAAAAATATATCTGTTTTTCTTCAAATAATATATTCATTATTAATTCCATCATATTTTCCACTCTCCTTCTCCCACTCTCTCCTCTTCCTCTGGGATTCCAATTATATGATGTCAGACCAATTGATATTGACCCACAACTCATTGGTGCTCTGTTCATTTGTTCTTCTTTTTTGGAATCCATTACTTCTCTGTGATCTATTTGGATAGATTCATTTGCAATGTCCTTTAAGCACAGTACTCTTTTCTTCTATAGTGTTTAATCTGTTGTTAGCTGCATTGTCTATTATTCATTTCAGATATTATATTTTTCACCACTAGCAGTTTCATTTCTCTCCTCACCACATTCATGTTTTCTTCTACTTTCTTAAGCATATGGAGCTTCTACCATAGGTGTATTAATATCCATATCTGTCTTTTGTATCATCTGGGTTATTTCTATGTCTGTTTCTGTTGACTGACTTTTGTCCTGGTTATGAGTCTATTTTTCTACTTCTTTGGATGTGCAGTGGGTTTTTATTGGATGCTATACGTTGTGGAGTTTAGGCTGGCTGGTACTAAATTTTGTTATATCTCTTAAAATATCATTGGACTTTATTCAAGGTGAGTTAATTTACTCTTAGTGTATTTAATTCTTTAGAGATCTGATTTTATGCTTTCTTAGGGCAGGTCCAGAGCAGCTTTCAGTCAAGGACTAATTTTACACCACTAGTAAAACAAAATCCCTCTGAACATTCTATGAGGTGCCACATGTTTTAGGAGATTTTTCACTCGGGGAATTGGAGCATGAACTCATCACTAATTTGTGTAAGCTCCAAGGGTGATCCTGCCTCCTTGTTTTCTGTGCTTCCTTCCCTGGCTGAGGTAATTTCTTCCCACTCATGCATAGTTGAGGACTCCACTCAGGACTCAAGCAGACGATCATGCAGATCTCCTAAGCTCCCTTTTTTGCAGTATCCTCCTCTCCACTACGTTGCCTCTAAATTCTACTCATCTAAGCTTCTCTGAATGCTGTCTCCTCAACTCAGCAAGCCCCGCAAGCACTGTCTGAGTTCCCTTTCTCTGTTTTGTAACCTGGAAATTCTCTCCAGGCAATAAGCTGGGCCAGTGGGGAGCTCACCGACTTCATTTCCTTTTTCTCAAGGATCAGTTTCCTGGGCTGCCTTTTTTCTCATACATTTTGTTCATCACACATTTTGCTCATTGTCTATTTAAAGGAGGAGGGCAATTCCAGCCCCTTTTACTAGGTGGTGACCAGAAGCACAAGTCCTCAAATACAAAATTGCTTCTTTATTTTTCTCATTCCTCCATTTATCAGGGAATAAAAAAAAAGTTTCAAATAGCCTAAACAGAATGAAATTAAAATAACAAACCTCTAAATGTTACCAAAAGTCTTAATATAGTTCAAAACCAACATAATGATTCCATTTTTTTTTAGCAAAAGTCTAGATTAGAAATTGGAGAAATGTACTATTCTAGGGTAACACATATATGCTAATTTATGTTACAGAATATGTTATATTAATAAGCCCCAAGAGTGTCTCTTTCCCAAGAAGAGCAGAAATGATATACAGTGACACTAAAAAAAAATATATTAAATTATGAATGAACAGAGTTCATTTAGTCTCCTAATAATTTAAACCATTTGTATGTAAATAGAGAAATTCTATTAATATTGATGATTGTCTAAAAGTGTACATCTAGTGGGGCCTATCAGCAAAAGAATTATATTGTACAATTTTAATTATTATAATGAGTAAGATAAAGCTATTATATTATAATAGCTATTATTACATTATAATAGTAGCCATAATGAGTAAAATAAACACCAATTGTAAATAAACTATGCTCAGAAAATTCTCATTTATAAGGCTATTTGCCTTATTAGGAAAATGGGGGCAAAATAACTACTTATGTGGGATCATTGACAAATAAATTTAATGATTATTAAAACAAAAACTAAGTTTTAGTTTTTCCTAAATTGTGTTAGATACAATTATTACAGCACAGTGACATAGGTAATAAACTCACCAAAAAGATAATCTTACAAAAATGACACATTAGTTTTATAAAGGTACCTCCTATTTTTCTCACTTAAATAATTAATAGGTTATTAAAAATTCATAAACTCAGAAATTACCAGTGCAGACAGAAATGTATAATTGTCTATGAGACATTCTTCTATGAATATTAATAAATAGTTTATACAGGAAAAAAATCTTTACTTTGAATCTTCCTGTACCTCTCAAGTTCTTTCTTTTTTTTTTTTTTGGGGGGGGGGTAAGGAAGATTTGCCCCAAGCTACCATCTGTTGCCAATCTTCCTCTTTTTGCTTGAGGAAGATTCGCCCTGAGCTAACATCTGTGCCAATCCTCTCCTATTTTGTATGTGGGACACTGCCGTACCATGGCTTAATGAGCGGTGTATAAGTCCACACCTGGGATCTGACTCCATGAACTCTGGGCTGCTGAAGCAGAGCACGCAAACCCAACCACTACGCCACTGGGGCAGCTCCAAGTACCTCTCAATTTCACTGTGACTGTATATGAACCAAAATGAAGAGACAATGAAATTAACTCACTGGAATTTTAAGTCATACTACTTTCCAGGCCTTGAAACTAAACTATAGCCAATGGATTGGCTTTTTTGCTATTAAGGAAACATAGAGCCATGACATTTAATGGTGTGTTAAATAATATTCAAACCACTTGAATATTCTATCTGTAAAGGCTTCCAATGTTTTGGCAATGTCTAAACCTTTATCAAATATCTTTTAGTGCTATAAATCTAAACCCTCATTTGAACAGGAAGAGAAAATAATTTGTTACCATAGATCCTAATGATGGGTATGCTTTTTCTTCTCTTAAAGTTCTCTTTTTCTTTTCTATTCATGAAAATCTGTATTTTCTGGTGAATTCTAATTCTAAATCACTGAAAGCAAATATTTATGTTTTCAGACTGCTTGAAATGAAATTAGTAAAATTTTTTCAGAAATCCCGAGGGAGAAGGTGTGGAAGGGTAAGGAGAAATGAGTCCACATGAAAAATAAAAGATGTTCTAAAGCCTACCTAGTCTTTTGAGGGTCAGGTTTGTTTTTTCCTTGCAAAGATATAATATGTGAGAGATTCTTTTATGAATATTTTCCCTTCAGGAAAATGTTATCTTCAGCCCAGATAAAATTTGCATTTATATGACATTATTTGAGGGAAGTTGGTAAAGCTTTCATGAGTGAAACTATATCATTCTCAGAGTTACAAAAGTCTTATTATTCATAAATATCCTCACTACTATTATCTCATTTACTTGTAAAGACTTCAGCCTCCATCTTGGATGTTTTTTCACTCTATCTCTTAGATCGCTGCCTCTGGGGAAAGCAAGCTGCCATGTTTGAGCGGTCCTATGAGGAGGCCTTTGTGGTAAGAACCTGAAGTCTCCAGCTGACACCAGAGAGGGTGTGAGCCCTGCCAAAAACTATATGAACTTTCTACCTCAGTTCAGCCTCCAGATGACTGCAGCTAGCTAACAGATTGCCACCTCCTAAGAGACTCTGAGCTACAACCACCAGCTAAGCTGCTCCTATATTCCTGACCCTGAGAAACTGTGAGATTGTAGATATTTGTTGTTTTAAGCTCCTAAATTTTGGGATACCTTTTCTGTATCCATAGACAGCTAATACAACCCATAATTAATTCATAAAGAAGCAGAGGCAAACAAGGATTAAGTGACTTCCCAAGGTTACTCAGGCAGTCAATGACTAAGTTACATATTCTTACTGCCTAAAAGTATCACTTCCCTTGGGGCTGGCCTAGTGGCATAGTGGTTAAGTTTGTGCACTCTGCTTTGGTGGCCCAGGGTTCGTGGGTTCAAATCCTAGGTGTGGACCTGCACCACTTGTCAGCAGCCATGCTGTGGCGGTGACCCACATACAAAATAGAGGAATATCGGCACAGTTGTTAGCTCAGGAACAATCTTGCTCAAGGACAAAGAGGAAGATTAGCAACAGATGTTAGCTCAGGGCCAATCTTCCTCACCAAAAAAATAAAAAATAAAAAATCTATTCCCTCTACCAAATCCCTTACTAATATAATCCCACCTAAGTTGTGCTTCAGAGAAGAATGAGCCTTTCACCAACCCTAGGCAATGAATCTTGACTGACCTAAATCAATTGTGATGATTCCATTCTTTATACATTGACTGATTGAAATTTTAGAGAATAAGATGTGGCAAAATACCAGCAAGAGGAAATCCGATGAAGGACATCTGAGTGAGGTTTTCTCTGATAAAAAGAGATGCTAGGGTAGAAAAGCTCCTTTTATTTCTGCTTGACATTAGTATCTCTGCATCTGATACCCAACAATATGGCAGACATCTGGAGACATTGAAAAGTAGGAGAAATGTTATGGACTGAACGCTTGGGTGCCCCCCCAGATTTGTGTGTTGAAGCCATAACCCCCAGTGTGATGGTATTTGGATGTGGGGCCTTTGGGAGGTAATTAAGTTTAGATGAGGTCATGAGGGTGGGGTCCCCATGATGAGATTTGTGTCTTATATACATGCACCACTGAAAGGCCATGTGAGGACAGAGCAAAAAGGTAGCCATCTGCAAGCCAAGAAGAGAGCTCTCAACAGGAACTGAATCCACGGCACCTTGATCTTGGATTTCACAGCCTCCAGAACTGTGAGAAATAAATGTTATTTAAGCCACCCAGTGTACAATATTTTGTTATGGCAGCCCAAGCTAAGATAAGACTTAATTAGAAAGGCAGAGTAAAAAAAGTGTCCAAAGAACTCAGAATTTGCTGATGTCAAATATGTCAAATGATCTAATCATGGAATAACCCTGCATCTATGGGATAATGACGTGGCGCATTGGTTAAGCCCTTTCTATTTATGAATTATTTCTATTTCTTTTGTTGCTCAAAGGAAAATATCTTCATGGATAAAAAAGTTAGAGTCAAGAGAAGAAATAACTACTCAATTTGACTACATTTTTCTCATTCAACCACTGTTCATGCAGTCCAGCATTCTCTTGTTGTAGCAAACAATCGACAATCGACAGTTTTCTATAAAATGCAGACATCACAAGCAAGAACAGATATGTACAGGCATTAGGTGTCAGGGACTCATCAGCTAGCTTTTTTTTAAATAGTCGGTCTATTATCTTTGCAGTAGATGACATCTTGCATGTACCTCTATCTCTGTGGTATCTTTTGTGTTTTTGTTCTTGTCCAAGCTGTCTGTTTTCCTTGTGTATTTTGACTATGAACTAGCCATTGAATTTGACATTATATTTTTGAGATTGGTTTTCTTTGTTTTTTATCATACTTGGAATTCAATTAAATACTTGGATGGGTAAGTTGATGTTTTTCATCAAATTTGGAAAAAAAAAGTCTTTATGGTTTTGTTTGTTTCTTTTTCATAAGAAGTCAAGATCTTTTATTCAGTTTCCAGAAACGCCAACTACAATTCTGATATGGATGTTAATTCTGCTATTACTTTTCCTGTCTGATTTTTCATGATCAAACACCCACCTCATCATCTACACATAAAAGATCTCCACATACATCTAGGAGGATACTCAGAAAAAGAAGACAGTCAAATGGGGCAGAAAAGTGTTTGATGTAATAATAGATGAAAATCCTGTCTAGGCATGTATCTCAATGTATCATGTTTATATGTTTTTTAGATCTCTGCTCTCATTAAATAAATATACGGATGAATTTTAATGAAGATACAGTGTGTGTTAATATCTTCTTAATTCTGGTAGTAAATCTTGTCTGAAAACTATAGACATCCTTATCACTTTGAGTGCACAGCTTTCTTTCTCTTCTATTTTGGAACCCATTGTTAGTTTCAGCAAACTTTATTTCATTTCAACTTTTAGCTCAATTTTTGGGACCGGACACCTCTATTCAAGGTGAGTTTTGACAATAAACATGGTCATTTTTTTCCTTCAATTTATGTCATAATGTACTGCTATGCTAGTAAAATCCTTTTCTTCTGAACTCGATATTATGGTGGTTTCAGCAAAGAATTTCATTTTTTAAGAATGTAGCAATTATTAACTAGAATTGCTCTGCATAAATTGAAGAATACAGCTAAAAATACATTAGAGAATATGTTCTTTAAGGGAAACAGTGTTTAGATCCTCCCACCAAAAGGAGATGCAAAAGTAACAATCCCTGCTGTACATAATTCCTGCAACACTTCTCTTCTCCCCTTAACTATTTCCAACTTGATATTTCAGCATATACTGACTTAATATCTGCCCATTTTAACTCAAGGCTGAGCTATAGGATAGAGAATTCTCGTTTCTAGTATTATAGTAATTTTGTTGTTTGTTTATTTTAACTTTCTTGGGTGTCTTATTCAGTTTGGGATGCTATAACAGAAATACTATGGACTAGGTGGCTTATAAACAATAGAAATTTATTTCTTACAGTTCTGGAGGCTGGAAATCCAAGATCAAGGTGTCAGTATATTCTGTGTCTGGTGAGGCTTGTGTCCTGATTGTAGACTCCTGACTTTTCACTGTGTCCTCATGTGGCAAAAAGAGGGTGAGAGGGCTCCCTGGGTCCTTTTAATATGGGCACTAATCCCATTCATGAGGGCTGCACCCTCAGGACCCAATCACCTACCAAAGGCCTCGCTTCCTAATATCAGGTTGTGGGGTAGGATTTCAACATATTCATTCTGGGGGGACAGAATCATTCAGTCCACTGCAGTGGGTACTTTTCTGAGATACAAAGGAAGGAAATCGGGATGGTAAACTGTTACTTAAACACACACATTTTCTGCTGAGTTTTTTTTCAGCTGCATTTCAATAGACACTTCTGTGTGGCCATAAATGAGGAAATTAATGGTTGACTATGAATAATTGTTGTTTTTAACATCGCTGAAGTGAAACCACTGATATAAAAGGCAATACCGACTAGAGAGGAAGAGAGCCATCTCTGGGTCCTCTGCAAGGACTCCTTGCCGTCAAGTCTTAGTTCCATCCTGTTACTAATTGGGTGATATTCAGGAAGGTCGTTAATCCTTCTGCAATTCAGTTTTCTCTTCTGTGCAATGGAATCATATCGGAACATAAATTCTGAGGCTGTTGTGAGGATTAATGAGGCAAATTATGTGCTATGAATATACAAGTGCCTGGAACATGGTTGGCTCTTAATATTATTGGTTATTATTATTTTATTATTGTGAAAGCCTTATCAGCCTTCATGGAAGGATGGTCTTTTGGTGAGAGACGTATTTCTTCTCTCTTTCCATGGCTAAGCGAAAGCAAACAAACATCTCTTCAGATATTATGGGCTTGATTAGGTTCAGTAACTGAAGCTGAGTTATATGTAAAAAGGCCATGGAGATTGTATGAGGAAGATGTAGTTCAAACCCTGGTCTTGTCACTCCAAATCTCAGGCTAGTTCCACTGGATCATTGTTTCTTAAACATTATTTAAGCAGTGGAACATTTTTTAAAGACAAAATGTATAGAAATTTGCTATATGTAAAACACAATATGCAATATTTTGCTTTTCAGACAGTTTAAAACTTAGTTAAGTATTTAATTTTTTGAAAAAGCGCTTTGTGTGTGGATATTACATGCAATTTTTAGGAAGCCTAGAGATCCACAGTACAAATGATTGCACAACATTATGTTGTCTTCCTACTGGACAAGTGTTTAACCTTATTAAAGATTTAAGATATGGTTAAGTGAATGCTACAAAGCTATCATTAAGTTTTGACTAATATGACTCAATAACTTAAAAATTCTAAACTTCTGGATAATGATATAATTAATAGAATGGCTCTTTAAAACCGATGTAATATGTTAGTAAATGGTATTATTAGAGAAATAGGTCATATTGATTCAGAAATAGATAGGGAATTATTTCCTATATATAGGTCTATCTTTCCTAAGTGGCATATTCTGTCATTATAAATAGGAGCAAACAATCTTGTATATGGCCTATACACATCTATAATTAGACATACTAGTAGCAAAAGAAAAAAACTTAAATCAGGATTTAAATTTACTTTATACATACTGTCATATGTAAAGCTTATAAACCAAAATATATTATACACCTTGGAAGTGGTAAATAATGTGCTATTTTTCCAAGAAAATAACATATGTTCATTGTTTTTTATCTACCATGTAAAACTTTTATCACAAAATGTATGATTGACAAAAATTAATGTACCTGTCCATACTTTTGAGAAGGTTGCCTTCATATGGAGCAATAGCTTTTCAATTGTTTGAATTATGTTTACTTAACAATTAGAAATTTAATTCAATTTTATAGAGGCATAAAATGCAATATTAAAAGTTGATACTTTCTTTTAATTGTTTAAAACAGAACTTAAAAGTATTATTTTCTTCATCTCATAAGAAATATTTTTCATAAATCAGTTTTTGAGTCATATGGTAAAAATAAATCTTTCCAACTGGGCAAGTGCTTTGTTTTTAGGAGTATAAATTCACATAAAAATGATCAGTTGTATTATTCAATAAATGGATGAAACATGCTACAAAATATGAGAGCAAGGGTTTAGATTTTTTTTTCTGAAACCAACAAGGTAGAAAGTGGAATTAATTGGATCAACGCATAGAATATTTTTGTTAAGTTTAAATATTTTGCTGTTAGATACACGATTCTGAACTGATAGTAGCTAACAAAAAGCAGGATCTCATAGAAACTCAAGAGGGATATTTTCCTGTTGCCTCCAAGAATTTCTTCATTCTTCCCTTTATCTGCCAGATATTGTTGAATACATACTACTATTGCTTAGCAAGCACTGTTACAGTCAGTGGGTAAGCTGTAACAATACACCTTAATCTTTGAGCTCCTGGAGTTTACAATTTAATGGGGGAGAAGTAAAATATACAAATAAACATATCAATATCAGGTTCCAAGTGCAATGAAGTAAAAGGAAAGAAACAAGGTAAGGGGGTAGTGAGTGGCAGGGAAGGAAATTACAATTTATATTAGGTGGTGAGAACAAGTTTTTCATAAGTGACTATGGATCATAATGCTAAAAGAAGAAAAGGAAAGTATGTCAAGCAGATATTTGGGAGAAAAGTATTCCAACTTAAGTAACAGAAAGTGCAAATATGCTACAATATTCTAGATGAAATGCTAAACCGTAGCAACTTGAGTATAAAATACAACCAAAAGATGCTGCATCCAGTGTACCACTTGGAGAGGATTACTGCTGTAAAACTGATATATTCATAGGAGCACACCACTGGTAAAGTGGGAGTGTGCAGATCTGGAAAATGTTAAGGGATCAGGACCTGATAACATGACCCAGGGAAGCAACGTTACCTGCTGGGTCATCAAGCATGGTGAGCAATGCAAGTTGATAACTGAAAATGGTCCACAACACTCAGACCTCCCACGCAACTTTTAGACTCAAGCTTGCTCGTCTAGTAATTAAACTGCTGAATACCATTCAATGCTAGAAGTGAAAAACACTGCCATGGATATATCCAAACATCAGATGGACATCAGCAAAATTCACGACCTGGGCCCTTCATAGCATACTTGTTTCATACTCTTCATAAGAAATGCTCCCAAAGCTGGGTAGATTAAATACTAAAACATTTTTTAAAGTATCATATTTATACATATTTGAATTCAGTTTTGTGCCATCCAAGAAAACATACAAGTACTCACTTTCTTGTGAAGGCAATCTTACAGTTCTATTTATTTAACCATTAGAGTGATTTGAATGCCTTCATGTTCAGCATGTAAATGAAAATAGCTCATGAAAATGTGGAATTTTTTCTCTCATGCCTTTGTTTGTCATCTTCACATCGCTCCAGCACAACCTATACTGAAGTAATTGCCTCTTTAATGAAGAAAGAGCTAACAAAATTCCCTGTGATTAAAGGATTTCAGCAGGACTTCAAAAACTTTATTAAGCAGAGAGTCACCATATTTTTCTAGCTAAACTTTTGATGATTTCTAGTTTTTTTAAAAAATCTAGATTAACAGTTGGGGTTTATTCTTTTTGTTTTGGGTTATTTCGTGCCATTTTTATAGAAATTAAAAATTAAAGCCCAATATCCCTTATTTGTATATTATCAGCCATTACTCTGCTATGTGTTCACACTTGAGTATTTCCAACCTTTGTCAGGAACACTGTAGAGTATTAGGTCATGTGGCATGTACTTAAAAAAAGATATTAAACCTCCAAATATGTCATCCAAGGGCATAGTATGAAGACAGAAATGCTAGGAGCCTTCCATAGTTCCATAATATTTCAAAATTTCCACGGCATATCATTATATAATTTGGAACCAACTTTACACAAACATTGTAATCAGTCTGACACTTCCTTCTTGTGAGTCTACATCTTTCAGATTCTCTGCCTATGGTTATCCCATTAAATAATATTGAGGAAGATCACAGAATTAGCATTCTAGTTTCAGGTCCACCACTAATTAGCAGTATTAGCTTGAATTTCTCCAAGTCTCTTCTATAAAATGAAGTGATAACAGCTAACACAGAAATAAATGATATTATTCATCAGAAATTAGTACATAGTCAATGATAAACAATGGTACTTCTCTTTTCTCCTTACACGTTGAATAATTATTGTATGAAATGTTTGCCTTTACCAGTTTCATTTTCTGTACTTTTACAGTGTATCTTACTAAATGGCTCTTGTAAATGTTCAAGGAAGTTAAGTTCCTCTCCTCTTCACACATTACTGTCAGAACTTTAACCATCTTCCTAAGGTCTCATCTGGTTTCTAACACAGTGACGTTGAAAGTATTGGTCTTTGGAAAGGAAACTAGGTTTTATTACAGATTGGATCTTGAGATACAGCCAATCACTTCACATCTATGAGATTCCAATTTATCACTTGTTAATCCTGTCAGCAACATTCAACCATTTATGGTTTGATTCAATTTTAAAACTTTGAGGCTGTTTCTTAGAGTTCAAGGTGTCTTTAAAGTCAACTGGATACCAGGTACTATAGATGTTTGCAAACGAGTTACATTGTCTTTCCAGGTCTGGGAGTAAGTGTCAGGGGAAATCATATTTGAGAAAATAAAAGCAATATAAATGTTTTGCATTGAAATATTTTAATTATTAGCATTTTATCTCATTAATAGTAACAATTTATGGTAACATTTTTGTTATTAGTACAGTAAATCTTTACATATTAGCACACATTGTATTAAATATTTATCAAATATGCAATATCTAAGGAGAGTATCATTCACAATTAAGTATAAACCATAATTTTAGTAAAGACTTTCTCTGCATATTTTGTCTTCTTTCATTTAATACATCAAGAACATGACACAAAAGCAAATATAAGTGTTTGCAGGAAGTTACTATTGAATTTGGTAAATGTTTCTCCACAATCAATGCTTTGTGAAGTGAGTGCTTGATTATTTGTTGAGCTTGTTATATGAAACATTAAATTAATTTTCCCATATATGATTAAGTGACTATAATATTACTAAATGTATGAAAACTGTTGTTTTATTTAAAAAGCCAGGGGCCTTACACAATAAAATTTCATTTCTCATCATGCAGGAGTTCAATGTGAGAAATTGTAGTCAAGCAGCTCTCCAGGAGGGGCTATCTTTCCACTTTGAATGCCTAACTTCCCTTAGGGCCTAGCTGCGGAGGGAGAAAAAATTAGGCTGCAGAAAGCACAACCTAATTCAACTGTTTTGGGTGAGCAGCTTGTCCAAAATTCAGGCATGAAGCCTCAAATAATTGCACAAAAAGATAGAAAATGTAAGCTAGCTGTGTGCCCAGGATGAGGAGAAAACATATTAGCAGTGGAGCTACCCCTGCCACACATATACAAATATATATTTAAAAGCTCGTTTGCTGCAATATTAATGATCATTTTCATTGGATGTTGGGCATATAGGTGTTTCTTATTTTATTTTTATATATTTTGGTATTCTCCAAATATTCCACAGTTAATGCTTATTATTTTTATTATTAAATGCAAATGCCTCTTTCCTCTCTTTCCTCTAGTCCCCTTCCCCCTCCCCAACCCTCTCCCCCTCCCCCACCCCTCTCCCCCTCCCCCACCCCTCTCCCTCTTCCCCACCCTTCCCTTCCTCCTCCTGTTCCTCTTCTTTCTTCTTTCTCCTCCTTCTTCCTTCCTCTCCTCCTCCTCCTCCTCCTCTTCCTCCTCCTTTCTTCTTCTTTTTCGTCTCTCCCTCTCTTTCTTCAAAAGAGTCAGATTTCCTTTTTCCTTCATTTTATTTTAGCTAATAATTTTTTTTGCTTTTCTTGCTTTGTAGTATTTTGAAACTTTTCTCCAATCTTGCTCTGGAATTTCTTTTCACGTCTTACAGTAAAAACTGCAACATTTTTTGACATTCTAGGAAGTGATAGGGAGAAGACTCTCTTCATGCACAGTTAGCTCTTAGGCTGAAGCATCTTTCACATCAAGTCGCTAATTGACACTCAGACATATTGGACTTGCCATTGCTGAACTTACTCTCAAATCCAGTTCTCCCTTGTCAGTTCAATTTATTTCTTTGGTCTATACATTTTCTGTTGGGACTTAACTTGCTTGACACTTGTATGACTAGGTCATGAGCTCCTTGAAGAAAGAAAATATTTTGTTGGATATATTTTCAGTGCTTAAGTCAGGCACTGCTGTAAACACACACACACACACACACACACATACTGTTAAACAGTAGACAATAAAGCAGTCATTCAATAAATACTTGTCTGATACATAAATAAATAAAAGGTATACACTCTATAACGTAAAATATCTTTACATATGATAATAATCACTTTATATTTTAACTACTAAGTTAAATACTTCACTAAGCTAAATACATTATGATTAGTAATGAGAGTTTCATACAGCCACAGTGAGTTGTCTTCACAATTAAAGTCTTAAGGATTCATAGCTTCTTGTTTTTTATATGAATATAAAATTTTACACTTTCAAGAACTACTCCAATATAGCCTCTGAGATTCCATTTTTTTTAACATCTAAATAGAGACGCAATGAGTCCACTGTCTATGAGTTCAGAAAGGGCCTCTGCTTTCTGCATATAGGTAGTTAATATTCTGCGCTCTTATTATTCTCTCATGTTTTTTAACAGAAAAGAAATTTTTATACAATAGAATTTAATTAATTTGGAAAATTGTAATTATACTTTTACATAGAAACCACGAGTATAGGTTTAAAAAAGAACTGCTATTAAAGCAAAATGTTGAAAATACACACTTCATAATGAGTTGAAATTGATATTGTTTATTCAATCTTGTGATGATAATAGTTATATTACTGATTTTTTGTTAATTTTTAAAATAATAATTTTATTTTTTGCTTTTGTTTTTTGATGGGTTATACAAATCTCTAAATAAGGATTCTGGTAAAGGCATGTTGAAAATAATTTTTACAATGATAATAAAACTAAAAAAAAAAGGTAAAAGAATAGATATCTCTAATTTGCTACTTGCTTTTGTATCTGCACACGGCCTTTATGTTTTAGAAATTAATTCAAACTTTCATATTAAGGTAAATTACTAATAGGTGTCACTCCTAACATGCATTTTAGTTATCATAGAATGATCTACATGTTTATGATTATTCCATGTTTATTTCTAAATATACATAAGAACATTTAATCCTTTATGTAGAAAATAAATGAAGTATTTTATCACTACTGTGACACTGCTTCTGTGATTTTTGAATCTTGTCAATCATTTATTTTATTTTACTTGTCTATTAAGTAAAAGTGTTTTCTTTTTTTTATTTTAAAACATCTTATGATATAGGTTGTATTTTTAGGATAAAGTAGTATCTTACATCACACATATAATGGGTATTCAAATAAGCAATATCAGGGTTCTATGCAAGATGATGGAATAGGAGGCTCCTGACTTTCCCTCCTCCCATGAACACACCAAATAAATAGCTACACCTGGATCAATTCCCTCTGTGAGTAATCTAGAAACTAGATGAGAGACTCCTACAGATTAGGCATATGAGAATATACCCACATTGAAAAGGTTAGGAAAAGCTGAGACACACTCATGCCATAAACCCTATCACCAGCACAGCAACTTACAATTATGAAGGAACCCTCAACTCTCAGCTTCTCTCTGAGGAGTGAAGGGTTTGGACCACACTTCTAGTGCCCCAACATTTATAACTGCCACCCAAACGACTGGTTCCTAAATCACCTAGTTCTAAAAGCTGATGGGACTTGGCATTCATGAGTCCTTTGGGACAACAGAAAATAAAGAGGTGATTTTAAATGGAAATTTCCATTTAAAATCTTCCATACCATGGAGATTTCCCATGGCTATCTATATGGGCTCAGTGCAGAGGGAGCACGCAAAAATATATAGCTCCCAGTTTCTCCCCGGAAGGGTTTAGTCTTTTTTTTTTTATTGAGGTAATATTGGTTTATAACATTATATAGATTTCAAGTGTATCTCATTATAATTCAACTTCTGCATACAGTACATTGTGTTCACCACCAAAAGTCTAGTTTCTAGCCATCACAGTACAAATGACCCCCTTTACCCATTTTGCCCTCTCCACACACCCCATCCCCTCTGGTAACCTGTATCTATGTATAAACACATAGAGAACAATCTGTTCTCTGTATCTTTGTGTTTATTTGTTTGTTTGTTTAGTTTTTTACCTTCCACATATGAGTGAAATCATATGGTATTTGTCTTTCTCCATCTGACTTATTTCACTTAGCATAATACCCTCAAGGTCCAACCATGTTGTCACAAATGACAAGATTTCATCTTTTTTATGGCTGAGTAGTATTCCATTGTATATATATGACACATCTTCTTTATCCATTCATCTATTGATGAGCGCTTAGGTTGTTTCCATGTCTTGGCTATTGTGAATAATGCTGCAATGAACATAGGGGTGCATATATCTTTTCAAATTAGTGTTTTTGTATTCTTTGGATAAATACCCAGAAGTGGAATAGCTGGATCATATGGTATTTCTATTTTTAATGTTTTGAGAAATCTCCATTTTCCATAGTGGCTGCACCAGTTTACATACCCACCAGCAATGTATGAGGTTTCCCTTTTCTCCACATCCTCTCCAACACTTGCTATTTTGTATCTTTTTAATAATAGCCATTCTGAAGGGCATGAAATGATATCTCATTGTGGTTTTGATTTATATTTCCTTAATAATTAGTGATGTCGAACATCTTTTCATGTGCCTGTTGGCCATGTGTATATCTTCTTTGGAAAAATGTCTGTTCATATCCTCTGCCCATTTTTTAATCAGATGGTTTGGATTTTTGTTGCTGAGTTGCATTATTTTTTTACATTGAGATTTTTGATGCCCCAACTGAATTTTTATACTCCACCAGGGAAGGGATAATATTGAAAATTCTTTTGTAGCCCTATTCAGTCATTCAAGAAATATCTATTGAGCACAGAGTATCTGCTAGGAATTGTTTGAGGTGCTAGGAACATATAGATGAAATTTTTAAAAGAGAGAGAAAAAAAAATCACTGCCCTCAAGAGCTTCCCTGGAAGAGTTTTGCATGTATACTTTCCTAGCGGCTGCTCAAGGATTTGAGCTTCTAATCAGCCTGCATCTGGGAGCTGATGAGGCTCCTCTGAGAGCCTGAAAGGGGTTGTGGGCACTTCCTGTGCCTTCTTTTCCCAGCTTGCTCCAACAATAAAATCAAGTCTTGAGCTCTTCCCTAGAAGGAGCTTGTGCACCCACCTACCACCATAAATTTTACAGCTGCCATCCAAGGGACTAGCTCCCAAATCACTAGCTCTGAGAGTCAATGAGGCTCACGTTCTTGCATCCCCCAGGACCACAGAAAACAAAGAGAAAGTTTCAAAAGGTCATGTAAGCACTTCCTGCAACTGTCCTACTGGTTCAGCACAGAGGGAGCAAATAAAAACATACAGCTTCCACTTTCTCCCCAGAAGGGGTTTAAGTGCATATTTTCCCAGTTGCTGTCTGAGAGTTGGGCTTCTAATTAGCATGTATCTGGGAGCTGACAGAGTAGGTAACTAGTAGTCCTTCAGAGCCTAAATGGGTGTGTGGGCTCTTCCCCTGCCTTCTTTTCTCCCAGCTCACTAAGCAAAACAACTAAGTCTCCAGCTTCTCCCTGGAAGTAGTTTGTCCACACATCTAGCAGGCCCAGGTTTTATGGCTGCCGCTTGAAGGACTGAATCCTAAGTTACCTAGCTCTGGGATCTGACAGGCCTTGACATCCACAAGGCCTCTGGGACCACAGAAACAAAGAGGTGGTTTTAAACTGGCGCATGAGCACCCCTAGCAGAGTGAAAATGAAAAAATGGAAAAATACATTCCAGACAAAAGAGCAAGATAAATCTCCAGACATAGACCCCAATGAAATGGAAATAAGTGACTTACTCAACAGAGAATTCAAAATAATGGTCATAAAGTTGCTCACCAAGGTCGGGAGAGCAACACATGAACAAAGTGAGAATTTCAATAAAGATATAGAAAATATAAAAAAGTAACAAAAAGAAGTCATAGAGCTGAAGAATACAATAACTCGATTGAAAAATTCAATAGAGAGGTTCAGCAGAAGACTAGAGCAACCTGAAGAAACAATCAGTGAACTCAAAGACAAGTCAGTGGAAATCACCCAATCAAAGGAGCAAAAAGAAAAAATGAATAAAAAGAGTGAGGATATCTTAAGGGACTGATAGGACACCATCAAGCAGACCAATATACACATTATGGTGGTCCCAGAAAGAGAAGAGAGAGAGAAAGGGGTAGAAAACTTATTCAAAGAAATAACAGCTGAAAACTTTCCAAACTTGGAGAAGGAAATAAACATCTAGATATGGGAAGCCCAAAAAACACCAAATTAGATGATCCAAAAAGATCCTTCCTAACATGTAGTATAATCAAATTGTCAAAGGTTAAAGATAAAGGGAGAATTTTGACAGCAGCAAGAGATAAGTTACTTGTCATGTAGAAGGAAATCCCCCTAAACCTATTAGTGGATTTTTCAGCAGAAACCTTGCAGGCAGAGGGGAGTGGGATACATAAAATGCTGAAAGAAAAAAAAAAAAGTCAACCTAGAATACTATACTCAACAAACCTGTCCTTCAAAAATGAAGAGGAGGGTCAGCTTTGGTGGCCTAGTGGTTAAGTTCGGCATTCTATTCTTCAGATGCCCAGGTTTGGTTCCTGGGCACAGACCTACACCACTCGTCTATCATTGGCCATGCTGTGGCAGTGGCTCACATACAAGAAGATTGACAACAGATGTTAGCTCAGGGCTAATCTTCCTCAGCAAAAAAAAAAAAAAAAAGAGGAAATAAGACTTTACCAGACAATCAATAGCTGAGGGAGTTGATTACCACCACTACATCTGCCTACAAGAAATGTTAAAGGGAGTTCTTCAAGTTGAAACAAAAGGATGATAAACAGCAACACAAGAGCATACGAAAGTAAGAAAGTTGATGGTAAAGGCAAATATGTAGACAAAAACAGATTATTTTATTACTGTGATGGTGGTGAGTAAATTGTTTTTAATTATACTACAAAAGTTAAAAGACAAAAGTATTAAAAACAACTATAACTAAATTATGTTAATGGAAACATACAAAGATGCAAATTGTGACGTCAAGCATATAATGTGGAGGGAGGAGACCATAAAAGCAGAGAGTTCTTGTATGAAAGTGAAGTTAAGGTGTTATCAGCTTAAAATAGATTGTTCTAACTATAACATAGTTTATGTAAGCCCTTTGGTAATCACAAAGAAAATATCTATGGAAGTTACACAGAAGAAAAAAAGAAAGAAATCAAAACCTATCAATACAAAAAAAAGAAAGAAACACAAAGGAAGATAGGAAGAGAGAGAAGGAACGATAAAAGAACCACAAAATGAACAGAAAACTGTTAACAAAATGACAAAGATCTCCTTTTCTATCAATAATTACTTTAGTTGTAAATGGACTAAACTCCCTGTCCCCTTCCAAAACAAAATAAACACAGAGTAGTTGAATGGATAAAAAACAAACACCCAACTTGCTGCTGTCTACAAGAAATTCACTTTAGATTCAAGGACACATGTAGGCTGAAATTGAAGGGATAGAAAAAGATATACTATGCAAATGGTAACCAATAGAAAGCGAGAGTGGCTATACTAATATCAGATAATGTAGATTTTAATTCAAAAAGTCTCTCAACATACAAAGGTCATTACATGATAAAAAGTCAATTCACAGGAGATATAACAACCATGAATATATATACACCTACATCAGAACAGGTAAGCATATAACAAATATTGGTTGACTGGAAGGAGAAATGGACAGCAATACAATGATAGTAGGAGACTTTGATACTCCACTTTCGTTAATGGATAGAACTTCCAGACTGAAAATCAATAAAGAATAGTGGCCTTGAACAACACTTTAGATCAATTTAACCTAAGAGACATATAGAAATGTTCACCCAAAATCAGAAAAATACATATTCTTCTCAATCACATACAGATCATTCTCCAGGATAGGTTACATGTTAGGTCATGTCTTAGAAAGTCTTAGGAAATTTAAGAAGATCAAAATCATACCACCTATCTTTTCCAATCACAACAGAATAAAACCATAAATCAATAACAGCAAGCAAATAGGGAAATTGACAAATGCATGAAAACTAAATAACACACATCCGAACAACCACAGGGTCAAAGAAGAAATCAAACAAGAATTTGAAAAATATCTAGAGACAAACAAAAACAAAATACAACTTAGCAAAACTTATGAGATGCAGCCAAAACAGCACTAAGAGAGGAGATTACAGCAATAAACACATGCATTAAAAAAGAAAACAGACCTCAAACAAACAGCTTAACTTTACACCTCAAAGAATTAGAAAAAAAGAAGAAAATAAGCCCCAAGTTAGCAGAAAGAAGAAATAATGAAGATCAGAGAAGAAATAAATCAATTTTAGAATAGAAAAAAATCAACAAAACTGAGTTGTATTTTTGAAAAAAAGAAAACAAAATTGACAAATCCTTAAGCAGAATAACTAAAAAAAAAAAAAGACTCAAATGAAAAACAAAAAGAAATGAAAAAGGAGACATTACTAATTCTCCTCAATGATTCCTGAAAAATAAAAAAAAAGTAAAAAAAAAAAAAAAACGTAAGGGACTATTATGAACAATTATATGTGAACAAATTGGATAGCCTAGAAGAAATGGATAAATTCTTAGAAACATACAACTTACCAAGACCAAATCAAGAGTAAATAGAAAGCCTGAATAGACTAATAACAAATAAAGAGATTAAAGTAATAATCAAAAATCATCCAACAATCGGGCCAGCCTGATGGCGTAGTGGTTAAGCTCATGTGCTCCACTTCAGCAGCCTGGGGTTCACCAGTTCCGATCCTGAGTGCAAACCTACACACCGCTCATGAAGCCATGCTGAGGCCGCGTCCCACATACAGCAACTAGAAGGATGTGCAACTATGACATACAACTATCTACTGGGGCTTTGGGGGGAAAAAAGGAAAAATAGAGGAGGATTGGCAGCAGATGTTAGCTTAGGGCCAATCTTCTTCTTCTTCTTCTCCTTCTCCTTCTCCTTCCTCTTCCTCTTCCTCTTCCTCTTTTTTTCTCCTTCTCCTTCTCCTTCTTCAAAAAAGGCTTAAAAAATCATCCAACAAAGAAAAACTCAGAACTAGATGGGTTTTATGGCTGAATTCTACCAAACATTCACAGAATTTATACCAATCCTTCTTAAACTCTTCCAAAAAAGTAAAAGTAGAAGAAATACTTCCAAACTCATTTTATGAGGCCAGCATCACCCTGATGCCAAATCTGATAAAAACACCACAGAGAAAAAAAACTACAGGCCAAAGTCTCTGATGAACATAGATGCAAAAATCCTCAAAAAAATACTGGGAAACCAGATTCAACAACATATCAAAAATATTATGCACCATGACAAAGTGGAATTTATCCCTGGGATAAAAGATTGGTTTAACATATGCAAATCAATCAATGGGATACACCACATTAACAGAATGAAAGATAAAAAGATCATCTTAATAGATGCAGAAAAAGCATTTGAAAAGTTCAATATCTATTCATGATAAAAAAGTATCAACAAAATAGCTATAAAAGGAAATTTTCTAAACACAATAACGCCATTTATAAAAAGTCCACAGCTAACATCATAATCAGTGGAGAACACTGAAAGCTTTTCCTCTAAGATCTAGCATGAGTAATAAGACCACAAAAAGAAATAGAAGGCATTCAAATGGAAAGGAAGAAGTAAAAATATCTCTGTTTGCAGATGACATAATCCTATATGTAGAAAATCCTAAAGATTCCAGAAAAAAACTCTTAGAACTAATAAATAAATTTAGTAAAGTTGCAAGATACAAAATCAACGTACAAAACTTAGTTGCATTTATTTACATCAACGATCTATCCAAAAGAGAAATCAAGCAAACAATCTTGGCTGGTTTGAGTGTAGTGGTGTTTACAATTAATTGATCACAGCTAGTTACCGATTTCTTTGTTCCTTCTCCACTCCTATTGTTTCACTTGACTAGTCTTACAGAAAGGAAAAGAAAACAATTCCGTTTACAATAGTATCAAAAAGAATGAACTATAAGACATTGATGAAAGAAATTGAAGATGACACAAATAAATGGAAAGATACTCCATATTGACAGATTAGAAGAATTAATATTGTTAAAATGCCCATAATACCCAACTTGATAGACAGATTCAACTTAATCTCTATGACAATTCCAATGGCATTTTTCACAGAAATGGGAAAGCCAATTCTGAAATTTGTGTGGAACCACAAATGACCCTGAATAGCCAAAGCAATCTTGAGAAGTAAGAACAAAGCTAGAGGCATCATGTTTCCTGATTTCAAACTACATTCCAAAGCTGTGGTAAATCAAAACAGTATAGTATTGATATAAAAACACACATAGACACACATATGACCCACATAGAACATAGCTAATGGAACAGAAGGGAGAGCCCCAAAATAAACCCAAGGAATACTGTCAACTAATTTTTGACAAGGGCACCAAGAATACACAATGGGGAAAAAATAGTATCTTCAATAAATGGTATTGGGAAAACTGCATATTCAGATGCAACTGAATGAAATTGGACTTCTACCTTAAACCATACACAACAATCACTTATACTGAATTAAAAATTCAGTAAAACCTGAAACTGAACTGTAAAACTCTTGGAAGAAAAAATTGGGAAAAAATACCTTGACATTGGTCTTTCATTGATCTTTTGGATATGACACCAACAGTTGATCAGGCAACAAAAGCCAAAATGAAAAAGTGGGACTGTATCAAAGTAAAAAGTTTTTGCACAGCAAAAGAAGCAATAAAATGAAAAGGCAGCCTACAGACTGGGAGAACATGTTTGCAAACCACACATCTGATAAGGAGTTCCAAAATATATAAAGAATTCATACAACTCAGCAAAAACATGAAAAATTGAATTAAAAATTGGGCATGAGACCTGAATAGGCATTTTTCTAAACAATAAATACAAATGGCCAATAGATACATGAAAAAGTGCTCAACATCACAAATCATCAGGGAAACAAAAATTAAAACTACAGCAAGATATCACCTTATGCTTGTAATAGTGGCTATCATCAAAAGGACAAGAGATAACAGATATTTGCAAGGATGTGGAGAAAAAGAAATGGTTACACACTGTCATTGGACATGTAAACGAGCACAACCATTATGGAAAACAATATGGACTTTCCTCAAAAAATTAAAAACAGAACAACCATATGATCCAGCAATCCCGCTTCTGGGTTTATACCCAAAGGAAATGAAATCACTACCTTAACGAGACATCTACACTCCTATGTTCATTGCAGCATTATTTACAATAGCCAGATATGAAAATAACCTAAATGTCGGCGGGCCGATAAGTGGATAAAGAAATTGTGATATATATACCACAATTTTATATATATATGTATATATATTATTCAGCCTTAAAAAGAAAGAGATCCTGCATTTCCAACAACGTGGATAAACCTGGAAGTAGAGTAAGTAAAGTAAACCAAACACAGGAAAGAAAGTCCTGTATGATCTCACACTGTACATAGAATCTAAAAAAGTTGAACATGTCGAGGTAGAGAGTAGGACTGTGGTTACCAGGGGTTGAGGAGGTGGGGAAAAATGGGCGGATGTTGGTCAAAGCATACAAAGTGACAGTTATTTAGCATGAATAAGTCTAGAGATCTAATCTACATGTTGACTATAGCTAACAATACTGTATTCAATACTGGAAATTTCCTAAGAGAGTAGACTTCAGGAGCTCTCATCACACACAAAAAACGAGTAACTATGTGAGGAGATGGTATGTTGATTAGCTTGACTGTAGTAATCAATTCACTGTGTATATGAATATCATATCATCATGTACACCTTAAATATATATAATTTTTATTAAAATTTTGTTTAAAAATTTATATAAATTAAAATAGAAAAAAAATAATATCACCAAACCAGAGGATAGTTATAATTTACATGGGAACATGTTTCAGAACAATATAGAGGAAGGGACTTGGAGAGAAATTAGGGCCATGGAGGACTAGTGTTTTTATCACAGGATACTGATATATCACCCTGCTATAGACTGAATGTCTGTGTCCCTCCAAAATTCATTACGTTGATATCCTAAAGTCCAATGTGATAACAGGAGGTGGGGTGTTTGGGAGGTAATTGCGTCACGCAGGTGGAGCCCTCATGAATTGGATTAGTGCCCTTATAAAAGACACTCCAGGGAGCTCTCTTGCTTGTTCCACCATGTCAGGACACAGAGAGAAGATGGCCACATATGAACCAGGAAGCAGGCCCTCACCAGGCACTGAATCTGCTGGAATCTTGATATTGGACTTCCTAGCCTCCAGAACTGTGGGAAATAAATTTCAGTCGTTTATAAGTCACCCAGCCCATGGTCTCTTAGTTACAGCAGGCCAAACAGACGAAGGCAGAAATGATGCGAAGCTCAGGAAATGTCAATGGACACTTAAGAGAAATAAAGTGGGCTTTGAGAATATCAGTAATTATCCAGGATGACAGAGCTACAACTCAAGATCAAAAGTAAGGAAAAATTTCAACTCCAACTTCTCAAACATTTCAGAACCAAATGGAAATTCCCTGAAGTAAGAGAGAGCTGAGTCCTGGGCTGGATATTGTTTTATAGTGTAATGCCACATGTATTCGTCTCACTATGCACAGACCTAAGAAAGTTGTATTTCTTTTTATAGGAGGCTTTTAAAAAGCTGAAAAATATGTATGAGAGTGACTTTCTCTGCACCCTCATTAAATTTAGCAATTTTTGCCAACTAGTTGGGAAAATAATAGTACACCATTATCATAAAAAGATGTATATACTCTCATAATTTGAAAAGACTATTGCAATATATGTATTTTGATATATTTCCATACTCTATTGTTTTCTTTATCTTTATGTTTCTTTTTTCTCCAGATAATAATCTCAATAATTGATATTTAATTAAACATACTAGAGTAACTTACCAGTATCTCTTCTTTATAAAGATTTCCTAGGTATTATCACATGCTTAATTTTCTAAACAAATTTTGCTAATATTATGTCAACCTCAAAATATTAAATATCCTGCTATTTCCATTGGTTTCACATGACTTCATTTGCTTATTCAGGGATAATTAACATATTGATTATATTGTTCTTATCAAATGATCAATTAGTGTCTTTCCATTTATTCTTTATTTACATTTCTCAAAAGAGTTCTCTACCTTTTAATACAGTTTCTATACATTTCTCTTTGTTTATTTATAGGTATTTAATCATTTTTCTAGTTAAGTGGAACCTTACCTTCTATTATGTGTTCTAAACTGTTGTTCTTTATACAGTGAAATGCTATTTGTGTTTCTATATTTAGTACCCAGCAAGCTTAGTAAATTAAGGAAAATATTAATTATTACATTGTTATATATATAATATGATAATATAAAGATGTGTTATTATTTAGTAAATATTAATTACTAAATTAGTTTAATTAAATATTATTTTATTTTCAATGTATAATACCCAATGATATATAAACGGTAATAATCTGAATAATATTTTCCAATATTAAAATGCCTCAATTCCAGCTATTGTTTAACTTCATTGGCTACTAATTCCAAAACAATGTCCAAAATATTGATAACAGTGGGCATGTTAATTGCAAAGAATTTGGTTTAGGTGTTAGGGACAGATCACTTTCAACTGGAACCCTCTGCAAATACGTCTCTCCTTGCCACCACTGTCTTGGTAGATGTCTTTGTATTCATTTTCTGTTTTGACTTCTGTTCTCTAAAATCTCTATCCATTGCTGGAGATAATTAGCTATGGGCAATTACAATTTTTCTGCCTTTTCTTTCGATTTTTTGTTGCCTATAGTGAGTCTTGGGGAGGGTCTAACTGCATCGTTTATTTGGGCTACCCTTTTGTGTGATGTCTCGCCACATTTGTTGATATTAGAAAGATTCAGTGCAAAGCAAGATTCAATCATATACACAATCTGTGTAGGATTGTGTATATGGAAGAATTTTTGCCATGATTACCTTCCCCCTTTTTTCAGTACTGTCTGAGACTGAAACTTGAATGTCCTTCTATTTCTATCATGCTAATGTAGATTTCAAGGCAGGCTTACAAACCCTAATCTCATTTTCCACTGAGCAAGGGTAATGTTGCCCCACCCTATCTATCTATCTATCTATCTATCTATCTATCTATCTATCTATCTATCTAAATTGAGATAAGTCAGTTGGTTAAACATAATTCTGCAATATTCTTATGTAGTTAAGCACTTCTTACATATTTTCTGTTTTTGAAGAAAAGTTTTGAATGTATGACCTGCTGAGAGAAGAGGTCACAATGAAGTGAAATTAATTTATGTTTCCAGGAGTCCAGTGAGCTATTTCAATAAATTACTCATTTAATTTAAATAATGTTATAATAATCATAGGCTGGCTAGTGTCCAACAGAGTAGAAACCTGTACATACTGTTATAATACCAAAAGGGTATTATTAATAGCCCTCAAACAAGAGAGAAACTTTACTTTTTAAGTGTAAACAACCACTTTACCAATTTCAAAAGACACTATTAACATCCAATGGACACATTGAGGCCATTATCCCTAGAAAAGAAAACAAAAACTTTCATTGAGAACAAATGTCAATAGAAAAACAATTTGCTAATGTGCTTATCTCAGTGGACAAATATCAGCAGGGGTACACACATTAAATACTCTTATCTCAAAGTACTCCGTCAGCTTTCTCAGTGAAGGTAATAATAGCATTCAGGATAAGAAAATGTTTTATTATATAGAAATATCCTGCACAGCAGAGGACAGTTAGTATCTGATTGAGTTGAGGAAACTAATATTTGCTGTTGTTATAATCCGCTGCCTCTTCAGCAATACTCTGGTTCTATGTTGTCAATCCTCTGCCTAGTTCATCCATTTCTCTTCTGATTTTCTTCTTCTCTTCACAAAATTTGTTTAATCTATACTTAATCAGTGACAACCCAAACTCCCATTCTCTGATCTGTTTTTCAAAGTACTATGTATTTGTTTCAGTGTTGGGAAACAAATGTGTGTTAAGTTCCTACTCTACTAAGTTGAATTAGAATTTTTTACAAGAGACAGGATTTAAAATTAATAAGGAACATAAAATTTATTACCATAATAGCAATTTAATGTAGTACACACAGATAGCAGTTTGTGCCATGTGATCAAAACACTTAAAGTCATTGGCGTTTATCTCCTCTAGCTTCTGATGTTATGGTTTGAGTGAATTTCTAAAGTTATACTCTATGGATACAAGTTATAAAGTAATACTACATCATGAAATAGAAAGAGATACACCTAAATATCTTTAAAAACACCCACAAGAATTCCTTTTTAGCTAAACATCCTAGAAGGCATAAAGCTCAAATAAGATTACACTCAGTAAATAGTAAATTTTTAATGTTGACCTGAACATAACTCTCTGATTATGCAATACAATAATTTGGTCAAGGTGTGAACTATACAATAACTCAAGTGAGCATAAGTAAACCAAAATATATGTTAAAAGTTAATCTTACACTTCTAGTAATCCTTTGTTTAAAATGAAACTATGATTGTTTGATAGTTAAGTTTATATTCATTTGTATCTGCTTATTTGTATAATGTCTAAATTATAGTAGATTAGATTAAGACTTATTCCAATTTTTTTCTTCTTTATACTTCTAGCATTCTCTGTCCCAAACCCACAATTAGTATGTTCTGTTCCTAGTTTTTAATGTTAGGATTGATGAAGATATTCATATTTATTTCAGTTCTTTTCCGTCATCCTGTTCTGCAGCCTTGCTCCTCATGATCAACAATTAATCTGCACCGTCGCTCAGCCCCTGCAGGAGAGGAAGACCATTGTCTTAGCCACTGAATTCCAGATCGTCCACTGGCACTAGACATTGGCTACTCAAAATTTGAGTTACTTGCGCTTAGAGTTACCTAAGAACCCTAGGTATCTGATGCATCAGGATTCTCTTCCAACTGTTATCAAAGGGTCACAGGTTTTACTCTTTGAGTTGGGAGAAACAGCAGATTAGGAATGTTTAACAATTTTAAAACTGAAAACTTTCATAAAATTATCAATTAGATTATTAAAATAATTTTTAAAATAATCAAGTTGCTTAGTTGCAAACACCAGAATCCATTCTGGCAAGTTTAAGCAGAAAAGGATTTATAAAGGATGTTTGGTGGGTCACAAAATCTCTGGAAAGACCTCAAAACCAAGCGTGACTACTAAACAAACAGGAACAATACCAGCAAAACATCACTGCCACGATAGTCAACGCATGTCCAATGCTTCACCAGAGCTGTACTGAGAGAAGCAGGTGCCCTCACGTCTGCATTGTCAGAAGGCCTTGGTGTCAACCCTGCCTTATCCACGTCAGACGTGTGTGAGTCTGCTCGGCTGAACATAGCTTTACCAAGCAGGAAAACACCTTTCTTTTTTCCCTCCCCAGGGGTTAGAGATTTTTTCTTAAAATTTTATAAACATTTATATTGAAGAACAATATGCATAGAGAAAAGTACACAGTTTACAATTTTACAACTTGAAGAAATATTACAAAGTATATACGACCAGGTGAATACCACGACATCATGAAGTAATACATCTTTATCACCCTAGAAGCTTTGTTCTATCCTCTGCTATTACTATTTCATTTCTCTGTCCCCTATTTAACTGTGGCCTTGACTTCAAACTCCATAGTTTAGTTCTGATCACCTTTCAACTTTATATAAATGGAAACATGCAATATATACTGTTTTTTCTCTGGCTTTTCTTTTTTCACTCAACATCGTGTTTGTAAGTTTCATCCAGTTCATTGGATGTGGCTGAAGACTATTCATTCTTCTTGCTGCGTGGTGTTGCTAGGTCATAGAGTATGCCTACTTTCAGCATTAACAGATAGTACAAAATGCAGATCACACCATGAAAGGTAGAGTTTGTGTTTTGTTTTGTTTTTATTTTTACCTCAGAAAGTCATGATTCCTAAAGTGGAAATTTATAAAAACATTAACAGGATATTCAAAGAATGTTGAACTATCAGATATCTATTGTGTATCAAGAATCTATTGTAATATGAGATATCTATTGTAATTATCTCACTAAATTCTAATATAAAAGAGTTATTTTTCATTTTAAGAATTAACAACTCTGCAAAGGTCATGAAGCATTGGGTCATTTTTAACAAAAGAGTTTCTACTATTGTCTAGAAAATAATTATCATTTTTTCTATTCATTTGAGTACATTTAAATAATTGACTCTTTTTTACATAAGATTTATAATCATATAAAATAATCTTCCTTTTTTTCAGCAGTATTCATGCCAAAATCAAATCATTTTCTTCTGAGAAAGACTTGAAATTCTAAGAATAGTGATCTCAGTTTCTATAATAAACTTAATGATGTCTGTTGAAGATTCTCAGAAGCAGCTGGAAATCCTTTCCCTTTCTCACCCCCTGGAATTCTTCATCAAGGAGAACGTTAACATAACCAAGACAATTTTAGAGAAACCAGGTGAATTTAAGGCAGTTTTAGGAAGTGGAAGTTGTAGCCTGAGTGACAAGAGAGAATATAAACAGATTTAAAGTGTGGTGAATACATCTCCTCATATGTTGTAATTACACAGCAAACCATCCTAACTCCTTTCTTTCTCAGCATTTTACCAAAGCAACTTTTGAATATTTCTGATGAGTAAGTCAGTAAGAGCAATCCTGCATTATTTGGGAAGGTACTGCAATGTTTCTTTGCTTGTGTTCTTTTGTTTCTTGAAGGAAGTAAGCTAAGAACCACATGTGAAATCATTTGTGTGTCCAGATAAACTCACTTCAGAGTGGAGGCATACGGCATAGTACAGGCTGAAAAATATGAATTCAAAATCTTTTTTTTTAAATGTTAACATCTGTGTTTTCAGAAATTTAAGGTTTGTGGGTGTTTGGGTTTTTTTTTTTTTTTTGAGGAAGATTGGCCCTGTGCTAACATCTATTGCCAATCTTCCTCTTTTTACTTTTTTCTCCCCAAAGCCCCAGTACGTAGTTGTAGAGTTGTAGCTCTTCTATATGGGATGCCACTTCAGCATGGCTTGATGAGCAGTGAGGAAGGTGTGCACCCAGGATCCAAACCGGCGAACCCCAGGCTGCTGACACGGAACATGCGAACTTAACCACTACGCCACCAGGCCAGCACCTCAAAATCTTTCTTCACCTCATACTGTTACTGGACAAGAGGGCCCGATGCCTGATGTGCATAAAAAGGCAATATATTATGCCACTGGCTTTTGAGAAAAGAAAAAACTTTATTATGAGGTTGACCAGCAAGGAGATGGGAGGCTAAGCTCTCAAATCTGTCTTGTCCATCCAAGGTTTGGGGTAAAGTTTAAGGGAGAAGAGAGGGCTTGCTGGTATGTGGAAGCACTGGCAGGATGAGTTTCTATTAGCAGGTCAAAATTTTCTCTTCTGTACGTACTCCTGGCTAGCTCGCTGCCCCTGCAAAACAGTTCTAACATTCCTTGTTAAGATGGGGTCAGTTATGAGAGGTCACCAGGAAAAGCACAGTAAACCAGCACCAAGTTGTTATGGAGACTTAAGTCCTTGTCTTCTCCACTGATAAGAGTTTCTAGAGATTTAGAGTCATCCTCCCCTTCCTGGCACAGAGAGGGAGACCTTTACCAATGCAGATTTCTCTTACAAATGTAAATTTCCCTTACAAAAGCGTAACTTCTACTGGGTTTTCAGAGCTTTTCCTGTGTCCACTGTTTCTTAATAATCATCAGCTCAAAATAATCCTTATGCCAAAGATGCATATTTTGGGGTGGCAAATTCTGTTCCTAGTCCTATGGTTACAATACTAGATTTGGGGCTTTTGAAAATTTTCTCTGAGTCTTTTTCTCAAAGATAATATTTTTGGGTGAATTAACTGTGATAGTCTATGTAATTCATTTGGTACTGTGTTTGATTTCTATTAAAAACACTCAGTAAAAAGAATGATCTCCTGCCCCAGATTGCTAGGGACAGTCCTGGCTTGTGCATGTTTTCTTGGTTTCCTTTTTTCTGTTATTGTTGTCATTGCTTTGAATTTTCATTGAAATTCAATTTACATGTAATAAAATCAACCAATTTTAAATGTACAAATCTATGACTTTTAGTAAATGCATGCAGTCGTGTAACCACCACCACCACAATCAAGATGTAGAATCTTTCCATCACCCCTAAGAATTCCTCCTTGACCCTCTGGAGTCTAGACCTTCCACCCATTTCTTGCTCCCTGGCAACCACTAAACTCTTTTCTATCACCACCATTTGGATTTCTCTAGAATGTTATATAAATTGTTTCTTGCTTTAGAGATGCATCCATTTGCATGTATTAGCAGTTTTTTCCTTTTAATTGCTGACAAATATTCCATTTTAGGATTATTCATCAGTCGTTAGGCATTTAGATTGTTTCTAATTTGGGACTACTATGAATAAAACTACTGTGAACATTTGAATCCAAGTATTTGTGTGGATATACATTTTTACTTCCCTTGGGTAAATACTTGGAGGTGAGATTGTTGGGCAATAGAGTACATTATGTTTATTATTGTAAAAAATTGCCAAGTTACTTTCCAAAGTGGCTGTACATCTTGGCTTTCTTACCAACTCCGTATCCTCACTAACATCAGTTGTTTTTAATTTTAGCCATTTGAGTGGCTGTGTAATGGTATGATATTGTGATTTTCATTTTCACTTCCCTAATTAGTAATAATTTTGAGCGTTTTTTATGTGCCCATTGGCCGACAGCATATATATATCTGCTTTGGGGAAGTGTAAGAGATGTAGGAGTCCCTTATATATTCTAGATATACGTCTTTTATCACAAATAAGTTTGCAGACATTTTCTCCTCATTGTACGAGTGTGTGATGTAAGGCTTTCTCTTCATGGAACTCTTTTTTAAAGCTATTATAGTTTCTCCTTTTTTACAGAAATTATTTAAAATGGTTTAATCCACCTAAATTCTAGATTAACACTTGTGTGTAAATATAACAAAATGGTCCTTTAGATAATTTAACTGGTTTTGTGTTGTATTCCATTACAATCCACTGTGTTGGGATTTTTAATGACATGTATACACACAGGGTTATTCTCAGATGTGTTGCTGCAGACCTGAGTTTATCTCTAGACATGCCTAAGCCATGGTGCTGCTCCTTGGCCAATTAAAAATTAAACGTGCTGATTAATGATTAAAATAGTTCTGTGCTAGAGTTTGCAATGTATCATGGGGCAGCCTGTATCCAGCTTGTAAACACACAAACACACACACACATATACATATATAATATAAATTTCAGATTGATGATTTTCCTCTAGTTTCTGTTATTTTATCTGGTTTTAGTTGTTGAGCCAGCCAGATCATGCAGCCAAGTTCTGACTGTATAACCAGATAGTATTCTAAATGCCCATTCTCAGATGAGACCATGGCTTCCGAGACCAACATAACTGACATCTACTTTGGTGACTTATGGCCCAGAGATAGTGTGTTCTGTGGCACTGAGGTGACAACTTGAAAGCTGTTCTTGAATATTTCAGTCTTGCTTGATTATTGCCTGTGCTTTTCTCCTCCTACTGAATATTATCCTTCACATTTATGTATAATTTGTAGAGTCTTATGAATCCTTCCAATAATTCAAAAAAGTGTAATTATTATACATGGCATAGTCTATTGCTATATTATTGTGTATTTGGTGCATAATTATTTCCTGAACAAGACCAGCTCCAATTAAGGGTTGGAATGAAATTGAAAATTAAGTTATCATTGATAACAGATTTCTAATCAGATAGAGGAAGTTATTAAATATGCTATTTTATGCAGTTTTCCTCATTTTTTCTGTATTTCCTAGAATATTCTATGAAAATAAATTTTAAAAGGTATTTGAATCCTACATATTTTACTATTTTAAACATTGGTTAATATAATTAACAGATATTTATAAAATATGAACAATAATTATATGATAAACAATTGTCAAATAGTATAAGTATTTGGGTTTTTTAAAAATAAAGTTAATAAAATTACCCAGAAATCAAATATATGGTGGCTTGCATCGTCACATGGTTGTTGTTTTTCCTTTCATTCCATTCACATCTTTTCCTCAGTTTCATTGTGTTCACAGACTAAATCAGTCTCCTGGTTCTGAGCTAGTCACCATCCAGACAAAACAAAGAAAGGTCCTTGAGAATTTACTTTAATTAAAAACATATACAGTGTTTAGGATCCAGAATTTATCATTGCCCATAGGATATAGCAGATAAGTGGTTGGATTTGGGGACATGAAGATCTGAGTTTGAATGCAGTCTACTGCCAGTGACTTGTTCTGTGACTTTGGACAAGTTACCAAAACCATCTACATTTCAGTGTTCTCATTTGTAAGATGGCAATAATATTATTTGAGATGATTAAATGATATAAAACATATATTGCTTTGCACGTTTTCTGGCACATAATAAGCAGTTATAAAATATTAACTATTATTTTATTATAATAATTCTCCAGGCTCTTCCTTGGTTTCTGGAAAGAGGGTCTATTCTAAGGCCATATGTCTCTTTTCTTGCCTATCTCATTATCTATTCTTTTGTCCCTAGAAATTTTCACCCTTCTTAATAGAATAGCTTCTTTGCGTGGGTATTATCCTATACTCAATCCTGAATAAAATGATTGTTAAACTCTGCAATTTTTATTTCTAAGTATAATATGCAGGAACTTATCGAAAATAATTATGGCTTTTATTGTTTTACTTTAGGCCATTGTTATTATCTATTTTATTGCTTTTGTAATTAGACTCCCAGTGCCAGCGTAACTTGTAAGCTGGTTTTCAGTTTTACCATACAATTGGACCCAAACATTAGACTATTGATATCATGGGGTAGAGACTAATTTTTTTTTCTGTTCACCAATATTTATCAGTAACATCAATATTTATCAGCACCTGAAACATAGTACAGTCATGCACAGAATAATGATGCTTCAGTCAACAATGGACCTCCTATACAATGGTGGTCCCATAAGATTAGCCTAGGTGTATAGTAGGCTACCCCATCCTGGTTTGTGTAAGTATACTCTATGATGTTCACACAATGACAAAAATGCCTAAAGACACATTTCTCAGAATGTACCCTCATCATTAAGTAATGCCTGACTGTTGCTGTAAAATATCTGTTAAATGTATGGATGAAACTAGCATACCTAGACTACTACTTTTGAGGGAATTTGTATAGAAACTACATTTCTGGATATCCAAAATTATTCTTTTAGGCTTCCTTGAATGTATTATAGAAAGATAACTTTTCTTTGTATTTTGCCTATTCTCTTTGAATAAATGTTCTAATTTTTAAAAATTATCATGCAATAAAATATTATTAATAATTATAAGTTGACATTAACTTAGTTATTACTGTGTGCAGTAAAATATGTCTTGCTTCACATAAATTAGTTTATATGATATTTAAAACAACATTGTGATCCAGTTTATATTATCTTCATGTTACAGAGATGTGCAGTAGCTACCAAAGTTTATACAGTTAGTAAGTTAGAACTGTGACTTGATTTTATACGACTTCAAATTGCTTAACCTCAGCCACTTTACTACCAGATTTCTCAAAATTCTTCTAAAAATGACTTAATTTCTGAGCCAATATATTTTGAATCTGTGCTTTTGCTAAACTGCTGTATAATTTTTAATATAAAAACAAATGTCCTTTTAGTCTATAGATTTGTGTTGGTCTTAGTTTTTGTGACACTGTTTTTAATCCAAAAAAAAAAAAAATACCTACTGTACCAAAGTGAAATGTGTGGCAGTGCTTAGTAATTTCTAAATCCTAGGAAGCTGCATTTCCTTCTTTTTTATTTTTTAAACTGGACATAGTGTTTATAGGTATTAAGGTTCATAATTATTTTTGAAACAATAATATTTAATAGGATTTTCTCTACTGATCTAAACTATTTGAGAACTTTTTATTTCTCTCTCTTTTTTTCTGAAAGCTCATCTTGACTTAAATGGGGCAAACATTTTACACAGCACAGGTAGACTGGTGGCACCATTAAGATGGCACTATGCCCAACTCCACGTCAGAGAAGCTGAATGCGTTTTTAAACCAGAAAGCAAGCTGGTTTTCCACGGGTATTTGTGATAATAATGAAGAACTAATGTAAAAGGCAAATCATTGTACCACACATTCTGATTCTCTCTTGATTTAAAGAGAGCCTGTCTATCAATTTTACGTAATCTTTTCTCTTTGTCACACTTATCTTCTTTGTCTCAGCTGACTTGTCTTTAAAATGATGACTGAAATAGTGCCCAGTGGTGTCAGACACACACTAAGTGCTTTAATAGGCATAACGAAGCTGAGGGTTCTTGTAGATATTCAATAAGAACATGATTGCCTTTCAACCTTCTCCCCAACACAGGCATAGATGAGTCTTGTCAATTTGCTGATCTCTTGTTTAACTTTAGGGGTGGCTCAGGGGTCCTGAGGATTTGTGAGCTTGTTTTGCAGATGAAAGTGAATGCCTTCGGGGATGCTGCAATCACAAGATGGCCAGCCCCCAGCTGCTGTTGATGCCCAGAAGTCAGATTGCTCAGGGGCGTACCGGGAGTGACCCCTTTGTTTCTGCAAAGCTACTCCTGCCAAGCCCCTTAGTTCTATAAAACTCCCTGTTTTCTGCTCTTGTTAAGGGGGATTTGAGCAAACCCATACTCCCACCTTCTCGTTTTGGCCAACTTGAATAAACATTTCTCTGTCTCCAAGTACTGAGATCCCAGTGTTTGGTTTACTGTGCATCAGACACACAAACTGGAGATTAAGAGGTTCAGTATCAATAATAATTGTAATAGCAGTATAAGTAGGAGCAGCAGTAGTGATGTTATTTAGCAATAAGGGAAAAAAAAAGAACGCTTTATATTTAATACACACTAAGTGCACTTAAAAACATTTTTAGAATAACATTTGTGCCATTGCATCAGCGTGGAGTGTGGGGTTGGGGAGGAGAGAGCTCTTCCTCATCCAGTTCTATCCCATTACAATCCAGATCCTTTGAAAGAAATGGAGTTCTATGCACTAAAAATAAGTCCTCCTTTAAAAATGCGTGTTGCATAAGTAGCGTAAGTTAATTCATGGGACTTCTTTTGAACTGTTATGAATATGCTTGAGGTTCATTAGGCTTTCAAGGAGCTGTTGAAGTGCTGCCTTAGAAACTAAGGACTGTGGTGGCTTACTTAATTCAAAACGTGGGTGTAAAGGGACCACTCAGCTTTCTAGAGAAGTGAAAGAAAACTGCACAGGCTGAACAATCTGCTTCTCATGAGCTAAAAAAGAGAAACCACCCGATCCTAAGGAGAAGATATTGTTTTCATTTTATTGGAGATTGATCATATTGTTACATGTTCTGTTAATTCTAATCTGGAAACAAATCTGTCCTTGCAACAATATCCTAGTCCTTCTCATCTTGTAATATATGAGATATATGTTTTATTTTATCTCTTCTGAAACAAGATTCATTGGGTCAAAAATTTAAAATGAGAGATAGAATAAAAAAATAAGTACCCTTTAGTCCATAAATATAAAAATTTAGAAAACTTGTGCCATGGCTAAAACATACCAAATTATGTAATATATTCAGGACTTGCTCCTTGAAACTGGATTGTCGTTACTTCTGTAAAATATTAAAGGTGTGAGGGACATTTCTTGGCAAAGCAAATGTACTTTCATTCTTCATGTTTGCCTTTGAGAAATTTAAACTTAGTTTTCAATGGTACATACTTTCAGGAAAAGAATACTAGTTTAGGTCACAATGGTGTTGGTCCACAGAGGAATTTTTGAGTCCTGATAAAATCATAGTATTACTTTTTCTGAAGGAAGTATTGAGGGTCAGGTAGTCCAATTTACCTCCAGTGCTGTCTCCTCTTCTATTGCATCTCCAGAGATTTGTTGCTTAGCTACTATTTGAGGACTTCTATAGTGCACTACTTTGCATTCCAGCACATTCCAAAATTATTCTTTTTAGAACACAAAGTTAAGAAGTGAAACAATGCAAGATGTTTAACAATGTTAATAATCGACCGAAACACTCTATTTCTTCAACTTCCATCACACTCATCTGGATGTAAACAACTTCATTTTTATGATACTCTCTATCCTCATCTAGGAGCATAGTATATCTTTCCATTTGCTCCATTATTGTTTTATAAAATTTTTATATTTTTCTTGTGTAAGTCCTGTGCTTTCTGATAGAATTTATTTCTGGATCTTTTAGTTTTTTTTTTTTTCACTATTGTGAACAGGATTTTTTCCATTTCTACTAGCAATAATAATAAGCATTTCCTTTATTTTAAATACTCACAATGTACTTTCACAATCTAGTGGAAGAATCCTTTATTCAGGAGTCTTGCATGTGTGAGTTGTGTCTGTGCATATGCAGGGTGGGAGTGCTTGTCATTTTATATGGTGAATGGACTAGCATATGCAAAATAAATACATTTATTCTACAAATAAATGATTTTAAGCAACTTTGAAATGCAAAGCCCAGTGCTAGATAATGGCAAGGGTAAAGAAATAAAAACCATGTTTACTTATCCTGGGAGTAAATTTTGCTATTAATAGGACTAGGAAATACCCATAAAAGTAAAGAAGCAAAAAAGTGCTACAGGCCACATGGCTAGAATAAACATTTTATAATTTATAAGAGGAATTTGGGGACAAAATCAAAAAAAAATATATTATGCACCTAATACACTATGTACTATGATTTAAATACTAGTTTATGTCCCTCAGTCTGTACAATAAGCCTACAAAATAGGGATCACCAGGCATAAATCTAGAAACATCAATGGCTGCCTAGGCAACATCAACAGCAGCCCAGTTAGATTGTGATTTCAGGTCTCATGAAGTAATCTAGGAAAGTCTTATGGTGGAATTTACCTAACAGTTGACAAGATTAAGGTACATAGAGAGAGATTGGGAGGATATTGTTTTATTTACTAAAGCAATCATTTACCAATAAATTATTCAATCATTTGTTAATTTAATCATGATTTTAGTGAATCTTTCAGCTATATATATATATAATGTAATATATACGTTTCTAAAGTCTGCTAGAATTTTGTGGTTGATCCTGTTAATGGGGGGAAAAACTCTACAAGATTGTGATTCCTAAGAGTTTGTCTCAGTCATCTTAGTATACCCTAATCCTATTAAAGGATATTCTCATTAAAATATTTGCTAACTGACTGCCTGGACTCACTTGACTAGGCAGAGTGAGACAGATATGAAAACAAATAAGTTTAATAAGATATTTTAGAAGTAGAATGTATAGGTAACAGTGGGGTCACAAAGGAGGAATTCCTCATTTCATCTGAAGAGTTCAAGAGAAGTAACAGATAAGTTGACTGTTGACAGACAAATAGTTGCTGGCCAATAAGTAAAGTCATTTTGGAAATTAAGAATAACCCAAAAAAGGCACCTGAGCCATGGTATATGGTGCCCTGCAGAACTATAAATATTTTGATAAGGTAGACTTGGAGAGGTTTGGGGTAAACCAGGAAAAGCCTGGGCATTTGGAAGATCAGATCATGCAGTGCCGGGCATAATGCAGTGAGAAGTTTGGGTTTCACCCTGTAAGAAACTGTGATCCATTGAAGATTTTAAGAAGGGTGTACTATGGTAAATCTTGCATTTTAGAAAGCTCACTCTGGCAGCCAATGAGAGCACAAATGGAGAGATTCAAGTAAGGATGCAGGGGAACAATTTGGAAAATATGACAATAGTTCAGAGAAGAGAAAATGGGAGTCTGAATTGGTATTAGCTGTGGACCTGAAACCGAGAAATCAAAGAAAAGGTAAAAAAAATACAAAACTTGGAACTTGTGGGAACAGGAGTAAAAACAAAGTAAAGATTAAAAGATAGCTTTCAAGTTTATTTCCTGAATGACTTAATGGAGGAAAGTATCTGTAATCCAGAAAAGAAATAAAGGAAGCATAGAGAGATATCCATGGAATTCCTTACTGGAGTTGTCAAGTAAGCACTACAACATAGAGGACAAAACTTTTGGAGATGCTATGGACTAAATAATCTTTAAAATCTCCTACAAAGAGATGGTATTTGAAATCATGGGAGAGAACAAGTTCAGAAGCGAGGGGTGCATTAGAACAGGAAAAGAAAAAGGTTTTAGGGGGAGCCGGCCCCGTGGCCCAGTGGCTAAAGTTCCACACGCTCCTCTTCTATGGCCTGGGTTTGCGGGCTCGGATCCCAGGTGGGAACCTACTCCACTCATCAGCCATGCTGTGGAGGCATCCCACATACAAAATAGAGGAAGATTGACACAGATGTTAGCTCAAGGCTAATCTTCCTCAAGCAAAAACAAAAAAAAGAGGACGATTGGCAACGGATGTTAGCTCAGGGTGAATCTTCCTCACCAAAAAAAGAAAAAAAAAGGTTTTAGGGAGGATCATGGGGTAAAGCAAGATATAAGAAGCAAAAGAAAAAAGAATATCCAGTGAAGGGGATTGAAACTTAATGATAAGAGACATAGTAGGAGATAAGGCAGAGAATGTTGCACACATTGAAGCCAAACAAGGGCATCACTTTACGAGCACAAATTTAAAATCTCTCAAGGCAGATACTGACCAAACTATGCGCAATAATAACGATGCCTGTGATTAAGACATCTGAAAGTGAAATCCTGTGTGAATACGTGAGATCTTGTTTTTAGGCTAGAATCCACTAACATCTCATTGATTTGTTAAGTCCCTCTGCAATTAAACGAATCCCTTTGATCATCACTAAAGTAGCATAGAAGTGGGAGAGACTAACTTATCATCTGATGAAGTAATTTGATTTTCAGTTAATTACAAAAAAGAAAGAACAATAAAATATGATTAAATGGCAAGATATGTTATACAAGTAAGCGCAGTAGAAGTCTCAGAGCCTGAGAAGTCAATTTCAGACAAATCAGATTGAACAAAAATGAAAAGTGGATGTCATGACGGCCTTGGGGATAGTGTTCAGAGGAATTACTGGGGAGATATCTGGTATTTGGGGGTGGAATAATGAAGGGGAACTCATGAAATGGACATGTGGAGTTGACACTGTGTTTTGAAGAATCTTGGTGATGAAATAATGAAGTAAGATGGAAGACTAGTACCAAGAGGCCAATGCAGAACTAACTTAGATGCTCAGACGGAGACATCTTGTCTATATTTGTGAGCTGAACGGAAGAAAACATTGGAAAAGAAGACACTGCAAGTATAGGAAAAAAATAGTTCTGTGTAAGATAATGACTTGGCTTTAAGTGTTAGTTATACCTCTCAAATTCTTATCTCTGTTGAAATGAGTCACATCATGTACGAAAGGTGGACAATCTGTGCTGATGCTTGAAACTGGATAAATTTTGCGTAGTATACATTAAACAAGGTTAAAAAAGATAGTGCCCAGACTGACTCACAATTTACTCTCTTGATAAAGAGCAATGTCCCAGAAAAATAATTGGAAGATCTTTGTAAGAATTTCACTAATAAATAGGCTTGACAGGTATGGTTGAGTGGTGAGAACACTCAAAGTACAAGCATCCGCGGGAACTAGACTTGAATTCCCTTATGCTGTAGAGCAGACACACATACAGAATCAATGGTCCTGGATGAAGTAGGGTTTGCCTGGTGAGTTCCACAAGCAGGAAGCTGACAGAGGAGAGTAGGAAAGATTTTCTTTTTTAAAGGAATGAAGGCACGAACCCAGAGGAAAACCAGATTTTCGCATAGTTAAGACCTGGTAGGATGAGAAGTTTTAAAATAAAGCAGTATGCAGAAACCAGCCACAGCAGAAGTGGAAAGTTCTGCAGAAGAGGAAAAAGTGTAATATAGATAAATTCGTCCAAAGTTTTCAATCTGCTGTGCCTTCCAAATTTTTCTCAGGTTGCTTAAGCCCTTGCCAAACAAACAAATGAACAAAAATGAACAAATCTCCTATCCAGAAACCGCAGTGTTATTCTTAAATTTTACTTTCTAATAAACCACAAAAGATGCTGGGACTCTATGACTCAAATACAGGACTTGGCCATCCAGTAACTCTAATACAGAATCAATTTCCTAAATGGTCATTCTGTTTCTAGTCTTCTGGTCTTACAATATGCTAACCATAAAAACAAAGAAAAGTTCCTTAAGCACGTTAAGGATATTATTTGTCTGCTTAAAATCTTTCAATGATTCCCTGATGCTCCCAGGGTTGAGTCCAGATTGCTTAACGTTATTTGCAAAGTCTTCCCTGATTTTGCCTCTGAGTATCTACACAGCATCATTCTTAGTAACCACACTCTTTGAATTTTATCCTTTAATTATATATAGCTCTTCTTATGGATCAGTAAGGAAGCGGTATTCCTGGCTGCCTTCACGCCTTTGCACAGTCTCTTATTACTTCCTTGGACTCTCTTTTCATACTCTCAACCTCCCAAGCCTGACTAATTTCTACTCTTTGAGGGTAATACAGAATTATTAGAGAATGGAAGCTTTTGGAACAGTCAGATCAGGTTTCAATTTCTAGGTCTTCCATTTGCTAGCTATAGCACCAACCCATGTTTTACTGTGAAGATTAAAACAGATTAAATTAGATAATGAAGCAATGTATCAAGCACAAAGCAACACCTCAAGAAAATATGTGTAATAGTAATCATAGTAATATTATTAGTACTAATTGGTTTTGTGAAATGTGCTGATATTTATCAGAATGCAAAGCAGAGTTTGACCTTAATAATGTATTACATGTTGATTTGGGTTGTTTGATTTATTAGAAAAGTTGAGGAAAAGTTTGCAGTTAAACTGAATTTTTAAAAAATAATTTGTATATTCACCAAGTGCCCTGTTTTCATACTACTTTCTGCAGTTTAAGATACGAGAAAGTTAAAGCAAACTTGATCACTATTAATCAGTTATTATCAACTCTGAGTACGAGGTTGATACACAAGCTATGAAAGTATACTTACTTCAACTGAGAGATGAACTATTTGTATCTTTCTAAATCACTGTCATCAACATCAGTAAAAGAAATAGAAACACCATTTATTGGACAGAAAAGTAAGAAAAATGTTTTTCTAAATCCACTGATAATAATATTTCTATCAAGCTGTCCTCTCTTCAAAGAAGAATTTTTGTACAACAGATTTCTCCTTCCTTGGCTGTCCCAGGTGAACTGTTCTAGTTATGAAAAAACAGAAATGTATTTGTGTGAACAATAATGACAGCTTATTTCACAGAGCAGAAATAATGATGGGTCCAGACGGTCCAGTGCAGCTGGTCTAAATTGCTACCTCAAAAGCTATCATTATTAAGTGATTATCAAATGAGTCACAGTTTGCCCACTGCCACCAATCAAGAGACACTTCTCAAGTCACATTCCTTTAGACAAAATCTAAAGTAATTATTTTCTTTAAGGAACCCACATCAATTTCACTACAATAAAAGTTACAAGTATGGAGGGGGGGATTTTTTCTAATCTATGTGTAGTTGTTATCAATTCTGCAAATATAGATGAATATGATGCAAGAAAAATAAAAATCTCCAATATTGATAATGGTTAACAGTACCATCGATAATGGTACACACACACACACATACACACATACACAGTACTTAAAACTCTGCAAAGGAAGCTATTGCACAAAAGAAATACTTTTATAGTCACCAAGCAGATATCTAAAATTTGAACCTTAATCCTAGTATATATTTTACCTGAATCTCATTTTCTGCGTCTGCAAAAAGAGAGTAATTAGCCCATAAGATCATTAAAAGAGACAGAATGCTTTGTACATTGTAATAATGTGTTATAAAAAAGAAAAAAGGAAGTTCTTTTCATGTGAAAATTATAAGAACTCCCAAATTCAATGCAAAATTATTTTTGTCCACTAGAAAGGTCATAATGGAAAATAAAATTAATTACAAGTTTTTAAGCAAATATTGATTGTGCTAACTCCATTGTCAACTAAAATGAAGGAGAATTAAATTGTTTATGGTGGTAGAGCAAGAAAGATATCAATTAAGACAATGAAAAATATCTGTATTTTATTTCAAGGTTAAAAGTTGAGGAAAAAATTATTTTGTAGTATGTCAGGGATTTTAGTTCACTGTTTTATATACATAGAATATATAAAAGACTGAAATATGGTAAATATGAATGAATTTGTGCTATGGATCTTTGTTTTTTTTCAAAATTGAACTAATGAGTCCACATTCTGGGAAAAAAGATCATCAGTCACTTAAAGTTTTAAGCATGATAATAAAAATAATTTTAATTAACAAATGCTGCTTAGTGCCTAGAGTTTGCTCTTGGGAAATAAAATTCTATCACTTAAAATATTCAGATTCTCACTGTTGTGCATTTTGAAGTAATCTAATTAAAATCTTAGGGGAAATCAATTTAAAAAGATGTTACATCATTCATCATTTTCACATTGACAAATTTGCAACAGATAGAAACAGCACAGACTATATTTGCTGTTAAATCCAAAGTTCCAAATACATAATCTTCTGTATAATATATAATCTTTTACCTTGCATTGCTTTACATTAAATATATTTTCAAAACATGATCTTTATCAAAGGTATCAAATGTATTTATCTTAGAACAGAAGAAAATATGAGACAACATTTGAGAGGTACCCACCAAATTGAGGAGATACACAACACAGAGGATGATTTTTTTCTTCCGTAGGCCCGAATGAAAAAAAATTATAAGGGCACTATATATCTACACTTAGTGCAATCACTTTAGAATTATGTATTATATATGATTCTCTTCCTTATAGCTTTTTTTGTGTGTGTGTGAGGAAGATTAGCACTGAGCTAACATCTGATGCCAATCCTCCTCTTTTTGCTGAGGAAGATTGGCCCTGGGCTGACATCCGTGCCCATCTTCCTCTATTTTATATGGGACACCACCACAGCATGGCCTGACAAGCGGTGTGTTGGTGTGTGCCGGAAATCTGAACCCTGGAACCCCAGGCCACCGAAGTGGAGTGTGCGCACTTAACTGCTACGCCACCAGGTCGGCCTCTCCTTATAGTTTTTAATCTTTATGCTGTGAATTGATTGTGTGATTTAATTCCCTGTGGTTTAAGAAAAAGTATTAGGAAAATTTTTGGAGAGCAGTGATAACTCAAATTTAAGAACTTCTTGATTAAAATGATCGTTTCTAATTTGACCATTCCTTTTCAATGTTGACCAATTCAACCAAAAATTTCAATTATACATGAGAATTGATAACCTATGCACTCATTTAAAATGATCTTCAAAGTACTGAAGTGAAGCTTTAAGCTCTGAAATTCACAAAAACTCTTCCCCTTAGCATAATACTCAATAATAAACATTATTATCTTTTATTATGTTTAAAAATCAATTTTGTATAGAGACACTATTTAGATTAATTAATACTACCATAAGTGGTATATTGTTATAGCCACAGATTACATTATCAGTTTGTTGGATAAAAGAAAATGCAAGGAATAATCCGTAATTTTCTTTTATAACTATCCCAAACTAACACTTACTAAAGAAAATTCCAGTTGTTTCGTTTAGAAATCACAGCTTCAAAGGCAACAAGCTGTCTGAGCTTGAGACTTCATTATTTCTCTGCTACAGCATGAGGTATTACAGATGTCATTAACACATCCACTCCTGGGAGAAACCTGGAAGGAAGTAGCTCAAAATTCTCATTGTTTTAGGAGGTGAAAATTGTGACAGTCTGAATAAATAAATAGTGTTAACTGCATTTTTAAACATTGTCATGCAACATTTTACTACCAAGAGAAAGGAGCGAGTTGAAGGAAAAAACTTCAAAATACTTCTCATGCATAATTTATCCAGTTTTATGACAGATTATTTTTCAACCAAAGAAGAGATGAGCGATTACAGGATTAAAAGGAAAAGCAATTTGGAAAAAAATTCAAATAATCTATAAATATTGAAACACATATTCCATTTTATTTACATTAAATTAGCATAAAGGAAAATTCATGAGTATGTTGAATCCTGAAATAAGATGAGCCCTTGACATCTGTAGGGTGAGCTCAAGTATAAAAATGAAGGCCTACATATCATATGTCTAAATATTTAAAATATATAAACCAAGCCATCAAAACATTATATAAATTCTCATTCTATTCTCTTACCTTGAAAATTATACTTTCATAACAACCTGGAAGGCTAGATTAGGGTTTAGAATTCTTGGACCCTCCTGAGTTTTGCACCAGAATTGGAGACACAAAGCGAACCAGCCAGGGTTGGTAGATCTCTCTAACCCCATAGAGCTCTCATCCATAGGAGCAGCAGGGCCAGAGAGAAACCCTTTAAATGATAGGATGCTGTCTAAAAGATTCATGGTATTTATCTTAATAATTTACTGGAGAACTGTGAGGGACAGAAAAAAGATTATATTTCATGAGAGTTTGATATTGGGTTAAAAAGCAGTGAATCCTTTCCAGTTTTGATAACATGGTGCTCTGGTTTGTACTTTCATCACCTATTAAAAACTCCTATAAATTTAGATTGAATGATATCAAATTTCTTTAAATCCTACTATGAGTGACAGTGTGAAGAAACAATAACGAAGAAGATTAGTACAGATTATCATGTACATAATACACGACTTACAATGGTTCAACTTATGATTTTTTGACTTTATGATGGTGCCAAAGTGATACACATTCAGTAGAAACCATACTTTGAACTTTGAATTTTGCTCTTTTCTCGGGCTAAGGATATGCGGTAGGATCTTCTCTCTTAATGCTGGGCAGTGACAACAACTGCAGCTCGGTTCAGCCCTGCGACCATGAGGGTAAACAACTGATACACTTACAACCATTCTGCACCCATCCAACCATTTTGTTCTTCACGTTCAATACAGTATTCAATAAATTACATGAGCTATTTGACACTTTATTATAAAACAGGCTTTGCATTAGAAGATTTTGCCCAACTGTAGGCTAATGTAAGTGTTCCATGTTTAAAGTAGGCTAGGCTAGGCTATGATGTTCGGGAGGTTAGGTGTATTAAATGCATTTTCGACTTATGATATTTTCAACTTGTGATGGGTTTATTGAGATGTAACCCCATCGTAAGTCAAGGAAGATCTGTACCTCAAGAAAATGAAATCAAAGAATCCAAAGTAGATGTAGGTAAATCTAAATAAAAATAGACTAAATAACAATCCAAAAAAAAAAAGAGACATGAATTGCAAATCTAATGAGACAGCGGAAATAATGCCAAACAACACCAAAGAGACTAGAGGAAAGGTTTAACAACCCAACTTCAGTGTTAAGGAAAAGTGAGGAAATATTTATCCTTAATTAAACTTCTTGAAATATTAATTGTAACCATGTACCCAGTTGGAGATAAATGAGCACAGTCGGGAAGATACTATGTATTGATTATTGATTAAAGAATGTTTCCAAGTCTTAAAACTGGTTTTTAGATTTTTTTAAATAACATGTAATTTATGACTTCAGTAACGCTAAAATGAAGTAAATCCACACACACCCCTTAAGGTACAACTTGATTAGCAAGAGGTTTAAGCTGGGAGTCTCTTCACCCTTCAGCGTCCCTGTGTTAATGTGGTCCTCACTTATATCAATCAGTTCTTGTCTCAAGATCAAACACACCCTGTTTGGTGACAGTGACATTGGGAGCCATATCTATGTGTATGAGGCCTCCATGATGCTGTCACTGCACATGCCGCTCTGCTGCAGTTCTGTAAAATTTCTGAAAATTGTTGTTGGGTAACACTGGTGTGAGCTTGATTGACAATCTGAAACTGAAATCCACTCTAATGATCTTCTAGCTGCTCCCTTGTTGCCTGGAAGAAAAATCCTAAAAACAAGAGAGAAGCACCATTCTTTTAAGAAATGTGGCATCACTAATGCTCTTGATGGCACAGAAGATGCTGTCTGTAGCAAAGGATCAGAATCAGCACTCAATCAAAAAAATTATTTGGAAGAGATGGACTTTGTGCATGCATTTAGAAATATTTGATTTATTTCATGTCTATTTTCTTTTTATTTTTGCAGAAAACCCTAAGTAACTCAAATAAAAGACCACATTCAATGCATATCCAAAAAGAACACATATAATTAGTAACAAAGCATTGTTACATAGTTTAACTGGCAGCAAGTTTCCTTTTGTAATATGCATGAAATAAGGTCACATCTTACAATGGGCAGCTTTTTAGAGTTAATAAAATATAATATATTCTATTTACAAGCACTATTTGAATACTTTGTTCCTCCTAGAGTACGGTGATTAGTAGAACTGTTGATTATCAGCTAAATAACCTTTCTAGAAGGAAAATAACATTTCTAGAAGGAAAGACTTAGGTAAAAATATAACTTGCTTAAGGGAATATGCTGTGAGTCTTCAACATTGCAACCTTTAGGTATCTGTGTAATTTTTCTGTCTCTTTCCACACTGGGGGCATCATTGTTGTTGGATATTTAAAACATTTAAAATTTAACATGAAGACGTCAGAACTTAACTTTCTGCAGTTTTCTTTTTTTTTGTACTTTAAAAAATATTTACAAACTATATCACATACTTTCACTGTATTAGGAGAATTTTATAGTTACATAGCAACGTTAACTTGAAAATAAGTGATAATAGCTTGGTCATGAGCAAAGAGCAGGTAAATAAAGAAGTATTTAATAAACTCGTGCCAAGGTGCTGGTAAGCCAGTAATTCTCAAACTGCATACAAGTCATTGAGGAGTTTGTTAAAAAGATACATTCTAGAGCTCAAACCCAGAGACTGTCATTTAATTGTTATAGGATAAGACTCAAAATTTACGTTTATATCAATCTCTCTAGGAAATGCCCGTGCAAGTGTTCAGCGGACCAGATTTTGAGATCCCCCCCACCCCAAACACAGTGAGGCATACAACAGGACACTGAGACAGTATGTGCCATGCTTCAAAGTAAATTATCATCTTGTTGGAAAGGTAAAAATTTTCTCAAAACGTTAGAGACCAACATACGACAGAAGAAAATCAGTCCGATCACGTTTGTAAACACATTGGAAAATGACTGCCTGCTTGCTCTGTTCTCTGTATCTCAGGGTTACTCTCTTATATAGCCTTCCGGAGAGTCCTAGGACTGATGTTCCATTATTTTCATTTCAATCAACCAAGAAAAAGCGAGAGGGCCGGCCCCGAGGCGTAATGGTTAAGGGCATGCGCTCTGCTGCTGGCGGCCTGGGTTCGGATCCTAGGCACACACTGAAGCACCGCTTGTCAGGCCATGCTGTGGCGGTGTCCCACATAAAGTGGAGCAAGATGGGCACGGATGTTAGCTCAGGGCCAGTCTTCCTCAGCAAAAAAAAAAGATGAGGGTTGGCATGGGTGTTAGCTCAGGGCAGATCTTCCTCACAGAAAAAAAAGAAAAAGATAAAAAGGGAAAACTGGAAAATATTGGAACCTTGAAACAAATAAAGGAATAGAGAGAAATGTATAATAGAAATCCTATGATAAATGTATCCTCAGGACTTGGTTAAAAACTGTGTCCATCACACTGTAAACGTGTATTTGAGAAATTCCTCTCTTTCTGCAATGCTTCCTGTAATACAGGAGGAAACAACTTAGCCATGATGAGCACATTTACATAGAGTACGTAGGGAAAAGCTATAGGTCATATCAAAGGCAGCACAAACCATGGAAACCATATTTTGCATGCGTCCCTCAAGTCATTCAGCAACCAATAAAGATCTCTTCACTCTGGAGTTTCTCTGCATATTTATTTGTGAAACGTTGCCAAAAGAAATCACACTGATTTGGTCTCATTGTCCTTGTGAAAGTCCCAGCTTAACATTTCAAAAGTCCTGCAAGTTATTTTCTCAATGGCATAAAAAAGTAGATTATAATATTGAGAATTATAAGAAAATGATATAATGTAACATTTTAACAAAAATAAGGAATTACACCATAAAGAATATTACTTTTTTATTTTTGACATGTTATTCACTAACATTATTTTGATGTATAAATAATTGCATTGTTAAGAAGTTCTCAAAAAAATATTAATTTTTTAATTTAATTAAGTTACTGTTAATTGTTTAAGTTACTCTTAATTGTTAAGTTACTCTTTCTTTCATTCAACACTTTTTTTAAGTGCCTACTGTGTCAATTGATGGTTCCGTTAGTAATAATACAGGGCCCTCCCTGACTTTTGAGTTTTTAGTTTCAAGTTAGACAGATGGATTAGCAGGCAGATGATAAAAGTCTGTTAAAAATTACATGATAGATATTAACTACAGGCTATGACAGGACTCCCTCAAAAAGAAACTGAGTCAATAACTTGACACTCAGGAAAAGTGGAAATTAGAAGGATAATTAGAAGTTATTCTGGGGAAGAGAAGGGTGGAAGAGGATGGGGAAGGGGGCTGAATTTCAGGAGACAGAGCTTCTTGTACAAAGTCAAAGATGCATAAAAGAATAAGGCACATTCTCAGAAAGACAAGTTTCTAAAATGTCTAGTGTATAATGTAAAAAGAAAGTAACTGAAAAAGTAGACAGGACATTAAGTAGGACTGAGATGATGAATGACCTTGTAGTCAATGCTAACAAGTTGACAATTTCTCATAAAGTCTACAGCGAATCGCTTCCAACCATCCTGTTACTGGGAATGATTTTCCATTCTATCCATGTATGTCCTCTCCATTTTGTGCCTATTTAACTCACATCTATGACTCTGTCTTTCACCGGTTTTTGTAAGAAAATCATGTCTGTAAAAATTATTTCTCACCTATTATAGTTGGGAGAAACAGGACAGGGTCATTTCACATATTTAACAGAATTCTGCCACTTTGTTTCTTCTTCTCTCTCTTTCTCCCTCTCCAGATTTGCTTCTCTCTGTTATACAAATTAGTTTCCCTTGAAACTTCCTGCAAGTCCTCCCAGAATCTAGAAACGTGAATAACTAGAAGACTTATCACCGTTGAGGATGATATTAGCTGTAGGTTTGTCATATATGGCCTTTATTATGTTGAAGTACTTTCCTGACATCAAATTATTTGCTCTCAAATGTGGGTCTCCACTTAAACGAAATATTTGAGCCACTTGCTCAGAGAATGCTTCCTAATCCAACTTATTCTATACTCTCCTGATGAGAACATATACTATACAAATTCATTGTGAAAACCTACCCTTGTCCTGACTGTTACTCTTAAAATATGTACATTAGGGTTTGGTGTGATTAAAAATTGCATAATAAACTGACAGTAATTTCTTGTTTAAAACCAAATCAGGAAGCATTTCAATCTACAATTTCTTTTGCAGAAAGAAATTTAACTTTGGATCTTGCAAAACAGAGTCTTCTTTAAACTCACAAAAACTGTACCAGTGAAACATTTAACTAAGAGTGTTTGATTAAAAAAAAACATTTCCATGCAAACAGACATGAGTTCTTGGCCCTGGTATACCATTTACTGTCACCTAATTTTAGACTCATTTTCCATATTTGTAATATTATATAATACCTTCACTGCAGAGTTATTGTAAGAATTATTGATAAGGTTTATATAGTGTCTAACAGATGGTGTACTCAATAGTAGAATAAAATAATGCTGTCTCCCAAAAAATTCAAACACACACACACACACACACACACACACACACACACACACACACACAGACACCATTTTCATGCACACATTTTGGAGTAAATAAAGTAAACCAAACAAGTAGCTGGACACTTGTCCAAAGAAGAATCATCAATTTCAAAACTACTACCTCAAATTAGATTATATTGATTTTCTAATTTGCTGCTTCAAATATGAGCCAATCAGTATAATCAATACAGTGACATGTTAAGGCTCAGTTATTCTACATAAATAGAGTCATTATCTTTCTCCACATATTTCAGCTGCAATGGTATTTAACTGTCAATAAACTAATAGATTCAAGCTGTAGCTTTACAGAGAGTTAGAGCCATCCTTTAGAGAGGATAATTATTTTAATTCTAGGCTTCAGATTTGCCTGCCTAAAGTGAACCACTTTCCGTTTTTATTGCAGGATCGTTTCCACTCTGAAGCAGTGGTCATCCACTTTCGGTTTCACCCTCGGATCAGAGCTCTTGGAGTGTATCTGGTTCATTGACTTTACGTGGGGGCAGCCGGGCGTGGCCGCTTACAGAGGATGCTCCGCCTACGTGGTGTTTAATTCTCTAATCTGTGCCTTGCATATATTTTAACGTGGGCTACCCCAGAGCACACAGTACAATGATGCATCGCATTAAATAAGGTCTATTCTGATTTAAATTGGATTCATGTTTCCAGAAAGCAAAATCAGAAACTAAACGACAGGCTTTCAGCCTTGTAGGCCATCTAAACCTCTGGACGCTGATTACAGAGGTGATTCTGGAGCAGATCCTGGTTGTCGTAAAATAGCAAAAATTTATAAAGCCATCCCCTTTAAAAGACTAGCCAGTGCATTGAATTCTTCTTAACGAAAGCATATTCAATACAAAGGTCCATTGCTTTTTAATGGATTGAAAATATTGCCTTTACAATGTGCTTTTTGCATCAGAATTACTTTGTTGTAAAAACCATTAAGAACTAGAAACAAAACACATCTCATTGTTTTCTGTATTTTCATTTTCTAGAACAACATGAATTATTTTGGCATTATGAAGTGGTTAATTGCGATTTTGAAATTTTTTGTGTCCTTGTGGTTAAAGGAATTTCACTAAGATGTACTTTCTCCTATATGGTTTGGTTATACATCAATGGGGTTAACACACCCAGGGTGCAGTCCCCAGGCTCCCGTGTCATCTGGCTTCCAGCTAGATCCATTATTGAGAGGTGTTGTCAAAAGATTAGAGTGTGGGATGAGAGAGAAGCCACAGTATTTTTCCCTCTCCTTCTCCACGTAGGTGATGTTTCTGGCAGTGGCTCTGTCTCCACCATGGCTCCAGTTCCTGTTCAACAGAACATGCTGCTAGATGCTACTGGGTGATCCCTGCTCTCAGGGTCTTATAATGCATTCCTGTGTATTGAATAATGCTCTCTCCACAAAGATTTCCACATCTGAATCCGTAGAACCTGTGAATATGTTGCCTTACATAGCAAAATGAACTTTGTAGATATGAATATGTTAAGGATATTGAGATGGTAAGATTATCTTGTACTATTTGAGTGAGACCAATATAATCACAAAGGTTCTTATAAAGGCAGGAAGATCAGGAGAATCAAATAATATGTTCAGCTGAATGGAAATGAAATTACATCACATCGAAATAGGTGGGATAGAGTTAAAGCAGGGCAGAGAGGGAAATTTATAGCATTATATACATATATTTTTAGAAGAATAAAGGTCTAAAATTAATATTCTTAGCTCCTTTTCTCAAGAACCTAGAAAAAGAATACCGAAATAGAAGAGCAAAATAAACCCAAAATAAGCATAATAAATAAGAGTAGGAATAAATTATTGAAAATGGAACAGTAATAGAGAAAAACAGTGGTCTGGTACTTTGAAAAGATCAATAAAATTGACAAACCTCTAGCAAAACTGGCAAATAAAAAAAATGAGAGAAGACACTAATTACTAATGTTAGGAGGGAATCAGGGGATATCATTACAGACTCTGCAGAAATCAAAAGAATAATAAGGGAAAACAGTAACGCCCCCACACACATAAATTTAACAAGTTAGATAAAATGGACCAATTTCACAAAAAAATGCAAACTGTTACAATTCGCACAATGTGAAATAGATCATTTGCAGGGCTTATAACTATTAAGGAAATTGAATATGAATTTAAAAGTTGCCAAAAAATAATTTCCAGGTGCAGATGATTTCACTTGAGAATTCTATCAAAAGTTTAAAAAAGAGTTAACATCAAGTCTACACAATCTCTCCAGGAAACAGAATGAGAAGCAATACAGAGAAACTTCCTTAACTTGATAAACAGTATCATAAAAATGCTAACATATCACACTTAATGATGAAAAACTGAAAGTTTTGGGACACCACTATAGATCCTATGGATATTAAAAGGATAATAAAGAATACTATGGATAACTGTATGCCTACACGTTTGATAAACTAGATGAAATGGACCAACCAACTCCATGGGAGACACAGTTTGCCAAAACTCGTACAAGAAGAAATAAATGACCTGAATAGAGCTTTATCTATTAAATAAATTAAATCAATAATTAACAACTTTCCAAAACAGAAAGTACCAGGAAAAATTAGGCTCACTCGTGATTTCTACAAAAACATTTACAGAAGAAATTATATGAATTCTCTGCAACCTCTTTCAGAGGATAGCAGAGGGAATACTTTCTAACTCATTCTGTGAAATCGACATTACCCTAACACTAAAGCTAAGGATATTACAAAAAAAAGACAACTGAATACCAATATCTCTCATGAAAATAGATGCAAAAATCCTCAACAAAATATTAGCAAATTTAATCTAACAATATATAAACAGAAATCTATACCACGACCAAGTGAGATTTATTCCAGAAATGCAAGACTGATTCAACTTTCGAAAATCAATTAGCATAATCACTTACATCAACAAGCTAAGAAAGAAAAATCAAATGCTCATACCGATAGATGCAGAAAAAGCATTTGACAAAATCAAACACCTATTCATGATAAAACTCTCAGTAAACTAAGAATACATGGGAACTTAACTTGATAAAGAATATCTACAAAAAACCTACAGGTAACATCACACTTAATGGTGAGAAATTGAAGCTTCCCACTAAGATCAGGTGCAAGGCAAGGATGTTCCCTCTCAGCACTCCTTTTTAACATCATATTGGAAGTTCTAGCTAATACAATAAGATGAGAAGAGAAAATAAAATGTATTCAGATTGGGAAAAAAGAAAAACAACTATCTTTGTTCACAGATGATATGATTGTGTCTTTAGAATATTTGAAAAAACTGACAGAAAAAATTTTTGGAACTAATAAGCAATTATGGCAAAGTTACAGTATAGAAGATTAATATTCAAAGGTCAATTGCTTTCTTATATACCAGCAATGAACAAGTAGAATTTGCAACTAAAAAATATATCATTTACGTTAGCACTCCTGCCAAAAAGAAATACTTAGGTATAAATCTAAAAAAATATATACAGGATCTATACAAGAAAAACTACAAAACTCTGATCAATGAACTCAAAGAAGAACTAAATAAATAGAAAGATATTTCATGTTCATGGATAGGAAGACTCAATACTACAAAGATGTCCT